>NC_064256.1:31957974-33427349 GCF_003254725.2 Canis lupus dingo | reverse complement strand
TGGAATCTACTGAATAAGGAACAGTGAACTTGAAGAATAGTCAATAGCGAACATCCCAACATAAAGCAGAATAAAGCCAGGACTCTGAAATGGTAACTGTATTTATTAATACAAGGATTGCTTTTTATTATTTTCTTGGATTCGTTAAAAGTCAATTCATTTGTTAAAACTAACATAACAGCTATGTATTATGAGGTTTATAACACACAAAGAAGTAGAATACATAACAAAGATAGCAAGGAATAAGGAAAGGTACAAATATAATTATACTGCTGTCACATTCTTACCTCATACATGGAGAGTATGACAAAGTAGACTCTACTAAGTTAGGAAGGTATGTTCTTGGGGCGGCTGTCTAGCTCAGTTGGTGGAGCATATGACTCTTGATCTTGGGTGTTGAGCTCAAGCCCTATGTTGGGTGTGGAGGTTACTTACAAAATAGAATCTTAAAAACTAAAATGTTAAAAAAAAAAGAAAGAAAAGGAATGTACATTCTTACTCCTAAAACAACCATTAAAAACTACATAAAGAAGAATGGCTAAAAATACAATAGAAGAAATAGGAAAACAAAGTAATACATAATAATAAATCTTAAAGAAGGCAGAAATAGAAGCACTAAAATTGATGAGGAGCAACTATAATTTTCATACATTACTGGGAGAGATAGAAAATTATGAAATCATTTTGGAAAATAATTTGGCAGTATCTAATATGAAGTTGAAAACTCATTTACTGTAAAACACAGAGATTTGTCTATTATGTGACACACCCCTAGATATGTGTCCAAGAAAAATGAAAATATGTCCACAAAAGGCTTACATAAGAATGTTCACAGCAGTTTTAATCATAATCTACAAAAACTGGAAATGACTCAAATGCCAATTAATAGGCTGGATAAACAAATTGACATATTCTTAAAATTGAGTACTGTTAGCAATAAAAAGGTCAAAGTGCTGCTATATGCAACAAAATGAAAGGCTATCAATGACATCTTGTTGATTCAAGATAGCCAGACACACAAAAAAGACATACTGTATGATTCCATTTATATGAATTTTTGGATCAGTAGACTACATAAACTATAGTGATGGAAATCAGATTTCTTGCCCTGGGGAAGTGGAGATAGATTGGAAAGGGGCTCTGGGAAATTTACTGGTGTGATGAAAAGATCTTACATCTTAATTGGTCACACAGATGCATTCACTTTATCAAAACCCTTCAAACTTCTCATTTAAAGTCTGTTCATTTTATTACACACAAATGTAAAAATCTAAAAATATATTGTAGCTTATTGTCTAATTGGACTTTTTCTATTTAAATGTTTCATGCTATTTACATACTATCCAAAATTGATGCATCATGAATTATCCTTAAAGGATAGTATTAACTTGTGTGATGTCTTCCTTTAAGTAATGCACTCTCTTGCTCCAAGCAGTTCTTTCCAGAAAGGGACTTGGTAAATGCTTGTATACAGTATTTACACTTAAAATAGGCCAAAACATTTATAACCTTTCAGTCTTTAATTTGGATGACTTTTAGTGAATATTGTTTCAATGAAATATTAGGTATGTAAATAGATACCCCAATCATCTAAAACCCTGGGGCAGGGAAAGGTAACTAGATTTGCTTAGATATAGTTAATAGTAATTTTTAATGGTTCTATATCTATATCTATATCTATCCTTGAAGGTTCTGCAAGTAACAAAAACCAACTCTGGCTTATTTAAACAGAAAAGAATGTGTTGAAGAAAATGTGTTAGCTCTCATGGTAACTGTATTAGTTCCATTCCAAGATGCAGACACCAAGACTCTTAAAAATACAAGAGCTTCATTAAGAAAACACACCTCAGAAGAAAATTGGGAAGGACCTGGGTCAGCTAGAAGAGCCATCAGACCATGCAACAATCTGATATCTGGTGAAGGAAAGAAGGGTGAAAGATAGGGTGAAAGCTCCTTACTACAGTATTTTTTCCCCCTTACTACAGTCTTAAATAGAGTTCAGTGAGGCCATCAGTCAGTCACCCAACAGAGCACCTGTCCTAGAATTCTTGCTGAATACACTTATTGGCTCTGTAAGCCTATGCAAAGCATGGCCTGAGAACAAACTCAGTGATGGAATTCAGACCCACAACAGCTGAACACTTGGTTAATTAAACTTTATATAATTGGAGCTTTGTGAGACACACTCTCCTGGCCACATGTACCAAGAGAACTAAAGAACAAGACTCAGGGCTAAGCAGCCAAAAACAACTCTGGAAATCATACTGCAGACTGTCCGTCCAAGACATGACTGGCTCACCTCTAAGGATTGGATCAGGTAACTTAACATTGCTAATACTGAAAACACTAAATTCAGGATGGCACCACTACCAAAGCAGCCATCCCTGCTCTATGAATTGAATCTTCTTGGAATCTCCGATACAATAGAGGAGTTTTTGGCTTTGTTTGCATCACTAACACCTGCTTCAAAGTCTGCGACTGGTGAATTTGATTGATGAAATGTGGTCATTGCTCTGTACCCTGTACACTAAGGAATCCAGGAATGCAAATATCAGACACACTCCACTTCTAAATTGGGAGGGGGCCTTATCTCTCACGGATAGTTAAAGGTAGAATATTGAAAAGGTATGTGCTAAGCAGCCCCCCAAATGACAAATTTCTACTATAATATGTCACTAAGAATAGATGGAAATATTTCCCAAACTGCCAACCAGACATATACTGTGTCATTTTTTCCTTTGTTCAAGATCTAAACTATCTATATTCACCATGCATTAGGCCAAGGTATTTACCGATACATACATTTTTTTAAAAAGAGACATTGTTAGAAAGAATGAACATACTGCATAAGTCTAAAGAGGATAAGGCAACACATTTGTCAAACATCTGGAATATTCATTGAAAACCTTTCTGACGTGAATACTTTGACTATATCTGTAACCCTAATAATGCCAAAAGAAAATTCCCAGGTGCCAAATATTTCCTAACTTTGCTGATGTGTTTTAAAGACTCTACAGTTTCGTTGTTATAGCCTATAGCTTTAAGGCCTTAATTTTAAAAGCTGCATGTAATTTTGCTAAAGGGCTATTTCCACAGCCAATCTGATTAAGTGCAACTTAAAAATTTCAGGCAATATATCTGAATGCACTGATTGAACAACCACAAAGACTTTACTTACAAAATTGAGCATAATTTTCTACCCTTAAATTTTAAAGGTAACTTATTCTTTTTATTTTATACCATTTTATTTTTCAATTTTGGCATCATAAGTTAATGCTAATGGTGCTAACTTAACAGAAAAATCCTCAGCCAAACTATACCATAAATGGATTTTCAAATGTAGCTACTATAAATACACAATGTACACAGGCAGAGATTATGAAAGAATTTTCTTCTAGGAATGCAACAAAAATATTTCCTATCCATAATTAGTTGATTGAATAGATGTAAAATAATTTACATAGCTACATTGTGAAATTCTGAGTGCAAAGAAATTATGACAAATACTAAGGCATAAATAATTTCACAAAATCAGTTACATTTTTTTTTCTGAAAATGCAGCTAGAAGAAAATCATTAAAATTAATGTTGCAATATTTCAAATGCCTCCTTTGAGAAATTTCTAATCATTTAAATTATATCATATACTAGAAATTAAATAAATTTAATGCATAATATTTATCTCATTTTTGTTTACTATCTTCACATTCAGCATGTTTTAAGAATGACCCAAGACTGTACGTGGCATGCCTCAGTTTGGCATTTAAGTATTCATTCTTTCTTTCCAGTTGTTCTTCTAATAAACCATGTTTAAAATATGTTTGAAATCAAAAGCTATGTTATTATAACTATCAGCTATATAATTTCAGCTTCAGTTAGAGAATCAAATATTTATTTATCTTTTTCTTCTGAACTACATAGTCATATATATGATCATCAAATCTTTGGAGCCAATCCCTATCACCTTATTTTACCAACATTATGAGTTTTACAGTGAGTGAATTTGGACTACAGAGACCAAATAGAAAGGACTATTATGAAATAATTTTCTTCTAGGAATACAACAAAAATATTTCCTATCCATAATTAGTTAATTGAACAAATGTAAAATAATTTACATAACTACATTGTGAAATTCTGAGTGCAGAGAAATTATGACAAATACTAAGGCATAAATAATTTCACAAAATCAGGTTTTCAAAAGCTGATTCATAAAAAAGATTCACAAAATCTTTTCATAATTCTTTCATAAGAAACCAACTAGGCAGGCAATAGAAGTTTTCTAAGGCCATATCACTCATTAGTTGTGGATGTTACATGGGATACGATATATTTTGATTACTTTGCCTTTGTTTATTATAACATGTTGGATTCTTCTATTACAATAATTTGATGGTTGTTTTGCAGTTTAGGTGTTTTCCTTTACACAGGACAGAGGCTATATAAACACAAAGATTAAAATGTCCAAATAAAATTCATATGGTTTAATTCTCTGGACTGACCAAACCAGTACTCTTTAAGTGTATTATCATATTCATTTACCACTTTGCACATAGGTTAGCTGCTTACCAGATTATCTAGTAGAGTGGTTGACATGCCTAAAATTTCATGTTGTATAGCATAAAGTGGTGTTCTGTATAGATGGAAAATGTGAAGCAAAATGTGGCATACACTTTTACTTGCCTAATAATATCTCCCTCCCTCTGCCCTTCCTTGGTACTAGAAACTTGATTATACTCAAGGTAGTAATATATCTAGCTCCTAGCAATGAATCATGATTAACCCAAACCAATCATAATATTCCTATTGCTCATTGCCAAATATTTGATTTCTCCACTTTTATTATAATTATAAATAATCATATGATTGAGTTCCAGCCAATAAGACATAAAGGAAATACCAATAGAAATATTTCTTAGAAGCCTCTAGCTGTCCTGATAAAAGAGATAGATATGGCAGGGCTCACTTGCCCCTCCTTTATACTTTAAATGTGGCCATGATTCCTAGAGCTGGTGCATCATTTTGCCATAATTAAGGAAAAGACCAAGAGAACTGCAGAGAAATCTATCTTGATGTTACTGTACCTATGAGCCAATATCAGGAGCTTCTATTTCTAGATTTAATTGCTACATGAAAAAGTATAAGCATAAACATTCCTTTGGTTAAATCACTGTAAGTCATGATTTTTGTTACATTTATCTAAATATATTCCTAATTGTTGTACATGTAATTGTAATGCTGTACGTGCAATGCAAATACTATCATCATTTAGGAAGGCTTACTGCTATGATGTTTCCATCTATAAGTACATATTCAATAAATATTTACGCAATGGATTTTCAAAAAATTGATCTATTTAAAGTATGACAATTGAAAAACGACTATATTGAGGTTTGAAACTCCGCATTGGGAGTTAACGCTCCAGCTCTTTTGCGCCCAAAAAAGGAATCGGGCCTGGCATCGCCTCCTCGCCCAGGGCCACCTGGCTCACCTTATTCCTCCAGGTTGAGATGGGCTCATCCAAGAGCGCCTCAGTCATTCCGGTGAGGCCCCTGCCACACAACAAGCTTCTGGCCCGAGTGGCAGACCCCTGTTCACGTACCGCCAGCAACCTGCGCATCCCATCCAGGTGAAGAGCTCTCCACAGGTAAACCTACCAGCAGGCAAACAGCAGGAGGATCCTAATCAGGCCCAAGACTCAGATCCCCGCTCTCCTACCCTTGGCATTGCACGGACACCTATAAAGACCAGCAGCAGAGTTTTCCCTTGAGGACCAGACGCCACCCTGGAGCCAGACTGAGCTCCCCTACAAGCAGGTGTCTTTCAAGGAAGAAGCAAGACAGCCCTCAGAAACCCCCATGGCCAGCCAGGACTAGGACAAGCCCTTGAGAGACCCTGAGACTCCCCAATCTTCAGGTTCTAAGCAAAACAGACAGAAAACAAATGGCAAGGTACTAGGGAGATCTCCTCTCACCATCCTACAGGATGACAACTACCCTGGAACTCTACCACCACGACAAGGTAAGCAGCCTTCTCCCCTGAGTGAAAATGCTAGGGAACTAAAGGAAAGGGCCACTCTGAGATCTGGACAGACTTCTGAAAACTGGAGGCCAAGTGTGGGAGCAGGACGAGGACCAGGACAAGAAGAATCAGCATTTACCAAACTTGGTGGAGAACTAGGCCGAGTGTGGCCCCAGTGCTGGGCTCACCAGGGGCCTCGTGACATAGCATCCCCTCAACCCCATCTTTCCTGGGAAGACTGGACTTTATGAACTCGCAGCTCAGAAACTGAGCACTTTCTTGGGTTATCTTTGTGTCTCACATTTTTCTTGTATATTAAAGAAAGTGTTTTTTTTTAAAGAAAAATGACTATATCTATACATTATAAAATAACTAAATGTCCATTTCTCCTGTCATATAAATAATACAAATAAAAATGTATTGTTTTTATATTATGATTTTGTCAATTTTGTGTACAGTATAATTCTTCTGAAAATGTGGAAGGACTAGTCATACTACCAAGAAATCACTGACTTTGTGTGTGTGTGTGTGTGCCACGCACATACGCACACGTGTGTGGGCACATGCAAACCAAGTATTCAACTTGGCCTTTTAAACTTCTTTGGTTTTTCAAGTAAGACCATAAGCACTGAGATTACTAGCAATTAAGAGGCGCACTATTCAAAAATGCTTCTCTTCCTGTCTTAAGGCATGATTAATCCCAAAATGTGCCCTGTGCAGAAGCCATGGGCCCTCTGATTAACATCTACACTCTGTTTTTCCAGGTGAAGTGTCCTCATTGGGTGTGTTTTTTTCACAAGTGGGATGCTCTCAGAAACCCCCACCTTCAAGAAATGTGTCCCTTATGCTGTATTTCAACTCAGCTAAGGTGAAATACTCAGGGCTCCGGACACGTGAGCAGCCTTCGTCCCTAAAGAGGATCCTCCTGACCAAGCATGAGGCTACAGGTATCTAGAAAGCCCTCTTCTCTTCTAGTGTGGCCTCCTGATCACTGTTTTTAACCTGTTCTAAGTTGCGAACTCCTCAGTTTTAAATAGAACAGGCATTCCTTTCTTTCTCACTCTTTAATCTTGTTTGGATATTTAGGCTAATTTCTTCATTTTCTAAATTTATTTCTGCCTAGGACTCTAACTCTACTTTGATTTACTCCAAACCCTGTATATATGGTACAGCCTCATGCAGTCTGAGTTCAGGGAAATGAGTCTAAATAGATGCCCAGGATATCTTTTCCTTGAAATGGGAAGAGGCATGAGGATTATATAAGATTAGCTGAAAATATAAATTCCAAAAGGCAAATAGATGAGTTTTTCTGTACAGGCTCTTATAAAATATCACTTGGTGCAGGGAAGAAAAAAATAAGATCTATAACAAATGTTTACTGAACTGAATCGAGCAACTAAATAAAGTATCTTCTACCTTAGAGTGTGACATGTTTCTAATCAAATATATTGGCTTAATCTATGCTATTATCACACATTTGAAGTACTTGTTAAACATTTTTGGTATAGGAATTTTGTATAAATGTAACAACCCAGCAGTAATAGCCTATAGAATTTTACTCATACCATTCATCATTATATTAATTGATATAGTTTTGATGTGATCAATACTAAAAATATTGAAGCTCTACTAAATATTTCTATTTGTATCAGTACTTAACATAGAATACATACAGTGCACAGTAATAACAAATAATTCTTAAAGCTGTTCAAGTAAAGAAAAAATTTAGGGGCATTAGGAAACTTTTTGAGATGGATATATTTATTGCCTTGATTGTAGTGATAGTTTCACAGGCATAAACATGTCTAAATTAATCAAATTATGTATATATATATATATATATATACTAAATATGTGCAGTTTTGCATGTCAGGTATATCTCAAGCTGTTTTATAAAAGAGAATATATACACTGATATGTATGTATCATGTATTATATGTATGTAATATATATATATCGAAACCAACAAAGTTTTATTTCTGCTTACACAAAATCACCCACTATTAGCAATACTAGCTTCAGTTCCCTATGTGGGATCTTATAAAGATTCTTTGCTAGCCTATGGAAACCTGGATTTCTAGGAAAGTGGTTTTTAAAGCCAAACTTGACAGAAATTTAATTTGTGGCATACTAAATGTAACCATTTTCTATTCCTCTTAGAAAAGTCAAAGGGTGATATAGCCATATGGGTTACAAATACATCAGCAGGCTAAATCTATTCCTGGAGCTCATTCATCATTATAACACCCCCTTGACATGGGAGGGTGACAAGGATTATTGTTCTTGTTTTAAATCTGATTGAAAAGTCCTTGACTGAACTTGGGTTATGGTTAGAAAGCAATTGGACTGGGCCCTCGCCCATGGTTTTACTTGAATGCAGATCTCTTAACACTAAGTTAAGTGTTCATTGCTACTAAAACCTGCACTTTCTAGATATCTAAGGGCTATGCTCACTCAAAAATTCTAATTCTAATTGAACTATGAAAGACAACTATGTCCTTTTAAAATTATTAGGAAAATTTTCAATAAAACCATAGAAAACACAGTATAATGAAATCATATCATTAAAACTATGATTTAAAGATCAGCAATCAGGCATCCCTGAGTGGCTCAGTGGTTTGGCGCCTCCTTTTGGCCCAGGGCACGATCCTGGAGTCCAGGGATCGAGTCCCACGTCAGGCTCCAGGCATGGAGCCTGCTTCTCCCTCCTCCTATGTCTCTCCTCCCCCCCCGGGTGTGTCTATCATAAATAATAAATAAATAAATTGTTAAAAAAGATCAGTGATTATTATATCATATTTGCTTCACTAATCAACCTATTTATATTTTTTCTTATGCTTAGATGTTGTAAAGTAAATAACATTGATCATGACAATTTATCTTTACATTTAATTAAGGTATGCATTCTTTAAAACAAAAATATTTATGCTTTTATCAGATATAATAAAATTAATAATAGTTATCTAATATCATCTAATATCTAGTGCATATTTAAATTTTCAGAGCTAATAATTCCAGAGCTATGTTTTATAACTAGTTTGTTCAAACCAGGATCAGCCAAAGACTGTATGTATCATATGGTTGTTTTATCTCTAAAATATCTTGTACTGTGCTCTAGTTTCCTTTCCTCTAACTCTGCCCCCCCCCCCTTTTTTTAAGACATCAGCTTCTTGAGAAGAATGGGAAAGTAGTAGTCCTATATGCAGCCTTAGTTTCTGGTTTCTTGTGATTGGTTGCTTGTTCTGTTGTTGGACTTGTTCTTCTATACCTGGTATTTGCTATAAACTGGTCCAAAGAAATGACAGATTAAACATTTTTGGCAAAGATACTTCTTTAGTGATGCTGGAAAGTCCCTATTTATAATGGAAAAATAGTAGAATAAACCTAAGGTTTTAATTTGTTTTTACAGGGATAATATAATCATTCGTGATTTTATGGCAACTAATGGCCTCAAATACTAGGGACTTTGGAAGATTTTCTTATTCATTAGGTGACAATCTGGACCAACCCCTAGGTATTTAAAAGCTTTCAGGGGCTGGGATATGGAATAAACTTTGCAAAAATTCTGATGTCAAGAGGTTTCCATCTCAGTTAATAAAATTAAAAGGATCAAAAGGGGTTCTGAGAAATCTACAAAACCAGACTTGGAAAACATGCTTCTCACTCTGGATGGCACATACACTCAATGGAAGTTTCATGACTAAGAGACATATTCTAGACAAAAACAAAACAAAACAAAACAAAACAAAACCTGCTTAGTTTGGATGTCATATGGGCTTATTCTTGTGGTGCAATTACATATATTCAAAGCAACAGGAAGTTAACCTCGGCATCTCTTCTTCTTCAATTATGCATCTGTTCCCAAAACTATGGTTGTCATGACTCTGTTAGGAAACCTTTATTTTAGTTAATTTGGAAAAGTGCAAGGAAATAATTTTTCCACTTTTAATTCTTTGATTTTGAATCAAGTGCATAGAAAAGGAAAGATGGGGTAACTTTAATTCCCTTAAAGGAATAATAGAAGAAATTACAAATAAGCAAAGCCTAGTACAAAAACAACAGGAAAGGATATTGCTGTTCTTCTAATCTATAAGTAATATTCCGGTGCTCTTGATCCTTGTAGGTAATTCACACTGTAGTTTGCTCCCATGTTAAGATAGAATCAAGAAATATTTGTAAAGTCAAGGACTCATCCGTAGAAATGCCTGAACTCTTTAGCATTTTATTTCTTCCAGACCACACATGACTATATTTTAATTATGTTCTTCACATGTTCTTTAAATTATCTCCACCACCACATTTTTAAAGCTAACATTGATTCAGAGTTTATTTATTGCTGTTTCCAATTACTCCCTCAAGGTATTAACATAATGATGACGTCGGCCTTAAGAACTTTTTTCATCATCTTTTTTAAAAAATTAAGATGGAAGTATGCAAAATTAGGTTTAACTCTTCTTTGAATTTCAATTTTATATAGAGCCTGTACATACATCTGCCATACAGACATTAGTTTAGAGACTTTACAAATCTCTTCAAAAATTCTTCTCATTCAGCCAGAACCTTCTGCTTTCCTCATTTTTATTTTGACTCTGAAAGTCAAAGAAGCTTCTGCCAAATTAAGGTAAAAAGTGTTTTTTTCTTTGCTAGTTACACCAGACCCAGCCTGATGAGTAACTTGTGTTATTCCAATATGGCAAATGGATATTAAACAACACTTCGTCTGTCTGAAAATCTTTGCTTAAGGATACTGGCATAAACTATTTGCTATGTGAATTCTATAGACAAATTTTATATATCAAAATAAGAGTTTCAACTTAGCACACATATTCCTGTTTGTCATTCATTTTAAAAATATTTTTCAGCACCTTGTACTATGCCAGGTCTATAGTAAAGATTCTCAAACATTAGTGTTTCTATGGAAATTTTCTAGGGAAGGAAGTTTCCAACCACATCCTTGAAGACTCTTTAAGAAGCTCTGGGGTGGTTCCAAACATCTGCATTTCAAACAAACACTCCAGTTGTTTCTGGCACAGATGGTCAATGGCACATACTGTTAAAAACACAGTCTACATGTATACAAGGATTTTAGATGTAAAATATAAAAACTAAAAAGAAACAAAAGTCAGGTAAATGGCCAACATATAAGATACTATGGGATAGTACCATATAAGTGGTAAAAGCATAATAGTATTTCACAGGATAGTCTAATTGAATAAATTATGTCATATTCTATGTTACTCAATATGCTATTCAATAAAATTAGGAATTAAAAATATTTATTATAATAGACAAATATCTAGAGATCTTTAAAATTGAATTATGTACTTGCTTTAAAAATATAATTGTCTCATGAATAAATAAAATCTTTAAAAAAAAAAGAGAGAGAGAGAGACACCTGGGTGGCTCAGTAGTTGGGACTCTGTTTTCAGCTCAGGGCATGATCCTGGAGTCTTGGGATCGAGTCCCACATCAGGCTCCTTGCAAGGAGCCTGCTTCTCCCTCTGCCTATGTCTCTGCCTCTCTCTGTGTCTCTCATGAATAAATAAATAAATCTTTAAAAATAAATAAATAAAAATAAAAATGTGATTGTATGGCTCAAGTCAATACGTTAAATTACATAATAGTCAAGCTTATTTAGACTCACTAAGGCTCTATACCTATTTTGCACCAGATTCCCTTCAACTAATTACTTTCATCACAGTTGGAATTTCAGCTGGTACTCTATGTTTTGGTCTGGGAAATATTCTTTATATTCACTGAACGTAAGGGATTTAACTTCTATTTTGCCAAAAAAAAAATTGCAAATAAAATTATCCCAATCTATAGCTCTTTCTTCTCTATGTTCATTTGTTTTGTATCAGTTAGTTATTCCTGGATAACAAACTACCTCAAATTTCATGGCTTAAATCAAAAACATTTTTAAAAATATTTTTTAGCTCAAATGCTGTAGGTTGGTTTGAGCTGCCTCTCATGTTCTATAGGGGCCTACTCAAGCATCTGTGACCATAAGGTGGTTGGCTAGGGACTAGCCAGTCCAGGAAAACCTCATTTAGATGTCTATAAATTAGCATCCTATCAGCCAGAGTGAAGCAGACAACTAGGGTTCATTTGGCTCATGGTAACTAGTAACATACAGAAAAGTGTACTATGGGAAAGTACTTCAGCACAGTGAGGATGACATTTTATAAGGTATCACGTGCAGCAAAGCTGTAAAATACTAAATGATTATAGTGCACACGTCATACCAATTAGAAATCTGGGGCCTTAATTCAAAACAATCATGAATTCCAACTGTTGGATGCCTAAACACTTAGCATATAGCAAATATAGCCTCTTAAATGATGGTATATTCTGGCATATGTTAGTGGTCTCTTCTATTAAATCTGCACTCACTAGAAAAATTACTATCAGTATCTTCTTAAAAGTTAGTAAAAAATAAATATACAGTCTATGGATAAATGAATGAACAGGTAAGAGCCTGTTCACAGTCAAGAAATATGACTAGAATGGAGAAGGAATGATAAAGTGGAAGACCAACAGATAAATATAAAACCTACTACTTATTTCCATATGTATTTTACTGTTTAATATAATTTTTAATCTAAAAGTGTTGAGATCATACATATATATATATATTGTTTTCTCTTATAATCAAAATTTAAACTCTTCACACGGACTTCTTTTTTCTCTTTCATTTACTCTAATATGGTCCATCATGAAGGTTATGATGTCTGGTTTATTCACTTCTATAATTGTGGTGTCTTGCAAGTGCCTGATCCATATTAGTAACAATAACTCATGAACAAATTAATTCCTTTTTCTTGAATATTTTTGGAACAAAAGTATAGTTGCTAAATAGAAATGAGTGCAAGCAATAACATGTGTAAAAGAAAAAAAATTAAGAGATTTTTGGATTGTCTATAACAAGAATTAAATCCCCATTGATCCTCCTCTATATCACTTTTCCTTGTTAAATTATTTTCCTTTCTAGTAATTGTCATTTGGCCATAAGTAGAAATGATTATGATTGGGCAGGTTCATTTTATTCCTACCTATGTTTGAAAGGATTTCTGTTTCAGCCAACAAAATAGTAAGAAAAGAGTATCAAGAGATTCATAAAATTTAAGATCTCTAATTTTGAAACATATTGGGCAAATTATGTACTGTAACAAAAATACTATGACATGACTTATTACAAAAGGTGTTTCAGAACTGGAAATCTGGCAGATCTATGTATGCATTTTTTTTCAAGCATTCTTCAAAGTCATCAAGGGACATGTCAATTGGATGACCTAAAAAAATCAGGTTCAAAATTCATAGGCCCTGTATAAAATCAGAAACCAGCCCAGGCCTCAATAGAACTATTCCATTTAACATTCTGAAGACATTTAATTTTTAACAAACTTTTGACTTTTTTCCTGATCAAAATATAAACTCCTGACTTTTTTCCTGATCAAAATATAAACTGATTTACAAACTTTCGTTACCTAAATTGTTATTGGTTTAAGTGCATATTGGGAGTTTTTTACCGTAACAATCAAGCAGGACTGCTATGATGACACGTTATCATCTTTTCAAAATGAAAATTGTAGACATTCCTATGCCAGTATAAAAAAAAAAAAGTAACAGAGTTTTTTGTATTTTTCTATTTGAGCCTAGAGCCCAAGGGCATATGATTTAAAGGCATCTCATAAATAGATGGTGACCACACTATTTGAGAGTAATCATAGATTAACAGCATTTAAGCAATCATAAAGTGAGAATGAACATTATCCCATATATTTTGGGACATCATGATGAAATGAAAGCCTAGAAGTCAAAGGAGAGAGACAGAAAAACTTATTTAAAATACACAGGACAAAAGAATTTGGACATATAACACATTCATGGCCCATTCCTTAAGAATCACTAGAATAACTGTATAAACAGCATAAAGAGGGAGGAATCAGAGAGGATTTTGTGAAAGTTTCATAATGGTTTTTTGAATTAAGGAAGAGATACAGTCTGACAGAGCAGCGTGTGAAGGTGAGAAAGTGATAGATAGATAGATAGATAGATAGATAGATAGATAGATAGATGTAAAATTAGGGATGAGTAAAAAGTTTACCTTCCAAACAAAATTAAGAGCATTTGTTGCTAGTAGACCTGCTCTGCAAAAAATATTTTAAAAAATTCTTGAGAAAAAAATGACATAGGTTAGAAACTTGGATCTAAACAAAGAAAGGAAGAGCATCAGAGAATAAGTAAAGGTAAAATTTTATTTTCTTATCCTTAATTGACCTAACAGATAATAGTTGGCTCAAAATAATAATAGCAATAATATATTTGTGTGTACATATATGCTTACACATAAGTAAAATGAAAGACAATAATGATACAAGAGGTGAAAGGGAAAATTAGGAATAATTTGTTGTTACAAGGTACTTGTGCTACCCATTATTTGAAAGTGGACTTGGATTAGCCATAAATATATGCTGCAAGCTCCGAAAAAAAAAAAGCAAGTATAATTGATAAAGTAAGAAAAATTAAATGATGAGGTGCCTTGGTGGCTCAGTCGATTAGGCATCTGACTTTTGATTTCAGCTCAAGTCATGATCTCAGGGTCATAAGATGGAGCCCCAGTTGGGCTCCATGCTCAGCTCATATGCTTGTCCCTTTCCCTCCCTCTCTACCCCCACCCCCACTCATGTGCTACTCACTCACTCTCTCTCTCTCCCTAAAATAAACAAATAATTTTTTAAAAAAGATTTAATGAAATCATACAAAATGCTCAATAAAAATCACAAAAAAAGTAGAAAAAGTGTGAAAATAGGAACAAAAGACAAGGGCAACAACTAGAAAATAGTAACAAACACAATAGATATTAATCTAGCTATACCAATAATTACCTTAAACTTAAACATCAATGATCTAAATACACCATTAAAAGACAGAGACCATCTCTTTCAAAAAACAAGCCTCAAAAATACATAATCTACAAGAAACCCACTTGAAACATAAAAACGCATACAGATTAAAAGTAAAGGGATAGAGAAAGATATACCACAGTAACATTAACAAAAAAAGCAGAAATAACTGTATTAATTATAGACAGAGCAGACTTCAGATAAAGAAATTTATCAGGGATAAAGAGGGGCACTATTTAATAAAGGGATAGATACTCCAAGAATACATAACAATTCTTAATGTGTATGCACCTAACAACAGAGCACCAAACTATGTAAGGCAAAGCCTGATATATCTGTAAGGATAAACAAATGGATATGCTGTTATACTTGAAGACTTTAACAACCTTTTATCTGAAATGGACAGATACAGCAAGTGGAACATCAGGAAGGCCACAGTTGACATCAACAGCACCATTAATTGAAGGGATATAATTGACATTGATTGACTACTTCATTCAACAAGAGCAAAATACACATTCATCTCAAGATCACAAGATAGACAACATCTTGAACCATAAAATACCACTTAACAACTTCAAAATAATAGAAATAATATATTATTATCTTTTTTCGGACCACAGTGGAATTAAACTAGAAGTCAACAAAAGAAAGATTACTGGAAAATCCTCTAATACTTGAAGATTAAAAAACATACCTCATATAAGCCAAGCAATAAATCTCAAGAGAAATTTTAAAATATATATACTCTCAACTAAGTGAGAAAAAATACAGCTTATCAAAATTTGTGGGATATTATCAAAAGCAGTGTTTAGAGATGGCATTGAATGCATATATTTAAAAAGAAGAATTTAAAATCAACAATCTAAGGTTCTTAGAAGACTAGAAAAAGAAATACAAATTAAATCCAAAGTAGGCAGAAGAAAAGAAATAATAAAAAAAATTAGAGCAGAAATCAATGAAATAGAGATAGAAAACCATTAGAGAATATCAACAAACCCAAAGCCAGTTCTTTGAAAAAACCAACACAATCGATAAGTCTTTAGTCAAGTTAGCTAAGAATAAAAGACATAACTAGCTCGTATCCGAAATGAAAGAGGTGACAACACTGCAAATCCCATGGACAACAAAAGAAAAATAAAAGACTATTATGAACAACTTTATGCCCTCAAATCTGATAACCTACATGAAACAGACCAATTCTTTGAAACACATGATGCTCAAATTCACATAAGAGGTAATAGACAATCCAAATAGGACCATATCTATTAAAGAAGTTGAATAAACAAACAACTTTCCAAAATAAAAAGCAATAGGCACAGATGAGTACACTGGAAAATTTTATTACACATGTGAGGAAGAAATTATAACAGTTCTCTACAATCTCTTCCAGAAGGTAGAATCAGAGAGAATACCTCTTAACTCATTTTGCAAGACCAGTATTAACCTAAATTCAAAGGGAAAAAAAACACCACAAGGAAAGAAAGCTACAGACCAATATATCTCATATACATAGATTCAAAAAATCCTCAAAAAAATACTGTTAAATCAAACCCAAGAATGCATTAAAAAATCATATGCCATAACCAAGTATGATTTATCTCAGGTATACAAGCTTGGTTCAATGTTCAAAAATCAATTAATATAATCCATCACATCAATAGGTTAAAAAAGAAAAATCACATGACCATATCAATAGATGCAGAGAAAACATATGACAAGATCCTATATACATTCATGATAAAAACTTTCGGCAACCAAGAAATAGAGGGGCAAGTCTTCAACTCGATAAAGCCTATCTATAAGAAAATCATACTTAATGGTGAAAAACTCACAGATTTTCTGCTAAGATCAGGAACAAGACAAGGATATCCCCTCTCACCATTGCTTTTCAACACTGTACTGGAAGTTTTAGATAATAAAAGGGAAGAAAAAAAAAACTTTGATTTAGGTAGAAATCTAAAAAAATCTATAATAAATAGTTCCTGGAAAGGAACTATTAAGCAATTACATCAAGGTTATAGGATACAAGGTTAAAATACAAGGAAATATATACTATTTGGCAAATAGATAGCAAAATATAAACTCTATTTACAGAAGACTTCCCAGAAAAAAAAAATGAGAGTACAGGAAGTCAATAGAGAAGTCCAATACCGTGCATTAGGGAAATCTTAAAATTAACAGGAGAAAGGCACAGGAAAATTAAAACTTTTCCCCATATTTTCACCTTAAATAATTAATATAAAAGGACCATATTATCCATTGCCCTCATGAGTTTTTCTTTTTGTTTTTTATGTACAGATTATTTTATTCTAAAAATGTAGCAATTACAAATCAGTCTGTTGTAAAATCAATGCTACGTTAGCATGAATGTAAATCCAAGTTTTAAAAAAACCTGATCAATTTCAGGCAGGAATAAGCATTAAGGCATGATGTCACTGAAGTTATTTTCAAGAGATATCAATGCATTAAATGTGTTTTTCCTATATGGAACTGAGAAAAATTAAAATTTCTGGGTAGATTATCTTTTCTTCTTATATAATTACAGCCATATTTTTATATAATAAGACCATGAGATGATATATGCAAACATACTAATTTCACCAAGACTTTATCTTATCAAATAAAATCCTATTTCTGCCAGAAACTTTCATTCTAGTCATTTTAAGTGAATAATCCAACCCAGCACCAAAAACAAATACATTTTCTTTTACATCATTGTTAAGCCCTACCCTTACTTCTCCCTAGGGAAATAGCATTAGAAGCCACTGCAACATTATTTGCGATAGAAACCTGGATTATCATTTTAAAGACATAAAATGTACCTAGCACAGGAGAATCTTCTATCCAGCAAAGAGTGGGTATGTGTGCAAACACCATGCTTTGCTTCACAGGTGGAGAGCAACTTAGGGCACGACTCTCATAGATTGGCTTTCTCCCTGGCAGCCAGGTGAGACTCATGCTGCATAAAGATGTGAATCGCATCTTAGGTTTCTCATCATTGTATTTGTCCAAAAAAGCCTGAATGCAGGCCCGGTAGTCAGGGTGGTCATCACTGAATTTCTTGACTGCTTTCTTCTTCATGAAAAGTTGTGTATCCTTCAGATGGCCAGCAATGTTCTTGCACAGGTGTTTCCTCTTCACCAAGTATCTTCAAATAGAACATCCACACCTGAGTGACATTATCTTCATTGGCACTGTTGAAACGCTGCACATCCAGAGAACATTGGTTGCTATGCTCTAGGACACAACACTGTTGTTCAGGAGCACTAAAGCTATTGGGGTAGTAATTTGGAGCACTACCCTGATTGTCGAGCTTGCACATGGGGCCATCATGCTGGTAGTTGGTCACCCCAGCACAGAAAGGACAGTTCGCAGGTATCTGAAGATAATTGGGTTCTAGGTGGTGGCGGTGACAGGACAGTCAAAAAGACGGCCCTGAAGCATTTTGCCAGGGCTGGGCTCAATGCCAGGTGGCATGTTGCTTGGGTCAAATGTAGGCTGTTCAACCTCAGTAAAGTAATTAACTGGATTCCGGTTTAAGACCAGTTTACCAACTGGGATGAGAGGGTAGTCTTGGTGAGGCCAAATCTTGGTAAGATCAAATGGATTGAATGGAAAGGTATCTGCCTGACTGAAAGTCATGACTTAGATATAAAATGTCCAGGAGGGGTAGTTGACTGTGGCAATGGCATTGAAAAGATCTTGGAGGCTGTAGTCTGATCTTCATGAGAAAGTCTTCATCTTCCACAGAAAAGTTTTTGATGCTCTGGTCTGTCTTATAATGGAATTTGCAATAAACTGCCTCTTCTGCCACATTAACCAGCTTAAAAGTATGCGATCCATATCCATTCATGTGCCTGTGTCCATCTGGAATCCCTCGATCACTGAACAAGAAGGAAACCTTGTGCAGAGACTCAGGGTGCAGGCTCCAGAAGTCCCAGACCATGTCCGGATCCTTCAGGTGTGTTTGAGGGTTTCTCTTTTGATATGGATAAAGGATGGAAACAATATGGCATCTCTGATGAAGAAAATGGGGGTGTTATTTCCAACTAGATCCCAATTACCATCCTCTGTGTAAAATTTCACTGCAAACCCACGAGGGTCATGAATTGTGTCAGCCGGGCCTGACTCTCCAGCAACAGTGGAGAATCGAACCTCAATGGGAGTCCTCTTTCCAATATGCTCAAATACCTTTGCTTTGGAGTATTTAGTAATGTCATGCGTGACCTCGAAGTAGCCAAAAGCCCCTGCTCCTTTAGCCTGCACAACTCTCTCAGAGATTCTCTCCCGGTCACAGTGAGCCATTTCATCAGTGAAAGCCACATCCTGAACAAGAAGGGGCCCACGAGGCCCTGCCGTCATAACATAAGTTTGTCTCTATTGGATTGCCAGCCCCAGTGGTCAGGACGTCAGGTTTCTGTGCGGCCTGCTGCTCCTTCCAGAGCTTCATCTGGTCGCTGACTGGATCCCAGCTGTCTGCCATGGTGTCCCACCAGCTTCGCAGAACGTTGCAGGTGGCCTCGGCTCCCACGTCTCCACCCTCAGCGGACGAGCCCGGTCTCAAGTTTTTCTTTTTGACTGAAGAATTCCTAATACCTTTAAGTAATGAAGCAGAACACAGAAATTGCCAGATATTTTTGGTGGTTGCTAGCCTGACCAAGTAAGATCGATCTCTTTTTTATTTTCAGATCTAGGCATTTGTGATTTATTTAGTAAGTGTAATCTCTAAATGAATATATTTAAATTTGAATATCTTATTGTTAAGAAAGTATGCAAGGAAAACAAGAATCTTTCCTCTCATTGTGGGATACCCACTGCTTCGTTGCCTTCAAGATTCAGTTGAAAGCTTAACTCTTCTGTGAGCTTTTCAAACCGACAACAATCATTTCTTCCAAATTCTTTCAACATCTGTTAAACCTTTTGTACTATGTCACCTAGCATTCATATCAGAAAGAGGGAAGAGCATGGTCGTTGGGATCAAAGGCCTAGGTTTTAATCCTGGCTCTGCTTTACATTGGATACTTTGAGCAAGAAATTTAGCCTCTTGAAGCATCAGTTTCATCATCCAAAAAATGGATGGTACAAAATGTCTTCTTATGGATTTATTATTACAACTAAATTAGGTATTTGTGCAATGCTTATCCCAATATCAAGTAAGACAGTAAATTTTTAATAATTGGTAATTCTTTTTTTTTTAATTTTATTTATTTATTATAGTCACATAGAGAGAGAGAGAGAGGCAGAGACATAGGCAGAGGGAGAAGCAGGCTCCATGCACCGGGAGCCTGACGTGGGATTCGATCCGGGGTCTCCAGGATCGCGCCCTGGGCCAAAGGCAGGCGCCAAACCGCTGCGCCACCCAGGGATCCCAATAATTGGTAATTCTTATGTTATAGATAATTCTTATTTTACCAATCAAATTTCAATGTGATGAAGAGCAAGATTTATAACTATTACTTAGTATTAGCAGTAATAGCCACCACCATTCATTGGGTGTTGACCACTTTATATGAAATATCTTACAAAAATTAACGATAGCCCTATAATGAAGTTATTATGATCTCCATTAACATTTGAGAAAACTGAGTCTTGGAGAGGTTGAGAAACTTACTTAAAGTTATAATGTATTAAATAGAGAACTTGGATTACATTCTAAAGCCTATGAAACTAACAGCAGAACACAGCACAAAGAGTAGAACCTAAGCTTAGTTTGTATTCATGTAGATGTCAATAGGTCCTTGTGGACCTTATCAATAAGATGTGAATCAACACAGTCTGATTGTTACTCCTGAAGAAAATACCACTTGTGGTAAAGAAGCAAGGCTGTCAGAACTAAGCTGCAGAAGAGAATCAGAGTCCAGTGTCCAGTTCCTATTCTCTCATCAACATAAGTCACCTTAAGCAATGCTAATATCCCCCCTAGCTTTATTTGATCTCAGCAATAAGGGGAGCAGAACAGTGCTGTCATATTGGAATGAAACACTATCATACAGAGAATACTATAGAAATGCTACTGTGTGCATGTATTTTATGCAGACAGTACTGAATGTTAACCAAAGCATTGTGAAACAAATTCAAGGAAAGGACAGGTTATTAACCTAAATGCTATTTAATAAAACCTTGCTCTGTGGAAAAAATGAGACAAAGGGTATTAAAAAAGGATGCTAGAAGTCATATTATGGAAAATGATAATTTAAGAAGGTGTCAGGAGGATCCATATCTCATAGAAGGTCCTGGGATATTTCCCATTGACCCATTAGCTTGATAAATCTGAAATGTGAAGATAGTATAGAACACAAGAGCTGAGAAGCAGAGCAAACTTGAAAAGTGATGAGGGGACCCAAGAGCAATTAAATACAGAAGTGAAATGCTTGTATGAGGATTTTCCTTTTTTACATATTTTGACAAATTTGTTCACAGAGTTTAGTTGTTGGCAGAGTCCCCTTAAACTTCAGTGGATATATGAATTATAAAAGAGACAATGAAAAAGGTACATTAGAAATATAAACAGTCCCTATTAAAATATACATTTTTCTACTTTCTGAAGAAATGACATTCCATCTACTTAATTGTGTGCATAGGAACATCCTTTTGAAGAGATTAGGAAATTGCTGTATCAAGTATAATTTTGACTTGCATCTTAGCCAACCAAAAAGAAAAAATAATGAGGGGTGGGAAAAGGAAATAGAAAGCCAATTATATGCTGATTTGCTAATGTTATTTTTCAGATTAAATGCCACTTCAAGTTACAAAACCTCTGGTACTTGAAGCTGTCAGTTTTCTGAGCGCTTTCTTGAGAAGTCTTGTCTTAGCAAAGAGAATGTTGAAACACAGGGCCCCTCAGGGGGCCAACCAAACTTTGACAGAGGTTTAACAGTCCTTGAAATTATATCCCCAAACCTTAGAAAGCCTGCTGATTCAGTGGGAAAGGACATAAGCTGAGCAAGTTATAAATAAACTCTTTTATCAGAGGCAATGGTGTCATGGTGACTTCAAAGACCAAAGCACGGATAGTAAGTTCTCTGATGTTCTGAAGACAGTAAGAACTTTATTATATTGGTCAAGCCAGTCTTGGATCTAAGCTGAAATCTGATAACACTAATGGGTTTTTTCCCCTCTATTTTTATAATTTTGAATAAATTTCTAGTCAATCAAGGTCACTGTGTCATTAAATTAAAAAAAAAACAAGATAATGTTTTATGATATCTTATTATCATTTCTGTCCCCAAAGGAGTCAAGATTTTCTAATTATGAATACCAACACATAGGATACTCCTCATAGTAAAAATCTGTTCTGGGCAACAAGTTAAATTCGTGAAGAGGCATGGACTAGATTGCTTCTACAATGCCCTAAAAAACATGAGATAGTTCAATGTGCCTTTCTTGGTCCCATAATAATTATGAAGGAAATAAAACACAAAGGGAATGTTGAGAGTTGGGTTTAGTGAATTTAATTCCTGAGAAGGTCACTCTAGAGTCTAAGAGAATGATGAAGATAAATTTAATGTTAATAATAGCTAACAAATGTTATTCACAAGGCAAATATATATGATTATCCCTTGATCAATATATATAGAAAGATTTTAAAATATTAGCTGGAAAATAATATTACAGACTTTATAAAAGTGATTACCAACAATGACCTAGCACATAAAACTTGAGACTTCTACATCGACTACCATGTATTAGAGAAAAATCAAGAATAAATTTAATTATGACATAATGTGGCTGTAACAGTCAACTACAGTTAAGATCTGTGTAGTATCTGCTTATGACCCTATTGCCAATTGGAGTCAAGTGCACAGGTCTCATAAACACTTGAGTGTGTGTGTGTGTGTGTGTGTGTGTGGTTGCAAAGAAAATCTTGTCGGAAAGATACTCCAAAAGAGCTCAACAATGAAGAATATTATCATTGACAAAGGAAAGGAAATAGGTTGAAGCCTTGCTGGCATCTGAGGAAACTTTACTCCATTCAGAACTTTTAGTACAAAGGTATTAGAATCATTTTTGTTGCACAAAAATAAAAGTAAAACAAAATAGCTGTGTTTGTGTCTTATACGAGAGAAGCAATCCCTAACTTAGTTCTGCAGAATTGTTAAATGTTGGGAACATACTCTTCAATGCTCCATGCACATTTCTGGGAGAAGCATACTCTTTCTGCTAACTCATATGTATTTCATGTCACAGTAGTTCACAGAAAAACAGAATGGACAGAGTATAAACAATCACAAAGAAAATATGTAATTTTTAAAAAGTAGTATTTGCTATTGTTTTAACAAAATGAAAAACATGTGTTCACTGTGTTTTCTTAGCTCTATAATTCTCTTTCAGCTTTGCTATAAATTCAGTGCCTTTCTTTGTGGGCTATCAACATGGCCTGCCTGCAATTTCTAAGGAGAAGACCCATAATGTAAATAAATGAATAAATAAAACAATGACAAACGTGATATGATATGAAGGAAAACAAACAGGAGACTAGTATTTAAAAAAAAATAACAACAGGATTTAAACAGTAAATATCTTCCTAAGAAAGTGATATGTGGGCTGAGATCTTAATATATATAAGAGGAGAACATTGCAAGAAAGGGGGACAAATACCAAGAAGCAACAAAGCATTTACAAAATATCCAAAACTCATTTACGAAAATCCTAAATAAAACAGAAGGATCAACAAACAGAAAGACTTGTTGGCTGAAAAGAAGTGAGCCAGGGTGAGTGTAGCATGAGATACATAGTTTTTGTAACACTTGGTGAGATGGCTGCCATATCTATTCTCACCCCAGCAAGAGTCTGGGGTTTTGTGCTCTGGAGAAGTCTATGAACTGCAGGATGCTAGGCACATGCCCTAAACCTAACCATAACACTAGACCTAACCCTAACCCTTAACCTTTACCCCCTAACACTAACCCTAAACCTAACCATAACCTCACCCCCTCTGGAGAGGTCTCTGAACTGCAGGACACCAGGCACATACCCTCACCATGGCCCTAACCCTAACCCTGACCCTAGATCTGAGAGGAAGAAAAAGAAGATGTGGGGTGTGTGTGTGTGTGTGTGTGTGTGTGTGTGTGTGTGTATTATAATGGAATATTACCTAACCATCAAAAAGAATGAAATCTTGCCATTTGCAATGACATGGATAGAACTAGAGTATTATGCTAAGCAAAGTAAGTCAGTCAGAGAAAGACAAATGTCATATGATTTCACTCATAAGTAGAATTTAAGAAACAAAACATAGGGTAAAAAAAGAAAAGAAAGAAGAAAGAAAGAAAGAAAGAAAGAAAGAAAGAAAGAAAGAAAGAAAGAAAGAAAGAAAGAAAGAAAGAGAGAGAGAGAGAGAGAGAAAGAAAGAAAGAAAGAAAGAGAAAGGAAATGAAA
Organism: Canis lupus dingo; assembly: GCF_003254725.2. Lineage (NCBI taxonomy): Eukaryota > Metazoa > Chordata > Mammalia > Carnivora > Canidae > Canis > Canis lupus. Next base: position 33,403,042 of record NC_064256.1, on the reverse strand, counting down.
GAAGAAAGAAATAAAGAGAAAGAAAGAACGAAAGAGAAAAGAAAGAAAGAAAGAAAGAAAAAGAAAGAAAGAAAGAAAGAAAGAAAGAAAGAAAGAAAGAAAGAAAGAAAGAAAGAAAAGAAAAGAAAAGAAAGAAAGAGAAAGGTAAACCAAGAAGCCGACCCTTAACTATAGAAAATAAACTGATGGCTACCAGATGGGAAGTAGGTGGGAGGATGGGTTAAATAGGTGATGGGGATTAAGAAGTGCACTTGTGATGAGCACCAGGTGTTACATGGAAATGTTGAATCACTATATATACACCCAAAACCAATACTAATATTAGTACTAGTTAACTGTATGTTAACTAACTGGGATTTAAATAAAAACTTGAAAACAAGAAGTTAGGATTGTATTCTAAGTGCCAAGGAAAGCCACTGGAGAGTTTTAAGCAAAGGAATGGCATAATCAAATTTAAATTTTAAGAGTGTTTTGATGGTCTACTGAAAATTGATAAAGAAGGAGTGAAAGAGGAAAGGCAGCACCACAAATCTGTGAATTGGGAGTCATCCAGAGGAGAGAAGTGCTTCTTTGGCATTGCCTAGTTTCGGTACTTATCTCCTCTTTCTTGACCTCCTCGCCAGCCTCCCCTGCCTCTTAAGTTTTATCCATTTAACACTGTCCTGAACATAAGGACCGGTTTAATCTTTGAAAGGATGAAAATTTCCAGTGTTTAACTCTCTTTTAGATAAAGTAGGGCATAAGCCTAGGGGCATCTCAAAGATATGACTGCAACCTCACTTGCTATGCTGTCTAATTAATTCCTCAACATCTCTCAGTTTCAGCAACTGAGCTTCTCACCATTCTTTAAACACTCTCTGCCTCCATTATTTCGATGAGTCTAGTGCCTAGAATTCCCTTCTTCATCTCTCCCTCTCAGAAGTTAACCATTCTTCATGACCCCAAAAAAAGATCCTTCCTCCATGAAGTTTTCCTAATCTCTCACATCAGAAATCGTCTTCTTTCCTCTCTGCACTTCTATTTCACGTTGATTTTGATGTCATTATGGTATAAATCATGAACTGTCTCACACTGATTTTCTCAATAAATGTTATTTCACTATGGAAAAGCACACATGCTTTGAGTTCAGAAAGTATGTTAGGGCTGTGTTCTAGTTTTGCAATTCTTGAACCATGTGACCTTTAGTAAGCTATTTAAATACTTTAGCTTCCTCCTCTATAAATAACATACAGTGATCTACTCAAAATGCTTCTTGAACTTCTGCAAACCAAAAGTTATCATAAATTTATAAAATACTACATAAAATTACACATGGTAAATTATTAAGTCATATTATTTTCTCTTCCTGAGATGATAAACTGGGTCGTAAACATCTGTGTTCCCCCATAGCATTCATTTAAATGCTCACATGTTGTAAGTACTTAATACATATTACATGGTAAGTAGTAGATGTCTAATTAATAATTCTTACCTATTGCTTCAATTTTGAGCACATATTATATGCAAATTTTATAATAAATATTAATATACACAACCTATTAATTCTAAGAGTTTGTTATTAAAATAGAAAAAAAAATTTTACAAAGGGAAACTAATTAATGTAATCAGGGAAAGGGTACCGAAATGATTATCATCAGGTAAATACAGTCAAACATCAGAAGCCACCTCATTTATGTTTGGGAGGATATAAGGATCTGGATTATTGTCCAGAGTCCTTACATATGACCTAGTCCTACAAACTCCTTTTTAAGATGAATAAACAAAAGCATGAAAGACATAAATTCCTTGTTCAAGTGAAAACAGTTCAAGATTTTAGTTATTCTGTGTCCCAATCCATTGTCCTTTTAATTACATAAGAGGAAATTTCAGATGTGAAATTTCTTGTTCTCACATAAAAGAATCTCACGTAAAAGAATTAAGAGCAAACAATACCAGGTTTTCTCTGACTTATTTAAAATATTATATTTTAAAATGTCATTATTGGGACACCTGGGTGACTCAGCAGTTAAGCATCTGCCTTCGGCCCAGGGTGTGATCCTGGAGTCCCAGGATCAGGTCCCACGTTGAGATCCCTGCAAGGGGCCTGCTTCTCCCTCTGCCTGTGTCTCTGCCTCTCTCTCTCTCTCTCTCTCTCTGTGTGTCTCTCATGAATAAATAAATAAAATCTTTAAAAAATAAAATAAAATGTCATATTTATAATTATTATTACCTATAAATATGACAGTTTAAAATCTATATATATGTATATATATGTGTATATATATATATATATACATACATACATATAAACTAGAATAGTAGAAATACATTACTGTATTTATGGTCTGGGCAATCCAACATTAATTTGTTTCTGAGTAAATTTCTTCCTCTACTTTCTCCTACTTCTAAAATCTGAAATAAATAAATAAATAAAATCTGAAAGCAACTGTGCCTATATGTCCTTTTTTTCTATTCTTCACTCAGATTTCAACATAATTAGTAATCAAAATTATTAGTAAGATTGTTCACGGAATAATTCATTGGAATATGGTACTATTTCTAGCAAAATTAATGAGATCACATGGAAACATTCTCTAAGACTTCTTTAAGAAAAATGACCTATTTTCATTAAAATTATTCTCTGTGATTATGTACAAAATCAAGATTTTTTTCCTTATCTATATCTAAAGGTATCATTTTCAATACAGACATGGTTTTAGTGAACTCTCAATTTTCTCCTCACTGGGAGCCTCTAAATTCCATCTGGGGTAGGAGCCTTAACAGCCTTTCTTTTTTTCAAGTCAGCCTGCTGAAGGCCTCATAATATCATCAACAATCCCAGCTGTAGCTTTCTGAACAATACTTTCTTTTGTGGCAGTTGTCAGCTCCATTTAATGTAACAAAAGAGGGAAAAAAAATCCCTAGAAAATCTAAGTCTTCACTCAAAGATAACTCTCCCAACCTCCTGACAGGCTATAGAGAAATTATCTATTTTGATAATTTTGAGTTGAAATAAAATGCATACATTTTAATACCAATAGAAACAATGTGAATACTCATATATAAATAAAGTGGGTACAGATTCAATTTTAAACAAATCAAACATACACAGTTTCTCTCTGCCCATAACTAAACAATCTCGCCCGAATATATTGTACACATAGTCTGAAACTAAAGCCTATGCCCATTTTTCTTCTTCTGTGTAGAAAAAGAAAAGACTCCCCCAAATCTTTTTTCCTGATATTTCCAAATAGGCAAAAAGGAAGAAAGTATTATTTTTGGCATTACTAACCTTCAAATTGTTTTTATAAATCGTAGTCAAGGTATAAACTCATCATTTATTTCCAAATATAAAATGTATAAGAAAAAAGGCTTTCAAACTATCTTTAATAAGCCCAAATTTACGGTAAAATATATTTCTTTCACATTCGAACATCACAACAAATAGAAAAAAAATTCATAAGTTTTCTGTGTTACAATGAGCCCTGGCTAAAACCATCTATTTAATTGGCTTAAAAATACAATTGGAGATATGCCAACAAATCACCAGATAAGTTTGAGGGAAAACAAAATTAACTTTGATGGCTAGTTTTTATACCTTTTTTTTTTTTTAAGAGTTCTGTGTCTATTTTGGAAAACAGTCTTTTATTAGATGTATCTTTTGCAAGTATTTTCTCCCAGAAAAGATATTTTCTCTTGTCTTCTCATTCTCTTGACATTGCCTTTCATGAGCAGAAGTTGTTGATATTAATGAAATACAGCTTATCAATTATTTTTTTCATTGATCTTGCCTCTGTTGCTATATCTAAACAGTCACTGTCATATTCAAGACCACCTAGATTTTCCGCTGTTATCTTCTACGAGTTTTAGAGTTTTGTACTTTATATTTAAGTCTGTGATCCATTTTGAATTAATTACTGTGAGGGGTACCAAGTATGTGTGTGGATTAATTTTTTTGCAAGTGAGTGTTTAGTTGTTCCAGCACCTTTTTTGAAAAGAACTATCTTTGTTCCACTGTACTGCCTTTGCTCTTTTGTCAAAGGTCAGTTGGCTATATTTACAGACGTCTATTTCTGGGCTCTCTATTCTGTTCCATTGATCTGTTTTTCTATTCTTTTGCCAATAGCACACCATCTTGATTACTGTAGTTTTATACTAAGTTTTGAAGGTAGGCAGCATTAGTCCTCCAACTTTGTTCTTCTTCAATATTTTGTTGGCTTTTGCCTCTCCATGTACACTTGAGAATCAGCTTATTGGGATCCATAAATTAACTTGCTCAGATTTTGCATTAAACCTATAGATAAATTTGAGAAGAACTGATGTCTTGACAATATTTAGTTTTACTATCCATGAACATAACTAATTTATTTATTCTGTGATTTCATTCATAATTTTGAACTTTCAGTTCTTTAATATATTTTATCCTTTGTGTCTATTTGTTTAAAGAGAGCATAAACACACTGGAAGGATTAATGGTTTACTCATTCATTAGTCCTATTGAGGAAATAGATACTACCTCATGAAATTCCATAGTATAACTTATTAATCATTGTTGTTCCCTAAAATTAGGTAAAACAGACACTCATAAATATGTTTCTGTTTTAACCTTCATTCAATAATAAAATGAATAATTCTCTTTTATTATTTTTTAGGGTTGTTGTTCTCATTGTTGTTTGAGAGAGTGTGGTGTGGGGTGGGGGTAGGGGGTTGGGCAGAGGGAGAAAGAGAGAATTTTAAGCAGACTCCATGCTCAGTGTAGAGCCCAACATGGGGTTTGATCTCACAACCCTGATGTCATGACCCTGAGATAATGATTTGAGCTGAAATCAAGAGTCAGATGCTTCACTGACTGAGCCACCTAGACACCCCAATAAAATGCTTATTTCTGAAATGTTTAGTGCTCAGGCTTTATAGTTAGATACATATAACTATAAATAGCAAAAGAATGAAATACTTGGTTTTGATTTTTTAAAACTGCAGTTTTACATTTATAATAAGTAGGAAAAAAATCTTCCACTCTGGTATTTCAGTGCTGGGTAGAATATTTTAGTCTCTGTGCAACACATTCATAAGGGAGAAATTAAATGGTGAAAATCTTAAGAAGCCATCCTAATATTAGTATCTATAAAACAAACAAACTTAAGCATCATTATTTCCTCAACACTAATTGGGCTTTATCACTATAATTATTAGATAGTTTTTAGTAATAATTAGAATTCAGGGTAACTAGTATAAACCTAACAATTTTAGATAATAATTTTACTTATCAGTTTGTGATTTCATTCCACAGTTATCATTCAAATGCCAGTGAGTCATTAAGAATTATCTCTGCAATGATTTGCTGTGACTTTTGCAAACTCACATTCACAGCTCCCAGTGTGTGGAATAGTCACATTCTATAACAAATGTCAACAGTTCCTCAAAATACTTTATATTAAAAAAATTTCAACCACCTCACACTCATTTGGATGTCTACTGTTAAAAAAAATAATAACAAATAATGAGGATGTTGAGAAACTGAAACCCTTGTGCATTTTGCTGGGAATGTAAAATGGTTCAGCTTCTATGGAAAAACAATACAGTGGTTTCTCAAAAAATTAAACATAGAATTATCCTTATCTAGCAATTCCACTTCTGGGTATGTACCCAAAAGAACTGTAATGAGGATCTCAAGGAGGTATTTGTACAAGAAGATTCATAGCAACATTACAGTAGCCAAAAGGTAAAAAAACACCCAAGAGTACACCACTGGATAAATGAAATTTTATATATTTAAACCATATATATATTGAATAATAAGGAATATTATTCTGAGTTTAAAAAGTAGGAAATTCTAACAGTATTGAATAATAAGGAATATTATTCTGAGTTTAAAAAGTAGGAAATTCTAACACATGCTATAACATAAATAAAACTTGAGGACATTATACTAAGTATACAGTAACAAAAAGAGATATATTCTATGATTCTACTATATGAGATATCTACAGTAGTCCAATTCATAGAAACAGAAAGTAGGATGGTGGCTCTCTGGGGCTAAAGAAGTGGGGGGAAATGGAGAGTTATCGTTTAATAGACGCAGAGTTTTAGTTTTGCAAAATGAAGAGTTCTAGAGACGAATGGTGGCTATCAGTATGCCACAATGTGAATGCACGTAACACAACTGAGTGTACACTCAGAAATTAAGATGGTAAATTTTAAGTTGTGTGTATTTTACTACCATTAAAAATTAAAATACATTAAAAAAGATTTCTAAATTCAGGACTATTTGGTATACCATGTATTGCTGTGAATTGATGGGAATATAAAATAATTGATAGATGATTATATCATAGATGAACATTTTCAGGTTGCTAATAATAGTGAACATTCTTTGAGACTTTTTTAGGTTCAGCATTTAAATGAACCCACCATCTCCTTAATTTTTCACTCCAGGAGAAATAAGTACTATTAGTATTCCAAGTTCATAGCCAGGCAAACTAAATTATAGAGACTGCCCAAGGTCACACCTGTCAATGGTTGAAAATGGATTTGCACCCAAATCCATTTGCTTCTCCATCCCATAAACAAATTCTGATATACTCGGATAATTTTTTCAAGTATAGAATAATACATACAATTCCTTTAACATTTATACCAAATCTTTCATGAGAGGTTGTGTGTATGTGTATTTAGAAGCATGTAAGTAAGAATCTGGTGGCTTGAGTGATTGATATCCTTACTTCTGCTGCTGACATTATGGCTTTGGACATCACTGAATCTTAAATTTTTCACTAGTAATATGGGACCAATTTATCTATTCACCTACAGCGCAGTATATCGGAAAGTGCGCTGATACGAGAATCAAAAGATTTGGTTTTAATTTTAACAGATGTTACTTTTTATGTGTCTTTGAAAATATCACTTCTTTAAATCTAGTTTTCCTACTACAAAATGGGGGTTATGTGTCCTTCAAAAGTGCATGTTCATAACTCTACTACAACAGGAAAACATAAAGATTAATAATATTAGCTACTTATCTCAAGTTCCTTAAATACTGTAGGTTAATCTAAATTAGTACTCAACATTTGAAAAGTAACATTTAAGTGTAAGATTGTAAGCTATAAGCATGCATTTCTGAACAAATATTGCTTTCCAAAAAATAAAAAACAATTAGGCCAAATTGTTTTTTAACAAGATTTTCTTCTTTTATTTATTTCTACCTTTAGGAATATCACCAGGAAAGGGAAAGAATTCATTACCATAGTATTTACTTTCTTTCTTCTCTTCTTGCACACTGCGATGACCCTCCTTACTCCATCATTCTATCATCATCTTGACAGTTTCCAAGCAATATTTCATCCTTCCCTTTTCATCACCATCCTTATTTAGTACATTCCTTCAAGAAGCAAAAACAACTCTCTCCTCTCATCACAAATAATTTAAGAAATCCCTATATACATATGTAAAGATAGCCTGTTCAAGTTCTCTCCATAAGATCTTCCATTTCCATGCGGTTCTGTTTCAGTTATTGAAGGTGGGAACCTTGGTTTCAACCTATTTCAGAATATGATTTTATACACTGTCATTCATCTTCTGCTTTCAGGGAACATGATATTCTCTAATCAGTAAAGAAACATTAAACTATGTAAGGATGATCCGTTCAAGTCTGTACAGGTCAACAACATGCTCCTTAGAGAGCTAGTCAAAATATTATGGTGGCGAAGATGAAAGTATAATTTGGATAGAATCTTTAGGATCTGCAAATATCAAATTCAGTTCAATGTGTTGAATATGTCTCTTGACTACTTCCAGGTTTCCCTATATGCTCCATGGCTTTCTTCAGGCTATTTTTTAACCAATATAATCCTAGTTCAACTTTTTGACCAATATTACCTGTTACATAGGTTAAACATCTTGATTTGATGTTAAAAAATAAACAAAAAACTCTCCCTTAAAAAAACCCTTTCTCTTAAAAACTGTTGTATATAATTTGTCATCAAATCTAACATGTTAAATTTATACTGGGCATCTATTTACACAAATTGAAAAGTACATTTTGAGAGCAAAATTTTTTGAGTAGGGCAGCCCGGGTGGTTTATCGCCATCTTCAGCCCAGGGCATGATCCTGGAGACCTAGGATCAAGTCCTGTGTCGGGGTCCCTGCATGGAGCCTACTTCTCCCTTTGCCTATGTCTCTGCCTCTCTCTCTCTCTGTGTGTGTCTCTGTGTGTGTGTGTGTGTGTGTGTGTGTGTGTGTTTCTCATGAATAAATAAATAAAATCTTAAAAATAATTTTTTTTCAGTAGACTCAGTGCAAAATGAGAAGACACTTTGGTGATTTCCAGGAAAATATTACTGATTGGTAGAGTGAGCTATGGTAGCAACATCTTATTTGGCCCTGCATCATTACATAAAAGGGAGCCCCTGTCATTCTTCTCCTTCCTTGCAAATTCCTCTCTCACAAAAGAATGACATGGCTACAAATGTTCATTCTTCAAAGAAGGAAATTTGGACTTATAGCTTCATCTATTTTGCCAAATCCTTTTGCTAGGGTGTCTATCACCAAATTCTCCTCAAGTTTAGCCAATGCATGTGAAAAGTTAAGTTAGGGAATTTATTATTCACTCAACTCATTAAAGCAAGATAGGAAGCAGTTGGACAAAATTTTATATTACACCTTATTTTTTTCTGTGGTAAGACTAGAAAAATAGCACTTGCATATATTTATATTAAAGATTTATTGGACTAAGTAATGATTGCATGAGTAAAATCTGAACAAAACAGCCTCTAATATTCTGTCGTCAAAAGGAAAGCTAAGCCAGGGTGCCTGGATGGCATAGCTGGTGAAGCATTTGACTCTTGGTTTCAGCTCAGGTCATGACCTCAGGGTCATGAGATCAAGCCCTGCATCAGCCTCCGTGCTCAGCATGGAGTCTGCTTGAGGTTCTCTCTCCCTCTCCTTCCCCCTCTGCCCTTCCAGCTCATACTCTCCCTCTCTCTCAAAGAAATAAGTAAATCTTTAAAAGAAAGAGAGAGAGCGTGCGCTAAGCATATCAGTGAAACTGGCAAACATATAAGGATGTTCTTTAATCTCTGAAAATTATAGAAAATGAGCACAGTGTCATCAATGTGAGGGTTCAGAAAAAAGAGAACTCTGACAGCTTAGGATTTGGTAACACTGGTCTTTAGCAAGTATTGCATTATTTGTTTCCTTCATTTCGTTGTAGGTTTTCATCTGCACAGCTTTGTAAAGAATCCATAGGTATGTTCAGAAAAAAAAAAAACACTTAATAAAAATAAATGAAGACATTTATCTGACAAGAGTCTGCACAATGTCTCCAATTAGGCAAATCCGCTCATTATAATTCTATTCTTTACAACCTATTATAGTCACTTAGTAATTGTTATCAAAACAGGCCTCTTGATTAATTTATCTGGAAGAGCAGTTCTTATCTTCTTTTGGAAACATAGTACTTCATATTTTAACTTTTCTCAAGGACCTTTAATTCTCAGCAATTATTCACTAAATCATCTGCAAAGGACTCTACAAGAAACTCCAGATAGGAATTCTAAGCAGATTAACCCTTTTAATTAGTTGATTCTTTCTTTTTTTCTTTTGGTGGCAACACGGCTAGAGGATGTGGCTTCCAGATATTTTAGTCTGATCTCCTCAAAGTCAGGATACTGACTTCAAGATGAGGAAAAAAAAAAACACTTCTCACATTAAAGTATGAAAGTGCTTGCTATGAATCAACGCATCTCACTTTCTGCCAGATCTAAATATCACATTTTCAACTGGCAATTTAAGCGCTTGGTTAGAAAATACAGAAGTAATTGTCTCTCCTGCTTCCCCATCTGCAAATTTTTTCACATACTGAAGGGTTTTGTTGCTTCGTTTTACTGAATTTTTTTTTTCTCCACTCACCATGGTAGTGACCCCATAACCAGGAGCATATTCATTATCAGTGTTTTTCTAATTGGTTCTCAGTTTCATGTTTAAGTTTGTAAGATCATTTTCTCCCTGTGATTCCTAAAGAAGTATTTCTTTCCAAATTCCACGGGTATTTATCACAGAATTATGTAGAAAGAGTATTTGTTTTCTTGTTATATAAATAACTTGAGAGCTAAAAATATAATCCATCGCATAGGTAAAGATGGCTTGGCTTAAGAGCAATTGTTTTCTGAGAACACACTGCATCTTCCATAAGTTCTTTGATGGCCACCAGTCTCAGTCTGGGCAGGTTGCATTCCACTGCTGATGTACTTAGGTTTTGTACTTAATTCAAATGTCACCATTTGGGATGTTGATTTTTCAATGTTTTAGTCTTAGAGACCCAACAAATCCACAGCCAATGAAAACTCATTCTTTTAGTTCCGTGCCCAAAATATATCATCATGTAACTTTAAAAGATCATAGTTTTTATTGCAATATCAGATGGGCTAAGTTTGTTACCTCCCAGCAGATTAACCTCCAAGTCTGTACCAATTCATTAAACATGCACATCAGTCACCAGACTGCAGCATAATTTATTGCAATTAAGCACTTCTGTGTTGGGGAACCAAAATAAGATTGTCCATTATCAGTACTGTTAATGGTTTTCTGAGCAGTTGCCAGTTCATTCACCCCACCCACCCTTCAATAATAAAATAATTTTGACAAAGGGTCCATGTTTCAACATTTTTAATAAAAACAAAATAGAAAAACCATCAGTAACTGAGCAGTAAAGTTTCCTCTCTCTTTCTCCCTTGCCAAAACTAACAGAAAGGAAAATGTCAGTCTGGCGTTTTGCCAAAAAAAGAGGAAATTGAATGGTCTCAGTTCTTATTCTTTGACTAGTAGCATTGTGTACATAGAATGCTTGGCTCTTGGGCTCATTTTGACAGAACTGAAACACAGATAAGAAGTTTTGAGGACTCCATTCTGCAATTTATAGACCTTGATTCTGTTTAAGATCTTTCAATACCACATAACAAATCAATGTGATTTAGAAAATAATGTTGTTTCTGCCACTGACATAAGCCATATGTGAACTGCTAAGCTACTATGCAAGCCACAGCTATAAATTTCGGTCACTTGCAGGAGATACCTTATTATTTGGGGGCCCAAAATAATTCAAACCATTATCATCATCTTGAATGATGTCTCCCTAAACTGCTGCCTGGTAATGAGCTGAATGAAAGGTCTCTCACACTAAGGGCAGATAGAGTTGTTCTTAAATAAATTTCCCAGGTAATTCATTCAGAATAATAGGACAGTAGGCTCTGTCTAAATAACAGATTTTGATATATCAAATCATTAATGTCCCTCTTACAGATACCATGAATGTAATCTATGGAATTCAAATATCTGACATAGACATTGTTTGATCCAGACAGCAGAGCAATTAATTACAAAAAAAAAAAAATCCCCAAAAGCCAAAAACAAGCATGGTAATTTGTCTTCTTGCAGAAAACAAGATGTGTTCTTGCTACTCTATTAAACAGTCTGAATGTCTCACCGAGAAGGAGCTGGAGTGCTAGTTTTTCCTGGAAATATGTAAATTAGTATATGTAATGAAAAAAATGGATGAAATAAAAAACTGTTCCTAGGATGGAGAATTTTCTGCTTTGTTATCCACTTTTTAGAGTATATACAAAGCATGGTAATGAGATTCCTCAGTCATTATGGATATAATCTCACATTAATAGAAACCTAAACTATTAAAACCCTCTTCAGATATAGTCATTCTGTTCCATGTGTAAATACACTACAAAAAATATTCAGAATCAGATAATATTTTTTAAACATCAAATTTCCTGCTAAGCTTCATTTGAAGGGGAAGATTTATCTGACAAATAAGATGGGACTAGCTTAATGTGTCTAAAACAAGTTTCCAAAGACTACTTGGAGCTACAGAGTCTTTAAGAGTATTCTAGTATCTCTGCTTTTTTCCTTCTCTTAAATATTTATTTTTATCCAAAGATGGCCTTTTATGTAAAGATTTTATTTTTATTTATTCATGAGAGACACACACAGAGAGAGGCAGAGACATAGGCAGAGGGAGAAGCAGGTTCCCTGCAGGCAGGGAGGCTTATGCAGGACTCTATCTCAGGACCCCGGGATCACGACCTGAGTCAAAGGCAGACGCTCAACCACTGAACCACCCAGGTGCCCCAAATATGGCCCCTTATTTTACACATACACAGAGAATCATTCAACTGCTTAGCCAATTTCTAAAATGAACACAAATCCTCTTTTTAAATAATTATATGAAATATACTTAATCACTTTGTATAAGTGATTTTTACGCCTGCCTAATTCTAGAAATATTGGGTTCAGAATACATATACATTTAATCTTGAACTTCCCAATAATATTCCTTTTTTTTTTTTTTTTTTTTAGATCTTATTTATTTATTCATGAGAGACACACAGAGAGAGGGGCAGAGACATAGGCAGAGGGAAAAGCCGGCTCCAGGCAGGGAGCCCGACGTGGGACTCGATCCCAGGACTCCAGAATCATGCCCTGGGCCAAAGGTAGGCGCTAAACTGCTGAGCCACCCAGGTGTCCCTCTCTATAATATTCTTAAAGCTAAGAACATTTTGTTATATTAATTATATTATTAATATTAACTATTAAGTTTAGCAAATTAATTATTTTAAAACATTTCCATTCTTCAAAACTAAATACTTTGAGATGATTGGCCATTTTAAAATATCTGCTTTATTTAAAATGATACCCCAAAAAACTACAAGGAGATCATAGATTCTTGGGGCAAAAAGTAAATATTTTCTCAAATTAACCCTAAGAAACAGAAAATATTTATATTGACCTAGGATTTTAAGTTTACATCTTCTTTTCTTAAAGAAATGACTTTTCAAGTTAAAGAAAGACACAGAACGAGTTCAAAAGTGTCATTTGCTTGAGTTTGCAAATAAAAGAACAAGAAAAACATTAAATATTTTCCTACTAATTTTATGAACACACAACATGAAAGATATATAATGTGATATATAGAAATGTATGTAATCTTGCATATAATACCTTGTATTAGGAACTAAAGGAGAAATTAAAAAGTCTAAGATAGATCACTTGATTAAAGTGATTAATTAACATAATTAAGACAATAAAATAAGTATTCATTAAAGGACATTGTGACATTGCTCATAGTGGGAAGCTGTTAAGGTTTTTTATGGATTCAATTTGTTATGGATTGAATTTGAAAGAAAAAGATTTGACTGTCAAAGGTAGGACAGTTCCCTGGAGTGGAATGTGCGGAATGAAAGCATAAGGTTTGAAGGTGTACCCATGGGTGCAAGGAGAGAAGTTAACAGAGTAGTCATTAAGGTGAAAACTGGGTCAAATCACCTATAAAGACAATTTGGAATGAAACCTGAGTGTGAAGCAATAGCTATCTAATTATAAATATGCTTGGCTAGAACACAGGGGGTGAATTGGCAGGAAACAGCTAATATTAATTTTGGTGGATGTGTTGTAATATGGAGTTCTAAGGAGTTTAGAAAATCACTATATGTTAGTGTAATGTGTATAATACAACCAATTAAAGATGAGGAAGCAGCACATGATTGCTTCGGTTTATGTTATCATCTTGTTTAAAAAGGAATGGTCCTATGTTAATGTTGGGTTTGGGAATCAAAGCGGAAAGTGGAAACCATGCTTGCTTCATTTTCATCCTGGAGAAGGAAATGTAAAGGATACTGAATTAAGTTTCATGGGATTCTTGCATGGCTTTAAAATAGCACATGAATCAAAACACAATAACCAAAGAAAGGATCCCCTTAATACATAGATTAAAGCCAGATATCTAAGGATGGATAGTGATTGTATGTGCTCTCTCATATATATCTCAATGTGTAATTTTATGTGAGATGCTACTAGAGGTTGGGAGGTTTAATTAGAATAAAGGAAATTTGGGCAGCCCGGGTGGCTCAGCAGTTTAGCGCCGCCTGCAGCCCGAGGTTTGATCCTGGGGACCGTGGATCGAGTCCCACGTCGGGCTCCCTGCATGGAGCCTGCTTCTCCCTCTGCCTGTGCCTCTGCGTCTCTCTCTCTCTCTTTCTCTCTCTCTCTCTCTCTCTCTCTCTCTGTGTGTGTGTGTGTGTCTATGAATAAATAAATAAAATCTTTAAAAAAAATAAAGGAAATTCTTGTGATTAGATAGGACCTCACATAACATTAAGCTTTATCCATATACCTCGGGAAACAGAAAACAAATTGAGCTTCCTGAATTCTGATTTTCCAACCTAATCTCACCCTTTTCTAAGCCTAAGATCAATATAATATAAATCCTTAGAGTACGATACTTAACAAGACCTGCTTCAGAACTGGGGAAGAAGCTGGCATGGTGGACCGGATACGGGGAATATGGACTTAGCTGTATGGGTATGCCTGCAAGTTGGCTGACAGGTAGAAAGAGGATCAAAACTGAGGAAAAAATTAAATAGATGCTTACTTATGTTTCCTCTTCTCCCCTCCCTCTTCTTCCAAAAGGTGAAGTACCCATAACTTCCAAGAACTTGTCAGGAAAGGACTTGAAGCTGTTGACACTGAAACCCTCGGATCCTCCCCCATCCCTCCAATCTACTGTAAGTGAACCAACCAACATTTTTTTCCATGATCAAATGAGGAAACCCAACTAATGCCAATGCCATCATGGTTTTATCCTGTCACTGAATTTTAATATATCTTCAACACAAGTGCAACATCACCCTGCAACTAACTGGAGATCTTAGTATTCCCCTGTTTTTAAACACAGAGGTTCAGGCCAAGGACACCAGGGTGGATCTATGGTCTTTACAACAACCATGAAATCACTAATACACTGTAGAACCAATGGGATATCACAAACTAAACTGTGTGGAACTCAATTTATCTGCCTCAAAGGGATTAAGAGTAGAGTTCAGTCTGGCAGGATTCAGAACTCTGGTTCCATGGAGTCTAGGTACTAAAGACATCAGGCTAAGCCATCCCCCCAGCTATAATTATGCAAGTCCTGTATGGCAGGAAAATGCTGTAAATAAAATTAGAAAGTGTTTTTGTATCATAATTTTCTTTACTGGTTCATAACTTTGTGAGAAAAAAATGTGCTGTTGTGTCTAAAATTTTCTTCTCTGGCATTACACACTTTTAAAAGACTTGGATTAATAGTGGGTCAACTCCTTCAGAATTAAAATTGTATGAAAATATTACAAAATAATTTTAAAGGTTAACATTTTTCTTCCCAAGGTGAACTTTGTATTACTAAAATGTCTCACATCTTCCTGGTTAAAATACTTCTTCTTAGGTAAGTTCCCTTGAAAAGTTACTGCAATGTTTTCTTGTTATTAGGTTATTTTAACTTAAAAAAAGGGGGGACTTTACCATTTTAAATGAGAATGTGGGGGGAAATAAGTGGCTTATAAGCCATTAACCCGAAAACTTTCCTCCAAAGAAGCATTCTTTCTTTCATTCTGTAACTTCTGTATGTGCATGTTTCTTTTCTCCAATTTAATTATAATTCCATGATCCCATCATTTCCACTGATACGGAAAGTGTCACTGTCTCCCCTATAACACCTAGAACAATACACTATACATGGTAGGTCTTCAATAAATATTAGTGATCCCCCATATCCAGGAAGAGATCATACTTTCTTTAAATTGCAGATCGTTTGTAAGTTAACAGCTATTTTAATAAACTAGATAATACTTGTGGATGTGAAAATATAAACTTAAGACACATGGGAAATATTACATTGGGATTTTTCTCATCAGCTTTGTTTGCAGAAATCAAGCAAATAAACCACATAATTAATTATGAAGAAAAATTGTAATGTCTCATATAACTATAAATAAATGTTAGTCCTTTGTATCAATGGAAGAAAACAGAAGGGTGAACAATCCAAGTTGACAGATCGTCCTAGGAAGCCTGTGCTTTGAATCAAGTGATTGTGTTTTTATACTGACATTTGACTAAGTTGGAATCTGCTCCTCTGGGGGTCCACTCCAAGGGAAATAATAACGTCCTACTGTAACGACACCACACAGGAGGCTCAATAAAGTTGTTCGGTTTCTTCAACCTTTTCCCTTCTTCATATTCCACCCCATGCTGGGCGTATATCATTGTGGAACAGATTCACGTAAAATTCCCTTTCACTTTTTCCCCCAAAGGACTGCAAGTGGTTCAGTTTTCAAGTTTAAAAAAATCTTTTGTTAAAGCTAAGGCAGAAAAGACAACAAAAATACCAATCAAACACACAATACACAGTTAATAATTTTTGCCTGACAAGTCACATAGCAAATATAGTGGTTAGTTGGGATTATGACACAGATATTTATCCCAGATAATAAGAGATGAGTGTGTGTCCTAGACTTGGATGTTCACCAGAGTGAAACTGTTTTTATTTTTCCTAGATCCTATTTTGGAGAGAGTATTTCACAATCTTATATCACATTTAAAAACAATCTTAAAGGTTTTACTTATTACTAGTGGAGATAATAATCATAGAAGTTATCAGTAATTAAAAATATTTTTCTCAATAAAATTAAACTATGCTCCAAAATCTCTTGGCAGGCTCTGAAATATAACAAAGAAACTTTGTTCATTATAATGCATTTATAAAAATAGAAACTTAATTAATCCCATAGAAATAGGATCGTATTTTAAATCTGCTATTTCAACCTGTACTATTTAGACCAGGGTGCCACAGATACACAATGTAAAATCAGAAGAATCAACCAAGTACAAAGTACAAATATCAAGAAGGCAGATGACACGTCCCTTCACTTCTCTCCACCCAGAACAATGTCTAATGAATAGAATGGCTTTTTATAAAGTACTTATGAAATGAATGAATACTCTACAAACAGATTAATAGGCTTTTCACGCAGAATAGAGAATGAGATGTAGGGAGTTAAAAATTGTTAAGACCCTCTCCCAATATTAAATTATTCCACCAGATCTAAAGCCATCTCAAGAATCCTGAACTAATCTACATTGGGGAGAGAGACAGAGACAGAGACAGAGAGACAGAGACAGAGAGAGACTCCATCACAACTTCTCATTCTTATCTCAGGGGCAGAGAACAGATGTTATTCATTGTGGAATACATTGTTCTCCTCACAGCACACATGCACATATATAGACTGTAATAATACTTACTGTGTTATAAAATAAAAAAGGGCAACAGAAAATATTCCTAGACCTAAATACTCCCTATGGAAACTTGCCCCATTTCTCTCTTTTCCTTTCTAGCAAAACTCTTCAAAATACCTGCCTATATGCACAGCACAGTGTGTGGCATATAATAGGACTCAATAAATATTTGTTCAATAAATGAATGAAGAACAGTACCATATTTAAGATGTAGTATCATTATATTCCATGTTTTGGTTTATCACTACCCTAACTTAACTTACATATTCAATATAAATGTTTCAACATCTACCACATATGGTGGCAATATTCTGAGCTAAGTGTTGTTTGTGTATGGTTGTGCATGTGATGTGTGCACATGTGCACACATGTGCGCACATACGTGCACACCACATGCACACATGTACATATGGATGTGTAGGGAAAAAGAGTATATCCTAACATTGCAGCCCTCAAAGATCTTAATAGCTTATATGTACAAAATTTAACTACAACACAAGGCAGTCTGGTAAATGCAACAGACATATTTATTTGTTCCTTCCACATATATTTGTTAAGTATTTCCAAAGAGCCTGCACAAAGAAAAGCAACAGAGAGTAGACAGAAATAAAAAGCAAAGCAAGACCATAGGGGTTAAGTGGCAGTATTCTAGATATATTTAAGAGTTGTATCAGTAGCAGGTTGAACTGGACTTAAGAAAGTTAATAATAGACAAGACAAGAAAGAGGATTTTAGTACATTTAGAAAAATAAGAAGAAATAAAAATGTAATAGGTAACATTGCTAAGCAAAAGCACCTGAAAAAGTGCAGGCAGTAAAATATCCCATGTAAAGAAGCATTTGCTTCAGTCACTCCCTAGAGAAGAAAGATATTTTTGTTCTGAATACATAGTATGCAGCAAAGACACAGACTCCAGAAAATTTATTTCAGGCATGAGGGGGGAAAAAAGCCAAATACCAAGAAAAATATGTTCCAGACTATGATCATCAGATCAAATCATATTTTTACGAAATACTATGTGGGAGCATCCTGTATGGCTTTTTATCCTAAATTTTTTTAAGACCAAACTAGCCAAGTTTTCATATGGAATTTTTGCCCTGTTTTGAGTCTATAATGGTAGATATTATAGAATTGTCAAAAGAGGTTAACTTCAATTTTAGACCACTTACATTTTTATGCATTTTAAAAATCACTCAACAGGAATATCTAACATTAACTCTGTAAAGCTTTTCACTTTGAAAAAAGTGTTAGATATCTTGTAAAACTACACGGTTTATTATTTGTGACTCTAATAGAAATGCTGTGAGGCATGTTTGTTTGCCTGTTTAAGTGATAAATAAAACGTGTCCTAATGTGGTAACCATATGGGCCTCAGAAATTACCTGCTGTTCAAATACTTCTGAATGTTTTATTTAGATCAATATTTATGTTTCAAAATAAATATGCAGATAATTATCAAGACAACGAATCGGTTCAAAATTAACTAAAACATTCAGAGGAAAAAAAATGTAAAGAAATGGTATATCCTCTTTTCAAGTACATGGACAAATGTTAGCAAGCTCTGAGAAACTGTTCAACTTGGGCTTTGGCTCCTCCTAATTCACCTGAGCCCTGATGTGATTGCATCGGTTTGCTGTGATGTCTGCAATGCTTGTACTATCTTCAGAACACACTCTCAAATTCATTATGTATTAAAAGAAAAGAAATAGAGAGGGAGGGAAGGAGGGAGGGAGAGACAGACTGAGAGAGAGAGAGAGAGGGACTGAAGGAGGAAGGGGGAGAGGGAGGGAAGGAGGAAAGGGGAGAGGGCAGAAAACAGAAAGAAAGAAAAAAGAAAAAAAAAAAACAAAACAGCCCTTCTCTGCAGTGAGGAAGGATTAGGATGGGCTGGTCCTAACAGACACAGAGTGGGCTCAGAAGCAGAACACCTATAAATTCACATTTTATTAGCCTGGTTCACATCCTGCTCGACTCCTCTCTCACCCCGCAAGAGAAAATTCCTGTTTACATGTACAATCTCCTTGGGACCATGGAGGAGTATGAATTGTGCTCTATGAAAAGAACTGCAGTCATATGTGGGGAAAGTAAGCTTAATATGACCTGTGAGGGCTGTACATCTCCTCATCTAAATTCCTCTTAAGAGATCTACCAGCATCAGTCCAGTGAATTCAAACAGGAACCTCCTGTGAGCATCAGTTACTTTCAAAAGTTCTACAGTTAATAAACCAATAAAACTGACAGTTGTGTATGAGTGACATTCTTATTTTTAAAAATAAAGATAGACTAGCATGACTAGAGAATAAAGATAGCTCTATATTCTTAATGAAGCTGGATCTTAGAAACATATACTGAGGGATTTTTTAATCTGTTTTGCTATATAAGCAAATATTCCTATTCATAGGAGTTCTATTCTATAGGAGACTGAAATTAAATGACTTTTCAAAGTAACCTAAAAGAAAAGAAAAAATAACATGACGCACAAAGAATCATAGCTGTCGAAATGTTCTATCCAATCTGTTGCCCATGGTAAAGATTCTGAGAATTAGTTACAAAAATATGAGGTTCTTAAAGATGCATTGGTGGAATTCAAATAAGATGTCACAAATATATCATGCAACTCTATCTCTAGTTGCTTCACTTCATGTTTCAGGTAAACTGTTTTCTTCGAATCACCCTCTACTGACATGAGAAGCCTTAAGAACAGCAAACCATAAGGACAGGGGTAGGAATCTGAAGATGGTTCAAAAGTGAATTTTCTAAAGCCAGTTTTGAAGAGCTTTAAAGAAAATAACAGGCAGTCACCTTACACTGTTAGTTTACATTTGATGTGATTTTAAGGCAGAAGGGTTTAGAGTACTTGACATCTTTAAATCTCTTCTAGCACTTATTATTTTATTTATTTCATTAATGAATATATAGCCTGCCTTGTTCCAAAAGTACTTGCAGTTGCTTAGAAAACTCCAAATGGTAAAATAAAATTTTAAATTAGGGAAACCAGGGAATAGACAAAATGAGGCTCATATATTATGAAAAAGTCAGAGAGTAAGAACTCAGAAACTATATGTACATTTCTGCAAAGGAATTAAAGGTGGACCATAAATTCAGTTCCAAATCCTCTATCAGACAAACTGAAGTGAGAAATATGATCAGTTATATTATCATCATGAGTAAGATAAAAAACATATCAGCTATCACAGAGAAACACACATTTTCCTACACTGAAGTCCACACAAAATTCTCCCACAGTTCCTCTTACAGGGAAGACTGAGGAACTTTAGAAACATCATCCTCAGTAATATCACTACATCACAACAGAGCTGTTTTTCTTACTGTGGCTGCCCTACCATGTTCGCAGGAAATTCACGCCAAAGCACAATATCATAAGCGTGGTTTCAAAGGATTGCCAAAACCACACGATCTATGCACACAGTTTCTGTTTGTCTCATTTTATCCAGGGGTAAATTTGAATGCTATTTAGCACACTAGATGAACTAAAATCCTTCAGGCAATCTTTTTGAATATCACTTTTCAAAAACCAAGTTGTGATAAGGGTTATAGTCTCTGACAATAGCCTGGAGTATAGGGATTGTATATGGATGATCCTGATTGACAGTTTGTCCAATCCTGTTCCAAAATCTCTTCTATCGGAAAATACAAGATACTAGTCTGAATCATTTTCCAGCCCAACTCCAGTGATAAGTATACAAAGGCAATATCTTCAGTTAAGGCTAATATTATTTTAGGAAATAATTCTGGTTGTGCTACAGATACATTGTAATGCAGTACATGTAACACTAGAATTTTAACTCCTCAAAAGTGGGGATCTTTGTTCATTTTCTTTAATGCTATCTTCTCAGTGACTAGAAATAGCATTGGGCATATAGTTGATACTCAACAAGAATATTTTTTGTTGTAAGTATTCGCTAGAAAAACGATAATAATAAAACTCCTAAGAATCTGTGGTGATTAATAATTGAACTACATTTTTTATTCACAAAGCCTATATTTACATTTAATAAATAGTAGTATGTGACATCTTTACTGTCTACAGATAATGCTTTATGAATATTTGGACTCAAGCATGCCTTATGCTAACTTGAATGTAACCCAGGGACCCATGATCCATAGCTGGTAAGCACTGGATAAGAGTGTTCTCTATTATCAGAGGATTTCCCACCAAAGCTGTAGAAAAATGATGTGGTTAAAACCAGTGTGAGTGGGTTACAACCTCCGCAGACCTATATCTCAATCATGGTTCCACCATTTTCTAGCTGAATGGCCTTAGGAAATGCAATTTGCTTCTCTGGAGTCTCTGAAAAGAGTATAATTATATATGCATCAACCAAGTGTTGTGTGGAAAAAAGAATTGCTATATGTAAAGAGTTTCACACATAATAAGAGTTATTTGGTAAAGTGTTCCTGTCTTTCCAACAGATGTTAGATGGATATCAAAATTTAATTCATAAGACCGCTCTTGTTTCCTTATCAGAAATTCATTTCATTAGCATCTTTTGCTGTTCTCTACAGCAAGAGGATCTAAAACCAGAACATTTGAAATCACTGTCTGATTTGCCAGGGGATTTTGTATGGACTCTGACTCTTATGGCATTAAGATTCAGACTCCAAGTAAATTTAATCTCTGGATTTCTCTTACAGTGTTCATGAAACTCCTCCTATAATCAATGCTCTGAACTTAAAGGTATAAAACAAAGGAAAAATTAATAAAAGATAAAAGATTTTCTATAGTTCTCACATTTTTCCATAAATGTTATACACTTAGTGACCTACTTCCATACCAGACCAGAAGGACAAATAGTATCCTTGACGTTTCCTAGTAAAATACTGACAATCAACATGACACTAACAAATGAGCATTGCCATAGATTTTTACCTAATATTTTGTTTAGGGTCACCCAAAAGAAAATCTAAGTTATCAGTGACCCATTAGTGTATCTGTATAACAGGGATTACAAGGATCTCTTTCATCTTTTCCTTTTCTTGCAGCACCAGACAATAGTCTTTTTATTGTGGTTATTACCGACATTAATGCAAATATTTCTGACAAGTGGAAAATCTCCTTGTAATTAAATTTCTGTTGAACCTTAATGTTCTGTTTTTCCCTAAAGAAAGTCCCTGTTTAACAGATTTCAAGCTGTGATAATAATATTTTCTTCCTATGTTATCAACATTCGTTTTTTTTTTTTTTTTTATTGGTGTTCAATTTACTAACATACAGAATAATACCCAGTGCCCGTCACCCATTCACTCCCACCCCCCGCCCTCCTCCCCTTCTACCACCCCTAGTTCGTTTCCCAGAGTTAGCAGTCTTTACGTTCTGTCTCCCTTTCTGATATTTCCCACACATTTCTTCTCCCTTCCCTTATATTCCCTTTCACTATTATTTATATTCCCCAAATGAATGAGAACATATAATGTTTGTCCTTCTCCGACTGACTTACTTCACTCAGCATAATACCCTCCAGTTCCATCCACGTTGAAGCAAATGGTGGGTATTTGTCATTTCTAATAGCTGAGTAATATTCCATTGTATACATAAACCACATCTTCTTTATCCATTCATCTTTCGTTGGACACCGAGGCTCCTTCCACAGTTTGGCTATAGTGGCCATTGCTGCTAGAAACATCGGGGTGCAGGTGTCCCGGCGTTTCACTGCATTTGTATCTTTGGGGTAAATCCCCAACAGTGCAATTGCTGGGTCGTAGGGCAGGTATATTTTTAACTGTTTGAGGAACCTCCACACAGTTTTCCAGAGTGGCTGCACCAGTTCACATTCCCACCAACAGTGTAAGAGGGTTCCCTTTTCTCCGCATCCTCTCCAACATTGGTTGTTTCCTGCCTTGTTAATTTTCCCCATTCTCACTGGTGTGAGGTGGTATCTCATTGTAGTTTTGATTTGTATTTCCCTGATGGCAAGTGATGCAGAGCATTTTCTCATATGCATGTTGGCCATGTCTATGTCTTCCTCTGTGAGATTTCTGTTCATGTCTTTTGCCCATTTCATGATTGGATTGTTTGTTTCTTTGGTGTTGAGTTTAATAAGTTCTTTATAGATCTTGGAAACTAGCCCTTTATCTGATATGTCATTTGCAAATATCTTCTCCCATTCTGTAGGTTGTCTTTGAGTTTTGTTGACTGTATCCTTTGCTGTGCAAAAGCTTCTTATCTTGATGAAGTCCCAATAGTTCATTTTTGCTTTTGTTTCTTTTGCCTTTGTGGATGTATCTTGCAAGAAGTTACTATGGCCGAGTTCAAAAAGGGTGTTGCCTGTGTTCTTCTCTAGGATTTTGATGGAATCTTGTCTCACATTTAGATCTTTCATCCATTTTGAGTTTATCTTTGTGTATGGTGAAAGAGAGTGGTCTAGTTTCATTCTTCTGCATGTGGATGTCCAATTTTCCCAGCACCATTTATTGAAGAGACTGTCTTTCTTCCAATGGATAGTCTTTCCTCCTTTATCGAATATTAGTTGCCCATAAAGTTCAGGGTCCACTTCTGGATTCTCTATTCTGTTCCACTGATCTATGTGTCTGTTTTTGTGCCAGTACCACACTGTCTTGATGACCACAGCTTTGTAGTACAACCTGAAATCTGGCATTGTGATGCCCCCAGATATGGTTTTCTTTTTTAAAATTCCCCTGGCTATTCGGGGTCTTTTCTGATTCCACACAAATCTTAAAATAATTTGTTCTAACTCTCTGAAGAAAGTCCATGGTATTTTGATAGGGATTGCATTAAACGTGTATATTGCCCTGGGTAACATTGACATTTTCACAATATTAATTCTGCCAATCCATGAGCATGGAATATTTTTCCATCTCTTTGTGTCTTCCTCAATTTCTTTCAGAAGTGTTCTATAGTTTTTCGGGTATAGATCCTTTACATCTTTGGTGAGGTTTATTCCTAGGTATCTTATGCTTTTGGGTGCAATTGTAAATGGGATTGACTCCTTAATTTCTCTTTCTTCAGTCTCATTGTTAGTGTATAGAAATGCCACTGACTTCTGGGCATTGATTTTGTATCCTGCCACGCTACCGAATTGCTGTATGAGTTCTAGCAATCTTGGGGTGGAGACTTTTGGGTTTTCTATGTAGAGTATCATGTCATCGGCGAAGAGAGAGAGTTTGACTTCTTCTTTGCCAATTTGAATGCCTTTAATGTCTTTTTGTTGTCTGATTGCTGAGGCTAGGACTTCCAGTACTATGTTGAATAGCAGTGGTGAGAGTGGACATCCCTGTCTTGTTCCTGATCTTAGGGGAAAGGCTCCCAGTGCTTCCCCATTGAGAATGATATTTGCTGTGGGCTTTTCATAGATGGCTTTTAAGATGTCGAGGAATGTTCCCTCTATCCCTACACTCTGAAGAGTTTTAATCAGGAATGGATGCTGTATTTTGTCAAATGCTTTCTCTGCATCCAATGAGAGGATCATATGGTTCTTGGTTTTTCTCTTGCTGATATGATGAATCACATTGATTGTTTTACGGGTGTTGAACCAGCCTTGTGTCCCAGGGATAAATCCTACTTGGTCATGGTGAATAATTTTCTTAATGTACTGTTGGATCCTATTGGCCAGTATCTTGTTGAGAATTTTTGCATCCATGTTCATCAGGGATATTGGTCTGTAATTCTCCTTTTTGGCGGGGTCTTTGTCTGGCTTTGGAATTAAGGTGATGCTGGCTTCATAGAACGAATTTGGAAGTACTCCATCTCTTTCTATCTTTCTAAACAGCTTTAGGAGAATAGGTATGATTTCTTCTTTAAACGTTTGATAAAATTCTCCTGGGAAGCCATCTGGCCCTGGACTCTTGTGTCTTGGGAGGTTTTTGATGACTGCTTCAATTTCCTCCCTGGTTATTGGCCTGTTCAGGTTTTCTATTTCTTCCTGTTCCAGTTTTGGTAGTTTGTGGCTTTCCAGGAATGCGTCCATTTCTTCTAGATTGCCTAATTTATTGGCGTATAGCTGTTCATAATATGTTTTTAAAATCGTTTGTATTTCCTTGGTGTTGGTAGTGATCTCTCCTTTCTCATTCATGATTTTATTAATTTGAGTCTTCTCTCTCTTCTTTTTAATAAGGCTGGCTAATGGTTTATCTATCTTATTAATTCTTTCAAAGAACCAACTCCTGGTTCTGTTGATCTGTTCCACAGTTCTTCTGGTCTCGATTTCGTTGAGTTCTGCTCGAATCTTTATTAACTCCCTTCTTCTCTTGGGTGTAGGATCTATTTGCTGTTTTTTCTCTAGCTCCTTTATGTGTAAGGTTAGCTTTTGTATTTGAGTTCTTTCCAGTTTTTGAATGGATGCTTGTATTGCGATGTATTTCCCCCTTAGGACTGCTTTTGCTGCATCCCAAAGATTTTGAACGGTTGTATCTTCATTCTCATTAGTTTCCATGAATCTTTTTAATTCTTCCTTAATTTCCTGGTTGACCCTTTTATCTTTTAGCAGGATGGTCCTTAACCTCCATGTGTTTGAGGTCCTTCCAAACTTCTTGTTGTGATTTAGTTCTAATTTCAAGGCATTATGGTCCGAGAATATGCAGGGGACAATCCCAATCTTTTGGTATCGGTTCAGACCCGATTTGTGACCCAATATGTGGTCTATTCTGGAGAAAGTTCCATGTGCGCTTGAGAAGAATGTGTATTCAGTTGAGTTTGGATGTAAAGTTCTGTAGATATCTGTGAAATCCATCTGGTCCAGTGTATCATTTAAAGCTCTCGTTTCTTTGGAGATGTTGTGCTTAGAAGACCTATCGAGTATAGAAAGAGCTAGATTGAAGTCACCAAGTATAAGTGTATTATTATCTAAGTATTTCTTCACTTTGGTTAATAATTGATTTATATATTTGGCAGCTCCCACATTCGGAGCATATATATTGAGGATTGTTAAGTCCTCTTGTTGAATAGATCCTTTAAGTATGATATAGTGTCCCTCTTCATCTCTCACTACAGTCTTTGGGGTAAATTTTAGTTTATCTGATATAAGGATGGCTACCCCTGCTTTCTTTTGAGGACCATTCGAATGGTAAATGGTTCTCCAACCTTTTATTTTCAGGCTGTAGGTGTCCTTCTGTCTAAAATGAGTCTCTTGTAGACAGCAAATAGATGGGTCCTGCTTTTTTATCCAGTCTGAAACCCTGCGCCTTTTGATGGGGTCATTAAGCCCGTTCACATTCAGAGTTACTATTGAGAGATATGAGTTTAGTGTCATCATGATATCTATTCAGTCTTTGTTTTTGTGGACTGTTCCACTGAACTTCTTCTTAAAGGGGAATTTTAAGAGTCCCCCTTAAAATTTCTTGCAGAGCTGGTTTGGAGGTCACATATTCTTTTAGTTGCTGCCTGTCTTGGAAGCTCTTTATCTCTCCTTCCATTTTGAATGAGAGCCTTGCTGGATAAAGTATTCTTGGTTGCATGTTCTTCTCCTTTAGGACCCTGAATATATCCTGCCAGCCCTTTCTGGCCTGCCAGGTCTCTGTGGAGAGGTCTGCTGTTACCCTAATGCTCCTCCCCATAAAAGTCAGGGATTTCTTGTCTCTTGCTGCTTTAAGGATCTTCTCCTTATCTTTGGAATTTGC
Source organism: Canis lupus dingo (assembly GCF_003254725.2). Taxonomy (NCBI): domain Eukaryota; kingdom Metazoa; phylum Chordata; class Mammalia; order Carnivora; family Canidae; genus Canis; species Canis lupus. The sequence goes on along the minus strand of NC_064256.1, from coordinate 33,376,353 downwards.
AAGCTTCACAATTAAATGTCGAGGTGTTGAACGGTTTTTATTGATTTTAGGGGGGGATCTCTCTATTTCCTGGATCTGAATGCCTGTTTCCCTTCCCAGATTAGGAAAGTTTTCAGCTAGAATTTGTTCAAATACATATTCTGGCCCTCTGTCCCTTTCGGCGCCCTCGGGAACCCCAATTAAACGTAGGTTTTTCTTCCTCAGGCTGTCGTTTATTTCCCTTAATCTATCTTCATGGTCTTTTAATTGTTTGTCTCTTTTTTCCTCAGTTTCCCTCTTTGCTATCAACTTGTCTTCTATGTCACTCACGCGTTCTTCCACCTCGTTAACCCTCGTCGTTAGGACTTCTAGTTTGGATTGCATCTCATTCAATTGATTTTTAATTTCTGCCTGATTAGCTCTAAATTCTGCAGTCATGAAGTCTCTTGAGTCCTTTATACTTTTTTCTAGAGCCACCAGTAGCTGTATAATAGTGCTTCTGAATTGGCTTTCTGACATTGAATTGTAATCCAGATTTTGTAACTCTGTGGGAGAGAGGACTGTTTCTGATTCTTTCTTTTGAGGTGAGGTTTTCCTTCTAGTCATTTTGCTCAGTGCAGAGTGGCCAAAAGCAAGTTGTATTGGGAAAAAGAGAAAAAGAGAGGAGAGAAAGAAGGAAAGAAAAGAGAAAGAGAAAAAAAAAGGGAAGAAAAAGAAAAAAACAAAAACGAAAAAAAAAAAAAGAAGAAAAAGAGAAAGAAAAAGAAAGGAGAAAAAAAAGGGGATGGGGGAAGGAAACAAATCAAAAAGCAAAACAAAACAAAAACAAAAACAAAAACTAACAAACAAAAAAAGAACCACCGGGGAGTATCTTCTGATTCTGTGTTCTTTAAGTCCCTTGGCTTCTCCTGGAAGTTGTCCGTCTAGCTGGTCTTCTGGGGGAGGGGCCTGCTGTGCAGATTTTCAGGTGTTAGCAGTTGGCGGAGCTGCTGTGCCCCTTCCTGGTGCAGGGCTCAGTGGGGGTTGTTTGCCCCGTGAGGCCGCAGGAGGAACAGCCCCAGTGGCGGGGCAGCTCTGGAAACCTGGATTCAGCTCCGGCAGGAACTCCGTCTGCAGGGCCTGGAGGCTCCGGGCGGGGCCGCTGATCTGCTCAGCTGGGGCAGGAGCGTCCTCGCTGTCCTGGGCCCTCCCGGCCTCTGCCTGTCCCGGGGAGGCCGGATCCTGGGCTGTGTCCCGGCGCCCTGTGCTCCGGGGCCTGCGCTGGTGGATTCGCGCTCCCGGGCCGCGCAGCCCCCTCCGCGGAGCCGCCGCCCGAGCCCCTCCGAGCTGCTCCTGGAACCGCGCAGCCCCCTCCGCACGGAGCCTCCTCCTCTGCCCGAGCCCCTCCGAGCTGCTCCCGTGGCCGCGCAGCCCCCTCCGCGGAGCCGCCGCCCGAGCCCCCCGAGCTGCTCCGGGTCCCGCCGTGCGCGCTGCAGCCCTTAGGGAGCTTGGCGCACTCTCCTAGGCGCGCAGTTGCTGTTACTGTCCCCGGGAGCCCTCGGGCCTCCCCGCCCTCCTGGGTCCTGCTCCACCTCCCCGCGAGCCCCTTTCCGCCCGGGAAGGTCGGTGCAGCTCCTGCGTCCTCCGGGACGGGGCTCTCCTGTCCTGGGGACACTCCCCCGGCCTCAGCCCGGCTCCTCGCGGGGCCCCTCCCCCTTGGAGGCCTTTGTTTCTTTACTTCTTTTTCCCCGTCTTCCTACCTTGATAGAAGCGCGAACTCTTCTCACTGTAGCATTCCAGCTGGTCTCTCTTTAAATCTCAGGCCGAATTCATAGATTTTCAGGATAATTTGAAGGTTTTCTAGGTAGTTTGGTGGAGACGGGTGATTTGGAGACCCTGCTCTTCCGCCATCTTGCTCCTCCCCCCTCTGTTATCAACATTCGTAATCTATTTTCTTTCTTGGATAGCACTCAAAATAGCTGTAAGATTTAAGAAAACTAGAAAAGGTACTTTTTTCAAAGTTTGGGTGAATTGTTCTTGAATATCAATGTAGAGTTTTGGTAGAATGAAGAACAATAGCAAACATAATGTAATAACTTTGAGCTGGAAATTAGTCTCAGCAAATGTTATAGTCTAGAAACTGCTGACTTTTCAGAGGTGGATGGGGAAGGAAGGGGAGAGGAGAAATTTAAAAAATGGAATTTATATGTGCTTTGAGATCTATATAGCCTTTGTTATTTAAGTTATAACTTTTGAATATGATACATATAAATTCTGAAAATAATCTCATTGAACTCACTTCTGTGTTTTTGTTTTGACTGTTTTACTTAAACAAGAATAGCCTTAGTTTAAATTTGAAGTAGCTAATTAACACATTTGTGGAAATAAAACATAAGCTCCCCCCAGATAACCACATTTGAGCCAACTATGTATGGTAAATTCCTTCATAAATAAGTTCATGACAGATAAAAGTCAGCTTTTTACTTTTTTTCTTTTTTAATTTTATGATAGTCACAGAGAGAGAGAGAGAGAGAGGCAGAGACACAGGCAGAGGGAGAAGCAGGCTCCATGCACCGGGAGCCCGATGTGGGATTCGGTCCCGGGTCTCCAGGATCGCGCCCTGGGCCAAAGGCAGGCGCCAAACCGCTGTGCCACCCAGGGATCCCCAAAAGTCAGCTTTTTAAATCCTGATATTTCATATTCTAACACATCTATTTTGAGCCTTTTGTACTTTTGTTTGTTTTGTTTTGTTTTGAAAATAGATCCTTTCAAATAAAACCAGTTTTCTTCAATTCCAGCCGAATAACTGATGTCATAAAAAAAAAAAAAATAGGTTACAGTCTGTAAAACATTTATGGAAAAAATTCTGTTGTGTCCTCTGTCCCAATCAATACTTATAAAACATCGATGTGATAATAAAAACTGTTGCCAAAACAACTAAAGCCATAGAAGTTTTGTAAACTTTAGTCTTATCTAGTGTCACTAACCGAACCAAATTTGGCAAGTACTCACACCAACAGGGATGTCTGGTCTCAGACAAAGCTGGGTGGGGAAATGACATTCATTGAGTTCAGGTAAGGAGAAAAATTTAGATATCAAGATTTGTGTTTAACAAATGAAAAGAATGGCCCCAGAGAAGTTAAATGACTTTATCAAAGTGTTAAGCTATTTTGTAATTATACAAGAACAACAATTTAATGAAGGTTATTAACTTCTAGTCCAATAGTCTTTATCCCATACTGTTCTTCAATAGACATCTCTTGCTAGAACATTTTTTTTCTCCTTTTTATGTTCTTTTAAGTAGGCTCCATGCCCAATCTGGGGCTTGAACTCATGACCCTGAGATCAAGAGTCATATGCTCTACTGACCGAGCCAATCAGGTGCCCCTAGAACATTTTTATTCATAGTTGTTTTACAGTTATGTGAATGGAGAATCCAAACTGCCCAGATGGAAATCAAGTTTTATTTTGTTTTTTAAGTACTGGCAATTCTTTCTTCTGCTGCATCTGCAAAACTAAATCACAGTCCCTGCAGAGATAAGCTATCAACTCACTGTGGACGTCAGGAAAATGTATCTGTAGAACATTTGATGAAAGAAGGATTTATAGTTTATCACAAGCCACTTAAATGGCCAAGTGGTAGGATAGTTCAGAGACTTCTGGTTTTCATTAATAGATAAACTTATAAAACTTGCTCCCATTTCAAAGATGAACTGACTATTTGTAATCCTTAAACAAATAAAAATAGCCAGGAAAGAGACTCAGAGGGTCAACAGACTTCAAATGGACCTGCTTGGGTTATTAGCACTTTCACCAACAGATGTGCCCTTCAATGAAGACAGAAAATTTAAGTTCCTGTTAAAGGCACCTTTAAAGTTGAAACAAGAAGCCACACCGTCTTGATCACAAATATTCAGCAAATTTTGCTACCACAATGATTAATAATGGACTTATCAAAGAAATATTTCCATGTACTAACTGCTAATATTTCACTCTGCTAGTTCTCATTCTAGGCTCTTGGTGATCCTCTTTGAAAGCAACACTTTTTTAAATTCCCAATCTGCTAATGCCATCAGAAAGAGAATGTGCCCTCCTAAAGGAAAACTTCATGTGTCCCCAACCAGTTGCATCCAATCAGAAAGCCCAACTCCTAACTTATCAAAACTGAATGATGATCTCCAGCTAAAGTCTTGTTTCTGGTACCATATACCCGTTCCCGGGAATTTTCAAGAACTAATTCCCAGGAGAAAGAAATCATATTCAGCAGTATTCAGCATCCCCTAGTCCTGTGAGGAATTAACGTTCTCTGAAATCCTTTCTCCCTTACCCCTCCTACACGCACACATTCCTTGGTAGGTAGCGTTTAGCGAACTGGAAAAAGATGAGGGACAACTTTTAATGGCAGAAAATTAATCTCTCAGTTGCAGAATTAACCAAGAAATGTGTGGGCCTTCTACAGTATGGCTTTACACCAAATGCATGACAATTACTTGTTTCCTAAGTAGTTTGTTTTGTTTTGCAAGAATGTGAAGCTCAAGGTTGCTAATTACAGTCCATACCACCTACAATGTAACATCCTGGCTACTTAAGTAAGGTTTGGGACTTCCTTCTTCTCATCAGTAAAACAGGGATAAAAATAGTACCCACTTTTATAAGGTTATCATGTAAGCACAGATGAGATTGTATATATTTACTGCTTAGCATACTGCTCAGTAAACATTAGCATTCTCACTGGATACCTTTATTTTTTCTAAAAAAAAATTTAAACGATATTCCAAATACTGTATTTGGGGGCACATTTACAAATCAGACCCAAGAAAAGAAATGCTCCATGGCTCTCTACATCATGCTTCCTATAATGCATGTTATTTATGTGGCCAAAGTTATAAACACTCTTAGAGTATATGTTCCTGATATTAAATATGCAGTTATGTGGACAAAGCTTGCCACAGAATGGGTATCTAAAAATATATAATGTAACTAAAGGAAATATAAGGGCATGGAGGAAAAAAGGTTAATATATGAAAAGAATGCTTTAAGTCCACTGAACTTTTCAAAAGTAGGACATGGGTTCAGCTCAGTGTTCTAGCAGCCAATGCAAATAAGGTAATGTTATGAAATGAACCACCAAGTTTAAATGGTAGAAACACGGTAGATACTGAGGATAGGAAAAGTGATTTTTTTTTTAGCCAAACACTAGTGATTACTATAATTCTACTAATACATTCAATCCTAATGATAAACTATAAAACTGTCTAAGGACAGCAACAAATAATATAACAGGAATTTATCCGTGGATGAATGAGACGATATTTAGGAAAAGAAACTATCCTGTGGAATTTGAAAAAGCAACATATTATTTCTCAGCACTGTTGACTAGCATATATTTAAATCTAATATTAAAATTATTATATAGCACCATAGTATTTTGATTGCTATGTCTCTCTATTCCTTATAACTGATGTCTAATATGCAACTCATATGCATTTAATCAGTACATTGAGGTAAGGTTTCTAACATTTTTGTAAATTCTGGTTTTAGTCTAGGCATACCACATTATATCATGTTCTTCCAAAGCACTCTCTAAAACAGCAATTTCTGAGAAGTGAATGATTTAGGGATTTCCTTAGAGGAAATCTATTCTTAAATTTTCATCTCTGTCTCTATCTCACTCCAGCTTCGAATTAAAACTGGATTCTTAAATCTAGAATTTACTCTGCTGATGTATAAATGTAGAAGGTACTACTAAAATCCTTAGGAATCTTATTGGCTTTACAATATCAAACAATATGGTTATATTATAACAACATGATAACGTAACCTTGAACATATCTTCTGTATAATATTATACGCAAAAAAGAACTAAGCTAAAAAAGTAAATTATGTATATCCTGAGTGTTACTATTGTAGATAAGTATATCAATAAAACAAGCTATAAATATTTTTCTCTGTAGTTGAAGTCGAGAAATAGAAAAGTAATTTTCCATCATTTTAAATCTAAATTCACATGAGAAATTGTCAATATCTGTGAGTTACTGCATCTAAATTCTCTGTTACCTTAAATAGAATATAACATTGGAGATGTTTACTGAGAATTCATCTTTTCATCACGTAGCTCTTTCTTTAATGCTTGTTTAGGTTTTGACCAATCAGGATAACTTAAGAACATCTCAAAATAGAGATACTGTTCCTTGATCTTTTACTGCCCAAACTCTTCTTTTATTTACTTATTTTGAGTGAGGGGTTTGGAGAAAAGGACTAATCATTGCTAATGAATTTGGTGCTGGTGAAAAATGCCAGATGGGCAGTCAAGAGACTGAAGTTCTTTTATTCACAGGCTACAGCAGAGCATTTTCCCTGTTAAACATTGCTTTCAGATGCAACTTGGAGTACAAAGTTATCTGGCATTCCCAGACCTGTACAATCTCTTCCTCATTAATCAGCATTTTCACATTTCATCAAGTATCATTTCTGATAGGCATATTCCGGCTACACAGAAATCACCATTTCTCATTACTCATTTCTCAGACAGCTTTGCAAAAATAGGGATTTTACATTAGCATTGGCTATTGGCAGGAAGGTTATATAGTGCTGAACGAAAATTAATTTAGGGAAAACACAAAAATATATATGATGATCTGTTTTATTCCTTCAGTTATCTAATTTAGAACAGATTTATGCCAAACTAGTAGATGGTTTTGTATGTACTGAGTCAATCTGCCCAACATAGAGCATTCCTGATTTAAAAAAATAGAAAATTCATATTGGCTTATAATGGTATTCCCAATTATTATGCCAAGAGAAATGTCCAATTAGAGTGAAATGTCAATGGACATGCCACAATTAATTTTCTATAACTGAAAAAAAAATTTTCTATAACTGTTATTTCTTCAGAATAAACATTTTAATTGTGTCTACAAAGTACTAGTTTCAAAGCCTGAAAGATATGTTTTTATTTTTTTAAAAAACTAAAACCCTCAAGGACTTAGATAACTTGCCTGAGGTTATCCAGATAATAGACAGAAAGAATCATAATAAACTTGAATCTGTATAAACATGAAGTCTACGCCATACTATTTCTCTGTTCTCAATCTGTATCTCTAGACCAGATCTCTAGTCTCATGTGTCCAACTATCTTTGGGATACTTTTCAATTTACTGTATGTCGAAAATTGAATTTAATATTCACTCACTAATCAGCTCCCATTCTATAATTTGTACCAGTTACAAATATTTTTGGAGTCACATTTTTTTTTTATCATTGACAACACTAGTATTCAAGCATTCAATTTTCCGTTTTTTCTACAAAATTCTTTTTGGTTTGTTTCTTTTTTTAAGATTTTATTTATTAATGAGAGACCCACACAGAGAGAGAGGCAAAGACACAGGCAGAGGGAGAAGCAGGCTCCATGCAGGCAGCCCAACATGGGACTAGATCCCGGGACTCCAGGATCATGCCCTGGGCTGAAGGCGGCGCTAAACTGCTGAGCCACCCGGGCTGCCCTTCTTTTTGGTTTATAGCAATAATAGCAATAATCTTATAGCAATAATATTTCAAGAAAATATTTAAATTACACTCCTCTTTAAACACCACGATGTCAAAATACATATGGCAATCAAGACTAGGAGTGCATACTCTAAAATAAAAATTCTTGTATTTGAGTAGAACAATTAAAAGTGATATTTCTCCTTTTCTCAGAATAATATTTAATATTATACCTTTGCAAAAACAAAAAATACCAAGTAGTGTATTCTCTTTCTATTGCCTCTACCCCTATGCTACTACCTCTTCAGGCCCTTGTCATTCAAGTTTGCTACATACTCTGTTCCCCGTCCAACAAGCCATTGCACAAAACTTTATGCACTTGATCTTCTTTAAACAAATATTTTTAAGACTAGATCCTATCTAAAAAATGTCAGCAATTGTTCCAGGCATAAAACATTGCTGGAAAACAAAGACTCTCCATAACCTTGGCTTACCTTCTGTTTCCAGCAGCATCACTCCTGTAGAGTACTTCTCTCCTGCTAGCTATCACAAGTTTCTTACTCCCATTCTTTCTTTATGTCTGAAAAGCTGTTGCCACCTTTAAGTAATCTTTCTCTGAGCATTAGTTAACATGCCAAGTCCTTTGTAAGTCCTTCTCCAAGCCTTACTTTCTGCTTCATACATATCTTAAGAATAAAGTTTATACCACATATTTAAATACTGGTTTACTCAATGCTGTCTTGTATTATTCCCTTTATATTTTTTTGCATGTTTTCTTGAGACCAGGAAATGGGTCTTATTGCCCTTCTCTTGAACATTCAAGAGCATCCAAGAGCATTCAATTTAAAAAGAAAAGCATTCAGTAAATAGGAAAAGATTAATAAAGTCTGATTTGTGGACTGAGAATAAATGCTGCCTTCTATAGCAGAAATTTATTTTAAACACAAAAAAAGTGACTTTTCAAAGATTTCATTAATTTTCTTTCTTTTTTTTTTTTAATTTTTATTTATTTATGATAGTCACAGAGAGAGAGAGAGAGAGGCAGAGACACAGGCAGAGGGAGAAGCAGGCTCCATGCACCGGGAGCCCGACGTGGGATTCGATCCCGGGTCTCCAGGATCGCGCCCTGGGCCAAAGGCAGGCGCCAAACCACTGCGCCACCCAGGGATCCCAATTTTCTTTCAATTCAAATATCAGCACATTAGAAAATTTAAAAGAAAAGCAAGATTGAATAAAGTGTGAGTTATTAACCTTACTAGGTTAGGTTCTGGATTTGGGAACATTACAGTAATTTCCTATCCAGACAACTTCCATGGTTAAAATATATATATTTTTATATAAATATATACTTATATATTTTAAATTCTGCATCTTTATAAAATGAAACCTAAGTAATTTAACTGGTGTTTGAATGTTGATTAAAATAAATTTAAAATCCTATTATTAAATTTTGCCAGAATAATGGACTCTTAGAGACCCTATGTTACCACTTTAAGTAATTTTTAAAAATATTCACTGCATAATAAAAGCAAATACTGTTCTTATGTATTTAATGCTACTAACTTTATGACAAACTACTGACATTAAGATTTTTAAAAATTTATTGCCAAATATAGGCACTTCTTATATACCTAGCAAGGTTTGCAAAACTAAAAGAAAAGGAAATGAGCATATGAAAACACACAAAAAAAATGAAAAATGAGCCAAAACAAATCTAAGTTTTCACAAATGTTATAAAAAGCATCAAAACCTTATAACTTATTACCCAAATCTCTATTCTGGACTACAAAAATTTTAATAAAGTAATGTATAAAGTAATTAAATAAAAGAGATAAAATGCCTAACATCTATACAAGCAGATAGTTCAACTCTAACTCTATCATTAATAGGTATGTACCTTGGACAAGTTCATTAATATCACTGAACTTCCAGTTCCTTCATCTGAAAAAAAAAAAAAAAGAAAGAATTCTTATCTGTTAGCATGATGGGAATTAAATGTGGAGGTATATGTGAAGTCTCTAGAAAAGTGAATTGATGCACATGAATCACTGATATTTTTATTGTCTTTACCAGATCAATGAGATTGTAAAACGATCAACGATATAGAACTGGAGTTGACTTTTACTGCTTCAGACTCCCTGTTAGATATTTTTACACACTTTCCTGAACTCATTGTTTAGCTTTGTATGTTTATACTGTACATACAAGAAATATGGGTATCATTTCTAAGTGGCAAGAACATAGCCTCTGTTCCCAGGTTATTCTTCACGTGCCTAAGTACACTCCTTGCTTTTTAGTATGGCTTCCTCACCTCACTACATCCTTACCAGGCTCTGGGTTCCTAAGTCCTCAGTGTTTAATTCTCTGGGGTCTTCAGACTTTGCATTTGTTTTCTCTCCAGTATGATAAATGCATCTCCTGGCAGCCCCACTTGGGTCCATTAGAGTTGGAACCCCACTTGACCATTATCCATACAATGTTGCCAGGTTTTATTATCTATACAGCAATTTACCACTTTTTAAGGGACCAACTCAATATAATTTAGAGCTCTTTTTCTCTCTCATCTTCCATGGCAGAGCTATAGGGATTAACAGGCAAAAGAAGAATTATCAGATTCTGTAGATATGTAGGAAGGTGAACATATTATTCATCTCCTAGACATACATTCATTCTCCTCTCTGTTATAGAAAAATCAATAGTCACTTTGGTATAAGAAACATTGCTTTAATGACAAAAAATCAACAAAAGAACCTAAACTATATCACAGTGAACATTAGATTCACCCAGGGAGAGTTATAAAGTGCTTCTGCTTGATCCTAGCCCAAAACAGTTAAATAAGAATCATTTGGGAGCCAGTGTCCTGAAAGAAGGTGAACATGTGCATATCTGCTTACTGAAGCTTTCATGCATTCTTACTGACATGGCCACCAACCTGGCTTCCATCTGAGCAGACTAAGGTTTCAGGTTCTTGGTATCTGAACAGACTTAACAGTTCCTGGGCAATGCCATTATGAATGTGTGTTTTCCGGGCTCTGAGAGAACTCCTTGGCAGTGGCTGTGGCAGATGCTAGGGACAACAGGTAATATAAAACTCTGCAAGTTTGATCGACTTTTATTTTAAGACAAAGTGAGTCAAGAAAATGCATTTTGGAAGATTAGTTTAATCCTGTTTTGTTCTTTGTGATAATAAAACCTTATCTTAGAATTGCTGTGAAACTGTTGTGAGTCCCTTTGACTATTTTGAAATTTCAGTAAAGTAGAAAACGAAACCATTTATTTACCAGAGTGATAAAACATGCATGCTTCACATGCAGTCTCTATACAGTTTTTCTTTAAATAGCCTAATGGGTTCTTTAGGTGCAGTTTAAGGAACTGATACCAATTCAAGTTACTTGAGCTGTGTTTATGTTAAGACTTAGTTTCCTTTCTTAAGTACTTTAAACATAGTAGGTTCAGTGGTGCTCAGTGCATCCAGACACTCAATAAATGCTTTTTGTTGATGATAGTGATGAAGTTGATTTTAACTTGGGTGTTCCTTCTCTTTACTTAACACCGAATGTCCTACTAAAGATCAGATCACAGGTTGTCTTATCAGTTTTATTTTTTTTCTCAAAATTACAGAATGTAGTTGTTATATAAGTCTATTTCTTCTTCATCTTCATTTTTTTCAATGTCAAATTTTTAAAAGTGGGGGGTGCATTTTCTTAATCTAAACCAAAATCTTCTATCAGTAAGATAGGTAATACACTCTTTTAGGCTCTATGCCTTGTTTTTCTTTTCCTCACTCCCCTGATCTTACTAAATAGCTGCTCTTCTGTTAGAAGCAGTGTTCCCACAGGTAGTGCTATGAAGGGGGGTTTGAGAGTCAGAGGTCGAAGGACTTGCTTTCATGTATGTAGCTCTAACTGTAACCCAATGCATCCCTTTCCCCTGAGCAAAGCATTTGTCTTCTCAGCATGAATTGTCCACATGCAGAGCAGAGTAGGACCCTGCATAAAATGCTGGAAGAACCACATTTGGAGAGTCAAAACTCACACTTGAGATTTAATTGTATTACAACTGATGAGAAAACAAATATTGAACCATGCCAATACGTCATTATATTTTGAAAATTTGAAAATACTACTTAAGTTCCAAAGAATAGATCTCAAAGATCTTACTTGACTACAGATTGCATGCAACAATGAGTTATGCACAGCTAGCTGTTGCAGTGGCTTCCCTATAAAACAAAGAATAGCCAAAAACACTACACAGACCCCTTCCAATCAAAGAGCCTGAGCTTTAAAAGTTAACTTTACTGCCTGATTCTGAAGTTTTCATTTTCCTTGCCAGACAGGTTCAAAAAGAATGTCTGTTTTCATTTCATCAAGCTTAATCCATACATAACATCCTTTCCCACTATTTACTAGACTACAGCTATCAAATGAAGATATGATGTCTGTGTTTGGGTTAGTTACTTTAAATTCTAATGACCATGATGTAATCACTGTAATCAAGAAAAGCTTGTCTGTCTTTAGATTTAGGTCCTTTGCCATTGGCCTGGCACACTTTTGAGCCTTTTCATTAAGCTAACCACAATTTTGCCTAATTTGTAATTATCAGCGAGCCTGCTTTACACAGTCTTGTGGCCCCAAATTAAAGTTTGTTCCATTGGTTTGTTGTGATGGTTGTCGTCCTGGCAAAACACTTTACAAATATTTGGATAAGAAAACCTTATCAGCAGTACATTTTTTACTATACTGATATGTTTGTGCAATTTTGTGTTTTTTTCAAATTATGCATTTTTTACAATTATAACTCAAGATTCTCCTTTGCCCTAGTAAATGTTTAGAGAAACTTGGACATTTAGAGAGTAGTTAAAAAAAAAAAGATGAAAACTGTAATGAGTATATACATGAATGTAAGATGTTTGTCTTAAAATCTGTGTTTTTTAAATAAGTTTTCATAAATAAAATGGAAATCATACACATTTTCCTAGTATGTAGAAAGTTTAGCTATTATAAAGAAAACCCCATGATGTCCCTATTCTAGGCACCAACTTTCCAAAATTATAAGATTATTCTTTTGCTTGTTCACTAAAAAAGGAAACATAAGATCTTCTTTCTCCTTTTTCCAGAGAAAAATACTTGCTAATGAATTTGGAAATCAAGGGCCATTAAATGATTTTGGTAAATTAACTACACGAGTTGATAAAATTTTGCTACTCAAATCCACTTAAAGCTCATTTAATCAGAGATACCCTAGAAAACATTACCGCTTAGCTACTTTCCTGGCATGGCCTTAAGTCAATGAAAATCTGAACTTAGATGCCCCCATACTTATTTTGCACATGTAGCATAGATTTTTTTTCATTCTATTTGTTTGTTTGTTTATTTATTTATTTACTTATTTATTTATGTCTTCTAGGTTGCAAGGTGAGTAGACCAAATGGAGAAGGAGAGAATGATTTAGTTGCTAAATAACAGACTGGCAAAGACCAGGGATTTTTCAACTAAGGTCTGATAGGCTTCCAGTAGTGTCCTGGGAATGTGATAGAGAGAGGGAGTATTCTTGAACTCCCATGTACCTTTTTTTTTCCCACTTCTTTTAAACTGAAAGCTGTGAGGCTATTTAAATAAGAAAATGAATTATTTTTCTTCCCAGTATGTAAATAAGACTGTGGAAGGACTTTAAACTTACCAGTATCCTGTGATGCCTTTACTCCCCTGCCTCAACAATGCCAGAATAGAGATGGGTGGTCATCACTGACCCCCACAGGACACCATCCAGCAAAATTAAGTAATTAATCTACATTAATTAATCATTAGGTTGGTTGAAATAAATGGATTGCCATGTATATTTTTAAACAATAACCTCTTGGTAAATGCTGTTTCATTTTCCCCAATTAAAGTAAATCATGAAAGCCAACAGAAAGAAAGAGACAGCAGCATTAATTCAGCTTATTTAAACTAAACTCTCTTTAGAACTTGTTTTATACTGGTTTTAATTAAGTAATACTTTAAATACCTGACGTGAATGTCATCAATAGAACTAATTTCAGAAGGGCAACAGTGACATAGGCCCAGGAATAGAAGGGGAACCACAATTTTCCTAGGTGGGAATGGTGAAAACCAAAATAAAATATAACCCAATATGATAGATATAATAGGGTGTTTAGGTTAATAGGTGTGGTACATGTCTATTATAAAAAGTTGTTGTTGAAGCCATGCTTGTTAACCTTTAACCCTAGAGCCTTATTTAGCAGTTAACTTGCTTACCAGCAGGATATCTTTGTGATTTCTTAAGTAGGACTAAGCATAAAGTAGTAAGTCCTGACAGTGTGACAGGAAAGATAGAAAACAATTTCTCATGTTTCCTAGAACATATTTTTTGTGGCAACAAGTTCTTCCAGGAGAATTCTGGTAAACTGAGAAAAAAAATCATGTTTTTAATTTATACTAAGTGACAAGAAAACAACTATATCTGTTTCAACATTATCAAGTTGGAAAATGCAAAATTTTGAAGAACCATAGGCAAAGAAATTCAAAGAACCATGAAATTTAAGTGCATGCTTTTAATCTTTATTAACTTCTAGTAAATGTTCATCTTGTGTTTTTATGTGTGTATACATGCATGAAATTGAGGTGTAAATTGATATAAATTGCATTTGTGCTTAGATTTTGTTTTCAACTTAAATGAATAAATTTTTTAAATTGACATTTCAGTGATACCCTTGAAAGAAATGGAGCGATTCTTCTCTGACACAAAACCAAGATTCTGATTCTCTGACCTAAGGAGACACAGACGATGTGGGTAACTCGTACAGATTTCTGTGGCGCCACGGGTTATACTTCTTCATCATATCTTCTCTCTTATTCTACTGATCTGTTATTTAATGCCCCATATGTTTAATTTAATTTGTATGTGTTTTTATGTGTTTTACTCCCCCAGATACTGTTATCTCCTTATGGGAATGGATCCCAGCAGCATCCAACACAATGCCTTGTGTATAGTGGCATCTTAAGGAAATATCTGTGGTCTTGGTTTGACTTAACTCTTACATTCTAAGGGTTTTGTGAGGCTATGAAGAAACTAAGAGCGTATGCATGTGTCATTTGCCGGGAAAGGACCTCGAACATCATGAGGAAAGTAATCAGGCAAATACAAGTGAAGAAATCATAGCTGTGTTTGAAGAGGAGGACATTTAGAAGATAATGAAAGGTGAGGCAGAAAATATGGGTTCAGTGGCCATTGTGGGGGCTGAGGTATAGGATTAAAGCACATATTTAGAAATGCAAAAGAGAAAATCATACCACAAATTCCAAAAATTTACCTGTGTTAGCTAAGTTTGATGGGGAACTACAGGAGTCAAAACTAAGTGAAGCCACGTTCCCTTCATCCCAAATGTACCAAACTCCTTTTGCAAATCCCGTTTCTCCAGTTTCTTCTCAAGGCAACTTTTAAACATGCAAGGCTTGTACATTGCAGGTCTGATATAAATATGCCATGAACTTTTTCTGATACCAAGAACATGGATTCTGAGGCTTTTAGACATATTGAACGACTTATCTTTTCACTCCAACTAATTTCTACTCTCTGAATCTAGAAGGCACTCAAAACACAAAATGATTTAATACAAATGATGTAATGCCATGTATATATTTTAGGCTTTTCCTTGCCAAAGTTCCACTTAAAAAAAAAAAAAAGAAGAAAGAAAGAAAAAGAAATTATTCTCAGAAGACACTGCACGCGATGAAAGCTATTTATATCCCTCCACCACTCCCCCTTTGCTCAAAATGAAAACCTCCTCTTAAAAGCTTGTCAACAAATGTCTCAGAGTGGTACAGTAAAGAATCCTTGTTTTTAATGTGTCACAGTTAATAACAATGCTTGCATTTATTGCCTCCATAAAGAACAAATAGTCTCTGATTATGTAAACAAAATCAACATTTGAAGCCTCGGTGTATTTATGTTGTCTTAGGAATATACTAGCAAACCAAGATTATGTGTTGAAGGAGTTGAAGTTACTGTAGTTAATTCAAGTCCATTCACCTACAGATTTTGATTAGGTGGAAAAATTAATGTATAATCTTTACTAATTTAAGGACATGGATATACCTTCACAATGGTACGTGAAATTAATTTTATTCTTAAAGGAAACAAAGAAAACATACATGATTCCTCTCAATATTAATCCCCCCAAATTAACAAACTTATTGAAATGAAAACTGTGATATTACAAAGAATTGTAACTAATGAATGAACATAAAAATAGCAAACAGCAACGTTTAAGACATTTGCTGTTCTTATTTTAGAAGATGACTGCACAAAGCCAGCCTAAAGAGGGGGATAAGATTTCACATTTTATTGGCGTTTAGGGAAACTTTATACTCTGTCTCTGGAAAATCAGAAAGGGAAGTGGTTATAAGGAATCCACATAATAATGTATGGGAAAGCCAACTAGAATTTACAAGGGAGGGGACTCTGCTGGTGAATCAAAGAGCTGCCAAGTCACATGTTGCACAATTTATTAATCGTGGGCTGTTCCACCAGCCAGCAGTTTCTCCATTTTCTCCTCATTTATGACTCTATTCCCACTAAGCCAGTAAATTATTTTTGGTGCAAAATATGTGTTATGAGTGAAAACACAACACAGGACAAAATGAGAAGAAAGTAAACATTTGGCAGCTTTCAAAAGCAGGTGGAGTAGGTCCAGGCTGTACATTGTCTACATTTTGAGATTTTGATTTTGGCTGGAGAATGGTATTTTGTTGTTAAATGCTGCACAAATCTCAGTTTGGTCTTCAAGGAACAAGGACTCAGCATCGTTTTGAAGTCCAATTACTGGGGATTCGCTGGCACGAAGAAATGGTATGTGCCCTTGACCCTGTTCCCGTTTCCCACTGTGATTGTGAGTAAAAGAGGTTTATAGACAACTACTGACAGAAAAGATTTTTCCAACAGCCCTCTTGAAGATTCTCTTTAATCACTTTGAAAAAGGCCAAACACATATGTGTTGCCATTATTATGTTCTACCTGGGTGTGAATTTCTAATTTACAAAAATATAAATCATCTATATAATCTCTTTCTTTGAAAAAAAAAAGACCTTCATGCATGGCTAATATTTTAAGGCATTGCATGTCAAACGCATGAGATTTTCTAAACCTGCATAATATTGGACAGGAGGTTTGCCCTTGGGCTTCTCACCCTAAATGCTACTACCCTCAATCCAAAACTAAGGTACTGCTGACTATGGTAATTTGGGCTAAGTTGATGGTGGAGAGGAAAATTTTAAGAATTTATGTAATATTTGTTTCTCTAAATGTAATGCAATGGATTGAAGAAACAATATCTCCCTTCCAAATTATATCAGATGCCTTTTCCCCATGACAAGCCTGCATGCCATGGTGTTCTACAGCCTCAATTAATCTCCCTGGAAGAGGACTATAGAAAAAGGTACATCCATTTATCCCTATACTCACCAGAAAAATCATATTTTTAAAAGCCTTCCGAATGATCACTATCTGCCTAAGAAAATAACACAGAGTTCATGCAGACAAAGAGCCACAAAGCCATGTACAGCTTCATAGCTGCTTGGCAATTTCAGTGCGTCTCCTCTTGTCTGCTGTGCTCCTGATAGCAAGTACTTGCAGATGTTCTGCAGGCTCCTCCAGTTCCCTCTCCATATCCTTTCGCTCCCCAGGGGGAGGAGTTTGATTCCTCCACCACATAGACTACCTCAAGACCCTTCTGTGTTCCTCCTCTACCTTGATTCACCTTCCCTTCCTCGTGGCTGCTGCGGACTTGTGCAGCTTGCCACAGTGACTGTCTTCATCTCCACTTTAGCTCTCATCCCTTCCTCCTTCTCAAGGAATCCTGCTCTATCCTTATCACTTGTCTTTTTGCTTCTGTAGGATCTCTACTCCTTGTGGATCACTGCACTTTATTTACAAATGTAATCAAATCATCCTTACATACAACACCTCCATTTACCCACTCCCCATTCTCTCCACAAGTTTTTAATATTCCCAGAATCTTAGACTTCCAGATCACTAGAGTTGGAAAGAAACTTGCAAATCTTTATTCTAATTAAATCATGTCACAAATAAACGGAAAAAACCCATGCCTTTGTTAGTCTTCCCTCTATGCACACAATCTTAACAAATCCATTCAGAGGTAATGAATTACTCACAATTATTTTTTCTTAGTCTTGTTCTTTTCTGGCTTTGCTATTTTTGGTAATTGTTTCTTCTCAGAGAATTATTTCCTCCCAATTACCCAGAATCATATATTTACCCCAATACACAGTCATCTGGGATCATCCCAGATCCACACAGCTATCCAGACTGCCCCTCAAATTTCTACCCCAAATTCTTAGAACAATCCATGATTCCCTCCTTTCTTTCATTTTTGTTTTAAAAATAATAAATTATATCCACCCTGTCCCTCTTTTCTACTGCCCTTTATGGCTTTCATTTTCTCTTTATGAACTTCTGTAATAGGCTCCTACTCGGAATCCCACAGTTGTTTTCTATTCTCCCCAGTGAAACCCTGATATGATCAATTTACCCTTAAAACCATTCTTAAGTGTAAAGCTCCAACTCCCAATGTAGTTGCCAACTAAATAAACTACAACACCTAGCAGTCAAAGCCCTTCTGCATCTGGTCCCAATTTTTATTTCAAGTTCATCATTCACTAGTGGGTTTTTTTTTTTTTGAACCTTAAATTGTAGTCAGAATGAGAGACTAGATGCTCTGTAAATATATTCCGTGATCCCCACCTATAGACCATGCCCCCTCCATTACAACCATTTCTCGTCTCCTACACTTCTTTCCTTCATCACCATCTCTGTTAACTAAAAGACTCCTGCTCTACCAAGGTGAACCTCAAGGAGCATCTTCTTTTTTTTATATATAATTTTATTTTTTAAATTTTATTTATTTATTTATTTATGAAAGTCACACATAGAGAGAGAGAGGCAGAGACACAGGCAGAGGGAGAGGGAGAAGCAGGCTCCATGCACCGGAGCCCTGACATGGGACTCGATCCTGGGTCTCCATGATCAGCGCCCTGGGCCAAAGGCAGGTACCAAACCGCTGCGCCACCCAGGGATCCCGTCAAGGAGCATCTTACTCATGTAGCCCATCCTGATCATTCAGAGAGAACAGCGCTTTTTCTATTTGATCGTAACACTGCACATTCCATTTGATGCCACCTAGGATATTCTGTCTCAACTTTGAGTCACTTGCAGTCCTCGCATCATTCCTTTCCTAAGAGTAAAACTGAGGCTTGGAATTGTTTGATTTTGTTCCTTTGGAGTTCTTAGCAGTAGTGTTTTGTGTTTAGATAATCAGCTATGGATTTAGGTGTGGTCTAGAAAACTCAACATGTTTTAGACTAAACACTCTCCCCACACCCCAACTTGATCCCTCACTAAAATTTCTCCTTACACAAAATACTTAGACTGGGCTAATGGTCCCACCAGTGATTTGGTAATCCAGCTCAAGAAGCTGAAAGTCTTCTTTCAGCTGGGGATACAAAAATAAATAAAACAGGACTCCTGACAACAAAGAGTATATACAAGCCAAAGTTTCCACTTGTGTCACATCTGTATCTTGGAAAATTGGCTTATCAGCAACTTGACAGAATGCAATTCATAGAAATAATTTTCTCCTTGGTCCAATTCAGAATTTGATCATTTGTAAACTATTATTACAGGTTGATTTCTTAGAAAATTAATATTAATTGCAGCAATAGTAGTTAAGTCTTTATATATTTTTTTAATTTTTATTTATGATAGTCACAGAGAGAGAGAGAGAGACAGAGACAGAGACAGAGAGAGAGAGGCAGAGACATAGGCAGAGGGAGAAGCAGGCTCCATGCACCGGGAGCCCGATGTGGGATTCGATCCCGTGTCTCCAGGATCCGCCCTGGGCCAAAGGCAGGCGCTAAACCACTGCGCCACCCAGGGATCCCCAAGTCTTTATATTTTAATGTCTTATTATTCAGTAATTTATAAAGGGAGTTTTATATAATTTTATTTAAAATGGAATAACAACTTCAGGCTATTTCACAGTGATTTTGCGAACATTGTTTAATACACTGTGAATCAAACTGCAAATACCAACTTCTTGTTTGGGGAATTTTATAGTAATTATAAAACTTTTTGAGATGTACACAGTACATATCCATTATTTATTGTTGATATCATACATAAGAAATAAAAAGTGATGCAAAACTTCATTCAAATAACAGTGGAATAAAATATATGCACTTTTGAAGACCAGAAATGTGAAAAAGTATAAATAAAAACCACTGTCAATTTTATACAGAGTAATATTAACCTCTGGGTAATTTGCATGGGGGAAAATGTTTTAAGTTGTGTCTAGTATAGTGAATAGCATAAATGAGTTAAAGATTCAGCGCAGCATTGTTTTATGGTAAGTAAGGAAAGTGAAGGATATAGTGACAAAGTAGGAAGGTGAGATTAAGGTAAGTGATATATGGCCTGATTCTTTTTACTTTTATTTTACTAGTATTTAACAGTTATTTCACGATTACCATATGATTCACAGGTGACATACTTTGGAAGGGGAATCCTTGCTTAGTAGATGAAAAACTACTATTTATATAACATAACTCTTAGAAGTGGAATGTATAGCCTAAGTCATCTAAGTCATCAAAACTTCATAAAAGGAAAAGAAAAATAAAAAGAGGGAAGAAAGGAATGATAGTTTTGTTGTAAGGATAAGCCTATGAGATTTCAGTGATTTATCATAATGGAAAGGCAGTGAATAAAGAGAGAAAAATGAGAGCTTTAGCAGAAAGTACTTAGCATAAAACTTCAAAGAGACTTTCCATAATGTCTGTGATCCTAGTTATAAAGCAAAAAGAAAAGAAAATATCCATCTACTTAAATCTAAAACAAATGGTCATTTATATGGCATAAGTACTCTTTGTCCAGGCAGGAGGGTCAAACCTTAGAAAAGAAAGAAGATAACGATTCCTTCTTTAGAACACAAAGGAAACTCAATTTCATGGTTACACTTTCTAATGTTAGGAATGCAATATCTGAGCTTCATTATTCTAAATTCTCTGCATTCTCAGTTTTAAGAACTAAACAAGACAAATCTATACATATCCTTATGATTTACACGGATATATTTGCTTCTCTTCCCAACCATAACATATGACTAATTCTTAAGATATTAGGAGGTGAGAGAAGTTGGTTTTGTTTTCCGTCAATATCTTCATGGGTTTATGGCCATAAAAAGTGACATGTGATGATTTATAAACAGTGGAATACTATTTTTTGAGTTCAACACTATTTTAAATGTGAATTGGCAACTTCATGCATTGTTATTGCACCTTAATTTTTCAAAACATGTAACACATATCAACTCATTTGATCATCTTGGCAATGTGGTGACAGGGCTTTGTTATATTACAAATGAAAACCTGGGTGGCTCAGTGGTTGAGTGTCTGCCTTTGGTTCAGGTAGTGATCCCAGGGTCCTGGGATCAAGTACCGCATCAGGTTCCCTACAGGGAGCCTGCTTCTCCCTCTGCCTATGTCTCTGCCTCTCTCTGTGTCTCTTATGAATAAATAAATAAAATCTTTAAAAACAAACAAATGAAAACGCAATAACAAAAACATTAAATGACTGACCTAAAAACTCAAACATGTCAAAGACAAATGTGAGCTAGGCTCCATATGATCCATATGATCAGAGTACATTTTGAAAAGACATAAAAGCTTCTCCCGTTACTATCACGGGGAATTCAGATGACCATTTAGAGACTCTTGTCACTAATTTAGGAGACCTGTCTTGGGAGGTCACCCCTATCTTCATCTTGTGAGTCAGTGCCATGTAACATTCAGGCCAACCTCTTAGTATTTGTGTTCTCCCTCATGCTAGCATCAGATGATCACACAACTATGAAAACTACACAAATAGTATACATTGACTATGGAAAAATGAAATGCAAAAGAGATTGAGTCATGATGTAAAATATACTTTGAAAAACTTCAGCATAAGCGATGTGATATAATTTATACATAATACTTAAGGTAAGACAACACCCTAGTGCCCACCAAGAAAGCATATTTGCAAAGTGGTCAACTGACAAGTGAATCAAAATTATCCAGTCTTAATGCAGAGAGATCCAGCATACTATGAGAATGGGCCAAACTTGACATGGCTACCCAGCCCTCCTAAAATTCCTGTCTTTGATGGATAGCCAATGTTTTATTAATTTGATTATTGATTATTGGATATCTAAAATGGGTTTTTATTGGTGAAACTGGTGACATAGCTTGTTCATTTGAGTGATATTCCATTGTTTGTACCATTAACATTTAATATTTCTTAATTAATTTTTTTAGCATTCATTAGTGAAAGTAGAGGTAATTTAGATGTATGAATTGCCTGAAATAATTTACAGTTTTGCTACTGAAAGTGGGTCCAGCGTCCAACAGCATAAACATTACCTGGGAGCTTATCAAAAAAATGTAAAATCTCAGGCTCTGCTCTAAGCTTGCTACATCAAAATCTGCATTTTGACAAGATCCTTGGGTGATTCACATATACTAGTTTAAAAGCATCCTTCACCCTTTATGGGCAAGCTAAAAATGAACTCTAGCAAGGCCTGTAACTTATACCCTTAGGATACTGCCTTAGGCTCAATCCTAAGGGGTCTGTCCAATCATAACTTTGGCCTCTGTTGACCAAAAGAATAACACAATGCTGTTCTGGAATTTTGCACCTGCCTTAAGTAAACCTTATATTCAGAGTGCTAAACAGAGTACATAAGAGGACAAAGAGTTGTGATTCATGAAAGCAAAAGATAAGCTAAATATATATATATATATATCCAGGGCAGACTTACTTCATACCTACTGTGTTAGTGTAATTATAGCTGACCCTTGAACAACATGGGCTTGAACTGCATGGGTCCACTTACATGTGGATTTTTTTTATATAAATACAGTAAATACAGGGCTATAAATATATTTTCTTTACATATGATTTTCCTAATAACGTTTTCTTTTCTCTAGATTAGTTTATTGTAATAATACAATATATAATACATTTTACATACCAAATATGTATTAACTATTTAGATAATTGGTAAGACTTCCAGTCAACAGTAGGTTATTAATAGTTAAGTTTTGGGAGAGTCAAAGTTATATGTGGATTATCAACTGCACCCTTAATCTCTGTCTTGTTCAAGGGTCAATAGTATCAATAATGCCCCATTTCACTCTCAAAAGTTTCTGGGTTTACATGATAAATTATGTGGTCAATCTAACTACCAGGTCATATGAATTTTCACTTTTGTGCTTGCTTCTTAATAATAGGCTCCCACAGTGATATTTTTTTTACTATGGATATATGGGGAATTCTAGCATCTATGATGTCTCAAGATTATCAGTTTGTTCTGCCATCTTGATGTTATTCTATCTAAAGGAATTATCAAATATGGTGAAGGTGGTATTGGTGGATTGATGAATATAAAAAACCAAATGCACTTTCAAACTTATAGTTTGCTCCCATAACTCTTTAAATCAGCTCTTCTACAAAATGTTTTGCTATTTTGAAAATAAAATGGGATAGCATTTCCTTTCAATTTGTTCAATTTCCTAAGAGCTTTTGAAATGTATATATATATAGGAAAAAAAATAAGATGTGATGGAAGATGCTCCAGTTCTAAAATAAACGTGTTGATGTGGAAGTAAATCAAGATTAACTTTTAAAATGTCTTAATCTAAAAAATCTTATTCCAAAAAAAATCTAAAATACTTATTTATACAGTCATATCTATGCTAGAATTTAATCAACCACTATAATCATATATAGTTTAGCCAATATTAAATCTTAATCAATATCTTATTATAATGTCTTATACAATTAATAGTTAAATTGATAGAATTTAATTGCTTCTTAAGTACAAAAAATTAATCATATTATCTAAACCAAAATGCATTTGTAGCAATGTAGCTCAAGGCCAACATCCTAAGTTTTTATTTTCTGAAAGTAAATAAAATGGTTTGGAGCTCTCACTTAAATAGATTCTAGATCTGTGGTCCAGTTTTGGCAATGATAAGTTTTCTTGGTACATCAATGTTACCATAATGGTTAAGGAACTTATGAACATAGCATTTGTGGTAGCCAGTTTACAATTGAGAATTGAAAGGTGCATTTTCAGGATCATAAATAAAGCTAAATACCCTCTTATTCAAGAGAAGGAATATCCAAAACCTGACCAATTGTACAAGGATCCCAATTAACGATGACATTTCTTACTAGTGTGCAGGCTAGTATGTGATTACCGTACAATTGTGGAAGCAGATCTCCATAGACTTACTATCTTAGACAATGCCATTTTAATCTCAGTGAGTTTCAACCATTCTTACATTAAACGTGGCAAATTAGCTTGAACATTAAGAAATAACCCATGAATTTATTTAACAGGTTCACCAAGAACAAAATGGTAAGTAGACTGAAATACTGTATTGATTACTCTTAGAACTTTATCAAAAAAATTATAGTTTCTAAAAAAAAATCATAGTTTCTGAGAATACTGTTAATGCAGAAGAAAAAGCTCACAAAACACTAAGTCACAATGTTGCAACTGAATGAAATGCAAACCATAAATTTCTCATTCCAACTCACGGCATACTCATCTCTGAATGGCTCTATATTAGTTTCTATTAGAAATTTATAAAAGCAGCGCTTTCAGAATTTGACAGAATACTGATTAACTGTTTATAACTGATGAAAAATGGCCATGAAATACCACAAAACAAATGCATCTAGAAAACTTAGCAGTCATATTAAAAAGAAATAGTACAAAGAACTGAAAAATATAATCACTTAACCTAAGTTTCTTTGCCTTAACAGCAATTAACGAACAGTTTAAGAGTTAAAGAAATGAACGACAGTTAAATTCTCACCATTCTTATTAAAAATGCCATACCAAACATCTTGAAGATTAAGTTGCTAGGAATGCTTTTCAAATCCCAAATTTGTGAATATAAATTATTTTATCCTTCAATTTAGCAATCAATAACATATATATTTAACATCCATAAGAAATGGAAACCCTTTAAAGAGCACTGAATCAGAAGTTAGGAGATATCATAGAAGTCTCACCTCTACTCAACTACTCTTGTTTTATTCTTAACCATTGGAAGCCTAGGCTCTAACTAGGTTCATATCCTAACTGAGCCACTTACTAGTCATGTGATCTCAGGCAAATTACTCACCCTCCCTCTGCCTCAGATTATTCGTTTGTTATATGGGCATGACATATAATAGCTTTGTTTTGAATAGTTAAGTGTGTTCATTCATACAAGATATTTAAAACAATTCCTGGCACAGAGTGGGTAATAAATACTATCAATGTTTCTTTGACTACCCAATGTACTTTGGTTTTCAAAAATTTTAAGATAAGTGTTTCATAACAATTATAGACCGCTTCCCCCTCCCTCTACATGTTTACTTGAGTAGATCTGATTTCTAGGATCTTAAACTTCAAAGAATATGTACATTCTTTTAAACTTCTAAAAATACATGAGGAACAACACAGTCATCTCTAAAACTTTTATCTTACTCAATATTGCATGGCTGAGCCAATCATAAAGTAGTCTTATTTAAACTTGTACTTTTCAAACAGAATTTGTATCTACAAGGAAGGGCCAAGGGAATATATGATGCCACAAAATAGCTATAGCACATCTATGTATAAGTATAATCACATTAAAAAATTGAGGGGATATAGAAAAGCAAGTAAATAATTAAACCATTTAAACAAACAGAACTACGAAGTAGAAGACAGAGGTCATTACATTTTAAAGTAAAGCATGATATAGATACTTCAATAGAATAGTTTGAGAATCACTACTCAAAACGATAAAGAAGAGTGGCTTTTTCAAAACATTTATATCTTTACAACTTGTGTGAGTAAACTTAGACCATAGAGTCTACCACTGACGTGGCTGTTGACTTGATTTAAGTCAACCCTGGCACTCGAGGCTGAAAAATGCCAGCTGTCATCCTTGACAAACTGCTTCTTTTGTTGAGAGGTTCTTCTCTAAGGTTGCCTTTATGAAAGCTGAAACATACCAATTTTATTATGACCAAAGACTCAAGTTCACAGGTTTTTGTAAAGCCATTTGAAAGTTACATGTGCATCAGTTTTATCTTTGTAAAAAAAATTACTACTAACACTATGTACTTAAGAAAGCTCACAGTGGTTTTGCCCAAGCAGAAAACATTGCTTTTGTCACCACATTGAAAGCAAAAATACCTTTAGAAGACCTTGAAACAAAAAGTCATCCATCAAATTCATCTTACTTAATTAGAAACTAGTCATAGCTGTCTGGCAATGTGAATGTCTAAACTGACACACATGAGATTTTCTCACATTATATAAGAATTTTGTACAAAATATAATCATATTAAAACAAACAAAGACCTTTAAAAGGAGGAAATCCTGGTTCCTAGAATTATGGAGATAAATCAAACTTCAAGTGGTGAGCAGAAGTGTGAGCTCCTGGGAGTTTCAATCCATCTGTAGGATCAAGAGTCTCTTGACTAGAATTCTACTGCTGGTATGGATACAGGAGATGAGAAACATGGTGGGCACAGCATCTTTAATATGGCCTGAAAATCTACTTCCTTCTTTAAAAAAAAAAAAGATTTTATTTATTTATTCATGAGAGACATAGAGAGAGAGGGAAAGACACAGGCAGAGGGAGAAGGAGGCTCCATGCAGGGAGTCCAACGTGGGACTTGATCCCAGGACTCCAAGATCACGCCCTGGGCTGAAAGCAGGCACTAAACCGCTGAGCCACCCAGGGATCCCTAATTCTTTCTTTAAAAAAGAACGCAGTCAGTTGTTGACTTAGATCTAGAGACAGTTCTATAAACCAAAATAAAATATGATAAAAAGCAGAGAAATAAAAATTTCAGGAAAGGATCAAGCATGAGAATGCAATCTGAATTTATATTATTTTGTTTTTGTTTTGTTTTTATTGTTCTTGTGTAGTTTTCTTTTTAAAGAACAAATCCTTTTTTTTTTTTTTTTAAAGAACAAATCCTTGAGGAAAAAAAAAATCCTTGGGGTGCCAAGGTGGTCTAGCTGGTTAGGTGGCAGGCTCTTGATTTCAGCTCCGGTCATGATCTCAGGGTCCTCTGATCAACCCTCACTTCAGGCTCCCCACTCAATGGGGAGTAGCTTAAGGATTCTCTCTCTGCCCTCTCCCCTACCCCATCAATGCTTCCTTGCTCAATCAAATAAATAAATAAATCTTTAAAAAGAAAGAAAGAAAGAAAGAAAGTACAAATCCTTTTTACCTTAAATTGCTAAAACTACTTTTTTTTCTAAAATTATAACTAAAGATTAACAGAATTATATATTTTATTTAAAATTTTACTCTTGGCTGAGTAATATTCTATTGTATAAATAAACCACTTTATCACTATATTCCCCAACAGAACTATTTGGTAAGAATAAAATTAAACTCAGAAGGAAGAAGTGGTATGCAATGATAAAGAAATAAATTCTTAAAATGTTAGTAAATCTAAGTATTTGCTCATAAGAATAATAATAGTAAGATAAAGAATAATAGTAACTAATTTAGATAATTTAAATACAAGGCATAAGGCACAGAAAGACTTATTAATAAACAGCTTTTTAATTCCTTTGGTTGACTTTAAGTAAAACTAGAACCAAAACTTACTGGTGAGCTTGCTCCTTACTTGTACTCTCAACATATATATAACAAAATCACCAGAAAACCCAGCAACTAGGACCATACTTTATTACAGCAATTATAATTGAAATGGAACACAATCTGGATAAATATTGAAGCCACTTAGTAGCAAAGGCTCCGGAATTCACTTAACTAATTTAAAAGGTAAGAGAAGAGTCTTGTGTGACTCAAAAAGAACACTAAAGTCAAATTAATCTGTGACTTTCTACAAGGTTATTAAAATGACCCAGAACAAACAAAAGTTTTCAGTATGATTATCACATTATTTTGCTAATGCAAGTAAAAAAACCCTTTCTATATACCTATTTAAAATTCATATATATATACATATATATATTTAAGGTAGTTTGTTCATTCTGATCACCCTTTTTAAACTTAGAGCAGATGTCTATGATTTGTCTATATGTACACATAAATATTTGCTGAATGAGTGAACATATAAATATTTGCCATAATTTAAAATAAATAATAAATAAAAGTAAGGGGAAAATTATATTAATACACTCGACAAAAATAATAGAAAAAATAAGAGGAGGAAAATAGAGTTAAGGCATTCTTGAGTTCTTTTACTGTCATGAAGACATGAATAGACATTTTGCCAAACAGGACATAGAGATGGATAACTAACAGGCACATGAAAAGATGCTCAGCATCACTCATCATAAGGGAAATACAAATCAAAGCCACAATGAGATACCACCTCACACTTGTCAGAAAGGCTAAAATTAGCAACACAAGAAACAGGTGTTGGCGAGGATGCAGAGAGAGGGGAACCCTCTTGCACTGTTGGTGGGAATGCAAACTGGTAAGTTCAATCTGGAAAACAGTATGGAAATTCCTCAAAAAGTTAAAAAAAAAAAAACTACCCTATGACTCAGCAATTGCACTACTATTTACCCAAAGAATACCAAAAAAATCCGATTTGGAGGGGTACATGTCCCTCGATGTTTATAGCAGCATTATCAACAATAGTCAAACTATGGAGAAAGCCCAAAGATCCATCAACTGAGAAATGGATAAAGAAGATGTGGCGTGCAATAGCCAAACTGTGGAAGGAGCCTCGGAGTCCATCGAAAGATGAATGGATAAAGAAGATGTGGTCTATGTATACAACGGAATATTACTCAGCCATTAGAAACGACAAATACCCACCATTTGCTTCGATGTGGATGGAACTGGAGGGTATTATGCTGAGTGAAATAAGTCAATCAGAGAAGGACAAACATTATATGGTTTCATTCATTTGGGGAATATAAAAAATAGTGAGAGGGAATAAAGGGGAATGGAGAGAAAATGAGTGGGAAATATCAGAAAGGGAAACAGAACATGAAAGACTCCTAACTCTGGGAAACGAACTAGGGGTGGTGGAAAGGGAGGTGGGCAGGAGGTGCGGGTGACTGGGTGATGGGCACTGAAGTGGGCACTTGACGGGATGAGCACTGGGTGTTATTCTATATGTTGGGAAATTGAACACCAATAAAAAATAAATTTATATAAAAAAAGAAGATGTGGTGTGTGTACACACACACACACACACACAAACACAGACAGTGGAATATTATTCAGTCATCAAAAAGAATGAAATCTTACCATTTGCAATGATGTGGATGGAGCTAGAGTGTATTCTGCTAAGAGAAATAAGTCAGCTAGAGAAAGACAAATACTGTATTATTTCACTCATGTGGAATTTAAGAAACAAAACAAATGAACATATGAGAGGGGGGAAAAGAAAGAAAGGGTAACAAACAATAAGAAACTCTAAACAATAGAAAATAAACTAAAGGTTGATGGAGGGAGGTGGGTGGAAGATGCATTAGATGGGTGATGGGTATCAAGGCTGTTATTTGCTATCATGAGCTATGGGTGTTGTATGTAAGTGATGAATTATTGAATTCTACTCCTGAAATCAATATTGCACTGTATGTTAATTAACTAGAATTTAAATAAAAATTAAAAAAATATTTTGGAAGTTGTAATATCTAACATATAGTAAGTGCCTTCTCTGTACTGCTATACTAAGTTATCTATGAAGTAGGTATTATTGTCATCTCCATTGTACAAATGAGGCCCAAAGACGTTAAGTAGGCTAAGGTCTTAGACTTTAACTGCAACCAAGACTTGATTCAAAATCCATGTTTTTCACAATCATTTTATTTTGCCTACTTGATTCAGTTAAAATGAAAAGTTTCAGTATACCATACCACAAACTTGATTTAAATATAAGCCAAAAACTCAGAGACAAATGTCAACTCCTCACCTACAAATTATTACTACTGAAAAAACTCTAAGAACTCTCACAAATTAAGAAAAATACTTCTATAAAGGTAGTCAGGTATAACAGTAATCAGAGACATCAAATTCAAGCTATGGGGATATATACCCATGTACATCCACTAGGTTGGTAAACATTTTTAAGTATGCAAAAGTAAGTATTTGTAAGGATGTGAAGAGACACTTTCATAGGCTGCTGATGACAGTAAAACAAAGGAACTCTTTTAAAATAACCTGGCATACAAGAACACTGCAGATCCAGTGATTTACAGCCTTACAGAATTTAGGATATTTCTTACACAAGTAGGTGTATACAACGATTTCTATGATTTCACTCATGATATTAAAAATTTTTTTTGATATCAAAACTTTTGAAAGTTAAAAGTCCATCAACACAAGAAAATATGAAAAATGTGTTTTGTGATACATGGAATCCTATATAACATTAAAAACAATGGATAAGGGCAGCCCTGGTGGTTTAGCGGTTTAGCGCCGCCTTTAGCCCAGGGCCTGATTCTGGGGCCATGGGATCAAGTCCCACCTCGGGCTCCCTGCATGGAGCCTGCTTCTCCCTCTGTGTCTCTGCCTCTCTCTTTCTCTCTCTCTCTCTCTCTCTGTCTCTAATAAATAAATAAAATCTTAAAAATTGGATAATTTGTCAACTATAAATTCATCTAGAGCATATAATGTTGAGTGAAAAACTCCCCAAAAAAGTAGAGTATATCTACATTAGTTTTTCATAAAAAATAAAACACACTAAATGCACTCTATATTTATAAAACACACTGTTATGATAAAAATATAAAAACTTAAAACATGGTTGGGAGGAAGACAACCAACTTCAGGATGTTCATTACATCTGGAAAGAAAGGGCAAAGAATGGGTTCAGAAGAAATAGAAACGAGGGCTTCTACTTCGTTTCTGATGCTTAGCCCTCTAAGCATAAAGGTTTGAAGCAGGGACATCTGGGTGGCTGTGGAGTTGAACACCTCCCATCAGCCCAAGGCATGATCCTGGAGTCCTGGCATCAAGGCCCTCATCAGGCTCCCTGCATGGAGCCTGCTTCTCTCTCTGCCTATGTCTCTGCCTCTCTCTCTTTGTGTCTCTCAAGAATAAATAAATAAAATATTAAAAAAAAAAAAGGTTTGAAGAAAATAGGACCCAAAATGTTAGCATTTAAGAAATGTCTGTGTGGTGGAATAGTGATTTTCTCATTCTCTGACATGTCCTATATACCTAAATTATTTCATAATTAATTAACTTAGTTTTAAGAAGAAATGTGCAGAAGGACAAACAGAAGATCCTAAGTTCCAATAAGACAGCTATATGAAATGATTTTTTAAAGTCACAAGAAAGAGACATTTAAACCACCTAAAAGTTAGAAAAGAAAAACAGATGAAGGGCACACCCTTCAAGTAATTCTCCACAAATATAATTTCTATTTTTTTAGATGGACCTTTTGATGAACATTAGACTGAAAAGGTCCCAAAGTTTTACTCTGTGACAAAAAAAGTAATATAGATGGACTTCACTGCCAGTCAAAGGGAGATCTCTAGGCTTTAAAAGAAGACCATGTCAACTTCCTCTTATAAAACAATGTGAAGCCTAAGAGGTACATTACTCTTCATCCCCCTCAACAATCTCAGGAAATAATCGGGAGTTAATTTCAAAGCATGAAACAATGGGGAACAAAGTATCCAATGGTTCTATATCATAAAATATGGATACATCAGTTTTGGCCTATATAATTCAATAAAAATCAAAGTTACCAAATTATAGTCATTCTTTTTAATAAGTATGAAGAAATTTTGACCCAAAAAATCAAAAAGTAATAATTAATGAAATATTTTCAAAACTTGGGCAATGAGATCAATATTTTACTCTTAGAGTATCTGCATTTAAGCAATTTTAAGTTCTTAAATACTTGTTCACACAAATAAACTATAAAATGTATTCTTAGATATAAAGAGCAAATGCACGTGTCTAAAGAGCCTATGAGATAGTAAAGCTAGTGATTTTCGAAGGATATATACTAATTATGATGATTTAAGCTTAAGTTTGGAAGAGCTTATCTTAAGATATATCTTTAAGATAATTCATTTTTTAAGTTATTCCATGTTCATGTTAATAAACAATTCTTGTTGTCATTATATCAGAATATTTCCTCTTGGCTTTTTAATAATGCACAAGAAAGAGAAGGAAGGCTTGTATTCAGTTCACCTGCAAGCTGCAGCTAGTGATTTAATTTAAAAAGAAGTGGAACTACAACACAGCTATGTTTTATTCCATGGAAAATATTACCTCATTCATCAAAGAATCCTTCCAACCTATGCTGACAATTACTGCAGCATGATGATGCAGGTTATTTTAAGAATCACTAACCACTGTTCTGTACAAGCTCAGAAAGTTTAGTATAGTGTTTGTCAAAGTGTCCCTGGACCACTAGCACCAGAATCACTTAGGGCAATTGTCAGAAATACTAATTCTTGATATAACATCGCATATTTTGAATAGGAATCTCTAAAGAGCTTGGGGGAATCTGCATACTTAATATGTTTTTTAAATGAGTTTTTATTTTAAAAGATGAATTTAAGAACAACTGATCTATAATTAGTATCTAATTAGTAAATCATCTGTAATTATCTGAAAAAAATTGATGTTCACTATATTAAAACAAAGTCTTGAAAGAAAAGAAAAAGAAAAAGACACATAGTCTTTGTTAGGAGAGAGGTTTTATCCCAATTAGGGAACTTCTAATTTATTAAGGTAGTGTTACTTCCACCTAAGCAATAAAGGTACTTTTCCATGTATAAAAATAAGTCAATTTTAAAAAGCAAAATTCTTTAAATTTGCAATCATTAGACCATTCCCCTAGGGCTCTGTAAGACGATTATTTTGTAATCATGAAGTGTTTTATATTTCCATTTCTGTAATAATACAAGATAATTATTTTTATATTATATACCCCCAAGATAATATAAATGTCACTACCTTCAGAGAGGAAAAAAAAAAGAATAAGCCAATTAGTAATTAAGGTCAATGCCAGTCATTTAAGTTGATAAGAGCATGAGAATAACAAAAGACAAAATTGCAGGTTTTATCTGATTCACTAACTTTGGCCAATGTCTTAAAAATGCACTTCTTTAAGCTCATTGCAGCATTATTTACAATAGCCAAGATATGGAAGCAACCTAAGTGTCCATCATTAGATGAAAGGGTGAAGAAGATGTGGCATGTATTATATATTTTGCTAAATGAAATAAGTCAGAGAAAGGCAAACACCATAGGATTTCACTTATACGTGGAATCTAAAAAATAAAACAGATGAACAAACAGACAAAAATAAAAACAGATCCTTAAATACAAAGAACTGGTGATCACCAGAAGAGAGAATCGATGCTTTACTTATTATTTACATTTCTATACTTTATGTTTTCCATTTAGCAACAATGTAAATGTATTAAAAGGCACAGTACCTTCATATACAGGAAATATGGGGGGCAGCCCCTGTGGCTCAGCGGTTTAGCGCAGCCTTCAGCCCAGGGTGTGATCCTGGAGACCTGGGATCAAGTCCCATGTCAGGCTCCCTGCATGGGAGCCTGCTTCTCCCTCTCTTTGCCTGTGTCTCTTCCTTCTCTTTTTGTGTCACTCATGAATAAGTAAATAAAAAAAATCTTAAAAAAAAAAAAAAGAAAGAGGGGGAGTAACTTTCATTCAAAGAAAATTTTCATGGAACATTTCCCAACCACATTTTAAGAAGAGCATGTCAAATACAACATGGGAGATATGAAAGGACATATGTATTCATAAAAAATGAAACAAAGAAAATAATACATCAAAGTAATGGGTAAAAAAAAACAGTATATATGTAATATATGTAAATACACAGTAGATCCTTTTGCTATCACTCTACTTTATATTTAAAGAAGCTTCTCTGGGAAGAACATAGAGTTGCATCTTGTTTTTTGTCCAATTTGGGAATCTCTGCCTTTTAAATGGAGAGTATAGAACATTAACATTTAGTATATTTGCTGATATGGTTGGAATATTACTAGTTATTTCATATTTGTTCCATATATTCTTTGGGTTTTTTTTTGTTTTTTTAATAATAAATTTAGTTTTTATTGGTGTTCAATTTGCCAACATTCCATCTATTCTTTGTTCTTTCTTTCCCTATTTTCCTGTCTTCTTTAGATTAATTGAAAAAAATCTATGTGTGATTACATTTTATCATTGCTACTTGCTTTTTATCTAAACTTCTTATTTCTTTATTGGTTGCTCTATGGATTACATCATACATATTTAATTTATTATGGTCCACCATTAACTATCATACCATTTCATATATGTTGAAAGAATCTTTTTTTTTTAAGATTTTATTTATTTATTCATGAGAGACACAGAGAGAGGGAAGCAGAGAGACACAGGCAGAGTGAGGAGCAGGCTCCATGCAGGGAGCCCGACGTGGGACTCGATCCTGAGTCTCCAGGATCACGCCCTGGGCGGAAGGCGGCACCAAACCGCTGAGCCACCAGGGCTGCCCTATGTTGAAAGAATCTTCAAACATTGTTCCATTTTTTTCTCCCTTCCTTCACGCTATTATTGTCATATATTTCACATTTTCTTGAGAAAAAAATCAAGAATATAGAAAAGACTATGATTTAAAGTTCCAAAAATAAAAAAAATAAAAAAAAATAAAGTTCCTATTTTTTTCTTCTTTTTTAATTCGTTCTCTCTTAGAACCTGTAAGAGGGGTGTCTGGGTGGCTCAGTTAGTTAAGCATCTGCGTTTGGCTGAGGTCATGATTCCAGGGTCCTGAGAATGAGTCCCATGTCAGGCTCCCTGCTCAGCGGGGAGTCTGCTTCTCCCTCTGCTCCTCATCGGCTCATGCTATCTCTCTTGAATAAATAAAATCTTTAAAAGATAAAATAAAACCTATAAGAGAGTGACCCCTTATTCCAAAATCTGTATTTTTTATTGAAGTATAATTAACATAGTGTTATATTAGTTTCAGGTATACAGAATAATGATTCCATGATCCTATATGTTACTCAGTACTCCTCAAGAGAAGTATACTCCAATCCTTTTTACCTATTTCATCCCTTCCCACACTCACCTCGTCTCTGGTAACAACTATTTTCTTCTCTGTTCTTAAGAATTTGGTTTTTTGTTTGTCTCCATTTTTCTTTGTTCTGTTTCTTAAATTCCACATAAAAATGAAATCATATTTGTCTTTCTTTTATTTCACTTAACATTATACCCTCAAAATCCATCCACGTTATTGCAAATGGCAAAAATCTTATCCTTTTTTATAACTAAGTAATATTCCATAGTGTGTATGTGTGTACATATATATATATATATATATGTATATATACCTCATCTTCTTTATCCATTCACCTATCAGTGGACACTGAGTTTGCTTCCATATCTTGTCTATTATAAATAATGCTTCAATAAACATAGGAATGCATACAGATATATTTTGAATTAGTGTTTTCAATATATAACCAGTAGTGGAATTACCAGATTTTGTGGTAATTTACTTTTACATGTTATAATTTTTAACTATATTACCAGTTTTTCCTTAAGCAATCAGTTATATATTAAAGATTTTTAAAAATACATAAGAAATATTTTATATTTAATAACATTTATCATATCCAGTGATCTTAAGTCCTATATGAAGATACAAATTTTAATCTGATATATTTTTTTCTGGAAACTACCTTTAACATTTCTTTTATTTTCTTTCAAGATTTTATTTAAATTCAAGATAGTAAAAAAATAAATAAATAAAAATGAAAAAATAAATTCAAGTTAGTTACCATATAGAGGAGTATTAGTTTCAGGGGTAGAATTTAGTGATTTAACATTTTCATATAATACCCAGTGCTCATTAAGCATTAATAATTATTATATAATTAATTTTATAATATAAGTATACTAATATTTATATTAATATTCATATATTAAATATACTAATATTAATGTATTATATATTAACATTTAATGTATTCATATGAATATTGATCTTATAATATTAAATAATACACTTATTATAATAATATTATAATGTAATATAATAATCCACTTACTTGTTGTAAGTGCCTTTCTTAATGGCCATCACCCATTTAACCCATCCTCCAGCCTCCTCCCCTCCAGCAACCTGCAGTTTGTTCCCTATAGTTAAGAGTCTCATGGTTTGCCTCCCTCTCTGTTTTTATCTTATTTTATTTTTCCTTCCCTTACCTTATGTTCCTCTTTTTTGTTTCCACCTAGGAGTGAAATCACATGGTATTTGCCCTTCTCTGACTTATTTCACTTAGCATGATACACTCCAATTCCATCCACATCGTTGCAAATGGCAAGAGTTCATTCTTTTTGATGGCAGAGTGATATTCCATTGTTTGTACCTTTAACATTTAATATTTTTTACAGTCCAATTCTGCTGATAAGGAGTTCTCTCTGGTTTTGTCTGAAATAGTCTTATTTTTCCTTCATTTTTGAAAGATATTTTGCTACATATAACTCTAGAATGACAGTTGGTTTTTTTTCTTTTTTTTTTTTTTTAATTTTTATTTATTTATGATAGTCACAAAGAGAGAGAGAGAGAGGCAGAGACATAGGCAGAGGGAGAAGCAGGCTCCATGCACCGGGAGCCCGATGTGGGATTCGATCCTGGGTCTCCAGAATCGCGCCCTGGGCCAAAGGCAGGCGCCAAACCGCAGCGCCACCCAGGGATCCCCTTTTTTTTTTTTTTTTTTTTTTTAAATTTTTATTTAGGTTTTTTTTTCTTTTAGTGCTTTAAGATGCTCTACTTTCTTCTCACTTGCACAGTTCATGAAAGAATTCTGCTGATTCTGCTGTCATATTTATATTTGTTCCATGTGTGTAATGCCTTTTTCCCTGCCAACTCATAAGTTATCTCTTCATTACTTCTTTATCAGATATTTGTTTATGATATGACTTGGTGTGGTTTTCTTCATATATGTTCTTCTTGGAGTTCACTGAGTCTTTGGATTTATGGTTTTATAGTTTTTGGTTTTTTAGTTAACAAATTTGGAAAATTTTGGCCATTATTTATTATCACTTCTTTTCCCCTATCTCCTCCTTCTGAATTTTTAATAACACATGCATTAGAATACTCAATGTCATCTCACAGGTCAATTTTGCAATATTTTTTACAGATTTTTTTCTCCATATAATTGCTGTGTTTTTAATTTGAAAGAATTTTTCTGCAAAGTTGAACCTGGTATTCATCAAGGCCTTTGGGTGTATTTTTTATTTCAAATATTCTATTTTTCATCTCTAGAAATTCATTTGTGTCTTTTTTATATGTTTCTCTCTTCTTAATATTCATTTTTTTCTTCTATCTTCTTGAACATGTGGAGTATGCTCATGATAGCTATTTTTCCATCTTTTCCTGTGAATTCTATCATATGGGTCATTTCTGGGTCTATTCCTAATGATTGACTCTTCTATTCCTTCTGGGCCATACTTCCCAGCTTATTTGGTGGAGTTTTTATTCATGAGAGACACAGAGGGAGAGAGAGAGGCAGAGACACAGGCAGAAGGAGAAGCAGGCTCCATGGAGGGAGCCCGAAGTGGGACTGGGTCCCAGGTCTCCAGGATCATGCCCTGACCTGGAGGCAGGAGCTAAACCGCTGAGCCACCGGGGCTGCCCATTTGCTGGGAGTTTTTAATTGGGTTTCAGACACTGTGACCTTTAGCTGTTGGGTTTTTCTTGTATTCCTTTAGATATTTGATTTTAATTTAGAGATGCAGCTAACTTTAATAGAATCATTTTATGCTTTGAGATTTGCCTTTAATCTTTTTAGAACAATTTCAGAAAAGCCTCTATTTGAGTATACTTTTGTTTTGCCACTAAGGCAAAACACTTCTGAGGATCCTACCTAATGTCCTATATATTAGGAAATATCTCCACTTTGGCTGATAGTGATGTTGATTATTTCCAGTCTCATGAGAGTTCCAGAGATTGCTTTGTCTATTCTCTTCTGTTGCTTTCTTAGTTTCATGTATTTTCCTCACAAATATGTGCAAAGAAGTGCTCAGCTAGAACTTCAAAAGGATTCTGTGTAGATATTTGGTCTGTCTTGCTCTCTCATATTTGCTATTTTGCCCCACAAATTCTAGGTGACCTGGTCTCCTCAAACTCTCTCTCCCCAACTTCATAAGGCTTCTAAACATTGTTGAGGTTTCTCTTAACACACCACCTCCTGGAAACAAAGACATGAGTTGAGGCAGTTGTAAGATTCACATACTTTGTTTTCCTTCTCTTA
The DNA here is from genome assembly GCF_003254725.2 of Canis lupus dingo. Lineage (NCBI taxonomy): Eukaryota > Metazoa > Chordata > Mammalia > Carnivora > Canidae > Canis > Canis lupus. Next base: position 33,338,576 of record NC_064256.1, on the reverse strand, counting down.
ATATTTGATTTTTGCACAGAACACTAATTGTCTGGTTTTATAGTTGTTTAATGTGAGAGTAAATCTGATCCCATTATTCCATCATAGTGAAAAAAAGTCTATACTGCTGCTTTTTCTGTGTAAGTTTTTAAATGTTTTAAAAAGTATAATCTTTTAACAAAAGGAATAAAAGGTACAGCAAAGGAAATACAGACAGTGGTATTGTAATAGTGTTGTATAGTGATAGATGATAGCTGCTTGTGAGCATAAATAGCATAACATATAAACCTGTTGAATCACTGTGTTGCATACCTAAAATTAATGTAACATTGTATGTCAACTATACTTCAATTTAAAAAAAAAAGTGTAACACTAAATTTTAATTCTTTTATTTCTCTTCCAAGGTCTTACCAATATATGATACATTTTCAAATAAGATCTGCTAGAAAAATAAGTGTATTTTGAAATTTGTTGTCACTGTATATTTAAGTCATGTGTTAATATATAATCAAATTGCTACATAAGATTGGTTTTCTTTTAAAGTTGAAAGTATTCTTAAGTTCAATTGTATTTTTCATTTCCAGTGGAAAATGAGTTGTTAAAATTCCAAAGATACTTTCAATATTTTCCTTTTCCTAAAAATCAAGCAGAATTGGACATAATGCTGACTTTTAAAAAATAACTTCTCTATGTAGGATTACATTTTTTAAATTCCATATTTACTGGGGACCCTTCAAAGTCTTCATCTTTGTTTTTTCATTAATTATATGACTTAAAGTGAAAGAGCAATGGCTCTGCCTATGTTGGGTCTCTCTATTGTTGGTTCTTCATAAATAAGGGATAAAAGAATTTTCTGTTCATCTCAGGGCCTAGCAGTAAGAGAAGTTAAATGTCATTAAATGTCATAGCTGAAAAGAAATTTTTTGCGAAGACAAGTTTATTTCCAAATAAAACTATACAACTGCTTTGGCTTCTCAGTCAATCTCTACTGAAAATACAGAGACAGCAATACAATTTCCAGTTTCTACTAACAGAATATAAAATAGAAGCTACTTGTGGTATCCTATTCAAAAGAGGATCATCTAATCATGCTTGCCTATTCCACCATATTTTGTTTGTTTTCATTTTTGAGGCTTTTTTCGGGCAAATATGAAAGATTGTCTTTGTCCAGAAAACTGGAATGAATCCACTGAGTCATCCAAAAAATTGAAAAAAAGAACTGAACTGAGGTAGACCCAAGATGATTGATCCCTGGATTTTAAATCCCCACAGCTCAATCTAGGTCAGCTAAGCCTTAATCTTTCATTTACAGAGTAAGTGCTTTTGAAACACATGTACTAAGAAAAGACTGTCTGGCAAAGAATGGCGTGTTCAGTGGTTGGGTAATATGCTATAATGACATTTTGATTGTGTAATACACAAAACTGTTATGTCATTATGAAAACACTAGGCAACATTTGTCAAATCTAAGAGAAGGAGAAATTTCAAAGTTGCACCTATAATTAGTGCAGTGTGAAATTTAAAATACTTTCATTTTTATTCTGAAACCAGATTTTGAAAGTGGTCAGTTATTCTTCCAAGATTTTGGATTAAATTAGAGGGCACATACTTTTTTTCTTCATCTTTAAATGACAGGAAAGGGAAACAACTTCTCAATTAGGACAGACCTTAGTTATTGAGTATTGACAATAGTTACAAAACTGTTAGCTGCTACTCCCGGTTTTTGTCAAGTCTCTTGATACAAGTCTTAACTAAAATTATAGTAGACCCATGGCATTTGAGTAATTGACATTTCCAATTTAAACTTTTAGAAAAAAAATTTTTAAATTCCTAAAAGGCTATGAAACTAAAGTACATTTTTCTGCGTTTCAATTTGGATCATGTGCACTTAAAGGCTAGCTTAGTAGTGAGCCTTGGTGTCCCCCCAAAGTATCTATACCTCACTTCAATGCACTGATATCAAGATTTCATTTGTGTCCCTTCCTCAATATTTTTAATAAGTCTTGTATAATGAATAAAGCATTGTCTCTGTGGAAAATCCCAAAGAATACCAAGAGCCAGCCTTATTGATAGAAACAAAAAGAAAATGGAGTGGTCTAAAAAGCAACAGTTCCTTGGCCAGAAAATTAAATTATAGATAAATTAGAACACACAATGAAATGTGGTAGTTGTATGAATGAGTTCACCATATTTTGTGTACGTTAAATACAAATAAAAAGGAAAAAGAAAATCTAAGGAATACTTTAACAATTAATACTTTCAGTACAAAAAGTTATCATTAAATGAGATAAAACTTTAAAAGAAAACTTGCGGTGTGAGGTTACACATAGGCCACACATAATTCTAAATGGGAATGTAATTGAAGAAAAAGCCAGAAGTCTATATAAGCACCCTATAAAGTAACAGGTGGCACAGGGCTTGTATGTTTTAGAGATGTAAATAATTAGAGGCTGTTCCTTAAAGTCAAGATAAGCTGATATGGAAATAAAATGTTTTGCTTACATGAATCCCTCTAGTGCTTAACACAGGAAACATCAACACCATCCAGAGTTACTATTTTAATTATGCATATTCAGTTAATGTTTCCTCAGAAATGTAATATGGAGTGTATTTTATTGGCATTTATTGTAAAAGCATTTGTAAATGACTTCAGTGCTTTATTCATAGCATAATTATGCATCTGAGGAGGTTCCTTATATTTTTCAGTTTTATGTTGCTGTATTTTATGGAGGTAATTTATAAGGTAGAGTGATATTTTTAGATTTTTATTTACTAAAATGATGGGATAAGTTTTGTAAAAGTAGCTGGGTTTTATGGCCCATTTAAAGTTTAAAAATAATTTTTTAAATAAAACTGGTGATTAAGTTTTGAAAATTTGTAGCTATGATATACTTTATGTATTCAACTGCTAGACTTCACATGCAGAATTTTTTAAATGATGTATATGAAGATTTCATTTCTATGATTAAATTCATAAGCAGTTTTCAAGAAATACAGTAACTATCAAAATAAAGACAATTCCATTCAAAAATAATCAGTTTTACAGAAAGTCAGGGGGAAAATTGCTATCTCAGTCCCAATATCTAAGATGGATTAATACCTAGAGAGGCATTCAGAATGATGTTAAATAATAGCTTGTTGATGAACATCAGTAACACATGTAACACATGTAGCCCAGATGTCAACTGGCATCCACTTATGTCTTAAGATCTCAGCTAGATTATTTGACTCATGCCATGTCCTTTAGATGAGTAATTCCTTCCCAAACCTCTGGTCTTTCTGAGTAGCTGCTTCTACTGAATGAACTCAGTTTTGGATTATCTGAATGTTCTGAGTGCTTTGTTACCTGTCTACATTGCTTCAACCCAAATGGGAAATCCAGGGCATTCTGTAATTTCTAACAAGTCAAAATCAAAGCCACTCATTCAAAATATGGTTCTTGCTTGTAAATCTTCCCAAGGATAGTGAAGCAGTTTTCCTCAAGGGAAGGAAAATTTTATACTACAATCATGTAGATAACTTCAAACAGAAAATTAGACACAACTGTTTTTTTAAAGGCTCCATCCACCTATTTCTCAGAAAGTATCCCATTCAATACTTGTCTCTTTTCTCAACTACAGAGAATTTGGAAATTTGGGAAGAATTTAACTGAGTGATTCTGACTTGGGCTGTGGTTTCAAGCAGACAGTAACCAGTGGGGACAGGCTACACATTCTCTGTTTTGATGCAGTCTCAAGGCTTCCTCATGTGGTCTTTCCACATAGATCAGTCTGTACTTTCTCACAGCATGGCAGCCTCTGAGAAACAGGGTTTCACTCTGAGTGTTTGAAGCATCAAGGTAGAATGTGCACCACCATTTATGACTTGCCTCAGAAGTCACAGAAGGTCACTTACATGTAGTCACAGGTCCATCTAACTCCAAGATGGAGTAATTTAGACTTCCTTCTCAAAATCACAATGTAAAACCAAAGCATGAGATAGGAGATATTGTGGCCATCTTTGGAATACACAATCTGCCACATATGTTCAGTTATTTATCTTAAATTTTTACTCAATTCTTCATACAGTTTCAAATATACTGAAGTGATATTTACATATAAATGCATTAATCTAACATATTATTAATAGTATGAGTAAGTTTCTTTAGTCACTAATGGAATATTTAAATATCTGTAAAATAAACAAACATTTTACAAAATTAATAACATCATTAACCTGTCTGTAGGGTAAGGCTGCTTCAGCTGCTAGAGCTGTGGTTAAAAGCATGTCAATGCTACTCAGTGTATAGAATTTAGAATTAGATCTATTGGAAGAGGATAATGGCCTTAATGCCACTGTAAGCTCTATGTCCTGAGGAAGATGTTTATTCAACCTTTCTGGCCCTCTTGGTTTAAGCCTTGATAAAATGGTTTTTTTAATAAGTTTATAATATTTTCTCTTTCTCTGACTGCATATAGGCCTCACTCATTATTTCTTTGTGGATGAGGCAATAAAACTCAAGTAGATAGGGATGCCTGGGTGACTCAGTAGTTGAGCATCTGCCTTTGGCTCAGGTCATGATCCCGGGTCCTGGGCTCCCCACAGGGAGCCTGCTTCTCCCTCTGCCTATGTCTCTGCCTCTCTCTCTCTGTGACTCTCATGAATAAATAAAATCTTTTTTAAAAACAACTCAGGGGATCCCTGGGTGGCGCAGGGGTTTGGCACCTGCCTTTGGCCCAGGGCGCGATCCTGGAGACCCGGGATCGAATCCCACGTCGGGCTCCCGGTGCATGGAGCCTGCTTCTCCCTCTGCCTGTTGTGTCTCTGCCTCTCTCTCTCTCTGTGACTATCATAAATAAATAAAAAAATGTTTTAAAAAAAAAAAACTCAAAGAGGGACACCTGGGTGGCTCAGTAGTTGAGCGTCTGCATTGGGCTGAGGGCATGATTCTGGAGTACCAGAAGTCCCACATTGGGCTCCCCTCGCGGAGCCTGCTTCTCCCTCTGCTTATGTCTCTGCATCTCTCATGAATAATTAATAAATAAAATCTTAAAAATAAAATAAAATAATTTTTTTAAAAAAACTCAAGGAGATAAAGTATCTGTCCCAAATTGAAAATCAGTGTCAAAGGTAAGACCAAAACTGAGCTCCGAGTTCACTACTCTCAACCATGCAACCTACTTGATCAATATAACAAAATACCAACAAGTGAATGTATTATGTTTTTGAAAAAGATTTTATTTATCTGAGAGAGAGATTGAGCATGAGCAGAGGGAAGGGCAGAGGGAAAGGGAGAAGCAGACTCTGAAAGCAGGGAGCCCCATGAAGAGCTTCATCCCAGGATCCAAAGATCATGACCTGAGCTGAAGGCAGACACTTAACTGACTAAGCCACATAGGCACCCCTATGTTATGTTATATCTAGAATAAAATTAGAGTGGCTACAATATTGAATGTAAATTTTCATCTGCCATATTGATAAAGTCATGAATTACTACCTTTCAAACACACTAAAAATACAATCAATCCAGGCCTATTTTGCTCACCTTTGTCAGAATTTGTGTCTGAACAATGCCAGAAGGCCAGAAAACCCTTTTAGAAAGTTATATCTGTTCCTGTATATGCCAAACTAGATTGACACAGTCCACCCTACTGTATTTTTGGCATACTCCAATGGATGTTCTCCCTACACATTTTTAAAAATTCATTTGAATTCAATTAATTAACATATATTATTGGTTTCAGAAGTAGAGGTTAGTGACTCATTAGTCTTATATAATACCCAGTGCTCATTACATCACATGCCCTCCTTATGTCATCACCCAGTTACCCCATCTCCACACCTCTCTCTCCTCCAGCGACCCTCAATTTCCTATGATTAAGAGTCTCTTATGGCTTGTCTCCCTCTCTGATTTCATCTTGCTTAATTTTTCTTCTCTTTCCCTGTAATCCTGTTTTATTTCTTAAATCCCACATATGAGTGATATCATATGATAACTATCTTTCTGACTGACTTATTTCACTTAGCATAATAACCTCTAATTCCATCCATGTCGTTGCAAATTGCAAGATTTCTTTTTTTTGGGGGGGGGGGAATGGCTGAGTAGTATTCCATTGTATACCATGTTGAATGTGCCTAATCTCATCTCCCTACACATGTAATCTGTTCATTCCCCATCATACTGATAATATATGCACATTTGCTTACAGAGTATACTAACTGCAGTTATCATGTTGACATATTTGGATGATGATATGCCAACACATAATGTAAAAATGTGCTCAAATGCCAAAAATGTCACAAGTTTGCATGCATTTGGCAATTTTTGTATAAATTAGCCCTCTTGAGTCAAGAATGAAAGGAAAATCCGTTAAATATGATTTATCGGGGATCTCTGGGTGGCTCAGCAGTTTAGCACCTGCCTTCGGTCCAGGGCGTGATCCTGGACTTCCGGGATCGAGTTCCACATCAGGCTCCCTGCATGGAGCCTGCTTCTCCCTCTGCCTGTGTGAAATGCCTCTCTCTCTCTCTCTCTCTCTCTCTCTCTCTCTCTCGAATAAATAAAATAAAATAAAATGAACTTTATAAAAAAAAAAAGAATATGATTTATTGATTGCATACTACTTCCTTCCTTCTCATTTTAAAAGAGAACTTTTGAGATCCAGTCTGTCATCTATGCGCTTCACTCTAAGGGCAGAGCTACATACATTATAGCTCTTTCTTGAAACAAAAATTGCAAGGACTGTTCAATGTAATTATAAAATTCTCATTGTAATCTCAATGAAATTGTATTGAGAATTTTCTAGGAGGAAAATATGTAATAATCAAGATTAACCCAAAGAAAAACAGAAAACTTGGATAGACTATCAACCATGGAGAAGGTTGCAAAATGTATTAATTAATCATTTTCACAAAAGACTTCAAAGATAGAAAGTTTTACCAGTGACCTCTTTAGAAATGCAAGAAACATTTAATGTCTTGTTATAAAATTCTCTTAAGTTTCCTCAATATATAAGTATACCTTTAAATAATAAATTGTCTTTTCCTTTTTAAAAAGGGTAGTCTAAATAATCACTACAATTATGTTTTCTGGAGTCAGACAGACCTGCTTTTGCATGCCAGCTCCAACATGTATGAGATGTATAACTCTGGTCAATTAATTTGACCTTCCCAAGCCACCGTCTCCGCATCAGCAAAATTGGAATAATAGCAATAGGGATTAAATAAGAGAACTCACATAAATTTCTAATAGCACCTGACACATGGTAAGTGTCAGTAGATATCAAGTACTATTCTTGCTCATAACAATATTCATAAACATAATTATTGCCTTCTTGGATGTTCTGAATAATTATAAAAGATATAAAATGGAAATAAAAGATATAATTAGAAGATAAAAGATTATTGACTAGTATACAATTTATGTAACTGGAATTCCAAAAGAACTGCAAATTTCTTAGTATTATTAAAGATTATGAAAATGGCCAGGTATAAGACAAATGAATAAAAATAAAAGCTTTTCTTAATAAGTTAGAATAGTTATTATAAAAATATTTCATTTGTATATGCAAACAAAATTTCCCCAAAATAATAAATGGAAGACTATACATGCAACAAATTTGGAAAGAAGAAAAAAGGGAAATTGATCTTAATATAAGAATGGAGGGATCCCTGGGTGGCGCAGCGGTTTAGCACCTGCCTTTGGCCCAGGGCGCGATCCTGGAGACCCGGGATCGAATCCCATGTCGGGCTCCCGGTGCATGGAGCCTGCTTCTCCCTCTGCCTATGTCTCTGCCTCTCTCTCTGTGTGTGTGACTATCATAAATAAATTTAAAAAAAAATTTAAGAATGGAAATAAAGTTATTGAAACAACTGACAGAAACTAACATATGTATCAGAAAATCTTAGTCTAGAAATACACACTTTCAAGCATATTTATGAGTTTAACATATGACAAAGCAAATATTATAAATTATTAGTGAAAGGACAGAGCACCAATACTTGTTAGGAAGCTATTTGGGAAATAAGCAAGTAAGATCTTCATCTGTGTAATGACCGCAAATTAGAGAAGAATATACAAATTAGAGGAGAAATATAAGACATCATTAAATATAAAAGATCCAGAAGATGTTATAGAAATGAAAAGGAATGTTTTCACATTTAAAATGCATATTACTTGTATCAATATTGATACACAGAAATAAGTTCTCCATGGTTTGTAGTGCTGTCAGAAAGTAAACTGCAAGATGTATAAAGACCTTCATACGTGTTTACCCTTTTGAGCCAGGGTACTAAATCAGCCCTTCTGCTTACAAGTGCAGAAACCCAACTCAAAATGTTATAATAAGAAAAGGTACAGACTGGCTCACAGGTAAAAATTCCAGCAGTGCTCATATAGAATCCCACTGCTCAAATATTTGATTATGAATCTCTTTCCATGTCAAGTCTGCTTTCAAATGTAATGGCTTTCTTTCCACTGCCCCTACCACAGGAAGGCCTGAGGGGGCCAAAAATGATTATGGTATACATTTTTAAATAACAGCTGTATTTCTTATAGTAAAAAATGAAAACTATAGTAGAAAATGCCTAAATGCAGTATAAATGTTATCATAAAACTAGATAAAGTTTTATATAGCTATCATATCTAATAGATGTATTATTTAAATATATAATCATATCTCAAAATATATTTTTATTTATTTACCTTATATATTTATTGATTTCATATAAAGTAAAACACAGTGCAACTATGGGGGAAAACCACAATAGTATATGAACAAGTAGAAGAAAAATCTTTGTACAAAATATGCCAGTTTACATATTTCTATCTGTCTAGAAAAAAAAAAACTGGAAGGAAATAAGCCATAATGACAATCTACTGTGGTAGAATTGGGGGAATTTTCTATAGACACATATATTAGCTTTTATTAGGTAAAAACTCTGTTAAAGAGTTATGAAATGCCAGAGCACCTGGGTGGCTCAGTGGTGAGCATCTGCCTTTAGCTCAGGGCATGATCCTGGGGTCGTGGCATCCTGGGATTGAGTTTTACATCAGGCTCCCCGCAGGTAGCCTGCTTCTCCCTCTGCCTACGTCTCTGCCTCTCTCTGTGTCTCTCATGAATAAATAAATAAAATATTTTTTTAAAAAGACTTATGAAAGGCCAAAGTTTGTTAGATAATTATTCAGGTGCTCAGTACCTACCGTACTTAGGCAGCCTGAGGTCATCAAATACCTGTGTGCTAGTTCACCTCTTTACTACCTAAACCTGAGCCTCACTTAAAAGCTTTGAACATTATTATCTACATCAGCAAAGTGGGAATAATTATATCTGCTCTGCACACCTCACCTAACTATTATGAAAAGCAAATAGCATAAGTCAAAACACTTTTTATAAAGTGTTATAAACACTGATAGGTACTACTGCCTGACACACTTAACAAATGTAAATTCTCTGCCCACTTTTCTTATACCCTATATATTCCCTTATTTGTAAAGTGTACATGGAATAAATACAGGGTGGAGAGGAGAACTGATATCCAAGAATCCTTCCCACCTTCCAGTTGGCATTTTTCCATGAAAGCTAAATCTCTTTCACAGAGCAGGGCAAGTAGACTATGCAGTACAAACAGCCAAACCAGTAGCTTCACAGATTCAATGCCTATTACCTGGGGGCAAACTAGGCAGGTGTCACAGCACATGGTACTGTTCCACCTGTGTGCTCAGAGGGTAGTAATGCTTACATAAAGGACCACTGGGACTTTAGAGCCTCCAACATACCTCTACCCAGCTTGCTCCCCTAAGAAAATTGGGAACCCTAAACACACATGGATTTCATATGGAGTCATAGTAAGGGTATACACTACCTGCTGTACTCCCACAGGTTGCCAAATACCCAAGTTTAACTCAATAAAACGTGGGCCAAGTAATGATTTTTAAAAATACTTGAGAAAGGTACAGGACCTTCTAAATTTAAAAACTGTGATGTTCTCTCTTTGATCATACAGTTCAGACTATCCCTATGACCCTGTCCCACTCCTCACCACCACTCTATCCCTTCCTTCTCCTGCAGCCCCTAGGGAAGTATATGCAGAATACAAATTCACCAGTATCCACACTTCCCTTGCTCTGGCCTTGACCCTGTGGCAATTCTTCAAGACTCAAGACAAGAGCCTGTTTCTTTACCCAAATTACTAGAGCCTGCTTAAAATGTTGGGCAGCTGAGAATGTAGCCTGTCCCCACAGGGTAGGAATGTATTAACCACCCTATAAAAGCTATTTTTAAAGTTTTATTTAAGGAACAGCAGCTGGAGAATAAAGAAAAGAAAGGCAAAACACAATTCCTTTATACCCAGGCTGCTATCCCTCTCACACCAATCTCCCATGGCTCTGTGTGGGAATTGCATCCATGAAAATGAAAGCATCTGACCTCCAAAACTAGAAACTGGAAAATCTAAAAATAAAACAAACAGGAAATGCAAAACAACCCTGTTTGATCAGTCTCTTGTAGTTGCCTTGCTTAATTACATTAAGCAAGATAACAGGCTTGGAATTCTTTCCTTGGATTTGGAGGGAATTACCAAAAAATTAAAGAGATACCAAGATACCATCATATACAATAAGCTCACTACCATTTGGAAATTGTTTCCAATCAAACAGCTATAGATATTAACAATGGAAGGTTTTCTAGGAACTCCTATCCTGTGGATAAGAGAGTAATCTCTGGAGTAAAGGGAAAAAGAAATTTAGCAAACTACAAAGATAAGAACTTAATAATTATTAAGTCTACAATGCACTGCCAGTTTGGAATTCACCTCAATTCAACAAGATTTATTGAGAGTACCAATTGTGTATGAAAAGCAGTTCCTACCTCAAGGAACTTACACGATTATAGGAATAAAACATATGTGTGCAAATAGGAAAATAAATACACAAGATGCAAAGTGCCATGAGCTGGGAAAGGAGAAAACATCATGCACAATCAAAGGGTTTAGGGAAGGTCTACTGGAGATCACCTTGAGGAATGGATAGAATTCTGAATAGGAGAGAACAGTATAAGCAAAAGCGACAGTAGGAAAACAGTTTGCATGTCCAGAGAACAATTAGTAATCTCTTAGCAGCATGAGAAAGTGAGCAAAGATTTCAGAGGAAAATGCACTCCTCCCTTGATCCTGCAGTTGCTAGCTGTTTGGCTTCTGGCAAGTTGTGTGACTTCTCTAAGTCTCTGTTTCCTCCTATTTAAAACTGAACTACCAGTAAGTGTGCCTTGTGAGTAAGACCATCCATGCAAAGCACCTATTATTTAAGTATACAGTGAATGCTCAAAAAGTGTTTAAAACAAAAGAGGAAAGAAGAGATGGAAGGAGGGAGAGCAGGAAGAAAGGAAGAAAAGTAGGAGAGAAAGACGAAGGAGGGAAGAAAGGAAAGTCAAGGGTTTTGAGATATTTGGGCTTAAGATATATATTTGGGCGTCATTTGCCTATAAGCCCAAGACATGAAGACAAACATCACAAACTAACAAGGCAGAGAACAGAACTACAGGGACACCTACATTTTGTGGGTATAAAGAGGAAATGACATATCAGGTCACAAGATGCAATGGAATAAAGATAGAACACAGTCCCAGATTTGAGTTCCATCAAAGGCTATGTAAGTTTGAAAAAAAAAATTACTAGAACTTCTTGAGCAGAAAAATATAATCCCCAAAGAAGTAATCTGAAGAATAAAAGAGATAAGATATATATAAAATCACATAACACCATGTCTTGTGCATAGCTAACCATCAGTAACTATTAGAACTCTCCCTCACTCTCTTGCTTGCCTTCCTCATAGAAAGGGAAAAGAACAATAAATTTAAAGAAGAAGAAAAAAATAGCTGAGAGGAGCTGGGTGGCTCAGTCAGTTAAGCGTCAGATTCTTGATCTCATCTCAGATCTTGATCTCAGGGTTGTGGGTTCCAAACCCTACATTAGGCTCCATGCTGGGGTGAATGTGGAGCCTACATTAAAAAAAAAAAAAAAAAAAAAAAAAAAAAAGGAGGGCAGCCTTGGGTGGCTCAGTGGTTTAGCGCCGCCTTCAGCCCAGGGCCTGATCCTGGAGACCCCTGATGGAGTACCATGTCAGGCTCCCTGCATGGAGCCTGCTTCTTCCTCCGCCTGTCTCTGCCTCTGTGTGTGTGTGCGTGTGTGTGTGTGTGTGATGAATAAATAAAAATAAAATCTTTTAAAAAAAGGAGAAGAAAAACACTGAGATAAGGGAGTCATCATGGCTCTAACAAAATAGGAGAGGATAGAGAAGAAATGCTGTGAGGGTTATTGTATAGAGTTATCATTCATCTTCAAGATTCCAGTTTCAGTAGAGGGTTTGGAGAGGAAAGCTAGGTTATAAATTGAAAACAATAAATCAGTGGTGAGGTCCTGACCTCATGTCAGGGTATGAAGCAAAAAATTAAGAAAAAATAGCTTATTGTGCATGAGTTAAGGTTAAATGAGTTTTATTTAAGTTATTTAGGTAATTTATTATTATGGAATAGATAACATGAAACCAAAAAGAAAACAGAAACAAATTAGAGGTAGAGGATGAAGACAAAATAAAGGGCATGTCTGAGTGGTGTGGCAAATTGAATCTAGAAAATTGTTAGTCTTGACAAGAAGATACATTTCATCTTGGGTTAAAGGTGGTGTGGTTGGTGGAGATACACAATTCATTGAGAGGGAGAGGATAATAGCCAAGAAAGATCATGCCAGAAACTGTCCATCTTCTGAGCAGGGTTACATGAGTGATTAATATTAATTGCTGAAAGTCCGGAAGTAGGAGAGTTGTGAAAAGCTAAGGATCTCCAAGTACTAGTGAAAGCTCTGTAAAATGACTGACCATAGGGTGTCAGAACAAGCACGTGGATACAGAACAAGGGTGAAAGACTAAGAGAATTTTGAGTCCAAAGAAGCCTTAAAAGATCCATGATTAGTAGGTACAAATGTAGAAGGCAGGACACTGAGATTAAGATGATTTAGAGTTCAAAGAATAGATCTAAGAGTTTTGGTTGGGCCATCACTTGCTGGAGAGGTCAGAGTATTAACACAATGGGAAGGTCTACAGTGGATGGTAGACATTCTTCTCATCTGAGGCTTCGGAGAAAAACTAACTAAGGGATTAGAGAGTAGGCCAACTAATGAAATGGAGGTAGGGTGAAAGAGATGGCCCATACTGAGGATAAGAAAAGCAAATACTGAATGCAGAGGAATAAGCCAGCATTCAGAGAGCCAATGAAGTAAGACCCTAATGGATAAAAAAGCATTCCTGGGGACATGCTTGGAGGAAGGGTCAGTTACAGCACAGAAGGAAGGGAGGCCCACCAAAGAGGCAAAGTAGACTCAACAAAAATTTTCTGTGCTCTAAAGAGGCTGAAGGAGAATGAAGGTAAAGGGTTTAGGTAAGCAAAAAGCTATAGGATCAGAATGCTAGAAGGCCAACTGATAGACTTTATGAAGTCTCCAAAAAGTTAACTGGGGCATAGTGGAAAGACTATTTAGCAGACTTAACAAAAAATAGATCCAAAATAGTGAGCTTCCAGGGTGCCTGGCTGGCTCAGTCAGAGCACCATGCAACTCTTGATTTCTGGGTCATGGGTTCAAGCTCCACACTGCACATGGACCCCACTTAGAAAATAAATAAATAAAATTAAAATTAAAATTAAAAAATAAAAGTAGTGCTTCAGTAAACATTCTTATTTTAAAAAAGCTAGCTTGTGAATTTGGAAAAAGAAAAGAAAAAGACTGGTCACAGTAAAATAAAAATTATGTAGCTATCTCTATAACAGTGTATTATATAATTTTACACTATACATTTTATATAACAATGTTTCTCTCTATAGATACCAATACATATCTATAAAATAATTAAGAAATAATATTACTATAAATTGCACAAATGAGAAGTGCCTGGGTGGCACAGTCAGTTAAGCATCTTAACTCTTGATTTCAGCTCAGGTCATGATTTCAGAGTTCTAAGATCAAGCCCTTGCATTGGGCCCCATGCTGGCCATGGGCCTGCTTAAAATTCTTTCTCTCTCCCTCTCCACTGCTGCTCCCCACCCCACCTCACTGTCTCCCATTCTAAATAAATAAATGTAGTCACATTTGAGGGTTCTAAGAGAAAATAAAATACTTTAATTCCAATGAAAACATTAATTTAAAACAAAATTTTTGAAATTTAAATTATTTTAAGATTTATAAAACAATTAATTATATACATAATCTTGAAAAAAAATTAAACTGTAATAATGAAAATGTTTGAAGGTAATAACACTCAGAACATCTGCACATAAAGAAATCATTTCATCTCCACTGTGGTTAATGTTGAAAGTACTTACACTATTTTGTAGATGTTCCTCTTCACTAGAAAAGCAACCATTGAACTGCAAATGGCATCATATGGGACATGTTGCACTTCTGTCCAAGATTTAATAAATTTATATAGTTATTGAATAAAACATATACTTCTACATACTTACTATGTGCTACTGTTTATATACTAGAAGTAACTTGCATTTTAGTTTCTACTAAAAGTAGGATGAATTTAATTTTTTTGCTTAGATATTGTCAATGGAAAACAAACATTACAAGTTGTCATAACAGACATGTGCATTGGAATTAGCAGAATAGAACTAATGATGGTAAAAACATTTTTCCAGTTTAAAAAGCAAAGTCTTGAAATAATACTCATATTGATAGGCTCCAGTAATTATCAAACACCAGATCTACACTGGTTAGGTAGACTGGTAATTCAATGAGTCTAGAAGGTAAGAGATACCACAAGAACATTATTAAAAACCAAAGTCAATGAGTTCTAATCCAGCAACAGAAATTACTTCCTTCTTGATCTGTTCTATCTCAATATAATAAGGTAGTGAAATAACCAAAAAGATACCAGAATACATAAGCAAACCCTGCTTCAGCTTTGGACATATTTCCAAGTGATATGAAGACCTCACCAGAATCCAATCTAATACCCAATCATAGAGGCCACTTTGCCGTACCTTTTTCAACTTGACATTTGACACTAGCAATCACTCCCTAATGATGCAAATACTCTTGACTTCAGGAGCAACATTCTTTTCTGTATTTCTTCATGCAAGTCTGGTCCCTTTTCCAAGCTTTTTCCCTGTTTTTTTTTTTTTCTATTTTCAACTCCAGTTATAAGTCCTATATCTTGCTCACATTTTCTCATTTTATTCATTCAACACATATTTATTAAGATCCCATTGTGTGCCAGAAATTGGTCAAGATACAGATGTAAACAAAACATACTTAATCCTTGTTCTCATGGTCTTGACATTCTAATGGGAGGGGGAGAAAGAATGAGAATGCGCATGCATGCATGCATGCATGAATGCATGAATAAATAAATAAATAAATTTATACTACGTTAGTGTAGTGGGTTGATATGTGTCATCCCACTCCACAACACTGCCAATAAAAAACCATATGTAAGGGTGCTTAAGTGGTTCAATGGGTTAAGCATCTGCCTTCAGCTCAGGTCATGATCCCAGGGTCCTGGGACTGAGCCCCACATCAGGCTCCCTGCTGAGCAGAGAGCCTGCTTGTCCTTCTCCCTCTGCTCCTCACTTGTTCACTCTCGCTCGCTCTCTCTCATGCCCTCTCTCTCAAATAAATAAAATCTTAAAAAAATAAAATAAAATGAATGGGAGAAAATGACTATTTGAAAAAAAAAATACAACTATTACCACACAATCTCACCATTGGATCAGCACAGAGTCAAAAAATTGGGGACTTCCTTTAGTTCTAGGGCTCTATTTTATATCTTAGGACTCCAATAATTCAATCTAGTTTTACTCACAATCTCATGTTATTTTAAAAACTGCTGAAATTAAAAATAGTGGAAAGCTGATGGAAACTCTTGGTGGATAAAACATGTATTTTTATTAAGCTACTTTATGTCTGGCAACTGTTTTCGTGGTATGGTGGTGGTAGCATTCCATAAATGCCAACATTCTGCTGGTACTGAAACATGGGCACTTTTTACAAATACCTAAGAACTCTAAGGCTAATCTGTGTGACATTCCCACCTCATGGTTGGTAGACTCCATAATATCAGGGTAGGCTGAACAGAATGCTGGAACCTCATAATGAATATGCAGATTTAGAGGCAGATTATCACTGTATATTTCCACTCATGCCCAATAAAAGTTTAGTTGGGAAATGTGTTTAAACAATCAATGGTATCTTAGTTTCTCAGTGTCTTCTGATTTAGTTAGTTAGTTAGTTAGTTAGTTAGTTAGTTAGTTAGTTTTCTAGCTAGTTATTTGGATTTAGTCTCTTTTGTGAATATCCTAGTCTTTCCAATTTCTCTCCTTTCTTACCTTTCTTCATGATGCAATCAGGAATCAAGGAGATATATGTGACTCTGGCATCAGAGTCCTCAAAAGCTCCTTGTTCTCCCTGACAAGTAAGCAGAAATTTGTGGATCTTCCATACAGATTGAACAGACTACAGCCAGGAGTATAATTCTTGGTTCATCCATCCAGTTAACCTTTTCTTCCAATTGTGGTGAAGTGTTGAGCAGGAAGCTATGTTTCTCCTAGAGTCTGAAGCTTCTCTGGATTATGCCTAAATGAGCAGTATCCTAATGCCAATGTATCATCTCCAAACATACCTACCTATTTGCCCACTCTCTTCAAAGTTTAACCCCAGTACAAGAACTTTTGCATCAGGATGCCTGGGTGGCTCAGCAGTTGAGCATCTGTCTTCAGCTTAGGACATGATCCTGGAGTTCCGGGATCAAGTCCCACATCGGGCTCCCTGCATGGAGTCTGCTTCTCTCTCTGCCTGTGTTTTTGCCTCTCTTTCTCTGTGTCTCTCATGAATAAATAAGTAAATAAAATCTTTAAAAAAAAGAAAAGAACTTTTGCATCTGATTTCCTCTCCCAACTTCCTATCTGTTCTGTTCTATGACATTTAGCAACCTAAATGTGTTGATATAGTTTAAGGGATTTTGAAAATTCTTTAACTCTTAATAGTATTTTCTGCTATAGACTGAAAAAAAAATTACCATCAGTACTGTACCTCACCATCCCTTCAGTCAAGATTACATTTGCTTTCTTTCTGAAGAAAGGAAAATCACTTAATGAGAAGGAAGTCACAAGAAAACAGGATTGCATAATATTAAAACGCATATGAAAATATATCTAATTGCATCCACAGTAAATAGAGAGATAGCGTTTGTACTATCTACTTTCTCAGTACTGATGAACTTCCCACATTCAAATTCAAAAAGAAGAAAAGCCTTGAAAATGTTCTACCAAAGATGATCTTTCTATCACTTCTTGGGGTAGAAGCGTGATGAGTGGCTCTAGAATGTCACAGCACATCCCTTAAAACTGTTTCAAGAGAAACATTACATAATGGTCAAAAGTTAATGATGAATATAATTAATGATGGTGCAGAACATAAAAGGCAATGTGCATAGTCCCTGCGGATATCAATATTCTCAAGAATCACTTTCCTTAATAATAAAACAGGTGGAGCCTGAATCACTTTCCTTAATAATAAAACAGGTGGAGCCTGTTACTAAAGCTGATTCCATGGCCACAGCCCAGAACTTCTGAATTAGAATATTTTAGAATGGAAGCTAGTATTATTCATTTTAATAAGTTCCAGGGATGATTCTAGTATACATCTGTTGGTATCTCATGAAAGGTTAGGAACATTCTCCCTTCTCTGGAAAATTTATGAAGCCTAAATTCCACACCCCAGTAGACCTACCTATTCAATTTTTGGTAGCTTACTTGTGAGAAATTAGAGAAAAGGGATACATATGCTGGGTTCTAAATAATGATACAGATTGCAAAACTCACTATGTTATGTTCAAAAATCCCTGATTCATTATCCCATGATATGTAGCAAATATCAGTCAAAACTAATGAGTCATCACCTACAGAATTATATTTTATTAATCATGAGGACTGTCCTAGAAGTTATTGATACTTTAAGTCTTTATGAATGCAAAACTTATCAAATTCGTATACTGACTGACTGGCAAAAGTATTTGCTTTCATGTTAACAGGCAACAGGTGGCTGCAGCAACTTTACCCTAATATTTTAAGGTAATTTCAACCATTGGGGTTTTAAAATTTTTTATCATTGAGGTACAGGGGACAATGTATATTACTTTCAGGTGCACAACATAATGATTCGACAATTCTATATAGTATGCAAAGCTCACCATGATGCGTGTGGTTACCCTCTGTGACCATACAACATTATTACAGTAATAGTGACCAAATTCTCCATGCTATACTTTTCTAAAAGTTTATCTTAATTTTTGATGCATCTGCCCATACTCACACACGACTTACCTTATACATTTCTTGTCCCTATTCTTCAGGTTCCCTCCAACATCTTTTTTAAGTATCCTAAGATCCAGTTTAACTATTTACATTTGTTAATTTATTTAGTTTTAAGTTTATGTGCTGTTAGAATGAAATATTTATTCCTCACTATTCAAATTTCCCTAAGATAAGATTCCCACAGAACATTTCCAGTCTCTCTCCATCCCCTGGCAGAGAAGAAGAGGATGGAGAGATGTACCTGACTAATAAACAATATGTAGAAGAAGAAATTGACCATGAGTAACTCAGCCTCCTCACCTTTCTTTCAAGAACCTCCCAGTCTGCAGTGAGTATGCATTCTAGTTTGCTCTTTGAAGCCACAAATCTTACAAGACAAGAACTCCCATGAAGGAACATCTGTGGCTGTTTTTTTTTTTATATTTTACTTATTTATTCATGAGAGACACAGAGAGGGAGAAAGAGAGAGAGAGAGGCAGAGACACAGGCAGAGGGAGAAGCAGGCTCCATGCAGGGAGCCCAATGTGGGACTTGATCCCTGGTCTCCAGGATCACGCCCTGGACGGAGGGTGGCGCTAAACCGCTGAGCCACCCGGGCTGCCCTCTGTGGCTGTTTAAGGCTGGCTGTAACTTGGTGCGGAAAACTAATTCTGGAGATCAACATTAGGTATTTCATCAACATTAGGTAATTCATCAATTTCATTGCCACATCCTGCAATGTATCATTTATCTGCATTAAGCTCATACTTTGATATTCATCTGTCTAAATGGTTTGTGTCTATCTCTAAATTGGTTTCCAACTCAGAAGGAAAACAAGAGTAACATTTATAGTATTCCTTCAAACTCCAAACCTATTATATAATTTCAGTAAGCATTTGTCTAATTTGTAACATACGGGTACTCTCCTTGGGTTTTCTTCCTATTCCTTTGTATCAGCCTTCCAAGTAGACTCCATATTTACATTTAAGAAATGCTATGTATGAGTTTGCAAAGAGTAGCCACATAAGAAGTTGGAAGGTTAAATGAGGCAGCAACATGAGAAAGATCTTTGTTTTTTTTTAATCTTAGTCTAGGATTATTAGTAATTTCATTGAGAGAATTTCCATTTCCCAGACCTTTTATTTCTCTGTGAAGAAGACTCTATTAGAATCAAATGCTTTCTTTCCTCCGTCTGAAGGATGAAATTATGAGGGAAAACCTAAGAACACATGGCCCAGCCCTTCTGAATCCTGAGACATGCCTACCTCAGGGAACATGTGTACTGAATGTTCCCTGATAAGGAGCATTTGGGGTGGTGGCTCCTGTCTTTCCACAATTTTTTGTGCCTGTGCAGATAATTCTGCTTAAGATTGGTACATTACTTCCACCAACCTGAGCTATATTCTCCAAATAGTTTTTGTCAGTAATTTAGGACACATTAAGTGATTTATATTCCTTTATTTCCTTCTTTTTTTGTTCTTTCTTTAAATTTTTTCAAAATGTTTTTCTAATTACAAAAACAAGTATGTACATATAACAAGTCAGTGAAGACGTGTAATGTTTGTGATCTCTTCTTCCCTCTCTCCCATCCTACTGTACCCAAAATACCAGGTGTTAACACTTTTCTAAGCATTTTTAGAATATCTTTCTTACGCCCTTCTCTATGCTCAGAAAAGCATGTATAGACATATATACTTATACGTAACTTTTTATGTACTAACTTAGCTGCATAATATTTCATATGGAGATGTATCATAATCAAATGAATCAATAATAGAAATTCATATTTTGCCCATTTTCATGAGGATACTTGGTAACAAGAATAAAGTATAATAAATATTATTTCAGGTTTATCTTTATTTGTTACTAATAATAACCAGTACTGGTAAAAATACAAGGAAATTCATTACTTCCTAGCTCCTTCTAGAAAATCAGTAAATGTTAACAACTAGCTGTGTACATATTCACATTCTTTAACTCAGTACTTACGTTTCTGGAAGTTTTGAAAAGCAAATAATCACAATGTAAAAGTAAATTTTTAGAAAAGTATTTAATAAGCTTGGGAAATGTCCATAATATGTTGCTAAGTAAAATAGTTTGTAGAAATACTATGACAAACTAAGGTTCTTCTGCTATTAAAATAAATAAGTTCCATTACAGCTCAGTTAAGAAAAAAAAAAAGAAAATGTATCATGAAAACGAAAGACAGGAATTTATTGGAGCCTTGGAAATATATTAACTACGGCCTTCATGGTACTTAGAACCCTCTCCCTGTTTCTGAATTCCATTCCTTTCCACTGGTTTGTCTTACCTTCCTCCCGTGCTCCAAGCTGACTTCCTCTGCCTTCTGTTGTACATGTCAGAAAACATTTTGTCTCCCCTCTATTCAATAGACCAAGGAGTGTTGGTTGGAATCTCTTAATTCCAATTCTAAATCCCCCAGATGAAGATCTCATTGTTAGGCCACTTAAGTAGTCTAATCAGCTGTGTGAGTATGGGGTGTCAAGGGAAAAGAGAGAAATAAAGAAAAGTCAAGTTATATGCGTATAGACAAAGGGAGTCTTGCTTCCCATGGATAAGAAAAATATATGTATTTGTAGTTAGCCACCCAGGAATTTCATATCCATAATAAATTTAGATCAATAGATATATTAAGCCATAGATATTAATAATGATTGTCTTATTTAGGAAGACATGAAAAACACTTAAATGCTAACCAAATATTATCTGGTTATTAAAGTGATAAATGATCTTAATCTCATTTTATTTTTCTATATATTTTTAATCTTTTCAATAAATATGAATTACTTTTATAATGAAGGCAAATACATTAAAATAAATATGTCAAATAAAACTGAATAATAAATTACTAAAGATTCACATTAACCTTCATTTACTGTTTCATCAATAGATGTTCTGAAGACATGCAAATTTTAAACTAAATCAACTTAAAATGCAGAAGAATATTTGCAAAGTGCATGCACATTCAGTAAAATATTAAGTTTAGTATACACAAAGTATTGATATATATTATAGAATTAAAATATTAATCTGTTAACATTCATTTTGTTATCCTGCAGTAAACATATCTGGAAAATATGTACATGGCACTATAGATGGTTTTGTGCATTTTTCCTAAAGATTATTTAATTTATTTATTTATGAGAGATCCAGAGAGAGGCAGAGACAGAGGCAGAGGGAGAATCAGGCTCCCTGCGGGGAGCCCGATGTGGGACTCGATCCCAGGACCCCAGGATCTCGACCTATACCAAAGGCATATGCTCAACCACTGAACCTCCCGTCCCAGTTTTGTGCATTTTTAATGAACTTCCATTAAAGTTTGTTCTGTAACTGAATATTAGTATACAGATGGAGGCTAGAATTCAGCTAACGTAAGAAGACTGATTCAAAAAATGGGAAATTAGGATCTCTAGCTCCAGATAATTTCAGTTGTTTAAAATAATTTTCATAATCTTTATTGATTTCAAAAATATAAAGTTATTTCATATATCCATACCAACAAATTGCAACAAGAAATAGAAATGCAAATTCAATTTCTTGATCGATAGAATCATAATTGAATTGCATTTGATGAATCGGCCATTTTAATACTCTTACAATTATTGTGGTTTCCCTCTTGATAAAAATGGAGATTCTGCTTCTTGGTCATCTATGTAACCCTAACTTTAAGTTGTCCTTAGAGCCTGTGATTGCACCCAGAATGCTTATGCCATGTAGGCATCTTTTTTTTAAGATTTTATTTATTCATGATAGACACAGAGAGAGAGGCAGAAACATAAGCAGAGGGAGAAGCAGGCTCCTGCGGGGGACCTTGAAGTAGGACTTGATCACACCCTGAGCCAGAGGCAGATGATCAACCGCTGAGCCACCCAGGCATCCTTGCCACATAAGTTTGATAAGGCTCACACTATACAAGAAAAGATTACATTTTGCGAGGTATAATGTGCATCCATGAGTAAAAATCGCACAATTAGATCTTGGAGTTATTAAGAATCATACGTATGCTTGAACAATTTTTAGATCACCTAAGGGCTGTGAATGTTTCAGAAAAGGGGGTGCCTGGTGGCTCAGTCGGTTAAGCAACCAAATCTTCATTTTACCTCAGGTCTTCATCTCACCTTTGTGGAACTGGAGCCCCACTTCGGGCTCCATGCTCAATGTGGAGTCAGCTTGAGATTCTCTCTCCCTCTGGCTCTGCTTCTGCCCCTGTTCATGCTCTCTCTCTCTCTCTCTCTCTCTCAAAATAAATTTTTAAAATGAAAGAAAGAAGGAAAGAAAGAAAGAAAAAGAAAGAAAGAAGAAAGAAAAGAAAGAAAGAAAGAAAGAAAGAAAGAAAGAAAGAAAGAAAGAAAGAAAGAAGAAAGAAAGAAAGAAAGAAAGAAAGAAAGAAAGAAAGAAAGAAAGAAAGAAAGAAAGAAAGAAAAAGGCACTTCAGTTGTTTTTCCTAAAGTCAACCTAGTAAAACCCCTCCCTAGGACAGTTGGAGTTAGTGTAGCAATGAAGGATAGGTGGAAGAAAGGCAGGCAGGGACAAGGGCCCTGTCCTAAAACAAAACTACCCTTAAAAGGAAAAAGACCCCATCCTGTTATTCTAGGCTTTACTCAATGCCCCAGCTTTAAGTCTTCCTACTGGGAGGACTTAAAACTTGTATGTGACAGAAAAGAAGGGAATGGCCTTGAGAGTCTTAACCCAGGCCCCTGGGACCAGCTTAACAGCCAGGAGGATTTAAACAAAGAGCTAGATCCAGTGGCCTACCACTGACTGGTATACTCTGGGGCAGTGGCAGCCCCAGCCTTCTTGGCCCCCAAGGCTATGAAACACCACCCTGGAAGGAGCCTTCCACCCTTTCCCATGAGAACAATGACCTGAAAGGTAGATGAAAGTGTGAACAAAAACCTGATTGGGTGACAGGTGCATACAGGGTTAATCAGATTAAAACAGCCCACATCCACAAGCCCCCCCAAAACCCTAGATTTAAACTGTGAAATCAGCAACCCTCTCAGGTCCCCTCCCTCTTCGGGAGTTTTGTACTTTCACTCAATAAACTTTGCTTTATTGCCCAGCTCTCTTTGCCCAGTCCACCTCTTCATTCTTCCAAGCCGTGTGACCAAGAACCACAGGACACTAATGAAAAAGAAATCCCGCGGGCAGCCAGGGTGGCTCAGTGGTTTAGTGCCTGCCTTCAGCCCAGGGCTTGATCCTGGAGACCCGGGGTCGAGTCCTGCATCGGGCTCCCTGCATGGAGCCTGCTTCTCCCTCTCCCTGTGTCTCTGCCTCTCTCTCTCTTTGCGTGTGTGTGTCATAAATAAATAAAATTTAAAAAATTCATGAACTTATCTAATGGAAAGACATACTCAGTTGTGTTTTTCAAACTCTACTGTAATCATTTCTTTTCATGCCTATTCCCCCAGAAGACTTTTTTTTTCTGATTCTGGAGAGCAGGGGCCAGGAGTGTGGTGGTCCTTACACCTTTACACCTCATTAGTTGAGGGACCGCTACCCAGAAGTGCCAAAAGTTGTCACTTTGATATCTAGATGACAAGAAAAACTAAAAAGTTACATAGGGACACATGCAGCTAGAGGAAGGGATTACATAGATGTTGAATTCAGATTTCTTTTCCCTGGTCCAAAAGACAGACTGATGGCAGAGGCCCAGGAATTACTGGCCTTGAGCCCAGAGCTGAGCTTGTTAAAGAGTCCAACAGTGACCTTGAACACAGATCTAAAATCATGTGGGTTTGGGAAAGGGAAAACACCAAGGCCTTATTATTTATTTTATTTTTATTTTTTTTCACAAACTCGCAGTAGCATGGTTTGAGCTTCTCTCCCAGTGAGCTCCAAGATCTTAGGCAAATGTGATCCTAGACAATTTCTTTAAAGGAGTCTATCAGAAAGATAGCATTAGTTGATATGGCAGTTTTGAAAAAAGAGTAAAAATATGCTATTGCCCAATATCAGTTTTGTAAAAATTAAAAAATAAGATGGAAATGCTAGAAATATAAAACCCTTCTATAAAGTTTTATGCCTGCCGTGCTTAAAATTACACATTAATCCAATTTGCAGAGTTGGTAATCTGATAAAAATAAACAAAGCTCATATTTAGATATGAACTAAATTCCTCCATCTGTCAGAAAGCAACTACCACTTAAGCTGCTTTTTTACTGAAATGTGTCTATTTCAGGTCTTGCAACCACTAATGTGCTTGAATCATAAAATGAAAAAGCCTAAAATTTCATGTAAGATAACCTTTCCTCAGCATCCAAAATACTTTGCAATGTGATCCTCTTTTTAGTTTAAAAATCAAACTTTGGTTTACATCAAAAGCAGTTATGAATAATGAAATTGCTGTATGGCAAGCTTGGAAATAGATCAGAGCAGAAGTGGGGGAAGCAATGGAAGGGAGCCCTGACTACAACTTCAATCTTGTTTCCCCAGTCAGGCTGAATTAGTTCAGTACACCAAGACCACCGAAGACCTCCTTCCCTCCCCTACTCCTAATCCTTAGTTCTTTCTTGCGCAGAGGCAATGAAAATAACCAAATTTATTAGGTAATTATTTCACGCAAATCATTATGTTAAATACTAAGTAATTCTCACAAATCCCCCCAGGAGGTAGATGCTATTGTTATCTGCACTTTAAAGATAAGCAAATGGGTATACTCAGGTTCTCAACAGCATAATTCACAGGAGCCCAAAGATAGAGGCAACCAGAGTTTGTTGACAGATGAGTAGATCAATAAAATGTGAGATATATAAATATATATATATATACACACACACAATAGAATATCACCCACCTTAAAAAGGAAGAAAATTCTGGCATTTGCTACAATGTGGCAAACCTTGAGAATATTATGCTATGGGAAATAAGCCAGTTATAAAAATAATAATAATAATACCACATGATTCCACTTACATAAGGTACCTAGACCAGTTAAATTAATGGAAACAGAAAGTACAATACTGGTTGCCAGGGGCTAAGGGGAGGAGAGAGGGAGTTGTTGTTTAAGGGACATAGAGTTTTAGGTTTTTGTTTTTTTTTTTTTTTCCTTAAGATTTATTTATTTATTTATTTATTTATTTATTTATTTATTTATTCATGAGAGACAGACAGAGAGAGAGAGAGAGAGGGAGAGGGAGAGGCAGGCCCGATGCGGGACTCCATCCCGGGACTCCAGGATCATGCCCTGGGCCGAAGGCAGGTGCTAAACTGCTGAGCCACCAGGGATCCCCGAGTTTTAGTTTTACAACATGAAAAAAGTTTTGGACGTCGGCTGCACAGCAACCTGAAGATAATTAGCATGGACTGTACATTTAAAAATCAGTAAGATGGTAAATTTTATGCAATATATATTTTACTACAATTTTTTGTTCCTGCTTTATTCCAGGCTGGCATTGCAGGGACCTTTGCAGTCACTTTCTGTCTTGTTCTGGACTGATCCTCAGTCCCTAGACTGAAATCCTTCAAATGAAGCTTAAAGTCCTCCACAAGACATACGTGGTCCCTCCCACCAAGCACCTACTTTTGCCCCTATCTCACCTCATACCACTATCTCTGTTTCATAAGCTCCAGACAAAACCAGCACTTCAGAGGACCCAAATATATCACTTTGCTATTCAATTCTTCTGTGTCTGTATATGCTCTTCCCTCTACCTGCAACTCCTCCTTTCCCTTCTCACTGAAAAATATTTCCACTAATCCTGGAAGAATTATTTCACAGGTATCTAGTTTGAGAAGCCATTCTTGATACCCAAGACTGCAAAGGACTCCCTCACAGTGATCTAATAGTTTTACAGAATGTAGAAAGTAGAAAAGTTTTAAAAATACTTCTATATCCTCCATCTTGTTAAGGAGACTGAAGATTCGCTGGACAGAACAGAAGAATTATTCAGACAAAAGAAATAGATTCCAAAAAGAATAAAATTCAAAGTCCGTCGCAAGGGTTGGTCAACAGAAAACAATAATAATTTGACATAGAGTAGAAAAAGAGAAAAAAATCTATACTATTGCAGCAACACAATACATTTGAGATTTTCCAAGAAGCTACAGTTAGAATTTTTTTTTTTAGATTTTATTTTTATTTATTCATGAGATACAAAGGGGGGTGGCGGCAGAGACACAGGCAGAGGGAGAAGCAGGCTCTATGCAGGGAGCCTGACATGGGACTCGATCCCGGGACTCCAGGGTCACACCCTGGGCTGAAGGCAGCGCTAAACCGCCGAGCCACCCAGGCTGCCCATCAGTTAGAATTTTTGCAACAGAACAGATGACACCCTTTCCTCCAAGAAATGGTTAAAAAAAAATGCTGAGCCCTTGAAAACCCTGAAGATGTTATTAATGCCAAAATGAAGAGATGTACATTACCAAATGACAGCTTTCAGTTAAAAAATACAAAGACAGCATAATGAAGAATTGCTATATCTAATTAAGAGGTAATATATATTTCTGGACCATGGATATGAAATGTGAATACAAGTTAATCATTAGTTAATCAAACCTACCAACTGCTATCAATTGCTGCCTGACTCACCAGGGAAGACACCTGACTCATAGGAGGATTAAACACAAAGGAAATAGAGGATGCATCTCTAATGACTTTAAAGTCCTTATTGGAAAAAATGGAGGACTTGAGGGCATAAGTGCCATTTTCTTTTCCTCCAATTGAAGGTCATGAATTTAGAAAGAAAGTAATAATGAGGTTGAGAAGTAGCTTGAGTCAGATCATGGAGCAAAGAATTCCGACAGATTTGGAGTTTACCCAATAAGTAATTAGGAGCCATTGAAGTTCTTTGCAGAGGGAAGTAAATTTGCATTCTACCTTATAAATCAGACTCGTATAAATTGAATTTATGGAATCAATTAAGTGTGACATAAATGTCTCTAAAATCTATTAAAACTAAATCATTTTACGAGACTTGAAAGACAAAGTATTAAATCCTGAGTGGCAATAACTCTACTAAGCTTTACTGGACCTTGAATCATTGGCCAAATATTCTTCAGTCTTCTAGAATCACTTTTTATTTTTTTAATCTGAAATGCCTAAGGGTACTTACGACTAGTAAATGCACATCAAATCATATGTGCTTTGCAGGAATGTGAGAATGGTGCCCACCCCAGTCCACTGTTCCTACCAATAAGGGTAATACAATAGTAGCAATAACTACAATAATG
Source organism: Canis lupus dingo (assembly GCF_003254725.2). Classification (NCBI taxonomy): domain Eukaryota; kingdom Metazoa; phylum Chordata; class Mammalia; order Carnivora; family Canidae; genus Canis; species Canis lupus. The sequence continues at coordinate 33,311,082 of NC_064256.1, read as the reverse complement.
TAATGACACATATACATGCACATCTATCTTTCCTGAATTACACCCCCCAAACTGGATAGGTATAATCTGTCATACTTAGAGGGTATATTTGCGGAAATGTCCATTACAATATAGATTTATATCAGTCACCAATGTTCTTATGTGCCTCAAAAAAGTAACAAGATATAACAAGATGTTTACCTGTCTGCCAACTGAAAAGGATATGCCATATTTTAAAAGATACACTAGAAATAAATAAATATGAATTCATATTTAAAACTGAAAGTCTCAGGACACTTGGGTGGCTCAGTCGGTTAAGCATCTGACTCTTGATTTCGGCTCAGGTCATAATTTCTGGGTTGTGAGATCAAATGCTATGTCAGGCTCTATGGTAGGCAAGGAGCTTACTTAAGATTCTCTCTCTCCTTCTGTTCTCCCTGCTGCTCCCTCGTGCTCTCTCTCTAAACACACACACACACACACTCACACACACACACACACAACCTTGAAAGTCTCAACAGTAATCTTTCTTAATTGCAAGCATGATTTTTAATTAAATGGCTTCTAATTTGTACAACTCTACATAATCTGTTCCGAGACTTGTGAGAACAGGATTATTTTTAACAGGTGTTTAATGATTCTCCAAAGCAACCCCAGTGAGATTCGAATGTATATGTATTTAACACGCTGTTTCTAAAAGGATGTTCATTATGGGACCCATGGATTCTTCCACAGTTCCACCGAAGCCAAGGAACCAGAAGGCCCAGGACTTAGTGTTAAATAAACTGTTTGACAGTAGAGTATTACTGGCCCAACTTTTATCACAATAACATGTTCAACTATATATACAGCATTTGCTATATGCTAGGTACTATTCTAACACAGAAGATGACAGATAGATTGATAGATAGACATATATTCATTTCATCTCCATCTATAGCAAGCACAATCTGTATAACATCCTATACACTAGCTCTCAATAAATTTACAAAACAGAAAATAGAGACACAGAGACACTAAATGACAGCCAGCATTACACAGGGAGGAAATGGAAAGGTTGGGATTTAAATCTAGGTAGCCTGGTTCCAGAGTCCTTTCCCAATCACCAAGTTTCAGTGGTGCTTCTATAAAGTGCTGATTCAATTTCAACCTACTTTGTGCTTGTACAGTACCCTATACACACCTCCGGAGTAGTGCTTCTCAAATTATGGTAAAATAACAGTATGTATGTATGTATGTATGTCTATAGTTAACATTTTATACACACACACACACACTATATATATATATATTTATAAAAATATAATAAAGCATCACATTAATATTAATGCATAGATAGAATAGTATCCAATACTAGTATATATTAATAATATAATAAGTTATTTTTAATAATATAATAAGTTATTATTAACATATAATATATTAATGTATTACAATTACTATATAATTCTCAGTAATATAATCCAAAATTCTCTGTGAGCCCATTTGGGGCAGAAAGGATAGTTGTTCTATGTCTCCTTGTACCCATATTCCTACAGAGTGATCAATACACGATAAACACTCAGTGAATGTATATCTGCTAATGAAAACGAATATAAACACCACGGCTCCTCACTACTATCGGGTCCTTCTGCCTGCCCAGCTGGCATTTGTACTGTCTTTATGACACCTGACTTTCCCCTTCAACTTCTTTATTTTTTTAAATATTGTATTTAAATTCAATTTTCCAACATATAATATAACATCCAGAGCTCATTCCATCAAGTGCTGAACCTGATCCCCTTTCAAATTGCTACCCCTGGAACTAAAGCAACAACAATGTAACACCTGCTATTTTAAAGACAACGATGATAGTAATAACTACAATAAAGACAGAAGTTAATATTTATTGAGCATCAACTATGATTTCAGTCTTTGTTACCCTGAGTGGTCACAGTGTCTGGGCTCCATGCAATTCAGAAGGGAGCTTTCTCTGAGGCTGGTCTGCATGGAGTATACAAGAGTCATCCAAAGAGCACTTTAAAATGGAATACCTATTCAGGAAAAAGTTTAATCAAGAAATACCTGAGAGAAAATTATTTCTTTGTTCTGTGAGAGGATCTACAACGTTTCTTCTTTCTAAAAATCAAACCATAGTTCTTTCTTCTGGGTCACAGAGTATCATCTCTAGCCAGAGATTGCATTGAATGGAATACAAAATCCTACTGCTTAGAATCTTAGTTAACATTTCAACCTACCTTTGGAATGCAATTAGAGGCAGTAACATTGAGTCACAATTTATCTCAGTGTAATGACTTCTGGCATATATATATATATATATATATATATATATATATATATATATGCCACATATATATATATACACACACACACACATATAAAAGCTATTAAAGAATGAGACCAAGAGCTTTCTTCTTCACAATTAATATTTACTAAGTCTCCAGGGCTGAAATTACCTCAGTCTTTTCCTTCAACTCTACAATCACAGCTGTAGTGTTTTTCCATTACTATAGCAACCACAGGAATGCAAGCATTGTGTTTCCTTCTCTGTCCAAAACATATAAAAGGGGCCAAAGTAGCAACAACCACCAGGAGACAGATAAATACCCTAAAAAATGGTCATAATTAAGAATTTACATTTATGGGAGTATTTTGAAAGCACATCTGATTTCAGCATACTTAGATCATTCAACTATAACAAAATACATATTCATTCAAGTTTATTGAATCAAGATTCATTAGTTTCATTTACAGAGACTTTCCACAAAGGAATCCTAAATTTACCAGTTTTGTCTTTCTGTCTAAACAAATGATAGAAAAAATCTCCCCCATTAAAGTTATAGAGAATTTTCCAAATTACATAAAAACAATGTCTTATTTATACCCAAAAGGGAGTTATAAAAGGACAAAAGTATAAGAAGCTAATGGGTTGATCCCCAATTTTGTTATTTGTACTTCAAAATCATAGTAATAGTAAGAACATTCCTTCATGACTACAATTATACCTTTAATCTAAATTCATTATAAAGTAACACAAGCATGGTATTTTAAAAAAGAACTCAATGGAACTTTCAAACATCTGACTCCCATTCTGCATATCTATGGTTGTGACTGAAGGTTGTGACTTTAGAAGTCCTCAGTCCAATTTTGCTATAATAAAACTAATTTTAAGGTAAAAGACCTGTAGTGTAAATAACAGTATTCTTCAGTGTAAATCAGTAATTTTAGGCTTTGGACATAGACACATCTGTAGATTTGGTTCATAAATGTATTTGGGGGAAGGGAGGGTAAAAAGGATTTAAAATATCCTTCTCCATCATCTATTGTGATCTCTTTTTTCAGAAAAAAAGAACTGATAAAGAGGTAAAATTATGGTGTTGTAGGTAGATTGATAGATATCTCAGTTCTCACAAAGAAAGGTTCCCATCATTTAGTAATTTTTTTTTAATTTCAAAGGAAGATGGCTGCCCTGATTATTTTCTAAGGGCACACATATTAAATGTGTGCACTAGCCCTGCCAGTCTACAAAGGGCTCTTCCTTAGAAGATGGACTCCTACACCAAAGTTTATGATCTACTGAGATAAGTGCTACACTAGATGCATTTACTAAACACAATGGAAACACACAGGATGGGCCCAAATTTTCCTGAAGTAGCTTCAGAGAGGGAGGATTGTTTTCAGTTGGGTATTAAACACTGCATTCACCAGATGAAGATATGATTTTAGGCACAGGAAGCCAAGTGGAAGAAGTGTTGGATTATAGTTTACTATAACAAGAAAACTGTTATAGTAAACCAAAGGAGAAGTTAAACAAAGAAGTCAACCAAAGTATAGTAAACCAAAGGAGAAGTTAAATAAAGAAGTTATGGTAAAATAGAGATTAATTAGAAAGATATTTAGGAAGGAGACTTTACAGGACTTACCTTGGGTACATCTCAGTGTCAATAAAATAGACTAGTTGAAAATAACCATAACTTCTTTTTGTTGCTATATAATTGACCTATAACATTATATTAGTTTCAGGTATACAACATTATGACTTGATATTTGTGTATATTGAGAAATGATCGCCACAATAAGTACAGTTAATGTCCATCACCTCATATAGTTACAATTTCCTTTTCTTAGGATGAGAAGTTTTAAGATCTACTCTCTTAGCAACTTTCAAATATATAAGACAGTATTGCTATAGTCATCATGCTATACATTCCATCCTCATGGTTTTATTTAAAAACTGGAAGTTTGTACCTTTGGATCATCCTCATCCATGATAACTTATCACTGGAAAAACATAAATGGCAAAAAGTGAGACATATATAAACTTCTAGATTTGTTCAAAAAACTATGTGTCAGCTTCTCTACTTTGTAGTATCCTCCACTCATTATGCCCTATCTTTGCTCTCCAGTTTACCACCACGATAGTTAAAAATAGTTAGTTTAGCACCTTCTCTGACATTTAACAGAAATTGAAACACTTACCAAAGTAATATGTAAAAAATGCCACAAAAAAGGAAACATGTAACCTCTTGTACTCTCAAACTAAGACATTTAAATATTTCATAATTATTTTTCCTTAGTCCTTTGATCTCCATTCCTTTCAGAGAGAAGAAAAATACTTTTTGAAATGCAGCAATCTGGCAAATATACTTTTAAATATTAAGGAAAGAATAGCATATCACAATCATATTGTAGAGAAAAAAATCTACTTTAGTATTTTTTAAATAAATTCATTTTATTATTTTGTACTTTAAGAAATAACTATAGCTTGGGACGCCTGGGTGGTTCAGTCGGTTGTGTCCAAATTTGGTTTCAGCTCAGGTCAAAATCTCAGGGTCCTGGGATTGAACCCCTTGTTAGCCTCCATGCTCAGCAGGGAGTCTGCCTGAAGATTCTCTCCCTTTACCCCTCCCCCTATGTCCCTGTGCCCATGCACTCACTATCTCTCTCAAATAAATAAATCTTTAAACAAAAGAGAAATAACTATAGTTTTGTAACATGTTACATAACTATGTAACATTACTGTAGAAGCTTCTGCCTTGCAAGGACAAAGTAAGACAAAAGACTATAATCATATGACCTCATTACCATTAAAGCATGAGAAAAAACAGTATATTAGAAAGATTAAAAACATATCACATTCTCTATCTTACCTTCATTCAATATTATGTTATGATTTATATTGTTGTATATCATTCAGTGCCCTTGCCTCTAACTGCTGCATTGTAATAGGTCACATCTATCACATTTCTTATGTAGTTTACTTGCATTAGGCAGCTAGGCTTCCTTTACCTCTCTGCTACCACAAATGTCACTGTAAGAAATAGACTTAATTTTGCTAAGCCTATAAGATTGATTTCCAGAATGACTACTTAGATCTATGCTTTCACTAGCAGTGCAAAAAAATTAGGTCTTCCCACACTTTTGCCAACATTTGCCGATGGCCCCCTTCTTAATTTTTGCCATTCTGAGTGAAGTGAATGATGGTTATTGATATATGAATTCACAACTCTTGCATTTCTAGTAAATTCAAACATTTCTTCATACACTTGAAAGCCATTGATAGTTCCCCTCCTATGAATTGCCTATTCATGCTAGTTACCCATTTTCCTATTTTGCTTATAGTTTTATATATTCGTTACTTAAATTAAAGTCCCATGTGCACATAAACTCCCTGTGTTTTACATAGATAAATAAGTATTTTACATGGAACTCTGCAAAGCTCCTACCTGTGAACAGTCTTGCAAAGGTATTTTTTTCCCTTTCTAAAACTTAACCTAACAATTTTAAGGCATTATTTATCAGAAACTTTATTCTTCAATGTTCACATTGCCTGAGAATTTACAGTAAGTGAAAAATTCAATTGAGATGGAAATCTACATACAGAGCATTGGGAATCTTTAAAATTCTTGCAACAGCAGAAATTCTACTAGAAGAATATGTCAGAATATAGTGTTGCCAATAAAATCATAGTTACAAAGGCTGTATAATAATTCATTTCAGAAACGTTTATTGAGTGGTTATGGAGTATCAAGTGCCGCATTAGGTACAGGGAATACAGACATTACATTTCAGCTCCACACAAAAAGCTCATCATCAGGTTAAGAGAACACACATGCAAACAATTATTACAGATTCCTTGCATACTGTATAGATATTCTTACATGCAGTGTGCTATGAGAAATCAAATGACAGGAAACCTCTGCTGGGTGAAAGGGAAGTACTTTGAAGATGAGTCTAAGGTGAAGCTGAAGTGTAAGGGATACACATTGGTGGAGTGCCCCGGCAGGGGAGGGAAACGGTCTTCTGAGAAGAAAAGGAAAGTATATGCAAAGGTCCTGAGGTGTGAAGGAGCATAGCAGGATTCTCCACTGTTCCTTACTACTACAATCCTGGATATGTATCCAGCTCTTGCTGGAGTGAGATAGGAGACTGGGGAGATAATCAGGAAGCATGTGATGAAAGGTTTTTGTGTCTTCTTTGGAGGCCTCCCAATACTGGATACACACCTACCAGAGGCTTATAAGCACAGATATCAGGCATTAGCCTGGGAGTTGGGGATAACAACAAGCCCCTTAAAGGGTGAAGGGTTGAAGGATGTGAAGTGAAGACTGGCAATCCTATCTTATATTTTCAATGGTTAATCTAGTTGCCATGTGGAATAAAGAGCAGGAATTGAAGCATTGAGGCTAACTTACATTACTATTGCAATAAAACAGACCTGAACTAAAGCAAAAAAGTAGTTATGATATAATTATGGGAAATAAAACATTGCAGATACAAAGCTGTGGTAATTAGCATAATCATCATTTGAAGAGTACTTTACAGTATAAAACATCCAAATGAATTGTCTAATTAACTCTTGCAGTGGTCTCTGAGAATAATACTATCATTGTCTCCATTTTTTACGTGGATACTAGCACCATACCCAAGGAGAATAGTCAGAGACTGGAAAAACAGGGATGCTGTCTTAATTGACTTGAATTCATTCATTTATTCACTAAACATTTAATGAATAGCTTGCGCTATGTGCCAGACACCCCTTCTATGAACAGGGGTAGTGGGGTGGGATTTCAACAAAATAAAGTCTTCTTCCTACAAGAGTTTGTAGTCTAGAGAAAGAAACCAATAAGCAAACAGCCAATTACAATGCAGTACAATGGATGTTCTGATAAGGGCTAAGCCAGAACTGCCTGTCAGCTCAGAAATGTGTGATGTACATTAAAGACTTAAAGCCAAACCAGAAAGGAAAATCCATTGTATGAAGGCTGGCAGGCCTGGAATTGATGTATTTTCCTAAAAGTCACTTAATGTTGCTATGATAGCACTTCTAGAAGGCTAAAGTCAGAAAGAGAAAAGAAAATCATCAAGCACAGAGCAAAGATGACTTCTTGGCAGCCATTTAATTTCTTTCTATTGACAGAGCTCACAGAAACAATGGATGTGGTAACTCTAGGTAAACATCTAAAACAAATGAGATAGCTATGTAGAATATCCCCCAGTTTAAAGAACCAACGTTTAATCATCAATACCAGCACATAGACTAAAGAGGTGAAACATAGTAAAATATCAAGAATTAAGGAAACTGGATCAGGTAACATTGTTTGCACTAAAGGATAAACATGTCAAATTGGGCTTAATTACCAATGATGCCTACAGCTTTGCCAGCTGTGTTATAATTCAAATCACTCCTCCACTTCAAAATGTTTGAGCATTTGTTTTGTGATACATGAGAACATCATGTGAAAAGTGCCAATTCTAGACTGAGATAAAAAAACAAGAATTCATATTTTATATTGCATGAGGACATTATCCACAAAATGTTCAAGTAAATTAAGAATTAGGGTATTTGCCTATTAAAGATAAACAGAAAGTTTGGGGTTTGGGGGAACTGAGGGTAGGGGTGGTTGGGATGATTGCCTGAAGACCAAGCCATTATTTTATCATCAATTTCACTATGTTTTGTCTTAGTATGGCACATATTGATCAGAATATTCAGGTCTGAGGGATACAAGTCTAAGGGACAATGTATTTCTGTCTTTGATAAAGCTGTGGTAGATTTTGGAGAAAACACTGGAGTTAAAGCTGGAAAGTCCATGGTTTGGTCTACCTCTTGCCAGCTGTGTGTCCTTGGGCAAGCCACTTAATAGCTCTGAAATGCAAATTCCTCAGGCAATTTCACATAAAGTTGTTGTGATGTTTAAGTGAGATAACATGTGCCAGCATTTACAAAACAATAAAATGTCACATAAATATCAGTTATTTATTACCCTATGTATAATTGCAAAGGGCATTATTAAACTCTAATCAAAACCAAAACAGTTAAGTTAAAAAAAAAAAACTTTTTGACTAGAAGCAGGCTTTATCTGCTTTCATTACCTTGTCACCTCATAATATTCATGTTGAAGTTTTTTTTTTTTTTTTTTTGAAGATGTAGGATCATAATTGATGGGGTCCAACAGAACACAATCCAGAACTTTGGAGAACAAGGAAAAGATTAACATTTTTCAAGTACTATAGGGAAACTGTAGTAATTAAAGAGTACGTTTTCTGAGAATTTCTATACTCAAAACCCCTACATAATTAACTATTCCTCTGTCCCTTCTTGGTTTGGGTTAGTAATTTTATACTCTTCTTAAGGGAGAGAAACAAAGGTTAAGTGACTAATACAAAGCTCAAGCTAGAAACAATCCTTAGATCTTCAGACTCTGAATCCAGGCCTATATTAGCTATGTCACAATAAACCTTTCAAGTTGCCACTGACTCATATAAAACATCAGCCCATTTGTGCCATTGTTCCTTTATCTGTTGTGCCTATTTGAAATATTACCTTGTTTCATAACAGATAAAAGAGAGTGACCTAAAGCAGGCACATATTCCTTCCACTACCACCTCTGTATCTTGAGAGATTCAAGCCACATCTAATGAGAAAATCTTCTGTGAATAAAAATGGCAAACAAATAACTTCTAAGAATTACATAGAAGAAAAATTTTAGGGGAAGATTCTTCTCATTAGAAAGAGTCTTATAATTGGCAAGATGAAGTTCTGACAGGGGTAACATTAATTGTTTCCTTGAGTTCTGTGATAAGCCTATTTAGGAGGAAATACATGTTCCCTGGTTATTACATAAGTAGTTCCATTATAAGCTCAGAGATACAAACAGCAACAACAGTAATAATTACATAGCATATACTACATGTCATGCACAGTTCTCTGTATTTTAAGTATTACCCAGTTGTCCCTATGTATCACCAACACTATCTCCAGTGTACAAAAAAACATTGCCAATATTTACCCCACTGTTACCCTTCAAGTAACAACAGTAATCTTTTTTTTCAGATTTACCATTCAATAATTTATCAGTTCCATCGAACACCCAGTGCTCATCACATCACGTGCCCTACTTAATGCCCATCACTCAATTACCCCATCCTTCCACCCACTTCACCTCCAGCAACCCTCAGTTTTTTTTTCCTATAGTTAAGAGTCTCTCCTGGTTTTTCTCCCTGAGGACTTCCCCTTCAGTTTTCCCTCCCTTACCCTATGGTCCTCTCTGCTGTTTCTTATATTCCACATATGAGTAAAACTATATGATAATTGTCTTTCTATGTTTGACTTATTTCACTCTGCGTAATACCGTCCAGTTCCAAAAAAATAAAAATAAAAAAAAAATACCCTCCAGTTCCATCCACACCAATGTAAATGGCAAGTATTCATCCTTTTTGATGTCTGGGTAATATTCCCTAGTATGTATGTATGTATGTATGTATGTATGTATGTATGTATCTACATCTTCTTCATCCATTTATCTGTTGATGGATACCTCAGCTTTTTCCAAAGTTTGGGTATTGTGGACACTGGTGCTATGAGCATTGGGGTTCAGGTGCTCCTTTGGAATCTGTATTTTTGTATCTTTTTGGTAAATACCTAGTAGTGCAATTGCTGGGTCATAGGTAGCTCTATTTTTAACTTCTTGAGGAACCTTTTCCAGAGCGGCCACACTGGTTTGCATTCCCACCAACAGTGTAAGAGGGTTCCCTTTTCTCCACATCTTTACCAACATTTGTTGTTTCCTATCTTGATAATTTTACTCATTCTGACTGGCATAAGGTGGCATCTCACTGTAGTTTAATTTAACAACAGTAATCTTTAGGAAACTCTGAAGTAGTTCCTAAGGACCAGCTTCCTGCTAGAAATACAAGTTTCCCCCTCCTAGCAAAACCACCACCTAGAAAACAAGCAGGACAATTTTAATCCCCTCTACTGAGGATTTAGTACCAAGAGGCAGGACACATTTTGAGAAACAAAATTTTGTGAGATATATAAGAAAGAAATTTCCTTCTAGATAATATACAAATAAAAACCTAACTTCCTGCCCAAATTGAGGGAGGTCACTGAAATCCGACTTATACCAAGTGCAAAAGGCCTTTTGCAGCAGATAGATTTTTGCTAAGTGTTAGCAGAATCATTCACACTGAAAAAACATCTGCTTCCCAAAAATTGCACTTATTTGTGCCATAGAAAATAGGAAGAGAAATAACGAGAGCCAGTAGAAATACAGGCACAATAGCTCGATGCTTCACAGATGGCATTTGAGCAATTGCAGACATAAACAAAGCACTCTGCAATGAGGATATGGGCTCGGGTTCAAGGAAGTGATCAGCATGTGGGTCTGTAAGATGTGTGGGCCAGTACAGATCATGGAAGTGAAGACTCAAAGCCAGGATGATGACAGGAGGGGGTCTTGTATGACCCTGTTCCCCAACAATATGCCAATGAATGAGCAGGTAAATAGCAGACAGTTTGCTGTTTTGTTTTGTTTTAACTTAAAAGTTGAATTCAGTTGTTTAGAAAACTGTCTAGTATGAATTCAATTCATCTTTAACCAGTCTTTTGCTGAACTTAAGAGCCTACTGTCATATGCTGCCTTCGTGTCTTGTTAGGGAGAAGAATTTCCCAGCCTGTTGTGACCAAACAAAATTGTGGCCACTATTTTGGGAGGTCCATATGAGGCAGACCAGACACCAGCCTTTTTGGAAAAAAAAAAAATGCTTTTCTTGAATCAGCACACTTGTCTTGTTTATATCCTGAGCACAGAGCATGAAGAGAGAGCAAGAGGGATTACTTGTACTAGCTCCATAACCCTTTACAGAGCAAGAAGCAGATATTACCGCACAACAACAAAAGCATGATAGCCTGACCTAAATCTGAAGCAGTTTTAATTAACTTATAAACTAAACTTAAAATAACACCCAATCTCAACAGAATTATACTTACTTTTTCATTCCACAACACTGTGTTGAATCTGGAAGTAAAGGGATAAGGGCACAGTTTGTCTTCTTAACTGGCCAAGTACTGCTGATATGAAAGTAAAATAGTTCCAAAATAGTAACCATAAAGCTTTTTATAATTATGAAAAGCTATATCAGAGGATAAAGCTCCAGTTACTTAATTCCATTAAATATCTACTTTATAATGCTAAATGCAGGTGAAGTACATTATTGTTGCTATTTAAAATAAGATGAAATGTTAAGCTCTTTAGAGACTATAAAACAGTAGAGCCAAATTTTCATACTTATAACTCGATATGACTATTTCTACAGAATAAGAACCTGGCTTAAGTTGTGTAATCATTTAAAAGGTCCCAATGTCTCCTTCCTGGCTCTCTTCTCACCTCTCAAATGTCAAAAACACATTTCCTGACACAGCTGAGATGCATGCCAGCTCCCTGTCAATGAAAAGTAAGAATGAGAACTTTGACACAATGGCCATCAACAGCTCTCTGTGGACCGCCACTGTTTGGAACTTGTTTCTCTCTCTGGTGATGAAACATCTTGGTGTAGTGCCTCTCATCTCGGTTCTATATCCTTTTCAAGCAATAGTTCCTTTGTGGGACTTTTCAAGATTCCAAATAAGCCATGCAATTTGTCTCTATTCTCAGCCACTACTTGGTTTTGGAACACAAAACCATTTAAAATGATCCAGCACCAAAATAATCAAACCCTTAATTGTCTAGCATTCCTGTAATTCTGCAGTGACTGGAAACCTAAAAGAAAATACATACCCAGGGAAATAATCCAATGTGTAAATGTTAAGCTTAGTGGAAGTTTAGAAATAAAATGATAAATAATGGAAAATTCAATTAGGACAAAAGTAATGTCGCAGCTAAATAGGGTTGTATCATTTTGCCTTGTCATTTTATTTAGGGAACACAATGTTGGTTTATTTACAATAACTAGTATATGAGTTCCCAATAAATATCTGCTCTCAGCATTCATAGTAGTGATTGGGCATCCAGGTATCTCTAAATAGGAATGAAAACAGAAGCAGAGGAAGGAAGAAATACATAGCATTGGATATAATAATAATTTAAAAATATTCAGGGAAGAGTAATAGATATTCTGAGGAGATATTCCTTGGAAAAATATACCGTGTGCATGGTGACAGACGGTAGCCACATTTGTGGTGAGCACAGCATAACATAATAAAGATACTGAGTCACTACGTTATACAACTGAAACTAATGTAACATTGTGTGTCAAGTATACTCAAATTTAACATTTTTTTAGGGACACTTGTGTGGCTCAGTGGTTGAGCCTTTGGCTCAGAGCAGGATTCCGGAGTTCCAGGATCAAGTCCTGCATCAGGCTTCCTGTGGGGCACCTGCTTCCCCCTCTGCCTATGTCTCTGCCTCTCTCTCCTCTCATGAATAAATAAATAAAATCTTTAAAGTAAAAAATAAAATTTATTTTAATAAATAAATATTTTATTTAATAAATATTTTTATTTAATAAAGTTAATAAAATAAATAAAATTTATTTAATAAAGTTAAAAATAATAATGATGAAAAAATACTGTGTCAGTGAAGAACTGCATGGAGAAGAGACCTCAACTTCTTGTTCTCTGGTTAAGCCTGAATAAATGGGAACGCTGCCTGACATATTTAAGACACAAAAAACATGCTGAAAGAATAAATGCAATCACTCATGATAAAACTTCCCTGCGTGATTCACGGTACACATGACCCAATCAAAGGCCTTAAGTCCTGCCATTAAAGAAACCTATTTACTCTCTTTTCTAACATACAATTTATAAAACTTATCTGACACAGAACACTTTTTGGGGGGAGGTCTATTCATATTTCAAGGACCTGATATAAGAAATGTGTCTAAGGAATAGAAACTTAAGGACTATCCATTAAGGGCAGCATACTGACCCAGAACATACAGACACAATTTGTATCCTCAAAGAGCTTAGAGTCACATGGTAAAGACCGATACATATCTATGAGATATATATACATATATTTCATTACAATAAAAGGCCAATATAAAACATATTATATTTATTATCATAAATACTTAAAATATACTTATACATTTTATATATTTTACTACTATAAATATTATATTAATCTAACATAGTAACAACTATTGTACTTTACTGTTATAATCTATCATAAAATAGTAATTAATATTGTGGTCATATAATAGTATTAGACTAATATAAATGTTATTGAAGGTTAGAGGCTCTTACAGTAAAACCAAACTTACAAAGGGAGAGTAACAAGAGTAAACAATTTTTTTAGATGAACTCTCAGTTTAGTATAAGATTTTAGTGAATTAAATATATAAAAATGAAATAAAATTCTTGTTTCTCTACTAAATCTTCCTACTTTTCCATTATATACAAAAGCACCTCGAAATCAGATCATTCCAATGAATCTTTTAACATGTATTAGTCATAGCATCTCATTTTTAAATTTGTAGGGTTAGCCAGTCATCACTATAAATTCTCAATCACAAGATAACAAAAGAAACATGAGGGTAAGTATTTTTTGCTCCTTTGCTCATGTTATATGCAACATTGTTTTTAAAAAGTTCAAGAAAGCTTATACAAACACATATACTCAAATATGCACAGCTGCTCAGAGGTAAATCTAAGATTAAAATTTTGAGGCATTCTAACTGCAAGCTTTTCTGATGTTCATAAAAGATATAGCATGTCCCAGTCATGTGCTGTCTCTAAAGTGTTATTCTATTTTTTTTTTTGACATCACTGTTGAAAATCCTAATGGAACAACTCTTCTATAAAAAGGAATCAGGGCTTGAACTTCACCAAAAGTGAGAAGCAGAATTCTGGTCCTGGTGGAAATAAACACATGTATGGGTAATAATAACAAACACCAATGATAAAATCCACACAGTTTATAAAACATGTCCTCAGAAAGTCCCCTATAAGACAGAAGAAAACTAATCTTTGTTCATCTAATGAGCAACTATATTCTAGATGGAGTGTTTGAACCTTTACATACATGATACCATGTAGTCTCCAAAATATTTACAAGTTCTCATGATACCATAATTAAAAATATCAACACTGGGGGTTTGGAGAACAATGTGATCATTTCCAAATCTCCTCCTCACCCACCCAAAACAACAAAATCAACAAGGGTAAGAATTAATCCACATTGGACCCATGGCTTCAGCATTAGATTAGACCACACTCCAAGTTCAAGCCACACATAATTAGTAGAAAGCAAAAACACATTCCAACAGAGTTTCTATCCCCTGTCCACACTGCAACCAGCCTGTGGATAGAATAATGAAGGGGAAACTGAAAAGGCTCTGTGAATGAGCAAAAGATCTATTTAGAGGAAACATAAATATATCCCCAGGAAAATATCTCCAGGAAAAGGAAGTGAAACATAAATGCAAAAAAAAAAAAAATGATGTAAACAGGTATAGACTTGTTAGTTCATGGGCCTGGCAATGGGGAAGAAGGTTGAAAAGTCAGGGGACCAGAAGTGGTGAAACTCATATGAAGTAATATTTCTGAATTTCTATAGATGGGGAATAAGAATGGGGGACAACAGAGAGTTTGGACTTATTTAACTGAATTACAGTTTGTGTCATGTGGCCATCCACAGAAGGATGCATTCTCAACTCTGGCCCCAATCAGGAATCAAGAGCAGTAAAACATTCTGATACCTCACTCCTTCCAATCCCAGCAGAGGTATATGATCAGAGAACAGACTTTCCAGTTAGAAAGTTGACCTGTAGTACTGAACAAATGAAGGAAGTCAATGCTGGTGTAATAAATGGCTCAAAACATTCCACAGGACTTCCAAAGGGGAAAAAAAAATAAAACTTTCATAGTAATGGTGTAATCAATATTTAGAGATCTTAGAGCAATTGCAGTAGTATGGACAAAGTATTTTCTGAAAATAGAAACAAGGCTACTAGGGGCACCTGGGTGACTCAGTCAGGTTAAGCATCTGCCTTCAGCTCAGGTCCTGATACCAGGGTCCTGGGATGGAGCCCAAGTCTGATTCCCTGCTCAGTGGAGAGTCTGCTACTCCCTCTCCCTCTACCATTCCTCCCTGCTCATTCTCACTCATATTCTCTCTCTCTCTCTCTCAAAAATAAATAAATATAATCTTTAAAAAGAAGAAACAAAGCCACTGAAACAAAGAAAAAAGGCACAAAAGAACATGAGATAAGCAAAATCAAGAACACACAGAAGATCATAAATACCTGTGTGAGACCAGAATTGAACAATTCTCTTATCCATACTCTTTCTTGCCCATATCTATTTTCACCAATTCCTGAATAAAATGACTTGAGGTCTGCAACATTTGTTCTCTAGGTTGGTATTTAATAATACTTAGGTTAACTGAATAGAATTCTATTTCATTGGTCATTCTCAAAGATTACGTATATCATGGATGATATATTACATATATCATCATATATCATGGAGTTCTGGATTAAAGAATGTTTCTAAGTATTTATATTCAGATGTCCGTGGCTGTGTGAACTCTACCTAATTACTACAATCATATTTGGGGACTTAAAATATGGGGTCAGGAAAACCCCATAGTTACACCCTTCAAAAAATATACCTTCCCCACATTTGTTTGTTTCCATGTGTTACATGTGACACCTTCACTTGTTAAGAATTTTAACTGAAATAGAAAGCAGCTAGTTTTGCAGAATACAGGTAATGATGTGAACAAATTTATTTCCATGTATTTGTTATGTATCCAATTACAGACACCCATTTTAAGTTCATAAGATAAAGATATTTCTTTGTTTTCATCCAATAAAGTTTCATGCAAGGGACTGAATGAAGGGTCTATTTCCAGGAGACTGTTTTTGCCATTGAAAACTCTGTCTTCTTCAGGCATTTGCTGAATGATGCATTAGCAGGAGCTACAAGGATCACATTGTTTCACACCAAATAGCCTCTACACTTTGATTCATATATCACACATGTTCTGTTTCTTACATTTCTGTTTTCACACCCACTACCTAAGTGCAAAGGGATTTGAAGACAAGTACCACAGTTTTCTAACTTTCAGCTGCTTTGGTTGTATTGATGGAGGAAGTTATGGAACATGTAGAAAATAGAATCAAGATTAAGGAGATCATATTTCTGTTTTATGCCCTGTGATATAGTGAAGTTCACCAAGTAACAATTACTCAAAACATTCATTTTAGATTATTTAGCTTCACTGAAAATCCCTTAAGTTGGCAAATACAATTTTTTAAAAATATTATTTATTCTAGAGGAGAGCCAAAGGTGTGACTTCATGGAATGTGAAGGAGGCTATCAATAACAATAAGTGGTTGTTACATAAAAGAAATTGACATATAACTCTCTTTATCTTTTGAGAAAATTAAAACAAGGAAGTGAGTTTAAATGACTCCAGGAAAGTTTATTTCTTATAGATACTGAGATATAATCATGAGGACAGTTACATACTTTTCTTAATAGTGTTCAAAAATACATGTGCATTCTGCTAATGAGTCCTGAAAATTTTAGTAGTTATACTGTGTAGTGATGCCCAGATTCTAAAAAGTTAATTAAACCGATAACCTTAGGGAGTCTTGTGTAATACTACTAACTTACATTTTATAAATTAATTTAGATAAGTTCCTGATCCACCAAATGAATAGGTAACACATGTTCAACTCCCTAATTAAGGTTGTACTCTTAAAATAATAGAACTAATTTTATAATGGAAAGGACCCTAGTAACCAAATAATTATGCTCTTTCATTCTATAGAGGATGAAAGTGAGGCTAAAAAAATATTACAGACCTTTTCAATACCAAAGAGTGGCAATAATTAATCCTATATATCTCAGGAATTCTGGTTTCCAAGTCAATGGCTTTTGTCACTACACCTCATTTGCTACTTTATCTGAAACTACAAATTTATTATATGGACATACTGCTATTTGTCAGATCTACCTTCAAGGCAACCTTCCTAACCTCTAGAGTGCCTGGAAAAAGATTTAAGTATCTGTTCTCATACCATTGCACAAAGCTTTTTGTATAATTTTTTAATGACCACCATGGAGCACACAGAGTAAAACAACAAAAGCAGTACTATGCCAATGTTAACAAAATGAGAATGAGAAAAATCAAATAGAAAGGCAAGGGGGTGACTTAGTCACAAATCAAGTTTATGATGGAAGAAGTCAGAGGGTGACCAGAGACCAAAAAGCACAATGCCTAAAACATAGGAAGAACTAAATAAATATTTGAAAATAAATTGAGAGGGATACAGAGTAAGTGGTATCAATAAAGGATAAACATGTGGATTCTTGCCCACTCTCCTTTTATCTTTCTATCCTAATTCACAATGTCCCCTTAGCAATAGTTTGCCATCAACTAAACATCTACTTACTACATTACTCTGCTCTACCAAATTCTACTTTTCATTTTTCCTTAGCAAAAATAATCATGGAACACACCTTAGAACTATTACCTTTATTCAACTACATTCTATTTTTCAACTTTATGAAAAACCTGAATAAGCTATTAGAAGCACTAATAAACCCAAAGACAATTAGGCTGTGAAATGAAAAGAAAATGCTTTGAAAACATATTTCTGACAAAGTAGAAAAAATTTTATATACATTTTTATTATATACATGTACATGCACATACAAATTTGACCAAAGTAGATGGAGAATACTAAATATCATTTAGCATACATGCCACTTAACCACATCTCACCACTCCAAATGGTTCTAAATATATATTGACATAAAACAAAAAACAAAAATACTAATTTTTCGAAGTAAGGAAGGGCTTAATTAAAATAGAAATTTGGTGTTCAAAAATCATTGGCAATAAACACTAGGGCTTTTGGTGGCTAGAACATTTGCCTTTAAAGAAATACAAATCCACACAGAAATATCAATTTGTCAAAGAATAAAGTCAAAATCCCACTGTTATTATTCATGAAATCCCTAAAGCATTTTCTAGACATTACAGGTGTAGATACCCATATGCTCTTTTCCAGTAATTACTTGACTACTTGGAAAAGAAGAAAGACAATCACTCTTAAAACTTAGAGGACCTGATCACAAAGGGAGGCCCACTGAAAGCTCTAAAGGAGGAGAAAAGACTGTCAACATCAGCAAAGCTGTGTCTAAAAAGCAACTCCATCAGTGTGGATTTGCATAAAATATCCAAGGAGCTACACTGTTAGCATATTTCTTAGGCCCCTTGTATTATTAAAATAAAATTTGACCAAAAACTGTAGGATACCTAGGAATAAACCTAACCAAAGAGGTAAAATACCTATACTCTGAAAACTACAGAATAATTTATGAAAGAAATTGAAGAAGACACAAAGAAATGGAAAAACATCCCATGTTTAAAAACTGGAAGAACAAACATTGTTAAAATATCAATACCACTTAAACCAATCTACATTCAATCCAATCCCTATCAAAATATCACAAGCATTTTTCACAGAGAGAGAACAATCCTAAAATTTGTATAGAACCACAAAAGACCCTGAATAGTCAAAGTTACCCTGAAAAGAGAAGCAAAGTTGGAGGGATCACGATTCCAGACTTCAAGCTATATTACAAAGCTATAGTCATCAAAGCAATATGTACTGGCACAAAAAAGACATATAGATCAATGGAACAGAATAGAAAATGCAGAATGGTCCCACAGCTCTATGATCAGCTGATCTTTGACAAAGCAGGAAGGAATATCCAATGGAAAAAAGAGTCTCTTCAACAAATGGTGTTGGGAAAACTGGATAGCAGCATGCAGAAGAATGAAACTGGACCACATTTTTACACCGTACACAAAAATAAGTTCAAAATGGATGAAAGACAGGGAACCATCTAAATTTAAGACCAGGAACCATCAACATCCTAGAGGAGAACATAAGCAGCAAACTCTCTGACCTTGGCTGCAGCAACTTCTTACTACACACATCACCAGATGCAAGGGAAACAAAAGCAAAAATGAACTATTGGGACTTCATCAAGATAAAAACCTTCTGCAAAGGAAACAATCAACAAAACTAAAGGGGAAGATATTTGCAAATGACGTATCAGAAAAAGGACTAGTATTATCCAAAATCTATGAAGAACTTATCAAACTCAACACCCAAAACACAAATAATCCAGTTAAGAAATGGGCAGAAGACATGAATAGACAATTTTCCAAAGAAGGTGTATAGATGGATAACATACACATGAAAAGATGCTCAATATCCCTCATCATCAGGGAAATACAGATGAAAATCACAATGAGATACCACCTCACACCTGTCAAAATAGCTAAAATTAACAACACAGAAAACAACAGGTCGTTGGAGAGGATGCAGAGAAAGGGAAACCCTCTGTGCTATTGGTAGGAATGCAAACTGGTGCAGCCACTTTGGAAAACAGTATGGAGGTTCCTCAAAAAGTTAAAAATAACACCACCCAAAATTCAGTAATTGCACCACTAGGTATTTATCCAAAGGATACAAAAATACAGATTTGAAGGAGTACATACACCCCAATGTTTATAGCAGCATTATTAACAATATCCAAACTATGGAGAGAGCCCAAATGTCCATCGACTAATGAATGGATAGAGAAGAGGTGTGTTATACATATATACACACACGTACACACACACATACATACAATGGAATATTACTCAGCCACCAAAAAGAATGAAATCTTGATATTTGCAATGACATGGATGGAGCTACAGTATATTATTCTGCTAATGAAGTAAGTCAGTCAGAGAAAGACAAATACCATAAGATTTCACTCATATGTGGAATTTAAGAAACAAAACAGATGAACATATGGGAGGGGGGAAGAGGGTAACAAACCATAAGAGACTCTTAAGGACAGAGAACAAACTGAGGGTTGATGGAGGGAGGTGGGTGGGGGATGGGCTAGATGGGTGATGGGTATTAAGGAGGTCACTTGTTATGATGAGCACTGGGTGTTGCATGTAAGTGATGAATCACTGAAATTCTACTCCTGAAACCAATATTGTACTGTATGTTAACTAACTAGAATTAAATACGAATTTAAAAAGAAAAAAATTGGGAGCACCTGAGTGGCTCAGTGGTTGAGTGTCTGCCGTTGGCTCAGGTTGTGATCCCAGGGTCCTGGGATGGAGTCCCATTTCAGGCTCCCCAGAGGGAGCCTGCTTCTCCCTCTGCCTATGTCTCTGCCTCTGTGTGTGTGTGTGTCTCTCATGAATAAATAAATAAAATCTTTTTTAAAAATAAGAAAAAAATGAAATTGAATTCTAATGTTTCTTTTTGTTTATAATGTTTTCTGGTTATTCAGAAAAACAGAGTACAGTACAGTGTCCCTTGGCTTCTTCCCCTAAACAAGCACAAGATCCAGACCAGCCTCTGCAGTAGCCCAGCACAAGAGATGAATCTAGACATCAGAAACTAACTACAAAGGAAAGGTCTTCAATGTTAGTTCATCTTGGATAGTTCACGTATTTGGAGGGAACTGATATATCAATATCTGTATTTTCTCTTGTGAACAGTGACTGAGGAGTCTAAACATGCCTAAAATCATCTAACTTCTTTAAATTTATTTATCTTAATTAAAGAGATATTTCTTAGCTTCTGAGTCATTTGTACGAATTCAGATAGATCACTCCATATTTATGTTTAACCAAAAACGGTACATAGATACAACAAAATTTCACTCATGCCACTTGAAATACTTAAAACCATCTGGTTAGAGCCATACTTTACATGGGGTTCTCTTATAATTAGTGTTTGATGAAGAATTACAAAGAAACATACCTAGTCTAAAAGTTAATTCTTTGCTACGGTATTTCCACATTTCACATCTCACCATAATTTTTCCTTATAAGTAAAATACTTTTATTTATTTGAAAACTAGAACAATTCTCATTGGTAAAAAGTGGTCTGAGATGATGTAATTCATAAGGTCCAAGTTATATCCAAGAAATGTGCATACCAACTGAATACCTGAAAAGCAGATGACATTACCTAGGTCCTTTATCAAAAGGCTCTTGATTGATTTTTAAAAGGTATGCCCCCAAACCATCTCACAAGTAATAAGGCTACAGCAATCTCCTGCATAATAGACACAGCAAATCCTGCTAAATCCTACCTTTAAATCAAATATTTGCATTTAGCACACATGTTCTTGTCAGTGAATGTTCAGTTCTCAGAAATATAATCTAAATGGAATTCAGACAACTGATGACATATGTCTATGGGGGAACCTGTGTAAGTTCAGAGGACTTATAGCAGTGCTTTCAAAACTACCTTAAAGTAATCACTGGAATTAATTTTGGGAGTTTTCTTGCTTTAACAACATACATGAGACTTTTTAAAAAATCAGACAATGGAAGACATAATGGTCCATATACAACCTGTGTTCTAATGTCCCTTGGTTTTGCATGAGAGCCATTCTTAAGGAGAAAAAAACTGAAAGTAAGAGGAACTGATAGAATAAAGGAAATACAGAGCTTTGATTCTCCCCCTCTGGATATCCAGGATCTCATATGGTTCCACATCCTCCACAGGTTTTTGATTTTCAAAGAAAGGAATGTGTATCTTACCATGTGGTCTCTATATCCAGGCACAAAATTATGTTACTGTGTGATTTAATTTAATTCCCTTGAGCTCAAGATATCTGAAATGAATTACTTAATAATAAAATTTTATATTTGCTTTTGACTTTTTCTACTGCACGTTTTTTGGTAGTAGGAAAATAGAATTTTTGTTTGCTTATTAACATGCCAAGGAGTTATCTACAACTATAGAGACCTCACGTTCCCTCACAGCAGTGAGTAGGTAGCATTGAGATACTGGCTGCACCTTTTAGAAAGAAAGGTCTTGGGACACTTGGGTGGCTCAGCAGTTGAGCGTCTGCCTTCGGCCCAGGGCATGATCCTAGAGTCCCGGGATCGAGTCCCACAGCAGGCTCCATGCAGGGAGCCTGCTTCTCTCTGCCTCTGTCTCTGCCTCTCTCTGTGTGTGTCTCTCATGAGTAAATAAATAAAATCTTGAAAAAAGAGAAAAAGAAAGAAAGAAAGAAAGAAAGAAAGAAAGAAAGAAAGAAAGAAAGAGAAAAAAGAAAGAAGAAGAAGAAAGAAAGAAAGAAAGAAAGAAAGAAAGAAAGAAAGAAAGAAAGAAAGAAAAAGAAGAAAGAAAGAAAGAAAGAAAGAAAGAAAGAAAGAAAGAAAGAAAGAAAGAAAGAGTCTTTCCAAATCCAAGATTTCCAAAATCTTATTTAAAAATATATAATCCCAAATATGACACATCTACCTTTTTCTCTACCTGGTTGGTTCTTCTTAGCATTAATATGTGACCTCAACAGAGAGGAAATGGACTTTTTAAATAAAATTAAATAACCCATATGCTGGCAGGTATATAGGAAGCTGACAGAAGAATTGCCAACCTAAAGGCAAAAGCATAACATTTTATCACTGATGAACTCCCTGAAGTCACACCCAATTTAAATGCACTCTTCTTCTCTATCCACCATGAGCTATTACCATAATTTTAATGTTTTTGGAAAAAACATGGCATAGCTCCAACCATAGCTCAGTAGCCATCTTTCCTGTACTGGGTCTTTTAGCCCTATTCTGACATTTTGTGCCTATCTTGCTTTCTAATGTTGTGCTTTTATCCTTTCCCTAATCCCTCTTTACCAACTTTCATTTATCTATAAAATGAGGCTAGACCAAAAAAATAATTAAATAATAAAATTAAATGAGGATATACAAACCAATATTATTCAATGAATGTGTAAAGTGATGCTGACATCATGGTCAGGGCTACTGCAATTTTGAATGTGCTGTTATGGTTTCCTTTGAGACATTTTACACACAAAGAAATTCTAAGTAACTAACTACGCAAGAGAATCCAAGGAAGAAAAGAGACCCCAAAATATGACTTTGAGGAATCTGTGTGAGACTTTTATGCTAAAGCAAATAGAGAATTTTGTTCTTAGCTCTTTAAAAACAATAAAGAGTAATCACATTCTGATTGAGTAGCATATCTAAATTTAGAATATGAAGTGCAAATAAAATACACTGGGACGATCAACACGTTAGGAACAGTATAAAATGCAGCTTGAACTAATAAGGGCTTGGATCTATTTAGTTATGCTAAATTGAAATATATCTACAAAGTGAATTCTGGTTTCCTAAGACTATGGTTTAGACACATTAAAAGTTTAAGTAAATCTCACACCTAAATCATATTTTGGTGGCTTAAGGGTACTGATGCTCTTGTGCACACGCACAAAACAGTGAAGTTGGGAATCACAAGTACATATTTATATCATTAAATCAAATTAAAAATTGTGAAAAGTAATTTTTCTATAAATTTTTTTTCTAATTTCTTTTAGCTGTTGTTGCTCCCCTCTCTCAATTATGAAAACTTCATTACACTTGTTGCCAACTTAAGGCATAGAAACAAACCTACTCTCAGACCAACAGTGTAGTCCATGGTCGCCCAAATCTTGTTTAAAAATATAGTATTCTGATGGTGATCCGAGCTTGCTTTTATGCACATCACAACATACAACACATGCTCATCTTTCTGGCAGCATCTGTGTGTTTGGGAAAGTCCCTCTGTAACAGGTCATTTCCTGTAACAATCACTTATATTTTGGTTTAGTCAGAGCACTAACATTTGTTTCACAGACCTTCTCCTTTACCCGTTCAACTTCAAGCTGAATGTAGTTCTTTTAGAAAATGCTAAATTTCCTCAGAGAGATCCAGTGGTGACATACAGATTGTTCCTACAGCCAGAATGATGTGTGGCGTGATTCTCACATGCCACATCATGGCACTAGACAAGCAACTAGCAGTCACTGCTGTCCCTAGAAAACCAGTGACTGGAAGCACTGTCTTTGTGTCTGTTCCAGAAATGAATTCCTGTTATCAGTTCCTGTCTCAGATATTCATTCATGATTCATAATTTCACTCCTTGAGCCCAAGCTTCACTAAATAACGTGACAGCTTGACAAAGAAAAAAGTAAAGTGTCCCCACATGAACATCATCCTGAACTTACACACAAACATTTCTTTGGTTACTAGAGCTTCACATTCACACTGGGATAACTTCTCAAGCCTCTAACATTTCACAAGCACTCTTGAAAGGTTGATAAATTGAAAAGATGGCATCTCCTTTTCTGTGCAGTCCTTTGCCAGCCTCCCCAAAATTGCCATGCTGTATTATATAATACTTCCTTAGCTAGATTCCAAGAATTCTATAAGCTGTAATTTAATCCTAGGGAAACCAGAGGATATTAAATGATCTAAACTGTCTTAGCCAGAAATCTCTGATTTGGCTGCCCTTTGAAGTTTGTATCTGAAACTTTTTGATGTCTTAATATTGTTTTAGAAATTAGGGGGGAGAGTTGACTTTGTAAATCATTTTAGGATTGCAAAAATGACATTATGATGATGAATGGCATAAAGTTTTAAAAAAGTTTCTCTGAATATTAAATTAATCGCAAACCAAGGCTGTCTAACATTAGCTCCTGATAACTTAGAGATCTTGTGGCATTCCAGATGCTCTATGAAACAGAAATATTCTGTCTTTATTATGAGCACCTTTCCACATCTGCAATTCTGTTATACAATAAAGTCTTGTTCTTTTGTTGCAAGATTGCCCTGGTTCATTTTTTTATTATTAATTTAAACCATGTGGGTAAAGGGTAATCCAGTAAGCCATAGGATTTCAGATCAGAGCTTTCATACAATCACATGTAACACCAAACATCTGGATATTTAGATGGATGGGGATAGGAAAAAAATTAAAAGAACCAAAGCACTGTCTGAATGAATAGATATTAATTGTGTATAATTTTATACACTTTAAAATAACATACTCTTAGCATACCTTCTATAAACAATGGCCAGGTTATAATAGAAACTAAAAATCATAACCCAATTGCATCAGCCACATATAAATATATAATAACCAAACAGCTTTCAGTAAAAAGACCTTAAAATTATTATAAATTGCTTAAGTAACCTAGAATCACTTTTATTATATCTACAAGCAAGTTTAACAATCCACTTAAAGAGAACATAATATACAAGTCTTCTTGGAGCACTAAGTCACATGGTTGTCTCTTTAACATAAAACCTGTCTCAGAAACATTTTCCCCCCAAGGCACATTACTCAATTATATCCAATAATTAATATTTGACTTCATCTATTTTTGCCAACCCCTGCACTTTTCCTAACCCTACTTACATAAAAGTTTTGATAAAAGGAAGTCATGATGATGTACAATTGGAAAAAAATCTTATTTCAAATTTTACATTTTTCCAAGGTACCCATAACTTTAGGACAATAAATAATGTAAAGGAAATTTTTAAGAATCTTGCCAATGAATGATTCTCTCCTGCATTTTAGAAGTCTCTTTAAATCAAAGCAAGAGAGTACATTTAAGAAGCAAAACTTGCCATTCTTAGTAAAATACTAGATTAATATTGTCATATTAAAATGAAACCAAGAACAGTAGAATGTCCTATTCTGTACCCAAGAGAGGAATAATATGCCCATTCTCCCAAAAAGTTAAAGTTGAAAATCATAAAATTATATAAAATTCCTACTGCAGTCCAAATCAGTTTATTTCTAATGCATGATGCAGATACCAAGGCAGCTCTTCTTGAAAGTTTGCCTGAATGGATGTTATTTGCATTCTGTAATCCAGATGCTGTGTATTTTACTGCATTTGCCAGGTGTGGACATTCAAAAGTAAAAAACCTAAAGATCAAAGAAACAAAGGCTGATCCTGTTGAAATGTTTAGCCACAAGTCACTCATATGACTAGAGACTTTTTGTTTCATGAGGTGTTTACATCCTTTGTTGTTAAAGCTATTTATTACCTTTGAAAACAGTTCACCTTCCTTTTTGGAATACTATATAGAGTGTGATAAGGTCTTAATGTGTGTTAAGGGGACATCCATGTTTGCAATGGCAATCACCACCACTATTACTGCAAAAAATCAATTCAATGTTTGGGTTAAAATATAAAAACAGGTCAATGTCTTAACAAAGAGGGAGCTCAGGTCCACTAGTAATATGTGATATAAACTGGATAAATATGGAAACACAAAAGCTAAAGTAAATGGGAAGGGAAAAAAAAGTTCTAAAACTCAACTAGGTCCAAAAGGTAGTTAAAGAAGAGGGGGCTAAAGCCACAGGTTATAATTTCTGTAGCAGTGTGCTCTTTTTCTCCTGACAGGTCTCAACAGAGTTGACCCTCTGACTTTAGCATCTCTTTATTCCTTAACTCAGTAAATACTTACTGGGTACCTGCTTTCTATGCCAAGCAAGGTACATGCTAATGAAAACAAGCTCCCTCAAGGATCTTACTATCTACTGGAAGAAACAGACAAAGACTACATTTTTCAGTAGAGCAGGACTGGACTTAGATTGAGCAAAGTCAGGTGGGCAACACAAACACTAAGCAAAAAGACATCTAACTTTTTAGTGCATCTGAGGAGACTTCCCAGAGTGATTTCTATTGCCAGATTAGAAAAAATAAACATTGCATATTAGTCAGAGAAAGGGTAAGTGGTGAGTGACCATGGCAGGAGGAAGAGATGGACAACTTCCCAAAGATGTAGCAGTGCAACAAATATATGTAACCAAGGCAGAAAATGAGGACTCTAAGGCAAGCAATGGGGAGAGTTAATGTATGAAAGGTAAAATAAATAAATAAATAAATAAATAAACAAACAAATAAATAAATAAATAAATTCTTTTTTAAACCAACCTCCAAATCATGAAGAATTTTACATCTTTTTTCATCTCTACCACTCCAGGAAGGGAAAGCTATTTCAATTCAGCCTGTACTGTTCCTCACTCAGTTCAAACTTAGGCAAGAAATTCTTAAGTATCATCTGAAAACTATAAAGTCCTCCACTACGTGCTCCAAACTGCACCCTACATATTCTTCCAAAATACAGAGTTATTCTATTTAAAATAGAAAGAAAGGTACAGAGAACATTTTATGCTGACATCCAAATATTTACTACTTACTCTAGAAAACATGTATTTTCTTAATCTTCAGGACAATTGCAAATAGCAGTGGGGAATGACTAGGATCCCACTGGAGCCTTTGCTCAAAAATAGAGAAATTGTAGCTTAATCTCTTTGTAAACAATCTTTCTTGCTGCTACCTTTTACTCCCATTGTTATTATTTATATGGTGATGTTAAGATTAATATTAATAATATGCCATTGGCATCAAGCATCTAATAATATCTGCCAGACACTCCCCTGAGGCTTTCAGGAATTCTATATTTGTTCTTCACAATAAAGACTTATAAACTGATTACAGTCATTATCTTCATTTTACAGAGTAAGGAGTAAGATACTGAGTGTCAGTGATCTAGGTAGATCACAGGTCTGATAGGGACTCAAAGATAGGACGGTGGAAAGTATACAAACATGCAATGGTGAGTTTTCACATATTCTGATAATATACAAACAGTCTCCAATAGAGAAATGAATAAAGATTCATCTTACAAAACAAAAATTTCTCAGGTGTATAGGGTCCCACAGAGAAATGCAGACCGTTCTCTGGAGAATAATGAAAAAACACCTAAGAGATACACTCTCTGGGATTATAAGAATTCTCAGGCTCATCAAAGTCACCCACAGTTGCAAATACATTTGTCTCTTTTTCTTCCCGGACTTCTTTGCCCAATAGGTAACTGCAATAATTAGTTTCAAACTCAGTCCAATCCTTACACATCCAGCAACTACTTATTATTTCTTGCTTCTTGTCCCAGTTATCATAGATAGAAATAAATTATTTTAGTAAAAAGAGAGTCCACATGGCTATGCTGACACATTTTATTTTAAATGCCATTACCCAGGGCACCTGGGTGGCTCAGTTAGTTGAACATCTGCCTTTGACTCAGGTCGTGATCCCAGAGTCCTGAGATCAAGCCCCACATCAGGTTCTCTGTTCCATGGGGAGCTTTCTTCTCTCTCTCTCTCTCTCTCTCTCTCTCTCTTTCTGTAGTAAATCAATTCTTAAAAAAATAAAAATAAATGCAATTACTCATAAGATCCCATAAGCCTGAGCAATAATCAAGTGTTCCTAATATCTAGTACTGAATATTAATCACCTCCAAAACTTAATGGCTTAAAACTATTACTTATTTCACATTGTTCTGCGAGTTGGCTGAGTTCAGCTGAAGTGGTTCTTGTTTGGGATCTCTCATTTGACTGCAGTTAGAGAGTGGCTGGGGATGGGGTTTTCTCAAGGTTCCTTCACCCACATATCTGGTGCCTGTGTGACATGGTTGGAAAAGCTAGGGGTTAACTAGACATCCATCTGGCTCTCTATGTGGCCAGCTAAACTTCTTCATAGCATGATTCTCCTAGCACAATCAGCCTTCTTACATGGAAGGTGGCTGTACTCAGAATAAGGATTCCAGGACGCTATAATTAAAAACTATCAGTTACTTAAAAGCTAGACTTGGAAAGAGACACAAGGTCACATTGTCATACTGCACTGGTCAAAAAAGTCACCAAGCTCACTTAAATTCCAGAGGTGGGGATGAGACCCTACCCTTCAATGAATAAAAGGTCAAGTAATTTGTAACCACCTTTAATCTATGATACTAAATTCTTGGCTAGAAATAAATAAAGCCTTAATCTTTTAATAATAAGAATAAGAATAAGAATAAGAATAAGAATAAGAATAAGAATAATTTAAAATTAATCTCTTAAAAATCTTAAAATTTATTTTAAAAAATGTTAACTTCCTAAATGTCAGAAGGAGAAAAACAAAATGTATTGAAATCCACTACGTTTAATCATTGTTCATAGGAAGAAAGGAATTTATATAATATTAGAAATTTAAGTTTGCATTAGCCTATAACTGGTACATAATGTTGACCAGTGGTTCAAGTGTACTTATTCATGTTAGCCACTAGTCTAAAATTTTGATGGATGGTGTTATTTGTGGATTATAACTTCAATTCAGTTCAGAAGAATTGGCAAAGATGCCAAGATTCAAGATTAGAGGGAAGAAAATAGCAATTCTTTCATAGAACTTAAAATTATTTTGAAAAGTAAGAATTTATGATAGACTGCATAGCAAATAATATGCTCCTTTTGAATGACTTTATAATGATAGTAACAATTTTCATACACTTCCATGGGAGAATTTTTCTTTCCATAAGTATTTTTTAACGACTATTTAAACAATACTTGATATTCACACAGAATTTAAACCATACTATAATGGCTTGATTCACTTCATTAGTAAGTCTGTGGGAAAACCAGTGGCCCCTTAATTTGGGACTAAAAGGTTTCTTCCTGTAGCCTTTAATTTAAATTCCCAGGGAGAAACATAGGATATGAGTCTTTAAAGTTAAATATATGAAGTTAGGTTATCTCAAATCCAGTTTCAGCAGCACTGTTTTATACTGAATAAAATGTATGATCCAATCCACAAGACAAGTTGTGCAAAGACTGTTTGCAATGATAAGAAATAGGAGTTCTATGAGTCCACCACTGGGAAAGAAGACAGATAAAGTGTATATATGCATACTATAAACTATTTATGGCAATAGAGAAAATATTGAATAGATTTTTAAAAAGATTTTATTTATTCATGAGAGAAACAGAGAGGCAGAAACATGGGCAGAAGGAGAAGCAGGCTCCCCACGGGGAGTCCAATGTGGGACTCAATACCAGCAACCTGGGATCATGACATGACCTGAGCTAAAGGCAGACGCTCAACCACTGAGCCACCCAGATGCCCCTGAATAGATATTTTAAAAGTAACATAGATCTTAAAATGTAATGCTGAATAGAAAAAAATAAGAACATTAGATCTATATAATGACACAATTTATATAAATCCACACAACAATATAAATATATGGTTTTTGTAAGAACAAATATAAACAGAAGAATATACCTCAAACACTCTAAGATTGCTCATAAGGATAGGATATAGGAGGGAAATTGCAAATAAAATAAGGTAAATGATTTTTTAAATAAACAGAGAAACTTTGCACTGGCTAATAACATGAATTGCCACAAACTGAGTAGTTATTCTTGATTTAGTCCTTTTCACCACATAAAACAAGTTATGACCCAACTACTGTCATCTATTTTTAAGTTATAAATTACTAGATATTCTAGATTTCATTCGACAGACTGATAAATACAAATACTTTTTGGTTAAAGGTCATATTGGACAAAAGAAACTATTAGAACATCACTGTACATAAAAATCAATCATATTAAAATTATTTTTAATATGGAACCAAAAGTAAGCCTGCTAGAATCTTCCAAGATCTATTCACACCTTTCCAGCCCAAATTAATGGGCTCTTTAAAGCACATCTTAAAGGTTGGCCTATGTCCAAACAACTGCTTCAAGAGACTGATCATAAAGCTATATTAAGCCAGAGAGGATTCTGGGAATATAGTGGTATAGCAAGCACCAGAAATCTGTCTCCCCACCTAGACTGCAATAGCACTAGCAAAATCTGTCTGATGCAACTATTTGGGGACTCTGGAGACCATGGAGGTTTGCAATCTTCAAGAGAAGGCCTGGAGGGTCAATTGTAGTTAATTTTTGGTCAATTTCAGCTCTTGGCACAATCACAGCAATCTGGTACCTACACCCAGCCACATAACAGGCAGCCATACAAGCATTCCAGGAACAGCTTATACATGGTTTCTAAAAACCCCAGTGGGTAAAAAGGACCTTGTCTTCCAAATATCAGGGATCTGTGCTCTGATCACTGGATGCTGCTTCTAATCATAAAGATGTAGACAAAGAGGTAGGTGGCCACTTTTGCTATACCTCCCCCCATTGTTGAAAGCTCTTGCCCTATAAAACCCTTAGAAGAAAGCATAAGGGAAAAGCTTCATGGCATTAGATTTAGCAATTATTTCTTGGATATGACAACAAAGGTATAAGTAACAAAAGAAAAAAACAGACAAATTGGACTTCACAAAAATTTAAAAATTATATACATTCTATATATAGAATGGGATATAATATTTGGAAACCAATATCCAGAATACATAGATAACTCATAAAACTCAACAACAACAAAAACCCAATTTGAAAACAGGCAAAGGACTTGATGGACATTTCTCTACAGAAGATATCCAAATGGCCTATAAGCACATGAAAAGCTTATCAACATCACTAATCATTAGGGAATTACAAATGAAAATTACAATGAGATACCACCTCATACACCTTAGGATAGCTACGATTAAACAACAAACAAAAAATAACAAGGATTGACAGGGATATAGAGAAACTAGAACCCTTGTGCACTGTTGATAGAAATATATAGTTGCCGTGGGAAGCAGTATCGTGGTTCCTCAGAAAGTTTAAAACAGAATTATATGATCCAACAATTCCACACTGGGTATATATCAAAAAGAATTGAAAACAAGGTCTTTAAGAGATATTTGTATATCCATGTTCATAACAGCATCATTTAAAATAGCTTAAACATGAAAGCAGCTCAGGTATCCATCAATGAATGAACAGATAAATAAAATGTAGTATATTATATCTGGTATATAAATGTAATATATATATATATACATATATATAAGTATATATATATATATGTACACACTTAAATATTATTCAGCCTCAAACAGGAAGGAAATGCTGACATGCTACAACATGGATGGACCTTGAGAACACTGCTGAGTGAAATGAGCCAGTCACAAAAGATAAATATATCTTAAGGGAAGTACTCAGAGTAGTCAAAATCATAGAGAGACAAAGAATGAAAGTTGCTATGAGCTGAGGGAGGGGAGAATAGGCAGTTATTGTTTAATGTATATAGTGTTTCAGTTCTACAGGATGAAACAGATTCTAAAGCTAGGTGGTGATCTTTGTACAATATGAATGTATTTAATACCATTAAACTATACACTTAAAATGGCTGAGATGGTAGATTTTATGTTATGTATATTTTACCACAGAAAGTGGAGGAAAGGCTGGAAGAAGGGGAATAGCAAGCTCAAAGCAATCAGAGACCTATTACAACTCTTTAAATACAGCTAAACACACACCAATCCTTGACTGAAGCCAGACCAGTTGCCTGAGAGGGATTTACCATGGCTACTGGCTTTGCCTTCTGGTCATGTTTAGAGCTGAATAACTTTCTCTGTCTGCTTCATGTCTATAGAAGGTTGAAGACCCGCAGACTTCTTTTCATTATAAGATGGCTCTGCTCCTAATGTTCTAGTTTATGTTCTTTAAAAGCCAGGTGGGTTTCTTGCTTATCAAATTATGATCCATACCTTATCACATATGAGTGAGCTAAAGCTGAATTACCAAGGAAAGGAAAAGCTAGACAGGTGTGAGAATTTATCTTAAAATTGAAACTTCATAATATAGTCAAAAATAATTCTTTTATGCACTTTTCTAACAGGGATCTATATGCAGAAGATTTTAATTGTTGATAGCATTATGTAACTTGGATGCAAATCTAGAAGAAATTTTGAAGAACATTTTGTTGATACTGATAAATTCAGAGTTAATTTTATATTTTACAACACTCTTGAATTCAATTTTATCATAAGAGCTATCACAAGAGCTAATTTACTTAAAGTAAACACAAGTTTAAAACTGATGTTTTTCAAGTTCATATAAATTCCTCTAAAAAATATGAATCAGTTTTACCAATATGAATGTAAATGCTAAAACAATTTGTGTTCTTAATTAAGTTTTTGGAAAACTTTTAAGTATATTTCAAACAATTTGGGTATATAAATCTTCTTTTTCAACTGTAAGTTTTATGAAATTTAAATATGGATCAAGTATATCCAGTGAAAATTTAGTGTCCAACTTGAGATGTGCTATAAGTATAAAATCTACATTGGATTTTAAATGCTTAGTACTAGAAGATTGGAAAGTATCTTATTAACAATGCTTCTATTGATTAACTGTTGAAATGATAATCTTTTGATAGACTGGATTAAATACAATATATTATAAAATTCACTTCACCTACTTAATTTTATATGTGATTATGTGCCAACTTCCATTTATTATCTTTGAACTGCAAATTTACTCTCCAGTACCTGCTCTGTAAAAGTGGACACTATTCTTTTTTTTTTTTTTAAGATTTTATTTATTTATTCATGAGAGACACACACACAGAGGCAGAGACACAGGCAGAGGGAGAAGCAGGTTCCATGCAGGGAGCCCGATGTGGGACTGGATTCTGGGACGCCAGGATGACGCCCTGGGCGGAAGGCAGGCGCCAAACCTCTGAGACAGCCAGGGATCCTCTGTATTGGATTCTTAAAACATTTTGCCTGTACAGTCCATGTGCTTTCAAGCTTTGTCTGAGGGTGTTAGATACTGCAGGATGAAGGGGACTCCTCTTCTTGATTCTGAATGCTGGGCTTCTGGTATTTATCTTGCTCTTATGGCACAATCATCAGCAGAATCATCAGCAGAATGGGTATTTGAGGACATCTGGTAGTGCACTGCCCCAGCCAAATTTCTAGAGCACACAGACCATCAGCAACCTCAACAACCCTGGAATAGTGTTCCCCTTTTCCAAGGTTACCCTTCCTTGAGTACTCTTCCCCAGCTCTAGGACACCTTTTATAGTTTCTCTTATTTTTTTTTAAAGATTTTATTTATTTATTAGAGACACACACAGAGAGAGAGGCAGAGACACAGGCAGAGAGAGAAGCAGGCCCCGTGCAGGGAGCCTGATGCGGGACTCGATTCCGGGGACTCCAGGATCATGTCCTGAACGCTTAACCACAGAGCCACCCGGGCGTCCCTATAGTTTCTCTTATATGTTCACAGTTACTCTTCTGTCTCAGCCCAACAAGTCTTTTTTTTTTTTTTTTTTTTTTTTTTTTTTTTTTATGATAGTCACACAGAGAGAGAGAAAGGCAGAGACACAAGCAGAGGGAGAAGCAGGCTCCATGCACCGGGAGCCCGACGTGGGACTTGATCCCGGGTCTCCAGGATCGCGCCCTGGGCCAAAGTCAGGCGCCAAACCGCTGCGCCACCCAGGGATCCCTCAACAATTCTTTATATTAAACTTCCCCTGCTTAAATTTCTATGTGGCTTATGTCTCCTGATTGGACTCAAACTGTTCTAGGGTATAGGCACAGAAAGTTTTAATGACGTATGTGGCTTACATTAATTTTAGGTAGTGTTGCTGTAGAGCATATAACTAGAGAAGGCAGGGAAATGGGAAGTAGCAGAAAGTTTTGAAAACAATTTATTTAAATTTTTAAATTATTGGACGCCTGGGTGGGTCAACAGTTAAGTGTTTGCCTTCCAGCTCAGGACATGATCCTGGAGTCCCAGGATCAAGTCCCACATCAGGCTCCCTGCATGGAGCCTGCCTCTCTCTCTGCCTTTCTCTCTCTGTGTCTCTAATGAATAAATAAATAAAATCTTTAAAAAAATAAATTCTTAAATTAAGAAATAATGTTAAGCTTCAAGAGACAAATGAGGTGCTTAAATTGAAATTTCAAAGTGGTACTGAAATATGACTCTACCTACTAAGATTCAAAGATTTTGAGGAGAAAGTCTGGAAGTACTATCTGAGAGGTCACTCCATAGAAAGGGAGTTTAAGCCATACCTCAACTGAAGAGAAGAATGGAGAGGAAGACGTGGAAATGACCCCCACCCTCCTCCAAAAAAAACAAAAAACGTATAAGATTGAAAAGTCTTTACACAAAATAGATAAGTTTGAAAAAGGCCAATGGGATATCAAAAATGACAGCAGTTTGTACAATTAAGCCATGGTTGAAACAAATACGAATATCTGGGAAAAAAAAAAAAAAAGAAGGTTTACTCCTTACAAACTACAAGTCCAGGTCTCAATTAGCATAAATGAGCACAAATTAAACCACAAAATAAAAACACATTTTAATCTTCTAATGTGAATTTAAGTAAGCAACAAATATTCAGATATAAACAATCTACTGCTTAGAAATCTATGATACTCCTTAGAGAAAGAACTATTAAGAACTGCCCCCACAAAACTGTTTAAAGTTAGTCAGAATCTCATTCTTAAGACAAAACCTAAAACTGTCTATATGAGCAATGCTATAATCAACTGATCTCATGTTTGATGAGAGACATATCTAATACTATTTCTCAATCAAAAAAAAATCCAAGTTAATTTTGTTCTATGTGCTCTAAAAATGCATTTGGAAATTTCAACATAACTGAACATCTTCCTAACATGAGATAAAGATGATCATATTACCAATAACAATTGCCAGCAAAGGAAAGGAAGGAATTTTACAACAATGTAAATTCCAGTGCACTCCAACTATAATTTCAGTCATGCAAGGACCAGAATATTAAGCCATCAAAAAAATAATCCATGAGAAAACTGCTGATTCCATGTTTCTTTGTACTGAATATAGCCCTAAAAATATGTTTCAGAAAGTTTGTTTAGTATTATATAACTACTTGGGTTATGTGGTTTTCATATTTTTTAGTCTATTTACCAAAACCATCGGTCCTACATTTAATTGCTCATCACTCAGAAAGGCTTCCTAAGCTTCCAAAATAATAGAATCACATTAAATTTCATCAATGTTTAAAATTAGAATTGCATCTGGTTACATACAGCTGATAAATGTAATCAAGACATATTTAAAAGCATGTTCAGTATGTGATCCACTTAAAAAACTAATTTAAAATTATGATATGAAGGCCTTTTCCAGAATTACCAAAATCAATTAAGGCAGTTACAAAACTGGATTCCACAACACTCTACCTGCATTAAATGTTATATATATAATCTAAACAGTGTACAGAAGAATCTCATTGAATTGCTGGTGGCACAAAACCAGGAGAATTATTTCAACAAATGTATAATGGGACATCATGGGTCAGAATTCTAAGCTGATAAAACAACTTTTAAGGTTTTGAGAATTCCCAGTCTATATCTCAAGAACCCTATTCTCAAGCCATGAGCAGCCACATTGCTCAAACACACTGGGTTGTGACTCTCACTTTTGAGTGTGTATCACTCAGTCTGCTGAGTAATCACACCTCTCATCAACTCTGGAAAGCTAAAAAAAAAAAAAAAAAAAAAAGTAGTTCAAGGGAAGTTTTCCCTATTAGAAATACTCTGTTTTGTGTACCCGTGTGGGTTTTATTTTTGTTTATAAAAGCAGTCTTTTCAAGTGTAACTAACATATAGTAAACTGCACCTATTTAAACATAATTTGGCAAGTTTTCACAGTTATACATCTGTGAAACTACCACTGCAATCAAAACAATAAGCCGAGTTTCATGTCCTTTTGTTAATTAAGTCCTCCCTCCCAACCACATACCCTTATTCACTGGACAACACTGATCTCATTCAGCTATTATAGACAAATTCACTTTTTCAGAAATTTATATAAGCAGAATCATAATATATGTACTCTCTTTTATTCCTTTTTTGCTAACTCAGCATAATTAAGATCCATCTATGTTGTAGTGTGTATCAACAATCCATTCCTTTTTATTACTGAGTAGTATTCCATTGTTTAGATATACCACTGTTTGTTTATCCATTCATCTGTTGATGGACATTTGGATTTTTTCCAGTTTGGGGCTATGAAAGTGAAGCTGCTATGAGTATTCATGTGTAGCATATAAGCTTTCATTTCTCTTGGGTAAATACTCTAAGAGTGAATAGTTGAATCAGATGCTAAGTGTATATTTAACTTTCTAAGAAACTGCTAAATTGTCTTACAAAGTAGTCTATCATTTTGCATTCCAACTGGCAGACCATAAGAGTTCCAATTTCTCTAAAATTTTGTCTTTTGTATATATCCATTCTGATATGTAGACAGTAGTATCCTATTGTGGTTTTAATTTGTATTTCCTTATTGACTAATGATGTTGAGCCTCTTTTCTTCTGCTTTTCATACATATATATTTGCTTTATTAAAGTGTCCAAAAAATAAAAAAATAAAAAATAAAGTGTTTGCTCAAAATTTCTCCTAGTATTTTGTGTGATTTGTTTTCTTACAATTGAGTATTTTTAATATATTCTAATTATACTCCCTATGTATTCCAATATGCAATTTGTAAACAGTTTCTCCAAGCCTGTGGCTTGTCTTTTCTTTCTCTTAAGAATATTTTTTGAAAATCAAAAGTTTTAATTTTGATGAAGTCCAATTTAACAATTTAGTATTTTTATGAATCATGTTTTTGGAGTCAAATCTCAGTAATTTTTATATAACTCAGACCACAAAGATTTTCTCTCATGTTTTTTCTAGAAGTCTTGTAGTTTTAGATTTTACATTTAAACCTAAGATCCATTTTGAGGAGCATTTGATTTCTCTCAATACACAAAATTAAATTTATTGATGGGGTGTCATTGAAGAAATACATGTGGCTAGGTTGGTGGTCAAAGTTACAATCACAGGTTGCGTGATACAGAAAGATTTTGAGACGGTGCATGGGTGGCTCAGTCAGTTAAGAATCTACCTTCAGCTCAGGTCATAATCCGGGAGTCCTAGGATAGAGCCCCACATTGGGATCCCTGCTCATTGGGTAGGTTGCTTCTCCCTGTGCCCCTCACCCTGCTCGTGCTTCCTCTCTTTCTCTCTCTCTCTCTCTCTGAAATAAATAAAAACTCTTAAAAAAAAATTTTTGAAGATTGTTTGAAAATCCTACCACCTGAGATGTTTTACATATATTTTGTCCATATTTTCTTTGTTTTAAGCAGTAAATTCAGTCGTTATTGCTCCACCTTACCCAAAAGTTCTCTACTCTTTATTTTTAAAGAGAACTAATTACACAATCTCTGCAATTATTTCCTACCTAAGGAACTTTTAAAATAAACTTTGATCAATACATTCAAGAAAAAAGAGGAAGAGATGGGCCAAAAGGATAAATCTATGAGCATTTTTAAGAGAGAAATGAAATCTATAAAATAATATTAAATGGGCATTCTAGCCGTGAAAAAAAAATGCAACATCAGGGTGCCTGGGTGGCTCAGTCTTAAGCACCTGCCTTCACCTCAGGTCATGATCCTGAGATCCTGGGATCAAGCCCTGAGTTGGGCTCCCTGTTCCATGGGGAGGCTGCTTCTCCCTCTCCCTCTGCTACTCCCCCTCCTTGTGTGCTCTCACTCTCTCTGTCAAAGCTTTTAAAAAAATAAAAGAAATGATTCACCATACCCCAGGAAGTAATTTAGGAGATGATCTGATACATAAACATAATGCATTAATCTGAGTATTGATTATGTCTTGGCAATATAAGGGTGAAAGAAAACACCCAGCATCAGTTGTGGTAACCAGGCCCTTAAGCATCAGATTTCCACCACTTGCAAGATGGATAAGATGAATATAAAGAATTTTCCTTTCTTTTTCACTGTAAGTGATACTCCAACCATCATCTTACAAAATTCAAGGAACCTTTGATATTCATAGACAGATGAATGGATAACAAAGATATGGTAAAGACATACAATGGAATATTACTCAGGCATAAAAAAGAATGAGATCTTGCAATTTGTGACAACACAATGAAAATAGAGGGTATATGTTCAGTAAAGTAAGTCAGTAAAAGACAGATATATATGATTTCTTACATGTGGAATCTAAAAACAAACAAAACAGAAACAGAATCATAAATACAGAGAGCAAACTGATGCTTGCCAGAAGGGAGGGGATCCGGAGAGGGGCAAAATAGCTGAAGGGGATTAAGAGGCACAAACTTCCAGTTATACAATAAGTCACATGGATGAAAAGTACAGACTGGGCAGGGAATATAGTCAATAATGTGTAATGTACAGAGACAAATGATAACTACACCTAGCATGGGGAGTATAGTTTAATGTAGAGAACTGTCAAAAAACTATGTTGTACATCTGAAACTAATATAACATTGTATTTTAGCTATTTTCAATTAAAAGAATAAAAAAATATCAAATAAATGTTAGCTGTTATTACTATAAAAACTTACTCCATTTTTAAGTACAAAATTTATTTAACTTGACTTTAAGATGATCCCATTTTTATTGGTACAATTTACATAAAGCAAAGTTTCATAGGCTAATAGCTCAATACAAATATTCCAGTTGTGTTCTTATTGATTCAAAATACATCCCATCTTTCTTCTTAACTGAGCTGATTCTATAGGAATCTAACTTTGATTAAACCTACATAACATAAGGTCAGAAAAGAACAAATCAAAGTAAGATTTCACTATTTAGGCAATACTGCTTCCTAATCCATGAATTCAACTATAAGGGCATTAGAGTCTCTTGGGGGAAATCATTTTAAGTGCAGATTTAATTTTTCTGGGATATTATCATATTATCAATAGTTTTCGATTCACAGCAGTTCCAATATGTAGACAGGATTGAGAACCACTGTTAGGGGATCCCTGGGTGGTTCAGTGGTATGGCACCTGCCTTCCGCCCAGGGCCTGATGCTGGAAACCCGGGATCCAGTCCCACATCGAGTCCCACATCGAGTCCCACATCGAGTCCCACATCGAGTCCCACATCGGGCTCCCTGTATGGAGCCTGCTTCTCCCTCTGCATCTCTGTCTCTCATGAATAAATAAATAAAATCTTAAAAGAGAGAGAGAGAGAACCACTGTTAGACTTAACCCATGAAACAAAATCTTTAGCATACATAACAATATGCTGGATAGGACAACCTTTGTCTACCCATCAAATATTGTGATTCCATTAAATCAAGGGTGGGTCCAGAAATCTGTCTTTTAGCTAGCAAGTCATTCTGAGACAGATTGTATATAGATCAAGTGATATTCATTGTCTTAAATGCAAAACAAGCTTTGTATCCTTCCGCTCTGTTTATTAAGGTCTGCCTAAAGTACACATCTCAGTTTCAGAGGAAAAATAAGACCTGGAGAGTCAGAAAGAAGAGTGACATCAGAGGCAAGGTGACCTGTGAATGCTCCAGCAGTTTCGTAACCTCCACACAATGTAATGGAGAACAGTTAAGAAGAAGTTCCACCTATGCAAGCTCCATCCTCTAGACAGTGATCCAATAAAATGTCCTAGGATGCGCACCAGAAATTACTTTTCCTGGTGAAGTAAGATGGGACTAGAGAGAGGCCGGTGCTCTTCCTAAATGCTAGTGTTTTCTTTGTAATTACTGTTGCTACAAAAAGTCTCAGTTGGAAAAAAAAAAAAAAAGTCTCAGTTGATTTCCTCAGGACTCTATGAACTTTAATTTTTCATAACTTTAAGGATTCCAAAGATGGCATATTTTAAAATATCAATGTAAAACTTCATCTCACAACGATACCAATATTCATTAAAAATCAACTTTCTCAGGCAGCCCCGGTGGTGCAGCGGTTTAGCGCCGCCTTCGTCCCGGGGTGTGATCCTGGAGACCTGGGATCGAGTCCCGCGTTAGGCTCCCTGCATGGAGCCTGCTTCTCCCTCTCCCTGTGTCTCTGTGTCTCTCATGAATAAATAAATAAAATCTTTTTCTAAAAAATCAACCTTCTCTTTTATAGAACCCTAAAATGGGAACATTCCAAACCAACATTCTACTGGGATAAAATAATCCGCTGCTTTCCTCGAGTATTATTCATAGCCATATCCTATTCAGAAAAAGAGTTGCCCGCTTTGGTATTCATGATGAAAAAGTAAAATGGATGGTTCCAATGCCAGAAAATGTCTTGGTCCGGACTGAGAAATACTTAATCCGGAGCGAATGCATGCCGAGGACGAGGAGGCACACAGATGAGAGGTAGACAGCCCATGCACAGTACATAGTAAGCGCTCCAGAGCCTCGTACCGGCCGGTGGCCGCCCCCTGACCGTCCGCGGAGGTGGGCTCCCCGCATCCCACCAGACGGGCAAGTCCCAGTCGGGCGCCCTGCGGGGCACCGCCGCCGCCACCCACCACCACGCCGACGGCCGCCTGATAGTCCTGCCGCGCGGTCCCGGGGGGAGCTCGGGGCCCGCCTTCGCGCAGCGAGTTTGCGCTCCCTGAGGCCGTGCCCGCGGCGCCAGCACCCGCGTCCCCTGCAAGCTCCACGGCCTCGTCGCGGGAGCGGTGCCCCGGGAGCGGAGCAGGCCCCGCCCGCCATCGTCCGCGGGTCCCGGGCCACCGTGTGCCCTCGGGCCTCGCGGGCTGCGCCGACCGCACCACGGGCCTTGGGTCCGCCGCGACCCGCTGACGACTCCCCGCCCATCATTTGCAAGGTGGACCCCGAGGTCGTGAGCCCGCCACCACCCCGGCGCTTCGGCTCCCAAAGCCACCCAACGACCGCTGCCCAAATCGGGGGGCTGGCGGGGAGCGAGCACGGTGACAGGGCACCTGGGGCGTCCCAGCCCAGAGACTCCTCAGTCCCAGCACTGGCCACTGGAGCCCCAGGGGGGTCGACAGCCCCGCCCAGCCTCCCGTCTACCTCTACCCTGCCTACCTGCGCGCTGGGGGCGGCGCCTTCCAGGTGGGCGGGGAGCAGCGCCAGGCCCTGAGCGAGGAAGAGGGCATGCGCGGGCGTCCTGCTGGTGCTCCCCGCAGGCAAGCAGCCCTGGGATCTGACTTCCAAAATTTGACAGTGGGTCACCCTTTTCAATTTTAATATCATAGTGCCGGTCATGATTGAGCCCATGGCCTAAAGGAAAGGGCCGTTTAATTATGAGATGTGAGAGTCAATGAATAAAAATATGGCAAGAAGAGGAGAGCAAAATGGGTTGAACAGAAAAAGGCGCAATGTGGAACCCTGCCCAACCATTATAATACTGTGTGTGTGTTTGGGATGTTTCTTCTCAGATGAGAGAAAGGGAATAGACAGTGGCCAACAACATTTGGTATTGCTCGCATTGTTGTTTACTTTATTCCCAGGGCAACAATGTTGCAGCTCACACTTTCCATGTACTTTACACAGCAGGCCAAGTCAAACCTGAAATCCAAACAAGGTCAAGTTTCCACACTGTGACCTACGGTTAGAACAAAATAAATCATGCAAATCTTTCTTTAATCTATGCAGTACAGATAAATTGTCAGAAACTTTTAAAAATACCTGATCATTTTTTTTTCTCTAGCATCTTATCAATTTAACTCTAGTATCTGATCTTCCCTGCTATCTTCAGTTGTCTACCATATTATAGCTGCGCCCTGTAATGAATTAAAAGAAGTTTATCATACACTTTCTGGTGGATTCCGACTGAAGATAACCAATCTGGAGATAATGGTCCCAAGAGCCACTTCAAAGTCAGCTGGCCATGGAGAAGAGTAACAGGTCAAACCATGGTACACAATCATAAATCTAAGGTAGGAGTAACAGAGACTAAATTTTAAAGACTGGAAAAATAGGTAAACTGGGACTGCTTATGTTTGTGAGATAAAGCATAAGGAAACTTGAGAATAGATCTACGGATGTGGCCACTAGTGTGGCAACTTAATTTTAAAAGTCCTTTAAGTTAATAGTATGTGAGTGAACCACTGTGGCTCTAAAAGACAAAAGTGCTAAAGGCTCAGATCTGGAGATGAGAGCTGTATGAAATCCTGAAGGAATGTATTGAAAGAGAATAACAAAACTGTGTAACAACCACTTTGCCAAATAAGATGACTGATATGCTATTAATGCCACCTGGTTGAGATGAAAGGATTTTTTTTTTAAATTAGAATTTTCTCTTGCCATAAAGCAACACTTTGTGAGAGTGCT
Source organism: Canis lupus dingo (assembly GCF_003254725.2). NCBI lineage: Eukaryota > Metazoa > Chordata > Mammalia > Carnivora > Canidae > Canis > Canis lupus. Next base: position 33,268,149 of record NC_064256.1, on the reverse strand, counting down.
CTGGAGGGTCATCATCCTTCAGGACCCACAGAGATAATGACAGTAATGGTTTCCACCAGAATGATGGTTTTCTCCATCCATGATACTAACCAATATGGAGATTCCATAATCCTCAAATGATAGCTATAAGAAGCCACAAAGAGGCTAAAGACAGTGGCAGGATAACCAAAAAACCCTGCCCAAGGAAGGCTGGTGAGTCAAGAAGCAGGAAAATGGTTAGGAACCTTTTCACTTCAAAGTTTCACTTTGTTAGTTTTGAAACAGCCAGCATTTTTAAGCTTAAGTAAATCACTTAAATTTAGAAGAGATAATATAGGACAGAAATAAATCTAAATGATACCTTTGGTATCCTTACTTAAAGAAAGTTATTTAATGAAAATATCTAGTGAGCCCAATACAATATTCTTCATTGAAGAAAAAAGGTGATAAAAAGCTTTCAAACTCAATGCAAAATAAAATTAAACGTGTAATTCCATAGACTGAGTTATTGAGGAAATGCAGTGTTAAACTCTGTGCTAGGTGCTGATATCAGAAAGATAGAGATATTAGTTAGTGGGAAGCATTGTACCTTGGTAATCAAACCCCTCCCTGGCTTCTGACTTATGTTTGAATGCTTATGTGAGCATTTACACATTTGTGAAAACAACCATCTTGAGACTCATTTGGAAACTGGGAAATAAGAGAATCTTCTGCATAAGGCTGTTGTATTATTTTTTTAAAGTTTTTATTCATTTATTCATGAGAGATACAAAGAGAGAGAGAGAGAGAGAGGCAGAGACACAGGCAGAGGGAGAAGCAGGCTCCATGCAGGGAGCCGGAGGTGGGACTCGATCCTGTATCCCAGGATCATGCCCTGGGCCAAAGGCAGACACTCAACCGCTGAGCCACCAAGTGTCCCCAAGGCTGTTGTATTAAATGAAATATATGCACAGCACTTAATACATAGTAAGTATTCGATAACATTTATTATTATTATTACCAATGGTAGGTTTTTTTATGTTTTGTTTTTTTTTTAATTTTTTACTTATTTATTCATGAGAGAGAGAGAGAGAGAGAGAGAGAGGGAGAAGCAGGCTCCATGCCTGGAGCCCGACGTGGGACTCGATCCCGGGACTCCAGGATCGTGCCGTGGGCCAAAGGCAGGCGTTAAACCGCCGAGCCACCCAGGGATCCCCTTGTTTTGCTTTTTAATGGTGGTTGTTTCATTGTTGTTTTGGAGTTTCTTGGGAGAGGTAACTCCTCTCAATTACTCACAGGCAACTCCTGTGAAAAATAAAGGGAGAGAAAACAGAATTGAGCTGGCAAGAGCCTGAGACCGTAATACTTATATGACAGCTGTGGGGAGAAAAAAAAAAATAGAAAACAACACAGAAGGAAACTCAAGCTATGATGCAGAGCTGAGAAAAAGCTCAGCAAACATAATAGGGAATTCTGGAGCAAATATCATCTATGAGGAAGTCCCATATTAGGCAGAAATGGCCAGACTCTAGTTTGTTTTGTGCTTAGGCTGATCAGAAAGACTGTAATCTCACCTCGAATGCTTCAGTGACTCCTAAGTCACTGAGGATGGAGCATGTTGGCTAATTGCAACCCTTGCAGTTGAATGAGAAATCTAGTCAGTGCACTTCCATGGTTACTATTTGGAGTTCATATTCTAATGAGGGAAACTGAAAGTACACAAGTGAAGAAATAAATATACAGATGTTTTGTGTGCTTTGGAGAAAGATCAAGCAATGCAAGAAAGTTAGAGAGTACGAGAGAGGGAGTACTAGTTCATATAGGATGGTCAGGGAATGCTTCTCTGATAAGCCAGCATCATCCAGGGACCTGAAGAAACAGAGGGAGTGAGCTATCTGGATATCTAAGAAAATATTGCAGTCAGAGACAATAGAAATGCAAAGGCCCTCGGACAGATTATGTGCTTACATGTTTGAGGAACAGCAAAGAGATCAGCATACTTAAAGCAGAGTGAAGGAAAGGGGAAAATAAGAGATGAGCTCTTACAGTATTGGAGTGAGAAAATAGTGTATCATGTAAAATGGTGCCTTTAACTCTTACCCCAAGAGAGATAGAAACTTATTCGGTGTCACCACTTGACTGTTAATAAATATACTAAGATTTTCAAAGCTGAACTCCTGATCTTCATCCTCCCCCAGATCTGCTTCTCCTGGGATCTTTCTCATTTCATTTGATCACACTTTCTTTCCAGTTGCTCGGGCCAAAACCTTGGGATGGCCCTTGATTCCTTTCTATTCTTCAAATTCCAAATATAAGCCATCAGCAAATCCCATTGAATATTCTTCAAAATATATCCCAAATATAACCACTGTATATCACAGCAAGTGCTACCATCCTGGGTTACTATAAGAGCCTATCTATCTCCTTGTTTCCTGTCAAATTTGTTCTCAACACATTAGCCAAAAGGCTTATTTTAAACAGTAATTAAATCTTCAGAAGGTTCCAATGGATCCTCAATTTATTCAAAGTAAAAGCCAAGGTCCTTAAGTGATTGAAAATATCCTACATAATGCAAACCTGCCCTGTACTACCATACTGACCTCATCTACTTTTTCTTTCTCCCAATTCTTTCTGTCTGATGGCTTCTGTGATGTTCTTTTAGTATCACAGGCATTCTTCCACCTTATCCTCTCAGAAATGTTCTCTAAAATGTCTCTGCCTGGAACACTCTCACTTGCTATGCAACTAACTACCTCCCTGCTACCTTCAAATATTTATTCAAATATCACTCTCCAGTCAGACTGTTATGTGATAACTCTACTTAAAACAGCAACCTGCCCCTAAATTTCAGTATTCATGGTCTCGCTTATATTTAGCAATTTTTTCCATAGCACTTACTATCCTCAACACTATGAAGAATTTTTTGTGTTTTCTATCTTGTTTACTGATATATACCAAATTCCTAGATCAGTGCCACAATGATCAAGCACATCATAGACATTCTATAAAAATTTGTTGAAAAAAATTATATAGTATATTTTTAAATTTAGTGTGCAATGCATTAGTGTACAATAGAATAGCAGGTTATAATTTGTATATATTGTTGCAGGTAGTACATTCATGTATAATATTAATTTTAAATATAATTTCACTTTTTAAAGTAAGAATATCATTAAATATGTTAAGCCAAATTAAGTTGCCCACTTTTTTTGAGTTAAAAATGGTTTGATTTTTGGAAGTTAACATATGTTTCAACTTAATATTTTCTGCATATCATAAATAAATAGTATAACAGGGAAAACTTTTGAAAAATTATTAAGTTGTAAAGTCACACATGTAGTCTTTAATCTCTGAATATACACAGAACTTAAGGAGTTAAGGATGACTGTCAAGTCTATAATGTTTATTACAAAAGAAAGTCACATTTAAAAATAATATGCAAAAATATAGCATAAGAAAATGAGATGAAAAATATTATTTGGGGGAACTAATTTATAACATCCTGAGGGATTTTTTTCTTCATACCTCTTTAGTTTTCCACATGTTTTTCAAAAAGAAAGATTTTGGAGAGGGTTCAAACAACAACTAATATAAGAACTACTATAATTGAAAATTTGGAAAATACATTTATTCCAAAGGCTAACTGAAATGGAACTATTCATGTGAAGAGGAAAAACTTGAGACAAAAAATTAACATTTAAAATTAATATTTTTAGCCATTAAAATCATTATTAATTTAAGCCATTTTTATAAGTGATATTTTAGAAATAGATATAGAGGTGCCTGGGTAGCTCAGTCATTTAAGCCTCCAAGTTTTGGTTTCGGTTTTGGCTCCGGTTGTGCTCTCAGGGTTGTGAGATCAAGCCTGACAGGGGGTCAGGCTCTGTGCTCAGCATGGAATCTGCTTGAGTTTCTCTGACCTTCTTCCTCTCACACTCCCTGCTGCATATGTGAATGCTCTCTCTCTCAAATAAATCAACCTTTTAAAAAAAAGATATAAAGTAGTGTATGTGTGTGTGTGTGTGTGTCTGTATATATATATATATATATATATATATATATATATATATATATATATATATTCCAGTTAAGAAATGGGCAGGAAACCTGAATAGACATTTTTCCAGAGAAGATATATAGATGGCTAACAGATATGTGAACATTGCTCATCATCAGAGAAATACAAATCAAAGCCACAATGAAATACCACCTCATACCTGTCAGAATGGTTAAAATCAACACAGGAAACAACAGGTGTTGGTGAGGATGCACTCCTCCTACTGTCGGTAGGAATGGAACTTGGGGCACTTGGGTGGCTCAGTTGGTTGGGCATCTGCCTTTGGCTCAGGTCATGATCCCAGGGTCCTGGGATTGAGCCCTGCATCAAGCTCCCTATTAGGCTGGGAGCCTTCTTTTCCTTCCTGCTAATGTTCTCTCTCTCTTTCTCTCTCTCTCTCTCTCTCTCAACTAAATAAAATCTTTTTAAAAAAATGCAAACTGGTGTAGCCACTCTGGAAAACAGTATGGACAGTCTGCAAGAAGTTAAAAATAGAACTACCCAAAACCCAGGAATTACACTACTAGGTATTTACCCAAATGATACAAAAGTATAGATTCATAGGGGTACATGCACCCTGATGTTTATAACAGCATTATCAACAATAACCAAACTATGGAGAGAGCCAAGTGTCTATCAACTGATGAATGGATAAAGAAGATGTAGTATATATCTACAATTAAATATTACTTGGCTTTCAAAAAGAATGAAGTCATGCCATTTGCAATGACCTGTTTGGAGCTAGAGTGTATTCTGCTAAGCATAATAAGTCAGTCAGAGAAAGACAAATAGCATAAGATTTCATTCACATGAATGTGGAATTTAAGAAACAAAACAGATGAGCATATGGAGGGGGGAGAGAAAGAGAGGGAAACAAGCCATAAAAGATCCTTAATGATAGAGAACAAAGTGAAAGTTGTTGGAGGGAGGTGGGTGGGGGGTGCATCAAATGGGTGATGGGCATTAAGGAGGTCATTGTTATGATGAGCACTAGGTATTATGTATAAGTGATGAATCACTAAATTCTATTCCTGAAACAAATATTATATTATACATTAACTAACTAGAATTTAAATAAAAATGTGGGAAAAGGGCAGCCCCAATGTCCCAGCGGTTGGCACCACCTTCAGCCCAGGGTATGATCCTGGAGACCTGGATGAGTCCCACATCAGGCTCCCTGCATGGAGCCTGCTTCTCCCTTGGCCTGTGTCTCTGCCTTTCTCTCTCTCTCTCTCTCTCTCTCTCTCTCCCTCCCTCTCTCTCTCTCTCTCTTTCTGTCATGAATAAATAAATAATCTTTTTAAAAATGTGGAAAAATAAAAATTAAAAATTAAATAGCATATCTATCTGTTTAATCTTTCAAATCATTGTCTAATTTTTTTAGGTACCAGCAGAAAACACAACACTAAATAAAGAGATCTGAGATAAACTGGAGGTATATCTTTTCTCACATATTAATCTGAATTTGAGAGGTACAGCTCTACTCCATTAGATCATTTCAGGTCCCAGCTTTCCATTGCTCTGTATCACCTAGGGCAGGATTCAGCAAGCTATAGCGTGAGAATCAAATTCTGCCAGCCCCTTACTTTTGTAAATTAAATTCTATTGGAATTCAGCTACCTCCATTCATTTATGTATTTTCTGTGGTGTTTTTACCTTACAGTGGTAGAGTTGAGGAGCTGTGATAGAGATCATATAGCCTACACAACCTGAAATAGGTACTATCTGGCCCTATATCGAAAAAGTCTTCCAGCCCCTTGGTTAGTGCTAGCACACCACCAAACTACTCACATTCCAGGCTAGAGTAAGAAAGCAAAAGACCAAGTGGAAAGCAAACAATTTCAATTGTTTCCAAAGACCAACCTGAACTTGCACATACTATGTCTCATTTACTCCAGTGTTGTGGGGTAGACATGTGCTCAGCAAAAATTCAGTGGGTCAGAAACATGCCCAGCTAATATATGTGTGGGCAGGTCTATTACTAAAAGGAAAAAGAGTAAGTAGATACTGGGGAATGCTGAGCAGTTTCTGCTACAGTTAAAGGAGGCAGGAGGCAATATAGGTGGAAATAAGAGTACAAAGGATAAATAAGCCTCTTGAAGCATCTGCCTTTATTGAATGAATTCTGACAATTAGAAGTACTTCATAAAGTAAAAGCCTGCTTTCCAGGAATTTTGCCTCCTCCTTATTTTTTCCTAGTTAAATATAATTCACCCCAAACCTGGTAATGCTAATACTTTAAAGACTACATCATCATATTTGGTATGTGTTTTCTTTCAGTGACTAGAAATAAGCCTTCAGTCTGGGCAATAGCAACTTTAGCCTGGTATGCACGCTTCCCATGCAGAGCCTCTTCTTGTTACTCTATAACACCTCAGTATAATTTTAGTCACAGTGCCTACGGATTCAGTTGCTTCAGGAGAATTTTCACAATTCCTGTCCATCTTCCTGGCACACATATACACATGCATGTGCTCAACAACTTAATATTCACTTATATGTTTAAATGCTTTATCTTAGCAAGTCCTCATTATAGGCACTCCAAGGAATGTGAAGATAGGCTTATTAAATAGGACAGGGTCAGCAAACTACAGTTCAAGAGTCAAATCCAGCCCACTGCCTAATGTTGTAAATAAAGTTTCAGAGCCCACAGCCAGTCTTTTTCATTTACATATTTTCTATGGCTACCTTTATACTACAAAAGCAAAGTTGAGTAGTTCAGCAGAGATTGTATGACCTGTCAAAAGCCTAAATTACTATTTTGCCAATTAAAAAGAAATCTTGCCAATCCCTGAACTACACCATTCTGAGGAGCCTTTAGTTCCATTTGAACTCAGGATTATAAGTAGAATATCAAGAAGTTAGTTTGGATGTAAGCAAGAATTTCGTAGCTCTAAATATAGACAAATCCTAAAATTGATTTCCTTTTACATTTCTTGAACCTTTTCCTGGAGCTTCCAAGGGCAGAAAAGGTACTGATTTCATTTGGAAATATTTTAATAAAATAAATAAGTTTAATGAGGTTTAATGGTTCCTTCCAATGAGATGAGCTGTTTTAGATCACTTACAAAATTTATTACATTTAAGTGTATATTTACTGTGGAGCCAAATATCCACAAAAGTATTTTTTAAAAGAGTAGATGTTTCAAAATAAGCAGATAAAAACAATTTCACTTATTTCTGTTCCATAGTTATATTTATAAACAAAAAATAGAGTCCATCATTATAACTTGGACTTTAACATTTTTGCTCTAATTGTGTCATCATGATTAGAGTCTTGTAGGGTAAACTGAAATTATTGTGGTATAAACAGAAGTGTTAATCTTGGGATATTATGATTAAATTGGATTTTTAATTATTGCTACAGACCTATTTAAATTGTATTTTTAAATTATTGCTACAGACCTATTAAGAAATTTTTAATAAATTCCCTAATATTTTAATGTCAATATTTCAACCCAGTTCTGTGCGTTGGGTTCCATTAATATTGCTGTAGGCTTTTTTTGTGATAAGATTGTTGAAATATTCATTCCCTTGCATAAAATCATAAAGAATTTTAGTCCAAGAAAAATATCTGTTTAGAGTCCTGTGATAGTTCTGATACCTATTTTATTAAATTTTGCTTTTAAATGTCTGTCATGTTTCCCTTCAGTAAGTGTCCTAATATATTTTGTTGTCAAACTAGATTCTCACAAGATAAAGTATTTAATCCAGGCATTTAATCCACATACGTTTGCATTTAAAAGAGAAATTTATGAGAAATATTAAAAACTAAAAGTGAACTATAAAATGTGTCCAAATATTTAATAACACATTGTTAACAAGAGTTAGATAGCATGTTACTGCTTACCAAAACAAAAATTAATTCTCCCATTTGCTTATCTTTTAGTCACTGTTGAAATTCCAATTCATTTTTTTCAGTCTTCTCTTTGAAAGAAGTTGAGTAAAAATCAACAGGTTATCATAATCAAGGATCTCATATTCATTAACATCTTTCAAGAACATATATTTCAATTCTCTGCCTGAGCTACCACCATGCACATTGGAGCATGAAGAATAAACGCAAAAGAAAAGAAAACCAACCAAATAACAAAAGAGCAAGGGAGAACACAGACACAAGTGGGTTAAAAGAAAGGATGGATGATAGAAAAAGAAGAATTCAAGATGATACTGCTGGGAGTACACACGGGGAAGCCAGAAAGAGAAGGATTTGTGCTGACCTGTAAGAAATAGGCTGTTTCTGGGAGCTGTCCAATGTACTAACAGAACGGGCACACAACTCACCTCCTTAGTAGGAGTTGCTGTCTTCGGGGATTCTTTCTTGAGCCAAGGTGTCTCTTTACTCATCTTTTAAGACTATTTCTTCTAACCCATCTTTAAAACAATTTTCTAACATGTTATTCTGCTCTTCCGTGTCTTAAAAATCCCTACACTGTATAATAAATATAGCTACTGGCAAAGAAGGAAAAATGAACCCTTTCTTTGTTAAAGTATTAGAGGTAATATGAAATCAGTAGAACCTCATTTTCCTTATACCAAATGTAAAATCTCCTTTCACCTCAAAAACATGATCTAAAGATAACTTTAAAATCTCCCTTCCATAGAATTCAGAAGTTTTCACTCTTAAGTCCTGTAGGGCAGTACGAATCAATGAGGAAAATAAGCTAGGTGGAAGTGAAGATTTATCTGTGTTCGCAAATACCGATCGGCAGGGAGTTTAAAAGTCGAAAGACTTCACAACAGAGGGTGATCTGATCGACCCATTGGCTTATCAAAGGGTAAATCTCATTTTTGAAAGGAGATTGAAGTTGTTTTGCTTTGGAGGGGGGGAGAGGGTTTGCTTTGCCCCCCACGCTGGGGTTACACAGTTAAGTACACTCAGACAAAATATTATGTGCCTCCTTTTTCCCCCCATTTTCTAGCCTTCATAACTTTTGTCCTCAAGTGAAATCTTGCTCTTTACATGAGTAAGAGATAAGTAGGGAAAGGAGAGTCAAGTGTCTCAGTTGTTAGGCTGATTGCAACAAAACGGACTTTAGAAATCAGGGTTTGTAACGAGGCAGGAGAGCTTTTTCGATGACCTGGAAGGAGAAAGCCGGTTCCAACAGCGACTGCGGGGAATGCGCTCTCGGCCCCCCCTACCGTGCTTACTTAAGCTAATGGAAGATCTTGCCTTTCAGTGGCCGCTGCACTGGGATACCAGACAAACAGCTCCCCTCGACCCCCGGCAGACAGGGCCCCTCTTCAGGACATCATTAAAAGCGCATGCACTTGTTTCACACCCAGTGGCAGCCTCCGGTGGCAAGATTCAAGACTTCTACTCTGAAGCCAGGGAGAAGCCAGAGCGGTGGAAAACATCCTCGCTTTGAAAACCCAAAGCTAAATTAAAGAGCTACATGAGATAAGGAGCCTGAAGAATATTAGTTGGCTGCGGGGGGTGAGGAGAGACACACACACAAAAAAGCACAGCAGGTAAGAGCTGGGGTCTGTTGCCAAATAGGAACTGTCCCAGGTGGCGCATCGAAAAGGATCTCGGAATCGGAGGCCTAACCCTTTGAGACTCCCATGCGTGCTCAAGCTTGTCTTCTTCCATCAGTTTCGGGAGGACAACACTGCCAGAGCCTTCCCTCTCGTTGCCACTAACCCCGTTATCCGCTTGGTTATAAATGCGAATTCCCCCGGCCCTTCGCTGATGGCGCTGCCGCCCATCGAGAGCTGCTAGGAGTCTCGCCGCTCCCTGCGAGGCAGGGCCGGGGCGGTGCGATGGCGGCCTACCCGGAGGGCTGCGTGGACGCCACCGTGCTGGACTTCGTCGCGGACCTGTCCCTGGACTCCCCCGGGCACCCGCTCCTCTGCGACTTCGCACCCGGGCTTCCCTTTGGGGACCGGGACCTTGTGCTCCGAGAGGGAAGGCGCAGAAGGCTGGCAGGCTTTGAGGAGGTGGACCCAGGAGAGGAGGGCGAAGGAGAGGAGGGGGAGGAGGAGGAGGAGGAGGAGGAGGAGGAGGAAGAGGAGCGCGGGAGAGGCGCCTCCCCGCTGGGCCGTCCCAAGCGGAAAAGGGTGATCACCTATGCCCAGCGCCAGGCGGCCAACATCCGCGAGAGGAAGCGGATGTTCAACCTCAACGAGGCCTTCGACCAGCTGCGACGGAAGGTGCCCACCTTTGCTTACGAGAAGAGGCTGTCCCGGATCGAGACCCTACGCCTGGCCATCGTCTACATTTCCTTCATGACCGAGCTCCTGGAGAGCTGCGCAAAGAAAGAAACCGGCTGAGCGGGAGTGGGATGGAGGCGCCTCCGGCCTCCCCTCCTCTCCTGGGCGCGCGCGGCCTCGGGGTGCTTCAGGACCTGGCAGGGTGCGGCCGGGGGGCCAGAAGGGACTCTTCAAGACAGAAGGGTCTGGCCTTCTGGAGTTTGGTCCGGGGTTGCGAAATCACAGCCCCCCGAGAAGCGTGGCAGCCCTAGCGCTAGTACACACGCGAGCGGTGTCAGCGGAGTCTGGGGCAGCGGCGCGCAGGGCAGGGCGCTTTGGGACTCAGACCCCGCTGGGGCTGCTGACGCGAGCGCCCAGATTCCGCTTCTGCCGGCCTGTGGGCGAGGGGCTAACCCTCTCCCCAAACTGCACGCTTCCGGGGCTTCTCGAGAGGCCAGACCAGATTCCTCTCTTTCCGAAAGAAAAGAAAGAAAGAAAAGAAAGAAAGAAAGAAAGAAAGAAAGAAAGAAAGAAAGGAAGGAAGGAAGGAAGGAAGGAAGGAAGGAAGGAAGGAAGGAAGGAAGGAAGGAAGGAAGGAAGGAAGAAGAAAGGAAAAGAAATAAAATAGAGGTTCCTACCTTCCCCACCCCCACCCCCTTTTTTTAAAGCCTCCAGAGTCGGTGCTGCCCCATCCTGGAGGGGCCGCGCGCCTAGGGTGGTCCTGCAACAGAAACATTTGCAGGGGGTGCAGGGGGTGGGGTCTTCGGACCTCTGGCCCGGTCCTCTTTGGCTTGTCTAGAAGGAAGGAGATGAGGAAAGAAGAGTCCAGGGGACAGGCGACCTCTGAGAAGGGACAGGATCCCCCCTCCCCTCCCCTTAACGCGCAGAACCAGAAAACTCAATCGGGTCCCTCCGGGAGGGAGACCGACGCTTGAACCCCGAGGTGGACGGGGAGGCGGGAGGGGGGAGCTCGGGCTCAGGCTCCAGGGTCGCTCCCGGGCTTCTGGGGATCTCGAGCTCTCGGGACTTTGGCCGCCGAGCGGGGCTTCCCCTGGGCTTCCGGGAAAAGGACCTGGTCTTCCCAGTGCAGCGCAGCTTGAGCGCGCACTTTCAAATTTTTAGCTGTAGACAGAGAAGATGGCTTTCCTTCTAGCCGCAGCTAGGTACGGGCAAAGCAAAAACTCAGAGGAGGAGATGCATCCTTCCACTTTGGAAAACGTGTGTGATGGAGATGAGGTTGAAGCGGGGACCAAAGTGAGGGCCCACCCCCAGTCTGGATCCTCTGACTTTCCACGTTTTTTTTTTTTTCCTTCTGGGCGACCTGCAAACACCTGAACTGCGGTTATTCAGATAGGCGTAGGTAAGTGAGGAGGAACTCGAGGGAACAAGGCCCGCCTAACTGTAAATTCAGAAATTCTAAAGGATAAATCCCAATGCTTTACTTTGTCGCTTCACCTCACACACCTATGCGTGCACACACACATACACAATATACACACACTATTCTCCCTATCATACCTTTAGAAATATGATTCATTTTTATTAATAAGTACTATATACTCATCCTAGAAAGTCTGGAAAGCAAAAGTTTAAAAAAAGTAAAATTTAAATCCACATTACCTCCGCTATTATTTTTATTTCCTTCTAGTCTTTTTTTCCCTGTACAGTTATAAATTATATTTGCTTAACAAATTTGAGATACTTTTCGATATTGATCTTTTTCTAATCAGCAACATAGAATAAGCACTTTCCCCCTGACTTTAAATAATTTTTGAGCATAATTTTGATTACTGTATTTTATTGTCCTAACGATGTACCACAACTTAATGCCAGTCCTTTACAAGTAGAGAGCTAAAATACTTCCTTTTAAGAAAATAAATGTTGATGCAAAGAGCACTCTTCTAAATGGTCTTCTCTGCCTGTGATAATTTCCTGATATTAGATAATTAGAAAGAAAATTTCTTAACCAAATGAACATTTAAGTTTGTGGCTAAAAATGGCCAGATTGCCATCCAGGTCTTTTCTGCTAGTCTACACTCCTTCCCACCAGCATTGCAGGGATTTGCTTGTCTCTCAAGTGTCTTCTTTTAAAACTTTTCCTAGTTCTTCTATCTACAGGAACTGAATTAGTTCTGAAATGATCACCCTACCAAAGGTGATTTCTTATTTTGGCCATGTCTTTTCACCATGATTTTTTCCACCTCTACCATAAGACAATAAACAAGTAAAAGGGAAAAAAATGTAACCAGATAAGACAAAAAAAAAAATCAGGGAATGTATTTTTTTTTATTCTCTAGAACCTTTATAAAATAAACCAAAATTTGGACAATGACCCCTACATCAATTTTATAAGGTAAAATTACTCATTTTTCCCTCTTTTTCTAGACAACTTTTTGGCTACTGGGACTGGCATATCTGTCTGTATTTTTAAATGATTTTATCTATTTATTTGGGAGAGAAAGGGTGAGAGGGAGAGAGGGAGGTCACAAACATTGGGGAAGGGTAGAGGGAGAAGCAGACTCCCCGCTGAGCAGGGAGCTCCATGCAGTATTCTATCCCAGGACCCTGGGATCATAACCTGAGCTGAGGGCAGAACTTAACCCATTGAGCCATTCCGGTGCCCTCTGTATTTTTTAAGATAAATTTAAAATTACTCATTTTAATATATAGAAAGAACATAACTACTTATTTCCCAACTTCTTATGGAGTGCTAGTGGCTCCATCAATACTTCGTGTTTATACAGTTATTTATTTAATCAATTAAAAAATATAATGACATTTTATGTATAGAGTGAATGGGTTCAAAATTGAAAGAACTTGCAGAAGCTCACTTACTCTCCCCCTTAAAGTTCTCCTGAGAATTAAACATCATGTTAAAAAAAAAAAAAAAAAAAAAAAAAAAACAACCTGGTAAGTTTTTTTAAAAAAATGGCTCAACTCTAGGAATCATCAATATTTTTTTGAAAACCAGAAATTAAAAAAAAAATCTGTATAGACAAAAGGACCTCAAAATCACTGGGTCCTAAAGAATAAATACAAGCAATCCATCATCCTTAATCCTCTCCCTCATATTCTGAAACAGTCATATTCTTAGTAAGCACGTAATATTCTATAGTGCATACCTCTTCACCATAGTAATATCTAAAGAGACCCTAAATGATAAGCAATGTCCTCATTATCACCAGAAGAATTATATCCATAATTCTTGAATCCATTAACCCGCAACTGTTTTGTCCTTTGTAAATTATTTTATATGTTTAGAAGCTGCTTTAAAATGTAAAGTCTCGAGGCATTTTCTTTTTTTTTTATTATTTCATCTATTCATGAAATACAGAGAGAGAGAGAGAGAGAGAGAGAGGCAGAGACACAGGCAGAGAGAGAAGCAGGCTCCATGAAGGGAGCCTGACGTGGGACTCAATCCGGGGTCTCCAGGATCAGGCCAGGCTGAAGGCGGCGCTAAACCGCTAAACCGCTAAACCGCTAAACCGCTGAGCCACCCGGGCTGCCCTCAAGGCATTTTCTTAATCATTGTACTGATAGAATAATTTGAATAATCCAAATAAGGATTATAAACACAGAAAAATGGGTTGACTTATTTCTTACACCAAATCATCCATAGAAGTAAGACAAAATCATCTGCATGAATCTGGTACACCTCCATATCTTGACACTCAACTTTTTTTTTTTTTAAGAATTTATTTATTTATCCATGAGAGACAGAGAGAGAGAGAGAGAGAGGCAGAGACATAGGCAGAAGGAGAAGCAGGCTCCTCGCTGGGAACCTGATTGGGGACTTGATCCCTAGATCTGGGATCATGCCTGAGCACAAGGCAGATGCTCAACAGCTGAGCCACCTAGGCATCCTGACACTCAACTTTTCTAAGCAATATGACAGCTTCAGTTTTTTTTCATGTAAGAGACATAAATTTTATGTTCTTTTAATTTTCTTTCTTTCTTTCTTTCTTTTTACCATAGTGGACACACAACATTACATTAGTTTCAGGCGTACAACATAATGATTTAACAACTCTACACTATATGCTATACTCACCACAATGTAGCTACTACCATCTGTTGGTATATTTGTTAAAAAATTTTATTTGTTTGTTTATTTGAGAGAGAAAGAGAGTGCAAGTGAATGTGGGGGGCAGAGGAAGAGGGAAAGAGAAACCCAAGCAGATTCTGCTCCACAATGAGTATGTAGCCTACAGAGTCTAACACAGAGCTTGATCTCAGGACCACGAGATCATGACCTGAGCCTGAGCAGAAACCGAGAGTCAGATGTTTAATGTACTTCACCACCCAGGCACCCCAAGTATACTTTTTAATACAAATGTTTTTAGTGCATAACACATCTTATGTTAAATTTTTTTTTTTAAGATTTTATTTATTCATGAGAGACACAGAGAGAGAGAGGCAGAGACATAGGCAGAGGGAGAAGCAGGCTCCCTGTGGCGAGTCTGCTATGGAACTCAATCCCAGAACCCTGGGATCATGACCTGGGATCATGACCTGAGACGAAGGCAGAGGCTCAACCACTGAGCCACCCAGGTGCCCCAAAATTGTTTTATTCTTTATCTTTTAAACTAACACTAATAAACTACAAGTAGGTATTCTCAATACCTTCCACCAGTTAAAAAAAATCCTACTGTTAAATTACTTCTGGAAAATTAAAATGTTTTTGAAATCTAAAAGTTATTTGGACGTTTGGAATCTAAATACCATTTTAGATGTTGTTTGGGGCGATTTATTTACATACAATTTACAGTCTGAAACCTTCCTTTTGGTCTCAAACTAAGTTCCCCATAATTATCAGGTTACTATTAGTATTCAGAACTGTAAACCAAGAAAAGATCTATATGAAATTGTATTTGAAAGACATAATTGAACTTTCCAAAGAAAGTAAAAATAATCAGAAGCCTTTTACCATCAATGGGCAGCTATTCAGGATGATCATCTTTTACGGTTGCCCAATGTGAAAGCAGATTTTGGCAAAATTAGCACTGAAAATTGAACCAAATATTATACTTGTATGCATAATTTCTGCATGAACATACAATTAAGATCCTTAGATGGAATTTATTATTGCATTCGTCAGCAATTCCATTATAAAAACATGATGGTGGAAGGTTTATAACAAAACTATAAAAATGCTGAGATGAAATCTGATAAGCAGAGTTTAGCACAACTGTTTTCTTAATTACAAATCTTCAAAGAAAATTTCAAAGGCAACGAAGACACTTAAGTACATTTTACATATGACCTTCCAAAATGAACCTGCAATTTGAAAAACCAGGAGATTGTCTTTAATACAAAAAGTAAATTATTTTATTTTTCCAAAAATAACTGGTGGACTAATTTAAAGTACTAAATCTACTTTTCATAGGGTGATATTATTTCATTAAATTTATCTTTAATATAAGATAGAAAAGTATTGAAGTTTTGGTATATACCTTTATCTTGGTGCAAGTTCATTCAAAGGTTCCTGAACTTTGCCAACATGTTGGGTGAAGTTAGTCCTAGTTTCTGGTCACTACCCTCTCTTGCTGTGAATGCTGGACTAAAAAAGATTGCAAAACAAGAGTCAGCAGTTCTGACCATTTTGTTTTGACTTTGGGGTTTCTTTGAATCCAAAGCTCAAAACCAAACCTGGCAGAGGAGGAGAAGTAAAGGAAAGAAGCCATGTAAACTAACATGAATAAAATACCAGAAAGATGGAAAAAATCCTCAAGTCTCTATAATTCAAAGCCTATACATTTCCACAACTTTCTCTGTGACCCTAAATTTTTAGTTCTGTGCCTGAAATATATTCCATAAAGAAATACAAGGAAATGCAAAGAATAGTATGAATGTATTTTAAAACACTTCTTATGGTTACTATTTGGTAGAAATCCATTCTTAATATTGCAGAAAGCAAAGAATTTTTAATGTTCAGTGAAACCAAAAATTTAATAAATATGATGGAAATTATCATAATAAAATGACTTATGGTTACTTAGTGCTTTATGGTTTTCAAAGCACTATTCACGTACCTCCTCTCATTTGATCCTCCCAACTGGATTTCAAGGGAACTAGAGTCTCTCTATTAAATTGAGTCATCACAATACCATCTTAAAAATTCATTCACTCATTGAAATCAGCATGATACTGAGATACCTATAGAGGACCAACAGTCACATATAAGCAACACTTCACTTTGAAAGATATTGTTTCCAAAGATCAAAAGCACCTTAACACACTTTGTGGATGATAAATTATACAAAAGGCTAGTAGAGTCCAGCTCCCTCAAAGCCAAATTTTACCACCTTCCATTTAGGGCTCTGTGAAAGAGATTTCCACCTGCAGTCAGCAAACGTAGATGACCTCAAAGCAGCTGTTGCAGACAGCTTTTTATAATTTCCAGTCTTCAAAAGGGAGGAAAATATCTATGAGAATCTGGAAATAGATCAAACAGTTGGTATACAATAAAAGGCAACAACATCACATACATGTGTTTGAATGAATGAACAAATGAATGGAATATGATTACACAATTATTTTACTGCAGATAATTTTGTGATTTCTCCAAAACTTAGTGAAATCACTAGTTGCATTTGTTACAAATCAGATCTTGAACTCACTGACTATATTTAGTCCCATAGTTTAGTGAAATGTTGGAGAAGCTACAAATGGTCTGAAGGAAAAAAAATGGAATAATTGGATTCTTAGGTCTGAGTATAGTAACAATATCTATAACCATATTTTTATTTATATAATAGCACGTGTTCTAAACACTGAGTTGGGTTCTTTACATAACTATTAAAGTTCAAATAATAATTTTAGGATATGGATACCATGATTACCCTAGCAGTCATGAGGAGAGTATGGAATTAAGAAGTAAATAACTTGCCCAGGCTCAATCAGCAAATAGATAGTGAAACTAAGATTTATACCCAGTCAAGGATTTGAGACCAATTTCTTAGGGACTGAGGTTATTTGTGAATGAGTATATGTTTATTATTTTTAAGCAGAAATTATGTGCTAAAAATAAGTAACTATCTTTATAAGGATCAGAAATGTGGACATGTGTTTATCATGTACCAAAGGAATATAGTTTTTTTAAAACCGGTAAGGTGGACTACTGGTGTAAGTTTTTGAAGAGGCCTTGAAATAATCTTCTATGGATATTTTAAAGTCAAAACTTTCCTCTAGGGGCTTCAATGCAATCCTGCCACAAGAAAAGAGACAAAACTCTTTTTGATGAACATAATGATTATAAACACAAGCTTTGGAATTTGGCAGAAGTGGGTTTGAATTGCAAGTACATCACATCATGTTATGGAAGTAGTACAGCTTATTTAACCTTGTTGGCCTTTAATTTATTCATCTTTAAAATAGAGATAATAAGGCAGCCCTGGTGGCTCAGCGGTTTAGTGCCACCTTCAACCCAGGGTGTGATCCGGGAGACCTGGATCGAGTCCCACATCAGGCTCCCTGCATGGAGCCTGCTTCTCCCTCTTCCTGTGTCTGTGCCTCTGTGTGTGTGTGTGTGTGTGTGTGTGTGTGTGTGTGTGTGTGTCTCATGTATAAATAAATAAAATCTTAAAATAAAATAAAATAAAATAAAATAAAATAAAATAAAATAAAATTAATAATATTCAGCCAGTTGGGCCATTATAAGGATTGACTGAAATATGTATGCAGAGTAAATGGTGTACAAGCACTCAGTAAATGGTAACTACTATTAAAATACTCATCATCATCATATCCCTTACAACTTTATGGCAATAAAAAGTCTATGAACAAGGCACCACCTTTACTACCAATGATAATATATGAAAGTACAAAATATAAAAAGTAGAATTCATTATAAAATACCTTTAGGTAAATTGAAAAATATCAGATTTTTCCTCCAATATTTTTTATTCCTGGAATACTTATATGTCAGCATTTAGTTCTGGTCTCTGCATCTTTCTAAGTGGAACAATACACACCCGTCAAATGAACAGGGAGATCAAAACTCCCTCCTTTATTTTTTTTAAACTTATTTTTATTTATTTATGATAGACATAGAGAGAGAGAGAGAGGCAGAGACACAGGCAGAGGAGAGGGAGAAGTAGGCTCCATGCCAGGAGCCCGACGGGGGACTCCATCCCGGGACTCCAGGATCGCGCCCTGGGCCAAAGGCAGGCGTGAAACTGCTGAGCCACCCAGGGATCCCCCAACTCCCTCCTTTAACTTGCTACTGCGATTGCATATATATTTTAAAGGAAAGGAAAGTGATTTTAAATCTGAGAAAAATGATATGAATTCAGAGAAGCTCTTTAAAAAAAGAAAGATTTTATTTTACTTATTCATGAGAGACACACAGAGAGAGGCAAAGACATAGGCAGAGGGAGAAGCAGGCTCACTGCAGGGAACCCAATGCAGGACTTGATCTCAGGGCCCCGGGATCATGCCCTGATCTAAAGGTAGATGCCCAGCCATTGAGCCACCCAGGTGCCCCTCATTCAGAGAAGTTCTATTTTATCAGCAGCCTAGACATTACATTTAAATATATATTGTCCAAGTAAGTGTGCGTTTATTCAATCAGATAATTTCTAATGGAATAGTTCTGTATCTTAATTGCAACAGTAGTTGCACTGACCTATATATGTGATAGAATGACATAGAACTATGTCTTTTTACACCGATGTTAATTTCCTGGTTTTGATATTGTAATATAGTTATGTAAGATATAACCAATGGAGAAAGCTGAGTGAAAGGCACACAGAACATCTCTATACCACCTCTGTAATGTCCTATGAATCTATACTTAATTCAAAATAAAAACTGAAAAAATCAGTTAATAACTATGACATTCATTTGAACCTATAAAGCACCTAACAAATGTGAATTATCATTAATTTTAGGGAGACATTCACACATACTTGATTCTTGTCCTGTTCTATAATTTTTCTTCAAGTGTTTCATGAAAGTGAAGCCAAGTTTTGTTCATGGTATTATGTGGATCCTGGAATGAAAATCAGGACTCTACCCCTGAAAGTCATAGCCAAGAACTAAATATCTGATTCTGGATTCTGTGGTCCATGCCAACTTCCTTGGCCAGATACATTCATTCTCAAGTATGGGTTTGAGTGTTGGAAGAGCTACACATCCTAATTTTGCCACTTACTAGATTAGATAACTCACTTAAAAGATCTGGGCTTCAGTACCAATCCTGGTCTATAAAGTAGAAGTAATAAATGCAGAGTTATATAAATTGTCAGAAGAGATCACATAAAGTGCTTAGTACAATGCCTCATACAAAGTAAATATTTAGTGAATGTTGTTATTGTTTATGCTATTTCAATGTTGAACGTGTATATAAAATAAAATGACAATTCAGCCTTTTAGAAAGGCTCATGAGAACAAATACGAAAACAATATTAAATTGTCTTGCTTCTCCTAAACAGAATCAGTCTTTTAATTAGCATGGCATTTGTGCCAAATTTAATCTGCCAGCATTATAGTAAATTTTTGTTTAATTTTGTTTTTAAACATAGAAATTTAAAGATAAGGCTTCTGGTCCATGACATGTAATCACAATCTTTGATCTGCCAGGAAGGTCACTGTAAACCCTACTTTTCTGAAATAACCTCTAAAATTTTCATATAAAGTTTTTTATATGAAAAGATGATACCTTGATTGGTAAATCCTCCGAGAATTTATTTTTGAACAAATTCATTTTGAAGGCTGTAGTGTTGGTAATAGCAATTGAGAAGTAGAACTGCCTCAATTATTATGCATACCTGATCTAGACAAACATGAAATATGAAAACCTGGAACTCAGTTCAGTCAACCAGGAATAGATACACAATCATGCTTTGTTTTAGGTTCCCTGAGGGACATAGGAGTCCCTATGCACCCCAGAAGTTTAAATAATTGCCACCTGCTTTCCACAGAAGAGAATCAGAGAGGAAAGGAGAAAAGGACCCTCCTTGGAACAACAGAGAGGGAAGTTGGGTCTCAAGGTGCATTATTGGAAATCCTGCACTATTTCTGCCATTTATACCTTTATGAAAATTTGGCACCTAGCTTTACCCTCTTTATTCGTGGATTTTTTTTCACTCTGAAATTAGTAAATTTATACAAAATCTTTGAAAAGTTTTGTACACTTTGGCCTAAATTTATTTGTAATTTAAATAGGAGTTTTTGAAAAGATGAAGTTGGCATGAATTTCTCTCAACATTTAAAAATGGGTAACTCTAAAAAAATTAAATAAATAAATAAAAATGGAGTGTCTGGGTGGCTCAGTGGGTTGAGTGTCTGATTCTTGATTTCAGTTCAGGTCATGACCTCGGGGTCCTGAAATCAAGCCCTGCATTGGCTCCATGCTCAATGAAGACTCTGCTTGAGATTCTCTACCTCTCTCTCTCTACTTCTCCTTCTGCTCATGCTAAATAAATCAATAAATATTAAAAAAATAAAAATGAAAATGTGTAACTCTTTCATATCCACTATTTTAATAATTTTTATTCCTTGCATAGAAAGATAAAAGGATAATTGTCATGTCTTGTTCCTTTGAAAAGCTTTGATTCAACTTTAAATGGTTTATTTGAGGGTTGATGGTAAAGGGCCTTCTGAAATTTACTAAAATTTTTCTGACTTGGGGAGCATACCCACTTTCAAATATTCTCACCATGGGTTCATACTTTGACCAAAAAATGTGGTAACTATAGTTAACAAACATTTGACAAGTGGTTTTGTTAATTGTAGATCTTATTGAACATGCCACACCATTGCTTTCATCACTATTCCCTTGCTTAATCTCACCGCAGTCCATTAAAATTAGAGCAGATGAGCTCAGTTAAAATATGCATAAAGGATGCCACTTTGTTTCAAGACGACACAACCACAAATTAAACTTCATACCCTTACTAGTATATTGCATTTCATCAAATTCAATCAACCACTTCTAAAGTTAACATGAAGCAGGCTTAAAAATGCTTAGGACTTAAAGTATTGCACAACAAAACACAACAAAAATCTTCCCAAATTGCATCCACATGAAATAATACACCATACTTTAATCCAAATCTCAATGTCCTTATCCAGGACACCCTCCAAGCTTCTCTTTCTATGGTTATAACCCTTCCTTCCATTGTATGGTTCACATACATGCAAACATGCATACATGTAAAAGTCTTTTTATCAGAACGCATTCAAAAGTGTTTTAGAATGGGTGGTCCTTATGTAAATTTTTTCACTATTAACTCAAATCTTTTTTTTTTAATTATTATTATTATTTTTTTTATTTATGATAGTCTCACAGAGAGAGAGAGAGGTAGAGACACAGGCAGAGGGAGAAGCAGGCTCCATGCACCGGGAGCCCGATGTGGGATTCGATCCCCGGTCTCCAGGATCGCGCCCTGGGCCAAAGGCAGGCGCCAAACCGCTGTGCCACCCAGGGATCCCTATTAACTCAAATCTTAAAACTGATTTCATATCTCTTCCTTTTTCTTCATACTTTGGTAGTTTCACTATTTTTTCAAATTGCCATCTCTTTCTTGAATATTTCATGTAATATTAATGATTGTTGAGCATTTCTAACTTTTGTCACCAAAATTCAAGTAAGCATCAGTGTCTTTACATATATTGAAAACAAGCCCAGGAATTATTCCAGTTACTGACTGATCATTAGCCACACATAAGTATATCAGACCTAAATATAATTACCAAGACCAGCAGCCAGTAAATTGTAGAAAAGGTGTCTGGAATTGCCATTCAGGAAACCTACAGAACACTCATTGATTAGATGAGGGTCATTTACTCAATGAGAAAAACAGAATTTTCCCTGGGAGCAGAACTACTTCCTCTTGGAGAGATTCAATACTATCTGAAGTTCAGGTAATTTACCATATCAAGAAAGGCGTTAGGATTCAAGAATGCTCTCTGAACTTTGGCTCTAGTTGAGAAGATCTAAGCCGTATTTTACAAGATTAGGGCATTTTGTGAATTCTTACAGCTTGCTTACAGAAATTTCACTAGTAGGAATTTAGCCTAGGAAAATAACACTATATATTATTGTTTATAATATTGAGAAAATAACCTAGATATCTAAAAATGTAAGTCCTTAAAAGATGTAAGTCCTTGTTTAAAATTGTGGTCACCTGGGTGGCTCAGTTGGTGAAGTGTCTGCCTTAAGCCCAGGTCAAGATCCGGGTCCTGCGATGGAGCCACACTGGGCTCCCTGCTCAGTGGGGAATCCGTTTCCCCCTCTGTCCCTCCCCTCAACTCATTTTCTCCCACCCTCCCTCTCTCTCAAATAAATAAACTGTTGTGGTCATTTAAAGGATGATGTACAAAAGAGATTGTGCTGTGAAAAGATGATTCCAAAAAATGATAAATGAAAAGGTATACAGCTAAATGTAAGGCATGATTTCATTTCTGTTTCATATAGATATGTGTATAAATATGTGTTTATGTATGCACTTTACTTACATATAAATATTTATATATGGATATAAATATTTTACATATGCTCTATAATTGGCCATTTTTGTACTTGTTTATATTTTTCCAGTTTTCTAACATTCTTTTGTAGTCAGAAAAATAGCATAATTATTTTAAAATAAGTGGGACTACATCAAACTAAAAGCTCTGCACAGCAAAAGACACTATCAAAAAATTAAAAGGCAATCGATGGAATAAGAGGAAATATTTGCAAATATCTATCTGATAAGAGGTTTAAATCCAAAATATCCAAGTAACTCTTACAACTCAATAGCAAAAAACACAAATAATCCAATTAAAATGGACAAAGGACAGGAAAAGACGTTTGTCCAAAGAACACCTACAAACGGCCAACAGGTACATGAAAAGGTGCTCAACATCACTCATAAGCATGGAGATGCAAATCAAAACCACAATGAGATGTCATCTCACACCTATCAGAATGGCTATTACCAAAAAGAAAAGAGAGAAGTGTTGGTAGGATGTGGAGAAAGGGGAACCCTTTTACAATGTTGGTGGGAATATAAATTAGTAGTCACTATGGAAAACAGCTTGAAGGGTCCTCAAAAAGTTAAAATAAAACTATTATATGACCCAGCAATCCTATTGCTGGTTATCTATCTGAAGGAAATGAAGGCAGTGTCTGGAAGGGATATCTGTGCTCTTCATGTTCACTGCAGCATTATTTACAACAGCTGAGACACGGAAGCAACCCGGTGTCCACTAATAAATGAATGGATAAAGAAAGCGCGGACTATACATGGATTGGAATACTATTCAGTCATTTAAAAAAAGAAGAAAATACTGTCTTTTGCAATTAGTGATGGATTTTGAGGTCATTAAGTCAGAGAAAGACAAATACTGTATATTCTTACTTACATGTGAAATCTAAAAATACCAAAATCATAGAACTGGAGTAGAATGGTGGCTGCCAGCAGTTGTGGGGCAGAGGAAATGGGAAGAATGGGAAGATGTTAGTCAAAGGGAACAAACTTCCAGTTAAAAGATTAATTCTGAGGGTATAATATACAGCATTGTTCTAATGAACAATACTGTATTATAGACTTGAAAGTTGATAAGAGAATGGATATTAAATGTTATCAAAATTAAAAAAGAAAAATACAATTATTTTATATTAAAAATAGCCACACAAAACAATTTGTGAATTTTGTCAGTTGTGTGTCAGGATGCTATTACTCAAGGGAGAACTATTGCCTTCTTAGCTCTAAAATATTTATTTATTTTTTTATTTTTTTTTTTTTGTTTTTTTTTTTTTTTTTTTTAGCTCTAAAATATTTAAAACTAGGCATTTAATATGCTGAGATGTGACATTCTGTAATATTTTTCTTTGGATACCGCAGAGCATAACATTATCAGCATACTAGAGGCCTCTCTCATGCTTCCCTCCAATTATGGCCCTTCTCTCCCTACAAGGATATCCAGTAACCTGATTTTTAACAACCTTGATTAGCTTCCCAGTTTTTGTATTGTTTTATGTGTAATGGAAATCATCGGGTTTGGGGAAAAGACTGCTTTTCAATTACAAATCTGTCTTCAATAAAACATGTATTTTGACATTCCTCCTCCCCAAACATACAAGAGAAGTTGAAATTAATTAGCAAGATAAGGAATAAATTTACCATTAACTACACAGAGTTAAAAACTAAAAGGAAAAGTACTTGTAAATATACACTTCAATTTTATTGATACTGAAATGGAAAATGCAAGTGGAAATTTTAACAATGTTGTGAGCCTTCTTAAACACAGCTGAGTTCACCCACAACTTACACACATACACACACACACGCCTAATAAAAATAACTATCATAAACTATACTAATTTCTAAGGAAATTCCTGGTTTTTAAACAATTAGCACCACAGTTTTCTTCCTATTTAGCTCCATGGGCATTACAATGCATGTATGAGTGCTTGTGCATGTGCATTGTGTGTGTGTGTGTGTATGTGTGTGTGAAGGTACAAATTGTATAACATTTAGTGTTTACTTCATCTTTTTAAAGGACATATTAGAACCAGATAAGTGTACATATCCATATGCATATTCATTGTCATATACTTTTCATATTCATGTTTGAAAACTGCCATATATTAAAAGAAAAAATATATTTCTAACATAATTTCAAAATATTTCAAACTTGCACTGCTTTTAATAACTTTTATTGTTTTTAACATGTGACATTTTATCCCCATTAGCAATAACAGATGTCTAATGCATTAAAAAGGAAAATCCTGCACATATGTTGAAATAGAGGACTTTACTGAAAGGAAAGCATGTGCTTTGATTTATATTAGTCAAAATTTAGATACTGTACTTGGTGCTATTTCAGGAAATGAAAAGGTGAGGAAACAGTTATATACTATTAAACCAGAGCAAAAGTCTCCATAGAAACCAAAACAGTTTCAGTGGGAGCCACATAAGCTAAATTAATACCTAGAATATGGTCATATTAGCCCCTAGAGAGCTAATTCGAATGGAATAAAAACCTGTCTACTGGTTCATGCATGTTACATAGTATTTACAATTATTCTTTGTTCACGTCTGATTGTCAAAAACTCATCAGTCGAGACTATGAAAATCTGGGTGAATACTAAAGAGAAAAGATCACAAAAAGTCCATTATCTTCACTACAAGTCAAAGGGCAAACTGAAAAATAATGAAGGAGAAATCCCATTTTATTTGTATTTGGCTGGTGTTTTGCCTCAGATTTCACAGACACTCCTGTAGACGTGGCTCCCCACTCCACTGCAGACAGTGCTGAGTGAGAAATCACAAGCCAGTAGGGACAGCAATTGATTTACTGAACAACTACTATGCACTAGCTGCCTACATATACTATGTCATCCCATCCTTACAAAATACTATGATGAATATTAATATGTCAACTTTACAAATAAAAAAAAACAAGCTCAAATTGGATAAAATATCCTGTCTAAACTTAGACAGGGTGGAGCCTGATTTTGACCTAGTTGTCTCTTTCTCTAGAAGTGACTGTGACAAATGTTGCCATAGTATAGCTCTGTGCCCCTGTCAATTAGCTGGACGATGGCATGTACTCCTTGTGAAGGTGGCCCAGCATTGTTTGTGCATCCAGTTTGGTAAGGAACTTATTTAAGTACAGACTGAAGGACTCCTTTAAGGGTTACTGTTAGTTCCTATGGTTTCAATTTATACCATCTTTCAATACTATATGTGTTGCTAGCAGGATGATTTGAATTTTATGCAATTTATGTTTTGTTTCCTTACTCTCATTTTCTATATTGCTTTGTGTTCACAGAGTGTGAAAGAGTTTCTTCCATCTAAATTGGGCTGTTTTCTTAAATGCTTCAGAAATACATATGTGTGACCTACATGTATAGCTTCTTACTGCCTGATAACTATAACAAAAAGGCTACCACCTCAAGACCACATAATCCTTGATATTTCCTTCATGCGATGCATTTGAGGCTCTGATTTAGAATTAATGATGAGGTACACTGTCATCTAAAGTATCCTACATAGGATATTTATCGTATTTATGATGCTTGGAACAGCAAAAAAAAGGGGGGGGGAGGAGGGGAGAGTACGTGAAATATATAAGCATTAGATAAATCTATCTCGTGTTTTGGCTGATATGTCCTAACTAGTCCAACCCTTGTGCTACTGGACAGTTACTTTGTTTTTTTTTTTCTTTTTGTTCACTGTATTTTTCTGGCTCCTTAGCAAAATTAAAACTAAATTGAGATGATCTTCTATAAGTGAAATTCTAACCTTAAAACTGAGAAAATTTCCTCGTAAAGATGTTTACTTCATCATCTCCACAAAAGGAAAATACAACTTATGGGTTTAAACTAGTTCATATCTAAATACAATTCTAGTATAAGACAATAACATTGCCAAGTTATAATGCCAAAGAACCCAAAAACAATGTAAAGAGCAGCACCGAGGTCAGAAATGTCAAGTCCTACTTGCAAGAGGACAGTGTGGACAAACCCCAGTGAAACATCTTTTAAGAGGGAAGGGTACTATTCAGACTAAACTATGAATCTAAGGGTGGCTGGAAACTTTTCATGGAGGCTGATCATAAATTTACTACTGAATGAATCAAGTGGCATAAGTGAATATAATTCTTAGATTTATAACATTTAATTCAGAAATAGAGGTTCTCTGGGGCACCTGGGTGGCCCAGGGGTTGAATGTCTGCCTTTGGCTCAGGTCATGATCTTGGGGTCCTGGAATCGAATCCTGCATCGGGTTCCCCACAGGGAGCCTGCTTCTCCCTCTATGTCTATGTCTCTGCCTCTCACTCTTGTCTCTTATGAATAAATAAATACAATCTTTAAAACACATACACACACAGAAATAGAAGTTTTCTTGAGATAAAATTCCAACAATGGGAGAATTTCCGTGTCAGAAGATATGACTTATGACATTTTCCTTATGAGCTTAAAGTATAAGACCATTATTGTATCTCTGATTTTGTGAATGTTCTTTAGACTACTTCAATATTGCATAAATCTGTTTTTCCCCCATACTGACTGGTTTGCTACAAGTTAGTTGTTGGTGCTTTTTAATATTCCTATATCATTCGTAATTGGCTTTCAATGCATTTATATTACAATTCTACTAGTCCTTTCTTGATCATTCATGCCACAAGGATAAGTGGCTATGTATAACAAAAAATAAATAAAATCCTCATAGATCTCTCTTGCCTCCCTTCTCTTCCCTCTTTCCCCACAGTTTTTCCCCTTGTTCATGTTGTCACTGTTAGATTCATTAACTAAATTTTATATAATAGCATATAAAAGTTTATTTTCTTTTCTAGATTCTTTCCTTCTGTGAAAAATGCATGCAAATTATGTTTTCTACAGAAATTATAGAGAAGAAAACATGAAGATCTATTTTCTTCAGTTTAGTGAAGTGAGTGGGCTATAAATATCTCCTTTGGGAGAGAAGTTGACAACATGATCAAGAAGGTGAACAATTTCCTGACTTCCCTTTCCCAAGTCAATATGTATGGTCATTCTTATGTGCAGCCCTACACTAAGCAAGCACATAAATGTTAGCGAGGAGAGAGTGAAAAGTAGCAATAATGTAGGCTCAGTTTACATTTAAATTGGGCTGGAGCAAACTGAGTTCTCTTGCTCTGTTCAGCATCCAACTCTTGTGCTAACTTTCAGGAAGAATTTAACAAAAATCTATCAAGTTTATTGGATGCTTACTATGGGCTTGACTCTGTTCTCAACACAATTTTCTCCTTCAGTTAAGATATCTTCCCTAAAATGAGCTCACAGTGGAATGAGGGATATACACTTACTCAGCTTGTGCAGATACTGGATGGGACATGTGGGAGTCTTAGGAACACTAGCTATTGGAATATAATAGAAGACATGTACTTAATATATTGTAAGTTGTGTGGTACCTTATACTGAAATGCCCTTAGGTTGAGACTGCTGGAAGAGGAGCACTGACATGCTGAGTAAAACAGCCACATACCTAGCACGCACACTATGACTAGGTCTAAAGGAGTAAATTCTAAGCCATGCTGAAGCCAAGATTCATGACTATTTTATTCACTACTTGATTAAGAGCCTGTTAATTATCCAACACGACCCATTCTCCCCTTCTTCCTTTAGCAAAAGAAACTGTGAAAGTGATGCTTGACATGGCTATCCAGCTAATGACTACATTTCACAGCCTCACTTGTAGTTAGTTGTGGCTAAGGGACTATGAGCTAATAATGGCATGTGAGGAGTAGTCACATGTAATTTCTAGACAGGGCCCTTTCGAGAGGACATGTCTTCCCTTGGCTTCTCTCCTTTCTCAATGGCTGGAATGCAAAATTGAAAGGAGACCTAGGGTGGTCATGTGGTCCATGAAAGAGAAGTCATATTTTGAGGATAGAGTAAGAAGTTAAATCAACAAGGCTGAGCCATTAAGCCAAGCCTATAACACCTATCCAAATTTTTCATAAAACAAGCTGTACTGTTTAATCCAGTACATTTTTTAATCTATTATAGTACTATATGCTACTTAATATATCTCTTCCTCCCAGGTGCCTGGAACAGTGCCTGACATATAAAAGGGTCTCATTAATATTGTGCACCATGAAGGAGCAGAATGAACTCACACTGCACAAGTTTTTAAGCCTAAGGCCAGAGTACAAACAGGCAAGGACTAAGTTTAAATTGTTCTAACCATGTTAAGCTGATATGAGAGAGCAAGTGCTACATATTATGCCTTTTCCCCACCCCAGTTTATAACATATCACAACTCCTCATACCCTAGCCTCATCTCACAAGGCATCAGTCTGATATTTCAGAATGGAAAAACAATCGCTGGACAAAATGAAAGAGAGCCTGAAATGTGATAGAGTAGAAGTCAGCTTGGGTACATTATAGAACACAAAGTATTGTCATTTTATGACAGTACAAACAATATAAATTTGATTGCAATACAATTTTTTCAAACAAATAGTTAAAATATATCTTATCTAAATTCAAAGTTTTAAATTATAAGAAATTTAGCATGCTTTTAGTTCATCTGTCTTTTATGACTTTCTCTTTGGTTAATGAAGTCTGGGCTAAGAATACTAAATTACAGAAGATGGTAATTATTGTTACACTCTTGCCACCAACTAGGGCAACAAAGCTTTCAAATTACATTACTCATGTCTTCCATTTAAGACATTGTTGGGCTCAATGGTTTTCTCAACCTTACTTCATTTTACTATCAAATTTCAGGGAGCAAAATCTAAAAATCACTTCTCAATAGCTTTTAATATCTCAGCTAAGAAAGATAGTATTTACTGAAGATAGCCAGAAGTATATGTATTATTCAGGACATTCAAAAATCTCTGACAGTATTAAACCACACAGAGAGAACTGCTTTTGTTAAGGTTACTTGTAGTAAGTCATCTT
This sequence comes from Canis lupus dingo, assembly GCF_003254725.2. Taxonomy (NCBI): domain Eukaryota; kingdom Metazoa; phylum Chordata; class Mammalia; order Carnivora; family Canidae; genus Canis; species Canis lupus. The sequence continues at coordinate 33,238,552 of NC_064256.1, read as the reverse complement.
TGTCACCATAACATCATAAACCTATGTTAAATAGCTTTATTTAAAAATAAAAACAGAACAGCCCTATGAAATTTGGGTATTTAATATATTGTCATGAATAAAATCCTTTATGAAACTGAATGCTTCCTTTTCCAATTTACTTAAGTAAAAAAAAAAAAAATCTTTCAGGAATAGTCAGACTTCTCCTGGACTCTGTGTGTGGAGTGTGTGTGTGTGTGTGTGTGTGTGTGTTTCCCTCATGAAACCTATGGTATTTCTGTGTGTGAGGAAGAAATGAGGAGTGGAAAAACAAAAGATATTTATTTTGTAGAGTAATAAATAATCCAGAAGGGGCATAGGGATTAGTGGAGGAGTATAATTTTAAGTAGTAGGGTGATATTTATGAAATTAGAGATAATTTATTTTCCCAAGAAGAAAGCAGGACAAATTGAGAAGATGCAATAATCGATAATACCAGTATTTTTAAATGGTGGATCAGAAACTTGGTTCTAAGAAGTCTAGTATACAATATGAATAGGTGCCACAAAAAAAAAAAAAAAGACTGTAGTCTTTTCCTTTCTCATCAGTATTTGTGCTGGTGCTCCTACACACACACACACACACACACACAAAATGCTCAATATGTGTGTGTATATATGCATATATATGTGCATGTACATTCATATATATACACACACACCTATATATGTGGCATATATAGCTATAGTAAGACTAGATATGTTTATCAAACAATTTCAGAATCTAGTTAGAATTAATATTTGGTTGAATATCTGTGGGAAGAAACAGTGTCCAAATCCGTGTTTTTAAAACAAGTGTCTTTAAAATCCCTGATTTTTGAGGAACAGATAATACTTTATATTTCACTGTTAAGTATACTGGCTAAAATGTAAGTTTAAGATAACACTGAGGTAAATTGAGAAATATTTAACCTGTGATAGGACCTGCATATTTTTGTACATTCCTAAAGAGAGTAATAATCGAAAAACAAGAATTTATGGGATTCCCATTTTGCACACTATGGAGCCCACAAGGAATATGGGAAGAGTCTGGTTTCTTCTTCTTCTTTCTTCTTTCTTCTTTCTTCTTTCTTCTTCTTCTTCTTCTTCTTCTTCTTCTTTCTTCTTCTTCTTCTCCTTCTTCTTTTCTTTTCTTCTTCTTCTTCCTCCTCCTCCTCCTTCTTTCTTCATTCTTCTTTCTTCTTCTCCTTCTTCTTCCTCCTCCTCATTCTTTCTTTTTTCTTCTTCTTCTTCTTCCTCCTCTTCCTCCTTCTCTTCCTCCTCCTCCCCCTCCTCCTTTCTTTTTCTTTTTCTTTCTTTTTCTTTCCTTTCTTTCTTTCTTTCTTTCTTTCTCTTTTCTTTCTTTCTTCTTCTTCTTCTTTCTTCTTTATTCTTTTTTTCTTCTTCTTTTTAAAGATTTTATTTATTTATTTATTCATGAGAAACACAGAGAAAGAGGCAGAGACATAGGCAGTGAGAGAAGCAGGCTCCCTGTAGGAGCCTGATATGGGAGTTGATTCCAGGACCCCAGTATCACAACCAAAGGCAGACACTCAACCACTGAGCCACCCAGGTGCCCCAAGAGTCTGGTTTCTCATAGCAATTAAGCTTCTCAGGAAGAAAATACTAACAAATGAAACAGATTCCAATGTGAGCCACTTAACACTAACTTGTGCTACAGGGAGTCTCAATGGTATGAATTCTGGAAATGCCATCTCTCTTGGAGTTCTGAATACACTGCACCCAAACTAATTTCCTACTATAGCGTGAATACCCAATCTGTCCATCTTGATAGGGAGACTGTACTCCTTGTAATCGCTTGGATGGAGGAAAGGGTGGGCTGGAGTAAAGAGATGGATTAATGATGGCTCTCAGGTTTTTAGGCTAAGCAATTAGATAAATAATCTACTGAGCTTGTGGGAGGAACAAATTACATTAGAGTAACAATAAGTTCAAGATGTCTGTGAGAAACCCAAAGTGTGGTATGAAGCAGATAGTTGAATAAGAATCTTCAGCTCAGACAAAACACCACCTACTATGGAAAATGGAAGTCATATGGCTCCTGTTACCATTTCTTGGTAGCCAGGGCATGGATAAATTATTGAACCTCCTCCAATTAGTGTCTCCATTTTGAACTTTGAGACCTCAGGGAGTGAGACAGGAACATAGGAACAGCTGCTCTTCAAACAAATTGAATCATGGATTAATTTCCTCATTTACCCTGTAAACCCTTCCTTTTGCACTTAGAATTGAATGTAAATGCTGCATCTCAAGTCTACAAGGTACCACCTAACTTAGTACTCATTTAAAATAATGATATCAGGGATCCCTGGGTGGCGCAGCGGTTTAGCGCCTGCCTTTGGCCCAGGGCGCAATCCTGGAGACCCAGGATCAAATCCCACGTCGGGCTCCCGGTGCATGGAGCCTGCTTCTCCCTCTGCCTGTGTCTCTGCCTCTCTCTCTCTCTCTCTGTGTGTGTGACTATCATAAATAAATAAAAATTAAAAAAATAAATAAATAAAATAAAATAAAATAAAATAATGATATCAGGGCACCTGGGTGGCTCAGTCAGTTAAACATCTGCCTTTGGCTCAGGTCATGATCCCAGCCTGCCAGGGTCCTGGGATGGAGACAGCTCTTGGCTCACCGCCGAACCTGCTTCCTCCTCTCCCCGCTGCTTGTGCTCTATCTCACTATTTCTCTCTCAAATAAATAAATATTTTAAACTTTAAAAATTTTTTAAATTAAATAAATAAAATAATACCAAACACATATCAAGTGCCAGGCACCGTTTTAACTTACTTATGACTCTATTTCATCATGACAACAACTGATGATGTACATTATCCTCTCTCCTTCACAGGAAGCATGGAGGAGTAAGTAACCTATCTAAGGTTACATGGGTAGTGATAAGTTGAGTCATATTTGAACCTAGGCTGACTGGCTCCAGAATCTGGTCTGTAATCTACTGCACTGTTTTCTATGACAATTCTGTCTTGCCAGAAAAGGGAGAAGTACTCTGGACTTCTAAAATGTCTTATAGTTCTAGCTCTATGATTTTACTCAAGTGTTTTCTTTATATGCAGTTTCTCCAGTTCTGCAATTGCAATGTTTTAGGAATTTTATAATAAACTAAAATGACCATCTAATTTAATCTAGGGAAATGACCTAGATTCTTATTTTTAATCTGCTTTCTTCTATTCTATTCTCCAATAGATCCTCTACCATACCTATTAACTCAGGGAAATGACAAAAGCTAAAGCACCCTGTGTTTGTAGCTTCTATTGCTGTTGTATTCACAAGTAAAATCTAACAATCACTTTGTCTTACCAAAATTTGCTGTGAAATTCTCTCTCCCATTTAAAATATGTATTAAAATAAAATAAAATAAAATATGTATTAAACAAGTACTGTAAAATGTTTTAATGAATCTCTAGAAAATATCTGGGTGCCCAATTTTTCATGTAAGAATCAAAATAATGAACACAATAGTGAATGAATGTTACATGAACCTAGAACTAAAGTTGATTTTTCCTGATAATTATATTAGACTATAGTCTATTTTGGAGAATGGCCCAGTTAAAAAATAAATTAAATATAATTCATTTGCAGTATCTGTTCTTCAGTTATGCTGAGTCCACTGATATGCTTCAAATTTCACATCTTTGTTGTTCTTGTCAGAATATTTTTAACAATTATTTATCCTCAGCCTAAACACTTGGTTGTGAAATTAAAATTGCCATTAAAGTTGCTTATGACTGCTTGTGGCTATTTTTGTTTTCCTCAGTCATTATATATACTTCATATTCCCTGGAAATAGTTCTACTCTTGAATATAACTACATTTAAATAGGTCCATTATAATTAAAGCAAAGAGACTATGATTCGTATTTGCTCTTAACATGCATCTGATGGTGAAACAGAAGAGTATGCATTATTTGATAAACACTTTTCCAGGTTCTAAGATCCTGGCAGACATCAAAATGATGAGAAGGCCAGTGGGTTCTTGTTTCCTCACTATCTCATTGTACTCTATCTAGAACTGAATCGAAAAGACACCTCGACAGCAACAGCCACATGGAAGAGCAGGCATGGAAGGCTTAGACAGGCCTTGGAAAAACTGCAAAGGCCTTAATACCACAACCATTCCTTTCTTCATAACTTTCCTTAACTTCCTGATCTCAGCTCTCCAATGTGTCCCTGTGTCCTTGGCTACCTTGGGCCCCTCCCTTCTTGAGAAAACTGCCATACAGTGGAATTCACTCAAAGGTTTTAGTAAGCCAATGTGTTACCTCACCTTGGGAAATCTGCCATCTAAAAGAGGAACCTGAAGAGGACAATGCCAGGCCCCAACATAATGAGTTACTTGTAACAGGTTTAAAGCATGACTATGGGAAGTATCAAGTGGTTTTGGAGGAAGCCCCTCCTGCTCCCTTTCAAACCACTTCACTGCCTGTTTTTACTTATATTTGGCACAAAAGTTTAAGCCCACAGTTGGCCACAAGCAGTTTTCAGAACTAGAAGGAAACTCATTCTCATCACTTTGGAAAATGCTTTTAGATTCCAAATATTGTCAAATTGTGGAGTTCAAAGCAGTCCCAGAGAAAACTTTTTCATCTATAAAACTATCAGACTAGATAATTTCTAAAATGCTTTAAAGTTTACACATTTTTGAATTTTACACATTTTTCAATTACTTCATTTGACAGATGAGGAGAGTGATACCTCCAGATCTGAATCCATCCAGTCCTTTTCTCTCAGCTTCGTATTATCCTGTCCACGTGCCCCAAAGCTATTGCAATGGTGTAAGTTCTCATTAGTAAACTGCTGTACTTACATAATGTATATTGTGGGTTGAGCCAAGAATTCCCTAAATATAATCACATAGCTGTCTAATTCATCCATCCCCAGCACTGTCTATCCATAGGCTGTATTTTTTTTAATATTTCATTTATTTATTCATGAGACACACAGAGAGAGGCAGAGACATAGGCAGAGGGGGAAGCAGGCTCCCTGCAGGGAACCCAATGCTGGACTCAATCCCAGGACTCTGGGAGCATGACCTGAGCCAAAGGCAGACACTCAACCACTGAGCCACCCAGATGCCCCCATAGGCTGTATTTCTCAAATATAAATCTAAACATGTCCTTTCCTTGCTTAAGAGTCTTCAATTTCCCCAATTGCATTTAGAATAAAATTAGCATGGCACAGGAAGTTAGTGATCTAAACTTTGTGTCCTTTCCAGCCGTTCTCACACTCCTTCCATCTCCTGCCATACAAGACTTCTTACCAGCCCCTGAGCACAGCATGCAGGCTCCTGTGCCCCTGCCTCTGCCCATGCTGATCCCAGTGTCTTTCCTTCCCTCTACCTTTTCTACTTCTCATCTGGTTCACTCCACGGTCCTTCTAGAGTAAAGCAGAGATAAAGGGTAATTCAGGAACACTGCAATGTATGCTTCCTGTAATATTTATGGCTATCCAATTCTGCTGAAGAGAACAGATGACACAGTATAGAAATAAGACAAAGAAAAGAAATGACACTGGGACACCTGGGTGGCTCAGGGTGAGATCCCAGAGTCCCAGGACCAAGTGCCACATCGGGCTCCCTGCATAGAGGCTGCTTCTCCCTCTACCTATGTCTCTGCCTCTCTCTGTCTCTCATGAATAAATAAATAAAATCTTTAGAAAAAGAAAGATGATAGTAAATATGGAAAGTAACCTCTAAGATATCTTAGATATCACTAAAGTGAATAGGAAGGGACAGAAAGACTATGTAAGCATCAAATAGTCATGAGGCTCTCAGGGAATCCCATAATCATGAGGTCTTAGGCTCCCTTTTGGTAACATCCTACCTGGCCCACTTGTTCTCTGGCCCAGATAGAAAGATAAAATCTGTAACTGCTCAGAGGCTGTGTCAAGTCCCAAGACAAAAGTATTTGCCTTCTGTAATAGAGCAAGGTTATTTTACCTTCAAGCATCCTCCAACATTGCTCACCCTTACTTTGGACCTCTTAACCATACCATCAGCAAGGAAAGCTGATGGAAGGACAGAGAGGAAAAGAGAGAGAATGATGTGAACTCATGTACTCCAGGATTTGGGTAGCATGGCCCTGCCTGCCTGTTTGCAACCTATTCTAGTATATTAACCTACTCTCTTTCCTTTTCTTGCTGTATATTTTATTTTTTTAAGATTTTATTTAATTATTCATAAGAGACAAAGAAAGAGAGGCAGAAACATAAGCAGGGGGATAAGCAGGAGCCTGATGAGGGACTCAATCCCAGGCCCCTGGGATCATGACCTGAGCCAAAGGCTCAAGCCACCCAGGTGCCCATGTATATTTTAAATTGACTTAATAAACCATGTGACATGTGCATCGTAATCTGGTTGGTGAGCCTTTCTGTGTGTTTCTCTCTCTGAAACAGGCTTCCTAGAAGTGTATCTGGAGATTACCATGGCAGTGAGGTAATTTCCCAATGCACAAAGTCATCTTGTCACCTTAGACCAGGTCCAGTGTCCTTCCTTGACATTCTTTGAAAACATCTATCATAGCAGTTGGCTCTCCATGTTACAAAATTGTTTTCATGTTTTAGTTCTCATTAGAGTGACATCTTTGATGTCAGGGACTAAATCTTCTTACTCCAAGTACCTAATATAATTAGAGACGGATGCATTTTTATCAAAGAATAAATAAACGTGCTGTAATTAGTGCCAGTTGAACCCAGAATTCAGGTCTTCTGAATGCACCATTAGGCAGAACCAGAACCTTACAATCTCTCAAGGTGTTGAATGGGGGTAAGTGAGAATAAAATGCATCACTTATAGCTAAGTCTTCACTGAGGTATCTCAGGTGGGGAAGGCAAAGGTACTGACCTTGGCTAACCACAGGGAAAAACACCAAGCTTGATCTCCACTGCAGAGATCAAATAGAAAACAAGAAATGAGCTAGGATTTCTAAAATCTTACCAAGATCAGAAGCATTTTTCTCAGAGTAATAGTATCAGTGTCCCCCCCACCCCCACCCAGAAGTCTTCCCGTCCACTACCATGAGAGGCAGGGATGACAACATAGATCACCTTTATTCTAATTCTGGAGAGACCACATCTATTAGATGAACATTAACCTCAATTAAAAGTTTCATGGCCCTCCACCTAGTTCCTTACTTCTCGTTATGACTTCAGTTAGAGTGACAGGGAATTTGAAAATTAAATGCCTACACCAAGGGACAGGTAGCTACTTACAACAGTCTCTTTGAGCAGAAACTGAGGCAAATAATCTTGGTGCTTTTCTGCTTCCCGCTAAGTGCACTTCTTCCTGTCTCTTGTGATTTAAGCCTTTTCTCTGATCACTGATCCCTACATAGTAAGCCTCAGTCTTTTTCTTATAAGTCTTGGTCATTTGTTCTAGCTCCCTCTTCCACTCTCTTCACATTCTTTTTTTTCTCTTTTGATCTCCTCCTTATTTTCACTCTGTTCTTTCCTTGTCTTTTTCTCTTCTCTTTCCAGCTCTTTTGGTCCACTGTGCAGGTCCTCCAGCAGGGTCTCAGAGGATGTGATTAGGAATGCATCTGCAAGAAGACACAAATGCAAAGCAAAAACATTGAGTTCCAAATAAAGCAGGGATTCCCCAGCCTGGTTGTTACTGGCACTCACCCAGAACTATAAAATTCTTTTAGAAAAGTATCAAGACATAATTCATGTTAGTGTATTTTAATTGACAAAGTAATCTTATGGTCTGAAACCTTTTTTGAGAAAAAGTAATAAGAAAGAGGAAGGTGATCTCAAATTAAAGAGTGTGCATAATAATATGGGGCAAGGGTTGGGAGTATCTTAAAAATGTCCTATTTTTCCATATCTTTGAAAAATGATTTAGTTCTTAACCTATGATGTGCATTAAAATATAATTGGCAAACCATAAAACATAATTTCCATACATTTTTTCATGTAAAGACATCCCAAATGCTGAAACTAAAAATTCAAACTTTCAAAGATATTTTGGAATAGTCACATATTTAAAAACAACAACAACAAAAAAAAAAAAACCTGTTTTTCATTGCCAAACATGGCTCTAAAATTGAAAAAGCAAAATCCTAGGTCACTCAGAGTTTTGTACAAAATTCTGCTAATGTAAAATAAATATTTTCCCTTAAAATGGTAGTTTTTCAGTATATTTTCATAAGCATTTTTCTTTTATATTCTACAACAAAAAGAAAACATCTTCCAAAAAACCTAAGGTTTGAATGCCAACTCATGCATATTTTTTAATTAATAAAGGTGGCACAAATCAAATAGGCATATGCAAAATGACAGTCACAGATTGTACAGTATTTTTGCTATTTTGTTAGTTTTCTCCTTCTGTGAGGTTCTTTTAAAGCTAAGTTCTCTAGGAAATTGTGTCCTCTTGTGGTCACTGGCAAAAACAACATGTTTTGGGCAGGAAGAATCAATCAAAACAATGGAAATAGGATTTAAGGCTTCAGGAAAAGCCATTTGTGAAAAAAGGAAATCCCTTGAAGTGGAGAGACATGAAAGTTATGAGTAATCAGAAAAGCAACTTTATCTGGGAAAACACAAAATTTAAACCATTAGATTAAGATTTAAATTGCTCAATGATGAAAAAGAAAAGATAAACATGCTCGTGAAGTAGGAAGCCTGTATTCATAATAAAGGCCTCTTGTGAATAACTATATATTTCTTCCATTATTTCTTCACTTACTCCAGCAGCCCCCCGAAATAGTTGAGAGCATATTTCACCAAGGTTAACTGGAAGCAAAGATGGGACGTGGCCACTCTAGCCTGCATACCCAATAAGCCAATAGAGGTGTGTGTATGTGGGGGGGGGGGGGGGGGAGGTTCTTCAACGCTCCATTCTTTGCACACTTGGATTCCTCTCTACATCCAAGTTCAGCATGTTTCTTTACCTCATCCTCATTTTGAAGGCAGAATGTCAGATAGTTTAAAGATGAATTTATTTGAAATTTTGATTTGCTCATTCGAGGTATTCCTGGCAACTCAATTTCTTAAGCTTTATTCTTTTTCATTTTATTTCTGGATTGATAGTTTCACAATTTCTATTTTTGTTCCTTAAAGAAGTTCAGAAAGAGAAATACAGAATCAATTAAATTCATGAATTCAACTATCATTAAAAGAGAAAAAGAATGACCTCTTCTTTAGGGCAAGGTGCTCAAACATCATTAAGGCTGCCTGTGTCGCTGAGCAAGAATTTGCTTTTACACAGAGTTATCAAAGTCACTTGTGCTGACACGAACTTCATATTCCACTTTGATAAAATTCTCTTACTTGAATATCAAACTAGGCAATCCCTGTGGAGTGTTCAAAACAAGATGAAATCTAAGATGTATAATCTTATTCAACTGCAGCCTTTTCCAATTTGCGCCCTCTTCTGTGGGAATGCTCCTGTGCTTCATTCATGCAATTCAGAGAAATTATTTCACAAAACTCTAAGCCAACTTACAGGTGGGAGGTCATCCAAAGACTGAGAAGAAAGAGTAGGCACAGATTCAAATACTCACCTTTTTGTACAAACCCAACTCCAAAATTTACTCTCTTGCTAACAATTCTAGAGTATATGTAGGTTTCTTTTCCTTCTCTGAATGTACTTATAAAGGATTGTTGCTAAGAGAATATCAGTGCATATATATTCAAACTGGAAGAATACAGATACATGCATAACTTACTGCATATGCTCAGTATGAGATTCCTAACTTTGTTTCTCCTAACAGTATTTTTTTTCAATTTTTAACACAGCACACATTCCTCAGGAAGGGCTGCGAACATGCCAAGTTTGCAGTTTTGAAAACAAAGCTCGTTTTGAATTATCCGAGTGCAAAAGAAAAACTTTTTTGTTTTCAGTTAATTTTTTTTCAGGGAATTTATTTTAGAAGTAGACAAAATGATTTAATTCCAATCAATCCAGTATTCCCAAAGAAGGTAGTTCTCCACTACCGTCCTTTAAGTCAGGCTGAGTTCAGCCCCAAAGGGAAATTTCTAAGACCGTTTTTAAGAGCCTGAAATTAGGATTTTCAAACTAAGTCTGCTTTCCCAGCAAGTGTGGACAAGAAAATTGTTAGACAAAATGTTAGGTAGGATATAGCTATTGATGAACAGAGAGGGACAATCCGGCCATGAAATATTTACGGTTTGCAAAGGAGGGAGTATCAAGCCCCAAACATTTTGAGAGGTAATTCATTTGGCAAGCCACAGCCTTCTGCTCAAAAAGTATCAGGCTAGGCACTCAAAATCCCTCTCATTCTCACCCTCCACTCTTTTGGAAGAGTTCAAGAGAAATTTCTTCTCGGGACTAAAGTCATTCATTGTGACTCCGTCAGGAAGATTCCATGCTGTGATGGTTCTGGTTAGGTCATTCATTTTAAACCCCCTCGTAAGTATTCCGGCATCCAGAGCAGAGCCTCAGCCCTGGGGATCCCTGGTACCCAGTGGCCAGGCGCTCCTCATCCCCTTTATGTTTATGTTTTAGTGCCCAGAATAGGGTTGGGTTCACTTGTTTAAGAACCAGTCTTGGAGATTGATGACTGTGCAAGTCCGGCTGGCTAATGATCCCTGGCTGCTGCGCTGCTGCGGACTTGGTTTCTCCTCCAGCTTCTCTGCCCTCGTTTTCATTCCCCAATCCCAACTCCCCTTGGTCAGGTAAGGTTTCCCTTTACACTTTGCCCACACTTTCCTGTCTTGCTCTACCCGTAGCCACAAAGGAAAAAGCCCAATTATTCGATCTCCTTAGTTTTAAGAATTCAACTAAAGGGAAAAGAAAAACAAAATTAAGAGATGAGATTGATCTTTAAAGAGAGAGAGAAAGCGTGGTAAAGGTGGAAAAATTTCAAGATTTCCGCAGCCACCTTCAAATAAAAATCGTGGAATAATCGGCAACTTAGAACACTTGGTAGAGTGTGGCTGAATTCTCTGCTTCCGAGAGATAAAATCCTAAAGGCAGAAGATGTAAACAAAAGGGTGAGTTATCACAGTGCGCTTTGTTTTAAGGATACCTGCCTGCAGACCGTTAAGTGAAGGTATCCTTAATTTTCAGGCAGGATCTCATTTTAAAATACCGCAGCGACTCCCGAGGCAGGCCAGTTGGCATGCTGTGGTCATTGTTTCTGAATATTTGTGAAAATGGTGATAGCCAAATCCTGCAAGTCGCCCCTCCCATGAAGGCACAGCCTTGTTGCCCCCCCCCACGGGGGGGGGGGGAGGGAGGGACGCCTCTTGCCCTCACTTCCCCCAGAAGTCTGAGCCCTTCAGCCAGTTCCAGGCACTCCAGACCCCCGGGGGTTTCCGGACTGAAACTGTGAGCCTCAGCGGGGCACAGCCACCTGGCCTGCCCTCTAGTACCCCGGGGGGGGGGGGGGGGGGCTTCCTCCTCCTCCCGACACCCACAGCCTCGACCCTCGGTCAGGCCCAGAATGGGGCCCTTCGCTGAGTTAATTCCCGTCTGACACTCCAGTCTGGGGACAGCGTGTGCGGACCTCGGCCTGCACAAGGGCACACAACCTCCACACCCCCAGACCTCCCCCCTCCTCTGAAAACCGAATACGGTTCCTGACCTCTCGTTTGCTTTGCAACTTAACAGATGAACAAGAAATGGTTATTCTATCCCAACTCGTTCCAAAAGAGAGAGAGAGAGAGAAACAAGCATGGCATTGCAAAGATGGGTTTCTCAACCACGCGGCTTCCCTTCCAGCCCACCGACTTTTGTTGCCTCCTATTTGCTAGAATGTGCATCAACCCCCACTCGCGGGGGAGGGGGGGCTAGTTGTTGTCAACGTGTTGATAGAATTGCTTAAAATAATAAAAGCACCCAGTAACTGGACCGCGCTTGGGTCACCCGAAGCATAACTGCCCACTCCAGCTCCTAGGATTGAAGGGCGGAGAAGGTGCCTCGCACAACGGGCAGCTGCGCGGGTTCGGGGTGGAGGGTGGGGGGTGGGCTTGAACCCCACCTCGCTCTCTTACGAGCCTCCCTTTAGGGGTCACGATGTGGGGCTTTATGTGGGGGTACGGTAGGGATGACACGGCCGCGGGGTCCTCCACCTTGGGCCGGCAGCTCAGGCGACGCGGGCCGCAGCGAAGACCCTGCGCTGTCCCTCTCCGCCCGCTGCTTTCTCCGAGGACAGGGCTGACTTCCGAGAAAAGAACGAACTTCCTCTTTTTAGCCCCGTCGGAGGCGAAGTCTTTGGGGTGGCAAGCGGCTTTAGGCTTGGGTCGCTGTGGCGGGATAAAGGAAGGCCCAGATGCTTCTGAGGGAGGGGTGAGAGCAGGCCGGGGCACCGAGCCGCAGTCCCCGCAGTCGCGGCCACGTCTTCAAAAACCGCCCACGACCTCAGGGCCAGCCGCGGTGGTTTGGGCTTTGCAACTCGGGGTGTGGGGGTGGGGAGGTGGGGAGGTGGGGAGCCCCTCCGTCCACCTGGCTATTGGGAGGAGAGCTCCGCGGCTGCCAGTATTCTTGCCCCTGCCCCCGCCCCGGCCATCCCAAAGCGGCCCCCGCGGACCTAGAGGGTACAGGGGCGAGATGAAGCATCACCCACTGCGTAGAAGCTGTAGCCGGAGCTGCCGCTGCTGTCACATCCACTCCGGGAGGGACTGACACCGCGGCCGAAAGGTCCCCTCCGGCCGCCTTCCGGGGCTGCGCTCGGGTGCGGGGGCGCGGCCCGCGCGCGCTCGGGCGCGGAAGGAAATCGCCCCGCGCCGGCCCGCGGAGGGCGGCGGGGCGGGAAGGGGGAGGGCGGCGGGGCGGGGAGGGGAGGCGGGGAGGCGGGGAGGCGGGGAGGCGGGGAGGCGGGCAGAGGGCCGGCCGCCGCAGCCAGGTCGCCTTTGAATGGTTTGGGAGAACGAATTGTTAGACCCCGCGGAAAGGGGGGTGGGGGTGGGGACGAGGAAGGGGGTGGGAGGGCAGGGGGGCCTGGAAAGCGGAAACTTTCCTATAAAACTTGGAAAAGTCCCTCCTCCCCACGTCAGGCCAATGACACCGCTGCCCCCAAGCTTTCCGCCCGCGCGGAGGTATAAGAGCCTCCGAGGCTGCAGCTCTCGTCCAACTCCCAGACACCTCGCGGGCGCGCCGGCACCGGCGGCGGTTCCGAGGGCAGGGCCGGGCCGGGCCGGGCCGGGCGTGCGTGCGGCCGCTGGGCGCTTCTTTTTGGACCTCGGGGCCATCCACACCGTCCCCTCCCCCTCCCGCCTCCCTCCCCGCCTCCCCCGCGCGCCCTCCCCGCCCCGCCGAGAGCCTCCCGGGCCTCCTCCCGCCCCTTCCTCGGCGGCCGCACCGCCCGGGCCGGCGCCGCGCGCGGGGGAAGCTGGCGGGCTGAGGCTCCCCGCCGTCCTCCCTTTCCCGGGCCTGCGAGGCCGCGCGCTGCCACCTGAGAGATGATGCAGGACGTGTCCAGCTCGCCAGTCTCGCCGGCCGACGACAGCCTGAGCAACAGCGAGGAGGAGCCGGACCGGCAGCAGCCGCCGAGCGGCAAGCGCGGGGGGCGCAAGCGGCGCAGCAGCCGGCGCAGCGCGGGCGGCGGCGCGGGGCCCGGCGGGGCCGCGGGCGGGGGCGTCGGAGGCGGCGACGAGCCGGGCAGCCCGGCCCAGGGCAAGCGCGGCAAGAAATCTGCGGGCGGCGGCGGCGGCGGCGGCGGGGCGGGCGGCGGCGGCGGCGGCGGCGGCGGCGGCAGCAGCAGCGGCGGCGGGAGCCCGCAGTCGTACGAGGAGCTGCAGACGCAGCGGGTCATGGCCAACGTGCGGGAGCGCCAGCGCACGCAGTCGCTCAACGAGGCGTTCGCCGCGCTGCGGAAGATCATCCCCACGCTGCCCTCGGATAAGCTGAGCAAGATCCAGACGCTCAAGTTGGCGGCCAGGTACATCGACTTCCTCTACCAGGTCCTCCAGAGCGACGAGCTGGACTCCAAGATGGCAAGCTGCAGCTATGTGGCCCACGAGCGGCTCAGCTACGCCTTCTCGGTCTGGAGGATGGAGGGGGCCTGGTCCATGTCCGCGTCCCACTAGCAGGCGGAGCTCCCCACCCCCTCGGCAGGGCCGGAGACCTAGGTAAGGACCGGCGCCTCCGCGGGTCAGGTGGCGGGCGGTCAGACGGACGGCCGGGCCGCGGCTCCCGGCCCACCTGGCCTTCCTCCGCGCCCCCCCCCCCGCCCAGGTCGTCCCCCGCCCCCCCCCCCATCAGCCTTCCCACCCAGCCTGGCACCGCCACCTCTTCCCCCGAGCGTCCCTGAAAGGCAGGTCGGTCCCCGCTAGGGTGAGGGGGACGCGCCCCGTGCCGGGTGTGCTGCGTGTGCGTGAGTGTGCGTGTCGGACAGGAGGGAGGACTTGAGAGACACTCGAGGGTCGTGGGGAAGGGCAAGTCTGGTTGCCAGCGCCTCCCTTTCTTCTGGCTCTAAGTTTTCGTTCTCCTTAAAACAAATGCTTCCAAATTCCACCTCCTCCTTCTTTCCGCCCACCCACTTCCTCTTGCCCTTGGGCTGAAATCCTTCCAGGTTGTTCAGCGTAATTTCTCAGTAGTGGTGATAAGAACAGTGCTCGCTAGTCTTAGAAAACAGCCACGAAGACCTAAACAATAACCAACTTTCCAACCCCCCCCCCCCTTCTGGGTTTTTGCAGATGTCATTGTTTCCAGAGAAGGAGAAAATGGACAGTCTAGAGACTCTGGAGCTGGATAACTAAAAATAAATATATATGCCAAAGATTTTCTTGGAAATTAGAAGAGCAGAACCCAAATTCAAAGAAACAGGGCGTGGGGCGCACTTTTAAAAGAGAAAGCGAGACAGGCCCGTGGACAGTGATTCCCAGACGGGCAGCGGCACCATCCTCACACCTCTACATTCTGATAGAAGTCTGAACAGTTGTTTGTGTTCCTTTTTTTTTTTTTTTTTTTGACGAAGAATGTTTTTATTTTTATTTTTTCATGCATGCATTCTCAAGAGGTCGTGCCAATCAGCCACTGAAAGGAAAGGCATCATTATGGACTTTCTCCATTTTAAAATGGTACCAACCAGAGGAATTTTAAGAACGTCTTTAGAAATAAAAATACGGGGATCTAACTGACTTGCAAAATCACAGTCAGTTAAACCCTCTTTACAGTCTTCCTCTGAGAGAGAAAAAAAAAAACTTAAAATACAAAAAACAACATTCTATTTATTTATTGATGACCCATGGTAAAATGCAAATAGATCCGGTGTCTAAATGCATTCATATTTTTATGATTGTTTTGTAAATATCTTTGTATATTATTTTTCTGCAATAAATAAATATGATTGAAAATTTTAAGAACCTCAGAGTTTGGTCTATATTTTTAAAGCTCAGGATTAAGTTGGAGGTAAATACCTGCTTGTTTAACTCTGGAGGCACCCAGGAGGGAGGGGGCACTAATATAAACAAAGCAGTGAAAAACGCAAATAAACTAGCTACTGACAGGCACAGGCGTGTTATTTAGAAAGACAGCTTTATTATTATTATTCCAGTTTGGTGTTCAGTGGACTTTGTAGCATCTCTCCTTCATCTCTTATCAGGCCCCCCAAACAAGCAAAAACTTAGGAAATTTGTTACTCACTTCTCTTGCTTATATTTTGAGGAGGCAGCTGTAAAACAGTTAAATGCAAATAAGCAATATGAAGCCAGGACTATTTTTCTCTCGTTACTGTATTTTTTTGTTCTACCCTCCACTGTTTGTCAGGACTTTTAAGTAATAGCGTTCATTGCACTGAAAGGATGCCCAAAGTGTTACTAAAATGATCTGTATCTGTACACTTACAAATCAGTAGGAATGCGTAGAAAAGAATGAAGTTTAAATTCAGCAGGAGAGAGAATTCCACTTGCAAAGTAATTTGCCTCCCTCTTTTTTCATGAATGAAAATGATATTTATGTCACGTTTGCTTAAAAGAAAAGCCAAAGTTAAGAATATTTTTCCATGTTGATGTTATCCATTCGAGAAGCATGCTCCTTCTTTATATATAAAGAACATATAACTATGGAGAGAAATACAATAAACAAAACACCTGAACTTTCAGTAACTACTAGAGCACTTACAATTTTAAGTGCTAGAGCTTTCATTTTCCAGTCAGTTCTTTAGCAAATATATTTTATTCAAAATTACACAATTTTTCCCTGGTTACTTACAGGTATACAAAATCCGAAGTTAAGTGAAACAGTAACAGTTAAACAAATGGGGCTTGAATTTTATTTAATTCTGGTTATTTCTGAGCCAGGAAAATACTGGTTTTTATAACTAACAACATTATAAGTAGTAAGTTTGTCTCACTTAGGACTTAACTTTTACATCTAGTTGACTGCATTCAGGTGTAACCCGGGAATTTTTCAAACTAGAAAATAATTTTGCTGTCTAATTGAAACAATAGGTATGGCAAACAAGTGTACACGAATCCAAACAGATCATGTTTGCCCAACTCAGATTGAGGTTATTATATTGCCTGAAGGTTTTCGTTTCCTTCCCACACATCATCAGAGAATGCTGACATAACAATATTGTAAATTTACTATTCTCAATATCTTAGACCATGTTTTACGATGAGGAGCCTGTAGCATTTACGCACACTGAAAGATTAGTGAAGGCTTGGGGAATTAATTTTTGGATTTTGGTAGTCCTTTATCAAATAACTACATGAGCCGGGAAAGTGATTATGTGTGAGTGTACTTATAGGGTGTGGGTATATTTGTAGAATGTGTGTATGAGAGAGAGAGAGAGAGAGAGAGAGAGAGAAGGGTAGAAATGTAAGGAGGGTACCCTAAAAGGATGAGAGAGAGCATCAAGATGGTAATTCTCTCTTCTGTGTGTATGTATCATCCTACCACCTCCATTTTCTAAACTGTTCATGGAGGAATCTCCTTGTTCACTAGCTTGGTATAACTATTTGATATTTCAGATTTCTTGATGTACATCAGGATGGAGCTGACCGTCATTGCTGAGAAGGTAATCTCTATATTATCTCTGATGATATAAAACCCAGAAGTTTCAAAAAAGGTAGCCTTTCATTTGGCTTTTTAATTAATTTTTTTAAAAAAATTTTTAGTGTTTTATTCTCTTTACGTTTCTGATAAGAGAAAACCTTTTGCAGAAAAGCAAATGCCATATTTATGTTGCTAAACTGAAGGTAATATTTTCTCCTAGAATTTAGGGGAAATAAATGAATGAAAGAAAGGTAACAGATAGCTTTTCTTTGAATGAGAATAATTCCTGGGGGAAAATCTTAACTATTAGAATACAATTTTCAGTTTGCAAACTTTTTATGTTCTCAATCTCCTCCCCCATTACACATGAGAATGCAAATTCTTTTTTAGAATAGAAATAAAGCCACCTGTGTTTCTCTTGCTCTACCATTATTTCCTGTTTTAATTTTATTTTTTTGCTACCTATCCTTATTTAATGGACACTTAGAATGAATTACCTCTGCTCCAGAAGTGAGAATTTAATGTGGTGGCTGGACAGGGGACTCTACTCTTTAGCCAGGAATGCATTTACTGGAGAGAAAATGCTGTATAAAATTGCCTTGGGTGAATACTAAACAACTGAGTAAGAATGTTTCCTTCACTGTGCATATATATATATATATATATACATACATATATGTATGTATGTATACATATATATATTAAATCTTTTAATTTCGTTGGATTGATAGCCTTCAGTCATAAGCAGTAAATTTTTGTTTTCCTATGAGAACATTCTGTATACACACACTTCCCTTCTTCGTGCACACACTTGCTAAGCACATGCACAGATGATAGATAATTCATGCACGGTTGCAGGTACCCTCCCTAAACTGGTACATATCATTAATAAAATAAGGTTAAATAGCAGAAACTCACATACTGTGTGTACTTTTTTCCCACACTCAACAACGGCACAAGCTTTCTGCTGCTTCAGTCTTCAGGCTCATATTCATAATAGAGCTTTTTAAGGGACACTTGGCCTCTTGCAAAAAAGTCGAGCATTTTGCACATTCCACGGTTTGGCAAACTCAGAACTGGTTATTTTCTCTAGACCGGTATCAAGTTCTTCTCAGGCATATGATTTCACTTGAAGTCCTGCCCAGGAATCCTTCAAAGTGAGCGTTTGTCCCGCTCTCATGATGTCAGGCGGTTTTCCCTGCATCTGTAATTTGAAGAAAAACAAACAAACCTGCGGGGAACAAGCGCCACGGAAACCCAAACAGAACTCCGTGGGGAGCGGGAGTCTCACCTGCGGCGGGCCCGGGAGGGGGGCGCCGGCCCAGACTCCCCTGCGTGGGTGGCGGGCCGGTGCCACACGGTGGGGAGAGTGACAGTGTCCGTGCCCTTCTCCGACTGCGTGGACCGCTCCGGGCCGCGTCTGGCCGCTGCGCAGAGGCGGCGGTTCCAAGTGTCAGCGGTAGCAGAAGGAGCAGCAGCAACAGAGTCAGGCAAAGGCCCAACCTCAAATTTCCAGAGACGGGCCTCTATTAGCGACAAACGGGGGTCGGGCGGGGGATCCCCGGGGGCCACTTTTCCAGAATTTTCTGCCTGTGTGTCATAAAGCGTGCCCCACCCCCAGGACCAGCGAAAGTGGAAGGAAAGTGCACCGGCAAAGTGGAAGGAGAAATCCGTTACCTCATAATTTCTCAAAGCCGGCTATCCCACTCTTTTCCCAGGAAACCTCGAAACCGAGACCTCGGAAATGCAAACAGGATTATTAATTATCCTCATTTGCTGAACAGCAAACGATAGACCCGGTAAACAGGGCACGGGATACATTTGCCATTTGCTTTTGTCCCAAGGCCCCAGGACGTGAGCCCACTTAATGTTCTTAGCAAATCAAAGCACGTGTCCTTTGAAGAAGGTGTGTAATTGGAGTTTAAGGCATGTATGGAATTCCCAGATGTCTATAAAGTAAGAAGGAGCATGTGGCAGGTCACTGGAAGGTGGGGCAGGTTAAAATCACTGGCACAAAAGTCCCCCCCTTTACATTTCTCCTTCTTTATAAGGGCCAGGGAGATAAACCTTGGGGGAACGGATGGGACGGGATCATAATGAATATCCAGCTTCTCATATCAGAGTCATAGTAACCATGGTAAAAAAGCACATGGTCAGAAAACCTCAAAGAAAACACTCAATTATAGCCGGGATTTCGTGGGCGCCCTGCAATGAGATCGTTTGGGGTTTGCTGCAGCGAAGGCCTCCAACGGCTGTCTTTCTTGTTTACGTGGACTGTTTTCTTTTCCTTCCATCCTCCCCCCCAACCCCCCACCATCACCACCACCAAGTTTGTGGATGTGTCTTCGTACTTACGCGTGAACAAAATTCCAGATTAGGAAAAGAAAAAAAAAAAAAAACATTTCCAAAGACATCCATCCCAAAGGCAGCCTTTTTTGGGGGACTGGAGATGACGACGAGCAAGTGAAATTAAATTTCTGTAAAACATGCAGTTTAGACATCTACCAGATAGAGCGAACGTTCCATGAAAAGACAACCATCAGAATCAACAGCAAGCACTCTTATTTTTTTTTTCAGTTCACTGAGGAATATATAGATGTACATGGGACTGTGCGCTCTAAGCTTGCAAGTTTGAATATTGCTTATTAGGCAGTTTTTGTTTTGTTTTGTTTTGGGTCTGAAGCCTGAACCGAAGGCAATGTGACTTTTCTCCTTGGGTTCAAGATGGTGCCCTCGTTTACCTGCACAGTGGAGCCCGAGGCGGAGACGTAAGGACGGGGTGTGCCCAAGAAGCTGGCCCTGGCAGAGGTTGGCGTGGGGAGGGGGGCGATGCGGGGTCGCAGGAGGCTGGGGGCCAGAGCGCGGGGGCTGGAACAAAGCGCGCCACAGACCCCGCCACTGAGGCTTGCGGGAGGGCGGGAAGGACCCACCGGGGCTGATGCGAGTGTGACAAGTGAAAAGCTAAGCAGGTACCTGAAGGAAGTTTATCTTGCCCAGATGTTAGGGCTTTTATGAAATGTCACGTGAAGAGAACAGATGTACGATTTGCAAATGGGGCCACGCCTGTAAATACAAGGAAGGCAAATGCTTGGAGGAAAATCCAGGCATAAATCATCAACCTCCTTTTCTAGATATCTATTTTCTCCTTTAAATATTTGCTTCCGGAAAGGGGAGACACGTCTTAAATCGTTAAGTGCCTCTTCCAGGAGAAGTCACACTCTTACCCCTTCCTAGCAGCCCCCCAATCCCCTAAGTGCCTTGGGTGCAGAGGGTTGGGGTGGCTGGCAGATTTCCACACCGCCCCCCTCTCGCGCTTTCCTTCTTTACGTTCCCCATCCCCCACGTTTCTGTCTTGGCCTCTCAGAGACTTTTGATCCTGAGAAACGTATCGGATCTCGGTTTGGAAAAGCTGAAACTAATCAATTGCCTTTTTGAAGGGGTAGAGAGTGATAAGAGCGAAGGAATGCCAGGACTGACAGACCCTAAACCTCCAAGATGCTTGGCTGGGCTGAAAGATGAGCGGGTGATCCCTCCCTGCTGGGGCCGGGACCCAGGCTCTGGGGATCTTTGTTGCCCATTGGGTAGGGCTTTTAAGAAATTACATTATTAGTTTGATTGAGGATTTTTAAAAATCTCTTGTACAAATAAGAGCCCCCCCCCCCTTTCCATGCAAGAAGGAAACTCGGTTCATAAAATTGAAATGAATTAGTAGTTGCCCAGTTGTGGAAGACAGTCCAATTCCTTTCTCTGTTCTTAAGAGAGAGATGTTCATAGAGGTTATTGTGAATATTAACGGTTGGCTCAGGCCTGGCTCTCTGTGCACAGTAGGGTTTTAAATATTTGTTGACAATATCTTTAAGACTGTACATTAAATAAAGGAACTGTTCTGTGGCTCTTCATTTAAATGCAACATTATTGCTAAGTGTTAAATTGATAATCGCCCAGCTTAGAGTTATTTATATAGCTGCCCACACAGCTCTGTATTTAAAAAGAAATTTTTAAAGTTGGTGTATATTCTCCCACAATAGTAAGTCTAAATTTACTGTCGGAGTTTATATTAATACCCTTTGGGTTTCCAAAGAATTGAAAAAAGTTCAAAGTGATCACGTTAGCTTTAAGGGTGACAGTTTTAAAAATTCGCAAGACTGGATAAACAGACACATCTTTTCTCTCTATGGTATTTAATCCAAATACCCCTCCAGCCATCCCTGAAGGAACTTAACCTTGATTTATTACCTTTGGCTACATATCATATCTGGTTATGGCCCCCAAAACGTCCTGGAGGAAGACCTCAGATCCTGCCCCTCTGGGTTTGCCCAGCCAAGATGGATGTTGGGTTGAACTCCAACACTCTGACTCTGATATGTGTTGCTTTCCTTTGGGGCTTCCAGACCTCTATTTCTAAATATACTACTGGACACAATAGTCCAGATTTCTCTTCCTCTTTTGTTTCTGAAACTTAACACCAATCAAGGAATTGTTACTATTCTTGAAAGCCAACATGCAGCAGAAAGAGAGGCAGTCAGCCTGCACGTTTAGCAATGATAATCCTTCAGAACCGGCCACTGATGCACCCCTACAACAGTGCTCCATTCCTAGGCAGAACCCTACCTTCCAGAGTAGCATTCTTGAAAACGTTCTTATAAATCCCTCTTTCATCACCCCAGACAACTTGTGTTAGTCTCTTGCTAAGGTTGCCCCCCTTGCCTCATTCAACCCTTGCCTTCTCTTGCTACCCCCCATCCACACACACCTTTTAAAACTCTTAACTTTGTAACATATTAAAGAGACTTGGAGCAGAGAATCCTTCTTCCTCTTCCTTCTCTCCAGGCCTCGACTGAGTGAAACTTAAAACACATCTCATAGATCAGTTTTCCTTCTCTGAAGTTAGGCACAGTCCACGACCCGGATTTTCAAATAGCCCAGGCTGGAGTCTGCAATATTTAATCCAGTCAGCTATTAAATGTCCTCCGGCTAAATCAAGAGTCTAAGAATCCGTAGTGGGATAATGATACCAAGAGCAGTTTGGTAAAGGAAAGGGGGGCTGGGAGGGAGGGGGCACGGACTGCAGGGATCCTTTGATTTGGAAAATCCTGTTTTTAGAACTCCTGTCAGAGTAATAACAAAGCAAAGAAACATGAAAGAGCAGCTCTTTGTTCCAGGATATGGTTTTAATGAAATACTACTAACACACACATACACACACACACTCATGGAGAGAGAGAGAGAGAGAGAGAGAGAGAGAGAGAGAGAGAGAGAGAGATCTACTATTAATAACCGCTTCTGAGACTCCGCTTTTCCTTTACCTATTAGGGACAAGCAGGCTGCGCAACGTGATCCCCTCTCCCCCTTTTCCGCTGCCTCCTTCCCTCCCTAGTTAAGCCAAAGTGATTGTTCTGATGAGTCCCGGCCCCGCACAGGACCTCGAACTGACACTGCCCTCCGCATCCAGGCTCCACGTCCCTTCTCTGAGCAAAGCCAGCCCGCCTTGGGACTTGAGTACCAGGGCATTGCCTTCTCCTACCCAAGGCGGGCACCCTGCACTCTGGGAGCTAGTTAGTTCTCCTGGTCCCTGCTTGGAGGCCTTCTTAGGACCCCAACACATGTGGCACCAAAGGGAGAGCGTGCCCCAAATCTGCCTGCCTTGGCTCCCAGCTGACCCTGCCCAGCACTTTTTTGTTGACTTAAAACATCCGGAGGGACTGCAACTAATACAGCGAACGGGCCTGGGGGGTAGGGGAGGAGAACGAAGAGGCAGGGGGTGGGGATCACCAGAGAAAAAGCAACAGCATTTGGGAAAGGGGGGGGGGGTGTGGATCAACCTTTTAGGCAGGGAGAACGAGGCATTTTAGCAGCCGCGTCTGTCATCTGTAACAGTGGACAGATAAAAACCGTCCCAGATCAAAGAGGTTCCTTCATAAATCACCCATAAGAAATGGATTGTGAGGAGTAAAAGACACGTGTCGAGTAATCTCAACCCAGGAGTCAGCGAGCTGCCAGCGCCGTTCCTAACGCCCCCTCTCGCGGTGCCCGCTTAGGGAGCGCGGCTCCCGGCAGGGGATGTATGTGGGGGGAGGTCTCTCCACGCTAGTACCCCCCCCCCCCCTCCACCGACCTCCACCAGCCAAGCTCCTACCCTCCACCCCGCCGCCCCCTAGCTTCCGCCTTAGACCGCGGCTGGGCCATCCCCGCTCCAGACTTGAGATATTTCCATACAATCGGTTGACTCTGGCTTGACCAAGGAAGTCGTGGTGAAAATCGGAGCGTTTTCTCATTTCTGATGCAAGAACGTTGCTGTCTCAGAATCGCAGACATCTACCCCTCGAGGTCCTCTCTTAGTGTCCTTGTCTCTCTGAGGATCCCGCTTGAGAGAACTCGGAAATTTACAGTGCTACGGTGCAAATGTAACTCAGCCCGGAGAGGGAGTTCGGCGAGAGCAGAAATTGCCTGGGCGGGTGTTTTCTGTTCGGAGTTTTCGAAGTTTCGGATGAACAGTGCTTTTGCACTGAGGGTTGCCGCACTAGCGTAATCTGTAAGGAGCACTTGCTGCACCTAAGCTAGGACCAAGTGAATTCTCTTTCTCCGCCTCCCACCTGCCCAGCTCCGGACTCTTGCACCTGCTTCTCTTGATTGGAAAAAAAAAAAAAAAAAAAAAGCAAAAGCGAATGTCCAGTCTCGCGTTCTAAACTCTCCAGCCAGCTGTTCTTAGGACCCCAGAAACGCGTATTGGGCGAGTTTAGAAATGTTGTGGTTGGCCATCCCCAGGAAAGCAGTTGACAAATCTAAGTAAGACAAGATAGAGCTTGTGAATTTGTGCGGGGCGATTTACAGCGACAAATGCCTCTTACTCCTTCGTTCTCTCTCAGTTTTAGCATCCTCCAGATAAGTAGGATTTTGCTTATAATAGGTGTTTATGGTTCAGGAATTGCACTTTGATCTAGGATTTTGGGGGTGGAGTGTCTAAGGGGTCTCTAGACGCTTGTCTGATTTGAATGCTTTTCAGGATGATTTATGGCAAAAGGCTCCTTTCTGACACTTCCAGATGCCAAAGCTCTTACCTTCCAGGAAGGGGTGAGGGAAACCTGCTTCCAACAGCCGCGACGCTGGGAGCCGGAGCGCCTACCGCGCCACCCTGCGGGTCACCTTAAACTGACAGCACGCACCACCAGCCTCCTTCTCCAGCCCCCGATGACTTTTCCCCGCCTTCCAACTAAGGAGGAGGGAGAGACCTTCTCTTTTTGATGACCCAGCTACGGAGGGAAACCGAGTCACCGCTGTAAAATTAGCCTCTTGCAGTTAACTCTGTTTTATGTAATTAACCACCTGCTCCCGCCCAGTTGGCGGTTTGGTGTTAATGCGATTTGACCCCCGAATGTGCAGCGGGGCGGGAATCAGCCCTCCGCTGGGACTCCCGGTGGTTTCACCCGCCGGCCTAAGCCCCTGGCCGAGGCCGCGCGGATCGCTGTCCCGGTTCCGGCGGGGCGGAGGCCGGGGCACAGCTCAGAAGCTGCCGGGGCGTCGGGGCGGGGCGGGGTGGGGGCGGGGGTGGGGGCGCCGTCTTTCCGAGAGCTCCCCGCAGTCTCAGGACGATGAGCCGAGGCCAGGAAAAATAACCCTCCCGACTCAATTACTCCGAGCTCCACCGTGGAGCTGAAAAGCTGAAATGTGCGCCGCTGCAGGGGGGCAGGTCAGACAGGGCGGACGCTATAGCGATTTGGGGGGGACCCCCAGGGCCCGCGGAGCTGGGAACGCGCTGAAGACATTTGTCAGCCTGAAGCTAAAGGTGGGCCCGACCCGCAGTAGCCTCCGCAGACGCTTTTACCAGTGGAATCGACGTTTTTCCAGCCATTTCTTCTTTGAAATGTATCAGATTGGGGAAGGGGGAGGAGGAACTTTGTTTTCTTTCTTCTTTCCCAAGGTGAAGGCAAATTAAGGAAGGAATTAGCCGCGCAGGCTTGAAGACCAGCGGTGAGGAGGGTCGAGGCCAGGGCACTGCTAGAAAACGTCTGCTTACAGAGGAAGGTTTCGCCCTGAGTGATATTCTAGTTATTGCTTAGAATCCCACAAGGCTGGGAATCTGTGATATCTGGGGGAAGAGTGTCTGACTATTTCAGCCTTTCTTTGAGGAGCCTCCACACTCCCTCCTCCCAAGTCCCTCTGAGCTTGGTAACTCGAAGAAGGTCAGCAGTTTGCTTTCCCAGTTGAGAAGCCTGATTTCCTGGGTAAAAGAGAATGGATTAACTCGAGAACCTTTTTCAAAAAGAGTATTTTCCAACGGACAGGCTTGCTCCATTCTTTGTGACATTACAAAACAAAGAACCAGATCAGAGTTTATTGGTTTATGCAGAGACGATCCTGATTTGATAAGCTTAATCATATGACAAAAGACATACTGATTATTCCCCTCCTCTCTAAGGGCAACCTGAGAGTTTTTGGAAGTCACTGCCTTTTTCCTAGAGTTCCAGTCACTACATCAAAAGACTCAGGTCACCTCTTGTCTTTTCTGTATGTATATATTCAAGAGCATAAAAATATTAAATAAAAAACTTTTCCAACTTCAAACCTATCAAATGTTTAACAGCTGAAGGATATTCATCTTTAGGAGGCAGGCCAAAATGTCAATAAAAATTTAATTATTTCTGAAACATATGGGAGCACTTACAAGACCCAAAATGTGATACTAAGTATTGATATTGAGAGGAAACCAAACAATATACTTTCATATTTGCTGGTCAAGACCTTATACCCTGAAAAAGTTCCACAAGCCGCAGAAATTTTTATTCTTCCTGACAGGGTTTCTAAAACTAGCATGAAAGACAGGTTGGTGGTCAAAGGGGTCACCTGTGTCCTGTGTAAGGAAAAATTAGTGTTGAACTCTTATGTGTTTGGGATTTGTTTGCTGTAGAAAACCGTCTGTGATATCTGTGATAGCAAATGGTGTTTCAGGAGGTGATGCGGGAAAGGGTACATTGGTGTGGCCATTTTTGATTTTTTTTTTTAATTTTTATTTATTTATGATAGTTGCACAGAGAGAGAGAGAGAGGCAGAGACACAGGCAGAGGGAGAAGCAGGCTCCATGCACTGGGAGCCCGATGTGGGATTCGATCCCGGGTCTCCAGGATCGCGCCCTGGGCCAAAGGCAGGCACTAAACCACTGCGCCACCCAGGGATCCCCTCCATTTTTGATTTTTAATGGCTACCACAAATTGCTTTTCTGAAATGTTTCATTCAAAAATTCTTTCCAGCTTATAATTGTGCCATGTTGAGAGCAATCCCTTTATGCTGGAAGGTGACATTGGTGGTATTATTTCTGTAGTTGACTGTGATGAATGAGACTGATATGCAGCTTGGAATAATCTCCAAAATATAATCAGGGCCTCTTAAGTAGCTACTTTTTCCATATATGACCTTTAGCTTATTTTCCACTTACAGCTTCTATAGGACTTTTGATTAAAAAAAAAATGACATCAAACATTAACTATTGAATTGCAGGTTAATTTGTTGGTCAGCTGCTACTTTTGGATCAATCCTTTGATAAACCCTGATAGTTGGTTTGATTTTGTTGTCATCATTTCCAATTTTCCTTGTGGTTCACTTCACAAGGCCTTCAAGAGTTTCTTTGGGTACCTGGCTTTCTGCTTCCTTAGACAAGAGGTTCTTAGTGTCCACATTAGCCTGATGGTGATTTACATACCTTCCTGATTGATAACCCATTTAATTTACAGTGAAGGACTCTAGAGTCCAAAGTGTTTAAGATATTTGCCCTGGATGAACTGGGTCTAGTCTGTGCCCATTTCTCTACTTGGGAGCATGGTTTTAAAATTTTAAGCAGGATAGTAAACTCCAGAATTGGAGTACTCAGGTATGAGAACTATCCATTTTCTTCTAGCTGATCAACTATTCCCCAAGGCTCACTATTTTTCTCTTTTACTACAGTTTTGCATAAACAAAGTAGATAACAGGGTCATGACTGTCTGCTAATAGGTGAGTCTGGACACTGCTCTGTGTGTAGATATAAGTAACACCTGGTAAATTGTAAAGGCCAGCATCCTAGTTAGCTGTTTCATCCTTTCATTTCCTAAGAATGAAAATGAGTAGTCTTTGTTTATACTAGAAATTCTAATAGTGATATTATGAATATGTGTACCTTTCAGAGTACTTTTTATTTTGTTTTGATTTTTACAATTACTGATACAAAGCCTTGTTTTGTGGAAAAATGCCCAAGACCATTATTTTTGCCTTTTAAAAGGATAATTACCACTATGAATACTCTTATGAATTCAAGACTGATGGAAAAAAAGATAATTTAACTAGCATGTGCAGAAACTGTTTGTTGGGCAGAAAAACCAGGAGTGTAGTTTGCCCCATGGAGTGATTATGGAATGAGGCAGAACCAAGGGAGAATGATCATAAGTGGGTTTTCCTACTCTGTGCAAATGATCCCAGAGGCCTTTTCAATTTCTGATCTGTGATGCTATGCTTATGTCTGACATGCTTTCCTAGTGGGTTTTGTTTTCATGAGTTACTGATGCAAAGAACAATTTGAAATCAAGTTGCAGGTAGCACAATTCTGAAAAGTAATATCTAGGTAAAGAATGTGTGAACTTTTTCAAGTATAGAGCCACAAGTGACTCTCACGTACTCCTGTGAAAGATCTACTCAATTGTCTGATCATACAGCTAGAATTAAATATCACATAGATCTGCAGAGGTGATTTCAAAATGTTCACTCTTCCCCAACCATTTTTCCCCAAGTGACAGGTTGCGTGGGTGGCCACTATGACACTGCCTTCAATTAAACAAATGCATGATTATTCAGTCAACAAACACTTCTTGGGGACCTCTCTAATGTCTAAAGGCTATGTAGAAGTGACTGTAATGTTCATCAGAACATTATAGGAACCTCTAATCACAGAAGGTTGGTCTCACCTGTGGATATTTGCTGTGTGTGTGCTGAAGGCCCCAACAAGTGGTTTTCTTTGATATTCTGGGGTGGTGCAGAAAATGACCCCCCCACACAGTGGGAAGAATAAAAGTGGAGAGGGAAAAGTGGTTCACTCTGCATTTAATATTCTCAGAGTAGAAACCTTAGAATGGAGAGTAAAAGTGACTAAGAACATCTTCTTCTGGCCTATACTACTTCACTTTCTTTTCAATGCACATTCAGTAATTGGTA
This sequence comes from Canis lupus dingo, assembly GCF_003254725.2. NCBI lineage: Eukaryota > Metazoa > Chordata > Mammalia > Carnivora > Canidae > Canis > Canis lupus. The sequence goes on along the minus strand of NC_064256.1, from coordinate 33,210,449 downwards.
GCAACATCCTATATAGTTGCTTATTAGACTTTAAGCCTTTTGTGACTATCCAGCTCATTACTATAATCCCAGCATTTTGCTTAGCACCTGTCACGAGACATTTTTGTTGATTTGAAAACCCCTTTTTTTGATTAGGGAAACTGAGGTAGAGAGGCAGAATTTACATCTAAAAGAACCCCCCAAATGACAATATGACAGTCCCATACTATGATGATGGGATAATCCATATACTTACTTCTCAGGTTTAGAAAGAAAACCCAAATAAGCACAAAAGTAGACATATACTAAAATACTGAGATTCAGGCATTAATTTTAACTTAAGTATCTTAGAGTGTCTTTCTGTATGGAGCCAATAGCTGTCATTTGCCTGTATGATTTCTTGGCGTGATTAACTAAAGGGATCCCTTTCTTCCAGAGCTTATGGCTTGCCTATCAGAGCAGGGTTGACTTCAGGTCCCATTACCCCATGGACCAACTGCCCTTCTTCCATGAACATCCCTCACAACCATGGGTAGCAGCCTTGGCACCTCAAAAGTAATCATTGTCAAATTTAACAAGAAATCTGACTTCCTTATTATCAGTATGTTTTCATGCCTATGAAATTGATTCCACTTGATTTCTGTCAAAGGCCCTAAATACAGAGTCTTCACATGTGCTTCTTAACCAAACTGGGGCAGTTTATCCAGAGAGGTTTCTCCTCCTGCTCCAGCCAGTTAGAGTTCCATTTTCCTATATTCTTAGGCTATAAAAAGCTCTACATTACCCCATCACCTCCTAAAACATTATGAACACTGGTAACTAAACTGTGTATGTCAATCAGTATCTACTGAAAAACTGAAATTCCAAGTTACTTACTTATTGCATATATATGCATACATTATTCCAAACCCAAGAGCGGTGGTTTAGAGATTTAAATATAATTGATTGTGAATTGAAAAGAGGTATTCTAAAACTATTTTAAATTTGGTATGATTAGCATGAATGGAGAAAGCTGCTTCTCCACCCCCATTCTTCTCCTGCCTTCCCCCCTCACTCTAGGGATGTGGTGAACTTGTGTAATTTAAGGCAGGTGGTCCACATAGTAGGCTGACCACAGAGGATGAGAGAGTGTGCATTTGATACCCTGACTGCTGCTCTTTAATAGACTTTAAATACACTATGACTATTATTTGGCTTTTGGCTATTACATTTATTTTCACTTTCTTTCAAAGGGTTCTCTCTTTCATTTCGTCATTTTCCACACACTGAAATGCAGCCCAGGTCCAATGGCACCAAATAGAGGATTTATCTATATTGTCATCAAACTAAATGCAAACGAAATATCAAAGGGGGGCAGAGGGCACCACTATATATGGCTCTTGAATGCTGACAGAAAATGCATGCATTTTTGTCTGCCTAGGTAATAACAATACTTTATTTTTATATAAAGCCTTTCATCTGAGAATCTCAAAGGCCTTCAAGATGTCGTTTGGGTCTGGCATTCTTCAGTGGGCTGCCCTTTGTCTCTTTCAGTAAGGAAACATTCTTGCTGGGTGTAGCTTCATAACTCAGCTTGTACTTGAGTGTGCACATTCAGGGGTTCAAGGGCATTGAGTGTTTCTTGAATCCATCAAACAAGTGACCAGTGATGACATTCTCAAAACCACCCTGAGGGGAAGATGGGTGGCAAAGGTGATTATCTAATTTGCAGACTGAGCGGTTGTGACACAGCAGGTTAAGTGACTCACCTGAGGGCACGCGGTGGAGTCTTTGTTACTGCTGGAAACAGTAGTAACATCTAGCAGACCATTAGCGTGGCTGTGTTTCTTTGACAATCCCACCTATCTGCTCCTTGACCTTTCAGGATGAAAATCTCTAAGAAATGGCACCCTCGTGCACATGAAAAAGGGTTCCAGTGTAAGGAAGAAGGATAAAGTAGCAGCTTTGGAAATGTATAAGATAAAGAAAAATCAGTGAGTCTAAAATATAAAAGAAATATCCCTTGAACATAGAAAGTGGAAGTATGATCTTTAAATTCCATTCCTTATAAGTAAGAGATGGTTGATCTCAGCAGGAAGCATAGATTTAATGTGATATGTGTTTATGTATATATGTGTAAATTCTTTAAGCTATTTGCACATTTTAAAACTTAAAAGCAGTTTTCATTTATATCTTACATATAACTGTCTTTTTCTTTCCCGGAATATTGTTTTGCTCATCATTTTAAGCATAGTTACTGGTTTCAACGTCACAGTTTTTAATCTGAATCAAAGAGCCTTGAATCTGGATTATTCCTTGGCATCACTATACGATTTACTGTTAACTCCATGTTTGACAGTTCTGACTGTGTATTTCACTTAACACTTATGTTTTAATATCCTCTGGGGACACCATACATAATTTACTTTTAATTTTAAAATTCAGCGGAATAGGGATCCCAACTCTGGTTTGCAAGTAAAGTCACTTCTGTGTTTTATTCCAGAAGGAATATGTATATATATTTAGAATAGTGAGGACTTCATAATAAATGAGATTAGTTTTCATCTGAGAATAATTGTACATTTGAAGCAAACTAATTTATTAAAGGAAAAACTTATTTGTTTTGCTTTTCTTCCCTTTGTCTTATATTCCTTTTGAGTTTCTGCTGTGGGACCTATTTTTCCAAGTAAAGGACTACTATGAAAAAAAAAAAGTTCTGGAACAATTCTAATATCATACATCCTGAATCCTGAAGCTGTCATTAGTCCATCCTACTGATAGTTATATATAAAGAGAAAACTATCTCGAGTGTATATCTTCCTATTTTTCTAAGTTTAGAAGTTCTCAGGTCCAAGATATGTAATTTAGAAAGCTTAGAAAAAGCTGTTCCTTATATAACATTGGTTTTTATCATATCAGGGGTAAAAATCTCTGTGATATGCCCATTTTCTTTATCTGTACATACCATCTAGGTTCTCAGCTTAGTTTTGATCTGCTCCAGAAGAAATATGCATAAACAAGCAGGAGTAATGATGAAAAGAAGTTAAAAGCTTAATTATCTTACTTGAGTTTGAGTCTAGAATCTGTACTGGATCTTGTCATTATCAGTCTCTCTCTTCCAAGAAATCTCCATTGCTTTGTGCTGTCTCTACAAGTAAAGCCACATTGGAGAAAGAAGGTTGAAGTTTTAGCAACATGAAACAATGAAAGATGCTTAGGATTTTCCCCCCTGCTTCATTAGAAAAATCTAAGCATGATTTTTGCTCTTCTGTACCTTACATAGAGTAATCAAACCCTTCATGCTGGCCTTTTCATTGGTATATGTGTCTTTATTTTGAGATTCTGAGGTCTTCTTGCCTTATTGATTTTGCCCTAAATGAAAGTTTCATTTGTGATGTATAATTGGGTTAGTTTAGGGTTTACATGACAAAAAAGAACAAGTCTAAGCTCTGCCACTTATCAGCTATGTCATTTGCCAATTAATTGAATTTATCTGGGCATGAGCTTCTTTAAAATTGGGTAGGACAGTAGATTATATCACAAGCATTATCATTCTGTCATTCTATGGTCTAATATCCCTGATGACACTTCAATAAAATACAGTTTTAAATTACCATTGCAAACTAACTTCTCAAGACATTTTCTATCATATGCTTAATTTTTAATCTATCAGATTAATTAAAATATATTTTCTGAAAAAAATTTAACTTAAAAATTATGAAATAAAGCATTATTTAAAATCCAAAAGCTCATGCTGAACTTTGAATTGCTATAGTTACAAAACAAAAATGAAAATTCAAAATCTGGAAACAAATGCAAATGCAATGATAAATCAATAACATCTCTATTTTTAAAAGCCATTTGCTAATGGTTTAGCAACTATTTTCTTGTTAAAGGAAAGTATTTGTTATTTGTCCCTTAAATCAAAGATTAAATTCTATCTTAAACCATTCATAAGATTTCTTTACTAGTCAATATTAAGCTTATTCATAGCTATGTTATACGTCTATGAGAGACAATGAGTGTACATGTTTACATGTTTACATACAACTAGCATTCTTATTACTGATAATAAAAATGAGAAATACATGAATATATATTGGCTTTGAGGCTTCTTTAAAATATTAGTTCACAATTCTTCATCAAAATTTCCTTTTTCACGTATGACATCAAAGTGAGGGTTTAAAACTTGAAACTTTTCTTAGGATTCATTCTCTGAAGTATTTCTGTTTCTTGTTTTGTTTTGTGGTCACTAACCACAGAGAAATTTGTCTTTTTTACATATGCTGGAAATAATTTACTGCTTTTAGAAATATTAAACCACAAAAAAACCTCCAATGTTAAAGAAACATTATGGGTCTGCCGAAGCCCTCAAAAAGCCAGGAAATTGAGAGTTAATGCGGAAGCTCTGATCTGGCTCTGTGTCCAACGGACTTTAGACCTCTGAAGAATGACAGGTAGCACCCAGCCCACATACCTGCCAAATATTTAAAAAAGTAAAACAAAACACAATATTGGCAGGGTGATATGGTAGGAGGCACACACAATTAGTGTAATTTATCTGATACATTAATATTCACATTGGCTTACTATAAAATAATACTTTTCATGAACACCAATTCTTGCCCGATCTTAGTCCATAGACAAAGATCACAAATTCAACAGTCTTCTAAAATGGCAATGCAGATTTTGATCTATGGTATAGGTGTATTCAATGGTATGAACTTGACAAAAATCATATTCTGAAATGAATTTTTAGAAGTAATATTAACTTGTACAATCTTTGTATATGGTGTATGGAGAAATGGTGCTTACAAGTCCACCTATTTTACTGATTTCACTTAAGAGATCAGAGATCCAGGCTATTCACACAAATTAGGTCTCAGGAAATAAAGTCTCCTGTACGTACATAACACAGAGGCAAAAGTTCAGTGGCTATAGTGCATATATATTTTTTAAAAAGTGATGTTTTTCAAACATTATCTTACATTTAATTATATAGAAACCACAATTCATAAATTAAGAGCAAGTTTCTATTGATGAAAATATTTAATCTAGTTTCTAATTACATTGTATTGAATTGTTTAAACAATGTAATACTTTTCCTCAAAAACTTTTGCTTGCCTGTTATTTCCATTTTAATATTTAATTATTATTTGGTGCAGAAAGTGTATTTTGAATTTTTAATGAAAACATCTATATTAAAAGTGGTTTTGTTTAAAAATTATTAAATACAAAAAAAATTATTAAATACATAATTTATTAACACAATTAAGCCTAAGTCATAGCAAATTATATCACTCCATTGAATATAATGCTTTAAATGTTTAAAATCTTTAAATAGAGAAAGGACTTACAGTTCTTGTATTATAGATATGCCCTTGATGTTATCATCCAAAAAGAATTGTCATATGACAGTAGTAGTATATTTTAAAAGTATTTCTGTTGAGCTGGAGTTTTGTCAAAATAGTTAAACAGTGATAATTAATTAAAAAATTAATGTATTGCTTCATTTACTGTCATATTATTTGTCATATTATTATCAGCAAATAATAAGAAAGGTGGTACAAGCCAAATGTATCAGTTACTTAAAGGAAGCACATTTAGAATCTGAAAGATGAAGAACTGAATCAGAAAGCATAAACTGTTTCCAATTTTAATTAAGAAAAATAATTTTTGTTTTCTGATATTAATATCACCTCACCAAATTTTTTTTCATTTTAGAGCTCTGTTTTAAAAACGAATAGACTGTAAGAATGAGACATAATGGATGATATATTTAAGAAGTACTCATTTCATATACATTCATATACATTTCAATTTATTGAAAATTGATAATTCGCCTGCCTACACTAGTGATTTCAGAAAATACTGGTAAAATAACAATCATTTAGTGAGAAACGTTTAACAACCTATTAAGTAGGAGTTAAATTACTTTTATACTTCAGAAAGGATTAATTATTGCAGTCTAAAAACACTTTACATGCTGATTGAATATTTATATATTTATGAACTTAGATCTACAATCTTGCTTTCTGTACTTGAACATAGAAATGTTTAAAACATATTATTGAATATATATAGTGAAGTCTTTCCAGATTCAGGAGCACAATTATAGTTTTTCACATTACATATTCCAAATCATAGATTTGATCGGGTTGCAGCTCATGTATAAATACACTTGATCTTAGCCAAAAGGCCGAGAAGCAATTAGCTCATGTATAAATAAATGAAATTATTCAACCTACTTTTTAACATAATTTCTCCCCATAAACACAGGAGACATGTTACCAGGCAGAAAAATTAGTACATGAACAAAAGTTGTCATAATGCACTTCTAAAGATTAAACTTTGTGAGCATAAAAATCACAGCTTTACAAATAGGAATCATTTTGCCTTTCTATTCTGGACTTAAAGGAAGACATTTGACACATTTACATGGCAAACTTAGTCAATGTTTGAAAATGCTTTGTAGTGGCCAAAAGCTGTGCATTTCCTTCTGTTGACCTGATTTTTTTCTTCCAATAAAGTTAATTAATAGAAGATGCATCAAACAGGATTATTGCAGATGTGCACATATTGCAGTGCTAATTGCTCTTATTTTTACAATCCAGTCCTGCACATGCTTTAATTTATATTTGCCTGAGTTAGCTTTTTAGAGTGAATTAGCGGCACTCTGCCACACACTGAATAGTAATGTGCTTGCATCACTCGATTATCTCAGATGTGTTATTGTCTAGAATCCATGCTCCTAATTTCCTTACCACCCACACCCATCTCTTTCCTCTGTTTGGAAGGCTGATTTGTGTTAAGAAGGGACCACCAAGCTATTAACTCTAGGACATAACTGGCATTGTTCATAGAGAGCTGGGCTTATGATCATATCACATTTTAACTCTTCCACCAGCATTATCCTTGTTTCCCCAGTGCTTTCAAGAGGCAATAACTCCAAATGCCTCGCATGGAAATGATAAACTGCCTGTTGTTCCTTTTCTTTGAAGGAGTTCTCCTGCAGAGTATCATATTTAAATAAATTGCCATTGAGTTTAGCAAGCAGCACAATCATGCCCATTGAGGTAGAGTCTTTTGATCATATTTTGTAATGCAATCAAGGATCACATGAGGATTCTCGAGCAGGCCAGCCTTGCTGTGTGCTAAATAGGCGACAGGAGAAAGAAAACATTAATTGCCCTGAATCCCACTGACATAACAAAGCACACCTGTGTCCCAGATACTCCAGGCCCTAAGGCAATGCTTACATGTACGACCAGAGTAACTCTTTTCACTTGATTGATCAGTAATTTCAAACTACCAGATTAAAAAAAAAAAAATGCTGATGTATTCAAATCATCAAAAAAGGTAAAATATGTGCACATAAGCACAGCATTTATGTGCTTTTATGTGAGAGAATGTACTAGATGAGAAGCAGGAGACATGGGTTCTAGGCCCACCTACTTGTTGACTGAGTTGACATCTCTGCCTCTAGTCTCTTCCTCTATCACACCCTCTAAGAGTTAGGAAGACAGCCACAAAAACTGCTACTTACTATAACAGTTGTCTTGAAGATTCCATGAGAGTATTGTTAAGAAAATCTTTAGGATTATAAAGGATTTACAAATGTGCTGTTCTGGTAACTGAATGGATGTGTGTGGCACACACTGTATATGAGTGGTGTCCCATTCTCATGACCTCTTTGCAAACATTTTTACAGTATTGATGTTTCTGGAAAAAAAGACTTTGGTGTCTTTCATCTACCAAAGATAAAGAGGCACTGGTAGGGAATTTCTAACTGACAGGTTAATTGAGGAAACTTGGGGACACTGTTGAATTTCAGTCAATGGACTTAAAAACAGGCAGCAGATGTGGAAATGGGGGTTTGTAAGGAATTTCCTGCTCTGCTGGTCCAGCATTCTGACTTTCTGCTAAACTCTAAGATATCAATGAGAAAGAACTAGTCTATACCATCCCAAACCATTTCTTTCTGACAGATACTGTTTATTAACCTATTACCCTCTCTACTTTTTCTTTTTTTAGATGGCACAGGAGAAAGAAATAAAATCAAGGAAGTAATTAATGAACATAAACTTTTTTTCAGTCTCTTCTAAGATAGTTTTGCAGTTCAGATTTATCTCTGCCCCCCCAAGAATAGGATATAACTTATTTTGCATTCCAGTGAGACCTCAGAAATCAAAATGGAAATGCCATTTTCTCAGAATATTTCTCCTCTTTTATAAAGAAGAAATGTAGAGCTCTGGTCCTAGTCTGATACCTTACCTCTCTCCCAAAAGGGAATAAAAAAACAAGGGGACTGAAGTAGAAAAGCACATCTTTGGTCCTCAGAAGACTGAGGCTCTTTCATAAACATTACAAAATGTTTATAATTTTATATCCTTATTATGAGCTGAAGTCACATAACCTGAAAATTAATGACCAAGAAGGCAAATGGACTACATGGCTTTCATATTCAGAGCCTGTATTAGTTCGCTAGGGCTGCCATAAGAAAGGATCACAGGCTGGACTGAAGCAACAAAAATTTATTTTCCCAAAACTTTGAAGGCTAGAAGTACAAGATCTAGGTGTGGCAGCATGAGTTTCCTCAGAAGCGTCTCTCCTGGGCTTGTAGATGGCTGTTTTCTCTCTGTGTCTTCACATAACCTCTCTTCTATGGCCTAATCTCCTCTTCTTACAAGGACATTGGTCATATTGAATGAAACCCACCATAATAAACTCATTTAATCTTACTTCCTTAAAAACCCTTTCTCAAGATATAGCCACATTCTGAGGTACTGAGGGTCAGGACTATAACAGGCGAATTTTGGGAGGGCACAATTCAGCCTGTAACAGAGCCCTTTTCTGTACAGAGTACTGAAAAATGTTGCTTGAAATAGCTTGAAATCTCTTCCCTCAGTTCTTACTGACATTGCAGAAAACATAAAATGTATTCAATTTACAATCCTGCCAATACAGGTGGGATTCCTAGGAGATAGAGTGATGCCTTTGGGATTAAAACAAACAAACAAACAAACAAATAACCCAGATGGAGTAATTAATCAAAACCTAAGTTAAAATCAGAAGTGGCAAATCCACTAAGTGATAAAAATTTAAATAATCTGAGAAACATTTTTTTTTCATTGTATAAGGGAAGAGCTACTTCAAACATCCTGTTATTTTTTTAGATCAATCCACACAAATAATCCACAGTCCCATCTATAACCCTGTCTTATATTTCCCCATAGTCTTTGTTTCTTGCCTTTCCAACCTGGTAGCTCTGCCCCTGTCATCCCCACCCCATTTTGCAAATGTAAATTTTATGGGGATAAAGTGTTGTCTGTTTTGGTCACTTCTGTAATCCCAATGTTAGCCATTCGATGAAAGTTAAGTAAATATTTCTTGAATAAGTAGCAAGGTTGTTGCTCAACATTAGAGGCTAGGAGTTTGGAGCTCCAAGTTACTCTCTATTGCCTCTTATACTTTGTGCATTGCAGAAGCAACACAAAGTATCTAGGTCTCCTTTAAGTCCAAAGAGTTTGGCTAAAGCAGATCTTCATAAAAGACTTGAAAAATTCTGGTGCAGTCTCAGTCAGATCATGGAACATCTTGATTAGTAGACATGCCGGTGAGTCAGTCAGTTCATTGGATAAAAAAGTCAGTTGTTTGTAAGTTAGCATATATCCTATCCATATACACATTACCTATAATTCTTAAAGTAACCCACAGAGTAAGGTATATAATCCTCATCTTACAAATAATGTAGTAAAGTTCAGAGAGGTTAAGTAACTTAGCCAAGATTTCACAGCCATTAATGAACGGAGCCAGGATTTCAACTTGAGTTGGTCAGGTTCAAGGCACTATGACCTCACACCTATTCAATTTCATTTCTAGTCAGAATGGGCACTCTAATGAGGTTGGGGACACATAGTTATAGCCTGATAATAATTTTAAACATCCTGCTTTCTTAGGTAAAAGAATTGTCAAAATACTACTCTTCTCAGTGAAGTCAAACAAAAATATTGGCTTGTTGTTATAAATACAACATGTGTAATTAAGAGCTGGGTGGTATTTTCTGAAAAGAAAGGAAAATCATCCATCCTTTCTCAACCGATTTTCTCATAACTTGACTTAAACGAACCTTATTAATCAGGACAATGAAGAAAAAATTCACAAGACCCATGAGTCAGCCCATTTCAGATTTTCAGTGTCAGCATATGGCCTCAAAGCCCAGACACAGTATTTTCACATGATGCATTTTTGACTATTTATTACAGGGGAGGTAAGAGAAGAGGAAAGCAGTCTGTTTTGTTATCCATCCAGGAACACAGTTAATTGTCTTCATTCCCAAAGGCAACTTGGCAGTTTTGGGCTTGGTGCCCACATTGTTCAGGCTGCGTTTGTTCTCACATCTCCAGAAGGGCTTTTAAAAAATATTTTAGGTATTTCTATTTCTTCATGTCCCCTTCCCATCCTCTAGAGAAATTGTTTAAATCATATGATGGATCTAATTTAGGCAACAGCCCTGCTACAGCTCTTCAACAGGGAGACTTGTTTTCTTTTCACTTTATGGTGCTTTATATAGGACTCTTTAGTCATTTTTATATAATTTCTAGCAATTTGCAATCCCAGAGTCTCATCTGTTTTTAAAATGCTGTCTAAATTGAATATTTTGTACACAACTGAAAGTCTTTCTTTCTAGCAATGAGCAGAGTAAGTTCTAAAAATAAATGTTCTTTTCCATCCATATTTGATTCTAGTGATTGGATTTTAATATGGGGTATATTTGGGGTTCGTGTATACTCATTGTATATTGAAGGTTTTCAATCAATGGTTGGTGAATTGAACTAATATGCCGTCCATGTGGCTGTTCACTTGCCCCAGAACCCTCCTTCATTGTCACATATTTGAGAAGCCCACAGCTTCCAGAGTCTGTTTCTTTGATTCACATCTTCCTTGTGGCTGCCCGGCAATATAATGTTTTGCAAGGCCCTCAATCTCTTTACACTCAGTTTCCCCATTTGTTAAATGGCCAATAATGGTATGTGTCTTAAGAGGGTGTGTAAGTTAAATACAATTACCTCTCGATGTAAAGGATTAAGACCAGTGTCTGTCCCATCATATTCCCTAATAACTATTTGGCTTTGTTATTGTTGTGGCTACTACTATCATCACAGAAGATGTGGGGGGAAAAGTCACTCTTTGTTTTCGATGAAAGGAAGAAAAACTATCTATGAACAATTCTCCCTGTAGTTCTGTGTATGTTTGGAGCTAAGAATCCCGCACAGTTTACATAAAAACTTGTTAACCCCTCATCTAAATTTGTTGTTAGTCTGGCCCACACTTTAAATCCTTTCCCAGCCACACTCATAAACATCAAAGTGTGCATGTACAATGAGGATGGAAGGTTGGATCTTCACTCCTAAATAACATTTATTCATGGGGATGAATGATTTTTCCTATACCTCTTCCCCTTCCCTCAGTAACTCTGATTTACTCACGGGAATTCAGGAGCAATTGAGGTAACAATGACTATTTCCCAGCAGTGGAAAAGGTTGTAAAGCTGTTTCTGACTTAACAATAATAGGAAGGTTCCCTTTGGGTGGATAAGGAGGTAGGCTGGTCACCTGACATCTAGGACTGAGCATTATTCTAAAAGTCTTTATGTGATTGCTTATTTTCAAATATATTTTCAAAACCTCACTGACTTCTCAAAGTTTTCAGGGTAGCAAAAAGCCCTATTTTCTTGGTTAGTGACCACACTATCCATCCTGCCTCTTTAAGGAAGGACCCTGTGGTAGCCCTTCTCACCTCTCACCCATACCCCAGCCACAAGAAAGAGAGCTAGGGCAAAGCATATTATGGGTGCTATGTGTTACTTGACATATGGCTAAAAACTTCAAGCGTTTGAACTTGCTATCTTGCTCATCAGTGTCACATGTAATCTCCTTCATCATTCAAATCAGAGGAAATAATATGTTCCGCATTTTTACAAAATGTAGGCCTCCTTTGCAATTGCTGAGATCTGAGTTTGGAACTGGAAATGAACCTTTCCAGAACTAAGTTAAAACTAATGTTGTCAAGCACAGCATCATGGTTCAGAGGGAAAAAAGAAAAACATTAACTAAAGCTCACTATAAAGATTGCCGGTCCCCTTAATAATCAAATGCCCCTTAGGATCCAGTTTATCATTTAATTGTCATCTCCCAATGCTCCTATGCCCACCAAACCTAAGCAATCTATTTTTGTATTTATTGATTTGCTTATTCTAGACATTTCATATAAATGGAATTACATACTATGTAGTCGTCTGTGACTGGCTTCTTTCATTTAACATAATATTTTCAGGGTTCATCCATGATGTAGCATGTATCAATATTTTACTCATTTTTATGGCCAAATAATATCCCATTGTGTGAATATACCACATTGTGTTTATCTATTCATCGGCTGATGGAAAAATAGGTTCCTTTCCACTTTTTAGCTATTATAATTAATACTGCTCTATGTTTGCACAAGTATTAATTTGGATGTATGTTTTCATTTTCTTGGTAATATAGCTAGGAGTGGGATTGATGAGTATTATAATAACTCTATGTATAACTACTTGAAAAAAATAACTATTTAAAGAACTGCCAGAGTGCTTTCCGAAGTGTGCTTACCATTTTACATTCCCCTCAGAAGTGCATGAGGGTTCCAATTTTTCCACATTCTTGCCAGTACTTGCTATAATCTAACTTTTTGATTGTAGCCATTCTACTGTGTATGAAGTACTATCTCATTGTGATTTTAATTTGCATTTCCTTGATGGTTGATGATGCCAAGCATGTTTTCATGTACCTTCTGGCCATTTGTGGTATATCTTCTTTGGAGAGTTGGGTTATCTTTGCATTATTGAATTGTTTGAGTTCTTTATATATTGTGGATACAAGTCCCTCATCACATAATATGATTTGCAAATGTTTTCTTAAGTTCTTTAGGTTATCTTTTCTTTCCTTAATAGTGCCCTTCAAGCACAAAAGTTTTAAATTCTGATTAAGTCCAATTTATCTATTTTTTCTTTTGTTGCTCATGCTTTTGATCATATCTAATAATTCATTGCTAAATTCCAGGTCATCAATATTTATCATTATGTTTTCTCTCTGTCTCTCTCCCTCTCTCTCTTTTTTTGAGATTTACTTATTTATTTTAGAGAGAGAGAAGGAGAGCTTGAAAGTGAAGAAGGGAGGGATATAGGGAGAGGGAGGGACAGAATCTCAAGCAGACTCCCCCTGGCTGAGCACAGAGACTGATGCAGGGCTCCATCTCATGACCCTGGGATCATGACCTAAACCAAAATCAAGAGTCGGTTGCTTAACTGACTGAGCCATCTAGGTGCCCTTCATTATGTTTTCTTTGGAGAGTTTTATACTTTTAGTTCTTACATGTATGTTAATTTTTGTGCCTATTATGAGGTAAAGGCTCAACTTCATTCTTTTTTGCATGTGGCTATCAAGTTTTTCCAGTACCATTTGTTGAAAGAAGTATTTCCCCACTGGTCTTAGAACTCTTGCTGAAAATCAGTTGTTCTTAGACACATGGGGTTATTTCTGAACCCTTAATCCTATTTATCTGCTTTATATGTCTATTCTTATGCCATCACCATACTGCCTTGCTTAATGTTACTCTGTAGTAAGTTTTGAATTGAGAAATGGGAATTTTCCTACTTTGATTTTCTTTTTTCAAGATTTTTTTAATCTATTCTGAATCTCTTGAATTTTCATGTAAACTTTAGAATTAGCATGTTAACTTCTACAAAGAAGTTAGCTTGAATCCTAATAGGTAATGCATTGAATCTATACATTAATTTGGGGAGTACTGCCACCTTAACATTATTAAATTTTCCAATCCATGAACATGGGAATTCTTTATACATCTCAACTCCTCAGCATCAGACTTATAGTAACTTAATTTTTGTGAGGTATAGAAATTTTACTCCTATAGAGTTCAATTCCCTTTCCCCTCTTTCTGTGATATTATTTTGGTTATTATATCTATAAATGTTACAAACAGAACAATATATTGTTATAATTATTATTTTGTTTAGTTTTATGACCTTTGAAGCATCTAAAAGAAGACTAAGAATGTGATACTGTGATGGTGAGAAGAGTTTTAAAGGCTTTATAAAGATGAACCTGTCTTCCTACTTTGATCATGAACTGATTTGCAGGACGCTATTTTATCCTTTGAGCAGTACTACTATGGGTGCTTGGTTTCTAATGGTAATGTTGTTACCATTTAATTGCTTCATATCTCATATTCCGTGGCCTCCAACAGCAAAGATTTAGATACCAAAGATTTAGATACCGATGAGGTAAAAGAAGTTCACCAAATTTTTAAAAAGTGGTCAAAATCACATAGCTAAGCATTAGTTGAGTTGGGATTTACACTATTACACTACAGATAACAAAAATAGGAAATTCAGAGAGTTCAGGTTCTACCATGAAAATGTAATTAGTGCCAGTTTTGCTTTTTTGCTATAAACAACTAGAAAAGCTGACAAAATATATGCAACCATAATTTTCAGATATTGGAAAGAAGACAGTATAGGACTGTGATCTTTTAGAGAAGGGAAACAAAGTGCATCAGCTTTCTGCCTGAACTTTTATGGACCATGAGGTAGGGAGGAGGAGCCCAAGGAGAGAGCAGTAGTTTTGCAGAGCAGAGAAAGAAGAAGTCAGAGTTCTGGGAGACTGAGGCAACTGAAAATCCAAAGTACCAAAGAGGAGGTAGTTAAGTAAAAAAGGGTCATAGGAGTTTGCATAGGGATATCTGGAGTCTGTAATTACTAAACCATGTATGTATAGAGCTTCCTGAGGCCAGGCTAGGAAGTACGGAGGAACAATGAGCTGACCAATTCCTTGAGTTCAAAGGGGAAGATTGGATACCTGAGTTCCAACTAGCCAAAGCTGAACTAGGTATAAAGGATACTCTAGACCTTCCATAATTTAACTTAAAACTAAGGTCTGAAATCATCTAAGCTGATCTCAAAGTGACGTAACTGTCAAACAAAACAAAGCTCAATACTCTTTAAAGGAAGACAACAAAATACAATCAACAACAAAGTATGTACAATGCGAGTGGAAAATAGAGGCATAAAGCTGTAAAGCTTTTACTTTTTTACATGATGTAGTATAAATACTACTTGATGGTAAACTCCAATATGTTAAAAATGCATATTGTAAATTCTTGAGCAACTGTTAAAAAAATCAAAACAAAACAAAAGCCTTTGCATCAAAGTTAAGAAAAAAAAAAAAAGCACGAAGAGAAAGAAAATAACCAAAACCCCAAAACAAAAAAAGGAACATCTAAAATCTATTGGGCCAAAGTAGGAGATAATGAATTTAAAAGAAGGCAGGAAAAGAGAAAAAAAATGAATAAAAGAATAAATAAAGGACAGGAAAAATAGAAAAGGTGACAAACTTAAATTCAATTATATTGGTAATTACATTCATTAGTCCAAACATTCAAATGAAAAGGCAGAGATTTGAGGCACCTGGGTAGCTCACTTCCTTAAGCACCCAACTCTTGATTTCAACCTAGGTCATGATCTCAGAGTTGAGATGGAACCCCCATGTGGGGTTCCGTACTCATTGAGCAGTCTGTTTAAGATTTTTTCTTCCCTTCCCCTCACAGTGCACGCACATCCACATGCACATGCTCTCTCTTTCTCTCTCTAAAAAAAAAACAAACCAAAAATCAAAGAAACAAAACAAAACAAAAAACGAAATAGGGGCACCTGGGTGGCTGAGTCAGTTAAGCATAGGACTCTCCATTTTGACTCTGGTCATGATCTCAGAGTTGTGAAATCAAACCCGGTGTGGGTCTCCTTCCCACTTAGCAAGGAGTCTGCTTAAGATTCTTTGTTTCCCTTTCCTTCTGTCCCTCTCCCTGCTTGCACGCTCTCTCTCTCTCTCAAATAAATAATCTTAAAAAAAAACCTAAATAAATTTTTAAAAAGGACTTAAATAAAAGAAAACGTAGAGATTATAAGAATGAATTAAGTACATACATCCAACTCTAATGCAATTTAGAAGAAATGTATTATATTATATGAAGATATTATAACAATAAGATATATGTATATAACATATATGGATGTTAAAGTAAAAGAATAGAGAAAGATATACCATGCATACACCTAAGCAGTGTACTAATTATATTCATATCTAGTAAAGAAGACAATGATGAAGAATATTATCAGGGATAAAGAGGGGCTATTTCATAATAATAAAAGGGTTAATTCCATCAAGAAGACATAAAAATTCAGAATGTGTTTGTACCTCAAAACACAGCTTCAACATATCTGCTTCTACTACTGACAGAACTGAAAGGAGAAAAACAGCAATCCACAGTTGTAGTTGAAAATGTCAATAATTTACAGGTAAGATTCACAGGAAATCAGTAAGGATATAAAAGACTTACAAAACACTATCAACTAAGTGATGATTAATAAAACATAGTAACCAACAGCAGTAGAATATATATTCTTTTCAAGAGTACGTGGAAAGTACATTCACCAAGAAAAACCTTATTCTCAACCATAACACAATTCTCAAAAAGAATTGAAATCACATAGATTGTATACTTAATTCTTACCACAATGGAATTGAATTGAAACTGAATAACAAGTTACCTTAAAAATCACCAAATATTTGAAAATTAAGTAATCCTCTTCTAAACAATTCCATACATCAAAGAACAAATCACAATTAGAAAATACTGTGATTTGAATAAGAATGGAAATACAAGATGTAAAAATTTGTGAGATGCCATTAAAGCAGTGTTCAGAGGAGAATTTCTATTTTTAAATTATTATTTTTGTAAGGAAGAAAGATCTAAACTGCATGATCCACCTAAAGAAGACAAAGAAAAAAGCAAACTAACTCCAAATTAAGTAGAAGAGAGAAAGTGGGAAAGAGTTAAGTATCTACAATACAGAGATCAATAAATTTAAAAAGTACATTTTAAAATTTTTAATAGTTTCTTTCGTTCTTAAAGTTTCCTTCTCTTTGCTTGCATTGCCCATTTGTCCTTGCATGTTTTATGCTTTTTTCACTAGAGCCCTTACATATTAATTATAGTTACTTTAAATTCTCTCTTCTGTTCAATAATTCAAAATCTGTGTCATATCTGAGTTGGGTTCTAAAGCTTGCTTTGTCTTTTCAGGCTGTGGATTTTTATCCTTTTAGCATGCCCTGAGATTTGTTCTTAGTCTTTAGTGTGAACTTTTACATTAACATTAAACACATCCCTGGGATCCCTGGGTGGCGCAGCGGTTTGGTGCCTGCCTTTGGCCCAGGGCGCGATCCCGGAGACCCGGGATCGAATCCCACATCGGGTTCCCGGTGCATGGAGCCTGCTTCTCCCTCTGCCTGTGTCTCTGCCTCTCTCTCTCTCTCTGTGACTATCATAAATAAATAAAAATTAAAAAAAAAAAACACATCCCAACTAGGGGTTGTCCTTTTTCTTTTCTTCCCTGTTGACTTTGACCTTCCCAAAGTACTCCTCCTCAGAGAGTTTCCCTTTTGCAGCTTGTTTAGCTGTAACGCAACATTATATTGGAACCCTGCTATAAGATGGTAAGGTATAGGGGGGAGGGAAAGTGTTCTTTTTAAAAATGTTTTTTTATTTAGTTAACATATAGTGTTATGGGGCAGAATTTAGTGATTCATCAGTTTCATATAACACCCAGTACTCATTACATCAAGTGCCCTCCTTAATGCCTATCACCCCTTTACCCCATCCCTCCACCTTCCACCCCTCCAGCGACCCTCAGTTTGTTCCCTGTGGTTAAGAGTTCCTTATGGTTTGCCTCCCTATTTGTATCTTATTTTATTTTTCCTTCCCCTCCCCTATGTTCACCTATTTTGTTTCTTAAATTCCACATATCATATGAAACCATGGTATTTGTCTTTTTTTGACTGACTTATTTTACTTACTGTAACACCTTCTGGTTCCATTCATGTCATTGCAAAAGGCAAGGTTTCATTCTTTTTGGTGGCTGAGTAATAGTCCATTGTGTATATGTGTATATGGTGTATATAAATATTTTGGCTATTGTAGACATTGCCACTATAAACATTGGGGTGCATGTGCCGGGGAGAGAAAGTGTTCTATAATCTTATGATTAAATCAATCTTTTAGTGTGCCTGTGACCCTGAGCTGTGATCTTTACAAGTATTTCTTAGCTGCTCCCCTTCTCACTTAGGTTAGACAAAAAGTCTAGATGAGGTTGGAGTGGGAAAAATGCTCCTTCCTTGACTTGACTCTGGCTCTGGTAAAGTGTTTTCCCTTGAAGAGTAGGAGGAGCAGACTTTTACTATGGAGATTATATTTCATAATGATTACTTTTTACCTTCCCTACCAGAGGCACAAACGAGCTTTCTCTGCTTTTTCACCATGAGAATTTGGTGGATTTCCTGGAGGTAAGCCCAAAAGTGTAGAGACTGCCCAAGAATACAGCCCCCAGGAATTTCTCACTCCCACAGTAGTCCACATTCAGCCTCCAACAATTCATCAAAATTGTCATTTCAGTGTTACTACAAGTTTATGCCTCCACCAGCTTCTGCTTCAGGTAAGTACACCTTAGCCGTGTTGTTCAGAATTTGCTTGTCTCTCCAGATTCAGGATGCTAACTTGCCCTTAGACTTCAGTTCCACGATAGGTCCAAGAAAAGTCATAGATTTTTTTTTTGTTTGCTTAGTATATATTTTCTTGGTCTAAGGATGGGAGTGATGACTTCCAATCTCTACATTTTGGAGATAAATTCAAATGTTACTCATTAAAATTTTTAACTTGGTTATTATAATGTTTATTTCTAAAATTTCCATTTAGTTCTTTATATATTCTATTTCATTGTTGAGACTTTCTGTATTTCATTCTAGCGTATTTCTAGTAAATGCTCACTGATGGCTAGCATTAATAGCATTTTAAGGATGGCTGCTTGAAAATTTTTGTCAGATATTTTCAACATCTTTGTCATCTTCATGTTAGTTTCTGTTGATTGTCTTATTCAGTTTGAGATGTTCCTGATTCTTTGCATGTCATGTGATTTCAATCAAAACCTGGACATCATGTTTACTATGTTAGAAGACTGGATCTTGCTTAATTCTTGTGTTCTAGTAAGCCTTCTCTGACACCATTTCACTAGGTAAAGGAAGCTGCAGCATTATTACTGCCAGATGGCAGTGGAAGACAATCTTCACTTGGACTCCAGTGACACCAATGGATAAGGGGATGGTGTTCCCAGCAGGCCTCCACTTATACCAATCTGACTACTCCTTGGGTCCTAATGTCAGTAGTTGGTCTGCCTTCTTCTCTCCACCTTCTTATGTGTATTTTATATATAACACCTATGCTTTTAATTGTAGAAAATCTTAACATATTCCTTGACTTGAATAGCATAACTTCTAAATAGAAAATTGTAAAATAGTTTGTTCTAAATTCTTACTCTCGCTATATGAGTATTTCTAAATGGACATAGATTTTTTAAAAAGGGAATCAAGGTCATGAGCAGTGGATAGTAGGTAAAATAAATACAACTAAAAAAAGATTCAACTCCATGTCTAATGCAGATTTTAAAAAGTTCCAACTCTTGTGTTTGAGATTAGCAAAGCTATCTTGATTGCTAAATAGTGTTGAAGGGCACGTCAATGATTTTGATTCATGCATTCCCTTTTGAGCCAATAATAATAATTACTAGACTTTTTAAAAGATTTTTAAATGTATTTATTCATGAGACACAGAGAGACAGAGAGGCAGAGACACAGGCAGAGGGAGAAGCAGGCTCCATGCAGGGAGCCTGACATGGGACTCGATCCGGGGTCTCCAGGATCTTGCTGTGGGCTGAAGTGGCACTAAACCACTGAGCTACCTGGGCTGCCCTTACTAGACGTTTAAAAAAAATTTTTATTTTGAGGAAATGTCAGTAATAATTTACACTTAAAGATATTTGAAAAAGAATTATTATAATATTAAGAATGGAATTATCTTTAATATGCTGTATTAGAAAATAATTATAGCACCCATTCATATGTTAGAAAGTTATGTAACAAATTATTTTTAGAAATAATTTTTAATGATATTGAAAGCAGTTATGATATAATAAGCAAAAAATTAAAATGCAAAATTGCTGTATATTTAATCTTAACTATGAATTTTTAAATATTTGTAGAAAAATGACTTAAAATATGGGTATTATGGGAATTTGGTTAATATTTATGTTATTTCAGTTGTATTACTTTGCATTCCAATAGAAGTTATGTATATAACAATGCAAAATACACTCTACATAAAGTTATTTTGCTATGACCATCAAATTTTAAGTTGTATATTGTAAAAACATTTTAGATGATTTGCCCAAATTGCTCTGTTTGGGGCTCATGAAGGGACTCATTTTATTAAGATATTAAATACCTGGTTAGTTGAAGAATTCCAATAATTTTTCTACTACTTTTTAAAAATGTGGTTTGTATTTAGATGTGCTTAACATTAAAAACCAAATTCCTGTTTGACTCTGTCTACCTGCACTAAAGAACACAAAGTTCTACAATGTGGAAGAAACAGGAAAACCTAGAATTCTCTTTTAAGATGACAGAATTTATTGTTTAAAATTTTCTTTTATGAAAAATTTCATTAGTAGATATTGTTTAAATGCTAATACTATGTCAATTGTCAATTTTTGACATTGCTTTGTTTCTTGCCTTTTTTAATTGGTTTGTCCTATCATTGTATAGTCAGTTTGAATAGCAGTTTCTATTTAGTTTTTATGTTGTAACATGGATTTGCAGCATATTGGGAGAGTTCTCTAAAATGTTCTTAGCATGAGTGATTTTAAATAATAAGTTTTATAATTGATTAAACATTCAGGATAATTTTAAAAGGACTTAAAACACCAAAATTCTATAATATCATTTTAGATATTATTATAAAAGAAAGGCAAAAAAATAAAAGAAAGGCAAAAAATATAATTTAAGAAAAGACAAGTAGGTAGTTTGAAAGATACCATGTTAGAAATGATAGATAGATCCTATTTCCTCTGAGCCACTCCTGTGCCAGAAGCCCATAGATATTATTGTTTATATATATATATAAAACAGTGTTAA
Organism: Canis lupus dingo; assembly: GCF_003254725.2. Lineage (NCBI taxonomy): Eukaryota > Metazoa > Chordata > Mammalia > Carnivora > Canidae > Canis > Canis lupus. The sequence goes on along the minus strand of NC_064256.1, from coordinate 33,189,357 downwards.
AATTAATTGTTAATTTGCATACTTTTTCATATTCCTAATGAATATGAATATCCCTCATAATGCCTGTGAGAGAATTATTGTGAGGATTAGTGACACTTGTTTAAAACCAGCTAGTCGGCATCTGACACACAATAAATTTTGACAATTATCGTGTATACTAATAGGTAATAGGTACAATTTGGCGAATGAAGAGGGCTTTTTATGGAACTCTAATATCAAGAAAAGATCTTTTGTACTATGTAAGCAAAAAGGCACAAATGCAAATGTAGATATAAACCTAAAAAGTGATGATTATATCTTAAAGTGAACAATTTTCTCAGTATGGAAGGGTGTGCTGACAATGTGTATGTGAAAAATGACAGCCTTCATTTCATCATTCATTCAACAGACAGTTATCTATACCCTACTTTATTCTAGGTGATAGCCTAGATATTCTAGGTGAACTCCTTACACATAAAGCCTACAGGTAAGAGTGATCTTCAAAGAAAAGTAATATGAGAATGTACTCAAATCAGGTCATTTGTAATTGGTTTGTTCCAAATGCAAATTGACAGGCAAGACCTGCTTACAAGAAATGAAAGGCTTACTAATGGGTCTAAAAAACGATAAAGTAAAATGTGATAGTCATGAATAAGAAAATGTTTAAAATTTAAACTTAATTTATTAGACTTTAAGTTTTAGTTTTATTTTTTTGCAAATGAATCATTAAAAATTATAGCCAACTGATTTGTAGAACGGATTATTTTTGACTGAATATTTTTACATGTAAACATACTATATTATGTAATTCAATAATTAGGGTTATACTTATAATAGCTGATCCAGTGATTTAACATAGCAATTTATACTTTACATATATAAAGTCCAATGTAAGTGTTTATGTAGGCAAATTAAAAGACCTAGGCTTTTGGCCCAACTACACCATCTTCAACCACATGCTTCCAAAGTCACCGCATAATGGGGAAGAGCAAAGGAGATTTAAATCTGCAGCCCTGGAAGTGGTGGACCTCCTTTCTAACCACATTCCAGTGGTTAGATCTTACTGCAAGAGAGACCATAGTCTAGGTAAATGGTATTCAAATTGTGGTTCATGGACTGGCTGCCCATGTATAAACTATTTGTTAGTGATCTTTGGTTAGATAAGGAACTTGCTCTGGATGTAAATTAGCTGTCACTAAGGACACTGTTGAGTATGGTAACAACTTTCTTGATGACGGAAGCAGTTTGTTATTTGCATTCCCATGCAAGCTTTCAGTAGTGTGGACCTGCACTTCAAGTAGCACTAGCTTAGCTGTGTGCCCAGGAGAAAGAGAGAACTGATTTGGCACCCACTTAGCCTATCTCTGCTACATCCAACTAAATAGTTCAGATAGATATATTTGTGGGAGTAATGATTGGGTCTGGGTTTTAAATATCTATATAGTCTTTTAATATTAAAATGTGTTAACTAAATGAAAAGTAATTTGTAAGAAATCATAACGCACTTTGAAAATATGAAAACATATTTAGTATCTTTTCATGTACTTGTTAGCCTTTCATATATCTTCTTTGAAGAAATGTCTATTCATGTCCTTTGCCCATTTGTTTTTTTGCTCCTGAGTTTTATGAGTTTTTTTATATATTTTGCATACTAATCCCTTACCAGATATGTTTAATATATATAATATCATATATATATATAAATGCTTGCAAACATTTTTCTCAACCATAGGCTGTCTTTTCACTTTATCATGGTTTCTTTTGCTGTGCAGAAGCTTTTTAGTTTGATATAGTCTCATTTGTTTATTTTTGATTCTGTTGTTTGTGCTCTAGGTGTCATATCCAAAAAATCATTACCCAGACCCATGTCAAGGAGCTTTATTCCTGTGTTTTCTTCTAGGAGTTTTGTGATTTCAGGTCTTAAATTTAGTCTTTCATCCATTTTGTGTTCATTTTTGTGAGTAGTATAAGGTAGGTGTTTAGTGTCATTCTTTTACATGTGAATATCCAATTATGTTAGCACCATTTATTGAGAAGATTTTTTTTTTTCAATTATGTATTCTTGGCTCCCTCAAATATGAGTTGACTGTAAATGCTTGGGCTATTTATGAGCTTTCTTTCTTTTTTTTTTTTTAAAGATTTTTTAAAAATTTATTCATGAGAGACAGAGAGAGAGAGAGAGTCAGAGACATAGGCAGAGGGAGAAGCAGGCTCCTGCAGGGAGCCTGATGTGGGACTCAATCCCAGGATCCTGGGATTACACTCTGAACTTGAAGGCAGACGCTCAACCACTGAACCACCCAGGCATCCCTCTCTGCTTTCAATTCAATTTCTCTTGGTCTATTTGTCTGTTTTTATGCTAATACCATACTGTTTTGATGACTATAGCTTTATACTATAGTTTGAAATCAGGAAATGTGATGCCTTCTGCTTTGTTCTTCTTTCTCATGATTTCTTGGGCTATTTGGGGTTGGTCTTTTGTGATTCCATGTAAATTTTAGGGTTTTTTTTCTATCTCTGTAAAAAATGTCACTGAAATCTTATAGGGATTGTATATTGAATCTATAGATGGCGTTTGGTAGTATTGACATTTTAACAATATTAATTCTTCCAATCCATGAAACAGGTACCTTTCTGCCTATCTGTGTTTTTTATTTCTTTCATCAATATCTTGTAGTTTTCATAGCACAGAACTTTCACCTCCTTAGTTAAATTTATTCCTAGTATTTTGTTGTGTTTTATGTTATTGTAAATGTGATTGATTTCTTTGTCTTTCAGAAAATTTGTTAGTGTATAGAAATAGTACTGATTTTTATATGTTAATTTTGTATACTACAACTTTACTGAATTTATTGATTAGATCTAACAGTTGTTTGGTTGAATCTCTAGGAGTTCCTATATATAAAATCATGGCATCTGCAAGTTTTTTTTTTTTACAGTTTTACTTTTTCCTTTTTGATCATGATATGTTTTATTTATTTGCTTGACTGCTCTAGCTAGCCCTGTTGAAGGATATATTTGAAAGCTGTTAAGAGAGTAAATCCTATCTATGGGTTCTCCTCACAAAGAAAATTTTTCTTTCTTTTTTTTTTCTTTTCTTTTTATTGTATGCTAGCTGAAGTGATTGTGGTAATCATTTCACAATATAGATAAACTATCATGTTGTAAACCTTTAACTTGCACAGTGATGTATGTGAACTATTTTCAATGAAACTGGAAAGAAAGCCACATATTTAGCTTAAGAAAATGAAAGCATGATCAAATTAAGAGTGACTTAAGATAAATAATAATAATAGAGGTTCACTGTAATTGTCTGCACTGTATATTTTTAGAATCAAATCTTAGTATCATTTTAAAAGGTAGCAGTTATATATGCTCATAGAACTCAAGTTAAATGAGTTATGTCAACTAACTCATATTAAATCTAAAAAAGTCAGACTCTTGATAATAAAAGATGCTATAAAGGGCATTACAGATTTGGAATGAAGAGTTTTGCATTCTAGAGTTAGCTGTATAGCTAGCCAACTGTTATCAGTTAAGGAGTGAGCATCATTGGTGGGACTATTTAGTGGGAATGTCTGGATCAGGAGTGTCAAATGGGTTTTAACTCTTCTGTTAGTCAACGCAGATGTCTGGGAGTACTGTGTTGAGAAGGATTCTGGTGCAGAATTTAGGCCAATTGGTCAAAAGTACCATGATCAGTAAGAGATGTCTGCTCAGGGTGAAGGATAGAAAATAATTACTTGTTAAGTAAATACTTGCTATAGCTCAACAACATAAATTAGCAGATTATTTATATTTCTAAAATAAGAGCTCTTTTGAAGGTTTTAGACATAACTATCATGAAGTATACCAAAGGGAGGATATGAGATAGGGTATGGATAATTAAATAGCAAAAACAAGGAAAAGGGAGATGTTTAGAGAGTGACTTCATTTGTTTGAGGAGAATTTTCAAAATATAATTATGTCCATGTTTAATGTTAGCACAAAAACACATTACAAATTTAAATATCTCTTGGATTAGTCACCATTTTGAATTATCCACACCCTGTTTCTTTCTTTTAATGTGGAGAATCAAGGGTTTTTCTGGATAGCATGCTGTACCATTGTTGTGACCTATTAACTGAAGCATGGAAATGGACTATCATAATAATACTTGAGAGAGATAGTACTGCCACATCATAAAAAAAAGAAGGGGTGTATGCAATACATTTAAGAGGGAAAAGTGACTTGCACAATATAGGAAAAAGCAAAAGTGGCTGCAGATGGAATTAATGAAATAGGATTTAAGTTGCACATGCAGATGAGGTTTGACATTCCTCTTTAAAATATCTCATATGGAAGAGCCAGTCAGTCTGTTCTGGTTAATCTAGCTCTGACATATCCAGTGAATTAAAATCTAGATTATAGAACATTTACATTAGTCAAAACTATCCTCATGATTTAGTATGAAATGAATCTCTCATTCTCCCTGGGATAAAAATTTTAAGGTGTCATTTTTCTTTATATTCATAAAAACTGCAGATTTGGGACATCTGGGTGGCTCAGTTAGTTAAGTGTCTGACTCTTGATCTCAGCTCAAGTCTTGATCTCAGAGTCATGAATTCAAGCCCTGCATTGGACCCCACACTGGGCATGGAGCCTACTAAAACAAAAACAAAACAACAGAAAACAAAACAAAAAACCTCTTGCAAATTCAAGAGTCAGAAAACCCAGATTTCACTCTGAGTTCTATCATGATAAGGGCAAATCATCTCACCACTTAGGTTTTAGTTTCTTCATCTGTAAAATGAATTCAAGCAGATGCTTCCTGATACTCATACTATCCTATGTTTTAATCACAGAACACCAAGAATTTCCTGGCTTGTGATTTATAGGTAGAAATTGTGAGAATCCCATGGAAGCTAGAGTTCAATATTAATATTATAGGTTTTGGGGGGTGTTTGTAATTCTTGCAAAATACACTCAGATGTTTATCAGAAATCTCAGAGCCATCTTTTATACTCCTTCAGGTGGAATCTATTTCCTCTTCAACCTCTTTTGAGTTCACTCCACCACTCATCTCAGCTTAATTGTCAAGGTTTATTAAGGCTTCACCTGGAGCAATAGAGGATCTTTTCCTTTCCTTCCAGCCTTCCTCCTCTTTTCTAGCCCCCACTATTAGCATTTGCTCTTACTCAACTGTATCATGGAAATTCATATGACTGCTTTGCTTTTCTCTCTGAAACAACATAAAGATAACATATTCATCCTCAGCCATCTCTGTCTCCTGAAACACTGGGATGTGAAAAAATTATGACAGAATTTTACCAACTCAAAAGGCAACTATCTCATGAATAATACTCACTGATTTCCAACCTTTCTTCTTTTTTAAATTCCCTAATGGAAAATCAGAATCCCCTGATGGCCTTTCTTGGATAGCCAGAGTTTCTATTGATATCCACGTGTCTCAAACCCTTTAGTCTTAGATACTTTTCACACTCTGAGAAATTATTGAGCACCCCAAAAAGGTTTTGCCTATCTTGGTTATGTTTATTTATCATATTAGAAATGAAAACCTAGGAATACTTTCCTAAAGAATAACTATATTTTCTAATAGTAAGAAATGTAGTGAAAAAAGTGATAAGGTATTAGAGCTTTGCATATCTATTGATGACTTGTTTTAGAAAAGACAGCTAGAGTCAGCTTCTGCACTCAAACTTTGCCATATGTACTTTTGGTTGGCATATATGGCAAAAATCTGGCTTCACAAAGATATGTAGTTGGGCAAAGATTACAGGTGACCTTTGAACAATGTAGGGCTTAGGGCACCATACCCACACAGTTGAAAACTAAAGTATAACCTTTGACTCCCCAGGAACCTAACTATTAATAGCCTATTGCTGATGAGAAGCCATACTAATAATATAAACAGTCGAGTAACCCATATTTTGTATGTTATGTGAATTATATACTGAATTCTTATAAAAAGTAAGCTATATAAAAATGTTACCAAGAAAATCATAAGAAAGAGAAAATAGATTTTTAGTACTGTACTGTATTTTTTGTGAAAAAAATCCACATATGAGTGGGTCCATAGCTTTCAAATCCATATTGTTCAAATTCAAGGGTCAACTGTGTTTTACTACCCTTTTTAGATAATCACCAACATTCTTCTTTGATACTACACCAAAATTCAACAATGGTAGTTTCTAAAAGATTAGTTTCAGTGTGGGATTTGAAATTGAAATTGCACCAATACATTTTTCCTTCTCTGTTATGTTAAAATCTATTAGTCTATCTCATACTTTGAATATATATTTCACCAATATATGACTTTGTAACATTATGCTTTGATTAAGTTAGGCAGAATTTCCAAATATTGACACATTTGATTATACAATATCAGAAATATGCATTCATTAATATCATCAATCTCACCCAAAAAGTCTTAAGTATTGGGAAGCTGTTAAACTCAGTGTGGTTAACACAAGTTTTTAAAAATTCAAAAATTTTTTTCAAAGGAATAAATTTTATCATGAGCAACAGATATTTTCACTTGTAAGGCTATAGGCTCATTTTGTCAAATACTCATTTCTGAGGGAATAGCTTGTCTGTCAGTCAGTGAAAAACATGACCCCAATTTGTCTTTTCTTATATCTTCTCTTGCCCCATAGGCTTATCAGCAAGAAAGAATGTTTGCTTTTATACCCTTTATCTTACACAGAACGCATGTTCAATATATGCTTCTTTACTGCATACATAGTATTATGATAGTATTGATATACTAGATTGAGTTAGATGTACTTTGGCCTAATGCTGAAGTATCCAATTCAGAAAGTCACCTACTCTCTATTTTAATTTACCTAAATGAACATAGATGCTTCTGTTATACACACACACACACATACACACACACACACACACACACACACACAATTATTAGACAACATTTATTTAAAGGAGTCAGATTGCTCAGGAAAATGTTTTCCTGTAAGAACCTTTGTTTGCTTAAGTTCTAAATATACCTCTAATTTTGCTGAGAGACTAAAACAATTATTCCATCCACCAAAAAGAATGAATAACTATGTAATGTGATAGTGGTGCTAAATATCACTTCAACAACAATCATATTCACAATTTAAGCATCAAATTAGTATCTGGTATACCTTAAATGTACAGATGTTATATGTCAAATATATTCAATAATAAAATAAAGCTAGGAATGAACTAGAGAAAACTACATAGGAATTCTAGTGCCTACTATTTTAATATTTTCATATTTTGGATAAAGAGATTTAACATTGTAATATCATTCTGATAATAATTTATACTATATTTAAGAGCTTTCCATTACAAAAACAAACAAATAAATATCTCAAACATGACTCTGACATAAATATTTATGTTCGGCATTACAGAAAAGTTTGCTTCCTACTATTTAAATCCCACAAAATCTCAAACAAAATCCTTTAGCAAAATCTTGAGGTTTATTTCATACTTTTTAATCAGAAAAAATATCAAAAGAAGTAATCACTTTTATAATGAGAAACTGAAGTAGTCCATTACATATGAGTTGGGCTAATTGACAAATATAATAATTGGAGACAATGTGTGTCATTTCTTCAATTTAAATTTGTAGAAATTTTCAAAATTTTTTGTTGACTTAGTTTCAAAAATTTTATAGACATTGTACTGAGCATTATTGTTATTGGATTTATTTTAGATATCTCCTTGCAAGTAAAGCAAAATGTAGACCTAAGAACTCTACAGTGGAATTTGATCAATGCAGACAGGCAAACTCATTTTTTTTTTCCTAAAATTTTCCCAATTTGGGAAATTGCCTCCATTCCTTTTTCCTTCCTCCTTTCCTTCCTTCCTCCCTCCTTCTCTCCCTCCCTCATTCCTTCCTTCTTTCCTGCCTCCCTCCCTTCCTTCTTTCCTTCCTTCCTTCCTTCCTTCCTTCCTTCCTTCCTTCCTTCCTTCTTTCCTTCCCTCTCTCTCTCTCTCTCATTCTCTCTCTCTCTCTCTTTCTCCCTTTCTTTATTTTGCTTCCGCTCTTTTTACTTAATTCTGGTAGATGGATAGATTGCAAATGTCTAAATAATAACTATTGCTTTGGGATAACTGGGGTGTAGAGTGTTGTGTGCGTGTGCGTGTGTGTGTGTGTGTGTGTGTGTGTGTGGTGTACGTATATATTCCCTGGAAGACTTCCATCAGCCTGGAAGCTTTGTAGATACAACCTAGGGTATCATTTTTTGTGTCCAGAAAGCTAGCTAGGGGAATGAATGCTGGCCTCACATAAAACCTAAAAATATGTTCTGGGTTAGGATTGTCTTCAGATCTTAGGTAAATAATATTTCTGACCATCTTATAGCTTTCTTAAAAAGACACTTTTAGTCATGGCAGCAGTATAAATCTCAACCTAATTGTCATATTCTTCTAATTTCACTGTCACCTACTAAATTGAGTGAAATGTTGGAAAATGTGAACTGTTTCTACAAATAAATGAATCATCTAATAGACTTGGTACGGTTATGTGAAAAAGTGTAGAAATAGTATTCAAACTTGTTATTCTTCTTTATTCATCACGAGTGTTCAATAGATGTGGATCAATGCTAGGACCATATTGATACTTGTTAAATTCCAAAGAATCTACAGCTACAAAGGAGACTCCAATAGATTAAGGCTTACAATTTACCTGGACTTTTATTTACTATGCAATCTCAAGCAAGTTACTTAATGTCTTTGAGCTTCAGGTTCTCTGTTTTTTAAAATATGAGTATTAATAGCTTGTGAAAATCAAAGGAAATATCATATATTTAAATACATAATATAGCCCTTGAGCATAGACATTTGGTAATTTTTGTTCTGTTACCCTACACTTTTCAAGATAATGTTATTTTTTTCAAGATAATATTCCAAGTAAAAATTGCCTTAATTAAATTGGTCAGCTCTTATTAATTGGAATTTCAGAGTAGCAATGGTTCTAAAATACTAGGAAGTACCCTCAATACCACAGAAATATAGAGTTTAGAAAAGTAAAAATATGATTTGTGAATCTATAAGAAATTCACTCTTTTAATAGGAAAGCAACACCCTTCCATGGTTTGGGTTGCTTTCTGATGTACCAGAATTATTCCCAATTAAGTAGCAGTTACTGCCATTATACATCATTATGTTTAAATGGAGTATCTGGAAGATGTCTCAATTAGACAGTCCTCCCAATTAAGCGTGTCCTATAGGTTAATAGGAATCACTTCCTCTCCCTTGAATAGCACTGTTTGGGAAAAATACCTAGGGCCCAATCATTAAAAGGTCAAAATTATGCTTCTCAGTTAACACTCCATAAAATGGAACTGGGAAAATTGGCCATGACTGCTATGGTTTTTGTCAGTCTGGCTGCAAATCCATCAAGACAACTACATTCTGACTTACAGTATGGTATACACTAGAGGCAAAATAATGCCTGGGGAGATCAACAACACTCCTTAAAAGAGCCCAAATCTGGCAGTTGTTGGAACACTTCACTTCATATTATTTTTATATTATATAATTTATAAAATAATTTGTGATTTAAAAAAATTAGATAAGATGGAGCAAAAAGAAAACTATGAGGTGATGAATTCTGGAGGTGAGAAAGAACACTTCACAGAATAGTGAGTTCACAAATAATCACATTGTGTACAATACAAAGCACTTTGCACTGTGGCATTGACCATAAAGACACAGGAAAATATTTTCTGGCCATAAAATAGAAGATACTATTCACTCCTTCACTGCTATTACTGCCACAAAGGACTATAGATACTGGTGAGTCTTAAGTGAGAAACCTGAAATTTGGTGTACAAAATTTATGGGTTACAAATGTCTAGACTAAATGTTTTCAATGCACCTAAGAGATGCTGTTTCACTCAACTTACATTATGTTAAGCTGTTTATAGTCTGGGAAGAAGCCACTGAAGGCAAACATATTTTGCTTTTTCTGAGTTATGCTATATATAGCCTTTCATTTCTTTGACTAAGAGGGTGAAAAATTTTCAAAGACAAAGATTGATAAGAAATGCTTTATAAAGTGAATCTTCCCCTACCCCCTTTTCTGCAAATAACTGAGTCCCTTCAGTGGACATTCACAACAAGAAATAGAAAGGAAGAACATTTCCCAAGAACATAATGTCATCTTGCCAAATATTCTAAAAAATCACAAGGTATTTGCATTTAAAAATATCAGCACAACAGCCAAGAGTAAAAAATAGTACAAAAATTTAAAAAGTAGTCATTTCTGGGACGCCTGGGTGGCTCAGCGGTTGAATGTCTACCTTTGGCTCAGGGTGTGACCCTGGGGTCCTGGGATTGAGTCCCATATCGGGCTCCTTGCATGGGATCTGCTTCTCCCTCTGCTACGTCTCTGCCTCTCTCTCTGTGTCTCTCATGAATAAATAAATAAAATCTTTTAAAAAGTATTCATTTACTTATTATAGTCTCATAAAATTAGATTTTACATTAATAAAAGGAATGTATGAACATTACAGGTGTCAATGACATTTTAACTTATTCTACTTATCTCTCAGGTCAGTCTATTCCTTGACCATGTTTATATGCATCCTTAATATGCTTGTAACAAAGCTTCATATATTCTGTGTAATTTTCTTTTCTCAAAAAGCAGATGTCATTTTTCAGAGTTAAGAAATATGACACAATCTTTGTTTCTTCCTTTGGCATAGTTTTTCTGATTCACTAGATGATCGTGATTCTTGATTATTTTTTTGTTTCCTTGTCGGAATATACACACACTCACACCTGATAAGGAGAAACTAAGTCAAGAATAATACTGCACTGTTAAGACAGGACCAATATCCTGGGGAACTGAGGGTTCTGATCTCTACATCAGGCAAAATCTTGGCAATTGATGAGAAGCATTTTAATGGCTGGCTTAATAAGAAGCTTCAGTAACACGAAAAATTAACCCAAAACTTATGTCTTCATATTCTTAGAATGGTTTTCTAAACAGCGTGCCCCCGATGGCACCGTCCATGGAGCCTAACCTGGTGTCAGGAGTTTGCTGTAGTGCTGTGGTGCTGCTCAGACATCATTTCATGGGAGGACACTTCAGCCTATCGGTCAGCAGGTGGCCTCCAGGGTTAGCCCCTTCAGAGTTTCCTGGCTACAGAGGACTCTGGGTGATAGCCACACTTTTCCTGAGACAGCCCACATCTAATGACTTGTCAAGGTGTGACTATAAAAGCTTGACCATTTCAGCGCAGTGCTGGATATTTCTGAAGGGCTGTTCTAATTTCAGATCTTGTAGGGTTGGTTGAGGTTTTGTAGTCTATATCCAAGTTTGACTTCCTCTCTGGCCTGTTCTATTATCACCCTCTTCCTTCCACAGGAATTAATCCCCTAAAATGTCATCTCAGCCTCTACTTCCAGAGAATCTAACCTGCAACAAGCATAATACAAACTTGTTGCATTTCTGGGGTTTCCATATCTCTCTTTGCTCTTTTTATATGTTTGTGTTTAATGGCTTCTATTAGATATTACTTTAATTCTTAGGAACTGATTTTCCTGAATATATCTGTCCTTCTCTTTGAACCATGTAGCAAATCCTGTGTTCTAAGGCTAGAAAATTTTGGTTCTACAGTGCTATTATTATCTGAAATGCACTGAGTAGGATCTGTGTCTATTGGCACTTCCAAAAAAATTATCCATAAAGTTACTTACCTCATTTTTTTAAAGAGATGGACTAAATTGCACCTTAAGTGGTAAATTTTTATGTATCAGAGCTTCTACAATTTGAGTAAAGCACTACATTTTAAATAATATTTTGTTATTTTTAATAATAAAATATTTTAAGAGAACCAAAAATTAATGAATAAGCATCCAGTTAGAGGGCCCAGGGAAATAACAGAAAACTCCCAAAGAAAGTATAAATAATTAAAATAAATAAGAGAAGAAATTATTGAAAAAGAACAGAGGTCAGCAACTGTAGCCTGTGGGGCAGTTGGCTGTTTTTGTAATAAAGTTTTATTGGAACATAGTAGCCACACCAATTCATTTAGTATTGAACATGGTTGCTTTCATACCACAATGTAAACATTGAATAGTTGTTATAGAGACCATATGGCACATACAGTTGAAAATATTTACTATCTGACCTTTATAGAAATAAAAAATAACTATGATTCAAAGAAATAAAAAACAAACATCTGAATCTCTGAAAAGACATAAATTGACAAACTTTTGTTGTCTGATTAAGAAAATAAGAGGAGACATAAATAAACATTGTTAGAAATGATAAAGGGGACATAAGCAATGCATATTAAGAGGAAATTATAAATAAATTTGTGTCATTATATGTGAAAATGGCAGCAGTGGTAGATTCCTAAGACAATGTAACTAACTAAAACTACTAAAATATAAGACATATGAATGGTCTTGATAACCATTACAAGAAACTGAGTTAGTAGTTAAAAATTTTCCCAAATAGGAAACATTAGGTCCAGATGGTTTTCACAGTCAAGCTCTTAAGACACCAAAAAAACAAAAAAGCTGATACACAAATTTTTCCCAAGTAGAGAGAAATAGAAAACACTTCTCCATTCATCTTAAGTGGCTTAAGTAATTATATTCCCAAATGTAGATGAGGGCACAAGAAAGGAAAATTATAGGCAAATCTCACTTAGAAAGATAAACACACAGAAAATATGTTTTGCAATTAATTATGGCTATTTAGGGGTGCCTGGGTGGCTCATTCGATTAAGCATTTGCCTTCAGCTCAGGTCATGACCTCTCCTGGGATCAAGCCCCATGTTGGGCTTCCCACTCAGTGGCTTCTCCCTCTGCCTCTCTGTCCCCACCCCGCTCATGTTCATTCTCTCTCTCTCAAATAAATAAATAAAATCTTAAAAAAATAAAATAAATAAATATGGCGATTTAATGAGAGTTTAATTCCTACTTTACCATGGATTTTCTTTTTACTAATTAAATCTACATTTCTTTCTTGAAAAAAAAAAGGTTAATGTAAACACTTGATAAAATACTAGTGAAACCCCCTCAAGTTATGTATGTAAAAATAAGTTATAAAGTAGGATTAATCATTAGAAAATCAATTACTAGTCATCATATTAACACATCACAAGAGAAAGTCATGTGATTACCTCAGTAGATGAATGTGAAAGTTAATTTTACCTGTTAACTTTGCTACACCATGAGGTGCGCAGTATTTGGTCAAATGTTATTCTGAGTGTTTCTGTGTAGAGTATTTTGAATGAGGTTAACATTTAAATCATTAGACAAAGTGAAGCAGATTGCTCTTCATAATGTCAGTGGGACACATTCAATTTTTGAAGGCCTAAATAAAACAGAAGGCTGCCTCTCTGCTGAGGAAGAGAGAGTTCTGACTAATAGCCTTCACACTGGAATATCAGCTGTTTCTGCTCAGCATCAGATACTGACTTTTCCTGTTTCTACAGCAATCTGTCACCTTTCAATTCATACTTGAACTGGGACATTGACTGCAAATTTTGGACTTCTCAGCCTTCATGAGTACATGATCCAATTCTTATTCCCAATTAATATATAGTTTCAATTAAAACAACAGTTGTTGGGAAAGATTCAGGAAAAGGGGGACACTCTTGTACTGTTGGTGGGAATGTAAACTGGAGCAGCCACTCTGGAAAACAGTATGGACAATCCTCAAAAAGTTAAAAGTAGAACTACCCTACAATCCAGCAATTGCTCTACTACATATTTATCCAAAGGATACAAAAATACTAATGTGAAGGGATACATGTACCCTGATGTTTATAGCATCATTATCAACTATAGCCAAACCATGGAGAGAGCTCCAATGTCCATTGACTAATGAATGGATAAAGAAGATATGGTATATATACACAGTGAAATATTACTTGGCCATCAAAAGAATGAAATCTTGCCATTCACAATGACATGGATAGAACTACAGTGTATTATGCAAAGTGAAATAAGTCAGTCAGAGAAAGACAAATAGCATATGATCTCATTTATATGTGGAATTTAAGAAAGAATACAGATGAATGTATGGGAAGGGGAAAAAGAAAAAAACGAGAGAGGGAAAGAAGCCATAAAAAACCTTTAAAGATAGAGAACAAATTGAGGTTTGATGAAGGGAAATGGTGGGGGATGGGCTAGATGGTGATGGTTATTAGGGAGGACACTTGTTTTGGTGAGCCCTGGTTGTTGTATGTAAGTGATGAATCACTGAATTCTACTCCTGAAACCAATATTGTACTGTATGTTAACTACCTAAAATTTAAATAAAAAAATATATAGTTTCAACTCAATGGCCATAAAAACTTCAGCAAACTTTTTAAAGAACTTGACAAGTTGATACTAAAATTTAAGCAAAAGAGCAAATGACCAAGAAATGCGAAGATACAACTAAAGAAGGACAGATTGGTACAACCTATTTCATAAGATATTAAAAGTTATTATAAAGCTATAGTAGCTGAGATAATGTGATATTTGTGCTAGGGCTAGAAAAAAGCAATGGAACAAATAAATATACAATAGGAGAAATGTATAAGAATGTTTGCAACGATATTGTTCACACTAGCAAAAGTATGGAAACAATGCAAAGGTCCATCAATTTGATGATGAATGAATGAGATACATTCATTGGAGATGAGATACACAATGGAGTTTATCCATACAGCAATCGAAATTAATGAACTACTGAAACATAAAACAGTATGTCATGTCAGCCATATAATATATGAAAAAGTGTCAAAACTGCAAACACTTTATGCTTCTTACAAATTAAAAAAAGAACTATACTTTGAAAGGATGTTTATGGATGCACTAAATCTATAATACTAGTAAAGCATGGGAAGAACGATAAACATAAGCTTCATGAAGTTGATTACCTTGAGTAGAAAAAGCCATATGAATGAGATGGTAGGTAACTATATCATTAAATTAGGTAATTTTCAAGATCTTAACTTTTGTTTTGGGTGCTGGATTTTTAGGTAGAGGCTTATGAGTAATAAATACAAATACATAACTAGCTATATGAATAAAAGCAGACTGTGCAATGCTAAGAATATGCTACAAACTAAGGATTATGATTAATTCAATAATACATGCCCCAAACATATAAAAGATGAAAATAAAATTCTGATTTGATAGTAGAATCTCCAATAAAAGATCTTAGATTCCTTTTTGAACTGAATGCAGGTCAAATTGAAATTACTAAAATGGATGCTATTTTTTATTATTATGGTGTCTATTGCCCACCATTTGATTAGAATATAATTCTATAGTTTTAAATCCTAGATGCCACATATTTAGGATGGGCAAAAACTCATTCTGAAAAAAAATGCACTTCAAATAAGAAGGGTTATTGAACTCATATTTGATATACTTTCTTCACTAGGACACTATACTCCCTTGACTTTTGTCCACTTTGTTATTCCTTTTCAGATCCCTTTTTAATCTGTTCTGTTCTTTCCAACCTGAGAAAACTGGTTGAGCTGCACCATGATTAGGTTCTTGGTTCTCATCTGTCTGTACTTACTCCCTTGGTGTTTTCCTCCAAATGTATGGCTATATTTATTTATTTTTAAAAAGATTTTATTTATTTCAGAGAGAGAGAATGAGTGGGGAGATGGGCAGAGGAAGTGAGACAAGCAGACTCCCCACTGATCCGGAAGCCCAATATGGAACTCAGTCCCAGGAACCCTAGATCATGACCTGAGTGGAAGTCAATTGCTCAACCTATTGAGCCACCTAGGCACCACCCCAACAAATGTATGATTTTAAAAAGCATGTGTATTTTGGTACTCCAAATTGTATACTCCTAACCCAGACTTTTCTCCCAACTTTTACCAGTTAACGAGAGCCAGTTACTTAAATATTCAGAAATTTTTCAAGCCATTTTTCAAATCTTTGGTAGCTTGAAATTAACCATAGTGGTAGTATTTTACCGTGGAAATAAAACCTACCCTAATAAACCTATCTAAAACTGCAATTTTCATACTCTTCCTCCTTAACTCCTGATTATCCTTATCCCGCTCTACTTCCTTTTTTTCCCACAGCACTGCCACTTAATAGTTTACTGTTTAATGTATTTGTTACCTTTATTATTTGTTGACTACGTCTGCAAGCTAGAATATAAGGTTTACTGGGGCAATGGTCTTGATTAGTTTACTGTTACAGCCCAAGATACAATATCTGACACATAGTAGGAACTAAATACATATTTATTTATTGAATGAATGAAAGAAAAGACAAGGTGATTTCTCTTACTGTGAGTAAAAATCATAAGTAACTCTCAATGTTTTTACGTCAAAGACTTTAACTTGAATAATTGGCAATGTGAGGGCAATGACTTTTCAAATTGCTTGAAAACAGATAGCTGTCCTGGTTTTGACCATTCCAAAATTGTAAAGAATATTAGAGTTGAGATACTGAAAATTATTCCTTATTTGTATATACTTTTCCATTGCTTCATTGCTGGGGTTTCCATCAGCAAAGATTGGACTAAGTATAATGTTTACTGCAGACAATTTCACTTAAAAGCAACTGAAAGAAAAATGTATATGTATACATGTACATATCCAAAAATCCTATACTCCATTTGACAACCCTTTCTCTGAAATTATAGGTTTAGTTACTTTACTTCTGAAGCACCTACTTGCAATTTGGCTAGGTATTTCCACTTAAAACAGGGTTTAATAGACTTCTGATTTTTTGGTCTTTCTAATGGGTAACTGGGCTTTCAAATGACTCCAGCATGTTGACCTGATAAAGGATATTTGAAAATGTAAAAAGATGACAAAAAAAGAGAAGCACCTCATAAATAATGTAGTTACACAACTGTTTTTTGATCAGACGTCATTGAGATATCTTATATGCTAGTGAAAGTGACTCTTCTTTGAAGTGTGCTTTTAAATGTTCCCTTACTGGTGTCTCATGTACTCTGTAGTTAAGCTATACTTTAAAGTCATTTTCATGTTGTGACTTAGGATGCCAAAGCATTAAATGATACCCACTTAAATAATTATATTTCCCTAGCTACAGAAAGATCGAGTTCATGTACTTTGCTTATGTTCTTCTCCAAGATCAGAAAAACAAATAACATTTTAGAAATATTAATCATTATATTCATATTATTTCTTTTGGGAAGAAATAGTTTATATAAACTAGAAGCTTTACACAAAAGTATATCAAACGAAATGGGAGGAAACTCTTTTAAAAAGACCAATGTCTATAAATATACATTACCCTTATTTCCAGGCACTTTGAAGTTCAATTAAATACCCAAAGTGCCTTTCAAGAATCTAGAATATGTTTCTCAAAAATTGTTTTATTTCATTTTTCAGTAATATAGAGAAGGTCCCCAAATTGTTATTTCTTTGGCTGATTATAATGTCTGTGGGGAAATATTACAGATTAAGAAAGTGAAGCCTGAATTGGGAAGGGATTCATGCAAATCAAATTGCATATCAGAAATAAGATTCAAACTGTTTTGTGATGAAGATATTAAAATCGTAAACTCTTTCGTAAATCTAGCATTAACAATTTATAATCAGTAAGGGTCCTTTGCTCAATGAGTCTCATGCTTACAGAATTCCACCATTCCAAGTTCTTTTTCAGATTACTCACAGTCATTTCTGCCAGCATTACTATGGACTCTTTTCAAAATTGTAGGTATTTATTGTTCTAAAGTGTATCATAAAATCTTAAATCAACCTGATAGCCTAAAGTCCATGATATTTTGTGACTTAAGCAAATACCCCAGAGTTGCTGCAAGTCGTTACAGTGGCCCCTCTTCCCTCTGAATCCAAAGGCACTGAGTCTAGCTCAGGACTCAAGCTGAATGAGAAGGAGCTTGCTGGTACCCACTGGTAGGGTCAGCAAAGGTTTGAGGGCTTGTGATTTTTAGTTTGATAAATATATTAACAAAATTGTCTGCCAATTGTTATTGTGTGAGTCATGTTCTGAGACATTTTATCATTTAGAAATCTACTCTGCTGCAGATAAGTGAAAATCTACAGAATAAAAAATTATCGGCAATTTTTCCCCTCCATAATGTGCAAGTCAGTGGTAGGTTGTCCAAGGCCAATGCAGATGCTCAACAACGCTGTCCGGGATGCAAGCTCTTTCTACATCCTTGGTGCATGGCTGTACTTAGCATGTTTTCCTCCTCATGCTTGTCATTTCTCAGTCACAACACAACTGATGCACCAGCAAGCCTTATGTCCACAATCTAGGCAAGAAGAAATAAGAGGGACAAAGATCAATGCCAGCCATATCCACTCCTTTTAATTGGGAAAGAAAAAGACTTTCTAGAAGTTCAGTCCAACAGACTTATTCTTATAGCTTGTTGGCTAGAAGTAAGTTGTATGGCTACTTCTAGATCAATAAGTAACCAAGGGGAATCAGAAAATTACAATGGTTTAGACCAAAGGAGATTTGCTTCCTGGCTTAGGGTAGGAACTAAAAGTCTCTGAGATCAAGGTCCTGCAGGCATCGCCTGAACAATCTAATGTTGTGTCAGTAGGCAAAGGTTATTGGATATTGTATAGGCAATGGAAAGCTGCTTTCGTGACCACAGTTCTGCCTTATGCCTCCTCACATTAAATCACTAGCATTAGTCCATAGCACACAAAGCCAAAGTACAAACTACAGCAGGGGTTGGCTGGAGCATGCATTGGCCTCCACTTTTATTTGGTACCTAGGTTTTAGGTCTAAAATGTTCTAAATGACATTCAGATTTATTAATAACTTGATTTGTAAGTATGCCTCAATTCCATTGTATACATGAAGTGTAATATTCAAGACCTTGGCTTAGATTTTCAATTCTCATGGTCTTTCTCTGGGGCTCTTTGAGGCATGTAAACTAAACCTTAATGTTCTTATTTGTAAAATAGAAGTATTATCATTTATTTTGGGAACCTATTACCATAGTGTGATTATAAGGATAAAGATTGGGATCCCTGGGTGACTCAGGGGTTTAGCGCCTGCCTTTAGCCCAGGGCGTGATCCTGGGAACCTGAGATCAAGTCCCACGTTGGGCTCCCGGCATGGAGCCTGCTTCTCCCTCTGCCTGTGTCTCTGCCTCTCTCTCTGTCTTTCATGAATGAATTGAAAAAAAAAATCTTAAAAAAAAAGGATAAAAATCTTAGCTTGCAAAAATGCCACAAAATCTATCATTTTTAAGTGCCCAATAAATGTTTGCAGTGAGGATGGCTCAGTTATTAGTATTCCTGTGTTCAAGATTTATTGAATGATTATGGTGACCTCAATTTACCATTCACTGTGTAGTATTTAAGGTGGGAGGAGTGGAGAGAAGTATATATGTTTCAGAAATCCTGGCCTCAGTTAAATTAGTAACTGAACTTACTAATTTTTAAAATATTAGCCTATTGCTTACTTTTCATGTAATTACAAAACTTAAGATAAAATAAACATGCCTCAACAAATTGAGAACCTCATTAGGAATCAGGGGTTTCCAGGAGGTTTTAAAGACTAGAGGAAAGTGGGATTTTCTTAGGTAATCTATCAAGGCAATTGCAATAATTGCATTTTTAAAATTTAATGTGAAAAAAAATTCCAACCAACAAATAAATAAATTTACACATGTAACTCAAATTCTGAGCTATTGTCTATAAAGAAAGAGTCCATTTTTAATGATATTTTTAAGGCAGTCATATTAAACATAGAGTAGATGCCACCCTTAGCTCTTTAAACAAGTCACCTGATAGCTTCATTTCTAAGTTAGTATAGCAGAAATTAGGACTATTCACCCATCATAAAAACAAATCACATAAATTTACCACAGATAAGACATAAAAAGTAAAGTAAAATTCCTCAAAGAGCAAAAGGAATTACATGTAAAGCACAGAGAACCTTGCAGTAATTCAAATGGAGTGACTGAGGCAGTTCAAATATTGCCCAAGGCTCTGTCAGTTTCTCAGCCTGTTTTTTAAATATGGTAAAAATAACCCTCCCAACTAAACATGCCTTACCACAGGGATTTCACTCAATATCACCAAAAGATCATTAACAGGAGAGCCTAAGAAAACCAAGAGACCATCCAAGCTTTACTGAACATCTATGTACAAGGCGCTATGCAAAGGTTGTAGAGCATACATTTTGTATTTGGTCATTTATTAAAATGTGTTAACTACAGTTAATGCTGAAAACTGCTAAGTAATTGCCTTCTCTCTTTGATGCTAAAATGTAAAATCTGTTAGAGTTTTTATACAAATTTTCCAAGGGATTAAGAAAGGAAAACATTTGAAGTTACAGAACATTCCAAAGAATGGAGGACAGCTTGCTTGGATTTTCTCTAGAACTTGAAAAATCTAATTATTACATGTGGGAAAAGACATGTGGGAATAGTATGGCAAGGCTTCCCTACGTTCACTACTTAGACAAAATACACATCTTTATATAAAATATGTTCCTTTTCTATGCTCCTCAATGTTAATATAATTTCTGTGTTCCTAGTTGAAAATCTTTCAACTTGTCTCCATCATTCTGGATATAAGTTCCCAGTTCATAATCAGTTCTTTGGTAGTTTTACTAGCATTCATTATGTCAAGAGAAGTTATTACTGCTTTCCTTTCTGTGACATCATCTTCCTCCAAGTTGGCCTCTCTGAACCAACATTTTGCAAATCCTTTTGTAGTAAAGAGTGCCAACAATTTGGGCTTACTCTAGTCAAAAGTTGGTCTTCTAAACCTTTCCACATCTAGCAGTTATTGCCTTCCCCACCCAGCATCCTGAGTGACCAGCCACTCTGGCCAGTCATTCCTGTCCAATATGCTTTCTTACCTCGTCTTTCCATCCTCGAACCACAAAATCAAATTTCTTTCAGTGTTAATAACCAGTGCCTCAAAAGTCTATCTTTTATAATAACACCTGATAGATCTGAGAACCTGAATGTCTAATGAGAGCATGTTGGAGAAGGTTTCCCATAGCAGCATAGGCTCTGTCTAAGGTAACACAAGGATATATACAGGGTCCTATAGAGACCACGTCTCTGCCCTTGTCATCCAACCCAGGGAATAATCCCCTATTAAGAAGTACTTGGGACGCCTGGGTGGCTCAGCGGTTGAGCGCCTGTCTTCAGCTCAGGGCATGATCCTGGGGTCCTGGGTTTAAGTTTCACATTGGGCTCCCTGGAGCCCAACTGCTTCTCTCTCTGCCTATGTCTCTGCCTCTCTCTCTCTTTGTGTCTCTCATGAATAAATGAATAAAATCTTAAAACAAGGAAATACTTAATATCCTATTAAGTAGTACTTAATATGCTGAATTCTTATTGATCTAATCCTAAGCTTTATCTTATTTTCTCTTCCATATGTAAAATTTTATGTAATTTATTTTCTTCGTATCAATTTGCCTAGCTTAAACATGAATTATCCATGTGCTGGATGCTTAGGAGACCACCGAGTTTTGAAATGGCAGTCAGGATAAGTGATCCTCTGATGACCAAAAATTATAGTCCAACTCCAAAACCTCTAACAAAATAATAGAGTCAAAAAATAATAATAAAATCAATATTCAAGAAGGATGTGAATTATTTAGCTGTTTCCTACTCATATTCTAATTAGTTTCCAATACATTTATTGAATCGCCATGCATTTAATAAAGGTGTTTTATCACAACCAGAACTAGACCAACATTGGGATGTCCAATACTAATTATTGAGGATCACTTCAAACTGATTTAACCATTTCAAGATTTTATTTGTTTTAATATTTTGCTTGACTTACATTATTTAGAATTATTTTTAATATTTCAGTTTAAACATTTAAAAACATTAGAAGAGTTTGAGGTAAACTAATTTTCTATTGATAAATTTTATCTTCATAATTAGGAACATATTACTTAGAATACAAAACTACAGTTTGAACTTGAGACTATTTGAGATTGTTTTAATTTCACAAGCTTTCCATTACTCATTATCATATCGCATCAGTCACTCACACTCACTAGAGACAGAGATAGTTTCAATTTCCTTTCCCACCATCTGCCCCACACCCAGCTTCCACAGAGCCAAGGAATATCCTATTTTTCCTCTTTTTAAAATGATTTTCTGAACTAAATATTTTTATTTTGAAGACAAATTAAATGGGTTCCATGTTCAAATGAAAATATAAATCATCTGTTCCCGGTAACCTGGTCTGAGGCTCCTGACTTCAGGAAACGTCAGTCGCAGGAATTAGGACCTATAGCGAGCGGCACTATGTACCTACATTTATCTGTGGCAAAAACTTTCAATAGAGACAGGCTAGCGAAGGTAATGAGTGTGTTTTATTTCTACTCTGGGGTGCTATCTGTTTCAGGGAAATCAGGGCCAATTGACCTTTTGCCAGTTATGTAAGAAATCCCATGTGGAAATTTGCATTAGCTGGCATCATATTACTATTTTTTTCTAGTGATATTTCAGTACCTTTTATAGTTGGCTTCCAAAGCAGCTGCCTAGTTAGACTACCCCTTAATATGATTCGGCTCACAACAATCATAGTTATCGAATTAACATTCCGGACAGGACTTCCTTCTAATGGCAGGAAAACCCCACTGTGGCAACTGCCAAGGGCAGAAGCTCTTTGTAGAGAAATCCCCAGCTAATATGCAGTGGTGTCATATCTATCATACATTAATCTGCACCGGCTTCACAACTTCTTAGAGCTTGGAAAGCAAGACCACTTCTTTACGTGTGGTTGGCTTCAAATGAAATCATTCAGGAGATCATAGACTCCCCTCTCCTCCCCATGAATAGGTGAATATAAGGATTTTTTTTCTGCTAAAAATTCTTGATTCAATGCAGATGAACAGGAAGAAAAGAAATTCCATTTTCTACTAGAAGAAAGATTACTAATCATAGCAAAGAGTAACATATAGCTCCTCCTTTTGAAGATTTTTCTACAGTCATGATATAAAGCAGGTTTATTCTTAGCTCTTTCAGCCTTCTTTTCTAAAGTATCTTCTGCCCTCCTGGTGTTTTCCTTCAAATGTTTATAGGTATTTCTGCCTTCTAGGTTTTGCTTATATGCACTACCCATGGGGGTAGATGAGTTTAAATTCAATGCACAGTTTTCCTAAGGGTATTTCCTTATGAAGTTATTTTAAATATTTTTAATATTTAATATTTAATTTTAATAATAATTTTAATATTTAATATTTTAAAATATTTTAAATATTTTAAATATATTGTTTGCTGTATGATGGAGGTGGTAAATTTGGGGCAGAGGGCTGAATGGCTCTGATGATATAGTTTAGGAATGACTTTGGCACAGAGTCCTTCCTATGTAAGAGTTTATCAGACTTGAATGGCAGATTCTTACCATAGACTCCAATGTGGAAACCATGTTCATGAAAAATGCTGAGGCAAAGCAAAATGGTTTAAAATTCAGTGATATATTTGAGAATACAAAAGAAATCTTAGTCTTTACTACCAGATATGCCAATAACTTTGCAAAGATTATTTTGGGGGGCACAGACTATTGATAGTGATACTCTTGATTAGAAACATGGGAGGCACTTTCCTGGCCCCATTATTTATAGCAAGCCCTCGCAGACACTTAACCCCACTGGGGCTAATGTGGTTGGACCAATCTTGTGCTCTTCACTATGATTGCAGGACACTTTAGCAAAAACCATCAGGATATTTCAAAGAATAAGATTTATTACTAACTAAAGAGTAAGAGATTTATTACCCTCCAGGGAGGGTAACTGCCATGTCCCATACAGTTTTGCAGGTCTTCCTTTTTTAGGGTCTGAGATTGAGGTGTCTAAGGTTTTGCATGTTCACTCTTTATTGACTAATTTGAAGGATGAGAGCAGAAATTGGGGCACAGGAAGGAAGAAATGAGGTCACTGAAGTTGTCTAGGTTCCCCAGGATTTTATGAAAGAAGGACATTCAGAGTAGGACTGGGGAGCTAATTTGTTATCTGGTTGCTTTGTTAGTAGCTGTTTCATACACCTGGCAATACATCTATTTAAGATGGATATATTTTGCAATGGGCGCTTCAGCAATCAAATGCTTAAGTCCAGCATTTAAATACTATTGTCAAAGGCTAATGTCAAGCATTACACTATGCAAGAAAGATATTTGCTTTATTTATTTTCACAGTGTTATGTACATAGAACTTTGTAACGCTTATATGTATTTTGTGTAAAATAATGGTGTAATAAACAATAGTATTGTTTTTTTGTGAATATTGGAATAAAACATTTGCACTATCACCTTCAGAACTCTTAGTCCAGCATGTTACATTTGCATGTTAAATTCACTTGGAAGAGTGAAGCTAGAAGTTAACTATTTTATATATATAAATATATATACTATTAATTTATTTATGATATATTACATAATATATTAATATATTATATATTAATGTATTATGTATTTATTTGTATATCATGTATTTATATATTTATAACAAATTTATAATACATTTATAGTACATAATATAATATATATTTATTATATATAAATATATTGTATATTATAAATTTATTGTATATTATAAATATATTATATAAATATATATTAATATTATATATTTGTTAAGATTTTATTTTTATTTATTTACTCATGAGAGACACAGAGAGAGAGGCAGAGTCATAGGCAGAGAGAGATAAGCAGGCTCCATGCAGGGAGCCCGATGAGGGACTCGATCCTGGGACTCCGGGATCACGCCCTAGGTTAAGGCA
This sequence comes from Canis lupus dingo, assembly GCF_003254725.2. Classification (NCBI taxonomy): domain Eukaryota; kingdom Metazoa; phylum Chordata; class Mammalia; order Carnivora; family Canidae; genus Canis; species Canis lupus. The sequence continues at coordinate 33,164,687 of NC_064256.1, read as the reverse complement.
GGCATTCAACCGCTGAGCCACCCAGCCATCCCAACTATTACATTAATGAGCTATTGACCAATATTCTTTCAAATGTGTCCAGCCACAGTTTCTCACTGTGAAGACTCCTTCATCTCTGAACTTTTCCCAAAAGTTTTAGGAAAAATTTAGAATATTTTCTATTATAGTAAAATATATACAATATAAAATTTACCACTTTAACTTTTAAATATCAGTTCTGTGACATTAAGTATATTCACATTGCCATGCAACCACCACCACTGTCCATCACCAGAATTTTTTTACCTTCTCCAACTGAAACCTGTACTCTTTAAATACTAACTTACCCCTCTCTTCAGATCCTGGAAAGCACCATTCGACCTCTGTTTCTAAGAATTTGACCACTCTAGGAACCTCATATATGGGATCATATATTTTTCTTTTTGTGACTAGCTTATTTCATTTAGCAAAATGAATTCAAGTTTCATCCATATTGTAGCATGTATCAAAATTTCATTTCTTTTAGGCTGAAATATAGTCCATTGTATGTCTATTTGTTGTTTATCCATTCATCTGTCAATGGACACATGGGTTTCTTCCACCTTTTGGCTATTGCAAATAATATCTCTATGAACATGAGTGTACCAATATCTCAACTTTGAATTCTCTTGGATACATACCCAGAACTGGTATTACTGTATCATCTGGTAATTCTATGTTTAATTTTTGAAGAATTGTCAAACTGTTTTCCATAGTGGCTGTGCTATTTTACATTCCCATCAGTAATGCATAAGGGTTCCAAATTCTCCTCATCCTTGCCAACACTTGTTATGTTTTGTTTTTTTGTTCTGTTTTTTTTTTTTTATGACAGCCATCCAAATGGGTGTTTGTTTTAATTTGCATTTATCTGATGAGAAGTGATATTGAACATCTTTCCATATATTTAAAAAATTTGTTCTGTTTCTGGCTGTTGAGTTGTAGGATTCTTTATATAATCTGGATATTAATTCCATATTAGTTACAGGAGTTGCAAATGTTTTCTCCCCATTCCATGATTTGTTTTTTCACTCTGTTGATAGTGTCCCTTGATGAGCAAAAGTTACTAATTTTGATAAAGTCCATCTTAACAATTTTTTCTCTTATTGTCTATGATTTTAGTACCATATCCAAGAAATCATTGTCAAATCCAACATCACAAAGGTTTTTTCCTTTTCTTCTCTTCTAAGAGTTTTATAGGTTTAGCTCTTAAGTTTAGGTCTTAATCCATTTTGTGTTCATTTTCACATATGATGTATGGTAGGGGTCCAACTTTATTCATTTATTTATTTTGCATGTGGCTATCCAATTTTCTTGGTACCATTTTTTGGAAATATTGTCCATCCTTTTTTGAAAGGACTTGTACCCTTGTCAAAAATCAATTGTCCAAATGTGTGAGGATTTATTTCTGGGTGCAATCCTATTCCATTGATCTATATGTCCCATCATGCCTGTACCACTGTTTTTTAATTATCATAACCTTGTAGTAAGTTTTGATTTCAGGAAATGTTAAACTCAACTTTTTTCTTTTCCAAAATTATTTTGCCTTTCAAGATCCCCTGAAATTCCAAAGGAATTTTAGGATATATTTTTCTTTTCTGCAAAAAGAAAAATTCATTAGGATTTGATAGGAATTGCACTGAATATGTAGATTGCTCTAGCTGTTATTGACATCTTAACCATATTAAGCCCAATCCATGAACACTGGATGTCATTCCTTTCCTAGAACCTTTTATTTGTGTGTTCGTTAATTCCTTCCAGAAATGTTTGGTAGTTTTCAGTGTACACAAATATTTCATTTACTTGCTTAGGTTTATTCCTATGCAACTTATTCATTTTGATGCTCTTGTAAGTAAAATTACTTTTTAAAATGTTGATTTGAATTGTTCATTGTTAGTGTATAAAATACAACTGATTTTGGTTAGTCCTTCAACTGTGCTGAATTTGTTTAGTAGGTGTTACAGGTTTTGTGGAACCTTTGGGGTTTTCTGCATATCAGATCCTGTCATCTATGACCAGATATAATTTTAATATATTCCTTTTGAGTCTGAGTGTCTTTATTTCTTTTTCTTGCCTAGTTGCTCCGGCTAGTATTTCCAGTAATACATTGAATCAAAGTGGTAAAAGTGGACATCATTGTTCCTAATTTACGAAGAAAAGTTTTCAGTCTTTAGCCAGTGAAAATGTGATTAATTTATGTGTCATCTTGACTGGGCTGCATGGTGTCCAGGCATTTTGTCAATCATTGTTCTGGTATGTTCATGAGGATATTTCCAATGAACATATGAATCAGTAGACTGAAAAAATAAGATTGTCCTCGTAGTTTGGATGGGCCTCATCAAATCAGTTGAAGGCCTAAATAGAACAAAAAGAACCCTTCGATGAGTGAGAGGCATTTTTTTCTGCCTGACTGCCTTCACATGGGGGCATCAGTTTTTTCCTGCCTTCAGACTTATCTGCCCTCTTTAGGTTGCTATTTGCACAAGATATCTTTTCCTATCCTTTCATTTTCAGCCTATGTGTGTCCTTAGATCTAAAATGTGTCCCTTGAACTGAAAATGACACAAACAGATGGAAAGATATTTCATGCTCGTGGGTTGGAAGAATTAATATTGTTAAAATGTCCATACAACTCAAAGCAATGTCCACTTACAGTGCAATCCCTATCCAAATATCAACAGTGTTTTCCATAGAACTAGAACAAATAATACTAAAATTTGTATGGAACCACAAAAGGCTCTGAATAGCCAAAGCAATTTTGAGAAAGAACAAAGCTGGAGGTATCACAATCCCAGATTTCAAGGCACACTAGAAAGCTGTAGTAATCAAAACAGTATGATAATGGCACAAAAACAGATGCATAGATCAATGGAACAGAATAAAGAGCCCAGAAATAAACTCCTGCTTATATGCCCAATTAATCTATGACAAAGGAGGTAAGAAGATACAATGGGGAAAAGGTAGACTTTTCAATAGTTCTGGGAAAACTGTACAGCTATATGCAAAAGAATGAAACTGGACCACTTTCTTAGACCATACACAAAAATAAAATAGATTGAAGACCTAAAAGTGAGATTTGAAAGTATAAAATTCCTAGAAGTAAGGCAGTGATTTCTTTGACAATAATCTTAGCAACATTTTTTTAGATATGTCTCTTCAGGCAAGAGGAACAAAAGCAAAAGTAAATTATTGGGACTACACCAAAATAAAAAAACTTTTGCATAAGGAAATCATCAACAAAATGAAAAGGCATCCTACTGAATGGGAGGAAATACTCGCAAATAATATATCAGATAAAGCATTAATATCCCAAATACATACAAAAACCGATACAACTCAAAGCCAAAAAATCACAAATAATCTCATTAAAAAATGGGCAGAGGACCTAAATAGACATTTTTCCAAAGAAGACATACAGATGGCCAACAGATACATGAAAAGATGCTCAGCATCTTTTTCTTATAATCATCAGGGAAATGCAAATCAAAAACATAAAGAGATATCACCTTACACCTATTAGAATGGCTAGAATCAAAAAGATGAGAAATAACTGTTGGTGAGGATGTAGAGAGAAAAAGGAATGCTCATGCACTATTGGTGAGAATGCAAATTGATACAGTCACTGGAAAACTGTATGGAGGTTCCTCAAAAAATTAAAAAGGGAAATACCATATGATTTGGTAATTCCACTACTGGATCTTTACCCAAAGTAAATCAAAACACTAATTTGAAAAGATATATGCATCCTTATGTTTATTGCAGCATTATTTACAATAGCCAAAATATAAAACCAGCCCAACTGTCCATAGATTGATGAATAGATGTGATATATATATATATATATTGGAATATTACTCAGTTATAAAAATAATACTCAGTCCATTTGTGACAACATAGATGGACCAAAAGGTATTATTCCACATGAAATCAGTACAGAGAAAGAAAAATACCATATGATCTCATTTATATGGGGAATCTAAAAAATAAACAAATAAATAAACAAAAAGCAGAAACAGGCCCATAAATACAGAGAACAAACTGATGGCTGCTATAGCGGAGAGGGTTGTGGGGATGGGGAAAATGGGTGAAGCAGTGGGGGGGGAGGGGCTGAGAGATTAAAAAGACATGGATATGAGAGGTACAGTATAGGGAATTTAGGCAATGGTATAATAGCATTTTATGGTGACAGATGGTAGCTGCACTTGTGATAAGCATAGCAGAGACTTGTCAAATCACTATGTGTGCACCTGAAACTAATGCAACATTGTGTGTCAACTAAACTTTAATTAAAAATTTTTTAAGTAAAATAAAATGTGTCTCATATAGACAGCTCATAGGTGGATCCTGTTTCTTGTAACCCATTTCACCAATGCATATATTTTGATTGGGGAGTTTGATCCTTTTACATTGTCAAAACTTTAGTTTTCTCTGTGCTCTTTCCAGCCCAAGGGAGGGAACAAGGAATTGGCCCTGTTATGGACTGAATGTACACCTCTCCCAAAAGGTTAGGAATTCAACCTCCAGTGCAATGGTATTAGGAATTGAAGCCTTTGGGTGGTATTTAGATTCAGATTATATAGGTCATATAGGTAGAGACTTCATGATAAAATTAGTGCTCTTATAAGAAAAAGAAGAGACAGCAGAGCTTCCTCTTAAATAGAGGTTATTTAACCCCCTGATGAGTTTATAGTAAGAAGGCAGCCATCTTCAAGTCAGGAAGAAGGTTCTCACCAAAACCCAACCATATCGGTGACCTGATCTCAGACTTCCCAGCCTCCAGAATTGTGAGAAATAAATGTCTGTTTCTTAAACTACCAAGAGATATTGTTATAGCAGTCTGAGCAGACCAAGATAAGCCACTTTGTCCTGACCTGCAGAGAATTCTGCAAAGACATGAAGCAGCTGAGGCAAAGGTGAATGAAAGTATCAGAAAATTAACTACGTTTCTGTGGCTTTTTCTTGATTGGGCATTTGCTTGGTTGTTGTAATTTTTAGCAGTTTTTCAGAGTACCTGTTAAGTTATTTTAGTCAGTCTGAGGATGTTTATTTGATAATTCAATAAGGGAATGAAGCCCAAGAGCTTCTAGTCCAACGTCTTGCTGACCCTACCCCCCCCTATAATTGAGAATGTTAATTTTAAGAAATAGGGATAATGTACACTGAATCCAAGTATGATACATCCTTTCCAGCTTTGAAAGTTGATCATGTTAATTAATATATTTAATAATTTATTCATGATTTTATAAAAATAATTAATTTCTAATAATTCATAAACTTGATTCCATAGTTCACTCTGTTCACTGTCAAATATCCTGAAGTACATATGATAAATAGCCACGTTTCATGTCTAAGTATATATACTATACATATATACAGAGACATTCCTGAGCAGTTACAAAATATGGTTTTGTAATAAGCACTGTGTTTTTTCATATATAACAAATGCATTATTTCCTTGTGCCCAAAATGCAAATTTGCAAATTGCATCCAGGAACTCATCAAATCTGCTAGATGAATTATGTAATTCAATTTGGCAAAATTTTTGCTCACAGTACAAATAGTTTTCTTTGGTTTTCTTGGATTCTGTTCTAAGAAGGAGGTAGCTGGAAAAAAGTGAAAAATTACAGGATATGATTCATAAAAATCCCACATCTTTTTTGTGTGCTTGTACATTCTTTTTTGAGGGAAAATGTTTTTGTCCCACAGCAATGATTCCTCTTCCTTCTCAATAAGTAATTTTTAGTTACAAAGATACTCATGCACAATATATCCAAGGTATTCAAAAAGGGGTAGTCAAAATGAGAGGAAGATGCATGCCATTTAGCAGCTAGAAGAACATGTAGCATATTCATTAAATCCCTTTTTCACCAGAAAGGAATGTGAAGCCTGAACTTTAACATGGCCACAGTATGTACTAGAGAGCAAAGAAATGAAACCTCAGCTCTGTATGTTCCTGCCAAGCATTAGCCCAAATCTTTCACTCTCTGACATATGACGGGTATCTATTTCCCTGTCATGTTTTGAGAGACAAGAAAATGATGTCCATGTAACCCTAGCCTTACTTCTAAGGTTCAGACAAGTGGAACTCACTACAATTCCTTCCTCTTCACATTTGCTACCAACAGTGAGATTAAGCACATACAACTCAAAGATGGACTACCAGCACTGCACTGTCAGAGGTAGTTTCAGAGGGTCCAAGAAAGAGCAAATCACCAGTAATAGTTAAATCTCTGCAGATAGCATAAGTGCTTCTAACTTCCTCTTTTGAAGTAGTCTTCAGACTCTTATTTTAGGTCGTGAGAAACTCTTACAGCAGTAACTCTAATCACCCAGAGTGAGGAGCTCCCTTAAGCAGTGGAATGACCAGCAATTTCAGATACAAAAGTGTCAATTTCATGCACATGAAGAATTCATGGGATATTAGAGTTAAATAGAACTATAGAGATTAGATACCCAGTGCTCTTATTTCATAGAGCCTGAGACCATTCTCAGTACTGTCAGTGTGAGGGATGAGTTAAACTGTAGCACTTCTGCCATAAGAATCAAGAAAAACTAGGTGTGAATTTCTTTTATATATATAGATAAATTCACCAGGCCAGTGAAACCTCCAAGTACCAGACAGGAAGAAGGCACTGAAAGTAAGAGTGGCCAGTGGGAAAGATGATACTGCCAGAGCTTGGGATAAGGTTGTAGGGATTTGCCAATGTAAGGAACCCAAGGGCTTATGTTTTCAGACCTATGCAGAGACAGGAGTTGAACTGAGGCAGAAAACTGGAACTGAGAAACCCATCCAGCACACACATGCTCACAATTAGGGTGGATCCTTGAAAGCCTGACCCACTAAGTAGTAGTGTAGACTAAAAAATACATTTGCCCATGGACAGCAGAATGACAAGGAAGCTGTAGTTTCTTTGCAGACACAGGGTGAGAAAAAAGTTTGATGATTGATAAGCTTGTACATGGATTTGAGATTTCAACTCTTATTAGTTATAAGGTTAAAGAACCTATAAGCAGCAAAATGAACATCAAAATGGTCCTACATAGTAAAACTCCTGAGATCCATGCCAGAAGAAAATCCAAAACTGCCCCTCAATCAAGGTAACATGGAATTTCCCACAAGTAAAAGCCCACTGAATGTGAATTCACAATAAAACATTTTCAAAAGAATAAATAAACCAATTTAAGCAATACTTTAGTACCTAAGATCATAGACAACTCTGATAGACACTGTAAATTAAATGTGTAGAAAATAATTAAAATATAAAACAAAAAGTCTGAGCAATAAGAATATAAGACACCAGGACAACAGAGTATTTAAAAAGAAGTGAATATATCTTTTTTTTGGTATATTTTTTATTGGAGTACAATTTGCCAACATATAGTATAACACCCAGTGCTCATCCTGTCAAGTGCCCCCCTCAGTGCCCATGACCCAGTCACCCCAACACCCCACTCACCTCCCCTTCCACTGCCCTTTGTTCATTTCCCAGAGTTAGGTGTTTCTCATGTTCTGTCACCCTCTTTGATATTTCCCACTCATTTTCTCTTCTTTTGCCTTTAATCCCTTTCACTATTTTTTATATTCCCCAAATGAATGAGACCATATAATGTTTGTCCTTCTCTGATTGACTTACTTCACTCAGCATAATACCCTCCAGTTCTATCCAGGTCGAAGCAAATTGTGGGTATTTGTCCTTTCTAATGGCTGAGTAATAATGAATATATCTTTTAAAATGAATAACATGGGCTGTGAAAGTTGAACTTCATATGATGGAAATGCATAAAATTAGACCTGGAAGATTAGAGAAAATTTTGCAGAGGGCAGCATAAAAAGACAGCATGATGGAAAATGTAAAAGGCAAGATTAGGGACAAAAAGTATGGTGAGGCCTATCAATCTGGATCTAAGAAGAGTTATATCCAAAGAGTTAGAGAAGAAAGAAACAGAAGATTGAGGGGGCTACTCTCAATCATAAATAATTTAAAATACTTAGAGTAAAGAATTTAATTTTCAGGGCAGCCCAGGGGGCTCAGTGGTTTAGCGCCACCTTCAGCCCAGGGTGTGATCCTGGGGACCTGCGATTGAGTCCCACGTCAGGACCTCCCACGCAAGTCCTGGAGACCTGCGATTGAGTCCCACGTCCCCTGCATGGAGCCTGCTTCTCCTCTGCCTGTATCTCTGCCTCTTTCTCTCTCTCTCTGGGTCTCTCGTGAATAAATAAATAAAATCTTAGAAAAATGAATTTAATTTTCATATTTAAGAAATACAAGTCCATTGCAGGATAAACAAAAAGATCACACCTTCTTACAGAGATGATCTTAATAGATCTAGAGGGAAAAAAGAAATCACTTTCAAAGATGAATACAGACATGTTGGTAGTTAAAGTAGAGGTAAGAATACAATAAAATGATGTTATCTTTGTGCTGAGAAAAATAAAATTTGCAACCTAGAATTTTATAGAATTTTTTTTTGAAAAACATTTTATTCAAGAATTACATAATTTCAAATATCTTCCAAAAATACAGTTTCCTAGATGGCTACAAAAGAAAGCAGATTCAATAAGAAATTTAAATCATTAAATATGTTTCACTAGTATATACATACAGAATGCCAAGCAATTAATATTTAGCCCTGGAATGTGTACCATGTCTTTGTTTTTCCTTATTAAAGAGAGGCTCAATCCAGCACTTGGTATAGGCTATGTACAACAGGCCAAATTCAGTGTTCAGAAGAGGTTTTTTTTTTTTTTTTTCAAGGAAAAACTTTTATTCAGAGTAAGCATTAGCAAAATGAAGGTAGGTGCCTCATAATGCAGGGCTACAGAGTACTCAGAAACAGATTAGAAAATCATTACAAAGCTTTGCTACAGATTAAAATAAACTTGAAACCACAATCATTGGCTATAAAATGCCGCTGTATGCAATCACTAAAAATAAAAGGTGAAAATCTTCAGACGATTTGTTCTCTTGCTTGCCCAAGTTGCAGGGAGTCAACAGCCCTCAGAATCCAGTGCAGCTGTGACACCCAAGGCCAGGGAGTGATCAGAGGACCCCTCAGCCCCACCGCTGTGGCCCTGCCATTGAATCTGCATGAAGACCAGCTGGCCTCCAGAATTTTATACTCAGCCAACATATTATTTAAGAGTGGGGTCAAAACAATATATTTCAGACAGAGAAAGTAAGAGAACATTACTCTCTCCAAGTCTGAAAGAAGAGAGAAATGGAATGCAAGCAAAATCATTGAGCAACAAGTTTGGTAAACATAATGAAATCTCAATAAGTACTGACATTATTATTATTTTTGTTGCAAATAGAAAATATTAATAATCACTGTATTAAAACAATAATTGTTATAAATGAAATCAAAATTCAAAAACAAAGAGAAAGGGGATCCCTGGGTGGCTCCGCGGTTTGGCGCCTGCCTTTGGCCCAGGGCATGATCTTGGAGTCCGGGGATTGATTCCCACATCAGGCTCCCTGCATGGAGCCTGCTTCTCTCTCTGCCTGTGTCTCTGCCTCTCTTTCTTTCTCTCTGTCTCTCATGAATAAATAAATAAATAAATAAAATCTTTAAAAAAAAAGAGAAATTAAAAGTAGACAATAATAAGACAAAATAAAATAAGGTATATGGAAATCAATGCAATTTAAGGCTCATGTATTCTGTAAAGGGAAAGTAGAGACGGATGATTAAGACTAAGTGACGTTAAGTCAAGTGGGCATTTTAATAATATAAGTAACCACTAGAATAATAGAAATATAACATATAATTTCCCTAAAATGACAGAAGTATAATGTTTAACTTTCACAGTATTAAAGGGAAAAAAGAAATTAAGGCCATGAAAAGATAATGAATTTACCCAGTATCACAAGCTAGTTCATGGTAGAAATGGGTCTAGAGACCAAAAGTCTGGATTTCTGGTGCTGCATTTTCTTCTCTGGGAATACTCTAGGAATACATCAATCAAACTTGAGAGTAAACAAGATTTATATACTTGGCTGCTTTTGAAATAGTTTCTAAAAGCTCTATATACCTGACTTGGCTTGATCCCAAGAGAAAGGACAGTGATTTTATAGCACATCATATACTTTTCTATTCACTTTCCATTGAGCTTAAAGGAGTAATGACTAGAAGGAACTATTTCATCGTATCTAGCAATCCTTATGTAATATTCACTAATTGCAAAGCAGTGTTTTTGACGGTGTGTGATAGCTTGTCTTGAGAGAGATAGACATACATATAACCATAACAAAAGAAGTTAAATGCATTTAGTTAAGTATGGGGCTGAATTTTAAACTGGGGAAATTCAAACTTCAAAGTGGCAGCATAGTTTAATGGCACAGAGACCCTCTATAAATGTATCTGATGAGAGTGGTATAGCCTATCAGGATTTGGGTTCTGATGAAAGAACTGAGAGTACTGTTTATCAAGATCACTGCTTTAAAAGGTAAAAGAGGTTGGAAATTATGTTTCATTAAAGGGCAATGAAATAATGCAGAAATGGTTATTGAAGAACATGATTATCTGGGACTTCATGCACAGAAATTATAATTAACTGATTTTTTTAAAAAAGAAATAATGACAAAAATGCAAATGTCTACAATTTAGAAAGCAATTTCTAAGGGGATTTTTAGGGTCTCTACAAATTTAATGTCCTCCTTCTAATTTTCAAAATTATATATTTTTAATTGAATGTTGACATTAGGGATAGTAGACATCAGGGATGAAAGGGACATTTTAATAAATGCCCTAAATCATATCGACTCTCTTCATAGATCTTTGCCCAAATCTTCCTGTTAATGTAATTATATATAATTTAGAGAATAAATATTTCTCCTACATATTCTATGTCTGCCTTTATGTCATAATTTGATGGAGAAAGACAGGTCACATTTTGTTTAAGCCTTAGTATCACATAATTCTTATCCCAAATTTATTCGCTGGTAGTATTTCTTTTGTAGCTATATAAAAGGGAATTTTCATGAAGCTTTCATTTCTTTTATATAGTCATACTGCCAATTTTCTTGCTATTTTCCATGCTATTATGAGAACAAGTACTGAATACATGTAACATATTGTAGGCATTCAGTGAATACTGGTTACATCGAATATAAGTTTGTGGATAGTGGTAAAGAAGATAGGCTTTTTTTCTGGCAGTTAAACTCATTTCCTCATCTATTAAATTATTCCTCTTATGGGAGTGTTTTGAGATTTAAATGAGAGCCCAGGTGAAGGGTTTGACAACTATTAATATATTTATTTTAAAAATAAACAACTAAAATAGCAAAGAAGGAAAATTAAAAATAGCACACTAAAAATATAGATTCTTAAGGGAAAAACCTCATTTAAAATGGATATAAAGTCTTTCATATCTGATTAAATCTTCATATATATAATTAATTTGTTAACTTAATTTTATAACATCATTATATTGATTTACTTTATCACATCTTAAGTTTTTTAATCTTGGTTTTTTGGAATTATTATTTCTTGGAAAAAAGCAAAAAATACATGTGACTGTATCAAATTTTACATGTATTATATAAGCTTTCAATAGGAAGTTCCTTTCCTAAAAACAGTAAGGACTCAAAAAATTTGACTCGATCTAAGGTAAACGCAATCTTTCCTTTATTATATCTCTAGCTTTTTAAATATTAAAAATGGGAAATCAATCACTCTTTCTCTGAATCTTGTTCCCTTATTCTTATGACATTTGAAAGAACAACTATCAGTCTTTTCCAAAGTACTTATTAGGATATGTGGGGAATCATCCATTTATGGTCAACTGGAAGGCCTGTGGAAGTTAATATTGATACTGATATTACAAGCTGAGGAGTAATTGCGATATTTGGAAGTACTCTGAGTCAAATAATTCCAAAAGTGTAAGTAGTAAAAGAAATTCCTTAGTCTTCTATTTTTAACTACAAACTATTTTTAAAAAATAATGCACTCAGTCTCATTTTTTACTTATACTTCATATTTTCAATTGCTCTTTTTTCACCATGGAAACTTAAAAGAAACAAAGAACCATGAAGTAACATTTGCCATTTGATAAATCTGATTAAACTGAAGGTGTTTACCATTGAAACTGACTCTACCCACTAACTCCATCTCAAGTTTACTTTCTGTTAGACAAAATATTACTATCTTTTCCCAGAAGGAATCCAAGCCATTGTCCATTGGAAACAGTTATATTTTAGACCGTTAAACATTACAGGGGGTTCTAAAATACAGAAATAAGTATTGGTCTTGGAATACATTTCAAGAGTTTTTGAAATATGTATTCCAAAGACATTTTAGGGTTATTGGCTAGATTAAAGAAAGATGTTGAAATAGGGGGAAAAAAAGAACTGTTTTGAAACTTGTACTTACTGTACAAACCTAGCCACAATTACCAAATCCATTTAAAATGGTAATTTAATAAAATCATAAAGTTAGCAGAGACTGAGCATATAGCCTATTCTGAAGGTTAGTCATAGTTTTATAGTTAAAAAAAAAATCCCTTTAGTATGCCGTGATATGATCTTCGTCTTATCACGGATGCCATTTGGAGAGAGGACAGACTTTAGAGCTAGAAAGACATAGATAAGGATTGAAGCCTAATCTCTTACTATCTGTGACAATGGGTAAGCAAATGAGTTAATCTTTTTATGCTCCATGCCTCATCTGAAAATGGTAGTAATAATATATAATGTAGGGGTTCAAGTGATGAATAGTGTAATTCTGGTACAGTGCTCAGTAAAGTAACAGGCACAAGTTTGGGCTTAACCAGTGTTAGCTATTCGTTATCCTGAGCAGCACATTACATTCAAACAGCAACTCTGTTTTAACCAACTTTTTCGTCTTTTTTAATTCTCACATTGTAAAGGGGATTTTTAAATAAATTTATTTTTTATTGGTGTTCAATTTGCCAACATATAGAATAACACCCAGTGCTCATCCCGTCAAGTGCCCACCTCAGTGCCGTCACCCAGTCACCCCCAACCCCCGCCCACCTCCCCTTCCACCACCCCTAGTTCATTTCCCAGAGTTAGGAGTCTCTAGTGTTCTGTCTCCCTTTCTGATATTTCCCACTCATTTTTTCTCCTTTCCCCTTGTAAAGGGGATTTATTTGCCAATAGCCTTTCAGTTTTTGAAAGTGAAACAGTATATGTCACAGTAACTTATAATTAATATTTTATCTATTCAACAAACACTTGCCAAATATCTAGTATTCAGAGTCTAGCAGTGGACACCAAGGAGGTAGACAAATAAGAACACTTTTATTTCAAACAGCTTTTATTCACACTAGGACTAGAGGAAAATCTAATTCAGTAGAAAACACAAGACAAAAGGAAATCTTTCATCCTCTTTGAAGGAAAATCACAACATTAACAACATTGACATTAATTTGGAACACACCATTGAATTATCCATTCAATATTTTCAAATACAAAAAAAGGAATCCTAAAGAAGGTAAACATTCCATGAGCATGTTCAACAATGGTATTGTTATTAGGTATTAATCCTTTATTAGATAATTATTTTTCACATCTGGGAAAACATCACTGGCAGCACAATTTTAAGAAAAGAAGTTTGGCAACAAGTATTTTTCTCAGCAGCTCTGGATGACAGATTTTGGTGAATGCTAGCCAAAAAAATTAAGGGCAAAACCACTGGTGCACAGAGGACAACAAACTGATCTTATTACAGAAACAGATATCAGACCACAATAGAAAAGACATTTTAATTTTACACAAAGCCAGAAACTCCAGATTATTGGCATACACATCAACAAGCCTGGTCTAAAGTTGTTTAATCATGAGAGTAATAAATATTCGTTTCCTGCCTGCCCTGCCCACCTTGTTTAAAAATATCAGGATATTTGCTTTCAAATGACACAAACTGACAAGGTATAATCTACAAAATGGTCATTCACTTGTAACAGAATGCTTCTTATGCCTAGCAACCACTGAAAGGGCAATTTCATATAACCCAGCTATTGTGGAGATAGACACTGACATTGCTTATCCAGAAAAATTTGAGAATCTTAAAATTAGAAAAAGCATATGTAGATTTTTATCTAAAAACATTTTTTTTCATCCCCAGGAAAGTGTGATTCCTCTTTAGATCTCAGAATTCTTAATTCCTAAGTTGTTATATTACTTCACTTCTACTCAAGTTTAAGTTAATAAAAGCAACAGCCTGAAGCTGCTGCAAGATATCAAGTGTCATAAAATGCCAACTCTAAGAAAGGGCACAACCATGAAGCTTAAAGGACATGACGACATTGTCCCACAAAACATTTGACCCTCCTTTATTTTATTTGATGTTGCAACATTTGCCTCTATTGTGCCTAAGGCCCAAACAGAAAAATAAAAGACTCCAATTTTCTTTGAATAGTCTGGAAATAATATCTTATTTCCAAATTATATTGATTTAAAATTACTCCTCTGGCATTTTTTCTTCAGGTTAGAGTTTATGCTTCTGAGTTTACTCAGAAAGGCATCATCCAAACGGCATGGAGAGTATATATAATCTTCTTACTGCTATAACTAGTACAACAGAAGTAGGCAGTACCAAGAATGGTGGGAAACCACATTTGAGACCAAAAGAAAAATTCTGTATTAATAAAATAAAGTGCCAAATCCAAGACTGTAGGCCAAAACACAATAACTGGGTCTATATTTTAAAATAAGAATAGTAAAAAAAAGTCAAGTAGCTCTTGAAAAGGAAGAGATAAAAAGGAAGATAAAGAGAATCTATACTAGAGTTTATGTAAATTGGCATGACTCAAAGTATACCTAGTAGTGTCTCAGAATATAAGTTGCTGAGGTTGTTTCTACTTAGGAAACATAGAGATTTAAGAAATTACTCTGATAGTTTAGATATGGCAGTTTGTTATTGGCAGTTAGACAAGGGAAAGAAGAGTGGAAAGGAAATTGTTGGTTACTAAGACTGGCCCTGTATGGTGAATTCATCACGTATTTGCTAAAAGTTCCAGTTTGAGAATTAAGATGGTTTGAGAAATTGTTACAATCCTATTACTCTATCATTGAGATCAAGTCCAAAAAGCCCCAGATCAACAGTCTAAGTTTCAATTGTCTGACCCAGCTATTTCCAACATATTATAACTGACTCAGCTGTTGCATAAGCCATTATATAAAACCAGCCATGTATATTATAAAAAACATAGACTGGAGCTGATTTGGAGAAATCAAGTTCTAGAGTCCTATATACCATGTTTATCTAAAAAATTTATACTCTGGACTATATGACAAGCATGCTGTGTTTCGTGAGGCATTTGATAGAGTAAAATCAAGGAGGCAAGGGCTATGGTTTTCAATGTAAATATGACTGAGAAAAGAAGCCACAGATAGGCACTTATGTATTTTAGTGATGGTACTGATTCAGGTGATATAATACACCTAATACTTCATTCAAAAGGCAGTAAATAGTATATAATACTGCTGGAGACCAAAATATAATTGTGTCCTCTGGGAACACAAGAGATATTTGATGAAGATCATGACCATGTTGATGATCAGTTTTAAAGACAACAATAAAATGCCTCCATTTCTTAGCTTAGATAATCTGGTTTTCATTTCTTTTGGAGGTGAAAATGCCCTCTTTACGGAAGAGTTAAACAGGTGTTTTTCCCTACTTCTTTTCTTTTTCCTATTTTTCAGCAAGTCATTTCATTCCTGAAGCAGGAAGAGAATGTTAAGATAGATACCCCTAGAAATGACAATGTCAAACTCTGACAAAATGATTATTTCCAGCTCAGAATGAATTGCTTTTAAGACAGAAACCTTTGGCTTGTTTTGTGGCTATTAGACATTTAATACTTTCACTGAGACAAGTTGAGTGTAAACTTTCAGAAGATAAATAGTAATAAATATTTAAATAAACCACCCTAAACATAGATGCTGGCATAAAAAATAAGTATAAAAGTCCTGATTGAAGAGAAATTTTCTCCCAGGAGACTTTCCACATGATAATTCTATTTTATTTCCATATGGAATCTGTGAAGAAATCCAGTAAATCCACAAAGCTTTATGAATGACCTTTGGAAATAAAATAGTACTAAGCTGTTAGGAGAGACCAGCTCTACAGTTTCTGAAATTGTGTGAGGAGACATCCTGCTTTCAAATCCACCACGTTTTCTTTTTCTTTTTTTTAAAAGGTTTTATTTCTAAGTAATCTTTACACCCAATGTGGGGTTGAGCTTACAACCCCAAGATCAAGAGTTACATGCTCTACCAACTGAGCCAGCCAGATGCCTCACCTATCCTCAGTGAGAGGTATGTGAAAGTTTGCAAAGGGTTATAGTAAAAACTGAAGGCAAGATTTCAATTCTTGTGATTGGTTATGGAAATGCGATTTGCAACAGTTTTGCACGAGTATCTCCATTTTCTCTAAAAGCAGATTTCTATCTCTGATATTGATGTAAATATGTTAAAAATGTTTTAAAATATTTCACTTGAAAACATTCTTTCCATTTACTAAGCAATAATTATATAGCCTCAATTATCACTTGAAGTCCATTTTACTTATTATCCTAATAAAATTGTCTGTTTTTCAACTTTATATTTAACCCTGGATTATAGTACATAATTGAGAAACTTAATTTTCTTTTTTGTACTTATTATCAAATCTTATCAAAGCCCTGGGATTATTTATTAATTGATTTCTCAAAAGTCATCATTTTTATTCATCATGCATAAGTTATGAGATTGTGAGAAAGCTTATGTATTTAGCCTTCAAAGTATGGATCAGAAAGACATGTTGCTGATAATGTTTAGAGGGGAGTTCTTCTAATAACCTCTTACTATTATGAGCAATAGAAATTAAGTGTGTAAGTGAAGAAAATGATTACCAAGTGAAACCACCCTTTCAAAAAGTGCTGGTCTATTTCAAAAGAAGTGTTGATATTCTCCAAAAGCCTCCATTCCGTCCCTGAAGGCTATCCTATAGCTTGTAATGGTATAATCAAAAAGTACTGGCATTCTGTTCTTAATACTACATTCAGCTGTGATTAATCCTCTCCATAGTTTATCTGCCTCTTGGTATCCTAAAGACCCTAACTGCAACCAAT
Source organism: Canis lupus dingo (assembly GCF_003254725.2). Lineage (NCBI taxonomy): Eukaryota > Metazoa > Chordata > Mammalia > Carnivora > Canidae > Canis > Canis lupus. Next base: position 33,147,598 of record NC_064256.1, on the reverse strand, counting down.
TGGGTACAGTATCACATGGAAGGATGTGTGATTAACTCATTAATGTGTCATGTTTTAAATCTAAATAACCATGGAGATGTCCTAGTGATTTGGCTTTATCAGTTTGATGGCTATGTATAATAAGTATGTGGCAAAATTATTACAGGAAGCTTCAGTAAATTACTATGATTGCACTAATCTGTTTCATTTTCTTATTCAACATCTAAAAAATATCTGGGAGGATGGAAAGTAGTAACAGAGATTTGTTATTATGAAGTTGATTTTTAAAAGTCACAATTACATTTCCAATTAAAATACAATATAACTTTCCTTGTCAAGGTGTGTGTGTGTTTTCTTTGGCTCCACTATTTGGTTTTCTGTAAGTAAATCTCCTCAAGCAATTATGGAAAATAGCAAGAGCTAGCAAACAAGATTGCATGAATTTCTTCGAAAATATTTTTTTTGCAAAAATTCATTACTATTGTGAATCTAGATTGACCTTACTCTTATGCAATAAAACTAATTTTTAACTAATACTGAATTACATTCCATTTAAGATTTCCTATTTCAAAGAGTGTCTCAAATTTCTAAGATGTTAAACCAAGTATTGAGCCATTTTTGTATATGTAATAAAAGTCTTTAAAATTAAAATGGTAATCCTAAAAAAACCAAATGCATGAAAAATATGGTCTGACTGTATAACAAAAGGGAGTTATATAATTCTACTTGAGTGAGATCTTTCATCTTTGATTTACAGGTTAGAGTCCTCTTTAACTAAAACCATATTGTTCTATATCTTTCATATCATGGCCTTCCCTAAAACCTTGTTTTAATTAAGGTTTCTTTCAGATTTCTGAATAAAAGCATGACAATCTTCACTTATGGCTTTAATATATCCTTTGAGTTAGGAAAATATATAAAAGAAACAACTCTTTCAAAAGCATCATCAGATATTAAATACTGTGAGGTATTCTACATCAATATCTTTAGGTGTTTGAGTTATACATTGAAATAAAATTTTGGGAGGTAGGGGCATAACCTACTAATATTTAGTAAATTGCTTTTAATCTCAGAAATAAATGTCCTTTATTTTTAGCCTTTGACATTAAGGCAACATGTGTGAAGGTTAAATTTATGTTTTTGTGTTTGTCTTTTCTCCACAGGAAGGCACAACTTTAAGGTTAACACAATTCAAGGTGACTTCAAATAGGCAATGCCTTCATTAACACATTTTCAAGATCTAGAAAATTCAGTAACATTGCTTCACCTCAATGATGTCACAGCTAAAAGAATACATCAGGCCAAGCAACCGTGTTAACCTGAAAAGTAAAACAAACCAACCAACCAACAAACAAAAAAAACCCAAACACGAAATACTCAAGGCTCCTGAGTAATTGGGGAGATTACGGGTAATCTTTAGCTTTTCTATAGGAAGGAAGGATGAAAGGTAAGAAGAAAGGATGTGATGGAGGAAAGATGAAAAGTGAGAACTAAGTTCTTAATGGATTTGGAAAAAATTAAGACCATCTTATGTTGAACATATGCTTGAAACTACTATCATCAGAGCAAGGGATGTATGAGGGGGGAGACCTCATCCTCAAATACAATTGTAAATCTCCATGTGTGGGGATGCACAGAGGGATATCAGGGAAATAGGGTTATTTTTCTCAAAAAATGTGACATAAAATATTGCACCATTACATACAGTATGTGAGGTTCCTTTGGCATTTGGACTTTGAGATTTAGCATGGTTTATTCCACTGAAAAAAGCCTCATCCCAGTTTCTCCATCTTGAACTCTTACTAGCAAGAGTTGAATCATGTGTTAAAACAAAGGCCAAAAAACAAACAAAACAAAACAACCCTTGCAATATGTTGGGAACTGCTATCCGTTCATAGCTGAAAGCAAATCCTGTAAACAATTTAAGACTGACAAAAATTACCCAATAAAAAACTGATCAGAATGTCAGGAATGAGTATTTCTTAGGTTTTGCCCAAAATTTCACTGGCTGTCGTAGCATCCATAATAATTAACAGTATCTAATGCTGTACTGGATGTTATTAGTTCATACTCTGGGCCTAGGAGTGGGTCACCCAGCATATTAAAAGTATGCTGGAAGGAGTTTCTTCCAATCGTGGTTTACTGTAACTTTAGAATCACAGCAGTTACGTTTAAGGAATCTTTAATGCCCTTTCAAGTCCATCCAAAGAACAAGTGAAGCTGCTGTTCAGAATTTTGTGCCCAGTGTTTATGTTACATCGAATCTGTGCCACCCAGGCAGCAGACAAGACATGTCTGAGGGTGCTGGGTGGGGGGATACACAATGATGTCACACACAGGAAATATGGGGGTGGGGGGGCTTGGCACTTCACAAGGCTGGCTCCTCTTCCATAGGCTCACCAGCAGTTCTGTAAAAATAAACAGGCAATCAGAATACGGCATAAGAGTACACAATGACATTGTAGATTTTCATGCATAATCAAAGCTGATTTTTCAGCTCTCTCTGATGTTTATTTGTGTTATTCAGTTATCCATAAATAGAGTTTCTTTCCTAGGAAGTATAAACAAATGTCAAGTGGAAAAACATTTTAGATCCAAGCAATCATTGGAAATGTTCCTGTTTATATTAAAACATGTCAAAATATTTTATAATTCTAGATTCTGAAATGTACATGTTTTGTGTCTAGGATGGTCCAATAATTTATTGAAAAAATTAACTATAATATTTTATTTTAGGAGCAATTACAATGATTTCCTATGGAACCAGTGTGCTAATGAGAGCAAAGGACCCAGCTTGCTTCTGGAGGAGACTCACCAGGGCTCTAGTTTTTGCTTCTGTTCTTTCATAACTGGATTGGCTGCCTGCCGGAGGCATTTCAAATCAAATTCTGAATTTGATTAGCAAATCGCTGCTACAGAACCAACGTTTTTACAAGAAATGCTCTATGGTAGTGTGTAAATAGCTTTTATTCGACATCATCTGTGGGGTGTTCTGCTCAGGCAAAACCAAAACTAATTGCTTGAAAATGTATACTTGATACTTAAACTTAATTTAGTAACACTCTGAGGGTGTTTTAAGGCAAACTTTTAAAATGATTTTTAATTTAGTCAAAGGGACAGATTGTAGCAGATATCCAAATACATGAAGTAGTTGGATTATTGAGAGAAGAAAACTAGGTTTTGAGAGGACAAGAGAATTGATTTTGAATCTGAGCTCTGTGATTTGCTAATGCTTCAATTTGCTAATGTTCTAACTACACTTCTGTGAAGCTGTGGCTTTAGGTTCAAAAACGTGGGGAAAAAATGTTCTTAGCAGAGTTAATGAAGGTTTAAAAAAAGGAAATAAAATTGGCTTGTAAGTAATAAACACTATGAGACATTACTTATTTAATATTTTGGATTTGTCCCTTTGTCATCTAGCCTATGCATAAAATTGTGTGAATGGCACACAGATACAGAGTCATGCCTGTGCTACCACAGGAAACTAAGGAAACACAATATTTAGATGATGGCTCTCTTTGGGTGGTGGAATAATAGATAGGTGGCTTTCATTTTCTTTTTCATACAGTTTATACTTGCTAGTATTCTATAATGAGTTACTTTCATATTAGAAAAAAATGCCATCTTTAAAACACAGCTGTTTATGAAGACAAATGGACTATTTAGCCATTTTTAATAGATTTATAATAAGAAAAAAGCCAATATTTCTAGGCATCTCTAAGTAGTTTCCATTTAACTTAGTGTTTTTATAATAAATTTAAAATCTTAAAATCAAGTTTTATCAATGATATGGTAATGAAAAAAATTTTAACTCATCCTCTAAAGAGTGAGTAATATCAGCTATTCATTATTTAACATTACCCAAAAGAGGGAGTTCCAAATGAGTCCATGTGGAATACAAAAAAAAAAAAAAATCATTTCTTAGGAAGTTATAGCCTGCCCAAGAGTGTACTGGATAAGGAGACTGTGAGAAAGTGTTTAGATTTGCTATGTAAGATAAAAGCTATTTAAGTGAGTCATACTCAATTTAAATCTTTCCAAACAAAAATGATCTGCATTCTGAGAAGAAAATTCTTAAGGAAAACATTTAAGAGAATAATTTATATGTAAACATGCAAACTTATTTACATCTTAGAATATGTGGATAATACAGGTGTAGAATCCTCAAACTAGGTACCCTAATGGAGACTGAATTTTCCTAATTTTTTCCAGCCTTGAGACCTGACATACAATATTATATAAATTTAAAGTGCAATGTGATGATTTGATAGACATATATATTGCAAAATGTTTACCACAAAAACACATCTTTCACCCCACATAAATACCCTTTTGTTGTTGTTGTTATGGTAAGAATATTCAGGATTTAATCTCACAGCAACTTTCATGCATACAATAGAGTATTGGTAACTCTAGTCACCTTTCCTTACATTAGATCCCTGGAATTTATTCATTTTATAACCAAAAGTTTGTACTTTTTGACCAACACTGCTCCATTTCCCCCAACTTCTAGCCTCTGGTAACTAACGTTCTGTTTTCTGTTTCTATAAGTTTAACATGGACTTTTCCCAGTTTTATTCAGAAATAATTGACATATATCATTGTATAAGTTCAAGATGGTTTGATTTACATATACTGTGAAATGATTATCATAATAGGCTTAGTTAATATCCATCATCTGATACACATACCGAAGTCAAAGTTTTTAGGTTTCACATATAAATAAGATCATACAGATAAATATTTTTCTTACTCTGCCTTATGTCATGTAGCATAATGCCCTCTGGTTCACCCAGGTTGAATCTTCTCTTTTATGGCTGAATAATATTTCATTGTAAGTTGGGGCTTAGTCTGTTCTTTTTCTAGAGGTTCCTTAAGATATAAGGATTGTTGTAGATTATGTATGTATCTATGTATGTACTTAGGTAGGTATTTATTGCTGTAAGTTTGCCTCTTAACGCTGCATTTGCTTTATCCCAGAAGTTTCGTTATATTGTGTTTCCATTTTTGTTTCAATATATTTTTTGGATTTTCTTTTGCTTCTATCCTTGATCCATTAGCTGTTCAAGAGTCTGTTAATTTCCACATTTTTGTGGATTTTCCAGTTTTCCTCTTGTTATTCGTCCTGAATTTCATAGTATTGTGGTCACAAAAGATACTTGGTATTAGTTCAGTCTTTTAAAATTTGTTAAGACTTGTTTCATGACATAACATGTGATTTGTCCTGGATAATGTTCTGTGTACACTTGAGTAAAATGTGTATTTTCCTGCTGTTGGATGAAATGTTTTGTACATGTCTGTTAGATCCATTTGGTCTAAAGTATAGATCAAGTCTGATGTTTTCTTATTGATTGTCTTGTCTGGAAGATGTATCCATTAGAAAAAGTGGGGGTACTGAAGTTTCCTACTATTATTGTATTGCTGTATATTATGCTTTCCAGGCCTGTTAGTATTTGCTCAATATATTTAAGGGTTATGGTGTTGGCTGCATAAGTATTTACAATTGTTGTATTCCCTTGATGAACTGATCTCTTGTTATTTTTTTCCAAAGTCTATTTTTTCTGATATAAGTATGCTACTCCTACTATTTTGGTTTCCATTTGCACAGAATATCTTTTTCCATCCTTTCACTTTGAGCCTATGTGTGTCCTTAAAACTGAAGTAGTCTTTTGTAAGCAGTAACCAGTAAGGGTCTCGTTTGTTTGTTTAAATCCATTTAGCCACTCTATGCCTTTTGATTGAAGAATTTAATCCACTTACATTTAAAATAATTGTTTCTCTCTAAGGGCTTACTATTACCATTTTGTTAATTGCTTTCTGGCTGTTTTGTAGTCCCTTTGTTCCTTTCTTTCTCTCTTGATGTCTTCATTTTGAATTGATATTTCTTCAGAACGGTATACTTGATTTCCTTCTCTTTATTTCATGTGTATCTACATAGCTCTTTGTTTTATGGTTAGTCTGAGGCAATCTTGAAACATCTTGTATCTATAAAAATCTATGTAAGCTGATAACAACCTAATTTTGATCACATGCAAAACTGTACCCTTTTACTCTTCCTCCTTACATTTTTTTCATGTTAGAATTTCAGGGATATATCTGTTAGTGAATTACTGTAGCTACAGCTATTTTTAACACTTGTGTCCTTTAGAATTTATGCTAGAGTTAAGTGATTAACACAACATTTCACAGTATTAGGGCATTCTGATTCTGTGTTCTTACATTTACTTGTGTAGAGAATATTTTCATGTTTTGTTTTTATGTTGCTTATTATTATCCTTTCTTTTTCAGCTTATGGAACTCCTTTCAGCATTTCTTGTAAGGCAGGTGTTGTGATGAAGAACTAACTCAGCTTCTGTTTTTTGGGAAAATTTTTATCTCACCTTCATTTCTGAAGGACAACTTTGCTAAGTAAACTAATCTGGTTGGCAGGTTTTTAATTTCAGCATTTTGAAAATATCATCCTACTGTCTCCTGGCTTCCGGGGTTTTTGTTGAGAAATCCACTCAGTCTGATGAAGAGTTCCCCAGTATGAGATATTTTTCTCGATACTTTTACATTTCTGTCTTTAATATAGACAGTTTTATTATTATTATTTTATTAAGATCATTTTGGATTGGAATTTGGGGCTGACCTATTAGCTTCATAAACTTGGATATCTAAATCTTTCCTCAGGTTTGGGAAGTTCAGCCATTATTACTTTATTATTTTTTCTTTTTCTTTTAAGATTGTTTTTATTTATTTATTCATGAGAGACAGAGAGAGAGAGGCAGAGACACAGGCAGAGGGAGAAGCAGGCTTCATGCCGGGAGCCTGATGTGAGACTCGATCCCAGGTCTCCAGGATCAGGCCCTGGGCTGAAGGCAGGCGCTAAACTGTTGAGCCACCCGGGCTGCCCCCCATTATTACTTTAAATAAACTTTCTGTCACTTTCTCCTGAGACTCCAATAATTCATAGATTGTCTTAATGGTTTCCTATGAATCCCTTACACTTTCTTCATTCCTTTTTTTAATTTTTGCTCCTCTGACTGAATAATTTCAAACTATCTGTCTTCAATTTCATTTATTCTTTCTTCTGCTTGGTTCAGTATGATGTTGAGCTCTGTACTGAATTCTTTAATTCAGTTATTGTATTCTTCAGCTCCAAACCTTTTTTGATTATTTTCTGTTTTCTGTCTCTTTGTTGAACTCATTTTGTTCTTTTATTGTTTTCCTGATTTTTATTAAATTGTTTGTATTCTCCTGTAACTTTCTGAGTATCTTTAGAACAATTATTTCTAATTCTTTTTCAGGCAATTCATGTATCTCCATTTCCTTGGGTCAGTTACTAGAAGTTTACTCAGTTCCTTTGGTGGTGTCAGATTTCCCTGATTATTCATGATCCCTGTAGCTCTGTGTCTGGGGCAGGGAGGCATCATATTTAGTTGGCTCAAGTGTCTCAGGTCTGTAACACTGACAGCTGTGTAGTCTTTCATAAGCACTGTGATGGCGGAGGATGGGGAGGTGTTAGAGTGACTGCAAGGGATTTTGGGGTCCTCAGTATCTTCTTCAAGTACAGCAGCTAGGGACCAGGACAGCCACTGTGGTGGCTGGAGCTGGTGGTGTACACACTTGCCTGCAGTAGCCCTGGGTCTTGGCATGTACTCCTGTAGTTGCAAGGCCTTCTCAGAGGCACACAGCAGTGGAAGCCAGTGTTGGGACTTAGGCTGATGGGGTATAAGTACTTAACTGAAGGGGCTAGTTGAGCCAATGATGCAAGCTACTGACAGGAGGAGTCAGGGATAGATGTGGGCCTTGATTATTTGAGTATGCTTCTGTGGCTGAAGGGTGTCACCATAGGTATGAGCATGGCATTGAGGCTAGTGACATGAGTTGACCAGCTGGAGGGACTAGCTGCATTGTGGGCTCAGCAGGTTATGCAGTGACAGAAGATAGGGCTGAAACCTATCCAGCGATCCCAGGTTAAGAAAACTTAGAAAAATGTAAAGCAGAAAGTAAAGAATTTAACCAGAGAAAATATATAGTGTAAAATTAAATTCCTGTATTTTCCTTAAATTCTTGTACATTTCCTTAAATGTATTTCATTTCTTATGATTTTTAAAACAGTATTTTAAAACTTATATTAATAATGCTATTGAATAAGACATATTTTCTCTTGTTCTATTTATTTAATTTAATCTCTTTGTATCTTGCTTTCTCTTCCTCCTCCAAGGCAGGCAATCTAATACTATGTACATTATTTTATTTGTAAGGTGTTCTTCAGAGCTATATATTATTATTTTGTGGGCATATATTTTTATTTTTTGTAAATTTTATTTTTATATACATATATATAATTTCTGTTGCTTAACTTTTTTACTTAGTACTGCATTTATTAAATCTATCCATGCAGTTATGTTTATCTAGTCTGTAGCTGCTAAGAACTACCTGGCATCTCCATGGTATATATCTGCCACATTTTAACTATCCATTCTCTCAATAATGGACCCCAGGTTTGACCCCCTCTGAATAAAGCTGTAGTGAACTTCCTAGTACCTGTACTTTAATGATTCTAGATGAGAAAGTCTTCAGTATACACCACAGGAGCAGGATTACTAGGTCATATGTTTTGTGTATAGTAAATGGTACTAAATTGCTTTCCAGAACAGCTACCATAGTTTACCTTCCCACAGCCTCCAAAGCTCCACATCTCTACTGGTTCTGACATTTCACACTTCATCGAATTTTTCACTGACTCAAATAATAATTACTGAGTGTCTATGATGTACTCTGGCTATGTTCTAGGTACTAGAAGTATAGAGGAGACACAGGAAATATAACAGAGGTATCTGATCTAATTTCAGAATTGATGGTCAGTGAATATTCTCCAAGAAGAGGAAGTGATATTTGATCTGAGATCTAAAGGGTAGTGGAAGAAAATGGAGAGGCCAACATAGGGTCAGTGGGAGGAAAAGTAAGATAAGTTCCAAACGAGGGAAGGATGTGTGCCAAGAGGCGTGATGTGAACATGAATATAGGTCTGTGGAAAAAATGTAAAAACCACAATAAGATACTCTTACATACCCACTAGGAAGGCTAAAATTTTGAAGACTGATTTTACATAGTGTAGGTGTAGATATGACAGGAGGAGTCAGGGCTAGATGTGGACGTTGATTATTGGAGTATGCCCCTGTGGCTGAAGGGTGTCACCGTAGGTATGACACTTATGGTGGACTAGTCATTCATTGCTGGTGGGAATGAAAGATGGCACAACCATTTTGGAAAGCAGTTTGGAAGTTTCTCACAAAGTAAAACACATGGCTTCCCTATAGCTTGGTGATTCCACTCCTAGGTATATATCAAAGAAAACTGAGTGCTTGTGTTCACAAAATAAAAACTTGTACGAAAATTTCAGAGACTTAGGTTCCTCAGAAAATTAAAAATATAATTACCATATGATCCAGCAATTCCAGTTCTGGGTATATATCCAAAAGAATTGAAAACAGGATCTTGAAGAGATAATTGCACACTCATATTCATTGAAGCATTATTCGCAGTATCCAAGAGGTGGAGGCAACCTAAATGTCCATTAATAGATGAATGATAAAGAAAATGTGGCATATACCTACAATGGAATATTATTCAGCTCTAAAAAGGATGGAATTTTGTCATATACTATAATACGGTTGAACCTTGAGGACATTATGTTAAGTGAGGTAAGCCAGTCACAAAAAGACAGATACTTCATGATTACACTAATATGAGATATCTAAAGGAATAAAATTCTTAGAATAATGGTTGTTGGAAGCTGGAGGAATGGGGAAAAAGGGAAATAGTTATTTAGTAGGCATAGAGCTTTAGTTTTGTGAGATGAAAAAGTTCTAGAGATATGTTGCACAATAACGGGCCATACAGTTAACACTACTGTTTTGTACACTTAAAAATGATTCAGATGGCAAATGTTATGTTATGTGCTTTTTACCACAATAATAAAAATTTTCATAGAAGCTTTTTTCATAATTGCCCTAAATGGCAGAAGATCTTAATATATATATATTAATATATATATTTATATATATATATATTCAGATTTTATTTATTCATGAGAGACACACAGAGAGAGTCAGAGACATGGGCAGAGGGAGAAGCAGGCTCCCTGCGGGGATCCTGATTTGGGACTTGATCCTAGGACCCTGGTATTATACCCTGAGCAGAAGGCAGATGCTCAACCACTGAACCACCTAGGCATCCCTGAATACTTTTCTAAATAAGACATATAGAGGATTGATGGGACATGAAAAGGTATTCAATATTACTAATAATTAGGGAAATGCAAATCAAAACCACAATAAGATATCATCTCATACCTGTCTGAATGGCTATTACCAAAGGACAAGAAATAACAAGCGATGGCAAGGATAAGGAGAAAAGAAAACTCTCGTGCACTGTTGGTGGGATTGTAAATTGATGTAGTCCTTTGAAAAACAGTATGGAGTTTTCTCAAAAAATTAGAAACAGAATTGCCATATGATCCAGCAATTCTATTTCTGGGTATTTATCAAAGGAATGACAACACTAACTTAAAAATGTATATGCACCACCATACTCACTGCAGCATGACTTAAAATAGCCAAGGTATAAAAGCAGCCTAAGTGTCTATTAATGGATGAATGGATAAAGAAAATGTGATATAATTGAATGTTATTAAGCCATAAAAAAAGAAAATTGGAGTGCCAGGGTAGCTCAGCTCGTTAAGCAGCTGACTCTTGATTTTAGCTCAAGTCATGATCTTGTGAGTTGTGAGATTGAGCCCCCTACGAGGCTTAGCATGGAGCCTCCTTAAGATTCTCTTTCCCTCTCCTTATGCCCTCCCTCCACTTGCTTATTCTCTCTTTCTCTCTCTCCAAAAAAAATTTTTTTTAATTAAAAAAAATAAAATGTAGTATAAGAAGAAAATCTTGCATTTGTGACAACTTGGATGGACTTTGAGGGCATTACATTAAGTGAAATAAGTCAAATGGAGAAAGACAAATGCTGTGTCATCTCACTTGTTTGTGGAATCTAAAAAAACTCTTGAACTTACAGAGAAAAGATTGGTAGTTGTGAGAGGTGAGAGTAGGGGTAAGAGGGAGGCAAAATGGGTAAAAGAAGTCAAAAGGTACAAATTTCCAGTTACAAAATAAATAAGTCCTGGAGATGTAATATACAGCATAGTGACTATAGTTTTTTTGTTCGAAAGTTGTTAAGAGAATACATCTTAAAAGTTTTCATGACAAGAAAAAATTATAACTATGTGTGCTGATAGATGTTAACTAGAGTCATTGGGGTAACTATTTCACAATATATACATATATCAAATCATTATGTTTTACATTTTAGTAATATGTGTTACATATCAATTGTCTCAATAAAAAAAAAACAGCAAGATAAATTAATAGCCCCAAGTGGTAAACAAGCCAAACATGAATCCACAGGTATATGGATAAACAAATTAGGGTGGTTTATACACGGGGATAATGCACAATAATAAAAAATGAACAAACTGTGATGAGATGGATCTCAAAAACATTATGCTTAGTGGAGTAAAAGAAGACAGATAAAATGCTGAATGAATTACTGATTCCCTTTAAATGAAATTTAAAGTTTGGTAGAACTAATCTACAGTATTAAAACCATAAAAAAAAATCTCTGGAAGAAGTAGCATTGACTAAGAGACATGAGAAAATTTTCTGGGTACTGGATGATGTTCATGTAAGTATGGATTAGGTAAAAAATCTTTTGATTTGGGTGTACTATTATATGTAAGGTATACCCCAATTTGAAAAAAGAAAATGAAACTAGTTCATTGTTAGAACACAGATCAGAAAACCAAGAGGAAAGATTTCATATATAAGATACAAAATCAAGGGAAGGGTCTGATCATGGAGCGCTTATGCGTTCCTGTTAACAATGATGATCTTTATGCTAACGGCAATGGAAAGGCATTGAAGGGTTTCAAGCAAAGGCATGACAGGATTTGCCATCCAGTTTTTTGTTTTGTTTTGTTTTGTTTTGTTTTGTTTTGTTTTGTTTTGTTTTTAAGAGCTCCCTGACTGCTGTGTAGAAAATGGATTGGGAAGGAGGCAAAGTGGATATGGGAACTAGAAAGGAAGCTAATGTAAGAGTTTGGATGAGAGATGAAGGTACTTTTAGACTGAGTATTGTCAGTAGAAGTTTAAAAAAACACATGGTTTGCTCAAGCTATTCTTTCTCTCTTAGATACCTTTCTTCTTATTTCCTAGGTAAAATCCTATTTTTCCACCCCGGCTCAGTTGTTCTGCTCTGTGATTTGTTCCACATTTCTAGGCCTGTGTGAGATCTTCTTTTATTTTACAGCTCAATATAGCAAATTACTTGTCACTTATTATAGTTGGTTGCTCATGTCTAATCCTGTGGTAGGAAGAATAATAGCCCCCCAAAATGTCTATGTTCTAATCCCTGGAAGCTGTGAATATGCTAACCTTTCATGGCTAGATGTGATAAAAGTTAAGTACCTTGGGATAAAGAAATTATCCTAAATTATCCTAGTGGAGCTAATCTAATGAGTCTTTAAAAGCAGAGAATAGTTCCCAGCTTGTAAACCAGCCTGTCCAGCTTTCTTCCTTCAGTCAGAGAAAGAACTGATAAGTGAAGAAAGGTCATCAGGATGTAAAGTTGCTGACTTTGAAGATAGAGGAAGGGGGGTCACAAGCCAAGGAATGCAGGCAGCTTCTGGAAGCTGGAAAAGACAAGGATGTAGATTCTCCCCTAGAGCCTCCAAGAAAGGACCCAAGCCCTGACAACCTCTTGATTTTAGCCCAAAGAGACCTGTGCCAGCCTTCTGATCTATCATTTTAAGTCACTAAATTTATTTCTAAAGAAGAATACATTCCCCAAGTATATGAACCTTTTGTGGACTACGAGGAGTCTTTGTAACTGTGCCCTTCAATACTTTGACACATACAGAATATTCAGAAAGTGTTTAAAGATTGAATGGACTGGATATTCTTCTTCCTCATTTTTCAGGTTGAAGGATAATCCTGTAATCTGTCAGCATCACTACCAAGTTTTTATTCCATCCTAAATATAATTCCTTTCTCCATTCAGATAGACACTTTGCCGCCTCCTCCTTTATTATGTTTATTTAGCCAATCCATCTTTATGATATGAGTTCTATGAATTCTAGTCATCTGGAAATTGATATGGTCAATTAGCACTACAAAAGAAAATAAATATAAAATACACATTTCGAAAACATAAAAATATAAAACCACTGATTCTCTCAGAAAACGGTGAATTAAGGGAGATTAGAATTACTCAGGTATATTTATAAAGTGTTATATTACCATTTTAACAATATTTTAGCTTCCATCTTCTGTCTTTAGTGATTGACTGATTCATCCATTCATTCAGTATTTATTACCTATAATATATTAGGCATTCTGAAAATTTTAAGTTAAGTCACGTAATCACAGGTTAATTAACTCAATTTCTTGCTTAGAGATTATTTGTGATTCTCTTGTTTTTAATGACTATACTATTCTTTTAACCTATGAACACTTAGATGCCTTTCCTATTTTACTTATAATTCTATTCAAATAGAATAGAATGTTTTTCCTTATAAAACATTTCTTTAAAGAATTCAGAATGGAGCCCTGAATGTATAAATGAGCACTGGATTGAATCCCTATCATTACTAAGTCAGACTTCATATATGCCCCATGACCACATAGTAGGCACTGAACACAGAGATAAAAAGTCCCAGAGGAGGAGGAAAAAGAAGAAAAGAAGAGACATATTATCCTTCCTTTTATCAGGAGCTTCCAAATCTCAATCCACTTAGCCCACTTTTCAGCTAAGGCTTTTTTGACACTGGATATGTGGTGAATGAAAATTAAGGATAAAATTTATTTTGGAATGTTTGCCTGCTTAGATAAACAAGTACTCAAAAGGTATCATAGAGAAAAATCAGAAACCTGCATAATTTGTACAATATTTAGCTTTTAGAAGCCTTGGGGACACAATCCTAAAGAATGGAAAACAAAGTTGTGTTTCTAGGTATAGTAGACATTAATAACGGTCTATATTTTATATAAATTTTCAGAAACAGAAAAATGAGGTCATTAATGTCCTTGGCACTAGTGATAGGTCATTCAAAGCTAAGGTAAATGATACTTGGGATCTTCCAGCTTATTGCTATACCTCTTTTATATTCATGAATAAGACAGTTTACTCAAAAAAAATAGCTAGACTTGGAATCATATATTTTCTTATGCTTTTGTATTATATAATGATTTGAAGCCATCTCTTCATGAGAAAAATTGCCAAAAGTTGAAGATGAAATGATTAAATAAACAACCAGATTGGATTGTACTAAGAAATCTAACATGATTCACGTTTTAATCAATAGGTCAAACTGACATTTGAAAAATGTAATTTTCAGTTTTTGTTTTGGTTTAAAAAAGAGAGAGAGAAAGAGACAGTCAGGATTTCTAGGGTGTAAATGTGTTCTCAATAACATCATAGTTGATCATCCTAAAGTTCTGATTGCCAGAGAGAGCTTTTTCTTGATTTTCAGCAGAGCCTAAACTAGTATCTAAGAATAAACCTGAATACTGCACTGACCTTTTCAAAGCAGAAGCATTTGAAACAGATATCCACCCAATGCAAACTATAATCATTTAAAGATGCAGTCTCCTAGCAAACAAGGAAAAACCTAAAATCACAGTTCTCTCTTCTAAATGATATGGTATATGTGACCAGGTCTATCTATTTAAAATTTTTTGAACATATAACTGGGCCCTATTTAATTTTTTTGTCTTTTTTTCCTGATCTGCTATCTTTTCTTTCTTGCTCAAGTCCTTTGCTACTTGAAAATTAAGTTTTGAAAACTGTATTTCAGTTAATCATCACCAAAATGAATCCCCACATGTCAGCCTTTTTCTAATAATTTACTCTTCATGGTCCATCAGTAAGTTGTAAAAATGAAATGACTGTTTTCACTGTGTTGTCATCTCCCTCCTAACCTCCCTCCAAGAAAAATGAACAAAAAATACTTACAATGGTTCTTAGCCAGGAGCATTTTATCCCTTATTCACTAGTGGTAAATGAGTCAGATATGAGTTGGCCAGGAAAAGAACTGCTTTACCCAAAATCTTAGTACAAAATGAGTCATCTCACTCCAAACACCAATATATCCTCCAAAATAACTGGCAAGAATTTCCTATAAAAAGAATCTTGCCTTCACTCTTTTCCATCCATTTAGCTTTCTGATTTTTCTAATTTTTAAATTTCCTGTGTACTTATAATATTACATTCATAACAAAGGCCCAAGAACATGTCCACCTCTTTATCTCATTCTGAAAGTCTTTCCTGTATTGAGTAGAGGGACAATTCTAATAGCATGCCCCTGAAAAGAATAAGTGTTCGTGGCTTTCAAGGGTTCTCTTGTCTCTGACTCTGATGAAATTCATGCATGGTTCAACAGAAATGCAAAAGTCAATTCTAGAAGAATTTTTCTTTTCCCGTGCTGAAAAAGTTCAAACCCATAGAAAGTATTTCAAGCAAAAGCATTTTTCCATAAAAAAATCAACCAAAATAGATACAATGTGTCTAATACTGATAAACAAACATGAATCCAGGTCACAAGCTTCGACTCTGTCTCCCTATACACCAGAACATTCCCATTCCCATTCTCTCTCTGCCATCATAGGAAGCTTAAAAGTCACTGTGAACTTAAAAAAATGAAAATAAAAATCACTGTGAACTGAAGCCAGGGTTAAGTCCCTGTAGATTATCAGAAGTCAAACACTCTATTTACCTGAGGATAAGCAAGCATGCTTATAAAGCCAATTCCTGCCAAAGTGCTGAGACTTTTATACTACTTGGGGTATATAACCAGACTTATTATTCTTAATTATCCTAAGTAAAATTATTTACAATTCATTTCACTCAGTTTGGAATTTAGCTTCATTTCTCTATATTAAATGAGTTCTAAAGAGTAGATGTATTTCTTTTATATCCAGCACCAACAGATGTTAGTTTCCTCCGTTTTATAGCCCTCAGATGACAGACAACTAACTGCATTTGGCCTTGGGAATAACTGCAACACCTTTAGATTATGAACTTGGTTTGATTCTTAACTGGGAATGGCAGGGGGTTAGTTTCTATTATCAAGAAAGTAAAATAAGTTTTCCCTTATGCTCCAGATGCCCAAATGAAGATGTTTTTCTAATACAATATTGTATAACTATTTTTTTTTCTACAGGTAATCTGGTCTTTAAGTGGTTATAGTAAGAAAAAATACTTGCATAAAAATGACATCTCTTATTCAATGCATCTCCTGCTTTTGAAAACAAGATGTTAAATCCATTAAACTTTGACTATCCAGTAAAAGCAAGAAATCTAAAACTGTCCAAATTTGTACATTCTTGGGAAAATTGCCAACTAGGTACTAGGTAGCAGGATCTGTGTAATTAATAGTGATGTTATTGATGGAGGGGAATATGATTTCCTTCTCATAAGCAATTTAAAAGTACAAGCTGGCAGAGCTTTAGTAAAGCCTCACCTGATTCATTTTTAAATTGAGAAAATGTGACTTTGAAGCCAGCCACAGAAAGCACCAGTGTTAATAAATGTACATTTATGATGGTTTTGGTTGTAGCAGACTTTAAAAAAATCCCGAAAGTAACAATGTCTATATGATAGGACGATGAACACCAAAATGCACAAACTGACAAACATTTCTTAGAAGGAGAACAAGCAAACCCGATCTTAAGTTAACCTTATTTTTTTTTTTTCTGAAAGCTATATTCATATGAAGACTAACTGGAATCAACTTCTTATCATAAAGTAGAATAAAATCAGACTCAGGAGTCCACACATTCCTTTATACACACTCTTGTCTTCTTTGGAGGCAACTCCTATCTTTATCCAATCCTTGTACCACAAGGACAGTCATAGAAGGAGTTTGGATGTATTTAGGTTATCCAACTGACTTGTAATACTTCCAGCTTCCCCTCTCCTTTTTTTCACTTTGTTATATCAGTAATTTTGAAATGATGATAGAATGAAAAAGAATATCTGGAAAAATACAGATAACTAAGGAAAGAAGTGAAGGTCACAAGTAGCTCTTTCTATAATAATCTGCACTTAAATTATCCAATGAAGAGTGATTTCTCACCATGTATCTCATCCACTCTAATTCTCTGTGAACTGCAACTACAGGTTCTAGCTCTATCTTTCCCATGAAGAATGAAACAAATGAATTCTTTGTGGCTTACTGAATTTGCTGTGGCATCTGTGACTTTGAAGAAGACAGGTGGTGGAAGTGGAGGAGACAGGTGAAGGAAAGCCTGGGGGCGGGGGGTGGTTCACAAATGCTAATGATGAGCCTGGATGTTACTGACCTTAATGACTCCCCCATGTTGGATCCATACCTGCTATCTTCTGAAGCAAAGGGCTGTTCTACATCTACTGTCAGGGAGGCCAGGGCAGAAACGGTCTCGGTCTCCTCCTGCAACTGAGTCCCAGCCAAAGCACAGCCCCTTGGCACAGCCACCATCCTTACTGACTTCCAGTACTTGCCTAGAAAAAAAAATGCATCATACTTTTAATAAGAATTTTAGAGTAGTATTAACCAGAATACTTGTATAGGTCCAACTCAGAGCAGTTATTAAGTTAAAATTCTCTATGTTATACACAGTTGTAATTTGGTTTCTTAAATGTTATGATTAAGTCTTTTTCTCAATATAAAAATGCCAAGTTGTGAAATACTCATAGTCCCAAGCCTGAGTCTCTCCCTTGCTTAGATGGTAATAAAGTGAGGAATAATCTGTGGTCTAATGAACCCCCTATCAGACTGACAGCTGTCTCTCCAATTAAGTAAGCAAACTCTGGGCATCATGCCCTCTGGGAAACCCTCAAGAGACTAGGGGGTGGAAGTCTCATGGAGAAACTGAATGAAATAGTAATGTTAAAAATTGCTACTTTGAGCTATTACCTTTTTATAAAAAATGAGGTTAGAATATTAAAGAAAAAGAAAAGCCCAGAAATGCCAGCATGAATTGAATGGCAACTTTGCCAGAACAATCAAGTTTGTTAGTCCTGGATGTTCTTTCTTTCTCAACCCCAGGGTGTGTACAAGAACAATAATTGATTTAAAACTTTAATATATGCATTGGCTGATGTTGGCACTCTTCCATATGTCAGACGGAAGTTTCATTTTTTTTTTTTTTTGAGACAGAGAAGGGGAATGAGAGGAAAAGAAGAGGTCATTTCATGAGAACATGCCAGCAGAATAAATATGAAAAAGCAAGTCAATGGCCTTCTTGCAGCCCAAAGCTATTTTTTGGTCAAGTATTGAGTAGTCCCAAATCAAAGCAGGAGAATCCTACTAGATGATGACATGAATTACCAGATTAAAATGATCTCTGCAGCCTGACCAAGAAGGCAGGAATTTGGCATGGATTGGGAAGGAAGATAACTGGGTTCTGGAGCAAGCTCTGCCACTGACTGTGCTATAATACTGGCAAGACTCAATGGCATTTCATTTCTTATTCTCAAAATGGCAACGATCTAAAATCACTTCCAGCTCCAACTAACATTTTGCGATCGACCTCTTCTTATCTTACTGCTTCACAAAGGTATAGATATCACGTTAGGGGAGGAGACTCGGTCTCCCCATCCACTTCCAACACCAACAGAACCTTCTGACATAGTTGTCTACTACACCTTTATTTGCTGTGATCACCTATTCTGACCAAAGTCCGAGAATCATAAAGCTTTCAATTTGGACCAAATGATAGCAATTCTAATTGTGAATGAGCCCACAGCCTAACATTTTTTGAAAGCTACAACTGTGCCAGATATTGGGGACATAAAGATACTTTCCTCATACCAAGAAATTCATGGTCTAAAATGATAATATTGTATGGAAAAAGTCCATGCGATTCTGAAAGCAAATAAATAGAACATAGACTTAGGATGATGAGAAAGTAAGAGAAGAGTTACCAGAAAAAATAGTACTTGGCCAAGTATTTGAAAGACCATCAGAATTTAGTCAACTTGAAATACAGAGAGGGAGGTGGTGCGGGGTACAAAGTCCACTGCTAGGAACAACTAGGATGTTTGGAAAAGTCTTGTGTGTGATGAATGAGACTGTTGTGACAGACGTAGGCTAATTACCACACAATCTTGAATAACATGTGCATGATCTCGGACTTCAACCTGTAGGTGAAAGGGGGCCATTTTAAGCAGAAGAGGCAAGGAATCAGGCTTAAGTTTTTAAAAGATCCCATTGGACAGATCATGGACAATGAATTGGAAGGATGATGAGAGTAGTAGCAAGAAAACCTATGTCACATCTTGGCAAAAATCCAGGTGGGAAATGATGATGTCTAAAACTAAAAGGAAGTGACAGAACAGAAATGAGAAGCTGGACTAAAGAGAGGTTTAGGAAGTAGGCAATGAGAATGTGTCTTGGGTTATGCTATAGTGTATCCTTACATCTCTCAACTTTGAAAGATGACCCTGAATTGACAATTCTATTCCAAAACCCTAACTTTTCTAGATCACAATGTCATTATAATCTTCCTCAAATTGGAAATACCATATACCATCTATAAGTGCATTAAGTTGTGTTTCACAAAATACTATTAACCATTATTTTAGCTCATAATATTCAGAAAATTGGTGATGCTGAATGACATCCTTTTCTTTTTCTCTAGAGTGACTGATATACGGTCTTTAACAAACAAACAACAGGTGGTTGGTGGTTTATGGGTTTAATTATGTTTTATACAATCTAGGAAAGAGAAACCAGCATTACTAAACTCCTAATATGTGCCAAGGACTGTTAGGTGTTTTCACATTCATAATTTATAAATCAATTTAATCCTCATGATAATTATGTAGGCAATGTCGGGTAATCTTTCTAAAGTCACATGGCTAGGAAGCAAAAATGTGAAATATTCATCTGGGACTGACTGACTCCAAAATATCTTTTATTCTGTATTCTGTTGTCCTCCTATATTTAGTTCTCCTCCGCCTTCTTCCTACTATACATTAAAATATGAAAACAGACTCAACATATAAAAATCCTAACTTAAAAGAATTATGTACGTTGCAAAAGAGTTATATATTCTTTGCTTTACTAAAGAAATCATATATGGTAATAACAGGTTACATTTGTTCCTCAGATATGTGACTCAACTGATCAACCTTTTATTGACTCTATGGTGTGATATATCGCAGCAAGGGAGACAACTATGTTGAGACTAGTTCTTTTACTCTTCACTTCTTATAACCTTATACTATTGCAAGTACCTGCTTACCAGAGAAGACACTGACAAAGCTATCATAAAACTGGAGACAAGTGCTCAGTGAAGAGCATGAGAAAGAAGTCCATTAAAGATGGAGCCCTGAACCAGAGGTCAAGATTTCCAGATTGGAGACTACACACTAAATCCAGAGAAGTCATTTGGATCACTCTGGGGCATAATCTCCACATTTATAACATGATAGTAGTGGGTTTGATGGCAATGAAAGGGTTATCCCTGCTGTAGTTCTCAATGATTGTGATTTTTCTGATCTCATGTTATATAATACTCTTGGATGTTATAATGAATTTGTTATGGAAGAAAATCTTATCTTTCTGTGAGTCTGTAAACCCTTGAGGAGGTCAGTAAACACTTACTTTTAGATAATATGACACATCTAGAATAACCAAGTGCTTTAATTTTTAAGCACTGTACTTTTTCCTTAAGAAAGGAATTTTTGACCATAGACAAAACAAACATCTTTACTCCCCAAACACAATCAGGACAGAAGGTGTGAATTATTAATAATGATTTTCAGCAGAATGACTGATAATGATCCTTCAACATTTAGCCTTTATGTATGTGAATAGTAAGAAAGATTTTAAGTAGCTAAGACCTTTTTGAATAAAATTTAATGTGTATAAAAGATCCTGCTAAGTTAAGATTAAATGTTAGAAGTTTGGTTTTTATCCAAATGTATGAGGTTTCTGACTCAGAAATAACCCAAAACTTTGAATTCAATATGGCCTCTGGCAAAGCCTATAAAAACAAAGGAAATACTTTACATTAATAATGCATTCATAGACTACTATCTCTATTTGTAAAGGAGAATAATTAAAATGGAAGTGGGTATAGCAGACTGTGCAATATGCAGCCAATTCAAACTCCCAATTTATGGGTTGTATTTTCACATGATGAGTAGGGCTTTTTCTTTCAGGAACATATGTGCCAGAAAATCATATCTGTTGGCATGAGAATAATATCCTTATTAGCACACAAGAGAAACGAACCAAGGTTTATTGCTAGAGTTTTCAGGAGCTATTTATAAAGTAAAATATTAGTAACAACCACCACTGGGTTGCTCTCCTAAAGCAATAAAACTGTCAAAAGAGAGAGGGTTTCCATTAAAACTGGACATGCACACTCTTTCTTTGGTCATATCCTCTATCCTTATTAGTTTTTTCCACTATGTAAATCTCTCTACTTTTCAGTACTTTATCTTTCTTTTCTTTATTTGTCTCCCTCATTCTTTCTTTCTCTCTCTCTTCTTTCCTTCCATTCTTCCTGATTATTTAGCTTTCACTATTCTACATTTGCATTTTGTCTGATAAAGGCAAAGGAAAGAATGAATTTAAAATAAACTTAAGAGCTAATGGATGTAGACAGTCAAGAGTTAGAGAGGAGGCCACAGATGGAGTGTCACTGGGTCAGATAAGAGCCAGGAGAAGGCATCTTGCAGGTACTGTGCAATCAGATTTCAGTATAAACCACATTGTTCTTGGTAATGAGCAATTTGGAAAAAACAGGAATTTGATGATATATGAAGGTCTGTGTTAAAAATAACCCATCTGCCAAAAGTCTTCCCAACCAAAGCCTTTGACATTTTGAAACCTCCTGATTCCAGAAACCTTGCCCTTACCATTCTCGGGGCTTAGAGTCAGGTCTCAGACCTGTTCTTGCCATTTGAATAATATTGTATTTTGTTTATTACATGCCATGTTCTCATAGTACAAGAAGCTGGTAGTAAACCTTTTCTAATCCCCAACAACTTCAGAGATTACTAACTTCTGGGATTTACAAGATGCTTCACTTCATGGATTCTCCAGAGTTCAGAGCTTCTTAATAGTTTTTTAAGAGAAAAATTTAAAGCTAAGTGGAGAACTTTAGTTGGTTCCAAAATATTGTATATATGCAAAAATACAGATGTATTGTAAGTTGGTATATCAATAGAGTGACCAGATAATTTTTCATCCAAGTCAGAGCAATTTTAAGCTTAAAATGAGGCTAAAAATAAAAATTATATGTCACTGAAATGTTTATTTATTGGTCAACTAATTGTTTTTATCAGTGGACCTATAAAATATAAAATAGTCCTATTCAAAAGTTATTTTCATAACCAAAATTCATTCTAAAATAACTCATGTGTGCCAAAGCACAATAACTAACTACTCTATGTTGATTATCTACACAGTAGAAATAACAAGCAGAATTATGATTGCTAGTAAATAATCACGGCAGTAAACTTTATGGCCATATTTCTCACTGGTAGACTATCATTGCTATTTTTATGAAAAATGCATTTTTCTTTCAATGTGGTTTAAATATTTTAGATTTTTTCATAAAATTGTCTATACTTCAAAGTGGAATTTTATGGTTAATAAATTTGAAACTGTGGCATCTTTAATCACTCTTCTCAAGAGTCTGTAGTATTTTAGATTGACGAATACTGTCTTCACAAGTGTGGTGCTATGTGGTAATTTCTGCTAAATGTGGAATATTTTCACTTCCAATTTTTAAAATATTGAAACGAGTGACTATTCCATAACAAATATTTTCATGACTAATGTCTTTTTCCTCCTCTCATAGGCATCTTTCTTTGGCAAACATTTTATGTAAGCCAAACTTATCAAGAAAGTTTTCTCCATTTGTGTTCCTACAAAATTTTACTTACTAAATTTAGATGCTGCAAAATCATATGACTTCTCAATTTCATTCTATTCCAGGACAGAACAAATTTAGGCCACTATGAATAGGAATTTTATCAATGATTCTATCAACAGATAGGTATCAAAATCAAATCCTGTGCATGGTTTGCATGTTTATCCTCAACTTGTTCATTTATTCCCTTCCTTTGTAGGGATCAATTTAAATGTTTTTCTTTAAATTGGTCAGAAACACCATTTCTGTAACTGAAATGCTTTAAAAGCGTCAAAAGCTATTACTTTTGCTTCATTTCATAACTGTTTTTTATTAGTGTCACTGAGTATAGTCTACAGTCAATAAAATTTACCAATTCTAAGGGAAGGTTACGATACATGTTGACAAATGGGTGCAGTGATACATAAAACCACTACCATAATCAAAACATAAAATATTTTCTTTGTTGCCAAAACCTCCTTTTGGCCCTTTGGAGTCAATTTATTACTCTCCTTTTTGGCCCCTGACAATCACTGAAATTCTGCCACCATACATTTGTCTTTTCTATAATTTTATATAAATAAAACCACACAGTATATAATCTTTAATATCTGGCTTCCTTCACTTAACATAATATTTCTGAGATTTAAAAGATTCTTATCTGTCTATAGAAAACCCAAAAGACTCCACCCCAAGGTTGTTAGAACTCATACAGAAATTCGGCAGTGTGGCAGGATACAATGAGACTGAAAGAGAAATTAAGGAGTCAATCCCCTTTACAATTGCACCCAAAAGCATAAGATACCTAGGAATAAACCTAACCAAAGAGGTAAAGGATCTATACCCTAAAAACTACAGAACGCTACTGAAAGAAATTGAGGAAGACACAGAGATGGAAAAATATTCCATGCTCATGGATTGGAAGAATTAATATTGTGAAAATGTCTATGCTACCCAGAGCAATGTACACATTCAGTGCAATCCCTATCAAAATACAATAGACTTTCTTCACAGAATTGGAACAAATAATCTTGAGATTTGTGTGGAATCAGAAAAGACCCTGAATAGTCAAAGGAATATTGAAAAAGAAAACCAGAGCTGGGGATATAATAATGCCAGATTTCAAGTTGTACTACAAAGCTGTGATCATCAAAACAGTGTGGTACTGGCACAAAAACAGACACATAGATCAATGGAACAGAATAGAGAACCCAGAAATGTGCCCTCAATTCTGTGATCAACTAATATTCAACAAAGTAGGAAAGAATATCCACTGGAAAAAGGACAGTCTCTTCAGTAAATGGTGCTGGGAAAACTGGACAGCCAAGTGCAGAAGAATGAAACAAGACCATTCTCTTACACCATACACAAAGATAAATTAAAAATGGTTGAAAGATCTAAATGTGAGACAGGAATCCATCAAAATTCTAGAGGAAAACACAGGCAACAACCTTTTTGAACTTGGCCACAGTCACATCTTGCAAGATACATCTATGAAGGCGAAGGAAACAAAAGCAAAAATAAACTATTGGGACTTAATCAGGATAAAAGCTTCTGCACAGCAAAAGAAATAGTCAACAAAACTAAAAGACAACCTACAGAATGGGAGAAGATATTTGCAAATGATATATCAGATAAAGGGCTAGTATCCAAGATCTATAAAGAACTTATCAAACTCAACACCCAAGAAACAAAAAATCCAATCATGAAATGGGCAGAAGACATGAACAGAAATTTCTCCAAAGAATACATGTACATGGCCAACAAGCACATGAGAAAATCATCACTTGCCATCAGGGAAATACAAATCAAAACCACAATGAGATACCACCTCACACCAGTGAGAATGGGGAAAATTAACAAGGCAGGAAACCACAAATGTTGGAGAGGATGTGGAGAAAGGGGAACCCTCTTGCACTGTTGGTGGGAACGCAAACTCGTGCAGCCACTCTGGTAAAGTGTGGAGGTTCCTCAAAAAGTTAAAAATAGAGTTACCCTACAACCCAGCAATTGCTCTACTGGGGATTTACCACAAAGATATAGAGGTGGTGAAACGCTGGGACACCTGTACCTCAATGTTCATAGTAGCAATATTCATGATAGCCACACTGTGGAAGGAGCCACGATGTCCTTCGACAGATGAATGAATAAAGAAAATGTGGTCTATATATACAATGGAATATTACTCAGCCATCAGAAAGGACAAATACCCACCATTTGCCTCAATATGGATAGAACTGGAGGGTATTATATTGAGTGAAGTAAGTCAATCAGAGAAGGATAATCATCATATGGTTTCACTCATACAGGGAATATAAGAAATAGTGAAAGAGATTATAAGATTATAAGGGAAAGGAGGGTACTGAGTGGGAAAAATTAAAGAGGGAGACAAACCATGAAAGACTCCTAACTCTGGGAAACAAAGGGTTGCTGAAGGGGAGGTGGGCAGGGGGTTGGGGTAACTGAGTGACGGACACTGAGGAGGGCACTTGATGGGAGGAGCATTGGGTTTTATACTATATGTTGTCAAATCCAACTTCAATAAAAAGAAATAAAAAAAAGATTCTTATCTGTATCTTATCGTCTCTATTTTTGTTTATTTGTATGAATATGATTTTTCTTTTCTCTGGCTTCCTTTAAGATTTCATTATAATGCACCTCAGTGTGATTTTATTCATGTTTATTCTGCTGGAGGTTGATTGAGCTTCTCAGATCTGTGGATTTTCACTTTTCATCAAATTATAAAATCTTTTCCCACTATATCTTTAAATATATTTCCAACTGCTGCCTTTTCTGGGACTATAATTATAGGTATGTTGGCCAATTGATGCTGTCCAATATGCCATTGATATACTACTTTTCAGCATTTTTTCTCTATTCTTTACTTTGAATAGTTTCTATTACTTCTTCATTTTTTCTTGGTTTATTTATTTTGTTTTGTTTTTGTCTTCTGCAGTGTACACTCTGCCATTAACCCTTCCAGGGTGCAGAATTTTTTATTTCAAATACTGTATTTTTCATCTCTAAATCCTCCATTTTCATGTTTTTTAGGTTTTTCTCTTTTTTTAAGATTTTATTTATTCATGAAAGACAGAGAGAGAGGCAGAGACATAGGCAGAGGGAGAAGCAGGCTCCCTGTGGGAAACCCAATGCAGGACTCCATCCTAGGACCCCAGAATCACACCCTGAGCCGAAGGCAGTTGCTCAACCATTGAGCCCCCAGGCATCCCGGTTTTTCATTTCTTTCCACATTATGCTTGCAACTTTCCTTTTCACATTAGAAATAACTAACATTCTTGTCTGGTAATTCTATCATGAATTTCTGAGTCAGTTTCTGTTTAATTTGTCTTATATTTCTAGGTCATATTTTCTTATTTTATTGAATGCCTGGTAATTTTCATTTGGAGGCTGGACATTGTTCATTTGAACATTTATGGTTATTGAATTTTGTTGTATTCTTTGAAGATGTTGAATTTTATTTGGGCACATAGTTAAATTACATGCAATCAGTGTGATCCCTTCGAGGTTTGCTTGTATTCTTTGTTAGACTGGCTCCAGAATAGGTTTTAGCATAAGGCTAATTTAGTCCTAAAGCTAAGGAAAAACCATTTTGATATCTCTACATATTGCCTTATGTATTACAAGGTCTCTCTACTCTTGCTAGTAAGAATGTAAACTATTCCCAGTCCTGTGTGAACCACTTGAATTATTTAACCTACTGGTTACCAATGGTTAGTTCCCCACCCTTCTGGAGTTTCACCTCATGCATGTAAAATAAGTAAGACAAAGGTTCAAAGAAACTACTATAAAGATAGAACTATTTGTGCAAAAACTTCATCTCAAACATTCTGACCCACAAATTCTTGAGTCACTTGAGTCTCCCCAAACGCTGATTACTTTATCTTCAACTCAGAAAACTACTGGATTCTATTTGGATTCACCCTCTCTCTATGCTGAATCCTGGAAATTGCTTCATAGTTGTAAATTTAAGCAACTGTAGATCTCATTTTCCTCTTATTTGTTTCTTGCCAGGATCAGAGGCCTTTAGTATCTGTTGTCCAGTGTCCAAAAACATTGTCTCATATATATGTCTTTTTGGTTTTCTTTTATTTTTGATCAAAGGACAATTCCTATAGTAGTTACTTCTTCATACATGGGCACAGAGGTCCATTTACTGAATATTTTGGTTAATGAATTCTAACTGATTAGAAAAAATAGAATAAAATTTCAGAAACTATTTACAAAATAGTTCAGTATTATGTAGAATAATCATCTTAAACATTTCTAAAGTATGGTTGATAATGGGCACCAAAAAAGAAATTTTGATTACAAAATTTTGAACTGCCATGCTAAAGGTTTTTTCCCTTTGTCATCAATATCAGCTATATTTCAAAAACTTTGTATTTCATGTAACTGTTCATTTACCTGTATTTCATCCTGTGTTTATATAAAGGTATTATGTTTTGAGAAAAATAGCTTAAATTTCCATTGATAGAATATTGAGCCTGCTTTTTTAAGTTTTTAAATAAAATTTTCTTGAAATCATAATTATATTTGTTAAGTTATTTATAAAATTTAAGGAATTTATGGTCTCCATAACTAATGCCAAATACATTTCTGCTCTTCCAGATTAAGATATGCTCCACTAACATCTAAATTTACATATTAATGCAAAATCAAATGATTCAATTATCAGTGTTATATTTTCACTGTAATTTACAATAGCATCTACAATAATACCCTGTTTCATTTTTGGCAAATTTATTTCTAAAAGCTCTACTTTGATTCCATAAATTGATTGAAAAATATCAAACCATTATTAGAATTAACTGATTTCATGTATAAAACATCTAAGGATGCTGTTATCATTGAACCAAAAGTATTCTTCCAGTGAACTCAACACATAACAGCTATTACCTCACTTTGGAGCTTGAAAAGAACACTTGAAATTGAAAGTTCATTTTAAACATGTAGATGCATGGTCTTTTTATCTAAATAAAAAGTCATGCTTCATAAAGTGATACTTAAATGCACAGTCTGCAACTATACTTGTTAAACAGCCTCCTTTGGCCTTAGTTTTTATTTTTGCTTTGTTTTTCTTTTAATAATACTAACTTTTAAAGTGGACTTTGCTACTCATTCAGCAGCATTATGTCTTCAGGATTCATGTCAGTCATGATATCACTATGTCCTCATGATGAATGATGAATATTGACAAACATTTTGTGTAAGTTACATGGTTATTATCAACTTTCTTAGGAAACAGCAATTGAGCACTACATTTTTAAACATGCACATTTGTTTCTGAACATCTTTCAGCTAATAGTATTGATAGCAAAATTAAAATATGTAACTAACCACAAAATAAATAGTTGTGGAGTTGCAACATTCAATAATTGATGAAACCTCTATAGAAGAAACACTCAGAGTAAATGCTACATGCAGGACTGCTTTTTCTCTATTTCTTGAATATATTTTATCCATCCCTAACATTTTATTTCCCACATTTTTCCTAATTCTACCTTCTGGTGGCTTGGTGCTTTCATACATGTCACAAGCTGTCACTACAGCACACTTGCCTGGTTTACCAGGTGGCAGCAATGTTGAATATTTCTCCCTCCACCTTCCAGGCTGGAATTTTAGGTATCCTTTATGCCTGGTGTCTGTTATTCCATCCAAATACCACTTGTTTCAGATTTCTCATTTTTCAGAAGTCAAATTGGTCCCACACCCTGTTTTGGTAAATAAAGTTTTACTGAACTACAGCTGTGTTCATTGCACACTGGTTATGGCTGCTTCCTTGATACAATAGAAGAATTAAACAGCTGCAACCCAAAGCCTTATATATGTACTATCCTACATTGTAAAGAAAAACTTTGTTGACCTCTGGTTTAAAACAAGGAGGTACATAGACTAAATGTTACTTTGTAAAAAATTACCTTGGCATCACTTTAGAGAATAGATGAAGAAAACAAGAGTGGATGTGGGTAGACCACTTTGTAGGATATAGAAATGATCCAGAAGAAAGGCTATGGAAGCCTTATTTGGGACAGTGGCCATGGAAACAAAAGTAAGTGGATAGATGAATGAAATGTTTAAGGGACATGACAAACAGGATGGGATAATGGGTTGGATGCAGACAGTAATGAAAAGAACAACATGAAAATAATTCCTAGATTCCTGTCTAGCAAAACTGGAAGGATAAGGATGCCATCTACTTGGATCAAGAAACCTGGAAAAGGCTGAGGTTTGGGGAAAGAATAATGACAATGGCTTTGGACATGTCGACTAGTTGTGCCTTTGTGATATCAAAGGAAGATGCTGAGCTAGCACTTTAATAAACATTTGGAACTCAAATCTGAGGTCTGAACTGAAGATACACAATTTTGGAGTTATTCTTATAGAGATGACTATGAAGCTATGGTCTGGGACAAACGATAAGTAAAATGATATGAAGCATTTACTGAATGCCTATGGCATACTTATGATAATGTATATGTTATATCATATAATTTCAAACCACCTTGTGAATCTTTCATTTTCTTTATTTTACAGATGAGAAAACTGAAGTAAAGAGGGTTGAAATAACTTACTCATATTGTACACTTAGAAGAAGAATATATAGTGTGAAAAGGATTTAGGTAGAGAATGATGGGCTCAAAAAGCAGAGATTCTTCATTTAATGTTGCATCCAGGGGTGTTAGGAATGGCTCCAACAGTCCATTTCATTGGCTAAAACGTGGACAAAAAGCTGGTTCTTGGTGAATGATTTAGAAATGTCAGACATTCTTTGGTTTAATGAAGAGGAAGGAATTCAAAGACATAGGGAGACTGTTAGAATGTATTTGTCCTTTAGAACCTACTCATCTACACTGAGAAAGTCCAGAAGACACACCTTTCACCATGACTGTGAGAAATAAATTTGTGAGGGAGAGGAGGGCCCTGGAATTCCTGAAGTGCCTTGTGATTGCTCATTTTTGTATACCATAACTTACAATGAGAATTTTGGTCACTGAATTGGGAAGCCTAAATACAGTGGGAGTAATTGGATCCTAGGTGGTGGCAGTAAGGGGCAGCATTGAATTGCCTAAGACAAGGTAGGTATTCTTGTCATAATGGACAGGAGAGTCTAAGTAACTGGTTTGATAGAATAGTGGAATGGCCTTTAGAAGATCAGTTTCAGTGCAAGCCAGGTAGTAATATCTTGTAGGACTGGGGCAAGTTTCTTTAAAAGGATGTATATGCTGTATATCATCATCCAATATATGGTACTGTTTCTCTCATATCCAGGATTCACGCGTTCACAAATCAAGGGGTGGACATGGGAGTCTCACCACTCAATATTACACTTAGTCACCCACTGGCAACATTATTACTTTCTGTTCCAGAAACCTTATACTCTGCTAGCTTGAAAGTCTTAGTTCCAAAGGGAAGAAAGCTTCTACCAGGAGACACAACAATTATTCCATTGAATTGGAAGTTAAAACTTCTGCCTTGCCACTTTGGATTCCTCTTGCCTCTGAATCAATCTATAGGCAAAGAAAGGAATTACTGTGCTGGTTGGGATGATTAATTCTGGTTATAAAGGAAAATTGGCCTGCTACTCCACAATGGAAGTAAGGAAGAGAATGTGTGGAGTACAACGATATCCCTTAGGGCATACCTTAGTACCATTATGCCCTGTGATTAAGGTCAATGGCAACTACAACAACTTAATTTATGTAGTACTACTAATTCAAGAATGAAGGTTTGAATCATTCCACAAGGTAAAGTACCATAACCAGCTGAGTTGCTTCCTGAAGGCATTGGGAATACAGAATGGGTAATAGAAGGTAGTTATAAATACCATCTATGGCCACATGACTAGTTATAGTAACAAGGAGTAAAATTGTCAGAGGAGTTTCCTCCTTATTTTATTATGAATATACTTGTATGTAGGTATCTTTGTTTTCTTCTACCCCCTTCTCCGTTATCATGTAACATAAGATACATTGGCTTTAAATCATAGTATTTAACTATTGTTAATTTTATATAATAGTATTTAAGTTATGGGATTTGAGAAGAGTAAACATCACTCAAAACTCTAGCTATTCTCCTGGTGAAATGCTTAGTGTGTTTTCAGTTGTACTCAGGAAGTTGTATCATGTTGGGCAGAACTATAACCTTGTTATTGTCTGTAAATGGAGATTAAGTATGGTTTAAGGAGATGTGTATGATGCTATGTTGACAAGAGGTGGACTTCCGATGGTTAATTTTTATTGTCAATTTGACTGAGCCACAGAGTCCAGTTGAACATTTGGTTTAACTATTTGGTTAAACATTATTTAGTTAAACATTATTCTGGTATGTCTGTGAGAGTGTTTCTGGATGACCTACCACTTGAGTCAGTAGGCTGAGTGTAAAGGAAACTGCCTTCCTCAGTGTGATTGGGCCTCATTCAGTAGGCCGAAGGCCTGAATAAGGGAGAATGCTCTCTCTCTGATTGACAGTCTTCAGGCTGGGACATCAATCTTCTTTTGTCTTTGGCCTCGGAGTAGAACTTAAACTACTGATTTTCCTAGTTCTCAGGTCTTTGAACTTGGCCTGGAACGATGCTATCTACTCTTTTGGGTCTGTAGCTTGCCAGCTGTAGGTTTTGGAATCCTCAGCCTTAGTTACAACTACATGAACTACTGCCTTATAATATGTATTTATTTATATTTATATTTGTTATTGCTAGTTATATAGATTATGTCTCTCCGAGGGTCCAGACTAATACAGATAGTGAAAAACCCAGGTGAACTTGGAACATCTTGTGATATCAGAAACTAAGAAAGTACTCCCAGAAAGACAGAACCAAGTCAATGGGACATAGGAGTCAGCCCAAAAGAGCTCCAAATGACCAGAGCTAGAATAATTTGAGCAACAAAATAACAGGAAGAAAAAGGACAGTTCCTTATTACAAATAATTCCCAAATAATAACTTCTAAGGAGTAAGGAAAATAGAAAATCAGTATTGGAACACCAGAGTAATAATTTTTGCAAGTCAGATCTACCATTGGCTGTTAAAATTAGTGGACAAAAGTTTGAAGAGAAACAGGATATTTGCATAATTGCAAACTATTTTTCCAACATATATATATATATATTAACTCCAAAGGGAAACATGGTAACATCACATTGGAAAGCTCCTTAATCAAATGATCAAGGTTAACCTCACCAATAATAAGACATATTGACCTTATGTACAACAGATCTGAAGCACTAAGCAACTGCATCATCACTGCTGTGATAATTTTGTCCAAAATGCACATCCTCACTTTAATTGTGAGGAAACATCAGAGAATACTAAGCTGAAAGACATTTTTCAAACTAACTGACCAGTAACTCTTCAAAGAATCAAGGTCATAAAAGGCATGGAAAAACAGGAACTGAGAGATGTGAGAAGACTGAGTCACAAAAACTAAATGCAATGGGTCAATCATAGACTGAATCCTAAAATAGAACAAGAAAACTGGTGAACTCCAAAGAGAGTTTGCAGTTTAGTTAACAGAATTGTATTACTATTAATTTCTCAGTTTCTGCAACTGTGCTATGGTTATATAAGATATCAACCTCAGGGGAAGCTGGGTGAAGGTCATATGAGAACTTTGTATTATACTTACAGCTTTTCTCTAAATCTAAAATCATTTCAAAATAAAAAGTTTAATAAAATTGCCTTTTAAAATTTGGCAGCAGAAAGGCCATTGGTGACCACAGTGAGATTGCTACCAAAATAGAGTGGTTCTGACAGGGATTAGAATTAAGAAAATGGGGATGGCTAGATAGAAACAATTTTCAAGACTTTGTTCCTGAAGACTTGAAGAGAAATAGGTGGTAAACTGAAGGACTGAGGTAGCTGGAGTGAGGTAGCTGAATGTTGAAGGCAATGAACAGTTCAAAGATAGCAGTTTGGTAGTTACAGTTTAAGGTTTGTTCATGAGCTGATCTATTTATTTAGGCCCAGTGATGGAGAAAGTTCTCTGTAGAATATATCTAGGGTTGAGATTTAATTAGATTGGTAAAGTAGAAAGGCAAGATTTTTAAGGCAGGTTGAAAGATAGAAGGCCAAATGAATTTAAGTGTTACTGTTTTCAAGATGGATGTAGTAGTGAAGAAAGGAAAAAAATGAATTAAAAGAAATGATAAAAATATATGATGAAATAAAGAGTCTTAGGTGTGCGGGTCGACAATTCTATGGCATATGGGTCTGATGTAACACTCTCTGGCGGAGATTGGTTTAGGATTTTTTTCCCCAGGTCTGCTAAGACAGTAACAGATGGTCATCTGCTCTCCAGGTTCCTATTATTCCTCTTTTATTCTTTATCTCTATCTGTGTATGTCTGAAAAACAAAACAAAACAAAAACCCTCTTTCTTTGGAGTTCCATGGAGGAGTGAAAATACACTAGTATATTTAATCCATTATTATTACTTGAAAATAGTGCCCTTCCTCCATTTTAACCCCATAAATAAGGCTTATTATTCTCTTGTTTCTCTTTTTTGCTGACTTTCTCTAGTGATTTGTGCCCTTTGGTAATTGATTTCATCCATTTATTTAAATATGTTTATATATATTTTTTGAATTCATATTTTGTTGATAATATGTTTATATATATATATTTTGAATTCATATTTTGTTGACTTCTATCTCTGTATATACTAGGGTCCAAATTAGGGATACTTTTCCTCCAGAATGAAACTGCATTTGCTTCCTCAGAACTAGTAGACCAAGATAAAAACTCTTTGAAACCCATCAAATATATATCCCCAACTTTAGTGCAGACCTTAGGCTTTCTTGTCATTTGACCCATGGATTTCTCCCTGTTTGTGTTACTTACTCTATATTAAATTTTAGCTTATTTCTTTTTTTCTCCTATTCCCTTACATTCTAGCAAGCCTGATAATGTATTAAAATAGTCTGTTTAAATGTATACAGAACCTATTATATTTCAAGGGAGGTCTGGTCTAGTGTGTATCCTAAGATACCTGGGGATAGGAAATGTGGTGAAACTTTGTTCTTACCTGTGAAAAGAGAACAGGAAGGTCATATGCTTTAACAGAAAGAAAGTGGGCTTTGATAGCACAGTCAGATCCGAATTCAAATCTTGGTTTTATTGCTTACTGGTCGAAAGACCTTCAACAAGATACCTAACACTTAACACTTGTTAAGCCTCAATTTATTAATGAACAAGATGAGGAAACTATTCATTACAGAGTTGTGTAAGGACTAGACATAATATATAAAAATTTAGCAAACGATCTTCTCCTGTACTTGACTTTCTAACACACCTTATCTCAGTGAATAGTATCAAATGTGTGTGTGTGTGAAGCTCATCCGGGTGCTAACAGCTGAGTGTACAATCACAATGCATTCTTCTTAAAGAGTGTTCAATTCCGGAAACATGCATAGTTCTATTTATTCTTGTGGTTTGATTAGTTTTGCTTTAGTAGAACTCAAGTGAAACAAAACTCATAATTACAGATGCAGTTGGAATAAAAAAAACCCAGGCAGGTTAAAACTCTAAGCAGATAGCAAATTTTCCTTTCAGTTTTGGTACATTCTAGTATTAGTGTGCCACCAAACAATAATCGGTCTCAACATTTTAGGAGAATGGTTAATTAGAAGTTCAAAATAAACTTTCAAAGACCCCCATGTACAAGTTTGGCCTGGATTTGATGCAAGCAAGGTTTCGTGGGGTTAATAGTGGGAAAATGTTTAATGCTGCTTTTCTTCAATGAAGGTCTGCCTGGCCCAGGGCTGCAACGTCAAGGCCTCTGTCTAAGCCAAAAAAATCTATGACAAATAGCAGCTCACACCTGACAACAGTCAAGGTTTAAACTCAACAGGGCAGGGATTTGAAATTCTGCCAATCCTTGCATTTTTCTGTGATTAGATGTATTTTGCAAGTTTACAAGGGGCTCCAAAGTAGATTCATAGCTCCATGGCTCCTTGTAATTTGGCACTGCCCTCATAGAACTGACTAAACCTCATTTAACCAGAACTTCCCAAACTCCAAATCTTCAGTTAAATTGATTTTTTTCTAAACATGTCATTTTTTGAAGAAATGGAAAAAGTATACACAAAAACGGCAAAATGAATGAATTTGTGAGATAGAATGACACATTGGCTAAGACTATAGACTGAAGCTAGACTGCTTGATTTATGATGTTGCCTTTACCCACTTGTTAACTATATAACTTTGGGGAAGTTAATTGACCTAGCTATGCCTCAGTTTACTTGGCATAAAATGGAAATGAAAATAGTACCTACTTCATAGGGCTGTTAAGATTAAATAAGTTAATTTATAGTAATATGAATGCTTAGAACAGTGCCTGGCACACTGAAAGCACTCAGCAATTGTTACTTTATTATTTGCTAGCAGTTTACAGGGTTTGCATTGTGTGCATAATTTAATCTAATATCCCCCAATAACTTCACTGTAGTAAGAAAACTGGTATTTAGGATAATGTTGCCTTCCCTCCTAACTTCAAGCATTTAATCAGCAGAAGTTCTTCTTATTCCTCTCCTTTTTTAGGTAAACTCTACGCCTGACATGGGGCTCAAACTCACAACTCCATGATCAAGAGTCTCATGCTCTACTGACTGAGCCAGCCAGGCACCCCAATTTTCTTCTTCTTAAGTATAATATTTTTCATCTTTCTCTTCAAACCATTTTTTACCTGCACTGTTCCCTATCACAGGTGACAACATCATCTACTCAGTTGTCTAAATCTGAAACCTAGAAATTGTTAATCCTCCCCATGACAATTAATTAACATACCAAGTCAATTCTACTTCTGAATTAAACTGCTCACATCTGACAATAAGCCATACTAACTCTCCGGTCCCTACTGCAGACGTAATAATCTTTTGAAATGCAGATTTGACCAAGTTCTTTCTCTGACTGAAATGGATCCCCCAAATCCTTGAGTTAAAACTTCCTTTCCAATATTGTGGGTATCTCTTATTCTTCTCCCCTGGATCTCAATAGGATGGTGATGGAGGAGAGAGGAAAAGAGAAAGAGATAAGAAAAAAAAAAAAAAGGTAGAAAAGCAAAATAAAATAAGGAAAAAAAGAGAGAAGAAAATGGAGTGTAGTTTAGGATTTGGGTGTGGAGTTAAGAAGCTAGTAAAGCTTTTAAGATGATTTGTGCATGCATGTTGCAATCTGGGGAACAACTCTAATCGGTGTGCATAGCCCCATGAGGTCAATATATTGGACAGTTCCCTCACAAGAGATGTAAACAAATTC
The DNA here is from genome assembly GCF_003254725.2 of Canis lupus dingo. Taxonomy (NCBI): domain Eukaryota; kingdom Metazoa; phylum Chordata; class Mammalia; order Carnivora; family Canidae; genus Canis; species Canis lupus. The sequence goes on along the minus strand of NC_064256.1, from coordinate 33,111,398 downwards.
CTTTTTTTTTTTTTTTAAGATTTTATTTATTTATTCATGACACAGAGAGGCAGAGAGAGGCAGAGACACAGGCAGAGGGAGAAGCAGGCTCCGTGCAGGGAGCCCAGTGCGGGACTTGATCCCGAGACTCCAGGATCATGCCTTGGGCCAAACGCAGGTGCTAAACCACTGAGCCACCCAGGGATTCCCTCAGATTCCTTTCAGTTTAGAAACAATCTGGATTTTCTCCTGATTTGTCTGATGTGAATGTCTCTTCTCCTTGATAAGGGAGTAGATAAAAGGTATTAGGCTGATAAGAGGAGATGGCTGAGAATGGCATTTCGCTTAAAGGAAAACAATGGTTGTTTCTTTAGAACAAGTCTTACCTTACTTTAAGAGCTTTGTTTCATTAATTACTATCTAGATCTCTTAAATGCCAAGAGAACTGAATAGCACTCCTTCGATTATCCACCTGGTACATCAAAAGTGTTTGTATATTGGGACACCTGGGTGGCTCAGCAGTTGAGCATCTGTCTTTTGCTCAGGGCATGATCCCAGGTCTGGGTATTGAGACCTGCATAAGGCTTCCTGTGATGAACCTACGTCTCCCTCTATGTCTCTGCCTCTCTGTGTGTGTCTCTCATGAATGAATTTTTAAAAAAAAAATCTTTAAAAAAAAAAGTGTTTGTATTTTACCAGCTAGTTATCTCCATTGGAAATAGAGTAGAAGTGAAGTCAACAAAATTAGCTTGCCTTTGGTTTGCTTGTAAAATCATTTGTTACTTCTTATTTCATTGTGGTACTTGAAATAGTGGATACTGACTACCTAAGTTAATTATCTGGTTACATGGTATATTCTCCTGGAATGAGAAAATCATATCCATCTTCATACTGGCCTCAGAAACTGGATTAATTCAGAAGATCCCAAATTCATTTCTCATTGCCCTAAATAACTCTGTGTGTATGTGTGTTTTAATAAATAGAGATTTAGCTATCCTGACAAATTTTATGTGTAGAAAACATAGATGTTGTTTGACAAAAACATAAATGACAAATACTGTCCCTTCTTCATTCTGGCCTATGTAACCATTTTGCTGTGATTGGCATGATAAGAAATTTTAAGACTCCAATCCACTAAACAAGAGAAGAATCCCTAGAGTGGGGAAAAGATGAGAATGGAGGTGAAGGGGGAAAATACTAGCCAGTTTTTCTTATGATCCTGCTTCTTATTTCCCATTTTGTTGTCACAGTAGATCCAACTTAGTGAAGTAGTATGGTGATATGCCATATTGAAATTTCTCAGAAAAATTAACTGGCTTACTCATCATCATGGCTTGTGAGTGGCAGAGAGGATTATATTGGAGTTCCTGTCATTTTTAAATCCTCTACACTAGTGTTTTTCAACTTATCAGCTACAAACCACTGGAGGATTGCAGCAAAATTTTTAAAGAATCCTCAAATCTTTGTGTACATATATATTTTTCTTGATCCGCAAATCAAAAGATACTATGATTATCACTATTATCATGCAGGAGGTCTACAAAATTGGTTGACACTTAAAAGGAGTACTCTTCTTACTAAAAATTTAAATAAATAAAAGGAAACCATGGCTCTATACTTGTGGTTTTCATATTTTGGGGTTTCACAGATCAATATCAATATCATTCATTATATGTTTTAGAGCTTAAAATTACAGTCTTCAAACTACATGAATTTAGTTTTATGGAAAACTCACTTCATGGTTCCTCCCTTCAAAATCAGTGAAAATGTTATGGGCAAGGACTGGTGTGAAAAAATGGCATTTGGAAACCTTTCTCACCTTGTAATGCAAAAGAAGAAATGAAGAATGCAAAAGACTCTGTAAGTTGTTGCGATAGGTTTTCAGAAAGGAAACATACATATGAGGATCATTTATCCTTCTCTGGGCTGACTTACTTGGCATCACTTGGTGATTACAGCCACCAGCTGACAATTAGTTTCAACTCTGAGAATTGGCACTTCAAAGATTAGTGATGGAAATGGTATCTCACAAGTAATTCACGTTCTTTCTAAGTTAGAAATGATTCATCATTATGGGGTATGGAAGATAGAAGAAAAGAGCTCATGTATATTTTTTCCCATTCTTTTTAATCTCTTGTCTGCACGGGTTAACCAAGGAGTATAATTACCTTAGATAGTTAAAAACAAAAACAAAACAAAGCAAAAAACAACCTGGGCTAAGAAAAAAATTGTGGGGATCCCTGGGTGGCACAGCGGGTGCCTTTGGTCCAGGGCGCGATGCTGGAGGTCCGGGATTGAATCCCACGTCGGGCTCCCGGGGCATGGAGCCTGCTTCTCCCTCTGCCTATGTCTCTGCCTCTCTCTCTCTCTCTCTCTCTCTCTCTGTGTGTGACTATCATAAACAAATAAAAATTTTTAAAAAATGTGGCAAATATTGACAGATCAGCTGATTCATTCATTCAGTAAACTTTGGCACAATGCCTACTATGTGCCAGACACTGTGCAAAGGATTCAGTGATTAAAACCAACATCAGCAAAAACAATCCCTACTATGAAAACACACAGGAAATGTACTAAATCTAGAGTAACAGTGAAGGGATACATGACTTCCCAAAAGAGATAACATCTGAGCTAAGTCTAGAAAACTTAAAGAGGGATGAAGCAAAACACTTGTCAGCCGAGTGAACTGCATGCGCAAACAAAGCTTCTTGACCATCTCTTTTGTCATCTCAAAAATGGTTGATCTTCATATACATCCACCATCTTGAGAGTTAGGAGGGTTCTTTATTACCTGTCAGGAGGAATGGTTGCCCTGCTGTGTCACCTTGTAAGGTCTTTTCTTCTCAGTTAAATGAGTAACATAAAGAAGGACAGGACAACCAGGATGGTCGTGCTGCCAAATATTCTCATACATGTGGCCAGGCAAAGGGCCAATGCTAATCACAGCCTCCAGCACCTGCATATCCTCAGCTGGGGGGCTCAGTTCTCAAAGAAAAACTCACATAAGGCCTGTCAGCACCTTGCTGTCTGCCTCAGGACAAGGCTATCTAGGAACTTGCCTGAATGTTTCCCACATGCTACAAATCCTGCTTCTTAACATTTACATAGTTTTCTGATACTGTAGTCCCAAACTGTAGCACAAAAGAAATCCTTTACAACCTATACTAGGAGGTAGGCTGAAATTCAAACTCTTCCCAAAGTTAAAAGGAGGCACCTGTGTGATGCTCAGAGACATATGTGAGGAGGATTTCTTAAACAAAGGCTACCTTAAAGGCAACCTGTGTAGTTGCAAAGGACACCCATGCACAGAAGAGTCCCCATGTTTGATTCAATGCTCTGTGGTCACCTTCTTGAATTATGATAATTTTTTAACATGGAAGCATTCATACATTTTCATCTTGCACTGGGATCCACAAATTATGTGGCGAGTCCTGACTACTTTCCCCACCAAAGGGGAAATAGGGAGCCCAGTCAAGCACCTGGAGTCCTATAAGAGCACTTGAAATGGAAGAGTAGGTTATAAAACAGAGAAAAATAAGAGTACAATTTTATAGTTTGTAAGGAAATCTAACATTGTTTGCTAACCTAGAAGCCCATAATTTTAATTTATCAAGCCATTATATGGTTTGTTACTCGGAAACACCCACTTTATTTTATTGCCTTATGGGCCTTATGCAGCCCCTTTCTGTTTCTGTAGTCTGGAAGAGTGGCTCTAAAGACATACAATTAAATACCCCCAAAAGACACACAATTCACAGAACTACATAAAAATGTACCACATAGTGTCAAAGCAACAGTCTGAAACAACTTTCTTTGTACTGATTTCTACTCTATGTCCCAAATGACAAGAGATCACTCTCATCTTGATTTGTCTTTCCCTTTACCTCAACTCACCATTTAGTTCTTCTCAACCACAACCTTAGTTCTCCCTGTGGTCATGTTAGTATTAGTCTTTCTTGGCAAATATCTTTTCACATCACTAATATTCTGAGTCTTATCAGGACTGGCTGCATAATTTGCAGGGTTCAGTGCAAAAATAAATGTGGGTCCTTTGTTCAAAACTTAGTAAGAATTTAAAGGCAGCAATAATAAGAGCATTAAACCATGCAGAAGGCCATTCTAAGTGTGAGGCCTATGTGACCACACAGGCTGAACACCCATGAAGCCACCTCTGATTCTCATTGGCCAAAATTGGATCATGTACCCACTCCTTAACTAACCACTGTTAAGTGGGTTGACTAGCCTTAGACTATCAACAGCTTCTCTGGAGCTGGGCATAAATTCATCTTCCCCTGAGTTGCATGGCATCTGGTGGCAAGGACTCATGACTAAAACCAGGCTTCTTTTGAGTGGAAGTGAGGAAGGTACTACTGCTGAGTAGCCAACAACAATGCCTACTACATCATATGTCCATGACTAAGAAAGAGGAAGTCCTCTTCAGAAGCTCCCTTTGATGCAAACCAAATTTTTGTTCCCTAGAGCCTTAAAGATCAAATCCTACCTACTTAAATCTGCCTACCCTCAATTTCCAGGCTCACATGCACTTCAAATCTCTCCCCTGCTGCTAACCCTTTCTACAGGCATCTGCAGGGATGAAAAGATGTGATTCTCGTCCTCCTGATGGTTATCATCTAAGGAACCAAAATTAACAGACCATAAAACACACAACAAAAACCTCTCAAATAATAGAAAAAAATAATAGAAAAATGCTACTAATTAAAATCCACATGTTATTGCTGAGAGTTTGTGGAAGTATTGGATTTACAAATGCTGGATGCAATCCTCAGTAGTTTAGAAGGAAATGGAATTTTAAATGCAGTAAGTGGTCAGTGTTGGGTACTATGAAATGCATTTTGGAACAGAAGACTAATATTCACAATCCATAGTGGTAGAATTGTTATACAGCAAATTTTGATAGAATGAGCCTTTTTCAAGAGTCAAACAGGTTTGTTTGCCTATAGTAGACTACAAAAATCACTTGAAAACATCAGTGGTAAGTAAAAGGAAGAAAGCCATGCAGTAGAAAGTCCTTACTAGGAAATTAGATCTAATATAAAAGGCAAAGTACAGTTTCTGAAGATACACACAAACTATGCTTTTTCACACCTATGCAAAAATTGAGATCTTTGCTTCAGTTATTCTCTTCCAAACATTCACTCTTCATCTGGCCAAAATCCTGTTCAGTCCTTAAGAACAAGCTCTGGCCCTAACATTGCCAAGAAGCCTTCCTTGAACATTCCTCACTCTAGCATCTCTCAACCCAGCTGAAAAGGAATTAAGAAAGAGGATGCTCTTTCTCCATGAGCTCAGTGCTCCTCATGGCCCTGCACTGGAAGGATCTATTTAAGTGTCTCTCACTCACTGGACCATAACTCTTTGGTGCCAGAAACTACCTTATTCTTCTTTATAACTTGATAACTTATCAAGTTATCTTCTATCAACATGTCATAAGTATTCAAGAATATTTATTGAAAGTGATATGATCAGAATATATATAATAATAACTTTTAATAACCTGTGTATAATGGCAAAAGAATGCTCAGAATAAAAGAAAATAATATATATAAAACTAGATATTTTTATACTATTAATGACCTAAAGGAGGTATTAGAATATGAGAAGGCTATCAAAGATCACTTCAAGATTCCTCTTCTTGAGATCTAGAATAACATATAATAGAGCCTCTTAATTTACTTTCAGTGGAAATGAGCAGTTACTGTAATGACAGGATTTTGTACCCAAGCTTATAAAATCTTCTCCAGTCTCGCCTTCTTCATCTGTCAGTTCCTTTATCTCAGTCTTTTTTCAGAGGTTTTGGTCCCCAGTATTTGAATGTTTACATTCTCTGAAAATCTTTGAAATATGGACTATTTTTTTGAAATATGGAATATATGTTTTTCATGTGCTTTCATTTTCAGTATAAGTTTAATTAGTTTTACCTGATTAGAAATTAAAAAAAAAACTTTAAAGACATACTTTGAATTTCAATGATCTTCTGTAAAGAAATAACAGCATTCATATTCGGTGTTTGGTGGAGAATATCTTCGGCAAGGGGTTCCAGCTGCAAGAACAGTAGATAATAATGAGCAGAATATTATGACTTTATAGTAAGTCTGACAGAAGCCAAAGGAAACCAAAACAACCAAAAAAAAAAAAAAAAGCTTTCTCCAAGAACTAGTTAATATTTTCATTTTGCTGATAGTAGTTATAATAGTGTAGCCAGTTTTATTTTCTGTTTTGCAGCCGTGTAATTGAATTCCAAGGGGCTTTTCTATTGGTCACAAAACTAATCTGTGAAGTCCCTGAAGCAGGTGCATGTCTGTGTATTATTCATTAAAAATCTGAGTTATTTGTGTCATTTTTGTAAGTTCTTCACAAACCAAATTCCATCATGTCTGTATATGCAGCTGGGCCCTGCAAACAGAACCTCAGGGAAGCTGCAGTAGACAGAAACTGAGCAGTCTATTATCCAGACTTTTGGAGTGTTTTTACAATGAACCACCTCACACTTCTGGACACTTCACAAGACAATAGAAAGCCATGAGACACAGCTGCTCTTATTCAACGGCTATTCAATAAATGATAGAGGAAATGTTCAAAAAAGACCAAAGCTAAAATAACTGTGCATTTTTAAGGGGAAGTAACTGTGCATTTTCATTTAACTTCTACTGTATTCATAACTATGCAGATGTCCATGTAGAAGCACAGGACAAATTCCTGTCTTGCAAATCTATCATGATCTTCTGGAATTACACTGATTTTCATGGATAAGCTTAGCAAATGCTGCTTTGCAAGAAATGAAGAGGAACTTTAAATAATTTATGGAGTGTTTTGGCAGAACTAAATCTGATGATGCATCCTGGGAATACCTTGATGATGTAGCTTGGTGTACGGCAGCAGAAACTGTGGAGCCAGACCACTTGCAAACAAAATAGCTAACTATTGTGACCCAGAAAGCAAGGAAAATAATAGTAACAAAGACATTAACAAAAATAGAGTTTTCTTAGAAAATTTAAAGTTAATAGTCTCAAATTCAAACTGATGGTCAATATGGCACGAAAAGTAACCGATGTCACTAGACATTGTACTGAAACATAAACTCATCTATGTCTCTTTATCTGTAGAAAAAAACCTAAAAACTCAGGAATTCCAAGTTTCCACAGCATATGTGAGTGAATCTTCCCCCCAGGGTCTCTCTGAATTGATTATTCTATACTTCAATCATGGAATCTAAAACAATAGCACCTTTCTTCCAGATGCCATAGGATAACCGACTAGCTTAGGGATATTTATACATGGGTAAATTCACTAAATACAACTTTCAAGAGTGTTTTTCTTAGCTGCCAAAGAAAAATCTTTAAAACATCAAAAGGTTATTTGCAATACAGTTTAGAGAGAGAGAGAGAGAGAGAGAGAGAGAGGGAGTCAGTGAAATGGTTCTATAGTCTCAAATTCTTAAAATTTGTTAAAATCATCTTTTAAAAAGTTGGTATTTCAGAGAGTATCTCCAAGAATATGTTATCCTAGTAACACACTCCTAACTCAGAGGAACTAGTGAATCATAGGCAAAAGGTTACTTGGAAAACTTACTCAAGATTAAGGTTGAGTTACCTTGCTTATAAATACTCTTTCCTTTCACTTTGGTCTCAGAGATTAGAGAAAATTTTTAATAGAAATCAAGTAGATTTTACTAATAAAATGCGTTGAAACATCACTCAATATTCAAATACCTAAGAACAAAAGAATGAGGTGATTTCAGCATATTTAGCTCTTCAAAAGCTTTCCTGGGACATTAGAGTAAAAATGCTAAGAAATTGAAAGGTGCTGGCTACTGGAAAGAAAACTACAGGCAGATCATTAATGTAAAAACCTCACTTCTGGAACTCTCTTGCATTGAGGTTTGTGAGCTATTTTTAAGACCTGGGTTATATAGAATGTAAATATGATTCAGGGTATTGAGGATAAAAATACAAACAACCCTTAACCTCCAGTTTGGAATTGTCAGTTAGAAATGATAAAGTTGTATCTAGTTATAAAAGCAACCTAGAGAATTAAAGCAATTACACTGATAATTTAAGCTTCCCAAACCATTTCCCTGCATGTTTTAGGTGAACACCATTTAGAGGATTTAAACTTCAATAAATTGCCCCAATTTGCTTCATTTTGAGGGTATACACACAGACAGAGATGAATTCAGAAAGTCCTCAATGTAGGTTCTTTATTTTTTCTTGGGTAGCTCTGCAAGAAGGTAATAGGTAATACTCTGAATTGGCAAGAAGGCAAATGGCCTTTAGAGTCTGTTTTCATAAAATTAAAATCTTGTATAGAGGGATCAGAGAATTGAGTTGTCTTTTCTAGAGTGTTTGTTGACTTAATCACTCACAATTAAAAGCCCTAAAAACATTTGAGTGAAGCAGCTATTTAAGAAATATTTATGAGTATTGGTCGTTATTAGTAATCTAATAACTAGCTGTAATGAAATAATATTAAATGAATAGTCCTTTTCTTACATTTGGGGCAAAACCTAAGAATATGCAGTAAAGCTGTTATATATTTAGTTCAGCTGATAAGATGTATTGAGGCTAATCAATGTTAGTTATTCAAAGAAAAAGACGTAATTTACGCAAATCAGAGTACTTTTGTATATAAAGCTTATGTGAAGATAAAGCAGATGCAGACATAGGAAATATCACACACCCATCATGCTACCATTGCTGAGCAATTCCCTCAAGTAATAATAATTATCACAGAGCAATAAGATACACTAGATAATTTTAATACAACCTCTTGACACAATAGGTCCTCATCCACCCTTATTAGATCTAAAATGTAAATGCAATCATTACTTATAGAACTCCTTTAGTACATATTTTCTGACTCAGTGACAGGGAAACTTATTTTTCTATACTTTTTACACAAAGTGGCAATACCATATTGATGTAATTCAGATGTTTGCTAAGTTTCACATATCATAATTTCTAAGCATACAGCTATTTTAAAACACCATAAAAATTGTGGCCATCATCATGTTGCAAATAAGTAATTTTCAGATTCTTTAAAATCAGATCATTTAAATAATCAAAAGTCATTGTCAGCTAAATGCATTTATAGAAATAGGCAAGTGTATCCTTGGAGAAGCTCTTGAGTAAGAGTTGTAAAACTTACTCTGTACTCATGAGACATGAAAGTCAACTTTACTATTTTCATATTAAGAACAGAACAGAAAAAAAGCTAGAGATTTTGCAAATAGGTACTGAGGGTAAATGTATACATTAACCAAGCAAAGGATCTACTGGCTATTCTCGTTAGCTTTTATGTTTCCCAAATATACCAAGTATTTTCACACTTTTATGCCTTTATTTATTCTGTATCTTCTAAATCTGATTTTTCTCTATCCTTATTTGAATTGGTGAAACCTTTCTAAATCATCCAAGACCAACACGAACATTGCCTGCTCTGTGAAATCTTTTCTAAAATTCTTTGATAGAGCAAATTGCTCCCATCTTTGTGCTTCCTTTCCATACAAATATTCTTTTTTACTCTACACATCACTGTAGTAAGCCATGTCTATAACTTTCTACTTTGTTTTGAGCCATTTAAAGGCAAAGACAGAGCCTGGTATATGGTGAGCATTTAAAAAACTGTTGAGTGAATGAAGGAAAGATTAATTGAAGGAAGCATGAAGAGGTTGCCTTTATTTAGGACTTCAGAGCTAACACACCTAAGTGGAACAGGTTCTCTTGGTTGCCTGCTACAGTCAGGGCATGGTTTAGGGTTAAAGATTAGGAAGAACAACAGTGATAATTCATTTTTAAATCAATATAATTGATAGTAATTGAAGTTTTAAATGATCTGAACTTTAACTGATTTTTAAATTGATCACTTTAAACTTGGTTATTAATTCCAGTAATACGTATTTATATATATGTATGTATGAATAATTTTGTATACTTTCTACACACACAATTATATCATCTGTGAAAAATGAGAGATTTATTTCTCTCCAAACTTTTTACTTTTTTTCTTACCCTATTGCACAGTCTAGGACCACCATTAATGTTAAAATGAAGCAGTAAAAGTGAGCGTCTTTGTCTTGTTTTTGATTTCAAAGAAAAATTCCCATATTTCACACTTAGATCTGATGCATACTGTAGGATGTTTATAGATACCCTTTATCAAGTTAATAAATTTTCCTTTTATTCCCAGTTTGCCAAAAGTAGTTAACATAATTGGGTATTTAATTTATCCACTGATTTTTAAGCATCTATTAAAATGGTCATATTTCTTCATTATTCTCTTAATGTAGCAATTATAATTACTTATTTTGGAATTTTAAAAAAGATTTTATTTATTCATTTGAGAGAGAGAGAGAATGGGGAACATACGGATTAGGGGGGAGAGGCAGAGTGAGAGGGAAAAGCAGACCCCCTCACTGAGCAGGGAGCCCAACAAGGGCTTGCTCCCAGGACCTGGAGATCATGACATGAGTGGAAGGAAGATGCTTAACCATCTGAGCCATCCAGGCGCAATCTTATTTTGGAATGTTAATATATTATGTTCCTGGGTTAAATACAATTTTGTTACGGGTTTTTAAGATTTTGATGAATGGCTAATATTTTGTTTTGTGTTTTAACTGCTATGCTTATGAGCATGATTTTCCTATAATATTCCCTTCTTATAATGTTCTTTTAAGTTTTGAGGTACCATATACTCAAAAAATCATCTATGAAGAGTTCTTTCCACTACCTCCCTCCTTTTACTCTAAAACAGTATAAATTATAGAAATCACTGATGAAGCTATATCGGTCTAGTATTTTCTCTTGGTAAATTTGGCATTCAAGATTCAATTTTGTTAATTATAGTGGCATTTAAATTTTCTATTTTTTTAAAATTTAAATTCAATTAGCCAACATATACGACATCATTAGTTTTAGATGTAGTGTTCAATAATTCACCGGTTGCATGTAACACCCAATGTTCACCACATGCCCTCCTTAATGTCTATCTGTCAATTACCCCATCTGCCCTCCCACCTCTCCTCCAGCAACACTCAGTTTGTTTCCTATAATTACGAGTCTTCCATGGTTTTTCTTCATCTCTGATGACTTCCCAATCAGTTTTCCCTTCTCAAATTTCTTGATTCTGTTTCTGTAAGGTTGTATTTTTTTTTAAGATTTTATTTATTTATTCATGAGAGACACACAGAGAGAGAGGCAGAGACATAGGAAGAGGGAGAAGCAGCTCCCCACAAGAAGCCCGATGTGGGACTCGAACCCGGACCCTGGTATCATGCCCTAAGACAAAAACTAACACTCAACAGCTGAGCCACCCAGGCGTCCCAAGGTTGTATTTTTATAAGAAATTTTCCATTTCAAATAAAATTTCAAATTATTCTAACATAAACATTTTTAATACTCTCTTGTAATCCACACACTAAAATTTGTGGTAAAGTTCCCCTTTTCATTTTGAGTACTAGTAATGCATAACCTTTCTTAGTCAGTCTTGCTAAGCTTCTGTCGATTTTGTTAATTATTTCAAAGCACTAAACTTGACTTTTAAAAATCGTATGTTTGTTTTTTATTTCATTATTTCTTCTCTTTATATTTGTTTTGCTTACTTCATGTTTAATTTATTGCTTTGATTTTTTTGACTTCTTCAGTTGTATGCTTCTATCTTTAATTTTAAACTTCATTCTAATATACATTTAAGAGCTTTATATTTCCCCCAATTCACTTTTATATACATAACACAAATTTTAATGTCTCAGATTTTCACAATCATTCAACTCAAAATATTTTTGAATTTTTATTGTTATTTATTTGGTTCATGAGATACTGTATTTTGAAATTTACGAATAAATGAGACTTCTGTTTTGAATTTCAAATTATATAAGGGTTTTTACTTTTGTTTTTATACTTCATTTTATTTTACATCATTGGTATCTTACTTTTATTTTATTTTACCATAGCAAAAACACTTAACATGAGATCTAACCACTTAACAAATTTTTATGTGTACATTATTGACTATAGGCATAATGTCATAGAGCAGATCACTAGAGCTTATTCATCTTGCTTAACTGAAACTTTATGCCCATTGATTAGTAACTCCTCATTTCTATTTCCCTCTAGCCCTTGACAACCACCATTCCACTTTTTGATTCTATGAATTTGATTATTCTAGAAACCCCATGTAAGTGGAATCATGCAGTATTTGTCTTTCTGCAACTGGATTATTCCATTTAGCATAATACCTTCAAGGTTCATTCATGTTTCACATATTGCAAAATTTCTTTCCTCTTATTTTTTTTTTTAAAGACTTTTTTTTTTTTATTTATGATAGTCACAGAGAGAGAGAGAGAGAGGCAGAGACATAGGCAGAGAGAGAAGCAGGCTCCATGCACCGGGAGCCTGATGTGGGATTCGATCCTGGGTCTCCAGGATCGCGCCCTGGGCCAAAGGCAGGCGCTAAACCGCTGCGCCACCCAGGGATCCCTCTTTCCTCTTAATAGCTGAATAGTATTCCACTGTATGGATACACCACATTTTTTATTCATTCATCTGTCAGTGAACATTTAGCTTGTGTCCACATGTTGTCCTTGGTAAATAGTGCTGCGATGATCATGGGAGTGCTAATATGTCTTCAAGATCTTAATCTTGATTCTTTTGGTTAAATGTCGAAAAGTAAGATTGCTGTATCATAAGGCAGTTCCATATTTAATTTTTTGAGAGTCCTATATACTGTTTTCCAGAGAAGTTGTACCAGTTTGCATTCCTACCAACAACATGCAAGTTTCCAATGTATCCACATAATTGCCAACACTCATCTTTGGCATTTTTGATAATCACACTGACATACTGACAGATGAAAGGTGATATTTCACTGTGGTTCTGACTTGCATTTATTGATTATTAGTGACATTAAGCATTTTCTCATATACTTTGTGGCCACTTTATTCTTTGGAGAAATTTTTGTTCAAGTCCTTAGCCCATTTTTTAAATCAGGCTATTACTATATTTTACTACTCAGCTGTTAAGAGTTTTTATATATTTTAGAAATGAACATCTTATCAGATATATGCTTGAAAATATTTTCTCCACTTCCATAGATTACCTTTTCACTATGTTGATTTTTTTTTAAGATTTTACTTACTTATTCATGAGAGACACAGAGAGGCTGAGACATAGGCAGAGGGAGAAGCAGGCTCCCTACGGGGAGCACAGTGTGGGACTCAATCCCAGAATCCCTGGATCATGACTAAAGCCAAAGGCAGATGCTTAACCACTGAGCCACCCAGGTGTCCTACACTCTGTTGATTGTTTCTTTTGCTGTACAGTTTTTAAATTTGATGTAGTCCTACTTGTTTATTCTTGGTTTTATTGCCAGTGCTTTTGGTGTCATATTTCTGAAATCACTGCCAAGACCAATGTCATGAAACCTTTCCTGGTTTCTTTTAGGAGTTTTACAGTTTTGGGTATTACATTTAAATTTTAATACAGGGGATCCCTGGGTGGCGCAGCGGTTTAGCGCCTGCCTTTGGCCGAGGGTGCAATCCTGGAGACCCAGGATCGAATCCCATGTCGGGCTCCTGGTGCATGGAGCCTGCTTCTCCCTCTGCCTGTGTCTCTGCCTCTCTCTCTCTCTGTGACTATCATAAATAAATAAAAATTAAAAAAAAATCTTAATACATCTTGAGTTTATGTTTGTGTATAATGCAGATATGAGTCCAGGTTCACTCTTTTATAAGTGGATATCCAGTTTTTCCAACACCGTTTGTTCAAGTGACTATCCTTTCTCCATTATGTATTCTTGGGACCTTTGTTGAAGATCAGTTAGTTGACCACATAGTGCTTTCTATTCTGTTCCCTTAGTCTACAAGTCTGTCTTCATGGCATTGTCATTTCGTTTGAATTACTAAAGCTGTGTATTTTGAAATTAGGAGGTATAAAGACTCCATCTTTGTTCTTCTTTCTCAAGATTGATTTATTGCGGTCTTTTGTAGTTTAATAGGAATTAAAATTTTTTGTTCTATAAAAAATGCCACTGGAATTTTTTTAAAGACCTACTTATTATCTATTCATGAAAGACAGAGAGAGAGAGAGAGAGAGAGAGAGGCAAAGGGAGAAGCAGGCTCCCCACAGGGAGCCCGATGAGGGACTTGATTCAATTCTGGATCCCAGGATCACATCGTGAGCCAAAGGCAGACGCTTAACCACTGAGCCACCCAGTCCCGCCACTGGAATTCTGATGGGGATTGCACTGATTATGTTGATCAGTTTGTGAAGTATGGGCATTTTAACAATATCAGGTATCCATAAACATGGAATGTCTTTCCATTTGCTTGTGTTATGTAACTGATTCTGGTTTAATTCACTGTAGTAAGAGGTTATACTCTGTATGAATTCAATTAGTTGAAATTTATTGGAATTCACTTTATGCTCCCAAATACAGCTTGTTCTTGAAAACACTAAAGGTGTCTTTGAAAGGAATATTACTCTGCAGTTATTGGGTAGGGCTTATATATTTCAGTGAGGGCTAGTTTATGAAAGTATCTAAATCTACATACCTTCTTTTTGTTGTCTTCTTCCTCATCAGTTTCTGAGAGAGGTGTGTTAAAATCTGTCATTATGATTGTGGTTATGATTGTTTTTTCAATTTTTGCTTGATATGTTTTGAAGTTATATTATTAGATGTATAACTTTTGAATTTTTTCATCTTCTTAGTTAATAGAATATTATACCAATATTATCTCTATCCATATTTCTTTTTTTGTCTTAAAGTCCACTTTATATGATATTAATATAGCTACATGAGCTTTCCTTCAGTTGATTTCTGTAGTTCATTTTTTCTTCACTTTTTAATATTCAAACTTTATCATTATATTATAGAAAGTGTCCCCTTAAACAGCATTTTTTAATTACAATGTGATAATCTTTGCTTTTCTTGATTAAATAAATGCATTTATATGTCTTTTGTGGAGCTGCACAAGATGATTCTAAAATCTTATATGAAAACATAGAAGGGACAAATGTAGCCAAGACTATCTTGAAGACAAAAAATAACTGAGGGATTTGTTCTAACAGATATCAAGATTTCTCATAAAACCATAGTCATTAAGACATCTAATAATATCAAGAGGATAGACAAACAGATCTGTGGAATAGAATAGCATCTCCATGAGTATACAGACAAAGATACTACTGCTGAGTCAAAAAGAATAGATGATCTTTTTAGTAAATGGTACAGGATCAACTGTATATCCACATTAAAAATCCCAAAAACCTTGACTTCTACTTCATGCTATATACATATTCAATTCCTGATGGACTGTGTAGCTAAATGTTGAAGTGAAAATAAAGCTTTAAGGAAGGAATGAGGAGAATATTTGCATGACTTTAGGTATACACAAAGAAAACTTTAAAGGAATACAAAAAGAACTAATCATAAAGGAAGTGATAGATTTGTACTACATTAAAAATTACTTTTATTTATCAAAGGACATGATTAAAAGGGTAATTAGTCAAGATATTTCAACACATGAAACCAACAATAGAATCCATAAAGAACTGCTCAAATCAGTAGGAAAAATAACAATCTAAAAGTGGATAAAAAGACTTAATAGGTATTCATAAATGTTATATACAAATAATCGAAGAGTAGATGAAGATCTGCTTTACTTCACTAGCATTCTGCCAAGACAAAACCAGGATGAAATACGATCACACACCCAAAGAATGTTTAAAATTTTCAAACACTAACAATAACAAGTGTTGGAAGTATGTAGAGCAACAGAAATAGTCATGGGCTGCCTGTAGGAGTATGTATTGTGATAACCACTATGGAAAACAGTTATTATCTATGACTAATAAACATATGCAAATCTTTCAACCCAGCAATACCACTGTTATATATATATATATACAGTCAATAGAAATGTGTGTACAAGTGCATCAAGAAATATATATAAAAAGTCAATAATAACATTGTACATAATGACCCCCTAACTGAAAAATTCCCTATATTCATTAAAAGTAGAATAAATTAAAAATTAATAAAAAATAAAAGTAGGATAAATAAACTATGGCATTTTCCTATTCTTTTTGTTAAGTGTAGTATTATATAATAGTACAAATGAATGAGCTACAGCTAGTTGCAATAACATGGGTGAATCTCACAAACAGAATATTGAGCAAAATAGGTTATAAACAAAGAGATGTATTTTTATGATTTAATGTATAAAAAGTTAAAAAATAGGTAAATTAAAATTTCACGTTAGAAAGCATAAAATTGGTTACTTTCAGAAAAGAGAAAGGGAGTACTAATTGGAAAAGGAAATACGGGGCCTCCTGAAGTGATAAGATTATTTTATTTTTTTGACTTGGTTGATGGTTATATATGTGCTTGATTTGTAGTATTTCATTGAGTTGTACATTCATACCTTAGTTTTCTGAATATTATACTGTACGATTAAAGACATTTAAAAAAGAGAGTATGTTTTCTGGCATAAGGGAATAGGGAAACTAAGTCTGAGTCCATATTTTCTCTACTATATTATGGCACATTTAAGGAAAAAAGTGAGATTGTAAGTGTTTCAGCAAAAACAACAAATTATATTCTTAGATACAGACTACAAGTTCACTTACAAACCAAAACAAAAAAAAATGATAGAGGGTTCAGTTGTCAGGACCAAAGATATTACAGAACTTTGGAAGAATATGATGATTAAGACCAAGAGGATAAGGGAAGCAGTTTGCTATATAGACCTGACCTTCCATGCTGATGAACTATTATCAATTCCCTAGTGAGGAGGCGTTGGTAGTTAAAACTCAAGTTCCGTTTAAATAATTGTCCTAGAGATGTATGCAATTAGTTGTATATGTTTAATTTGATTGCTTAAGTAAATCTGGTTATAATTTTATCCATATTGTGATTCATGAGTCATTCTCAAAATAATCCCTTTTATTCATTTAAAGTCATTAAAATCCTTGACCAAATAGATTGAAAAAAAAAGTATATCAGGATTGATTTCATTGATAATCAAGTAACTACACTGACAGACTACTGAGATTATTTAGACTGAGTCTGCCTGCATCCTACCTACATGTGGATGATAAAGGGTGACATCACATAACAATAAAGAAACATCTCTGGTCAAGAGGAGTGATAAAAATCTAACAAGTCTAATGAGAATATCAGGAAAACCAAGAAACAAAGGATAACAGCTATGGCCATGCAGCCCACGTAAGATATTGAAGGAATACTTGAATAAAATAAGAGGGACAAGCAGGTTAGAATCTGAGATTATTACTGAGGTTATTGCTTTATTTATCTAGTTTCATCCAAAGCTACCATGACACTGGGGCACCTGGGTGGCTAAATCAATGGAGTGTCTGCTTCTTGGTTTCGACTCAGGTCATGATCTCATGGGTTGTGGGATGAGCCCAGCCTCAGGCCCTGTGCTCAGTGAGGAGTCTGTTTGGGGATTCTCTCACTCTGCCCTTCCTCCTACTCTTTCTCTCTCTAAAATAAATCAACAAATATTTAAAAATGACAGCAAATCTATGACATAAAACATCAGCTAATAAATGGAAGTGGGAAGACTGTGAAGAAGTGCCTCTATTCACTCTTATATCCAAATAGTATCCCATAGTTTCTATGACATTGAACTCTGGTAAATTTGTACTAAATGGCATAATTAAACACCTATAGCAAGAACTGACTAAATAATTAAAAATGAACTTAAAGGTAAAACAGAGGCATAGTGGCCTATTGGAAAGAGGATAATGAATGAAATTAGTTGGATAATTCACACTATCAATAATTTTAAGACTTGAGGTAAGATTATGGATGTTCAATACAATGAGAAAACATTTCAAACCACAGTTGAGTTAGAGAAATACTAGATATATGGAAAGGTGTTTATGTTAAAATGAAGTTTCAATAACATTGAAGGGATGTTTGCTCAGTCCTTTATGTATAATTCCCTAACACAATGCCCATAGTTGAGATATTAGTTTTTACAAAGAAGATTTAGTTCATTCTGTTTGCCAAAAACCTTGTTTCTCTGTTCCTGTTTTTCAAATAAGCTTAAATTTGATAGTTATACTTGGTGAGTCCTCCTACTTCATTATCTTTGATTCTCAGTTTTCTTCCCCCCCCCTTTTTTTTTAAATTTTCTCTTCTTTAATTTGCATGTTTTTAAACTACTTTTTCTTTTCTTTTTCTTTTGTTTAGTAAAAAGATTTGTACTATACTCTTTTCCAAAAGTCAATTTTTCTGTTAAGAATACCTGTTTCACATCATGTAGCAGCGGTGTGCTGGTAAATGTTTAACAGAAATAGCTGTAATTTGTAGCATTTGCTAAATTCCATGCTGTAAATATTCCCACCAAGGCCTATTTCAAGATACAAGTGTGATGTCACTGAACTCAGATTTGAGTAGAGATATATACTACTCAATATTATATAACAATTAGCTCTCACAAGTCATTGAGAGCCAGCTCCAACATAACACTGATAGACTATTATTTTGATTATTGATAATCAGGGGAAAACTCTTCTAATAATCATTTGCTTAAAAACTTTTTTTCTTGTATGAGTCTGCCCTTTTCAAAATTTACACACTGTTTTATTATTGTTTTACCCCAAAGCATGGAGCTTAAGTCTTCTATATCTTCCACAGAAATTCCAGTTCCTTATCATATTCCATTCTACTGATCCAACCCCATTACTTACCTTATTCCACTCAAGTAGCCTTTTCTCTGCCAAAAACAAAACAAACTCAAAACAGAGCTACTCACAATTCCAAGAAGTTTTAATGTCTTTTTGTATTTTAACTACAACAGATATTTTCCTTTGATTTTAGCTTTTCAAAATCTTATTCAAGACCAAGGTTAAATATTACCTCTATTAAAATATTCCTCCATCCTTTAACCTTAGTTAAAAAGAAAGGGTCCTATATTACATTCCCAAAGTACTCGGTTTATATTGCTTTTAATGTTATTTGCATTAGAACTTTTGGGAAAAACATAGATGTCCAATAAAAGACTATTGAATCAATGGACAGATAAATGAATGTCACAACATGCTTGTTTCACCACTGAAAAGAAATGCTTTCTTTCTTTTATTGGTAATTGGAATCCTGTAAGGTACCTAGGTTCCCAGTCCATATTCCTTTTAACACCTTCTGGAAAGCCTAAAGATAAACCGTATATAAGATCTACATGATGGAGTTTTGAATTATCCAGATATCTTCTACTTTATTTGGCATTTGTGAAAACAGATAAACAAACAAAACATCCTATACCACTTTGGTTCTGCTTCTCATAAACCTTTGAAGAATATAAGAAATGCAATATCATAGGCCATATCTACAATGGAAAATATCTTCAAATAATATTTTCCAAAACATTTTTACTCTCTTTATATTATTCATACATTCCTGTTAAGAGCATGGATAGGTTTTAAAGTCTAAGAGAGAAACCACAGAAAAACTTATTCTGAATTATCTGAATTATCTGAATTATCCTGAATTATCATATATTGTCCCTGTATTCAATTCTCCTTTTCTCTACTCATGAATTCCAAATATTTAAGAGTTTGCAAGCTTCGCCAGATTCACACTAATTCCCCAATGGAGTCAGTCATATATAATGTGAAGGATGAAAAGATGGCAAAACTTCTTTGTTTAAAATCTAAAGCAAACAAATCCCAATAACCAACTTGGACAATACCATCTTAAGAGTTCACCTAAGGAGTGGTTGTCAACACCTATTAGAGTCAATACAAGAGATTCTTTTAGCATCCTTATGAGGCAAAAAGTCACCTCGGGAAGATTATCAACATATATAACCAACATATATAACCAGTAAGTGTAGCCATTGCTCTGATATTCAAGTCAGATGAACACAGGTGAGCCTACTCAACAAGAGCATGCAGTTATTACAAAGAAGAGGAGAAAGAAGAAAAAGAAACAGAGGAAGGCAAGAAGGCAAAGAATGAAAGAAAAAGAGAGGGGAGGGAGGAAGGAAGAGGGGGGCCTGGGTGGCTAAATTGGTTAAGTATCTGCCTTTGGCTCTGGGTCATAATCCCGGGATCCTGGGATTGAGCTGGAGCACTAGTCTCCCTGCTCAATGGGCAGTCTGCTTCTCCCTCTCTCTCATCCTTCTTAATGCTTAGGCTTTCTCTAACTCAAATAAATAAATAAAATCTTAAGAGAGAGAGAGAAAGAGAGAGAGAGAAGGTGAGAGAGAAAGAGGAAGGGAAGGAGAAAGGGAGCAGGAAAGAAGGAATGAAAGGAGTAAAGACAAACCTTAATACGAGTGAAGGAGATTTTAAAAAGCTATAGTCCATATTTTAATAGCACTGTACGGTGATGGATGGTAGCTACACTTGCAGTGAGCGTAGCATTAGACAGCAAGCTGACACTATGTTACACCCTTGAAACTAATGTTAACATTGTTTGTCAACTGTACTCAAATAAGAAACATTTTTTAAAAAGTAAAAAAACATGTCATAGACTCAAATATAAGGGCTGAACTTTCAGTACTAGAGACTGTAGCATCATCCCAACAACTTCCATGTTGATAGCAATTTGTTTTTTTCCCTAACAAGCTTAAAACTGTCATTTATTCTGTTTTGACAGGTGGCCTTTTAATAGCCACGGCCATGTTTTCAACTTACTACCCAAGGCTCTTCTTACTATATGTCCTCTTCTTTCTTCTACCTGCCTGAAGTTTTTCAATGTTTTCGTTTTAGATTCCATAGGAATGCCAACAGCTTAAGCTTTTCTCACCTCTTGGAAAAATTTCTTTCAGGGGAAGCAACCCAGGGTGCTGCTAATTGGCTTTGCATAACAGTAGGCAAATCTGGCCTTAAAATAACTGTGTCATTGTTTGCTGGCCCGTACAAAAGCAGACTACCAAAATGATTTTTACTGAGAATCTCACAGGCATTTCTATTGCTGATTCTAAAAATGATGTAACTATTCACGTAAGGATCTCTGATGCCATTTCAAGCAACCTGACTCTTCTGATTTGGATAGTCACTTCAATTTCTTGCAAATCTCAAGCTGGTGTTTCTGTTTCACTTAATAAGTTCAAAAATATTCATCATACACTGATAGGGCTGATAAATCTAAGTTCTGAACTTTTCCAAGAACAAGAAAAAAATGGACTTCTGGTATGTCTTCAAAATCAGTTGCCTCAAGGAATTTTCTGTACCATGCTCAAATTAGCTTTAATCCAATAGTATATTATTTTGACTGACCTTTTGCATATTTCCTAAAAGAATAGCTAAAAGATGTTTTGCTAACTAGATCACTTTCATGAAAAAGAATTCTTTAAAAAGAAAAATACCTATTTTGAATGCATCATTCAGATAAACTTAATTTTTAAAAAATCAAGTTTTTTTGGTACCCATCTATATATTTATACTAAGATGCAGAGTCAAGAGTTCCTGCTGATTTTATAATTCCTTTGGGTTATGTAATACACATTATTCTGCTGATAATAAGTTCTATGAAGCAGCATTTGCCGTATTGACATGGCCTGGCCAAGAACAACAAGGAAAAGAAATAGCATTCAAAAAACTGGCAAAATGTTTATGAATTCTAATCCTCTGCACATGAATAAATACATCTGACAAAGTGCAGAGTCCCTCAAAAAGGCCCTTCTTGACCTTCCTAATTTGAGTTCAATTGCATGTTCAGTGTTGAGAAGCCAAAGTAGGTTCTGCCAATGTTTTAAGCTAAAGCTTTACTACATTTTGCTATTTGTAAAAGTGAAATCCCAGATAATAAGTTATAATTGCCCTATTAATCACTTGAAAAGGGAGTTTGGAGGGAAACTGGGATTTGAAATTGCAATAATTGGCATTTGAAAGATTTTTAAAAAAATTTTTCTTACCTAGGCCTTACTACATAAAACTACTGTGAAAACTACATGTATGCACTTTTTAAAATGATGAGGTACATGCAATATGTCTTATTATATATTACTTTTTCTAAAAGAATGAAATTTAAAACTTCAATGTAGTCATGCTGTTAGTCATAATGACCTTTGAACTGGAAAAAATATATAGAAAGCCAGACCTTGGATTATAAATTATATTGTCAATGAAAGTGAGAAGAACTCTTTGTTTCTTAAGTTGTTTCAAGTATTACATTTTCATTTCCTTTTTTCAAATGAATTATAATGCACAACACACATGTATTTTTCTTCCATTTTTCATTAGGAAAAGAAAATCCTTCTTTCTCTAAGCTTTGTTCCTCTGCATATTGATAGACATGACACACCAAAATTTACCTTTCAAAGTTCAATATACCAAGTCCATCTGTTTCTCTTAAGTATCTTGTGGGAAATTTTATAATCTTATTTATATTCTAAAGAAATATCAACAGAAAAACACCCAGAAAACTAGAGGTTATTTAAACTTATCTTCCTTTAGTTCACAATACCCAAATTTTAGATTGTGCTCATGCAATTAAAGGTAGTCATTGAAAAACAATAAAGTGGGTATTATAATAACTAAAGCAAATTTACTATAAGACGTTCAGATAGTGTAGTTGATTAAATTGTCAATATAGTCAAAAATAATCATTTCAGTTATCATTTATAGCACCTATACATCCATATGGGCATGTTTAAGATTCACCGATTACATTTTTATTCCTTCCAATATCTTAACCCTGTTCTTTCTAAAAATACAGAGAAAAGGTATAGAGTAGGTTTGAGAACAGGTCTCAAATTTTAAATTAGGGGATGTTGTTCTAATGTCATTAACTGCTTTATGTAAACAGTCTATTTGATCTCTAGGAATAGCCTATATAATAAAATGACCACAGACATCCCAGTCAAAAGGTCATGAAGTGGAAGGAAGGTACAAAACACAACCAGTTAGCTTTTTAGTATACCCAGACAAATTAAGAAAACCAAGCAACTACATACAACTGACTTGAATGTGTTCTAAAATACAGTCATCCCTTAAAGAAAGAGACCACACATGCAAAAATATTATTCCATTCTCACTGGAAATCCTTCCTTGGAAGAATAAAGTAGGCCAAGTGTAAAGATTACCAGCACATAGAAATAGAATCTCATTTGAATGGATGTGCTCAAAGAGAGCCAGTGAAATCCATAATTTCCTTTCACATATTTGGAAAAGTAGTTGGCTTTTGCAACTGGGTAACATTTTTTTCTGGGCAGGTCAATCATCCATGGAGCCACAATCCACAACCTACTGTGATTTTCTGCACATCTGGCATAAGCCTTTACAATGTAAATATTAAAACCAGTCTGCTTTTCTAAAATGTTTCCATATTTAAAATCAAATAAGTAAGTTGAGACTGTAGGTGAATATGCAAAATATGTTTTCTGGTAGGCAAATAGAGCAGCTTAACATTAACTGACAAGATAGAAGTAACTTTTATTTTTTGCACTCCTTTATTCCTATACATACACACAAAAATGTCCAGCACTATTTTTTAAATCGTTTGTTTATAGGGAACTAAGGCTCTAATATTTAGAAAGTCTTAGACACCCTGACTATGTATGCTCTGAAATAGCAATTTACTAATAAGAATGCTAATCATTAGATAGTTATATCCTTGGGTTACCGTGCCATCTAAAATTATGCAACAGAGTAAAGACTTAAATATTGCTCAAGTTTTTTTCTCATATTTTCCTTAGAAGAAAAAAAGTAAGTATTTACTTCAATAAATAAGGCACAATAATCATGATGAAGCACTATAGATTTGTAAGATAAAGGGTAACAAACAATAAAACTTATGTGCTCAGCATGCAGAAGAAAAAGTACTTTTTTCCCCTTCATAAATACTACAGGCAAAATCGTAAGTCACCAGTAAAAAACAATATGCATGACAGATTTAAAAAATGATTTTGTATATGTTTATTTTGTCAGTGGTCACATTGCAAGTTCATGTAAAGAAAGGAAAACATCTAAAACAGTCTTAACACTTGTAAACTTTCACTATAAAAAATAAATAGCTACTCTGGAAAACAGTATGGAGGTTCCTCAAAAAGTTAAAAATAGAGCTACACTACGACCCAGCAATTACACTACTAGGTATTTATCCAAGGGATACAAAAATAGTGATTTGAAGGGGCACATGCACCTCAATGTTTATAGTAGCAATGTTCACAATAGCCAAAATATGGAAAGAGTCCAGATGTCCATGGACAGATGAATGGATAAAGAAGATGTGGTGTGTATGTGTGTGTATATAATGGAAATATGTATTTCCATTATATATCATTATGTGTGTGTGCATGTGTGTGTGTGTGTGTGTGTGTGTGTGTGTGTGTGTATACACAGGATCATAGGGGAAAGGAAGGAAAAATAAAATGAAAATATGTATTTCCATTATATATCATTATGTGTGTGTGTATACACAGGATCATAGGGGAAAGGAAAGAAAAATAAAATGAGATAAAAACAGAGAGGGAGGCAAGCCATAAGAGGCTCTTAACTATAGGAAACAAACTGAAGGTTGCTGGAGGGGAGGGGAGTGGGTGGGTGGATGGGGTAATTGAGTGATAGGCATTATGGAGAGTACTTGATGTAAAAAGCACTGACTGTTATATGTAACTGATGAATCACTGAATTCTACCCTTGAAACTAACAATGCACTATATGGGGCTGCCTGGATGACTCACTGGTTGAGGTCTGCCTTTGGCTCAGGGCGTGGTCCTGGAGTCCTGGGATTGAGTCCTGCTTTGGGCTCCCCTCGAGGAGCCTGCTTCTCCCTCTACCTGTGTCTCTGCTTCTCTCTGTGTGTCTCTTATGAATAAATAAATAACATCTTTAAAAAAATAATGCACTCTATGTTAACTGAATTGAATTAAAAAAAAAAAAGCAACTGTGAAGATGGTCGCTGAGGTCAGGAAGCACTGCAGAAACAAAGTGAAAATATCAACAAAGAGATTGAGACTAGTAAAAGGTACCAAACAAAAATCATAGAACTGAAGAATACAATAACTGAACTGAAAAATTCAATAGGAGAGTTCAAGAGGAGACTAGATCAAATGGAAGAAAAGATCAGCAAATTCAAAGACAGGGCAATGAAATTCATCCAGTCAAAGAGCGAAAAGAAAAAAAAGAATGAAAAACAGTTAATATAGCTTAAAGGATTTATGGGACACCATGAAGCAAATCAAAGCAATTATAGGAGTTCCAGAAGGACAAAAGAAAGGGCCAGAAAGCTTATTTGAAGAAATAGTGGTTAAGAACTGTCCTTACCTGGGGAGAGAAACACACAACCAATATAGGAATCTCAAAGAGTACCAAATTAAGTGGATCTAAAGAGACCCACAACAAGGCGTATTAAATTTTCAAAATTTAAAGACAAAGAGAGAATCTTAAAAACAGTAAGAGAAAAACAACTTGTCACAGATAGGGGAATATCATTAAGATTATGAGAGGATTTTTCAGCAGAAAACTTAAAGACCAAAAAGGAGTGTTATAATAAAGTACAGTAAGAAAAAACTGCTAATCAAGAATACACTACTCAACAAAGCTGTCATTAAGAATTGAAGGATAGATACAATTTTGCAGACAAACAAAAGCTAAAGCATTCATCACCATTAGGTTGCCCTTAACAAGAGTTCTTAAAGGGAGTTCCTCAAGCTGAAATGAAAGGATACTAACTAGTAACAGAAAAACGTATGAAAGTATAAAATTAAAGGTAAACATGTAGTTAAATTCAAATACCTTAATATTATAATGATAGTGGGAAATCATAACTCTACTGTAAAGGTTAAAAGACAAAGTATTAAAAATAGCTATAACAGCAATAATATTTTAATGAATACAAAATATAAAAATGTATAAATTGTTATATAAAAATATAAATTGTGAGAGGAGAGTGTAAAAATGTAGAGTTTCTGTATACATTAGGGTTTTATCAGCCTAAAATGCATTATTATAACTACAGGATTTTTGCAAGCCTCATTGTAACCACAGAGCAAAAACCTATAGAAGCATGCAAAAGACAGAGAAATAAAAATGCACCACTGGGGGGTGGGAAAAAAAAATGGGGGAAAAAAAATGTACCACTATGGGAAATCATCAATGCACAAAAAAAGACAGCAGGAGAGGAAAAAAGGAACTATAAAACTGCCAGAAAACAACAAGATAGCAGGAGTAAGCCTGCATATATTTCTACTTCAAATTTAATGGACTAAATTCTCTAATAAAAAAACATAGAGTAGTTAAATGAATACAAAAATAAGACCTAACTATATGCTGCCTACAAGAGAATAATTTCAGGTTTAAATATACACAGACTGAAAATGAAGGGATGGAGAAGATATTCCATGCCAGTGGAAACCAGAAGAAAGCAGGGATATATATACTTATATCAGAAAAAAATAGATTATAAGCTAAAACTGTAATAAGAGACAAAGAAGGTCATTATATGATGACAAAGGGGTCATCAAGAGTACATAACAACTGTAAACATGCACCCAACATAGAAGGAGCTAAATTAATAAAGCAGGTATTAACAGATTTGAAGAAAGAAACTTACGTAAATACAATGATATTAGAGACTTTAATAACCCACTTTCAATAATGGATAGGTCAGCCAGAAAGAAAATCAATAAGGAAACATTGGACTTAAATTATGCTTTAGACTGTATGGACTAAAAGTCATATGAAGAACACCCTATCCAACAGAAGCTGAAAATACACTCTTCTCAAGCATATATGGAACATCCTCCAGGACAAATCAGATAATAGGCCTTAGTTATTAAGACTAAACAAGTCTTAGCAAATTTTAAAAGACTGAAATCATTCCAAGTAACTTTTCTGACCACAATGCATAAAACTAGAAATCAATGACAAAAGGAAACTGGAAAACTCACAAATAGGTAGTAATTTAACAACATGCTCCTAAACAACCAATGGGTCAAAGAGAAATTTTAAAAATCTGGAGACTAATGAACATGGAATCACATCATACCAAAACTTATAAGATGGAGTAAAAGCAGTTGTAAGAAGGATGTTTATAGCGATAAATGCTTATATAAAGAAAAAAAAAAAAGATTTTGACAGACAGCCTAACTTCATACCACAAGGAACTAGAGAAAGAAAAATAAACTAAGCCTAAGTTAATAGAAGAAAAAAATAAAGATCAAAGTGGAAATAAATGAATGAAAATATAATGGAAAAAAATCAATGAAACTACAGTTTGCTTTAGAAAAGGATAAAATTGATAAATCTTTAACTAGACTAAGAAAAAAAGAGAAAAACCTCAATTAATAAAATCAGATTTGGAAAAAGGGAGTTGACAACTTATAACATAGAAATCCAAAGTATCATAAGAAACTAAGAAACAATTATACATCAATAAATTGGATAATGTAGAAGAAATGTGTAAATTCCTAGAAGCATAAAACCCATCAAGATGGAATTCTGAAAAAAAAAAAAGAAAATAGAGCAGACCAAAAACTAGTAAGGAAATTGAATCAGTAATCAACCCCCCCCCCCAAAAAAAAGAAAAAGTCCAGAATCAGATGGCTTCACTGGTGAATTCTACCAAATATTAAAGTGCTAATACTCATCCTTCTCAAACTCATCCAAAAAAATAAATAGGAGGGAACATGTCTGAACTCATTTTAGGAGGCCAGTATTTCCCTGATACCAAAGCCAATGAAGGACACTATAAGGAAAGAAATTTCTTTTTGTAGGCCAATATCCCCGATGAACATAGATGCAAAAATTCTCAGCAAAATATTAGCAAACTGAGTTCAACATTACATTAAAAGGATCATACACCATGATTAAGTGCTATTTACTCCAGGAATGCAAGAATGGTTAGCACATACAAATCAACCAATGTGATACAATACATTAGTAAAATGAAGGAAAAAATCATATGATCATCTCAATAAATGCAGACAATGCTTTGACAAAATTCAACATCCTTTGTGATTAAAAACTCTCAACAAATTCAGTATAGAAGGAACATACCTCAACATAATAAATAAGCTGACACCATACTCTAAGATCAAAAACAAGACAAGGATGCCCACTTTTGCTACTTTTATTCAATATAGTATTGTAAGCATGATCTAGAGCAATTAAGCAAGGAAAAGAAATAAAAGACATCCAAACTGGAAAGGAAGAAGAAAAACTGTCTCTATTTACAGATGATATGATATATATAGAAAACCCTAAAGACTCCACCACAAAACCATTAGAATTAATTTAAAATTTTAGTAAAGTGGAAAAATGCAAAATCAACATAAAATACTAGTTTTATATACCAACAATAAACTATCTGAAGAAGAAATAAAACCACCCCATTTAAAATGGTATCATAAACAATAAAATACTTAGAGATAAATGTATCCAAGGAAGTAAAAAGTCTATGCACCAAAAACTGTAAGATATAGATGAAAAAAACTGAAGAAGACACATATAAATGGAAATATATCCCATGTTATGGATGAGAAGAGTTAATATTATTAAAATATTCATGGCATGCCTGGGTATCTCCTGGTTAAGCATCTGCCTTTGGCCCAGGTCATGATTCCTGGATCCTGAGATGGAGCCCCATGCTGGGCTTCCTGCTCAGAAAGAAGTCTGCTTCTTCTTCTCCCTCTACCCCTCCCCTCACTCATGCTGTCTTTCAAATAAATAAATAAAATCTTTTTAAAAAATATTAATATTACCCACGGCAATCTATAGATTCAATGCAATCTTTATCAAAAGGCAATTTTTACAGAAATAGAAAAAATATTCTAAAACTCATATGAAACCACAAAGACCCCAAACAGATGAAGGAATCTGGAGAAAGAATAATAATGCTAGAGTCATTACACGTCTTGATTTCAAATATACTACAAATAATCAATGTAAAATGTATGGTACTGGCATTAGAAAGACACACAGATTAGTGGAACAGAAGAAAAGACCCACATAAACTCATACACATATGGTAAATTAATCTTCAACAAAGGATCTGGGAATATACAAGGGAGGAGGGAATAGTCTCTTCAATAAATGCTGTTGGTAAAACTGAACAGCCATCCACAAAAGAATAAAAATGGACCCCTATCTTACATCATACACAAAAGTCAATTTAAAATTGATTAAAAACTTAAATGTAAATGTGAAACCATAAAACTCTTAGAAGAAAACTTAAGGTGTAATCTCCTTGACATAAACCTTGGCAATGGTTTTTTTTTTTTTTTTTTGATCTGACGCCAGAAGTAAAGGCAACAAAAGCAAGCAAGCAAGCAAACAAACAAACAAAGTGGGACTAATCAAGCTTAAAAGCTCTGCACAGCAAAGGTGAATAAAATGGTAACCTATGGAATTGAAAATATTTGCAAACTATATATCTAATACGAAGTTAATATCTAAAACACACAAAGAACTAATACAACTCAATAGCAAAAAAAAAGGCACCCCCCCAAAAAAATAAAAAATGAACAAAAGGCCCAATTAGATGTTTTTCCAAAGAAAAAATGTAAATGGCCAACATGGAAAGGTGATCATCAATATTAGTAATCATCAGGAAACTACAAAACAAAAACCTCAGTATTATCAAAAAGAAAAGAGATAAATGCTGATGAAATGTGGAGAGCAGGAAAAATTAGTGCAATGATGTTGGAAAGGTAAGATGTACAGCCACAAAGGAAAACAGTAGGTGATTCCTCAAGAAACTAAAACTGCATATTTTATGACATATGATCCAGCAATCTTACTTCTGGGTATATATATCCAAAGGAAACAACAGCAGTCTTGTAGAGATAGCTGTGCTCCAATGTTTAATGCAGAATTATTGACAATAGTCAAGATATGGAAACAACCTAAATGTCCATCAACAACAGTTAAGTTGATAAGGAAAATGTGGTATATATAAGTGTATGTATATACATACAATAGAATATTATTCAATATTTTAAAAAGTAGGAAATCTTGTCATTTTTGACAACGTGGATAAATCTGGAGGGCATTATGCTAAGTGAAATAAGCCAGAAAGATATAAAAATTGCATGGTATCACTTATGTGGGTCCCCACCCCCAATAAAATTAATTGAATTCATAAATACAGAGTAGAATAGTGGCTGCCCAGGGTTAAAGGGGTGGAAGGGAATAAGGAGAGGTTGGTAGAAGTTTTTAAACTTTCAGTTACAAGATGAGTAAGGTTTGAGGATCTAATGTGTAATATGATGACTGTAGTTGATAATACTGCATTATATAATTAAAATTTGCTAAGAAAATAGAATTTAAGTGTTTTTGCCAAATGAACAAACAGACAAAATGTAAGTATGTGAGGTTATGAATGTGTTAAATTAATTTTATACAGGGAATCAGTTTACAATGTATGCATATATCAAATCATCACATTGTACACTTTAAATGTATTACAATTTTATTTGTCAACTACATTTCAATAAAGCTAAAAAAAATGTAAAAGCTTTACTTTCTCCCTTGATCTAACATAATCCTATGGAAAGTCTCAAGAGAAATTTTCTTTGAGTTATTTGTTTTTCAGTGTTTAAATGCTTATTAGCTGGGACAATATATAAAGATTTTCTTCACCCAAGAGTTACTTATTTATTGAGTTTGCAAATAACCTGATTGAAGGAAGTGCAGTGGATTAACTGGACAAAAGTTATACCATGTAACAAGAGTACATGTAAACTCCTAGAAGTTTACCTTCTTTGTTAAAATTGTAAGAGCAATACTCTGCTTTCTGATTATGTGGGATTAAAAAAATAAGTATATGGATGCATACATCACTAGTTCTTTAGTGCTACTTTTGTAAACTTTTAATTTTTTTTTACCTCATTTCCTAAAAGAGCATTTACGCAGGCTTCTGATGCATCACAGATGGCTGTCAGATCATGTCCTCCTTCTAAGGCCAATACCACGTGTCCATCAGCCAATGTCATCAATTGCTTCGTCAAATGACCAAAGCCTATCATAACACAAACAGAACATTTCAAAGTATTAAATCAAAAGAGAATACTACTAGAATCTAATGTTGATTGAACTTTTATTCTGTGTGTGTCTTTTCTCAGCACCTTCCATGGGCTAATTCATTTAATACATACAATAACTTGATAAATTAGGTACTATTATTATCTATATTTTACAAATGTGGGAACCAAAATCCAAGATCCAACAACTAAGCAGTATCACAACCAAAATTTACACCAATCACTATGATTTCTCATCAGTGTATACTAGTACCTTTCACAACATATTCTATGTGTACTTGGATGAAAAATCTGAGTAGCATTTGGCAAGTGTTAATGAGGTCAATAATACATATATCAAA
The DNA here is from genome assembly GCF_003254725.2 of Canis lupus dingo. Classification (NCBI taxonomy): domain Eukaryota; kingdom Metazoa; phylum Chordata; class Mammalia; order Carnivora; family Canidae; genus Canis; species Canis lupus. The sequence goes on along the minus strand of NC_064256.1, from coordinate 33,080,105 downwards.
TCAGATATATGTTTGACTTTGTTTCTTATCTCCATTATCTGTCTTACTTTATTATAAAAAGAGGTTTTTTACACATCCCTTCAAATTACTTATCACATCAGATTTTTATAGACATAATTTTGATTATGAAAGTTAATAAATGTAAAAAAAACCAATATCTATACATTCTAAAGTTTAATGGTATGAGAAACACCTGTCAACTCACTCTCTTTCCAATTTAAGGAAAATGATGTTAGCAATACTTTTAAAGCCCCTTGTGTACTTCTATTAATATCTTTCCTCCACTCTGCAGGAAATTAGGATCCTGACTTTGTGTGATATTTCCTTTGCTTTATTTTGTTTAATTTTTTTGAACTTTATAAAAGTGATTTGATATTTTCACAACTTGCTCTTTGCATACAACATCTTATTAGATCATCTCTGTTGATAAAAGTAGCAATAGTTCTTTGCTATCTAGTAGGCCATATCATGAGTATAAAAGAACTTGTTTACCCAATCTCTTGATGACAGATATTTGCATTTTTTGTTATTACCAAACCCCAGTGCTTTATTACAAACAATGCCTTCATGAATGTTTTTATAGCACTCTTTGGTTCACGTGTGCAACAGTGGAGTAAAATCATTGTGGCTTAAAATCTGCTAAATAATACCAGATTATTTCTAAAAGGCTACAACCAATCCATTCTGAGAAGTGGCATATATAAAAATTTCCATTTAGTTATGTCCTTACCAATATTTGGTATAATTTACCAAGCGAGTGAATAATGGTTTTAATGGCTTTTTATTGTGGCTTCATTCAGTTTTAAGAGGGACCTTTCTTTTTTTATTATTTTTAAATATTTTATTTATTTACTCATGAAAGACAGAGAGAAAGAGAGAGAGAGAGGGAGAGACACAGGCAGAGGGAGAAGCAGGCTCCATGCAGGGAGCCCAATGTGGGATTCCATCCTGGGTCTCCAGGATCACACCTTGGACCCAAGGTGGCGCTAAACCTCTGAGCCACCTGGGCTGCCCAGGAGGGACCTTTCTATTTCTACTTTGAATTAAAGGTTTTTTTTATAAATGGTTGTTAAATTTGTTTACACCAAAATGAGATTTTTTTCTCCTAAAATTTCATAGTGTTGTGTTACATTAATTAATGTTTCTAACATTAAGCCATCATTGAATTTATGGAGAAAAATAAGCTTGATTGTGATGTAATTATCTTTTTTGCACACAACTTGATTTGTTTTATTAGTGCTTTGTTTGGGATTTTTTTCACCTATGTACATGAATGCAGTTAATCTATAATTTTCCAGTCCTGTATTGACCATGTTGAATATTGATATGGTAAGAATCTCCTTTTTCCATTATATGATTCTAGAAAGTTGAGTAGAAATCTCCTCTACAACCATTTGAGCTTTGTGTTTTTTTTGAGGAAGATTGAATTTCTTTAGCAACTATAGGACTACTCATGCTTTCTCTATCTTCATAAGTTATATTTCTTAGAAATTTATTTAAGTGTTCAAATTTATTGAAATAGAGTTGTTTATTTATTATCTTATTTTAGAATTCCAATTAGATGTATGTGGTTATTGTTATTGTATTCTCAATGTCTCTTAAGGTTTATTTCATTTTTTTGTCTCTTTCTGTCCTGAATTATATGTATTTTTATTTCAGATCTAATTTCCAGCCTTTCTTCGCATGTGTCTTATCTACTATTTAACATTTCTATTGGTATCTTCATTATAGTGATTATACTGTTCAATTCCAAATGCTCTATTTAGTTAGATTTCATAACTTCTTAGTTATTTTTATAGTTTCTTACTATTTGCTCATGTTTTTATTTCTTCCTTTTATTTATCAATAATTAATTTACATTCTGTATCTGTTATTTGAAATCTTTATGACCTAATATTACTATTTGTTATTTCTGCTGAATCATCCTCATGATGTCTTAATTCTCCTCTGTTTTATTATTATTATTATTATTATTATTATTATTGAGCTCATATACATTGGAGCTTCCTATGTGAGAAGTTTTCGAAACTTAAACTGAATTTGATCTATTTTTGAAACCTGGGTTAAGTGTGATTTTATTTGCCTCTACAGGATGACTGTGATAGTACCATTTAAGATAAATTTTAAACTCTTAGGTTTCAGGGACTTTTTTTAATGTAGTTATTGTAAATGTGGACCCGAAAACCTGACTGCAATTCTCATGTAAAAAAAAATGAGGCTTCCCCCCATTTTCTTTTCAATATTTTGAAAATCCTTCTATTCATAGCCCTAGCTAAGATAGATTTGTTGTTTTAATTCAGCAGTATTTCCTCTTCCATTCACCCTTTTCGTTAGAGTTGCCTCTTTCTTATTCCTTTCTTTATGCTGGTCTCTAATCAAAACTTTTTCCATCATAGGCCCAAGGCTTTGACTCCCTTTTCCAGTATGCAGTAGTAATTAATGTTCAACCTTTATCCAGCTGGAGACTTTGGATAGCCAAGGGTAGCCAACAACTATAGGATTTGTTAATCTCCTTTGATCTTTTTGGAAGTCATTCATGAATTTTAAAAAGTAGTTTTGATACCTTTATGTAGAAGTGTTTCAGGATAGATAGACTTTCATACTGCCAAATGTAAATGTCTCTCATTCAACATTAAAAAAAATTAACATTGCATCCAACTTGCCCAATTTCAAGGACATTTGCAAAAAAAAATAAGTGAAAGTAAATAATGTGTTCAATATGGCATTGCATTTTTTAATATGTTTAAGGAACTTACAAGGAATAATGTTTAATTTTAAATCAATTATATTTTTAATAATTAATAGCTTTTATTTTTTAGAGCAGTTTGGGTTTAAAGAAAAACTGAGCAGAAAGTACAGAGAGTTTCCATTCACCTGTCATTTCCTCTATTACTAATATCTTACATTAGTGTGGTACATTTGCTACAGTCGATGAGCCAGTATTGATATATTATTGATAATAAAAGCCAATGTTTAGGATTTACTGTTTGTGTTGTATGGTTCTGTGGGTTTTTACGAATGCATAATGTCATGTACCTACCATTATAGTATCATATATTTTGTTTCACTGTCCTTTTTTTAAAGATTTTATTTATTTATTCATGAAAATACATAGGAGAGAGAGAGAGAGAGAGGCAGAGGGAGAAGCAGGCTCCATGCAGGGAGCCTGATATGGGGACTCGATCCTGGGTCTCCAGGATCACGCCCTGGGCTGTAGGCGGCTCTAAACCGCTGAGCCACCTGGGCTGCCCATTGTTTCACTGTCCTAAAAATCCTATTCTCAACCTATTCATCCTTCCTCTCCACCCCTCCACACTTGCAAATCAATAACATTTTTGTTTTCATAGTTTTGTCATTCATTTTTCAACGTTTACATTAATTCAAATTTTTCTGCTTCTTGTATTATCCATTCTACAGTATAAAGGACATTATTTCATTTCCCCTCAATTGTGTGGTGCTTATAATACTTAGGGTATTTCTACATCCATAAAAATGTGAAAGAATAATCTTAAATATGGAAGTGCATGCCCTGCAAGACTGACTGGGCTACTTTCAAGGCTGATCTCTTCTTCTCCATAGCATTGTGGCTCTGCGAAAGGAATTCTCAAAATAAAGTTGATAGAACTAAATGAAAACCTATAATATTGTGAAACAATGAGATCTCAAAACTAAACTAAGTTGCTTCCATTTTGGAAAAATAGAATAATATATTCTTAATCCTTGGAATGCACTGAGATATTCATCCAATAAAGCATAACTGTCCAGAATTTCAGTATTGCTCTAGCACTTGAGGTTAGCCAGAAACAAAATTTTACTTCCTCACTACCTTGAAGTACTTCATTGTTGATTCTACCCACTTAGCTAATATTTTGATAGAAGTCAAAATAGTCATTTATAATTACTCTATATTTCTTTTTTTTTAAAAGATTTTATTTATTTATTCTTGAGAGAACAGAGAGAGAGAGAGGCAGAAACATAGGCAGAGGGAGAAGCAGGCTCCATGCAGGGAGCCCGATATGGGACTCGATCCTGGGACTCCAGGATCATGCCGTAGGCCGAAGGCAGGTGCGAAACTGCTGAGCCACCCAGGGATTCCCCTAATTACTCTATATTTCTAAATAGTTTTCAAAAATTATCCTACAAAGATTTTTAAAAATAGATAAAAAGTGTTTTCAAGCACTATAATATTTCTTTTTATGAACCTCATGATGATATCAAATGGAGTTTTCCATGGGCCACTTATGGGGATGACCGCACTAAACTCCCTACCTTCTTACATGATTACTATAAAAAGAATGCTAAACTTTCAGAAGATGTGTATGGCAAAGTTTTGATCTCTAATGGTTAGAAATATTAAAAGTTAATAGCACATAGTAACTGTTCCATTCCAGAAAATAAAAAAGCAAGAAATACTCATAATACTCAGAGGCAAATAGGCAAATATTTCTGCTAATCATATTGTTAAATATTCAGAAGAGTTTTTCCTATAACTCTAAACCAGGACTATAATGAGAACTTAAACATATAATAATAATAAATCAAGGCAGTATGCCATATCTTTCATAGTAAAGGTTCCTAACATTTGAGAATTCAATTATCTAAAGTCATTATTGAGCAGATCAAATCACACAGACTTAGAAAAAGAGAAAGAGAAAGAAAGTCTCAAATCTGATTTAAGTTCACTCTTACCCCTGGAAAAAAAGTCCCATAAAATACCAAATTTAGATGGGATAGTAAAAAGTAAAAGGAAAGAATGGAATGAAGCTAATCTTTGATCTCTATCCAAATTCCTCTTTCTTCTACCTACAGGGTTTATTTCCATTCACATGTTACCCATGTGATTTTTGAGCCACAGATTGAAGCAGCTGAACTTTTGAGTTATGCTTGCACAAAAGATTCAAGTGAAATAAAGAAATGAATATCTACAAGGCCTGTGCCCTCTTCCAATCAAAGTAAGGAACTCAAGAATAACTTTCGTTTTTAACCTGAGTTCTACTGTGTCCATTACTCCTGTACATATATATGGGGTATTTGAAAAGCCAAGCATGGCTATTAATGTCAAGGTATTATTTTCTAGGACATGTGAGATAAAAGTTTCAGTGGGGTGTATGTGAAACATTTTTAATAGGCATAATTGCAAGTTGGATTTAAAGTTTTTACTACAAAAGGCACAAAAGCCCACCCTGCTTGTTACAATAAACTTAACCTGAACAGTTGAAACATTATAGTGAAGCATAACTAGCAATTTGTTTTCAGGATGGTTGGAGTGTCCTGAGTGTGAGGGCTTATGGGAAAAAAATGATCAAGTGGAAAAACATATCTATATAACATGTTGCATCTTGGGCTAAAGCAATCATCAAATATGGTGATGGAACTAGGTTCTGAAGGTCCATATATACCTTTAGCTTCTGGATTATTTTGGGAGTGGGAGTAGAGCTTAGGGAGAAGCCTGTGGAGCAGCAACATGGGCACACTCAGGGTAGTCACTGAAATTGGTATATATCTACTGAAAATCAGATTTGGCAGTCTTTTCTATTACTTTTGCACTGACTAGGATGGAATTCTGTAAGAAATACTTTTTTTCAAAGTGAAATTTGGCACCTTACACTCTTTTGAGGAAATCTTCCAGAATGAGGCATTAACGAAATGCTAACACTACTATACTACTGCCACTACACTAGAGGAATCCTCTGTGCAGCCTGGTTGTTTCAGAAAGCATTAAATTAATTTAATTTAATCAGCATTAAATTACAAGTATGAGAAGGAAGCTACATTGTAACAAGTCATTTCTTTTCATGAACAAACAGAGCTGAAGTGGTAACTACCAAGAATGGGACACCACTGGGGAAGAGAATTGGAAGGGCATTTTCAGTTAGAAATTCTGTTTAGTTCTGTTGGTTTACTAGAAGCAAATGTAATTTTTTGTTTCTGAAAAGAATTACAAAGTAAGTTGTAAATATGGCCTTGTTCAAATTATCAGTTTCAATTAGATTTCCTGATATTCTATAGGGTATTACTTCTGGCTAGAAGTCATATTGTGTTAGCATTTTTTTAAGTTCAGAAAAGCTGTTTGAAATGAAAAATCGCTCAAAGAAATCTCAATAATTAAACTTTAGATATGTATTTATTTTTAAAAAGATTCTATTAATTAGTGAGAGACAAAGAGAGAGTGACAGAGACATAGGCAGAGGGAGAAGTAGGCTCCCTACAGGGATGTAGGACTCCATCCCAGGACCCCGGGATCATGAGCTGAGCCAAAGGCAGATGCTCAACCACTGAGCCACCCAGGTGCCCCACTTTAGATATGTATTTAATAACTAAGTTATGGACAAAAAAAGGATTCATCCTTCAAAATGGTATGTCTCAAACACTTCTATCTGATGTTTCCCAAATAGTTCCCAGGGTATAGTCATACTGAGAAGAAAAAACACTAACTAGCTTTATTTTAATTTCCACTAATAAAAAAACTGTTTTGGAAACCAAAATTAACACAAATTCAATGTAGAATATTTGGAAAATAATGAATAAATAGTAAATAAAATAAAATAGCAATATATATAGTTATATATTATATAAGTGTATTTTCTTATAGTTAATAAATAATAAAATAATGAATAGCAATAAAGTAATTGTAATGTTTATAACAGTAAATCCACAGTCCTACTAACCAAAGATTTGCCAATTCTCCTTCTGTGGTATTTCATACTTTTTGTTTTTGTGTATTTTAAAAATAAATATCATAATTTTTTAACTTACAATTATCTCTAGTGGGAAACATTTTTCAAATCCTCACAATATTATTTTAAACATATTAATATGCCAATCAATTCTATTTTTATATATTTGTTACTAGGTTTTCAGTTTTGTATATGATTGCAAATAGTATCCTCTTGTATGGTTAAAGTGGCCACTTTATTTATTTATTTATTTATTTATTTATTTATTTACTTATTTATTTACAAAAAAATCTTATTTATTTATTCATGAGAGACACAGAGACAGAGACATAGACAGAGGGAGAAGTGGGGTCCTCGCAGAGAGCCCAATGTGGGACTCTATTCCTGGACTGCGGATCACACCCTGAACCAAAGGCAGAGGCTCAATCGCTGAGCCACCTAGGCATCCCAAAGGGCCACTTCATATCAGCATTTATTTGATGCTAGTGTTATTATGTATTATTTTATAATCGAAAGAGGCCTATTTTTAAAATTAATTTTTCTTTCTTATCAGTTACGAGATCATAATAGCAGAGCATATAAAGGCAAAATGGGAACTAAGTTCCGATACTCTATATACTCCATTCTTTTAGAACCTAGATGTATTCAGCAATGCCTGTTGTGGATAACTGAAACATTATTTTTTTTTAATATTTTTTTCAATTTTTATTTATTTATGATAGTCACAGAGAGAGAGAGAGAGGCAGAGACACAGGCAGAGGGAGAAGCAGGCTCCATGCACCGGGAGCCCGACGTGGGATTCGATCCCGGGTCTCCAGGATCGCGCCCTGGGCCAAAGGCAGGCGCCAAACCGCTGCGCCACCCAGGGATCCCTAACTGAAACATTATTATAAAAGCCCAGGGAAATGAGAGATACTCCCAGATAGCCTATTTCTCTTATGAAATTACAAAAACGTTGAATTGGAATTCTCTAGGGAAGTTAAGACGAAGGAATTCTGTTGTACACCGAAGAGGGACTTCTCTCCAACCTACAATTTAGTTGCCATTGTTATTTTGTCATCCTGTAATAGATTAGACTCTAGAATCAGCAACCAATTGCCAGAGAAAGTACCTGGGTCATAATTCATTGGATTAATACAGAGATAGACACACACACACTCTCTTTCTCTTTCTCTCTGTCTCTCTCTGTCTCTCTCTCTCTCTCACATACACACAGTAAATAGACACAAAGGCACTGATTCTAGACAGGTCATTTTACTTCTACTTATATTAATCTCTTAACTTTGTTGATGTCAGTTTCCCATTCACTGCAAGTGTTTTTCCACTATTATTTTTTGTCTGTTGAGGAAAGTTTCAACTAAAAACAAAAACAAAAAGAAAAACAAGCCCCCCAAATCCAGGAATGACAGAGGCAATCTTCACACCCATACCCATTCAGAAGAGGTAGCAGAGTGAAAATCAGCAGTAGTGACATTCTCTTCGAAATACTGACACCTACTATATTATTAATTTATATCATTCTTGTAACTCTTTCTGATATAGTTAAAAAGTCTCAATAACAATTTATTCATATTTCTCACAGCTTAGTTTCATTTGGGCCTGAAATACTTGTGAAGACTTCATTGCAGATTCAATACAGTAGGGATTAAAGGAGACACTTTGTCCCATTTTAATTTGAAATTTAATTTTGCTTATCCACTGGCCTAATCTCTATAGTTATGTCCAGAAGGGATCACTGAAGAATGCACATACAGCGAAGTATAATTATAAAAACTGTAGCCATTTTCCTCTATAAACTCCTTCATCATTAAATTGCCATATTGTTCTTTGGGAAAATGCAGTCAAACTCAAGTTGAGAGAGAAGTTTGGGTAGCATGTGGCTGTCTCATGTATTGTGAGACTCTAGCAGGACTTCAAAGCAGAATCTGATTGTTACAGATGGGAAGAATGCTTTCCACAGAAATACCTTTTTAAGACTCATAGTGCTGTAATTCATATGGTAGGCACTTGTGATTCATTCCTGATGATGTTGGGATCATTTAACTCACAAAACCATTGTCGCTACCATAAAATCCTTTCATCTGTAGCCAAAAAAGTTTATTTCATGCAAATGAAAATTTTTCATTAAAGTATCACCTTAATAATGGGCAAAGATATATATTTTCTGGTCATGTTTAAAATGTAAATTTATGAACATATTCTGAAGATTCATTTCATATTAAGATCTTTATTTATTTGATGTCCTAGGACTCTTTCCAAGTTCATTGAAACCGGAAATCAAATTTAGAAGAAATATGGAGATTATTATCATTAAATCTTTCAGTTGGCTTATTTTAAGCAGCCCTATAAATATTGCATATGTTTTAAAGAAGGTACTTTCAACTATAGTCAAAATTCCTTTGCTGTTCCAGTCAGTTATGGTCAAGGAGGTGAGTTTATATTCTCAGCATCTTTTGAAAAAAAATGAAGTTGGTTTTGAAAAAAAATGAAGTTGGTTTTTATCTTAAAGTCTGAGGAAACAGAATACTTCAATGCCATTATTTTTGGAAAACATTTGTTCTGAAGAACTCCTGAGAATAAGATGGCAAAAAAGGTTGACAGGCATTTTGATTATCCATCCATTCATTCATTGATCCATCCATCCATCATCCCCCATCTATGATCTACCTATAAATCAACATTTACTAAATTCCTACTATGTGCCATAGTTTTATATATAAATCTGATACTTGAAATAGATATTTGAATCTCAGTTTTTTCACCTGTAAATATAATGAAGGATTAATTATTCTGGGCAGCCCCAGTGGCCCAGCGGTTTAGCGCCGCCTTCAGCCCAGGGTGTGATCCTGGAGACCTGGGATCGAGTCCAACGTCAGGCTCCCTGCATGGAGCCTGCTTCTTCCTCTGCCTGTGTTTCTGCCTCTCTCTCTCTCTGTCATAAATAAATAAATGAAATCTTTAAAAAAAGGATTAATTATTCTGTCTCACAGATTTGAAATGAATATCTAATCATATGAAGGTACCTCAAAAAAATAAGCACCTACATCAAACAGAGCCTGTCTCATAGCACTTTTTATCTTTTTTTTTTTTTACTTTTTATCTTTTTTAATAAAGGATTTTAAACATGGAATTTTAGATCTAGAAATGAATTTTAAGATTCTATATTCCAATATTTTCATTTTAAGGATGAGGAAACTAAGACCCAGAAAGGTGAATTATAAAGGCAAACAGTTGACAATATAGTTGGGGCGAGAACCCAAAACTCTCAGTGAGTGCATTTCTTACATTCAGCCAACTCAATAGATATTAATACTGCTCATATTTTTAGACATGATTTCTAGTTCAAAAGGAACTTTAAAAAGAGTTCCTAGATACCAAATTGCTTTCACAAATCATTGCTTTGGTGTGTTAAGTGTAAACAAACCAGAAACATGTGAATTAAATTTCCCTTAAAATACACAAATATAAAACCAGTTAGGAAAAAAAAATCCCTAGAAAATGCTTTTGGACATCATAGGACCATTTCTTCCTACCCCTCAACAATATTTTTTGCCAAACCCCAATTGCAATTTGATTTGCCAATCACTAGTTTTTACTGCTGTTTTCAATAATGCATCAAACACATGGGATCTATTCTCTCACCAATGTTCATGCATAATTGACCAAGTGGGATGGAACAAGAGCAGAACAGACTTATGCTAAGCAATGATGATCCCATTAAAGTAGCTTGCACTACTCAAAATCAACCAGTATTTACTGAGCACATACTGTAATAACAGCTAGGGAAATACATGGATAAGTAACATATACTTCCTGCCTTCAAGGAACTAAAATATAAGAGGTATGCATGGAGATAGGTAAAATTTAACATATAGAAAGATAATTGTTTATTTTAAAACATACTTTTAAATAAAGCTTAATAGATGAAATATATCTGCTAAGAGGAAACTCAGAAGATAATAGAGGAGATATTCAAACATTTGCAGTGTTACATATTTGTCTATCTTTTCTTCAGCTTCCCATTTATGACACAGGAATAGTAATATTGATTAGTTTCCCCAAAGTAATGTCTGTAAAATGCATCCATCCAGTACTTGACACACAGGCAGTATCAGTAACTATTACTTCCTCATCTTAAGCCATTAGCCCTCTTAATGATTTAAAAGCTCTATTAAATAAATAGGTAATGTCTTCTAGATGGTATTTTTCTTTCATTTATTTAGTTTTTCAATTAGTAAACCTAGTTCTAGAATACTCAAGTATGTTGACATAGGATCATACATATTGTAGCTCCAGAAAGCAAGATGCAGAAGAGTAAGTCTGGTGGACAGGAACTGATATTTCCAGACAATCCTGCTTTTTAAAATTTATTTCAAAATATTAAATTGCTAAGAATTGATTAACACTTGGAGATCTAACATACATACAGCTTGGTACATGGTAGGAGTACAGTACATGTTTATTGACAGAATGAGTGAATTTGGAATGAACATATTCAAGTTTACTTGATTGCATTTAAATTAGTAAGGTAGGCAAAATTCTGAGAATGACCTTGAATAACTCTAATGACTCTTGCGCTTGTATAATCCTCTTCTTTTTTAGTGCATAGGTTGGTATGGTTACACTCATGCAGTATTGCAAAAGGATTTTTAAGTTGAATAACTAAACCAAAAGGGAAATTTGGGACAGTGTTTAGCACAAAGGAGGTGGATATATAACCTAATCACACGAATCCCTTAAAAGCAGAGTTTTCTCCAGCTGGCCCCGTAAGGGAAAGTTGGAGAGATAGATTTGAAGGATAGGAAGGACTAATGTATCATTATTGGTTTGAAAACGGAGGGCATCATGTAAAAAGGAATATTGGTAACTTTTAGCCACCAAGGAAAGGGGGACCTCATTTCTGTAAGTGCAAGGGACTGAATTTCAGCCAGCAACCTGAATGAACTCAGAAGAGGATTATTTCTTAGAATCTTCAGAATAAGGAGCCAGCGTGGCTCTTATATCAGCTTTGTGAGACCTGAAGCAGAGAACTCAGTAGTATTTCCCTAGATTTGTGACCGTAGAACCATGAGGTAATTAATGGGTGGTGTTTTAATCTACTAAATTTTCATATATTGCTGAATGTACTGCAGGTCTAAGAAAGCTGAAACTATAATTATGGCCACTACAAAAATTAGAAATTCTGAAATATTTATCCTGTGCTAGGTTATTGGACTTTGTAGAGATGTTTCATCATCCAATTCTCACACCGACCTCATGAGGTAAAAATAGAATAATTCTACATTGCACAGGGGATTTAGGATGCTGCTTGTGCTGAGTTTAAAAGATGAGTAGCTCAAAAAAAAAGATGAGTAGTTGTTGACTGAACATGGACAGGCTATTTCATCAGCAGAGCCTCATAAATGTGGGTACTGTTTGATTAATCAAATTGTATAGATAATAACCTCCAAGTCGAGGGAAGAATATCAGACATTCTATAGAGGAACAAACAAAAAGAAGTTGAGTAACTTTCCCGAGGTCACACAACTAGAATAAAGTAATGTCAGGACCCAAACCCAAAAATATCCAAATGATTTTGAAAAGCATGATTACTTTTCACTTGGAAGATGAGGTAACCAATGTGTGTCACTATGTGCCAGAAGTATTCAACTTTCTTCACTAATTGCCAAACTATTTTCTCCATTAAGTGCCAAGAGCCAGTATACTGAGGAACAAGATAAGTACCTTGACAATATCTGAACAAAACGTTCATTTATCTTGGAAAGATGGATTGTTGGGAAACAAAAGGGTTGTGATGAGTTTTCATGTGTGATGAGATTCTTCAAATAAATTTGCTGCTGATTTCTATTATTACCTTGAACCAAAGCCAAAATCTGTGGGTCATTCTATTTTATTTTTAGGTATGTATGTATGTATGTATGTATGTATTTATGACAGAAGGAGAGACACACAGACAGAGGGAAGAGCAGGCTCCCCACAGGGAGCCCAATGTGGGATTTGATCCTGGAACCCCAGGATCTAGCCATGAGTAGAAGGCAGGCCCTCTACCACTGAGCCACCCAGATGTTTCAGTGGGTCACTCTATTTAAAAGAACATGAGAACTTCACTCCTGGATGAACCTGAATTTATGTAGATTAGGTGATCTTTCTCAAGCAGAGAGATTTCTAAAATTGTAAACTCTTCTAAAGAAGGAAGGGCTTGTTAAAGATGTACGATCATTGGCCACATCTGTCTGGCTGGAAAAGTTTGGCCACTGTAAGACTTTTCTAATTAATATATCTTGTAGTCAAGGAATTCTGGGAGGTCTTACACTGGCTTAAAGAGTGTACAAGTTAGGAGAAGCCTCTGAGCATAGATAAGTAGACATGTCACCAGAAAACTCTAGGCTCACTGACATAGAAAGGTAGGCTCAAAATACCAGTCATCTAACCACCTGTCATTGATTTTTTACAACTTTGAGGATTAAATTCAAAGCCTTCAAGATATGGTCTCTCTCTAGCCCCATCTTATGCCATTCTTCCAAATTTAGTCTTTCCTTGACTTAGAGTTATGATCTATACAATTTGATTGATCAAATGGTACATTTGATGAGCTTCTGCTGATGAAATACCCTGTTCAAGTTCAGTTAATCCCTAATCATCCCAGTTAATCCCTAATCATCTTTTAAATTCAGCACAAGCAGCATTCTAAGCCCCATGCACAATGTAGAATTATTCCTATATGCCCCTTTCTACCTATTGCTACCTATATACTCATTAATTTGTGAGTTTACTGTACCAGGGTGTAAACAGGGACCATGTCTTGCCTGACTTAGTATATCCATTGCCTACTAGAGTGCTGAGCACTCTCATTATGTTAATTAAATGAATGATATAGATAGTATAGAGACATAAAGCTGACATTATGGATCTGGCTGAATGTGTGATGATAGCTAATTTATATAAAACTTATGGAGGGTAGGCTCTGATATAAATACTTTATAACTTACTTAGTGCTCAACTGTCCCTTACCCCCAAAACAAATAGAAAAAAAAATTATTACCACTATTGCCACTGTGGATATAACAAAACAAACACAGAGAGGTTAGGTAAATCGTAAAAGGTAAAACAGCACAGGTAGGATTTGAACCCTCTCACTCTGGAGTCCCTGCTTTTAGAACATAATACTCAATTTTGTGGATGCAAAGTCCAGATGATACAGGCATACCTTGGAGATATTGTGGGTTTGGTTCCATACCACTGTAATAAAGTGAGCTAAATGAATTTCTTAGTTTCCCAATACATATAAAAATGATTTTTACACTATGACTGTAGTTTATTAAGTGTCCAATAGCATTACGCCTAAAAAAAAGCAATGCACATAACTTAAGTAAAAATATTTCATTACCAAAAAATTCTAACAACCAACTGAGCTTCAGACTTTACATTTTTGCTCATGGAGGCTATTGCCTGGATGTTGATAGCTGCTGACAGACGGGGGTTGCTGAAGATTCGGGTGGTTTGGCACCCAAATTTTGTGCATCAACGGGATCTTCCTTTTGCAAATGGATTTCTCTGCAGTATGTGGTGTTTGACAGATTTTACCCACAGGAGAACTTCTTTCAAAACGGGTGTCAATCCTCTCAAACCCTGTGGCTGCTTTATCAACTGATATATGTAGTATTCTGAATCCTCTGCTGTCATTCCAATAATCTTCACAGCATCCTCAGCAGGAGAAGATTCCATTTCAAGAAACCACTTTCTTTGCTCATCCATAAGAAGGAACTCCTCAACTATTCAAGTTTTATCACGAGGTTGTATCAATTCAGTCCCATCTTCGGGCTCCACATCTAGTTCTAGTTCTCCTGCTATTTCCACCACATCTGCAATTATTCCCTCTTCTGAAGTCTTGAACCCCTCATGGTGTTCCATGAGGGTTAGAATTGACTTCTTCCAAACCCCTGTGAATATTGATATTTTCATCTCCTCCCACAAACCACAATGTTCTTTTTTTATTGAGGTTTTATTTATTTATTCATGACAGACACAGAGAGAGAGGCATAGACAGAGGCAGAGGGAGAAGCAGGCTCCCCACAGGGAGCCCAATATGGGACTTGATCCCTGGACCGGGGATCACACCCTGAGCTGAAGCCAGACACTCAACCACTCAGCCACCCAGGCATCCCAACACAATGTTCTTAATGGCATCTACAGTGGTGCATCTTTTCCAGAAGGTTTTCAATTTACACTGCCCAGTTTCATTGGAGAAATCACTGCCTATGAAGGCTGTAGCCTTATGAAAAGTATTTCTTAAACAAGAAGACTTGAAAGTTGAAATTACTCCTTGATCCACAGACTGCAGGATGGATGCTGTGTTAGCAGCCAGAAAACAACATTCACCTTGTTGTATGTTTCCACCAGAGCTCTTGGGTGACCAGGTGCACTGTCAATGAGCAGTCATGTTTTGAAAAGAATCTCTTCTCTGAGCACTAGGTCTCAACAGCGGGCTTAAAGTATTCAGTAAACCATGTTGTAAACAGATGTACTGCCAGCCAGGCTTTGTTCCATTTACAGGGTGTAGGTAGAGTCGATTTAGCATAATTCTTAAGGGCCCTACGATTTTCAGAATGGTAAATGAGTATCGGCTCCCACCTAAAGTCATTTGCTGCATTAGTCCCTAACCAGAGAGTCAGCCTATCCTTTGAAACTTTGAAGCCAGGCATTGACTTCTCCTCTCCAGCTATGGAAGTCCTAGGCGGCATCATCCTCCAACAGAAGGCTGTTCTCTGTACTATGAAATCTCTTGATTAGGGTAGCCACCGTCATCAGTTACCTTACCTACATCTTCTGGATAAGGTGCTGGACCTTCCACATCAGCACTTGCTGTCCACCATGTACTTTTATGTTATGGTGATGGCCTCTTTCCTTAAACCTCACGAACCAACCTCTGCTAGCTTCACACTCTTCTCTGTAGCTTGGCCTCTCTTGGCCTTCACAGTATTGAGGAGAGAGTCTTGCTGTGGATCAGGCTGTGGCTTACGAGAATGTTGTAGCTGGTGTGATCTTCTGTTCACACCCCTAAAATGTTCTCTATATCAGCAATAAGGCAGTTTCACTTTCTTATCACTCACTTTTAATTTCCTTCAAGAACTTTTCCTTTGCATTCACAACTGGGCCAACAGTGGCACAAGAGGCCTAACTTTTAGCTTCTCTTGGCTTTCAACATGCCTTCCTTACTATGCTTAATCATTTCTAGCTTTTGATTTAAAGTGAGTGATGGGCAACTCTTCCTTTCACTTGAACACTTGGAGGCCATTGGAGGATTATCAGTTGGTCTAATTTCAATAGTTTTGTGTCTTAGGGATCAGGGAGGCTTGAGGAGAGGGAGAAAGATGGAGAATGGCTGTGGCTGGAGCAGTCAGAACCCACACAACATTCATCTGTTAATTAGCCACTTTATATAGGTGTGGTTCATGGTGC
Organism: Canis lupus dingo; assembly: GCF_003254725.2. Lineage (NCBI taxonomy): Eukaryota > Metazoa > Chordata > Mammalia > Carnivora > Canidae > Canis > Canis lupus. The sequence continues at coordinate 33,063,969 of NC_064256.1, read as the reverse complement.
CCCAAAACAATTACAATAGTAACATCAAGGACCTCTGATCAAAGATTACCACAATAAATGTAATAGTAATGAAAAAGGTTGATATATTGTGAGAATAACCAAAATGTGACACAGAGACATGCAACAAGCAAATGCTGTTGGGAAAATGGTGTCAATGGACTTCATCAACACTGAGTTGCCACAAATCTTCAATTCATAATTTCACATGATCTGCTAAGTACAATAAAGGGAAGCACAGTAAAATGAGGTCAGCCTGTATTGGAGAGCAATTTTTGGAGAAAAATAAGGCAGTGAAAAATGTTATGCTCTTAAGATACACATACTATAGAAAATCTCTTTTCCTTTTTCTAAGAACAATTTAAAAAAAAGACTGGCCAGTATAGGTAGAAAATCATTTTCAAAGACTGGTGAGGAAGAGTATATGTGGAAGAAGTTCAGGTGAAAAGAAATACAACAGACCAAGGAGAAAGATCCTTCTTATCCACAGGTATTTTTTACACACTATAATATTTATAAAGAATTTCATTAATTTACTTTTATACAAAGTGAAACTAGAATGCCATGTCTTCAAGGGGACTCAATAAAATAATTATAGCTAATCCATTTATTTCAGAAATATTTGTTGACAAATTGCTATGTGACAGTAACTCTGCTGGCTATTGAGGATATAGGTTTGAGCACAAGACAGTCTCTATCCTTATATCACTTATAAACTAATGTTAGTGATAGCTAACATCACCAGGCACCATGCTATGTATTTAAAATGCATTGTTATCTTATTTATTCATCATGCAACTACCCAAATGGGAGAATGAGTTATAAAGAAATTAACTTGCCCAAACAACACAATCACTGGCAAAGCTAATAAAAAAACTGGATTGTTGAATTCGGGACTTGTCCTGTGTTTAAACCCAAATAATACTGAAGCACTAATTTAATGTATTAGTGCTATAGTCATAGTACCTTGTGTCTGAGTATTAATCATCAAATTTTAATAACTGTAACCCTTTCTTCTTACTCAAGCTTTGATTTACACTCATAAAAACTAATTTTCAGAAAAAGAAATATCTACTTTGATTTTTCTGATATTGTCAATTTGAAAAGAAATACATTACCACCGCCACCACTATCACTTCCTTCCTCCTACCCGCCGCGCCCACCCCCACCAAAAAATAACTGCTTTTCAAAAAACTAACTTGTGGAACTAAGCTTGTATTTCAACTTCAGTACAGAATTAATTCATGGCAGCATTCCCCAAATTCTGGTCATATAATGATGGTCATGGCAATATTTATACCTACTATTGCCAAAAAGTTGATCCAGTAGTTTGTCCTACTTGTCTTTGTGGTTACTTCATAACTATATATATTTTTTAAATTGATACTTTCAACGAGCATAGTACCTAACATACAGTACCAAAAGTAACCTGGTGTTTTCTTCAAAAGCAAACAAACAACAAAAACTCCACTACTGAGTGTCAATGTATACATTTTTCACAAACAGATGCCTATAAACAAGACAGATGATAATTCATAAGAATCAGCTAAATTTCAATTTTGTTAAATGGTAGAAAACCAAATAATTCTCTTCTAAGGGATATGAGGACATGTGACTCATAGCCAAAAACATTCTTTGGAATTCTATTTCCCAAATGACCTGGGTTCTTAATTTCAAGACAAAAATACCTGATTTTAAAAGATAAGCATCTACCCTGTGGGCAAAACCAATGATTTCTCATTTTTCCTACCATAAAAAGAGATTCAGGAACTCTCTAAATTATAGGTTTCAAGCAACCATTTAATTTAGATTAAATTAAACAGCAATTGTATGTTAAATAAATACGAAATGGCTCTGAAAGTATTTGTTAAAGATTAAGAATTCTGTAATACTTGGCTTCTGTTACACATTTGTTATTGCTGATTTTTAAAATAAATCACCATTTAATTGAAATACTTAAAGAACATTTACAAAGGAAAGCACAGCATTTAGTAAAACCCGTAAGGATCTAATAAGCCCCAAAGAGTAGCTCTTTAAAAAGTAGTCCATTCTCCAACAGTGTGGCAGAAAGACTGTGGTGCAAACATGGCTAGGGTCCTATACAGACATTACAAATGCCATGATTACATTTGCCAATATGGACCCAAAATGGGTTTTGTTTTAAATATCTATCTCTATATCATCAAAGTGGTTTTGGTCTGTAGGCTATAGGTCCCATCTGCTATTAAAAAATCACTGAATGGGGATCCCTGGGTGGCGCAGTGGTTTAGCGCCTGCCTTTGGCCCAGGGTGCGATCCTGGAGACCTGGGATCGAATCCCACGTTGGGCTCCTGGTGCATGGAGCCTGCTTCTCCCTCTGCCTATGTCTCTGCCTCTCTCTCTCTCTCTCTCTCTCTCTCTTTCTCTGTGTGTGTGACTATCATAAATAAATAAAAATTTAAAAAAAAAGAAAAAAATCACTGAATGAACTAAAGGTAGATGAAAATAGGAATTACCTCACATATCCATCAGACACTTGAATATAACTATCATCCTTTGGAGAAGAAAATTAAATATTCCACAGCACTGTGTGTCATGACTTTTATCTTATATTTTTTTCCTGCTTTCCCAAGTTGGAGTTAGGGGAAAATAAAGAAGCCTTCCTTTGATCATGCTAGAAGTCTTAAATCTTATGGAAGTTTCTTTGTTAATAGGCCCACTATCCAACTTTTATTATAAAATATTATAAAAACTTCAGCAGTGCAAAGATGGAGTATTTCAGGGAAGGTGGTGGCATTTTTAGGTAAAACAGTTCAAGGCACTTAAGGTATCTGAAGGATCACAAGACTGGAATATTGAGAGAGTGAAGTAAGCTGAGGCCAGATTACAGTATCAGTAGATCAAAGATAAAAAGGAGTTTCTAGGACTTTTTGGATTAGCTGGGTATGTTTAAGAATAAATGAAGGAGCATAATCTGCTGGTAATTCTAGAATTATTAGAATGGGGAGGTCATGGACTTATTTCAACAAGAGTCTGTAATGGGATTTAGCAACTGATTTTTAGACTAAAGATAATCATAGATTCACTAGGGTAGGAGTCAAACTAGAATACTTTTGGGATATGCACCTGTTGGGTCTACTGCCCCTCCCTTAAAGTTTCAGCTCAAATTTATGACAAATAGTTAAAATGTCAGGATCTAGAAATCAACAGCCAGATCTAGAGCTAAAAAATGTGGGAATTTTATTATGATGTAACCAGTGGCATTTTTCTTATCCCAGTCATAAGTGTTATAGCTTTAGAAAAAAAGAGCAACTGGGTGCCCCAAACTACCTAACCAATAATAGATGACAAAAGAAATTTAAAGTAACTATTAAAGAAACATGGCTTTTATCGTAACTATTATGTCTCAAAAGAGTTGTGCAACTCATCATACTTTTGAACTTAAATTCATTAGAGATATTATTTATTTATTTATTTATTTATTTGAAGAGATATCCAGATGTTCTTTGCCAGCTACTTTAATCCTCCCAAGACATTTGCTGATTCTTATTGCCTAAAGAATGTTAGTTTCTAGAAAAGATTACCTTAGTCAGCCCTGTGAAGAATCAGTGACAGCACCAATGTGGCACTCCTGATTATGAATTTGGATAACCTTAACCAACTATTATAATGGGTATTCTCAAGTAAATTACAGTTCAAGTCCTCTGACCTGCTGGGTAAAGCTAATTCCCATCTCTAGGTTTTTATTTCTCTAAGGATCAAGTAGAGGGGTTGGACTAAGTCAGGATTTCTTAAAGTGAGGTTGACCTCTGGCTAAATATAATTATATGCATATTTATCAAAATGCAGATTCCTGACCTTAGTTCTCAACCAAGTTGAAATCCAAATCTCTGAGGTGAGACGCAGACTCTAAATTTAAAATAAGTCTCTCAACTGAGGTCTCAGTGCTGACTACAAAATCTTAGAAGTTCCTTCCAGCTCTGCCATTTGGTTTGATGCTTTGGTATCTTTTATAATTTTGTAATAGTCACTGATTTAAGCCCACCAAAAAACAAAACAGATCTAGTTTATTTTGTTTATCAATAAAACAAATAGGTATAAAAGTAAAAAGAATAGAATACCTTGTTACTTCAGGTAACTATTTCCATGAAATAGTATAGGAGGTAGCATTTCAACTTGCCTTTCACCTCTTCCCTGTCCTGGGATGCATCCCAACAGTCCTTTTAAGTGCTATCCCTCCTTTTCTCACTAGTGCCCATAAAATACACTTTCAAGAAGAGGGTTATCTTTATCAAGAAGCCTCAGATATGGAGGTCTCATGTCAATATTTAAATATTAATATTTGAGAAACGTATTAAAAGTGCCATACTCATTGTAATAAGAGTTATATAACTATTAATTCTGGAATCAAAAAGGACTTTTCCTCTATTTAGGAAGATTTCTCAAATGAAACTGTGTCCTGGCTCTCCCAAACTATAGTCTTAAAGGACACTATTTCACTCATATTTTGGTTACCTTGTTACTATCATTTTGGTTACTCTTATGATCAATTATAAAGAGTAAAGTGCCAACACAAAGAAAGCTTTCTGCTAATGATAAATAGGTTATATTTATAATAGGCAGTTCTTTGGAAACAATCATTTGCAAAATGACATATAAATATCCTTTTGGCTTACGTTTCTAAAGATAATAAAATTATCCCTATGCACATTGACTTTTCTTTATAATTAAGTCTTCTCATTAATCATGACTTATTCTTTATTAAGTTTTTATTGAGGGAAGTTTTCTGTGTGGTACTTGCCTCCTTATTACTATTTCAAAGTGCAAGGCCTGATTTGAATAGACATATTACATTATTAAACAGAAAGACTTGGGCTATGTTAAAATAACCAGAGAACTAGATTTAAGAGGCCATGATTCTCAATGGAAAACTTTTTAGATCCTGCGATTAAAATAAAGTTTATTAATAGGAGAACTCTGGTGATTTCCAACTGCCATCATCACTGAGCACATAAGGAAAGGGAGGTTCTTAGGACACTTCATCATTTTAACTTGCTGATTCAATCAAATAATTGGGACTACTGAAGTTTTGTTTCTGACTGAAAAATGGAGGTAGTAGAAGAATCTGTAGGGATAAATGATCCAACTGGTTGTGTGTGACTACAGTATGTAAGAATACGATAACTTTTTGGTGTGGGAAAGACAGGCAATAAATAAGAAACAGTAATAAGAAGATAGCTATTTTAGTGGCTTCATTTAGGAGCAATTTTTTTTAATAAATTAATTTTTTATTGGTGTTCAATTTACCAACATACAGAATAACCCTAGGAGCAATTTTTGATGATCATGTGAAAAAAGCATGCAATTCTTATGTCTATTCTTAACATAAGCAAATGGAAAAATTATAAATAGATGTCTCATCTAAATTTCTTAATATCTCTTGATATCAATTAATTTAATTAATTAAAATACATTAATATCTCTTAAATATACAATATCTCTTTACTGATACTCTCATTTTCTGCATCGTTAACCTTTTTTTTCTCCCCTGCATTATGAAACTGTCTTCTTAACTGGCCTTGTGCCATCACACTGTCAGGTTCTCCTCCATCCCCTTCTCCTCTAAATCTCCTTGCCAGTTCCTTTAGCTCCTTCATCCAAAAAATATGGGTTCTCTCAACATTCTGCCTTCAACACTCTACCCTCCCGCTGCAAACTGTCCATCAGTGAATCTTTTCACTGCCATAGTTACATCTATTCACTAAGTTAATACTGAGATTTCCATTAGTCCTTTCCTTTTCTAGATCTACTTCTCAATCATAAATTGCTGGTAGAGCATTTCTTTTCATATCCCAATCTAATTAACCAGGTCTAAATACTATCCATTATCCATCTTCTATAGTTTCTCCTCCAAAAATCCCCTTAACATGTATAAATGATAATGCTCAAACTACTAGGCTGGTAATCCAGGCCCCAATATGCCATATCGTCAAATTGTAATTCCTATTAGGCTTTTCTTCCAAAAAGTGCATTGGATAACAGCACAGATTTGGGAGTTTGAATTCTATTTCTCTCTCTGTCACCAGTGTCATCTCAGACATGTAGTTTAATGTCCCTGAGTCCCCATTTCTTTTTCTGTAAACTGGGGATATTAACACTTGAAGTTAAGGTAAATACATGAAAGAGTGCACTTATCTACTTAAGCACAATGTGAGGACAAAGTAAAGCCCAACAAATGGTTGTAAAGAACAAATGTGATACATTTGCTTGTGTCCTTCTTTCCATCTGCTCTTTTCTCCTCCTCTCATCTATGTCTAACTCATCATTGAAGATGGCTCCAGCAGAAATTTCCCTGATCACTACACATTTTGCCTACAGAACACACTTAACCAGATACTGTCTTTTCTTGCATATATATCTTATTTTCAACCTAATTGTAAGATGTGGAAAGAGTAATTCAACATCCCAATTTTTGGCACATCAGCCAATAAGCTAAAACAATAGTATTTACTGAATAACCAAATGCCATTGTTCTCCATACTAACTAAAGTCCAAGGGACATTTAGATTGAGCAGTACCCATGCTTGAATCTGAGTTTTTAGTCATGACTGACTCTAAACATTGTCACATTTGAGCCAGGGAGATCAGTGCTTTGGCATTCTCTTTGCTCTTTCTCCGGGAATGTAGGATGATTTTGTATTTGTGAACTTTGAAAGTATTTTAGCTCACCTTTACTGTCTCTTTTCTGTCTGCCACATGTGTTCACAGAATTTGGAAGGTAATGTGAAATCTGAAGTGCATCGTCTCCTTCTTTTGGGCACTATATAATCTCCAAATGTAACTTAAAATGAGCAAAGTGTGGACTCGACCCAAGCAATGCTCAGAAAAGCCTCTCAAGGTCCGGAAATAAACATTTTGGGATACTCTGCAGGCCAGATGTGCAGACAAGATGGCATGTGGGAAAAGAAAGAACCCAAGCTCCTTAAATCTAGCATATTATCAGGGTAGCTTACTTTTCTTTTCAAAGACAGGGAGGGGGAGCTCTTCATTCCTGGCTGCTTTTTACCCACACTTCCATGGATATTTGCTAATATCGATTAAAAGAGAAAGACAGGTAGTTTAAGAGTAATTTCTCTAATACGTAGGTAGAAAGCAAACCCCAAATCCAAAAGTGTTTATGTTTATTTCTCTCTGAGGCCCAATAGCTTCTATATCCACCTCATTAGCCACATGATAGAATTCACCAAAATCCTATACCACTTTACTGTATTATCTTGAGCAAACCATGCTGCCACTGTGAGATGCTCTGTATTCACTACTTCATTTGTAAAACTAGGAAATTGTAGATGATATCGAAGTTCCTTTGCATCTACAAGTCTACCTTAGTGAAGGACTAATCTTTTCCCCCACATAACAGAGCTCTTCAGGTCAAGCTCTAATTACTCTCTTTGGCACTCAAAGAAATGGCTGCCAAATTTCTAGCTGGTGACTGACATTTCATATCCACGCTAGTGCACTTTCAAACACAAACCATCCCGAGCCTTTCTTTGTTCTTTGGAAATGTCTGTTTCCGTCATCCCAAGAAAATGCAAGAACAGCCAAATGCAGGTGTTTGGGCATGGCCTAACAACTATGGTTCTTTGTCTTTTTACTTTTTTTTTTTTTCTTTTTGAGGGGGATCTGTTTTAATGTACAGAAAAGTCACAAAGCCTGATCCCAAAGTCTTGACATCCCCTCTGGTTGTCTGAAATTCCCTCTGAAGTTCATGGGTATTCTGTACTCCATAGGCCCAGGTTCATAATTGGTAAATGAAGAAATATCCAAAGGAAGAGAATTTTAGTTAACAAGGAAAAAAAAAAAAACCCTTAACACAGAAAAAGTGATTTTGTTGTTGTTGTTGCTGGGAAAAATGGGAGTTTAAACAGCACATTTATTTCGTTTTAATTTCTGGGCTGTCAGACATCAGCTCTGAAGCCCTGATTCGGAACACATGCGAGGTCCCTTTGAAGTTCTGGCTGCATTTCTTAACAATGGCAGAGAGATATAAAGAAATTAAACTGCAACATAATCATGAAACAAAACTTCTGGACTCCTGATTTACAAATTGTCATTATTTCATTATCTTAGGACTTCATTTTCAAAGATTCATTGTGGTGCATACATTTTTATAATTTTTTTTTTTTTTTTTGGTTAAACTCAAGCTTCAACCATACTTTTCACTTCCAAAATGAAGCATTCTACTCTTATTTTAATCAACTAAAAAATAGTTTATTGTGGTTTTCTGAAGAGAGGAAAGGAACTGGGAAATTTAGAGCAATATATTAAATAGAACCTTTCTGATAAAGCCATTGCAATATACAGTTTAGCTCCTAAAATACCCAATTCTCTTGGCATAAAGACAAAAATGTACCTTAAATTTTTAGGCAGTCCAAAGAAAATGTCTACTTTGATTTCATGCTCTAATTACAAATGATCTTTACCAAAGATTTCAAGGATCCTGAATGAAAACTGCATTTCAAATTTGGTTTGGTAGATGCCACATTTAAACATACACACATGCACACACGCAAACTGATTTCATGTTGTCACTCACTGGTCATACATATTTATTTGAGAAAATTATGGAATTTTGTAATCTAATTGCCTCTTTAAAATCTATATGCAAATATGATAGGCTAAAAGAGGCTTAGTGCCTAAAATCATTTTTCTTTGTTATTTTTTTTCTGTAATCTCTCACAGGCTTTATCATATTAAGTATTCTAATATTTATGTTCTTTCCAAATATTGCTATGCTTTATTCTACCTCTTTCTAGTTTTAGAATGAAATTTTCCCTCTAGGGCTTCCTTTGTGCTATAATCCTAATTGTCAAAATTTCAAAAATTATGGTTTTTATCCAATGTATTGACCTTCAATACACTTTTGAGGAATACTTGTCATTTTTTTATTTCAAGTTCCAACTTCATACACCAAATTGATATGGGAAGTTGAAAGACCTTTCTCATCAGTGGTCAGATCATACTGACTTGTGAGAACTGGCTGCTAAATTTTCAGAAACGTTGTGAGCCTGTAAACACAGCCATTCTTAAATTATATATATAATATTATATATTACTTATATAATATATAAAAAACAAAAATTACATTAAAAACAAAGGCATTAATATTCAAAACTTATCACTTCCTAATTATTTTAGTACTTTTGCTATTGTTTATGCTCCTGGGGTTATTTGCATCTATTGTATTGATGTGGTGAAAAAATTTATGATACTTTGCTCTTGTACATCTCTTCTCAACTTGTGAAAGTGACTTCACATTGGTAGTTGAAATTGGCCAAGTGGGAGTATTATAGCACAGGCCTATTTGTTTTTTGTTTTGGAGAATTAAACATTTACCTGCATACCATTAATTGTCCTCTATACCTGAATTATTCAAAATAATTAATTTATAATGATCACTTTATATTTTATCCTGAGAATTTCAATTAAGAATTAGAAGCTGGAATTTGTTTTTATTAGTCTTACTTTTGGGGTAAGGATTGAAGGGAAGAATTGGAATATATGAAACTATTTCTACCATTTCTACCTGCCTATAGCCTGAAACTCCTCATACTTTCTTCTTCTGCCTAGTATTCTTTAATCCTTTCACTGTTATTCAATGTATTGATTTTCCTTTTACATTCCTAGCTTCTAGGGTTTTAATTTCTCCTCTGCCTAGAATAAAATTGCATTTTCACATCTATTGAACCACTTCTTAAAGCTTTAATGAAAACTTACATACTTTTGATGTCAACAGTAATTAGGAAGGTTGGTATAAAATTCCTCTCATTTTCTGGCACAGGATCAGGCACATGTGGTCCAAATGAAACATAAAGAAAATTGTACATATATATGTTTTTTAAAAGGAGTGCAGAGTAAAGTGTGTATTGCTATGTCATTACCTTAGAATTCTGGACTGTAAGTGTCTAGAAGGGAGGTACCAAGTATGTCAAGTAGCCTAATCCCTTAAGTATTAAATAATCATCAGATGGTTTGCCAAACTTCCTCCCATTCTACTTTGACAACAGCCTCCATCTACAAACGAAAAACATTTCGATGTCAAGTAGTTTAAATTTTATTATTCTGATATGAATGACTGTCTTGAATACAAACAGATTTTAGACATAGAAAATTAAGATCTCTTCCTTTAGAAGGGATGTGGAAAAGATTTGGGTAAGAACTGGAGAAAATTTGACCATGGAAATTAGCCATGTGTTGAAAAGACTGCATTATTTATATACATTGCTATCACCTTTGGTCTAGCTCTCAAGAATGCTAGATATCCTTCAATGTCCAAAAGAGAAATAGGGAATTTTTAGGCAGAGAAAATATTCATTTATTGCACTAAAACTAAATACAGCTTTTTCACTTAAAAGTCCTCTTTAGGTAGTTTTCTATTATTTAAGGTCAGTATTATTTATAGTGCATGGTGATAACATTAACCTAAACACGTTACCTGAGTTCTAGTATAACATTTAAGGGAACACAAGCATGTCTTTGATGAAAGTGGAAGACCTAACTCTCAGGCCTAACTAGGTTCAACACAAATCTGTCTCATCCCAAATTCTAGCAAGAGAATTACTCTAGTTTTTTATTAAATCATTTCAAGTAATGTCACATACAATTAAATTTTGTTTAAATCAGATGAATATTTCTTAAACTCCACAATATCAACATTTTTAATCAGTTAATGCTTTTTTATAGGGAACTATCTTGTGCTTGTATTATGTTTGGTAAAATACCTGAGCTCTATACCCACCAGATGCTAGTAGTATCATCCAGCTGTGACAACAGCAATGTCTCTAGACATTGATAAATATACTCTGGAATGCAAAGTCATCTTGAGTTGAGAACAACTAAATTAGGCAGATTTTCAATACAAATGTTAATTTGACATGAAACACATTTTTAGAGTTTTTAAATCTATTTATTAAAAAAAACATAATAATAGGACTTTCACTTGTTGGATATTTCTGTAGTTTTCAAAAAATTTTAAAACATTATCTCATTTAATTCTTGTAACGACCTAAAAATATAGGTTTTTATATCCATTTTTGTCGATGAGAAAACTGAAAATAACTTGCAAAGATCACTCAGCTATTATGCTAGACACAAATATATTTAATTTTAAAGTTCCTATCTACATATTCAATGAAAAATTACTAAGCTTTGACCCTGGAGAAGCAGTGTAATTGACATGGCTCGTAGCTTTTATATTACTTCTAGGATATGATGCTTTTAAAACAATATACCTAAATTTTTAACGTACCAACTATGCCATGCAACATCTAAAAATAGATTCCATATAAAATTTTTTATACAGCCTCTTCACATATTGAAGAAAAATACTTCATAAAAATTATCTCTTCTATTAGAATAAAACACATTATCATGAAAACAGCATTGTAAAAATATCTAGAATATACTAGGTGTACATACTATGTGTACATAGTAAAACATACTATGACGTATATTATAGGTATAAATTTGATCAGAACCAATTCTATAGAAGTCACCTTTAAGTCTCACTTTGAAGGTTCTTTTGGATCTGAATGATGCTGAAAATTACCCTACATTGTTTTACCTACTCTGAACATAGCACTGTTTTAACCAATATGTCACTATATTACCAAGAATAAGGTAAAGTATAGGAATACCTCATGTACTATGCATGTTGCCCTTAGTACATTTTGCTTTCTTTCCAGGATTACAGATTTCCTGTCACGGGGTTACAAGATACTGAGGATCATTGGTCCATCCTTTTCTAAGGAATTATATAGCTATGGCTCCAAAAGTATGTGACCATTCTCATAAGGATGGACACTATGATATCACTAGTGGATTCTACTTTGTTTTTTAAGGTTGTGGTATAACTCACCTATAGTCAAATTTTGCCTATCACACATAACGACATCACAAAATCTGGGAAATTCTTAAACTAGCAATATGACTTAACTGGTAAAAACATGAATGACAGAACATTGATATACATTATAACATCTTATGACATGCTCTTTCTTTAAAAATCTTTTTAGACAAAACTTCAATACTTAAGAATAAAGTAATTTAAAATTCCTACTATAAAAATTCGTATTACACCTCATCTAGTTACAAGTGGTTTTAATATATAGTTAATCTGGGCATTGTCTATTTTACCTGGGAAATATTTTCCAAATCATAGTAGTCTAGTGATTTTTGTGAGAACCTCCTTCCTCCACCTTTATGTTAAACTCATTTTTCCCCAAACAAAATTATAAAGAAAAAAGTCCACCTTCCTATGTTTTGAATGGCATTATATCCTGCAGCATAGATTCCCTACCCTTGGTATCATTTGGTTTTTATTGGAGCTGATTTCCATACAACCTGCTGGCAGTTTCTAAGCTTTGCGATGCACATGGAGTTGGTTTCTTTTTTCATGTAAAGATGTTATACTAAATTCTCTGTCAAATCACTTTACTTTTCCTTTAACCCTTATTGCTACCAGTATTATCCATTTTTGTTTGCTGTCACACTCCCATACTTTCATCACTCCCAAAAAGTAAGTTCCATAAGGACAGTAAATTTGTCTTTGTATTCTCATAAATGCATCCCCAGCAACATTACTTAGGGTTGCAGTAGGAAACAGATAGCACCTCAAAGAGTGTGAGGAGAGAGTTTAATAAAGGGACTTTTTACTGAGGCAAAAGCAACATACGAAACAATGGAACTACTGCAACCTTTAGGCATGAGGGGCAATGAAAAGAAGTAAGAGAAGGGGACAAAAGGCCATGTGATAGAAGCTGTAATGTTAGGTAGAAGAATGTTGCCCTTGTCCAAAGCCAGGTGGGAGTAGGAGTAGGTGTCTTGTCCTCTAGGCTTCTGCCAGTACTCTCAGTAGCCACTATCATCTAGAATCAAGGGGGCATGGTGCTTCCTAGGGCACTAAGCAGGTTGGAAAGCTGATGTGGAGGGGAGCTAACAGATAACAATGCTCATATTTAAAATTCACTAAATGAAAGACTATGTTCTCCAAATGATAGGGAGGATTAGCTTCCCTTATCACGAAGAGGAAGGAGTGCTAATGGGACAGCATATACATTTTGACAGCAATAGAACACCAAGAACTTGTGAAATTGGGAGTAGGAGAACAGAAAACATCCCTAGGCCTTTTCTTGGCACAAAGTAAGTGAAAATACCTGGCTTCAAATGAATCACATGAGTTGGACAGTGAACAATGGCAACCATAATGGACTAAAGGCTACAGCTCCCTCTGAAACTTTTTAACTATGTAATTCTCCTCAATCTCACTCAAGTCTAAGCAAGACTTTGAGGATGGTTAGAGGGCTTCCCACTGAGTTATGATGAGGATCTAGCAAGTGGGAAACTATGAGCCAGATAAAATTTTATTTAGAATAATAAACCAGTGCAATATTTTATCAATCCAAGGATTTTAGAGTAATTTAAGGCCTGCTATCTAGTTCCTATTCTTCCAAATAGACTTTAATCTCCATCAGGGTTATTATGGCTTGAATTATGTCTCCCCCAAATTCATATTCCAATCCCCTAGTACCTCAGAATACAGCCATATTTGGAGATAGGATCTTTAAAAAGTGGTTAAATTAAAATGATTCCATGAAGTAGGACCTTAATCTAATATTACTAGTGTTATAAGAGAGGGAGAGACATCTACAAGTCAAGGAGAGAAGATTCAGGAGACATCAGACTTCCTGACATCTCGGTTCTAAACTTTGAACTACCAGAACTATGAAAAAATAAACTTCTGTTGCTTAACCCTGTAGTATTTTGTTACGGCAGGTCTACTGAACTAATACAAGAGCTAAGGCTATATCTTATACTATCCACAATTTATCATCATAGTGGCAGCATGGTGCCTTGACCATGAGAGCTGCATTGTGAATTCTGTGATTTGTTAGCTGTATTGGTTAATTCTTTCTAATACATCAGGAGTGTGAAGAACATTGTGTCTTTCATAATTATCTTCTACATCCATTGTATAAATATGTGAAGTAGAAAATAAACTTTACTATTTCAGTAAATTTCTACTTCTTACTAAAGTAGAAAATAACCTTATCCATTAAAAGAAATTTGGAAAAATCATATTTTTATCTAAAATATTTTAAAGCTTGTACTTATTCCAATTTTTGGGTGTTATTGGAAAGATAGGAATTGTGCCTATTGTAATTATGAGTATTTCAGCCTCAGACATTCAGCTGAATCTCTGTTCCCAAATGTAGCCAGCAAATTCTGATTCTATATCCTTTGCCAGTTGTATAAAGGTCACGTAGAGGTGAGCAGAATATGAGGTATCTGGGTCCAATTCCATGTGAAACATTAATGTGACTCCAGATTGATAAACAATAGAGAGAGGGAACAGCATGCTGAACTACAAAGATCCCAAACCAGAGTAAGCCAAACAGTACATTCTTGACTAATGGTGATTGGCAATGAAAGGGAGAAGTGCCCATAGGAACAAATAGAAGCTCCATTTTGGTTTAATACATAGGTAGGACATATGAGATTATTTGGAAGTAAGAGGACTGAACACATGAAAGTAAAGAGCTGACAAGAAGGACAAGTAAATAGTTAACATTTTCTGGAAAAATATGAAAATTTACCATTTTTTATGGTTAACTGCTGGAAGTCAGTGAGATCATGGGAACAGAGAAAATTAAGAAAGTTAAAACAGATTCTTTATGAATGTCCTATGAAACTGGAAGAAAGGAAATTCTACTGAAGGTCATCTTGAAGGAGTGACAAAAGGAAGAATATACAAGCTTAAAAGGATTATTACAGATTATCTACAGGCAAACCATGGATATATTGCAAGTTTGGTGCCCGACCATCACCAGAGAGCAAACACACAATAAAGTGAGCCCAATGAATTCTTTAGTTTCTCAGTATTGATAAGAGATAGGCTTACACTATAATTGTAGTTTATTAAGTGTCCAATAGCATTACACCTGAAAAGGCAAAATACATAACTTAAGTAAAATATTTCATTGCCAAAAAATTCTAACTACCAACATTTGCTGAATATTCAGGTGGTTTGGCATTTTCTTAAAATAAGACAACAGTGAAATTTTCTGCATCGATGGGATCTTCCTTTTGCAAATGGATTTCTCTGCAGCATGTGGTGTTTGACAGATTTTACCCACAGGAGAACTTCTTTCAAAACGGGTGTCAATCCTCTCAAACCCTGTGGCTGCTTTATCAACTGAGTTTATGTAATATTCTGAATCCTCTGTTGTCATTCCAATAATCTTCACAGCATCCTCAGCAGGAGAAGATTCCATCTCAAGAAACCACTTTCTTTGCTCATCCATAAGAAGGAACTCCTCAATCATTCAAGTTTTATCACGAGGTTGTATCAATTCAGTCCCATCTTTGGGCTCCACATCTAGTTCTAGTTCTCCTGCTATTTCTACCACATCTGCAATTATTCCCTCCTCTGAAGTCTTGAACCCCTCATGGTGTTCCATGAGGGCTAGAATCGACTTCTTCTAAACCCCTGTGAATATTGATATTTTCATCTCCTCCCACAAACCACAATGTTCTTTTTTATTAAGGTTTTATTTATTTATTCATGACAGACACAGAGAGAGAGGCATAGACAGAGGCAGAGGGAGAAGCAGGCTCCCCACAGGAAGCACGACGTGGGACTTGATTCCTGGACTGGAGATCACACCCTGAGCTGAAGCCAGACACTCAACCACTCAGCCACCCAGGCATCCCAACACAATGTTCTTAATGGCATCTACAGTGGTACATCTTTTCAATTTACACTGCCCAGATTCATCAGAGAAATCACTGCCTATGAAGGCTGTAGCCTTATGAAAAGTATTTCTTAAACAAGAAGACTTGAAAGTTGAAATTACTCCTTGATCCACAGACTGCAGGATGGATGCTGTGTTAGCAGCCAGAAAACAACATTCACCTTGTTGTATGTTTCCACCAGAGCTCTTGGGTGACCAGGTGCACTGTCAATGAGCAGTCATGTTTTGAAAAGAATCTCTTCTCTGAGCACTAGGTCTCAACAGCGGGCTTAAAGTATTCAGTAAACCATGTTGTAAACAGATGTACTGCCAGCCAGGCTTTGTTCCATTTACAGGATGTAGGTAGAGTCGATTTAGCATAATTCTTAAGGGCCCTACGATTTTCAGAATGGTAAATGAGTATCGGCTCCCACCTAAAGTCATTTGCTGCATTAGTGCCTAACCAGAGAGTCAGCCTATCCTTTGAAACTTTGAAGCCAGGCATTGACTTCTCCTCTCCAGCTATGGAAGTCCTAGGCGGCATCGTCCTCCAATAGAAAGCTGTTCTCTGTACTATGAAATCTCTTGATTAGGGTAGCCACCGTCCTCAGTTACCTTACCTACATCTTCTGGATAAGGTGCTGGACCTTCCACATCAGCACTTGCTGTCCACCATGTACTTTTATGTTATGGTGATGGCCTCTTTCCTTAAACCTCACGAACCAACCTCTGCTAGCTTCACACTCTTCTTCTGTAGCTTGGCCTCTCTTGGCCTTCACAGTATTGAGGAGAGAGTCTTGCTGTGGATCAGGCTGTGGCTTACGAGAATGTTGTAGCTGGTGTGATCTTCTGTTCACACCCCTAAAATGTTCTCTATATCAGCAATAAGGCAGTTTCACTTTCTTATCACTCACTTTTAATTTCCTTCAAGAACTTTTCCTTTTCATTCACAACTGGGCCAACAGTGGCACAAGAGGCCTAACTTTTAGCTTCTCTTGGCTTTCAACATGCCTTCCTTACTATGCTTAATCATTTCTAGCTTTTGATTTAAAGTGAGTGATGGGCAACTCTTCCTTTCACTTGAACACTTGGAGGCCATTGGAGGATTATCAGTTGGTCTAATTTCAATAGTTTTGTGTCTTAGGGATCAGGGAGGCTTGAGGAGAGGGAAAAGATGGAGAATGGCTGTGACTGGAGCAGTCAGAACCCACACAACATTCATCTGTTAATTAGCCACTTTATATAGGTGTGGTTCATGGTGCCCCAAAACAATTACAATAGAAACATCAAGGACCTCTGATCAAAGATTACCACAATAAATATAATAGTAATGAAAAAGGTTGATACATTGTGAGAATAACCAAAATATGACACAGAGATATGAAACAAGCAAATGCTGTTAGTAAAATGGTGCCAAATACTTGCTCTACGAAGGATTGCCCCAAACTTTATCTGTAAAAAACACAAGATGTTGGAAATATAATAAAGCAAAGTACAATAAAAGCAAGTATACCTGTAATTTTGGCTTAACACTTACATTGAATAGGTAGTATGCGAGTATTTTACATGAACTATGAATAAAGCTTAGTTATTATAAAGGAGGATACTGAAGTTTTTAAGGATGTTAGTAGCCTAAATTCATGTGGCTTCAAAAGGTGGTGGAGTCAGGACCCAAATCCAGGTTTGCCTGGCTCTACAAGTCCTTGCTATAATTAACCACCAGGCTGAAATTCCATCAATTCTCAAAGTGCTCCCTTTTTCCTACTGTGATCCATAAACTTATTCTTTGGTCTAAACAGGTACATTGTTTGCAAGTAGCTCATACAAGTAAATTACTGAATATATTTATTCATTTCCCTGTGAATAACTTTACATTATGCTTTTTAAAAATATATCAGACTGACCCTTTCTGCACAATTTGTTTTGTTCAACCCATAGCACAATATCATGCATAAATTAGTGGTCTTACTGTAGATTATCATCCTTTCTAAAAAATACTGCAAGGAATGAGATCAGTGAGAGTGGGTCAGAAAGCTTACACATTTAGGGGAGAGAAGTGTTTTACTTATAAATAGCGTGAAATTTCTTTTTCCCAATATTTTCTATTCCTCAGGTATTCCTTTTTTGTTTATGTGCTAGTTTGATTACTTAGCCAAATAATTATATTCTAGGAAATCCAACAAGATGTTTAACTGAGCTAAAGTACATTTTTATTTCAGTGATGCAATTTATTCAATCAAATATTTTCCCTTGCCCTTGTCAATTGCTTCAGTTGCTCACAGGCAATTCTATTAAGAATGAAATATTGTTGGGGGGGGGTCTCAAAAAGTGCTTTATCTTCATTATACTGAAAATTCTATTCCAAACAAACCTTTGGGGAAATCTGTTTTACTGACATACTTTACTTTCATAGTTTGTTTCAAACACAGGGAGTTTTTCTTGCCAAAGCCTCATTTTTCTCCTTTTGGCTAAAAGCTCTATTCTGGAGACTGTTCATTTCCCCCCACCCCTCAGTGGGATTTCACCATGATGACTCTCCTACGGACACATTAGAGGGCTTTGCTCTAATCCATATTTTACTAAACGGCTCCAGGAGTGAAAAGGACCTTCACGAGGACTTGGTTAAACAAATCTTTAAATTCAATAAAATGTTTTTAAGTTGCAAGAGAAAGCAGCATTAGTGCACATTCCCAAGAAGGGCAGACACTTCACTTTTCAGTCATCATTTAGGATGGAGTATATTCTCTTTGAGATTAGTTGCAGAGGCTTCAGCCTCTAGGGGCAGTTGACTATGAGAATAAATAGCTTTACTGAATAGCACAACACGGTTGTGACTTAAGCTATTTCTTTTTTTATATATAAATTTATTTTTTATTGGTGTTCAATTTGCCAATATATAGAATAACACCCAGTGCTCAACTCATCAAGTGCCCCCCTCAGTGCCCGTCACCCAGTCACCCCCACCCCCCGCCCACCTCCCTATTTCTATACATTCCATACCAACTTTATGTGTAACTTTCCTCTTCCACTTGAAAGGGTTACTGAAAGGGTAGAAGAAAATAAAGTAGGTAAGATCAAAAAGACTGTGATCAAGTTGAATATGACTTATTCCTGGGAGAAATGAAAAAGAAAACTACTTGTTAAATACAGTAGATTGGAAATATATATAAGCAGGTCTAATAAATAAATTTTAAAAAGGAAATATATATAAGCAGGTCTAAGAATAAAAAAGATGAAACATATTAGACCAATTCATAGAGCCTATTTTTTAGAGTAAATTGGCTTGGTTATGAAAACAATTCTATCAAATGTTCAGGAAATGGGTAAAATGAACCACATTGGTTGAAATATAGTTTGTTAACAGTCATATTTGTATATGCCAAAATATCCATTATATCCAGTGAAGAAGAGGCAACTAAATGGTTAATGCAGTCACTATCCACAATCATAGAGATTAATTTTATTAGGGTGAGGGAATCCCCTAAAGGCATGAAATTCTCTCAGTTGACTGATAATAACAAACAGGCTTGCCAGAAACAAACGGTTGTACAATATCCACTAGATAATGTGTTCGATAGATGTAGTTTAAATATCAAGTCTAGCTTTTCTTTTTCCTAATGTCAGTAATGCAGATAAAGACAGATCTTTAAAGAAGGATGTTTTAAAAGTTTGAGATATTTTAATTTTGCCCCAGCAGAGAATGAAAGAATTAGAGGAGAAAATATAGTATTCACACACACTCAGATACACACACATACACACACAAATGAGCATCTGATCTGTTGCAGTATGTGAGCCCTGGGAATAAAGCATCTTGTTGGGAATCTCTATAGTATTTTATTAGACAATCATGATTAATGTCACAAAATTTAAGCAATCTTTGAAAAGAAGTCAAATGTGCCACAAAAATTCACTTGATTGTGCCAGTGGGAATATTTCCTAACATAGCCTCAAACTTCAAAAATAGTATAAAGCATGCAAATGGAGTAAGGGGCAGAGTGCTTCCATGTCTTCCCAAGTATATTTAATTTATTTAACAGAAAAATGTTGGGAAAATTGTGGCTCTCATTAGCATGAGAAAGGAGAGTCCAGTGGTATCTATACACTGGGTTGTTCACATGTTGTTTTTCCCAGGGCAAGTGAGGTATTCAAACCTCTTATTGCTTCATGTCACCAGTCTGTAACCCAGATTGTAACTTTAAGATGTTATCTCCTCACTGCTCAGATAAACAGCCCATTATGTTTTTATGGTAGGCAGTTCCGTATCCTCAGGGGATTAGAAGATATTGGCTGGGGTGTGTGGTTCTCTGCTAGACTACCAAGGAGTTCATGGGATCTTGCTTGGACTATATCTTTAAGCAAACACCTCTCTCATAATGGTGTCTCACACTGCCTTCTTGGCCATGGACTTCAAAAGCTGATTGCAGGGAGGGCCAAGAAGGCAATAACCCTTAATATAACAGAACTAGACTAGAAGGGACAGACAGGGCAAAGGTAAGGCGTCTCTGAGGTTGGCATTTGTGAGTTTAGCCACATGGGGTGAATAGAGGCCATCTGTTCTTGAATCTGCGAACTCATAGGTTTCACACCATCCCAGGATCAAGTACATTTCATTCTTACTGCTCAGTACTGTAGAACTTTCCCAATCTTAATGATACATATTTTAAGTTTATTTACCTTTGTTCTCTAAATAATGATAATAATGCATAGCTGCAAACGTGTGTCCATGTGTGTGTCTATGTATATGTGTTCGGGGGACTTGAGTTGTTCTTTGTGGACTTAAAAATAAAACTATCACAATTAAAACAAAACTCAAATATGTTTCAGGAAACACATACATCCTTTGAGGAGGGACAAAGAAAACCTCTGAAATGTTGTGTTGCTGGAATTCTTTGCTTTCTTTGGAGTACATTGTATGAAGAGGTTTTTGTTTTGTTTTGTTTTTTTGTTTCTTAATTAGAGAAACTCCCTTTTTGAGATCCGTATACAGAGGAACCCCCTCTTCTGTCATCTTTCAAATAGTTGTGCATATTATCAACTATTTCAAAGAATATGTCATTTCAGAAAATACCCAAAACATTCTCATTTTTGAGATTTGGAAATAAGAAATAGAAACTTGAGTTCTCCTGTTAATATTCCTTAAAAAAAAAAGATTTTATTTATTTACTTCAGAGAGAGAGAGAAAGAGAAAGAGAGAGAGTGTTCATGTGAGTGGGGAAGAGGCAAAGGGAGAAGGAGAGAATCTCAAGGACACTCCCTGCTGAATGCAGGGCTCCATCTCATGACCTTGAGACCACAATATGAGCTGAAATCAAGAGTTCAACACACAACCAACTGAGCCGTCCAGGCATACCTCTTCTGTTAATATTTCAAACCCGATATAAAATCATTTTTATATGCCAGGTCACTAATAGTATGTAGCTTATTAAACATTAGATATGATTTATATGGATATCTGCCTTTATCTACACTACTTGGTAGATGACAAATCATAATGAATAATTCAAGGCTTATTCACTGATTTTAAATATAATTAACCCACTGCACTTATACTGATTCTTCGTAAGTTAGCTTATCCACTGTATTTTCTTCTCTTTTTTCTTCTCTCTCTCTCTCTCTCTCTCTCTTTGTCACCATGTCTTCTGAAGTAATAATTAAAATACCACTACTTTAAATTTTGGAATAAACCGTGTAATAAAATTTTTATCTTCTAGAGCCTATAAAAGTATGATTTATTTAACCAACATAAAATTGAAACTTGCTATTAATGAATGACAGTATTTCCCTATCAATGTCTTTAATACAACCTAGCCTAGCTATCAGATTCTTCATTAATCTCAGTAATATAATAAAAAAGAAGAAAACAAGTTCATGTTTAGGTATAGGAAGCATGACTAACTTTCTGAAAAATGATGTCAGTCCTAACACCAAGGCACTAAGTTAACTCAATCATACTAATTGCTTCTTACTACATCAGAACTCAGTTCAAATATAAACACAACAAAGAAAGTGCCATCTATTGATGGGACACTGAATCAGCATCTTGATTCTGAGAGAGAACAGTCTATAGCTCATCCAAAAGTTATGTTTTCAATCAGCAAAACCATAGCAAATATATCCTAAGATTAAAACATGATTTCTCATTAATAACAGTTTACGTGGTAGAGATTCCAAAACCTAAGCCTTTGGAAACCTTCCCTACCCAATAACTATCTAACTCAGCAATCTTCATACCTTTTTGGTAGCATAATCTTAACTGAATGTGAAAAATTATTTACTCTCTTGCATATTTAAAAGGGATGTCTAATATTTTTCTGAACTAGTGTTTTTTTGTTTGTTTGTTTGTTTTTTAAAGGTGCATTTCAGGGATGCCTGTGTGGCTCAGCGATTGGGCATCTACCTTTGGCTCAGGGCATGATCCTGGGGTTCTGGGATCAAGTCCTGCATCAGGCTCCCCATGGGGAGCCTGTTCTTCCCTCTGCCTATGTCTCTTTTTCTCTCTCTGTGTCTCTCACAAATAAATAAATAAAATATAGGTGCACCTTTAAAAAAATAAAGGTGCATTTTAAATATACTGTATAAGTGATTTAAAAACATTTTCTCAGAGCACCTGGGTGGCTCAGTGGTTGAGCATCTGCATTTGGCTCAGGTTGTGATCCTCGAGTCCTGGGATCAAGTCCTGCAACACGCTCCCTGCAGGGAGCCTGCTTCTTCCTCTACGTCTCTGCCTCTCTCTGTATGTCTCTCATGAATAAATAAATAAAATCTTTAAAAACAAAAAAAAATTTCCTCAAGATATGGACCACTTGATTCAGCTTGTTCAAATTATGGAAAACATCTACCATACAATGGAATTGGTAATTCCAATCCTTTTTGTCATACCAATCGACTAAATCAGACTTGATCTTTTCTTATATCTATACTGCCATTATTATATGCATGTTTCTCTTAATATGCCATTAACACTTACCATATTTAATGATTCAATATATGTTCTTAAATGAAACAAATCAATCAACAAATGATTCAATAATTAAGAACTAGTTCTACTGAGACATAAAATAAGGCTTTGTAAGGACAGTAGCTATGTATAAGTTCATGCTTCAGAAGAAGTGATTTCTTTAAATGCACAAAATATATTTTGCTAATTTCTATACATACAAAAATTCAAATGTTACTATCATACTTTTTTGTTCCTAAAGAGATTGATTCATAGGAGACATTTTAAGAATGACAGTAAAAAGTAACAATCTAGAAAGGCCACACATGGACATGATCTTTTAATAGCATTACTTCCATGCCATTGTACCCTGGTGGCAAAGACCTTTAGCAGGAATGGGGGAGCAATGTTAAAAAATCAAATTTAAAAGGATATTTGGATGGGGAGCAAATACATTTGTCTTATAATCACTTCTAAAATCTAATTATACCCGTTTAACATATATAGCAAATAGCAAATAAAATTTTAAAATGGAAAATAATTTTAACATATTATATGGAGAATCATAGTTCATCACTGATCCTTTTTGGTTCCCAAAGAAAGCAGCCTAATCAGACTTTCTTCAGTAGAATATATTAAAATTGAATGTTAACTACAACTTTGATCATTTGATACTCTGCAGATGAATTAGCAGGAAGCAAAAGCCCCCACAGTATGCTTTAAACAACTTTTGTTAAGTTAGAACACTAGATTTTAGGAGTCACATGATATTTATCTATTTTTTATAGAAATATTCTAAGAAAACAAAGAGAAAATGTGTATAGTCCTACGGTTTTGAGAAACCATGAATTCCCCCAAGTCTTTGAGCACTCTTCAGATTTCAGAAATTACTTAGTAAGTGATTATTTGAGAGACCTTATTACTTTTTCCTCAAATGACAGTCAAATTTCAATATACATCTAATATATGACTTATATATGTTCAAATTTATTAATTAATCAGCCTGTTATAAATAAGTATGTAGAAAAAACCCGCTAGAGCCATTTCTGAAAAGTTTGGTCATACTAGATTTTGTTCAGCCAGCATTTTTTCCATGGTTTAAATTTTAAAAATAGTAAATATTAGTAAAAAAAACCTTTGAGACATTAAAATAAAATTACAGGTTATGATTTTACACTAGAAAAAATTAGCATCTGCATTTTCTTTTTAAAATTTTTTGCTTTTTTTTTAAAGTAAGCTCTACACACAATGTGGGTCTTGAACTCACAACCCAGAGTTCAAGAGCTGCATGCTCTACTGACTGCTTTAGCCAGATGCCCCAGCATCTGTATTTTCTGTATTGAATGAACACATGTTGCTAAATCTTTTAGAATATCTTAGAGTATCTTTAAATGCAGAAGTAGTTTTCTTTGTTCATGCTTGTGGTCTCAGAAATTGAGAATAAATTTTCCTCATTGGATGAATTAGATTAACTGATCTACCTTCATTATTTCTCAAGGGAGATATTTTTATTAAAAGTTTCAGTAATAGAATTGGCACTCTGAAGGTATTAGGTCAGAATAGGTAACTCTGAAGCAATGTTGTTTTTTCTCTAATAAGCCACCGGTCCTGAAAAGAGACTGTGTGACCTGTTTTCCCCATCATTAACAAAATGATTTTTTGTACAAAAGACCTTTCTACCTCAAAAATAAAATCTTGTGATACATTGTGAAAATTATTTGGTCTGACATTGAGTTTTTATTATGCTTTGTGAAGAACAAAGAAGATCATGCTCAAGAATGGAAAAGAAAACACTTAAGGGGATCTGGGCAGTTTAAACAGCATGAGTGAAATAAAACACCAAACAGGATGTCTTTATTCCCTTTGAACTTGAGGCATCCCATGGACCCTAAGCTACTGAATTCTCTGCTTAGTTATGTGGTGCCAGACATTCAGTGTCACTTAATGAAGATAAGTTCCTACCTCCTACTTTTAAAGGTAATGGTGACTGAATTCTGGCTGACCAAGCTGAGTGTTTTATCAGAGTCTTTGTAAAGTTAGAGAAAATGTGCACACTTTTGTTAGGTCTTAAAATAAAGTAAGCCATTGTCCATGTTCTAGTTTGTGGGATTTTCGGGGAGGGGAGCTGTTTTCTTTTTTGCATTGACTACCAATAAATTTTCAAATTAGTAGGTAGATATATTTCCACATTTGCATCTCAAGAGTAAACATAAATATTTGTTTGTCCATTTATTTTGGAAATATAAACAAGACTGTAATGGAGAACAAAATGTAAACTTAAGCATTAAGTAAGTGATTTTTATATCAAGTATTTCCTCTTATCATAAATAACACTTAGAATTTCCTATTTAGTAGAAAAAGTATCTTCTTGATTTTTTTTTGGCACTAATAAACCATGTTCCTGTTATTTTTTGAGATTTCCTTCATTATACAAATAGATCAATGGTTTTCTTATGGTTGTATACAATCAAGCAGCAGAGAATCCATACATAGGATACAGCAATCCTCTCTTTTGGAAATATATTCAAAAGAAAGTGGCTAAGCACAATTAAATAATGCTTATTGGTACTAGGCCTGTATTGGAAGTCCCTAGAGAGTAAACTCTTGGAAATTGGGTAGAACAAGAAGTTTAAGCTTCTGATCAAATGCAAACCCCAATATTGCACTGTCTAGACTCACAAGGGAAGAGGCCAAAGAGATCTATCTGATGTTATCTGAGGTGAATGTGCTGCCCTCTTATTTTTTAGTTTCAAATTTAAGCATCAATTTGTCATCTTATCAAAAACTTTTCTTCTTTCAAAAAAAAAAAAGCTTTTCTTCTTTCATAAAGAGATGCACTCTAATTCAGAGAAAATACACACTGACCTAATTAAAATTAGAGTAACTCCCTCTGTGAAATGATCTTTAGGATAGGATTTAGTGATTCTCATATATGATCATGACCTGGTCACTTTAATCAGCAATAAGAACATTTCTACAGTATCAATTCCAAGCATTTTCTTCTTTTATCATCATTTCTTATCTTCTCAGTTTACTTCCACTACTACCTCAACTGCAATAGTTTTGGGATCTGCAATTATTTGATCCAATCAATTTTTCATTCATACATTTTTTATTTCTCTTCTTTAACTAGATGAAATTTCATAGCACATCAGATAATCTTTTCCTGGGCTCTTTTGCTTTAATTTAATCCTAGTTTATTGTTCAATGTGGCTGGTGAAAATGACACAGTTATGCTGAATTTTCTCACTTTGAAGTGAAGTCCATGAAACTTATGTGGGCCTTTAAGGTTGCTCCAGGCCATCTTCTCCTATTAGATTACCTTTTCTGCTCTCCTTAGCTAATTATGTCTATCTTCTCTTTGGTTTTCAAATCTCCCAAGTTTCATCCCCATTTTCATTCTCAGTGATATCCTTGGTTCCTATTACACTAAAGAAGTCAATCAGAAGCACACTTCATAAATCTCTTACCACCACATTCACACACCTGCCAGCATCTGGACCCATGCATTCTGCTTTTTCTCCAGTTACTATGGATAAATTTTCCATGTATCTAAGGTCAAATCTTCCACTAGTGCACTAGATCTCATTCCCTTAATAAATTCAAGGATGTTTCTCCAGAAATGAATCCATTCCTCTTTCTACATCAATATTTCACTGTGCATGAAATCATTCCCAGCATCATATGCTGTTATTTTACTAATACTGTTTTTTAAAATACTCATTTACTCTCCTCTCCCCACCTATCGTTCCATTTATCGAATCTGTTTAGAGCAAAATTCCTCAAAGATGAATGCTCTATCTGAGTAGTTGATTTCTCTTGTCCAATTCTCTCTTCTAATCAAGCTTTTAATTCATCAAATCCTTTATTGACAAAGTCAGCAGTAGCCTCTGTGTTACTGAATTTAATAGCCAGTTCTTATCTTACTTGCCCCATTGACAACATTTGATACAGCTGATTACATTCTTCTCTTCAAACCACTTGCTTCAGTTGGGTTCCAGGGCACCATGCTCTGCTGGTGGAAATCAGCCACTCCTCCTGTGGCTCCTCCTCAGTACTCTGATGTCATAATGTTGGAGCGACCCAAGTTTCAGTCTCTAGCTCTTCTTCTCTAGTTATACTTGCCCCCCATATGATCCCATCTGGTCTCATGGTTTTAAATACCATCTACATGCTGATAACAATTACATTTATATCTTTAGCTCTGACTTCTCTCCTGAACTGAAAGCATGTATATCCAATTGCCATCTGGATAGCTACATTCAAATGTCTTAGAAATATTCAAATCTAAACATGTAAAGTGCTGAATACCTGATCATCCTTCCCCATCTCAGTTAACATCAACTCCTTATCTAGTGCACAAAACCAAGACCTTAGAGTTATCCTTTACTCCCCCCATCCCAGATCGAATCTGTCAGCAAATCCAGTTCACTTACCTTTAAAATAAATCAAAGTATAACCACTCCTCACCTCTTCCACTTACCTTCTCCCTTGATCATTGGACCTCAGTCATACTGGACCTCCCTTATTTTGAGCACCTCAAGCAATCTTTGTCTCAGGCCCTTTGCCCTATCTGTTCTCATGCCTAAAACGCTCCTCCTTATAACTGTCTCACAAGCTTGCTCCCTCATTACCCTCAAGTCTTCATGCAAATGTCATTTATCAGTAAGGTCATCTCTGATCATCCTTTTTAAAATTGCAAATCATACTTCTCCCAGCACACCTGATCCTTTCCCTACTTTAACCTTATTCAAAGCATATCAAATCTTAATGTACTACATTTTTACTTTCTTTTTTTTTAATTTTTTAAAGATTTTATTTATTTATTCATGAGAGACACACACAGAGAGAGAGAGAGAGAGGGAGAGAGAGGCAGAGACACAGGCAGAGGGAGAAGCAGGCTCCATGCAGGGAGCTCGACGTGGGACTCGATCCTGGGTCTCCAGAATCAGGCCCTGGGCTGAAGGCAGCGCTAAACCACTGAGCCACCCGGGCTGCCCACATGTTTACTTTCTTCGTTTCAACTTTAACCATTAGAAAATGCTCTTCAAAAGAGCTTTCTGTGATGATGCCAATGCTCTATATCAGCGCTATCCAAGGTAGCAGCTGGCAGCTATGCATGGTTACTGAGCACTAGATATACATAGTTCAATAAATTTAAATATTACATTTAAACTTATGTAATCACCACATGTGGTCAGTGGGTACTTTTAAACAGCATGGCTTGGGTATATAAGCTGCATTAGAACACAGAGTTTTGACTTGTTTAGACTGATGTAGCCCCAGGACCTACACCATCATCACGGCCATATTAAGTGCCCATTGTATATTTGTCAAATTAATTAAGCACTTTCTTTTCTTTCTAGTTTCATTTCTCTGATTAAACATTGACCCAGGCCATGGTATTTGATTGATGAAGGGAGCAGAGGCTACATGTTAGCTCCTATTCACCCTGCACCCTTTTGTGCAAAGCACAAATTACAAAGCTACAGATGGTAACCCTAAGTGAGTGACGTGGTTTTGCAGATAATTACCAGTTAATTACCAGGTGCAGCTTTCTCTTCTTTCTGATAGCACTATTGCTCTCAGTGTGAAAATGATAAAAACATGGTAGGAGAGCCTCAGATATGTAAGTGTATGTCGTAAGTGTATGTCTATGTCTGTCAACTGTCACTGCCTTAATGATAAAGTTACTTAGAATTCTTTTTTTTTTCCCCCTTCAATCATTTTGCCTACTTCAAGCCCTATCTAGGTTCTCAACACTCAGCTTCAGAAGAAAAGCCAAATATGAGAAGCATCAAGTAACAGCCTGGGAGAAAAAATAAATAAAAAGGTGGGACATAAATTTAGGCTCCTTGGGCAGCCCAGGTGGCTCAGCAGTTTAGCACCTGCCTTCGGCCCGGGGCGTGTTCCTGGAGAGCCGGAATCGAGTCCCACGTCGGCCTCCCTGCATGGAGCCTGCTTCTCCCTCTCTCTCTCTCTCTCTCTCTCTCTCTCATGAATAAATAAATAAAATCTTTTAAAAAAATTTAGGCTCCTTAGGCTCAATAGTAATCATCCTGAAAATAAATATCCTTAAAATAAATATCTCTCTACCAAGAAAGAAGTTTCATCAGTCTTATATGAGGAAGATTTAAGAACATTGTATGTCTGGGACAAAATCAAATACATCTTCCTGAGCCTTCTAAATTTGCTTCTGTGAAATCAATATCCTTTTCCCACTTTGCTAATCTTTTCATAAAGCATGATGAGAGAATAGGTACACAAGGGCAAGGTATACCACTTTCTGTCTTCACAGGGCAGGGCCCAAGTATTCATGGTGGAGTTTTATGTTCTCAATATACAAAATGATCTTCCAGGAAAGAAGGGAAAAGAATGGAAATAGCAGAAAAGAAATGTAGCTATTTCGGCCAAATGAATGAACTTAATAAATTTGGATCCCTATGATGATGATGATGCAAGTCCTGGTCTTTGCTCCTCCTTGTTTCCAAGGTCAATTTCTGATACAAATATAGAAAGAAAAATACATTTTTATTATCTCTAAAACTAGACTACCTGTAAATTCCAGCTGTAGCCTTTTTATAAATCAGGCCATTTCTTACCTTTTTTATGCTTTAGTTTCTTCATCTCTAAAAATGGGAATTATAGCAATATTTCTTATCTTAAAGTATTGTTATAATGATTATAAAATAAATGTGATGTTCTTACCATAGATTATGAGCACTTATTAAGTGCTTATAGCTTGTTAGTCTAGATAGCAAATTTTAAACCATTCTATTAGTTGTTTCAAATGTTTCATCTTATGTGAGAGGACGAGAGACATCAATTCTTTAAATGGATATTTAGTGTCCGAATGAGGAATAGAACAAAAATCTCCTACTTCCTAGTTAATGTACTTTCCAATATACCACTCTAATTCTTACCATGTCCCTTTATTCTTTTTCTATTATTTTCTTATTATGTGATAGTAGGAATAATCACACCTAAAAAAAAAATTGGAGGTGGAAAGTGTGACTTAGATTGCAAGTAAGAAATTCTTAACATTCCGCTCTTCAAGTTTCTCCAATGTGGCAGTCATCAAACAAATCTGGTGAAAGTGTTCTCCTTGCCACCAGAGGGAACAAATCCATTCACATAGAGACGTGCCAGGCTATCCTAATACCAACGTCCCTGTGCTATGTGGAAGGTGACCTTAGGGCTGCCTTAGATGAATAAATGTGGCCAGTGTAAGGGTTTTTACTTCTAAGTGATAAAACTTCAAAATTTGTGGATGATCTACTTTATTGGAATCAAGAATGGACTGCGACTGACCTTCCTCTTGCCAAATACTCAAGCACCACCTCTGAAGGCAGTCATGCAAACAGCCACAGCAGCAAACACATGGGAAAGAAGAAGAAGCTGGACTCTCCAAAAACTTTGGGCTATTAGTTTGGCCTGGCACTTACTAGTTATTAAGTCTGGTACTCAATGATTTACTCTTAAAATGCCTGCAGTGGTGTCTTTTCCTAATTGCTGATCTCATTTTGCACCCTAGTGCCAAATAGCCCCCCTGAGACTACTGAGTAAAACAACAGGAAAAGTTCCAATAACCATCACAATCCTTAATAAAATGCAGCTCTTAAAGTAGAGGACCTTCCTGGAACCATCCCAAGTAGCCTGACACTCCTCTGTTTTCTTTGGGCATCTCATGTGCCTGTCAGTTACTGAAATTAGCTGCATTTTAAAAATGATTCCCTCTGCTAGCTACTTGGACAATAAGGTAATTTTAGGTATTCTTATGTAGGGACTCTTATTTAGATGATTACCCTAAAACAGGAAGGAAATATTGTACATAAAGATAGTGCTATGGGGAGAAATCTTTGACTAGTAATAACACCTGAGAAAACTGTTTATAGTAGATTCAGAAAACTGCAAATAAATGAATATAGCTGGCAACTCTTTTTCAATTTGAGATAAGCAATTCTAAATGAGATGACTGGAATTTATATAGTACATAAAAGTATGTGCTATGGAACCCAGCTCATATAAACTCACCAAAATATCCTACGCTGTGAGAATTAAGGGTTGGCCAAAGAAATTAAATCCGCAACACACTACCTTGAGCTAGTTGGTCCCTCTGGCCTTTTGTCTTTTTATCACTAGCTCTACCTATCCTTTTTCAGGCTGTATGTATTATAGTTCCAGGAAAAGAATAGTAAGCATAGGGGTAATCTGCCATGAACGATCAATGTATTTTGACCTGTGAATTCTGAATCTAGCTCTGACTCCTGTGTCTGAAAACAACAGTATCTCCCAATTTGATGGATATAATACCAATGGTATCTCAATATGTTTACAGTGTCAAAATTGGAAAGCACTTTTTCAATTATTTCCATTATTTCATTTGTTATAATAGCCCTACAGTTAGTCAAAAGAATATAATTTGCATTATTTCTGTTTGAGAGACAAGAGCATTAAGACACAGAAAAGTGAGTTGGTAGCAAATTAGACTCAAACTATAGATGAACTAACTAAAAGTCCTCTGTTTTCTTCTTTCTATAACTAGTCCAGGAGTCCTCAAAATTTGATTCCTGGACCAAAAGTATCAGCATCACTTGGGAACTTGGAAATGCAAATTTTAGGCCCTATTCCAGACCTAATGAATCAAATATTCTGGAAATAGGGCCCAGCAAGCCTAACAAGGCCACCAGGTGATACTGACGCCTGCTAAT
Organism: Canis lupus dingo; assembly: GCF_003254725.2. NCBI lineage: Eukaryota > Metazoa > Chordata > Mammalia > Carnivora > Canidae > Canis > Canis lupus. The sequence goes on along the minus strand of NC_064256.1, from coordinate 33,032,553 downwards.
ACTACACTGTACACCACCATCATGGCTCTCCCCCTCATTTGAGTACTGTGAGAAAAACTTCCAATAACTGAAAAGTACACTTTAATTCTTTAAAATTTATTTAATAACTTCATCACACACACATGCTAATAGACAACTCTCAGTCATGTAGCTGTAGCCCATATGCTTACTGTACTGGTGACATTACTTAACAAATTTTTTGATTAACATATTCTATTTTATACTGACTTGTAAAAATGAATTGCAAACAAATCATTTTAGTTAGAGTGATCATCAAAATAAAAGGTCAGATGGAGATTTCAGGCCAAGCAAAGGCAATTCTTGTGTAAGCTAAAAACAAACTCACATGAAAAGAATCTACTATTTATAATTTGTCCCTGATGGGGCACCTGGGTGGCTCAGTCAGTTAGCGTCTGACTCTTGGTTTAGGCCCAGGCCATGGTTTCAGGGTCAAGAAAGCAAGTCTTATGTTGGGCTGGGCTCAGTGTGGAGTCTGCTTGAGATTCTCTGCCTTTCCTACTCCCTCTGCCCCTCTTCTGTGCTCGCTTGCTCTCTGTCTTTCTCTTTCTCAAATAAATAAGTAAAATCTTTTAAAAAATTTTAAAAATTTCTCCCTGATATTTTTTTGTTGTTTTGTATTGTTATTTTAATTTTTTATTTTCTCACAATTCTATTCAATCACTGGAAGCCTAGAGGGAATATAAAATGGATATCTAAGCTATCATTTTAGTATGGCCTTTGACTGGTATTTTTAAAACCATTTCAAAGAGCGAAATCCTATATTTTGATTAATATAAGATGTTATCATATGTAGCACAAAATAATTGCGACCATTTTTTACATACCACTATAAAAAAAAAAAAACTGCCAATCCAATAATGAAATGCCATCAAATAAGTAAGAGGCTCTCAATTCAGACATGTTAAAATATGAAAAACTACATCTTAGTATCAATGAAATACAGTCCACATTTTCCTGTACAGTTGTGACTGGCATCCTCTTTCAGGGCAAACTCTGCTTATGTATTTTCTTTTCAAAAGCAATGCTGATCTGGACCCAGTTATGGTACAGTTACAGTAATTTTGTTCTTCAAAGTTAAGTAGTAGTCATCTTAGCCTAAGGATTGTTTCATGACATCAGTAAGCACTACAGATGGAAAATATTCTTCTACAATTTGGTATCTGAGTTGTCATGTGGTGTAAGGAAACAGGCAATTGAGTGAGAAAATGAAGGCAGGATAATAGTAAGACATGAAGCACTCATTGAATAAATCTTTTGGCTGTCATTTCAAAATAAAATCATTCCCAAAACTGATTTGTTATTCTTTTTAATATGCTGACATTTCCCCCTCTTAATTAGCTATGTTGCTTCTTTATGTGGACTGTTATAAGGAAATGTGTTGCATAAGACATTTATGAATATAAATCTCCTGTAAATCCACTTCCCCCTCTTTGCACCATGTGCTTGCTTATGAGTACAACAAAGAGAGTGGTATGTGGGAATTTTGAGCCAAAGACTAAGTCCTTGACTGATTCTTATGCATAATGTTCCATGAAAAATAGCAAATATTATCTACAAGCTGGTAAGCTCCCATATATTTGAAAAGCTCTGCTTATGTTTTTGACTTGGAAAATTTTATACAAATAAAAAATTCCTTGGTGGGAAAATTTCCTTTTATTTTCTCAATTCAGAATATACTTCTAAGGCAATTAAAAACCCTACTCATTTTTGGAGATTTCTTTTTTTAAAAGATTTTATTTATTTATTTATGAGAGACGGAGAGAGAGAGAGGCAGAGACATAGGCAGAGGGAAGCAGGCTGTCTATGGGCCTGCTGAGCCATCTGAGCCAAAGGCAGATGCTCAACCACTGAGCCACCTACCCAGGTGCCCCATTTTAGGGGATATTTTTAATAACTCGTTGAGTAAAGTGGAAGGTATGTTAAGATAGAAGTTAAAAGACAGGAGATCAAGTTGTGGTTTTGTTATTTTTCAGTTCTGTGCCTTTGAGTGAGCCACTTAATTTTTCTGTCACTTTTTAAAAAATTTAGAAAGATAAATGACTGCTAAACCGTCTTTAGTGATTTCAGGGTAATAAGAAGAACAAAGAATACAATAATACAAAAATACAAAAAAAGGATGTTATATATGTGTGTGTGTATATATATATATACATATATATATATATATGATCCTATTTAATTATAAAAACAAAATGAGATAATGCAGCAAATTAGTGAGCATAGTGCCTACCACAGAATAAAAATTCAAAGATTGCCAGCAGGTATTACTCTCTCATCTATTAACAATAATACTGCTAAGACAAAATTAAGGCCCCTTTCCAGGCAAGACAACAATCTACAAGAGATTGAGTGACATTCCTGTGGTTATTTTAAGGGCCCAGCCCAGGATTATGATTCATCTACTGGATGATCAGATTGTGCTTTCAACTTCAGGGCCATAGTGCCCTCCACAGTCACTAATAGGATAGCCAACTGGGTTAGCTTTGAGTAGAAAATCATCTTTTCAACTTAAGTTTCATTTCCAAAGTATTACTTGAAAACATCTGAGAATAATATTTTATTTATTATTGCATGACTTCTAGTCCATTTTTCCCTTAAAGTTCAGATTAGCTTTGAAGAGTATTAACACACAACAATATCTCTGCAAATTTTAACTGGAAAGGAAAGGGTATGATATACAAAGTATGAAAAGATAAAGAGAAAAGCAAGATCAGTTGTTTGGGTGTATATGTTTGTGAAAGATAAGGGATATAGACAATGGTTTGAGAAATAGTTATGGAAGGTAGAAAGAATTTTTTCCTTCTTTAGCTATCTCCCTCCATGTTTATAAGTGCTATAAACTCTTTAAGTAATCTCTATGTCCAAGATAGGGCTCAAACTTATGACCTTGAGATCAAGAATCACATGTTCTACTGACTGAGCCCGCCAGGTGCCTCCAAGTGCTACATACTGAAAAAGAAACAAAAGTCCAACCTGACTAAAAAGTCAGTGTCAGATAAAAGAGATTTATGAAAAGACATTCACTTCAACATTGTTTATAACAGTGAAAACATAGAAACATCTTGAAGATCCAGTAATGGGAGAATAGACAAAAATATATGATGGCTTAATACACAGAAATTAAAAGGATATAGAAATATTCATAGGTGTATGTCAAAACAACTTTAAAGGCAAAAAAAAAAAAGCAAGTTCCATAAACTATATGGACAGAATGATAATGCTTTATCATTACCATTGCTATATATGGTAAATTTAAAACCATACTCACTAAAATATTGTTGTAGTGTGTGTGTGTGTGTGTGTGTGTGTGTGTACTAGAAAGAACACAAACTATAACAGTGGTTAGGAGAAAAGGGGAATAGGACTTAGGGGCAGTAATTAACGTGGAGCTCACATTCTTCTGCAAGTTTTATTTCTTTTACAAACAAAAGAGTTGGAACAAATATGATAAAAATATTTAACTGTTGCCAATTCTAAATGGTAGAACTAATGAATTTGTTATATAATTCTTTTTATTACTCTTCAACTTTTAAATCACCCATTTTTAAAAATTTGAAAATAAGTGTATAATTTTAAACAAAATTTCTGAATTCTCATAATGCCATTAGTTTATTCTCTCTAAAAGGAAGGCATATTAATATACAAATTATTGATGTGAAGCTTAGTAATTATTTATAATGTCTGTTTGACTTCCAGGTATAAAATATGGAGATCTTGAGACATATATGAAGTTTGTTTTACATATAAGAAATCTTTGGAAAAGCAGAACACACAACATTTTTTCAGGGTTTGCTTCAGAGATGAACTATGTTTATAGTTTACACCAGGAATAATGTGAGAAGCAAATTAGAAATAACAAACAAACAAACTATACTTTGCCTCAAGTACAGATTATATGTGTGTATGTGTGTGCATGTGGGTGTATATTAGAGCCTATGGATCCCTTCTTGAATATTTTTAAATAAATAAAATAAAATACAGAGTAACAAAGGAAACTACTATTTTGAAAATAACTACCAAAATATGAGAGAAAGTCATGGTATAATATATGTAATTCTATATTAAGGCATCAAATAACTAATTAAACAGCAGATCAGACATACAGTATCACTTGAAAGCAATGATGAGAGTAATTAATCATTGGAACTATCTACACAACAATAAAGTGATATGAAAATAGCTATCATTTCTATTGGTGATAAAGTTGCCAACTTTACTCATATTGTTATGGCTTGTTGCTTACATTTAAAATGAAAAGAAATAGTTTTTAAATTCATACAGCTAACAGGGAGCAAGTAAAGGGGCAAGTAATTGTTTTACTAAAAAATAATACTGTAATTTTTTTTTTAATCCAAGCTCATAAGCCCGATGAATTCTATCCGTGGACTCCTGGGAGGTCTGTGGACCCAAATTTAAGAACTTCAGAGATAGAAATATGCCTACCAAAAAAAAAAAAAAAAAAAGAAATATGCCTACCATCCTTTCATCTACCGCTGCTACCAAACAGCTCCTTAATTCTGCTGCAGGTTGTAAAATTAGATAGATAATCAAGTACACTAATTATATATGTAAACAACTACGCAGGATCTCAGTAAGGAGAAGGTGGGTCTATAAATTTATAAATGGGCTTTCTGCATCTATTTTTGAATTTCAGAAGCAATGTTTATTTTCTGATTTTCAAGTGTATTTCAGATAGGTCAATTGCTAAAAATGAATCACGGGATAACTTGTCTGGATCAGTGTATTAATAGTGTAACAATACAAGTACACCTCAATATACCAAAAAAACTGCACAGCTTTAGGCAGGTAGAGCCTGAGTTATCCTCATCACAAAAGAATGTATTTTATTTTAAAAGCATTGCCATTTATTCCAATTATCCCCAGATTTATTTCAATAAAGGAGTGGATATGAAAATAAGATGTAGGCACTTCTCTTACTACCCTGACTTTTAATTGAATGGTACATCCACTACTATTTACCTAGAATTTTGCACAACTTCCTAGGACTTCTGACTATCCTCCTTCCATTTTGTTTAAATAAGAGTCTCAAACATTTTCCAACAAGTTACATTCGTGTTGTATATTTTTGTGTTCAAAGACATCATCAAAATGCCCAGATCTTCACTGAATGTTTAGAATTGTTGAAATGATAGCAACAATAAAATTTAAAACTATTAACTCACAATGCCTAATCATTTATTCCTTATGTTGCAGGTATGACTTTTATTTCTCTACTCTCTCACATTTTTTTTCTTATTAGGAAACTAATTTTATTGCAAAATTAGTGAGAGACAAAGTTGAGACTTGAACACAGGTCTTCTGACATCAAAATGAGCTATTCTGTACTCTTATTAAGTTTCTCAGCTTTATTACAAGTTTATTATTTAAAAGAGTCACTCTCCTACTGTCCTGCTTTTCTGAACAGAAATGAAAGGAGTTGTTTTACCATCTAGATTCTAATAGGTATTAACAGCAGGAACTCAGTGCTTTTGTCCAAGGCCCATTGCTACAAGGAAACCCATGACTTCACCCTTAATATTATATTCTTTTCAATACTATTTCTATTAAAGGAAAATGTTGCACAAGTTACCATTGTCAGAAATACAGGTTTGTGTTAATTAAAATATTATTTGACATATGAATACATTGTCTATCTAAGCCTTACAAAAAAATCATGAAATCCAATTTAAGTAGCATCAAATATACTGGAAGAAAGATTCTGGCTAGTTTAAAAGACAATGGGTTCATTTAGTTTTATTCATTTAAAAAAATTTCTTTAGAAAATGTGCCAAGGAGCAGCCCAGGTGGCTCAGTGATTTAGCACCGCCTTCTGCCCAAGGCATGATCCCAGGGACCCGGATCGAGTCCCACGTCGGGCTCCCTGCATGGAGCCTGCTTCTCCCTCTGCATGTGTCTCTGCCTCTCTCTCTCTCTCTCTCTCTCTCTCTGTCTCTGTCTCTGTCTCATGAATAAATAAATAAAATCTTAAAAAGAAAGGAAGAAAATGTGCCAGGAAGTAGGTCAGCTTCTGAGGACATAGCACAGAAATGTATAATAGAGGTTAGTCTGATGGCAGCTGGATGGGAGGTACTTTGGGTAATCAATTGTGCACAATATTCTCCCAGTTTCCACTCTAATCTAAAAGAACTGAAGCAGTTCAAGTTTAAGATTGATCCTTCATGAAATGGCATTTGGTAAATGTCTTCCAGACACTCCTTTTCTCCATGCCTGTTTGTTATGGCCTGAAATTCTATCATGAAGAAGACAAAGCACTGACTCCATAATTACAGATGAATAAATAAAAGATACAACTTCCAAAAGGAACTATCATATTAGCTGAAATACACTTACTTTTAAAAAGTATATACTCAGGTAATAAATAAAAGTAAATGTGGTCAAGTTCTTTCTAGAGGAGAAAATTAGAGAAAGAAGGTAACCATGGACATACTAAGAATCAGCAGTGAGAGAACAAGAAAAGTTACATTTGCATTGTATATTTTGTGTTCAAAGATAGCATCTAAATGCCCAGATCTTCATTGAGTGTTTAGAATCAACATTCAGCTTCACCAAAATATAATTAATTCTGGCTCAGTCTGCCTTCAACTCTGTGAACATACAAAATGTGCAGACAGAGGACATTTTGTGCCATATACTCTGTATACCAAGGGGGATGAGGTACATACATCCATCATAAATTGATGAAGTAGACCAACATATCCTCATGTTTTTAACAAGTTTATTTGTTGGCACTTATTTGTTGACTGGTTTAACACTCAACTTCTAAGAGACTTATTTTTGGAGGACTGTCTAATCAAGGAAATTTTGTAGTTCCTCAGGAAAAACTCAAAGTTAAGTACAAATTCATTTATACAGGTATTTGCCTCATAGCAGTGTTCTCTCACTGTCAGGCAGACATTCACAGTGGGATATAGGAATAAGAGCATCACTAAAAAGGATAAGACATTTTATCAAAAAGAAGATGGTAATTCAAGACTAAGATATGTTATTTGATTTTTTTCCCCAACAAATAGTTGTTCTTTATTTGTCAAAATAACATTTATTTATTTGCCGAGGGAAGCAGTTCCTATCTCAAGGACTACGAAAACAATCTATGTTTGAAAAAGGAACGTAAGTTTTTATCAGACATGGCTATCATCTTACAATGACTTTTGAATTATTCCAAAGAAAGGAAAATTATTATTCACACAATAAAAGAAACTTGCACATAGTTCACTATATGAAGCCAATGAGAGTCGAGAACATATAAATGTGTTAAAAAAAAAGGAAGAAAACATATATTTTGTTGTAACTTAATTTGAACTGAAGAAACTTTTCCTTTAAATGTTGACAACACTGCAATTGACAACATTGCAAGTGGTACTGCAATATGGTTAAGCAATTCTGTTTAATATTATTGTTGGAACGTGACACTTAATTGTCATGCCAACCTTCTTACACTATAACCTGAAGATATTTAGATCTGAATGAGAGTATTTTAAAAAGATATAATGATAAATTCATGGTAAAGTTTGATGTAGTGTTTAGGGTAGAACACAAAGGTACTTATTCCTTTCAGTGTGGGCCTTAATCTTGGTGTTTAATTGAAAAGCAGGATAGATTTTAAATAACGAATCCAGATAATTTATTTAAAACTGCAGCACAAATATGAACATTTTTATTATAGACAATATTCAATACATAAAGAAATAAAAAGAGAAGAAAGCAAAGAAAAATAGTACTAGCCAAGAATCAACTTTAATTAAAATCACCTCTATGTATGCACTGAAATTTTTGTCACAGCATCAATCAATTCTTTAAAAAATCATATAACTAATTTGATATCTAATAAAAATGAAAATGAATACACTAGCTTGTTTTGACTTAATTTATCTTTTAGTTTCAGGGCTATTAAACAAAATTATTTTAAAAGATTTATTCAATGTGCTAAGACAGTAAAATTTTGGCATCTCTGACACAATAGTATCTTCAAAATCACTCTAAAATCCTTGGAAATTCTACTTGGAGCAGGGGTGACTTTAGGTGGAATGGGAAAACATTAGGTTATGAATTTGTTTCTGTAATTTCCACCTACTTTTTACTATACGTTTTAGCCCATTTCTAGCCTCTTTTCGGGACTCCTCTCAAATGGAGGATGACTTCTGGCATAGGACAATTAAAGCCCAATATTAGTCTCCTGTTGAGAACTTTCAGACCAAAGCAACATAAATGCATCTGCCAGGTGATTAGAAAAAGAGCAAAGAGACCAGAGGTGAACTATTTGGGGAGTAACTATACAGCTGTCCTAACAGGTGTATATACAGGTGTTCCTAACCTCTACCCAGTTATGGCAGCATCTCTAGAAAATATAGCTGGCAAATTCGGGCCTGCATGAGATGATGTATACAGACAGTTGCCCAGATATGATGCTCTTTGGTTTTTCATTTAAGTATAATGGGACTAGTCAGTGTCTATCATAGACTGTGCTTGGGGAGTTAAGGGTCTAGGGCACCAAAATGGCCTCTGCAGTATACTGCATCCAAATACTCTATTCTCAAGCATTTTATGAAACGTTTTTCTCTTTAGTGGAAAAAAATCCAGTGAAACCTCATACCATTTTATCTAAATACAAATTCAGACTAAGCCATTTTATCTTAACCCCAATTATTTCAGATGGTAAAATAAATTAGTTTTCTCATCTGTGCAATATATGAATTGTTTTGGGTAGTCTCTACTATAATCTCTTGAGTTCTAAGATTTCCTTTCTTCATCATATATCTTTTCCTATTAAAACTGTGAGTACTCAAAAGAGGGCAAATTATTAAATATATTAAAATTTATGTCTATTTTTCTTAGGAAAATGGACAGACATAAAAACAAGTCACCTTGTAAGGAAACATGTTGTTGAGTAGAAAAGACACAAGAAGGGAAAACAGATAAGAAGGAGTGAGGGGTTGGAGAGGTTATAGACAAACTTATTCCGGCATAAGAAGCAATGAAGAGCTGCCCCCAAAATGGATAAAGAAAGACAACATAATAAAGTCTTGGTGCATTGTATTGAAGCTAAAAAGAGTAGAAATAATGTTTTTTAGGTCTATGACTAAAAGAAACCATGCTACTACTACTTTCTAGTCTGCCTTCCAAGATGATATTTGATATTTGAACTCCACTGGCAAAAAATGAATAAACAAGCAAACAAAAAGAATAGTTCCTTCCAGCTAGTTCTGAGAAATGGACTCATTACAACTTGCTCCCTTGGCAGGAAGAAAGACCCAAATGCAGACATTTCTCCTTCCCAAGGGAGATTCTTATATTTAATGGCAAGAAATACCTTTTCTAGATTTCTGTCTTTGTTCCAGTGTTTTCTATTGTTTAGGTTTATCTCAACTTGGAGTACAAGGTCTTTTTTTTTTTTTTTTTTAAGACTAAACTCCTCACCAGTCTTGATGCTAATGAGGTTTATCTGCAGTGGAAAGATTTACTTCCATTTGAGTTGAATTCCGTGAAGAATGAAAAGGGATCATAAAGATATCTGATAAAACCAAACACCTCTCTACTTCATTTTACCAAACTTGTGAATTACTATGTGTTGTTTGTGTTTGTGGAGTTGCCTCTTTCAATGTGTTTTCAATAGACAACAAGGCACCAAAAACCCTGGGTAAATAATAGATGTTAAAAATAGTTTCTACCTAACAATGTTACTGGAACAATTAGAGTGCAGAAAACTCTCTCACAAGAGAAGCCAACTAAAAACAAAGGTTGGCATGATGCTGGTTCTTTAGTTCTTTTCAAATTAATAAAACACACTTGCTCTAAACTCATCTCTCTCACTTAAAACTATTTGGGGTGTTTTGATTTGTTTTCAACCCCCACTAAAATATACAATAGTGGATCTTTGTCTTCTTTGTGCAATTCTGCTTTTTTCCTTCTTCTTTTTAATATATATATTAATATTAATATATATTATATGTATATATATATATATATATATATATATATATATATATATATATATACAGAGTGCCAGCACAATTTGTATGCATGGACTATACATATGCCTTATATTCACACTCAGCTTGGGAATTATTCTTAAAGAAAGCCTCTTTCTAGTCACATTATTCAAATGCGGTATAACACAAAATTCATTTGTTCATTTGGTGTCTAGTTACTAAGGAGTACAGCCAAAAAGTTAATCTTTGCAACACAGCAGAAGACCAGTAGAGAACCTGAGCATTGTCTGTAGGCAGGTACAGAGCCTCTGAGAAAGAGGAACTACACTTTTGTATTCAAACCTAGAAGACCATAGCATTATTAAGAAACAGCTATTTTTACCACATGTACAATGGAAGAAAAACAGTGACTTCCATTCTCTTTTCAAAAAGCCAAGAAGTTTTTCTAGACTCATGACCTCTGAAGTCATTTAATGTATTTTAAATAGAAGTTCTATCACTTCTGCTTTTAAATAGCAAAACAGGACTCCTGAAAAACATAAATATAAAGGTTCTGAAATGCCCCATCAAGTCTACCAAAGGAAACAATTTAACTTTTTTTTTTTCTTAAGGGCAAACATCTACAGAGAAATGAATCTGACAAAGCAATAAACATGATCTGAATTATTTTTAAAAATCTTACCTAAGTTTACTAGACACATGTGCTATCTATTCTAAAGACCTAAAAGATGTTATGTCTTAGCATTTCATAAATTCCTAAACGATATACTCACATTTTGCTGTCACTTTGTACCCCCCCAGAGGAGGAGCATGGCCTTCTAATGCATCAAATCCAGCGGAAACTAGGACCATGTCTGGATCAAACTCTTTGGCCACAGGCGTCACTACAGTCCTGCACAGTAAAAAGGCAACCAGTTACACAAGGGAATGGTGAATACCTTTAAAAATTGTGCAATGAAAATGACTTGGCACACCCTCAAGAACTTCCCAAGAATAAAGAAAAGGGGAAAAGAAAACACTACTTGAATGGATCAAAAACTTATCATTTCCTTAATAGTGAATCACTGTTATTTTAGCATCCCAATTCAGTCTTTTTTCTTTCATCTTTTTTCCCTCTAAATTAAAAAAAAAAAAAAAAAAAGCTTTGCAGGTACATTTCTAAAGCCCATCATATTACATGCACATCTGCGGCTGTTTTATCCCCCTGCCTATAAAAAAGTGCTTCTTCCAAGGGAGTGACTAATGTTTTACAGAGAAAAGTTGAAGCTTTACTGAAAACCCGGCTTGCTCCAGTTAGTGAGAATTTGGTGTAAATTTGAACTATAAATTTCTTTTGAGAAAAAGTTGCTTTTCCAACTTAAAAAAAAACATTTTTAAATATTTGTCATGGTAGGGGGTAGCTCTTGCAAAGGAAAAACACAAAATTCCTTTAATAGAATCCAGACTATAATGTTAAGCAAGTCCAAGGTCAGAGACACCAGGAATGTGGCAGCCTCATCCATGACAGCAACCCCTGCTGGCCCCACTCAGACACTTCAGCACATACCTCTTCAGCCTTCTCAGGCCACCTTAACTTTTCTTCAGTGCTAAATTTGAAAGAAAATGACTAATAGATGCTACTGGGCTTTATAAAATAAAATTTAAAAATTAATGTAAGTTTCAAGACCAATGTGCCATTATCAAAACTCAAACTTCCAAAGACTTTACTAAGATGGGGAAACCGTACTCAGTAGCAAATTTAAAAAGTGGTAAGGTTTCTGTTGTGCATTTAAGAGAAATAACTGATCTAAACATTAAAGTTGCTATCCTTAGTGACAAAATTGAGTTCTTTTCATTTTTTTATGTTTACAAATTTCTCATATTTTAAAACTGATGACATATTAGTTCTACACTTAAAAATTTAAATAAGAAGTTATTGAAGTTATAAAATAAAAAATACTTATTTGAAATTCATAAATGAATGAAATGTTTTTCATAACTCCACTACTATTATAAAAGTTCAATACTTCAAACTCATAAACATACATGTAAGTGCCTTCCATGGTAGTCTTTCTAACAATTGAAAAGCCACTCACGTCTGAATTAGCTCACCAGTGAAACTATGTGTAACCTAATTTTGTTTACTATGTAGTTTCATTATTTTATTCTTCAATAAAATTAAGAATATCTAATACATCTACATTATCAGAAGAGATATCTTCAATCCTTTTCCGTCCCAATAATACCAACACTTATATCATAATTTTCATAGAAGTGCTACATATTACCAATTCACTACTTTTCATATGAGTGAAATACCATGTGTGTATATTTGGGATATTAGATACTGGAATAAATTGTCTCAAAGAATCAAGACTGCTTCATCAAGGTGCTTCATCTATTTAGTATGATCAATCCTATCTATTCCCTTAGCAAATAAAACTCTTAGGAAATTATGGAGGTAGCTGATTGAACAAAGTTGTCATCTAATCACATGCATCATAGTAACCAATTTTCCATCTCCCTTCCCTCTCTTTGGATAGTTTCTCCCCCTACTCTTCTTTTCTCCATCATCAATCTACACTTGTAAAATTGATTGAAGGGTAAACATCCTTCAAAGCACAGCTCACCATCTTCTCCATAAGGGCTTCTCTCTACATATGGGTATTAAACATGTATGTATATATTTTTGAAGGACAAAGACAGTAAAGGAGACAAGGATTGCCAGTTTGAAAATATGACAAATATGGAGACAATCTACACAGGGGAAAACTTAAACATAACTGTGTTTGCAGGAGGAAGCTACAAAAAGCAAGTCGACTTTTCTCTTTCCTGGAGAAACAAACCAACCAAGGAGGAAATACCTAGAGAGACTGACACTTGTGAGTCACACAGATCAATAGTCAGGTTTTTTCCTCAGTCTTTCCACAGTGAATGCACCACTCCAAAAGCCCCACTCAACATACAGAGCTCCCGCTTATCTTTTCAGTGTGCTTTCCTTAAATAGGGACTATTTGATGAAAATTTCTAGCATAAAAGATAACTAACATACAAACAAACAAAAGAAAGGGAACTCAGAAAACCAGAGAAAATTCAGGGAAGCCATTACAATTACCAAAATTAGGATTATCCTCAGAGACATAAAATAGTACATCTACAAAAGGAAAAGTGGGTGCTATTAAAAGAAGAAAAACAGTAAACAAAATATACCACAGAATGTTTAAAAGATGAAGCTGAAAAGTTCTCTCATCAACACAAAACAGAGACATGCAAAGTTGACAATATTAGATGAGACAATTAAAGAACCCATAAAGGAAGTCAACATATGAAGAAAAGTCTAAGGGAATTTTTTTCCCTTTTTTCACAATCTCATTGAGAAATAATTGACATAGAGCATTGTATTATTTTAAAGTGTCTAGCATAATGGTTTAACTGATAAGTATTGTGAAGTGATTACCACGATAGGTTCAGCCAACAGCCTTTTCATCTAGATAAAATAGAAAAAATAATTCTCTTCATGATAAAAATTCTTAGGATTAACTTTCATAATAATTTCTAACATATCATACAGCAGTATTAACTACAGTCATCCTGTTATACAATCTATTCCTAACACTTATTTATCTTCTATTAGCTTCTATCTTTGACCACCTTCCTCCAATTACTCTCACCCTCACAATCTGCCTCAGATAACCCCAAGTTTGATCTCTTTTTCTGAGGTTTTCTTTTTTTTAGTTGTTTTTTAATATTCCACATATAAGTGAGATCATACAGTATTTGTCTTTCGCTATTTGACTTATAGTCATCTTCAAGGTCCATCCATGTTGTTGTAGATGGTAGGATTTCCTCTTTTTATGGCCAAATAATATTCCATTGTGTTTACATACCACAGTTTCTTTATCCATTCATCCACAATGGATGCTGGGTAGTTTCTATGTCTTGGCTACAATAAATAATGCTTCTATGAATACGAGGGTGCAGATTCTTTTCCAGTTACTGTTTTCATTTCCTTAGGATATATTCTCAGAAGTAGAAATCGTAGATCATAGGATAGTTCTCTAATTTTTTGAGGATTCACCATATTGTTTTCCATTGTGGCTGCACCAATATACAATTCCACCAAAAGTACTCAAGGTTTCCATTTTCTCCACACCAATGCCAACATTTGTCATCTCTTATCCTTTTTATGATGGCCAGCTAACAGACCTCAGGTGATATCTCAATGTGGTATTAATCTGCATTTCCCTAATGATTAGTGATATTGAGCATCATTTCATGTACCTGTTGGTCTTATGTATCTCTTCTCTAGAAAATGTCTATTCAGGTCCTTTGGGATCATTTTTAAAAATCGAGTTGTGTTTTTTCCATTGAGTTGTATGAGTTCTTTATATATTTTGGATATTAACCTCTTATCAGTTATATGATTTGAAAATATATTTTTCCCATTCCATAGGTTGTTTTTTCATTTTGTTGATGGTTTCTTTTGCTGTGCAAAATCTTTTTATTCATGATGTAGTCATACTTATTTACTTTTTATTTTGTTGATTGCACTTTAGGTATCATCTCTAAGTAAACCTTATGAGGGCTCATGTTAAGAAGCTTTATTCCTATGTTTTTCTCAGAGGGTTTCAGGGTTTTAGAATTTACATTTGAGTCTTTAATTCAGTTCAAGTTAATTTTTGTGACCAGCATAAGACATGGGTTCAATTTCATTCTTTTATATGTGAATATCTAATTATCACAGCACCATTTATTTATTGTCACTCATGAGAGGCACACAGAGAGGGACATAGGTAGAGGCACCATGCAGGAAGCCTGACATGAGACTCGGTCTGGGGACTCTGGGATCAAAGGTAGATGCTCAACTGCTGAGCCACTCAGGGGTCCCTTCACTCAGTATTCTTGGCTCTCTTCTCAAATATTAGTTGACTGTATATGCTTGGGTTTATTTCTGGGTTCTGCATTCTGTTCATTGCCCTATTTTTCTGTTTTTTTTTTTCAGTACCATACTATATTGAAGATAGCTTTATAGTATAGCTTGAAATCAGGAAGTGTGATGTTTCCTACTTTGTTCTTTCTCAGGATTTCTTTGACTATTTGGGGTCTTTTGTGGCTCTATATGTACTTTAGAAGTGTTTTTTTCTATCTATAAAAAATGCCATTGGAAACTTGATAGGGATTTCATTGAATCTATACATGATATCTTATTATTTTTGATACTACTATAAATGGGATTTATTTATTTATTTTTTATAAAATTCATTGTCAGTGTATAGAACATGCTACTGATTTTTGTATGTTAATTTTGTATCCTGCAACTTTACTGTATTAACTGATTAGATCTAATGGTTTTTGGTTAAGTCTTTCAGATTTTCTATATATAAAAGCATGTCATATGCAAATAGAATTTTCCTTCTTCCTTTTCAATTTTGATACTTTATTTCTTTTTTGCCTGATGTCTCCAGTTAGAACTTCTTGTACTATCTTGAATAAGAGTGATGGAAGTAGGCACTCTTGTCTTGTTCCTGATCTTAGGACTTAGCTTAGAAAAGCTTTCAACATCTCAACAGTGCATATAATGAAGTTGTGGGCTTGTCATATGTGGACTTCATTATATTGAGATATATTCCTTCTTTGCCTGATTTATTCAGTTTTATCATGAATGAATGATGAATTTTGATAAATGCTTTTTCTGTAGTTATTTAGATGATCATATGGTTCCTTTATTTCATTCTATTAATGTGATGTATCACATTGATCGATTTATGTATGTTGAACCATCCCTGTATTCTAGGTATAAATCCCACTTGATCGTAGTGAATGATCCTTTTTCATGTGTTGTAAATTCAGTTTGCTAGTATTTTATTGAACATTTTTGTATCAATATTAATCAGAGATATTGACCTGTAGTATTTTTTCAAGTGTTCCTTTTCTGTTTTTTTTCTGGATAATGCTTAGCCTTGTAAAAATATTTTTTTGGAAGAGTTCAAGACAGATTTGTGTTAATTCTTCTTTGTTTTTTAAAATTCACCAGTGAAGCTATCTGGTAATGGGGTTCTCTTCATTGAGAAATTCTGATTACTGATTTCATCTCTTTACTAGTAACCAATCTATTCAGATTTTCTCTTTCTTCCTGAACAGTCTTGGTTAAGTTGCATGCTTCCAAAATTTTTTTCCTTATGTTTTGGCTGTTCAGTTTATTGGCACATAGCTCTTCACAGCAGCCTCTGACCATCCTTTGAATTTCTGTAATGTCAGGTTTTTTTTAATATTTATTTATTGATTTCAGAATGAGAGAGAGAGAGGTTGAGAGAGAAGAAGAGAGAAGAGACAGCATGCATAAGCAGGATAGGGGTAGAGGGAGAGGGAGAAGGAGAGAAGTAGGCTTCTCACTGAGCACTGAGCCTGACATAGGGCTCAATCTCACAACCATGAGATCGTGACCTGAGTGGAAACAAAGAGTAGGATGCTTAACTAACTGAGCCACCCAGGTAACCCTGTGATGTCAGTTTTAATATCTCCTTTCGCACTTATAATTTTGTTGATTTGGGTCTTTTCTCTTTTTTCCTTGGTCTAGCTATATGTTTGTCAATTTTGTTTATCTTTTCAAAGAAGCAGTCTTACTTTGGTTAATCATTTCTATTTTTTTTGTCCTCTGTTTCATTTATTTCTTCTCCAACCTTTATTATTTCTTTCATTCTGCTAATTTTTGGCTTAGTTTGTTCTTTTTTGTTTGTTTGTTTCTTAAGGTTAGGTTGTTTATTTTGTATCTTTCTTGCTTCTAAATATAGATGTTTATTGCTATAAATTTACCTTATAATTGCTTGTGCAGCATCCTGCAAAGCCTGGCAGGTAGTACTTCCAATTTCATTTGTATGAAGAAAACTTTTTATTTCCCCATTAATTTCTTCTTCAATCCACTTATTTTTTCAGGAAAGTATTATTTAATTTCCATGTGCTCATGAATTCTCCAAGTTTCTTCTTGTTATTAATTTATAGTTTCATGCCACTGTAGTCAAAGATACTTTGTATGATTTTAATCTTGAATTTTCTGACTTATATGTTGTCTAATGTATGGTCAGTCCTGGAAAATGTTCCATGTGCACTTGAGAAGAATGTGTATTCTGCTGTTGTTGGATAAAATGTTCTGTATGCATCTGTTACATCCATTTGGTCTATACCTTGTTCAAGTCTGCTCTTTCCTTATTGATTCTCTGTCTGTATGATCTATCTATTGTTAAGAGGGGGATATTAAAGTCTTCCACTATTATTGAATTACCATTTATTTCTCCTTTTAGCTCTGTCAGTTTTTACTTTATATATTTAGGTAACCTAATGATGGACACACAATATATCAAAACATGTAAATTATAACAGCAATAACCTAAAATTTAGTGCGAAGAGAAGTAAAAGTGTTAATTTTACAAATTCTATCGAAGTTAAATTGTTATTAAAGTAGGATATTAGAGGTTTAAGATATTTATTTTATGTAAATCTCATAGTAAGCACAAGGGAAAATCCCATAGTAATTTCACAAAAGAACACAATAAAGAAGTCAAAGCATAGTGATGCCAAAAGACATTAAAACACAGAAAAAGATAGTAGGATAAGAAACAAGGAAGAACGGCTACAGAACAACTAGAAAACTGTAACAAAATGACAATAGTATGTCCTTATCAATAATTACTTTAAACATAGGTGAAATGTATGAAGGAGATTTAAGAGGTACAGCCTTCTAGTTTTAAAATAAAAAAGTCATGGTGATGAAAACTAAAGCATAGGGTATATAGTCAATAATGTCATAATATATACTTACTGTGTTGAACATTTCCTAGTGTATATAATTGTTGAATAAGTATATTGTACACTTGAAACTATTTTAATTTTCTATGTCAACTGTACTTCAATTATTTTTTATTTTAAAAAATAATTACTTTAAACATAATGGATTAAATTGTCTAATTAAAATACATAGAATAGCTGAATGAAAAAAAGAAGAAAAGGATTCAATCTGCCTAAAAGAGACTCACTTTAGCCTTAAAGACATACATAGATTGAGAGTTGAATAATGGGAAAAAATATTTTAAGTAAATGTTAACCATAAAAAAGCAGGAGTAGTTATATCAGACAAAATAGACGTTAAACTGAAAATGGTAAAAGGGACAAAGAAGGTCAAAATATAATGATAAAGCTGTCAGTACATCAAGAGGATAAAACAATTATAAATACTTTGCTTCTTTCTCCTGGGTTTGGAACATTTTCAGCCATTATTGTTTTAAATATATTCTCTGTCCCCTTCACTATCTCCTCTCCTTCCAGAATTCCCATAATTTGAACATTTTTTTTTTCATTGTGCCCCATGATTCTTATTGGCTTTCTTCATTTTTATTTATATTTTTATTTTATTTTATTTTTATTTTTATTTTTTTGCACCTCTGGATAATTTCCAAAATCCTATCCTTCAGGTCACTTATTCTTCCTTTTGCAATGTGGAGTTTACTTTTGAAACTCTCTATTAAATTTTTCAGTTAAGTTATTATATTTTTCAATTCTAGGATTTTTTGGTTTTTGATGGTTATTTCCTTGTTGACCTTCTCATATTGTTCATGCAGTTTCCCTAATTTCTTGAAGTTGTCTGTGTTTTCTTGTAGTTCACCAATCTTCTGTAAAAGGATTATTCTGAATTCTCTGTCTGGCACTTCTTAGATCTTCATTTCTTTATAGAGACAATTATTGGAACATTGTAAGTTTCCTTTGGTAGTATCATATTTACTTGATTCTTTGTGAGCCTTGATCCCTTATGCTGGTATCTGCACATGTGATTAATCATCCTCCTCTCTGAGACTTTATAGGTTTGTTTTGGCAGAGAAAGTTCTTCACCAGTAAGCTCAGTTTGGGTCTGTGGATGTGTCCACTGGTAATATCCTTGGGCAGGTGGGGTCTGTTATTATGGTCTGTTTGAGATCTAAGGATGGGGATGTGGGGGTTGCTACTGGCTGGGGATAGCTAGTAAGACTACTGCTTGATTCCATACCCAAGTAAGGCTATAAGATAATCTCCACAGTTGCCTAGGTTCTCTTACTAGAATGGTTAGGACTGAGTTCTATATTCAGTAAGAGAAGAAGTTCTGAATTAGTTTCCTTGCCCTGGCAAGGATGCATGATGAGAAAAAGGACCTGTATAGCTTGTTTGGGGATCTGAATTGCAATTGTGCCCCATAGGATTAACGAGGTTGAAACTGGCAGAAAATGTAGGGCTTGGCTTTCAGAGAACTATTTCCCCCTAGTTAGCTATTGGATAAAATTAATTTTTTTAAATTTATTTATGATAGGCACACAGTGAGAGAGAGAGAGAGAGAGAGAGAGGCAGAGACACAGGCAGAGGGAGAAGCAGGCTCCATGCACCGGAAGCCCCACGTGGGATTCGATCCCAGATCTCCAGGATTGCGCCCTGGGCCAAAGGCAGGCACTAAACTGCTGCACCACCCAGGGATCCCGCTATTGTGCTTTTTAGATCCTACTAAAAATCCACTAGCTGTCTCAATAAAAAGCCTGAACTCAAGGTCAATGGATAAGTTTCCAGCCTATGAACAAGCAAGGCCCTGCATTCCTTACCCAAGATAATGAGCCCCAAACCCCTTCCAGTTTATATTAGCTCTCAGAGCATACCCATAGCTCCTTCTCCTTGTCCTAAGATAATCTCCTGATGTCAAAAAGCTGACTTTTATCTCATTCTGATGTTGAGTCACTCCAAAGTGAACATGGGATGCATGTTACATATTTGTTTGCTCAGTGTGAATGCTCCATCTTTTCTTATGAATAATTATGTTTCCTTGCCTTTTTAAGTCAATATATGTATTGGGGCACCTGGGTGGCTCAGTCAGTTAAGTGTCTGCCTTCAGGTCAGCTCATGATCCTGGGTCCTGGCATTGAGCCCCATGTCAGGCTCTCCACTCATCAAGGAATCTGCTTCTCCCTCTGTGCTCCCCCAATTCATGTGTTCTCTCTCAAATAAATAAATCTTTTTTAAAAATCCATATATGTGCAATCCATATATGTGCTCTCTCCCCCTTCGGAGAGATGGATTTGGAGCTTGCCCCACCACCCCCATCTCCTCATTTGGCTGTCTCTAAAACAAATAATTTCTTTGCTGTATATCTGATGTATCAGTGATTGACTCTGCTGCACATCAGGCAGATGGGCCTGTGTTCAGTTACAGAATCAAGCCAGAGTTTTCTCTGGTCAACTGAGTCTACCACTTTTGCTGGGCAGATGAGGAAGCCATAGGATATGTTCAAGTACCACATATTCAAGTGCTACTATACACAGAGCTGCTGAATGGGCTATTTAAATTCCCACGTACTCTGGTTAGGCTCCCTAGTCAAACAGGCTGAAGAATGCATTTAGTAATGAGTGGAGCTAAAATTATGTTCCCCACCAGGGCCTAGAAGGAGCAGCTTGAAAGCCAAATATAAAGCTCTTTGTTTTCTTAATATAAGCCAGATAGGAACCCCCAAATCCCTGATCACACATGACCATTAGATTAGCTATGTGGACTATCATCTCTGTCCACCCATCTCATGGCTTAAGTGCCACTGTGTTACACAGCCTCTAGGAGTTGTCTTCAGCCCTTCCAGTCAGATAGGATAGAAAGACACTATATAAAATAAGTGGAGCTGTCTCAGCATCTTGCCTGGGTGGCAGTGGGAAGGGCCAGGGTAGCTCCAGACTACTTTCAATTTCCCAAATAGGCTCTGTCTTTTGGGAAGGTCTGGGAGCTACCTTCAGCCTTGGCTATGAATTAATTAATCTTCCTGTCTATGCATGGTAGGGGAAAGCTCCATTTCTGTTACTGGCTTTGCTTTGGGGGCAATAAGCTTTGCCTGCCCTCATCTCAGGTTTGAATGCCTTTGGGCCACAGCTCCCAGGAATTGTCTCCAGCCTTTCTGGTGAAACGGGACCAGAAGACACTTTCCACAGTAGATGCAACTGCAATTCAACTCATTTCCTGGGCCTGGGCAAACCGGGCTCTAGCCAAACTTATTTGAGGACCTAAATCAGGTAGATCTGCACTCTACCATGTTCTCTGGTCAGAGTGCACTCCTGACTTGGTTCTTCAGATGAGCAAAGCCACTGGTTGGGATTACTACTTAGGTACTGCAGGTTTGAACATGGGCTGCCAAATCCGGGTGTTGGTTGTTGCAAGACTGTCCCTTCACCACAGTCAGGTTGTCAGTGGTTGAGCCCCACGGATTTCTCTGAAACTTTGTGCTGTGAAATCAGAGTAGGGGCTCCTGCAAAGCAATCACAAGTGCTGATATAGCCTTGTTGTCCCCTCTGGGTTCTGGGTTCTCTTTTCCCTCTGTTTTCCCAAACAGAGGCTTGAGGGAGATTTCTGTGTGGTGATGTGCCAGTCTGGGTTAAGAGCAATGTGGTCAATGTGTTGGCACATCTCTTACCCTTCTAATGCAATTGGTTCTGGTCTCTGTGGTGCAGAGGGTTTACTTCAGCCTTACCCCCATGTTTTAGAATATCTTAGTGTGTCTTTTCCTTGAATACTTGTTAGTTGTTCTTATGAGGGGGAGCAAAGTCAGGAACAACTTGCGTCACCATGTTGATTATGTCACTACCTGGGAAACTTTTTCAAATTTAGAATCTCCGATCCATACAAACTGCCAATCAGAATTGAGAGTAGAATAATAAAGTTTTAGACATTCAAACTCTTAAACAAATAGTATTTCAAAATCTTAAAAAAGAAAAAAAGATGGCAGGGGGTGTCCGGCTGGCTCAGTCAGTGTAGTATGCGACTTCTGATCTCAGAGTTGTGAGTTTGAGACCCACATTGAGTATAGAGATTACTTAAAAAAAATAAAATCTTGGGGCACCTGGGTGGTTCAGTCAGTTAAGTATATGCCTTAGGCTCAGGTCATGATCTCAGGGTCTGGAGATGAAGCCCTGCATCAGGCTCCCTGCTCAGTGAGGAGTCTGTTTCTCCCTCTCTCTCTCCCCCTCCTCCTCAATTACGCATTCTCTATCTCTCTCAAATAAATATATAAAATCTTTTATATATATATATATATATACATTTTTTTTAAGTAAAATAGCATCTCTCACAAACATTTTCATGGAAGGGTATTGGATGATATACTCCATTTAAAATAAAGGCAGAAACTATAAAAGAATGAGACACAAACCATTCACCCAATCAAAACATTTTTTAAATGCCTGTTTTTGCCAAAATTTTAAAAAATTACACTTATTTTAGAACAAAATAGTAGAAATCTATATAGAATGAATAGGTTTTCATTTAAATGCAATTATTTTGTTAATAAAGACATCTTACCCACTTACAAGAGAATTATATCTAATTATCCATGTATCTCAAAATATACAGAAACAACAAGTTTTTATCTGAAGCAAATACCACATTTGTTATATGTATCATTCCTGAATTCACAAAAATGGCTTTTTAAATTTCAAACAGGCTTTCAAAATGCTCTTTCAGGACTGATCTTATACCTTGAATTTACTCCCCAAAATAAGAAAGACAGAAAATGGGGAAAAATACATGCTCAGAATTGTGTTTGAGTGGTAGATGTTTGTTGAATGAATGACTGATGCATGATTGTAAGAGTTGTGAAGGTGTGTTACAATGTATGCTGTGTATTGAAGAACTACATGGTAACAGGTGCTTAACAGTGATACTAGTAAGGTTCATTCATTTATTTCAACAAGTATAATGAGAGTCTACTATGTTGCACACTTTTTTGCCTTAAAAACATACTCAATTTTGAACTGAATTTTTATTTTCCTATTATTGACTTCAAAGTCTTTCATGCTCAGTTCCCTGATAAACTGACAAAACTAAGACACCACAGATCTCTTTATTGTGGCAATTATTTTAGCAGTGTACATGGAAGTGTTTGTACTCTTCTGTTTATGCCAATGTAGACTGATTTTTAATTCAAAAGGTCTATCAGGTCTGAAAGATAAGAAACATATTAAGTAGGAAAAACTGTAATTCTTCTTAAATAGAATAAATCCTCAAAGGAATTTCATTTAAAATTTTATCTGAACAATTAGGTTTCCCAGTTAAAAACAGCAAACAAAGACTACGTGTTTGTCTCTCATCTTTCCCAATATCCCACTGACAGGAAAGTATAAGAATATGTATATGAACTAATTTTTTTATGTTTTTATTTATTTACTCATGAGAGACACAGAGAGAGAGAGAGAGAGAGAGGCAAAGACACAGACAGAAGGAGAAGCAGGCTCGATGCAGGGAGCCCGATGTGGGACTCGATCCTGGGACTCCAGGATCATGCCCTGGGCCGAAGGCAGGTACTAAACTACTGAGTCACCTAGGGATCCCCTGAACTAATGGTTTTAAATGTGTATCAGGCAAATAGTCATAGAAATAACTTTAGGTGTGTGTGTGTATGTGGGTGTGCATAGTTTAGTATGCATTTCCTAAAACCAATGACAGAGCACGATTACTACCCAGATCATTTTTTCTAGTATCAATCTCCAATATAAAGATTCCAGGGACCCTTGGTGAAGTGGCCGATTCCAAGAATGTGTCAGGGAAAATACAAACCATTTCTGGACATCTTGTGGCGACAGAAAACAATGAAATGCTCAAACAAAGATAAGGACATGTCAATAGGACATATGAACTAATGTGAAAGAGCTCCCAATGGCCAAGTCTGGGACAACTTGAGGAACAGAATAACTAATTACAGTATTAGATTATAATCCATAGAGTCAAGAAGTTTTTGTGTATCCACACAGAGATTAAAAAATAATGGAATAGAGAAGAAATAGCTTTGCCTTACAGAAAATTTTCAACTAATAAGTAATGAAAAATTGAGGGAAATAGAAAATCACCATTTGGATAAGACAGAAATAATTGACAGAGACTAGGGCCATGGAGGGATGCTGAAATCAGTGGACAATAGTTTGAGAAGAAAGATGTTGTTTGCACAATATTTTCCAAAGTATTTTCCCCCAAGATATTCTAAAGGGAGAAAAACCAGAAGCTTTAAAACAAAGAAACCTGCAGATACCACCATAATAAAGTGATCAAGGTTAACATCTCATATGATAAGACATATCAACCAACAGTCCCTGATAAATGATATACTGAGAAAGGCTGATCATTTCTTTTCTTTTTTTAAGATTTTATTTATTTATTCATGAGAGAGAGAGAGAGACAAAGACATAGGCACAGGGAGAAGCAGGCTTCCTGTAGGGGACCCCTGTAGGACCCTGGGATCATGACCTGAGCCAAAGGCAGACACTCAGCCACTTATCCACCCAGGTGTCCAAGGTTGATCAGTTCTAAAGTGTTCTTGAAAAAATATATATAACCTTAAATCTAATAATGAGAAAACATCAGGCAAACCTAAATTGAAGGACATTTGGTAAAATAACTGACGAGCATATTTAAAAGTCATGGCCAGGAAAAAATAAGGAAAGACTAAGGAGTTGCTACAGATTGGAGGAGACCAAGGAAACCTGACATCTAAATGATATGAAAGACTCTAGATTGGATTCTGCAATGGGAAAAGGACATTAGTGGGAAAACTGCAGTCTCATATAAAATCTGTAGCCTAGCTAACAGTATTGTACAGAACCTAATTTCTTAATTTTGATAATTATACAATTGTTATGTAAAATTTCAACATCAGGAGAAACTGAGTGTAGGACATATAGGAGCTGTGTGCTGTTCTTACAACTTTCCTGGAAATCCAATAGTATCTTAAAATGTTACCAAGTATCAGAATACAAAAAAAAATATTTATGATACAAAAGAAGATGGAAGAGGGGATCCCTGGGTGGTGCAGCGGTTTGGCGCCTGCCTTTGGCCCAGGGCGTGATCCCGGAGACCTGGGATCAAATCCCACATCGGGCTCCCGGTGCATGGAACCTGCTTCTCCCTCTGCCTGTGTCTCTGCCTCCCTCTCTCTCTCTCTGTAACTATCATAAATAAATAAAAATTAAAAAAAAATTTTAAAAAAGAAGATGGAAGAGATGTTTACAAACAGATTTTTTTAAAAAAGAATATTTATTTGAGACAGAGAGAGAATGAAAGTGTGAGGGGTGGAGGAGCAGAGGGAGAGAGAGAGAGAATCTCAAGCATACTCCCCACTGAGCGCAGAGCCTGATGCTGGGCTAGATTCAGGTCTGAACTTGGGTTGAGTCTCAAGACCCTGAGATTATGATCTGAGCCCAAAATCAAGAGCCAGATGCTTAACTGACTGAGCCACCCAGGCACTTCAACCAACAGAGATTTTTTTTAAAACAAATTTCTAGAAGAGGGAAATTGACTGGCTATATACTAAAAAAATGAAACAAATAAACAAAAACTACCCCTGCACACAGTCTCATGGTAGTACAGAATAGATGGGAGACACTTCCACCCAATGAAACCCCAGTAAAGAAAATGTATGGTGAAGGAAAAGAGGCAGGATTGAAAACAAGAGATTAAATAAATGTTAGTTGGCTAAGAAGACCAGAACTATATCCCAATACCTTAATTACCTTTCCTCGCTTTGCCAGCAACCAGTGTTTAATTCCACGTAGAACATCCAGATGATTTTCATAAGAAAAGGAGGTATCTGGAGAAAGCCAAAGCTTCTACTGTGGATACTATTGCCCCCAAATGCAGTCTTCTTTATTTTGTCATTTTGGGAGATTCAGAGACCATGAGCCATCTTCTGGAATGCTAACCCCAAAGTGGGGTTTGGCGGTCTACATACCCCATTCCACACCCGCTGAGAGAGAGCTCCCATTTGACCCATTTATACAACCACAGGGAAACTTGTGACACCAGTTACTACTTTCATAAACATCAATGGCAAAGCTGAAATTTCCTGGCATGTAAGAAGAACCAGTAGTATAAAAAAAAAAAAAAAGGACTGAAATGAGCATAAATAACTGAACAAAACAGAGATAGTTCAGGCAACATAAATAATAACCTCAAAGAGATTCAAAAATATTTTATCTTTAAAACACAGACATGCTGATATAAGAAAGAAGAATCAAAGAGCAAGGGAAGCACTTACAGATAAAAACTACAATTGAATAGACTAATAGAAGCTCAGAAAAAATAAAATTAATTTCTCCTAAAAGGAAATAAATAGACAAAATATAAGTGGGGAAAATATGAGACATAAAAGGTTAACACAGAAATCCTATCTTTGAATAACAAAGTCCCTAAGAATGCTGAAGAAAAAAGAGGGAGGAAGTTTTCAACTAATAACAGAAGATAATTCTTAGGAACTGAAAAACGACTTAAGGCTACATATTTGGTAAGTCCAACTGCTACAAAACTTTATGCATAAAATATATATATACACTCCTAGACATAGTCTTATGAAATTTCAAATCCCCAGGGATCCTTAAGAAAGAAAAATGTCATCCTCAAAAGAGATCAAGGAGATTGACATCAGAGTCACAATCAGCAACAGTGAATGTCCTCACATTCTGAGGGAAATTATTTTTACACTTTAATTCTGCTTCCAGCTATTATATACTGGTATTCAAGTATGTTACTTAAATAAAAATACTTCTAAGACATGTAAGGACACAGAAATTTAATTCCAAAATACTCGTTCTGAATTACTTACTTAGAAATGTACCCCTATAACTGTAAATCAAGGAAATAAACCAAAGAGCAGAGAGGCATAGGACCAAAGTAGTGTATGTATCACTGGAGAATGATAAAGAGAGCCCACTGACCTGATGATTTGTGCGTGTATTTTTTTGCTAGAAAACAAACTACTAAAGCAATAATGATGGCATATCTGCTTTTTCATCTCCAACTGACCACTGGAGAGTCTGTTATAGAGAAAATAATCCCATTTTGGATATGTTTCTGTGAAATGTGATTCTAATTCACAATCTCCTCAGTTAGAACCAAATCTTCAAATTTATTTCATCTCTAGCTGATGGCCAAAGAATTGATTACATTGACACTGAATCATATGCTTTACTTAAGCTGAGTCACACTAGTGATTTCCAATGACACACCCAGGTGTGTGCTAAGTAAACATACACAATACTACCCACTCATATGGCATGCTCAGTGCAGGAGAGCACTCCTTCAGCTTTGAGAAAAACAAAAGGCTTGTTTTAAGTTGTTAAAACATTTCAAAACTTAAACTCAAAATTTACAGCATTTCAAAGTTTTTAAATCTACAGTTATCAAAATTTCTGTAAACATTCAGATGTCATTTATTGAGCCCCTGTTGTATGAGAGGCACTGGAGTTGTACCACGATCCAAAGATATGAACAGGTCGTAATTCTGCCCTCCAGGAGTTCATAATTTAGAAGGAAACATGTTTTTGTAGTATGGCATGGCACAAAATCAGTCACAGTGTACCAAGAGACAGAGGGCAGTCAACAGGGATGAAGAAAGTATGAAGAAAATCCAACAAAAGAAAGAACATGAGAAGTGGATTTGGACATTAGTGTAAGAGAGGCTGGAAGGATGAAAAAAGTAGCAAGGGCAAGGTTGTGGGCATTTGAAAGGGCATAGAGATTTGGGACAAATACTTTTGATATGACTCCAGCATAAGGTACACATAGGGTGGCAGTGGCAGAGAAGTTTACAAAGGCGTGTAGTTCCCAGCCCCACATGTCTGAAGCAGGACCAGGAGAGCTTGATGTTGAGGAAACCAGTGGCTTTGAGATGGTGGTGGTAAGTATTTCAAGAACTGGAATGTTGACTGCATTATAAGTTCATCACACGGGTCACTCAGTTCATTTTCTTCACTCAACAAATCTTTACCAACCTCCTAGGATATTCCAAGCACTATTTTAGGCAGAGTTTATAACAAAGTCCCTATCTCTTGCCTTTATTAAGTTTACATTCTAATAGAGGAGAAAGACAGTGTATAGATAAACAAGGAACCATGTAAGTCAGGGCTAAGGTGAAAAATAAAGTCATGGGAGGTGATGCAAGTTAAGTACAGATACACAGAGAAGGCGGCTCTGAGGTGGTGACAGTGGAATAAAGCTGCTCTGTATGAAGTCAGGAGGTAGGTCAAGTGAATTATGGGGGGAAAACACTGGCCTGTGAGAATAGTAAATGCACAAGACCTGAAGTGGGAGGGTCTTTGGTGTATTCACAAGGACCACAAGGAGGCAGTTATGGCTGATATAAAATGAATAAAGGAAAGATGGTTTGGAAATGGGGTCAGAAAAGTGGAATAAAGCTGGTTCATAAAGGGTCTCACAGTCCATCGTAAGGATTTTGGATTTCATTCTGAACAGAAAAGGAAATTGGAAAGTTTTGAGTAGGATACTGACATGATCTGATTTATATCATTTCTATCTTCATCAATTAAGCTAAGTATTTTAAAGTGCCTTTTAGAATTATGAGGTCTTTTTGACCTCTGAGACAGCAGATTCTGGTCCCTGATAGAATTTATACTGCCATACTACAATCATGTAAATATGAATTCTAGGTGAAAATCCAAACCTACACTTTTCTTTGTATTTTAGTTGTAGGTCACCACTTAAAAGCATCAGAGTATAAAACTGCACATTTTTAAATGGTACAGGACTTGTTACTTCTAGATTTTTCTTGCAAAAACGAAATGCACATTACAGTGTGCACACTTTTTCATCCATCTATGTATGTTTGTACATGAAGTGCAGGAGAAAGATGCTCCCAAGGGAAAACATTTCTTAACAATTCATGCTTGGGCAAGCGATGAAGGCAGCATATCAAAGAATAGCTGCTAAACTGATTCTAGGCATTGGTTGTTGTGGCTGGTGCTTCAGGATGTCCCTCAGCATCACAAGATGCTCATCACAAGATGAGCATCACAAGATCGGCCCCCTTTAGAGGATGCATGAAAGGAGGGGATATCATAGATATTTGTGGAAGAGGATCAGCTCTGGGAGCTCCAAGCACACCAAGTATACTGGTACTGTCTTTCAGACACACCACTCCCAACTTCAGTAAGTCCAACTCTTCGTCCTTAACCTCAACCCTCCAGCTCCTCACACATCCAACACAGATACACTCACACACACATTGTCCCTTTCTATCACTACCTTCTGTTTTCTTTATTGCCTCAATTTTCCATCTTCAGCATTTCCCCTTCTCTCTCTTACATCCATCTCCAGCCCATTAGGAAACCTTGTTGTCTACACATTCAAACTTATTACATCTCAACACCTCCTTTGTCATCAACCTGGCCTGTGCCAACACCTCTTATCTCAATTAGAGCTATAGCTTCCTAAGAGGTGCCCCTGTTATCTCTTTTACCCACTCTGTACTCCATTCTCAACACGGCAGCCAGATTAATATGTTTATCATATCAAATCTCAATTATTTTTCTCAGGGTAAAAGTAAGGGTTTTTTAAATGGACCACAAGTCTCTGCAAAATGAGGCTGTCCAGCATCAATATGATCCCATCTCTTACAACTATCCACCAGAACTCTATTCACAAATACATTGGATGTACTCTGGCCATCAGGATTTTTACACTGGCTATTTCTTCTGCCT
This sequence comes from Canis lupus dingo, assembly GCF_003254725.2. Lineage (NCBI taxonomy): Eukaryota > Metazoa > Chordata > Mammalia > Carnivora > Canidae > Canis > Canis lupus. The sequence continues at coordinate 33,003,083 of NC_064256.1, read as the reverse complement.
GGAGTGCTCTTTACCAGATGGCTAACCCCCTAAACTCCCTCAAATCTTTGCTCAGGTATTATGAACAAACGGCACAAAGAGCTTTCCCTGCTACTCTTCCCACACCTACCCCCACCTCCATCATTCCTCTTTTCTTCTGCTCTCCCCCCCGCCTCATATTATCTTCCTAACACATATTACCTTCCTAAGTGATACATGATTCTTATTTATTATGTTCACTGTGTATTTTATTATCTGATTCTCCCCAGTAGATTGAAGCTCCCCATGGAAAGAAATTGTTTGCCTCTTTGTTGACAGATGTATCCTAGTGACCTAAAATAGTACTTCCCACATGATGGGTACTCAATAAGTAGCTGTTGAATGGAATGCCAAATGATAACCTCTCTGGTTTTTCATGTTTTCAGCTCAGGTTTTCTTAGTCCCTCACTCTCCTTAAGCCTCTGAACATTTCACATATATATTTAAGTGCTTCTTTCAGTAAAAGGCCATCTATATTTCTTTTGTCATATCTTTGTATATGAGCTTTCACTTTTAGTATAATCATCAGATAATACCACTTTCTTGGTCAGCTGGTTACAAAACTGTCCAAGCATAAAAACAGAATAGGGATGGTAATTATAAGAATATGCAAAAAACCCATTTAACTTTTAATCTAGAAATCATACTAATGAGGAAAAAAAGGAAAAGTGGGGATAAAAGTCTTCACAACTTCAGAAGAGTAGTCTATACATGAAGTGGCTTCTATTTATTCATATAATGTTCTATTTCCCTCTCCTGGGTTTTTATAGCCTTTTTCTGTCTCAATAATTTTGCTCAATATGAATATCCTCTTAACATACTTTTGTTGATCACTTTAGATATGTCTCAGTGTCTAGTTCTTTTGTATTTGTACAAATTAAGCATTAAAATAGGAACTCTGCCAATGCAAAAGACATTATTCTCTAACCGTCTTGCTTTGATGGGCGCTAGAATACAGCATGAAAGAGAAGGAGAAGCGGAAAGGTATGGTTTCTCCAAAAGCCTTCAAAAAAAGGAAACCAAATTCTGCAGTGTTTCCCACCGAGTACCACCTCATAATTGAATTATCTAGCTTCAGTGTACAATTGTAATGAAGTAGGAAGACCAATGGACTCCCAACTCAATAATATCTGGTTTGTTTTCTTCGGCTGCTCTTAATTGTATGACCTCAGTAAACCATCTTTCCTCAACTATTAGTATCTTCAACAAAAAAATGGGGGAAAGGGGAGCTTCGCTTAGATTGTCTCTGAAGTCACATGCAGTTGCAGTTCTCACAAAATATGATTTTTTTATGTCTCAGAACTACTACATCAAAGAAACATTTTTCTCACATTCTTACTCTCTTTTTCTGCACTTGATAAGAAAAATCATTGCCTGTTTGGGGTGTGAGGGAATTAGGTGAAGATGATTGAAAGGTACAAACTTCCAATTATAAGGTAAATAAATATAAGAAAAATATGATAGATAAATAAATAAGAGATGTAAAGCACACATAATGATCATAGTTAACAATGCTGTATTGCATATTTGAAGGTTGCTAAAAGATAAAATCTGAAAAGTTCTCACCAAAAGGAAAGAAATTATAACTATGGAGATGATGGATGTTAACTAATTTTATTGAGGTAATCATTTTGCATTATATACATATATCAGATCATTATATTGTATACCTTAAATTTACAATGTTATATATCAATATAACTAGAAAAAGAAGAACCACTGCCTGAAGCTCAACGTTGTTTCTGAATAAAATCTGTATTAAATACTCATTTATTTGCCCTTATCCTTTCAGGTCAATTCTGAAGTGTGTCTCTCCTTTAAGGAATCCAGAGTCTAAAGTCAAGAAAATACTATACTTAAAAAAAAAAAAAACTATTTATGAGTTATATTACTAAAGCAAAATTATCATTTTCCCAAAGTTTGTAGTTCTAATATGAAATTTAGTGAGTTTACTTTATTATTTTGCTACCTTAAAATGTTAATTTTAATAGTCTGTTTTTTTAAAAGAATGAATCCTTGATGAGAGTAAGAAAACTATGTATGAATAGCACTTTTAAAAGCATAACAATAGAAAAAATAAATTAAATAAATAAATAAAATAAAAGCATAACAATAGGTCTTAGATCTCATATTACTTCATGTAAATGTATATCATAATACCTCACAATATATTCTAATAGGAATATGTATATTCTAACGAAATTTGTGTATGTATATACATAATACTTATAAATTCCTAGTCCATAAAGTTTATTCTTTTAATTACAGCTTTCAATATGACATTTAGTAAGTTTATATTTCTTCAGTATATTAAAATGCCAATGCTAATTTTAGAACTCTGTCATTTAAAAAGAATGAAGACTTGAAGGGATTAAGGGACTTTCCTTACCTAAGATGTGTCATATGGACAGTAATAGTTCTTACTAATTCAGAGATATTACTCAATGTGTCTCTGAACTGAGAGTTGGGAGGAAAATCTTTCTCAACAGTAGCTCTTCCTGGCTTTGGGGCACTGTCAGTGAAGGTCACGTTATTATATTCAAAGTATAATATTTGCTATTCCTCTGTTTAAGGAATGATGCTGGCTTCCTAGGCAAAATCCTAGATTGTAGGCATAGCAAGCTGGGCAAAATTATAAATTGCTAGTCTATCAAATTGGTTAAAGTGAATCTTATGTAATTACAGTACAGAAACAGAGTGGTAATAGAATTAACAGATTTTGCTTTTTCACCTCTATGTTGAAACTTGGTCTAGAAAAATTAACAAAGCAGAATTAGGAAACTCTGAGACATTATTAGCTTGGAGTTTCTAGAAGTCATTTAAGAGCTAATATTAAATTTTTATTGAAATAAGCCTTCTTTTGCTTTGAAACATAAAATGAAATGCATGTATGTTCATATATGTCCCTTCTCAGTCATTAGGAAGGTATATAAATACTGTGTATTTTAATATGCCAAAACTGTGGCTATAATTTTTCAACACTGGTTTTCAAGAAATATTTTATTATGATTCCAAATGTGGATCTAGTTACTCACAGATGATCTTATGCCTTAATTTCATAAGTATTGCTTAATCAGTTCTTCCAAATCTGTAAAAGCTAGGGCTCTACTACTATCCAATAGTGAACAAAGGACTGAGTCCTAGGTAACCAATGCTGAGCCAAAGCAGAAAAGACCAAGACCTTCTCTAAGGTGATGCACTAGAACTATGGATTCCTCTTGAACCCCTGCAAAATTTCCTGTTGTTCCCCAAGTAGAAATACATTTTCCCCTTATTGTTACCATGGGCAACTACAACAGAGTTTAAGCTCGAACTTCTTATACACCTACCTTATTCCTTTTCCCTCTTCCTTTCCATCTTTCCTTCCCTCTTCCCTTCTTTACTTCCTTCTTTTCTTTCTTTTATTTTTTCTAATTTCTTCTCTCTTCTTAAAACCAATTTGTTATTAGGACATAAACATAATTTAAGACAAATTTGGAAAAATATTTTACAAAAATCAGACCACAAATTTTTCAATTTGTTTCCTTCATCAAAGACCAACTGAATAACTGAGGAAGAAAGTATATTTAGAGAACATAATCCACATATTCGAGCAAGAGAGGCAGAACAAGCCCCTGCATCATGTGTCCTTCTAAATCTTTGTTTATTTTCATTTCTATAGCAACTTGGAGGTTGTAAAACATTGCCATAATGAGTGGAAAATAGAACACAAATGACAGTAAAATGTTTTTATAACTCAAATAGCAGAGGATTGTTTAGAGAATTTAGAAAGCCTGATTTTTTTTTTTAAATGAGCTCATAGCAGGAAAAATGTCTACCTAAGTCAATAGTAAATTTCTCCTCCAGAGGGAGAATAAGATGCTTGTGACACGTGCATTTTGGAAACTTAATTATGTGCCCATTTCTTGTTATTACTTTTTTTATCCAAAAAATCCCTAAAGAGATTTTACTACCATCAAATCAGTCATAGGGATTTCTCTGCTTTCAGTGGGGTGCAATGTGGAGCTTAGTGCACATATTGCATTTCCCATCACCCTATGAGCACAGAATATTCTTTTTGTAAAGTTTCAAATGGGCCTCTCTTTGGTCTTTGCACAAGTGATTGCATTCCATAAAATATTATTGCATTAAGCCAAAGGATCTTGGCTAAAAATTAAACTCAATATTCCAATAAAATCCAATCTAGAATATATGTATATATATACACATACACACACACTTTAAAGAGAACTGTTAGCCTTTATATTTCTTCTCAAAAGAAGAGAAGATGGAGCTTTGTAGACATAAAAAGAGGGAAAAAGAAAGGTCAAACTTTACTGTAAGTAAATGTTCTGTGGTTTATAGAATTCACAAAACAAATTACAGCATGACATCCTTTTCAAGGAACTGTTTGTGTCTTCGGAAAAAGTGTGTATTATTTTTGGTGAACTCTACCTTTTGATGTGGCCTTTCTGAGGAAGGCAGCAGCATCAAGATTTTTTTTTCTTTTAATTGCGTAACAATACAATATGAACAAGAAAAAAAAAGCAAGGACATTTAGTAATATAAATCCCTCAGGCATAGGGGGATTAGAAAGAGCCTGAGAAGGAAAGAACTTGGGAACTGAATGGAGTTCTGAAGTGCAATGTGAGGGTATCTCTTCAATCAGAAGATCCAAGATCCAAGATCAAGAAGTTTTAATTTTATTTATATCTGAAGTGATAGGGAAGTAGAATTTATCCCAAAGCTGAAGAAATAGTCCATTTACACTGGAGGCAAGCTAACTCTTCTCTTCTAACAACAATAAAAGTATCAGCCATTTTGACAATACACATGTCAGGCATGGAGTTACACAGCTTATATTATATTATCTATAGTGCTGAAATGCCTATAATATACCTGAAATTATGTATTTTGCTTGCTCATTTTATAAAAAATTAAACTGAGACTCAGTTAAGGGAAAAAATTTTGTCAAGTTTATCTGGCAAGTAGTAACTGGTATGACTGGGAGTCAATTCCAGATCTACCTGAATCCAAAAACCATGCTCTCAGAAACCTGACAATTTCACTGTCTTTTAAATGCATTACTGGATGAAAAAATTATGTTTTTAAATGCTATAATTCTGTGAAAAGATGAACGTATATCATTTGTATCAACTTAATCTCTTCAATGTTTCTGTGAGTTGGAAAGGGAGCTGGTATGTTATGCCCCATTTTATAGGAGATAGTGGAAATGGGACTGGCTGTGAACATTTATTCATCAGAAACTTATTTTCTGGCACAATTCTTTTAAGATGCTATTTATTTATTTATTTTTATTTTTATTTTTATTTTTTTAATTTGTGATAGTCACACAGAGAGAGAGAGAGAGAGAGGCAGAGACACAGGCAGAGGGAGAAGCAGGCTCCATGCACTGGGAGCCCGACGTGGGACTCGATCTCGGGTCTCCAGGATCACGCCCTGGGCCAAAGTCAGGAGCCAAACCGCGCCACCCAGGGATCCCCTTATTTATTTATTTATTTATTTATTTATTTATTCATTCATTCATTCACTCATTCATTCATTTATTTGAGTCTGCACGTGTGCATGAGTTGGGGCAAGGGCAGATGGGGAGGGAGGAGAAAGAGAATCGCAATTAGACTCGATGCTGAGTGTGAGCCTGACAAGGGGCTCCATCCTAGGACCCTGAGATTATGACCTGAGTCTAAACCAGGGGTGGGGTGTTCAACTGACTGAACCATCCAGGTGCCCTTTTCAGACATAATTCTAACCACAGTGTTCATTCTATCAATAAATTTGGACTTTCCATGGTGGCCCGATAGAGTAAATGACATTTGCTATTTTATTAGTTACAACAAAAATATACTGCCAATGAGTCAGACTATGGATTGTCAGTTGGATTAACATGAAAAACAATTTCTAGGGCAGCCCGAGTGGCTCAGCAGTTTAGCACTGCCTTCAACCCCAGGCCTGATCCTGGAGACCCGGGATTGAGTCCCACATCGGGCTCCCTACATGGAGCCTGCTTCTCCCTCTGCTTGTGTGTCTGTTTCTCTCTCTGTGTGTCTCTCATGAATAAATAAATAAAATATTAAAAAAATAAAAACAATTTCTAAGCATACACAAACATTTGAGATAAGAAGTAAAAAAATACTATGATCATCCATTTTTCCAAATATCCTAATGTCTGGCTCCATATACACAAATAGCTAGCTATCTTACTGATTATTTTCATTTTAAAAATTAGATTTTATAGTGGCATGTGAGTGTTGCTGTAGTGATACAATGACATGCTAAATAAGCTGCTGAACACTTGGCAGGACCCAAGATTTCAATAAATAAAAAACCTGAAAATTAATCTTCCTTTGTGCATATGTACTCGTCTTACAACCAAATTATCCTATATTGTCATCTATACAGCATTGTAAATCCTCATATCAAAAAGATTAGGGGCACCTGGGTGGCTCAGTTGGTTAGCATCTGCCTCGGGTTCAGGTCATGATCTTAGGGTCTTGAGGGCTCCCTGTTAGGAAGGAGCCTGCTTCTCCCTTTGCTTGTCCCCCCACTCGTTCTCTCTCTCTCTCTGTCAAATAAATAAATAAAATCTTTAAAAAGGATTAAAGTTACTTTTTAAAACCTTTCCAAGTAACATATATTTCATAGATATTTTATAATTGGTTTGTCACATTTCCATTTGAAAAGAAACCTAAAGCTGGACTTTGACAAGGTTGTCTTAGTCACAGATTTGTTCTTTTGTTCACTCATATATCCACCATGCATTCATTAAACATCTACATTGAATCTCTTTGCCAAGATGTTGGACTCCATACTATAGTGACAGGTTCCCATACTTGAGGAGCTCACATGGCACATGTAAAACAAATTTTTGAACAAATTTCCCCCATTTCAAAGTGGTGAGCTCTTTAATATGGATATAGAGGGATCCCTGGGTGGTGCAGCGGTTTAGCGCCTGCGTTTGGCCCAGGGTGAGATCCTGGAGACCCGGGATCGAATCCCACGTCGGGCTCCCGGTGCATGGAGCCTGCTTCTCCCTCTGCCTGTGTCTCTGACTCTCTCTCTCTCTCTCTCTCTGTGTGACTATCATAAATATATTTAAAAAAATTTAATATGGATATAGATTTTTTTCTCCCATTTCAAAATAAGTACTCTAAAAAATATAACTATGCATTTAGACACAGAAAAGGAAGTTATTAACTGTCCATATAATATAGAGGCAAGGCTTTATAGATAAAATGATATGTTAGTTGACTTGCATAAGCAGTGGCTCAGTGGGTTTCAAAATTCTCAAAACACGAGCAAAAAACCATTTCAGTTGGTAAATCAACACATACACATACACATGCATACACACAAATAATACAAAAGTTTCATAAAACGATACTTACATCTTTAGATTTTCTACTGTAGTCCATTTTGAAAGTGCCAATCTTGACCCACAAAATGGATTTCATATCTTTTAATAAGTTGTACCTTACAGGTTAAAAGCATTAGTTTAAAGGGAAAGGAGGCAATTAGCCATCTGAAGAAAATAATTTCAGACAAAGGAAACAGTTTTTGCCAGCCATGGATTGCCTGAAGACATAAAATGTAGAGAAAATGGTAAAAATTTCAATGAAGTTGAATTATGACAGGCATGAGAGTGAAGAGTTAAAAACTGGATTAGAAGAATCAAATAGAGACAGGAAAAGATAAGGCTGAGAGGTAAGAGAACAATGAAGAATCAGACTCTGAATAACCAGATTTTTATTTACTTCTAAGGAATACACAGTCTTTATGGTGTGATTCAGTAGAGGTCATTAAGGTGGAAATGAGTATGCTACCTTTGCTTTATTTAAGAACAATAACATGAAGAAAAGACCAGAATGCAATGAGAGGTAACAGGAAAATAATACAGACCTTAGTCAAGGCAGTGGCAATGGAGAAAGATAGCAAGAAGCATGTTAAGAGCTATTTCTAGGAAGAGATTCAAGTTAAGAAACATGACATTATAGCATACAATCCTAGTTGAGATAGAACAAAATAGGATAGTGAAGATGAAATACAAACTAAACAAAATTTTTGTCATTTCCAAAATTTAAAGCAATCATATGAAAGGGATTCATGTATTCAACTAAATATTCTTAACAATTAAGTTATTTAAAATTACTAATAAGAATTGGCATGTAATGAGTTAATATAAATGGTCATTAAAGATTTTTTAAAATATCCACCTTATTATTAGAGAAATGTAAATTAACTAAAAAGTATGCAATTTCCTGTTTATCTCAATTAGAAAATATTTTTTAAATATTTACTTATTTACTTATTTTAGGTTTTTATTTAAATTCCAGTTAGTTAACATGCAGTGTAATTTTAGTTTCAGGTGTACAATCTAGTGATCCACAATTTTTTTTTTAAACACTAAAATTTTATACTGGTAACAGTGAGTTGAAATTGGTACTCATATATGTTACGAGTGGAGTTATACATTTTTAGGATCTTTTTTGGAAGTCAATTGGTACTTTGAATCAAGAAACTTAAAAACTTATCACATCTATTGACTGATAATTCAACTTCTAGAATTTTTTTCCTTAAGATAAGAACCAGATTTAATGGAGACAAACTTAATTCCACTCAACATTTAAAATAATGACAGTGTGAAAGCAGCCTAACTGTCCACCCTTAAACACTGACTCAAAAACATTATCTATTAGAAATTATATTTTAATTAAACCTACATAACAGAAGGCTTATAGTCATAACTTTAGTTTAATTATGTAAATATTAAATATTCTTATTAAAGAATAACTAAGGGATGCCTTGGTGGCTCAGAAACTTAAGTGTTTGCCTTCAACTCAGGTCATGATCCTAGGGTCTTGGGATCAAGCCCTGGGTTGGGTTTCCTATGTGGTGGGGAGACTACTCCTTCCTCTCTCTTGTTTATGTTCTCACTCTGTCTCCTCCAAATAAATAAATAAAATCTAAAGGAAAAAAAAAGAATAACGACATGAGGAAAAATGTTTATAATGTTGACCTAAATATCAGGGCACCTGGGTAGGCAGTCAGTTAAGCAACTACCTCTTGATTTTGTTTCAGGTCATGACCTCAAGGTTGTCTGATGGAGTTGGTGTTGGGCTCTAAGTTGGACATGGGGCCAGCTTATGATTCTCTCTGATGTTCTCCCTCTGCCCTTCCCCCTACTCACTCTTTCTAAACCAACAATAAAATGCAACAACTTTAAAAATGCAGGAGTCAAAATACATGTGAAAGTTAAAGAAAATATGAAAACTTATTATAGATGACACTTAGATTCTGTGATTCTAAATGATATTTTTTATTTTACTCTTTACACTTCTCTTTGTTTTCCACATTCTCTGTAATAAACAAGTATTACTATCATAATTACAGCATAAAAGATATACCAGTATTAATTATAGATTAAAAACTATAATCATCTTATACAACATTTATTAATACACAGTTTGTTATTCTCCTTCATTAAAGGGGGATGAAAAAAATACTACCTTCTAGAGTTTAGGGGATTAAATATGATTATGTAAGATAAAATGCTATTTTTAAAGTATATGTTTCTGTGAAAATATTATATGTATTTTTCTCTACTAATACATTTTCTAGCAAAGACCTTCCATTGGTATCATCAAAATGGCTTTTGAATAACAAAGAAGTTCTCTAATCAGCATTTGCAACCAGAATCTAACAGTCAAAATACTGGAAATCTTCTAAGGATCCTAATTTAATTTTCCTAAGGAGAACATAATTTAAATTAAGATTTAATATTTATTCAAAATTATATTAATTAACTATGAAAATTTTTAAATTGCCATATTCATCCTAAGGTCATTACATTGTCTTTTGTGAGAATTATAGGTGATAAATTTTGGGTATCTCCATTTTCCAAGTTTTCTCTAACAAACCAAATTATGAATATGAAACCCCTATTATTTAGATCAAGTTCCTAGATATATAAGGAGCTTAAGACAGAACTTTGGGTACTCTACCTTTTGGGGAGCAGAAGGAATAATAAGAGAAAAAGCAAAAGAGAATAAATCCTTAACATTTCAGGAAGAGATCCAGGAGACCACAATGCTATAGAAATCAGGAGGCATACAGATTTCAAGAAAGAAAATATCAAATTACTGTGAGATTGAGAAGGAAGATAATGGCTAAAAAAAACAAAACAAAACAAAACAAAAAAATCATTGGCACTGTGGACTTGGTTATCAGGTACTATCCCAAAGAATGGTTTTAATAAGAATGAAAGCAATTTGAATAAATGATGATGATATACAAATAATACATATAGTGAGTTATTTGCATTACAAAGAGACTTTGACCTAAAACAATTCTACATCAGCATTCATTTACAGCCCATTATAAGTGTATATGATGTATATATCAGTCTGCATCCCCATAGGTTCTAAAAAGCTTCAGAAGCCTTTGTCTAGCAAATCTGAGGTAGGAATATGAGGAGGAAGACATCCCGGAGAAGAGAAATTCTCTGAATACAGTCCCTCTTGGGCAGTCTGTTTTGAGGCTTCAGACCTCCACACTGTTCTTAGTTACCTTATTTCCAGGAAGATTTGCATTTATGCAACAGAAATGCGATACACTAATGTAATACGTAACTTTTAGAATATATTATACTTCATAATAAACAAAGATGGCTTTCAGAAAAGCATTTGTGGTGATTTTCCATTAAGAAATGAAGTCAAGTCCTTAGACAATTAATTAGCACAAGCTTTCTTGAAGCAAAACATCGCTTCGAAACTTTTTCTAAAATGAAAAACTCTAAAACTCAGGAGGAGAACAGAAAATCCATATTTGGCTAGTGTTGTGATAAAAAGAAATCATAATTCTTACACAGAGATGAAGTACTTAGTTGATTAAATGATTAGAAGTATGTTGATATTTACTATTGAAATCATAAGTAATATAAAAGCAGAGTACACAGTAGGAGACTAAATCTAAATTTTTTTCTAGGTATTTATTATAACTAGAGTGGCTTTACTACTTTGGGAAGCCTATTTCAAAATAGTAATAATAATAATAGGGGCACTTGGATGGCTCAGTTGGTTAATCATTCGACTTTTGGTTTCAGCTCAGGTCATGATCTCAGACTCATGTCAGGCTCCATGCTCCGTGTGGAGTTGGCTTGAGATTCTTTCCCCCTCTTCTCCCTCCGCCTCTGCTCCTCACCTTGCTGGCACACTTTCTCATTGTCTTTCTAAATCAAATAAATCTTTAAAAATTTTTTTAAATAGTAATAATAATAATAGCAAATGGCACTTAGCTTGTGTCAGGCCCTATTCTAAGTGCTTTACTTAAATAAAGTCATCTATTCCACATAGAACCCTCAAAAGTATTTCTATTAACTTTTCCCATTTTGTAGATGTGAAAAATTGAGGCACAGATGGCTTAACTAACTTGCCCAGGGTCACATGGCCAGTAGTAAGTGAAGGAGCTGAGGTATGAAACCAGGCAATCTGGTTCCTGAGCTCGGGTTCTCAATAATTTAAGTAATTAGGCAATATGTTTTATAACTGTGGCAAACTAGAAAATTGGTTCCCTGTATATAAATAGTTTGCACCTGAACTGATGCTACATTTGACTGTACTGTTCATATTAACTAGAAAAAAATGTTAATACAAAGTAATTATATTGCTATGGTACTTCAAAGGAAAATGCACATGGAATTCTTTGTTTCCTGAATTTATATCATGAACTAATAAACTGAAATTAAGGTAAGATGCTAATACATTTGTAGAAAACACACCTCTTTTCGCTCACTCCCAAGTTCAGTTTAAGAAAAACAGAAGTTGTATCTAGACAGTTTGTAAAATCAATCATATAGACACCCTTTGGAGATTGTTTCTATGGAGTAGCCATGAATAGTGAGGAGACTGCCATGGGCTCACTCTGTCTGTTCACCAATAATGACCAAAACAGCAAAACACATTCTGATTTTTAGGGTTAATTCACGGAATGGATTCTGATTTTCAGGGTTAGTTTAAGTGTTAGATGCAAATTCTATCCAGTTACAATTGTTTCTTGGGGGTTCTAAGCCTTAAAGCTTGAACCTATGATGCAATATCTCTCATGATGAAAAATATTATAAGAGTACCTCCTTTTCAAAACATACATTTTAAGAGAACAGCAGGATTCAGCTCCCCTAACCAAGAGCCCCACTCCAAAGATACAACAGATGTTGGTCTGTGTGCAAAGCAAACATCAGCCCTGCTAATGTGGTCTGTACTGAATTCTTCATAATTAGACATTTATCCCAGTGCAGAGTCAAGGTCGTTAGAGTGAAAGGCTGTAATGCTTACAATTATTTTGCCCCTCATGTTTCTCTGCATGAAGTCAAGGAAGACAGCAGTGCATAGAAGTAAAAGAAGGAATGTTTCCATTACTGCACAGGTCTCTTGGTTCTATAGAGGCCAGGAAACAGAATGAGTCAGTAGTAGAATCGGCTACCGTTTGGGTAGATAGTTGGACCTGGATTTGGCTTAGGATCCCCTCCCCCTCTTTCCCTCCCCTCTGTGCAAGGGAAACATTAACAGACAGAATGGCAAGTTAAAAAGTAAGGGGCTAGCAACCACAGCCTAATTAAATTTAATATATTTAAGTGGTGAAACCACAGGCAGCTGAAAAGGAGTGTTCAAGTTCAGCATGGCCACCATTTCTAAACACAGTGGGTGTGATGAACTATGAACAGTACCTTCAGAGGACAAGCAGGAAAGGAGCGCTCGTGTTGAAGTCTTAAAGTACAACCATCTCTCAAAATGATAGAATTAGAAAATCAGGGCTGTTGACAAAGGGCCAGGTTTAAAAAAATTATTGCAACTATTTTTTCTAAATAGAGAAAATGTGCATTTACATCAGGTTCACAGAGAACAGCCACTAATCAATTAGTCAAGCTTTCAAACTTCTCTACAATAACACAATGCTGGGCAAAATAGATCTTTGGGGAATATATATTTAGGAAAAAAATTGCTATATGTAATCAAGTTTAAAAAGCTCTGGGCTTGAAGTCAGGCAATCTGTGTTTGAAACTAGGCTTTGCCATTCACTGGCTATGTGATGGAGGCATATCCTTCTGCTTTAGATCCTGCCTTTGGAGAGTAGAGTTTGGTGAGATTAAAGGATCCCTTCTAGCTAATTCCATCTACCTCTGAAACCTGACACCAATCACTTTAGCACCCAATTGAATCAGTTTTCCCATTATGCTATAAAAGCATTATTTTAAACTTTGGCGTTATTCAAAGTATTTAACAATCACAACAGAAGATCTGACCAATTTGTACAGACACTGACCACATTGCCTTCTTTGGGGTTTTAAATACACTGGTGAAATATTCTGACCAAAACAGCTATAATGTCAATGACCTTAAATTACAGCATTTGAAATAATGGCATTTTCAATTTTTGTTTTTTCTTTGTTTTAGTGGCTCCTAACTCCCATCCATTTTTTAAAAAGTGTCCCGATTTAATTATGTATTCCTCTGTTAGACATTTTATATTTTCCTCCATTAACTTCTTCTTTTAGTATTTCATATTCAAGCCTTTATACTATCCTCACTTCATGTTTTTTTTTTTTGTCATTTAGCCATTTCTGTACTTTCTTTACCCACATAGTGACCCTTCTTCTGATCCCCTTTTCTAATTGATGATAGTTTTTTTTTAAGAGTTTATTTATTTATTTTAGAGGGGCACCTAGGTGGCTCAGTGGTTGCGCATCTTCCTTTGGCTCAGGGCATGAGGACTGAGTCCCACATTGGGCTCCCTGTGGGGAGCCTGAATCTCCCTCTGCCTATGTCTCTGCCGCTTTCAGTGTGTCTCTCATGAATAAATAAAATCTTAAAAATAATTTTATTTATTTATTTGTTTGTTTGTTTATTTATTTTAGAGAGAGAGAAGATGCACATGAGTGGGGAGGGGATAGAAGTGCAGAGTGGGAGGGAGAGGAAGGGGGAGAGAATACGAAGCAGACACTATGCTGAATGTGGAGCCTGACACAGGACTCAATTTTATGACCCATGAGATCATGACCTGAGCTGAAACCAAGAGTCTGACACTTAACCAACTGAGCCACCCAGTTACATCCTAATTGATAATACTCTTGAAGTGTCATAAACTTATTTTCTATGTTGTAAGACACAGTAAGAATCTTGGCATTTATTAAATGACCAGGATCAACATCATTATGATCACCATCACTATCACGAGGACCATGAGAATATCACTTACTTAATATATACATCCAAGACATCTAAAATAAAACTATCATTTTTTCAGTTGCTAATCTATGGCAGTGTAATATCTCAACCAGTAGATAGAGCTAAGCAATTCTCAGGAATGTGCTATGGCTGCCACTTGACTTACCAAATACATATGGCTTCATAATGCCATCACATTAGGTAAATTTATGGTACAGATCTCATGAAATCTTCCCACAACAATGAACAAAAAGATTTTTTAAAATACAGATTTTATTCAGTTTTAATTTCTTAGTCTTGACTTTAAAGTCTACCCAAAATAGATCACGGCCAAGTTGTAGCAGTGAAATTAAAAGTATGTCAATATGATCCTAACAAGTAAACTTTTTGTTTGTTTAATTTTGTTTTTACTAAATGTCACAATCAACTGAATAATTTATAGTTCAATCAGCAGTGAAGATACCCAGACATGTGAATTATTCTTTGTCTAATGTTTTTTTCTGATAGATAACTTCTGAGAAAAATGCAATCAATTGATTTAAAAAAATCTATTTGGGGGCACCTGGGTGGCTTAGTCAGTAAAGCATCCAACTCTTGAGTTTTTGGTTCACGTTGTGATTTCAAGTATCACTAGATCAAATCTCACATTAGGCTGTGAGCTGAGCGTGGGGCCTGCTTAAGATTCTGTCTCTCTCCCTCTGCCACTCCCCACTCCACTCTTGCTCATTCTCTCTCTCTCAAAAAAGACAAAACAAAACAAAAAACAAAACTATTCATCTGACTTGTTTAATTTCCAAAGAATTCAATTACATAACAGTATTGTGTAGCAGTGTTGTGTAGGGGTAGGCAAAGGTACAGTAATGAAATCTAAGAGTTGACAAGAATATTTCTGCTGCTTTAAGTTCTGCTGAAATGATTTATTCTATATTCAATAATATTATATTCTATAATGATTATTATATATTCATTTATTTTAATGATTTGTTCTATATTATTCTATATTATTCATTCTATAAATATAGAATATATTATATATTTATCCTATATTCTATATTCTATATTCATAATGCCATTACACACCAGAACCTAAATTCTTAAATCATAACATTTTCAAAGGTACTTTAAAGGTAACAATGACACATACTTTTTTTCCAATGAGGTCACAAGAGGGCTAGTATCAGATTTATAATGATGTGTTGAATATATTTTGAGAACCATGGTTTTAGAATCAAATTTTCAGAAGCCAGACAAAAGAATATTCTAAATCGCAGAATAAATTGCTTTAGAATTGATGCTCACTGTCTGACGCTAATGGTTGTTTAGAATTTACAGAATTGGTATGGAGCTCCCAAACTCATTTTTCCCCCTAATGGATTTAACCCTACTCAGGGTCACCTACACATTTATTTTGGAATGCATTAAAGTTTTTCCATTTGTTTTAATAAATACAATCATATAAAAGTCCCGGACATATTTAATATTTTTTAAAAGAGACTAGGATGAAAAAAAATAAATAAAAGAAACTAGGATGTCAAGAATATTTTTTGTTTCATTCCATTAATATAAATCACTCTGGTTAAGATGAAACACCCTACACGTGAACCGCATTAAAGCAACACTACTCCTTAAAAGGAAAGTCTCAGGCAGGCCACCTCAGGGACTTGCCTCATTCCAGATTTTGAGCGTTTCCACAAACAGGTGCAGACTCTTCACACCAAAACCAAAAGTGTACTCCCCACACAAACACTAGTTGCTCTCACAAACCCTATTTTGATATGTTTTGTTCTGTTTGAAACTGACTTATTTTCCCTTTATGAATCCTTTCTATTCTTTTGTTCATTCATTCATTTTAAATCTACATTAATGGATACTTGAGAGAGAAAAAAAAATCCTTTATTTTGATCTCCTTGGTGTGTGCCCTAGGATGAAAAATGTACCCCAGCTGAATTTTTATGTCAAGATCATTCTCTGTCAGGGCAGTTTCTCAAGAAATTCTCCACCCCTGTAGAATGTCTCTGCTTCCCATCACTTGCTAGCATAGCTACTAATTTTATCTAAGGCTCATTACGTGATATGCTGTACACTGTTTCATTCCAAATAATGGCAATCCAAGACATCAAGGTTATGTGAACCAAGGCATATTTACTATAAAGCTTGTGAAGCTTAATTTCCAGAGCCCCTCATTCACACAGACACTTTCCAAGGCCCTATAGTACCTATTTTTTTAAATTTTTTCCCTTTGTATTCTTTTTCTGAGAGTCCCCATGATTGTACAAGATGGAGACCCATAAAACAGGGTCTGCCTCTGAGTAGGAATGAGATTACATGCCTGTGTTGTATGAAACTATCCTTCACTCGATGTCTGAGGAAGTGGGGGCTGCTTATAAGGCTTGAATCAGCAATCATTTCTTTGTTCTTCTGTATTGTCAATATTTCAGGCTTCATTCATTCTTTTTTTTTTTTTTTTTTTTTTTTTTTAATAATTTTCACTCCCAACCAAGACTAAACTTCTCCCGGGAGGTTGCTGGATACCTCTCCATTTTCCTCCATTGCAACTAGCTTAGAGATGAGCCCCTATTAGGTCAGTTACTTATAAGGCAGCTTTATGCACACCGACTACGTATGAAACATGCTTCAAGCTCCAAAGGCTGAACTGAATCAGTGTCTACTGATTTGGCAGTTAAAACAAAGCTGTGCCATTTCTGCACCATTCAGTAGCCATGTCAGAGAGAGCTTTATCTGGGGACAAGTTTCCAATAAACCTCAGTTTCTATGGTATTTTCCCCACAGGCATACCTTCCTGCCAGAAGGGAAGAAGGCATTGGCGAGTGGCTGGTCCTGTATTATAAAAAAGGAAGAAAGTCTAATGAATCTATACATTCAGGAAACCAACTTTGAGCTGATGTTTTCGTAAAAGAAAGAATATGGAAAATGGTTTGCTTTCATAAATATATTTTAAAAGACAGACATTCCATGTTAATGGAATTGTGAAGAGTTGATTGGATGATGTAATAAAAATCAATACACTGACTAACATTTCAGAAGAATTACATCACATAAATCCAGGTCTTAACCTTTTACATGTACCCTTTGAAAATTAAAAGTGCAGTTTCATGGGAAGGCAAATAAAGGATGATAATTACCAAGAGATAATCATAAAGCAAAGTACCAGAGAAATTGTGGGCAGGCACTACAGCCTAGATCCTCCTGGTGGAAAACTGGTGTGGGGAGAGGCAAGCCACTACTGGGAAAACTGGAACACTGCAAACAGAACTGGTTTCTTCTCAATATATTTCTAAATCCATTCAAGTGTGCCTTAGGAATGTACTCACTCGGTTTACCATTTTGAATTAATAGTGAGGCAACATTTAAGCTTTTGTTCTAACTCTGACACTAATTTTCTGTGTGATCTTATAAGTAATTTGTCCAATATATAAAAATGTTTGAGAAGAAAAAAATATTTTAACAGATGCAAAGCTTTTGGTAAAAAAGGCACTTCTTTGTTATGCGAGGCCCAAGAAAAAGCTATTGCTCATTAATGGAAGGAAATATTTTGTAGGTTTATTCCATGGAAGAATTCTTCTCTCAACTGTCATTTTGGGGATAGAATTGCCACACATCTGTCTCTCTCAAAAGAAGTACAAGGGTTTGCATCACATGGACCACTGTAATGGTTTCCCAAGCATATCCCATATGCGGCATTTTGGAAGCAGGGTCATTTTCGCCAAGGAAGGCTACATTCGCTTGTATTATTAAAGAAAAGCATTTTATTTTTTTGGCTGTATTAAATGTCATAAAGGCTCACTGCCATAATGCTATTTTACATTGTTTGAATTATTTGATAGAATATATATATTATATATATAATAATATATAATATTATGTATGTAATATATATATTGCTTGTGTGTTTTTATTTAGGCTTTTTTCATTTCATTTATGTAATTCAAGCTACATGGATATCTTATAGACATTGGTTGAATATTTATACATGCAATAAAATGAAAGTGCCTTTTAAGCAAGTGACTAAGAACTTTGTTGATTTATTGCTCTGATAATTATAATACTGTTTGAATAAATATCTGATAATCGTATCTGTCATTTAATAAAGTTCAGAACATCGGTACATCTAGAAATATTATCTTTAGAAACAAAATCACATTGCCACACATGATACCGCAAGAAAAACCACTTTATTTTTCTACCAGGAAAAGTAATATGTTTTAACATTTACTGTCTTATTTCAGGTGTGCTTTCTTATCATGAAAGATATTCACTTAATTAAAAATCCCCCTTATTGACATAAAGACAAACTAATTTCCACCTTTTCCCTCAGCAAAATATAGTCATGAATAACAAATGAGGTCTTAAAACTTTGTAACTCCATAAATGGATTTACCCATAAAACCAATTATATGTTCACACTGCAATTAGTTGCTATTTGTAAAAGTTAAAAAGAAGCAAATCCATGTTTTTAATGTGTCATATCTGATCTAAAGTAAGTTTGGGAGATATGTGCACATATTTAAGCTGAAACAAAATATATACAGTGACTGTAAAATATAACCAATTTGCTATAATTTTGAATGGCAGTAACTTTACCCTAAGAAAATTCACTGGATGATTTAATAGTGATATCAAAGAAAACTGACCCTCTTTTTCCTTTCCCTCTCTTGTTCATTCTTTGTTTCTCCTTTCTGTTTTGGCTTTATGACTCTATGCTATCTAAGAACCACTCAGATGCAACCAGTGGAAAATGGAGAAGATGATCTGTAGAATATGAGTCACCCAAGTGCTCAGTTTATCTAATAATGTGATATATTTTGACTAATATATAAAACACATTTGCCCTTATGATTCTCACAATCAACCTAATTAAGTACAATATATTATATAATGTATATGTGATGTATTATTTATAATATATTGTACTTAATTAGGTTGATTGTGAGAATCATAAGGGTAAATGTGTTTTATTTACTTTTATATTATGTGTAATTAATAACGAACTATTTATAATGCAAAGTTTGTACTCTATATGTCAGGATTTTCCAAACTATGTACTGTTGAATGCTAGTTCCCATGATAATTATTTTGGAGAAAATAAACTGGAGAGCAGGGCATTCTATGTTTAAGTAATTTGAGGAAACAATGCATTAAATGATATAATATAGATTTCCTTAACACTGAAAATTGTTAAAGTCTTAAAATTGCTTTTGCAAACACTTTTCAAGGGGAGATTTTTGTTTTTTGTTTTTTTTTGTTTTTTGTTTTTTTGTTTTGTTTTTTTGTTTTGCCACAGGATATTTTTATTGTTGAAAAATACTTGCTAGCATCCAATGAATCTAGTGTTTAGCACACTGTATTTTGGAAAATTATTTTACTGGTATCTCAAATTTAGAGCCATTATTGGGTTGTTTCATCTCCCAAAGATCTATGGTAGATGTCTTAACTCTGTCCAGGCTGCCATAACAAAATACCATAAACTGGATGCTTTAATCCATAGAAATAGAAATTCTCACAATTCTGGAGACCAGCAGTCTGAGATTAGGATGCTAGAATGTGCTTACATGGCCTTTCCGCAGTGCATGCACACAGGCAGAGAAAGAAGAGAAAGTTCTATGGTGTCTCCTCCCTAATCCCATCAGATCAGAGCTCTGCCCTCATGACCTCATCTAACTCTGATAAGCCCCAACTTTAAATACCATTGCATTGGGGGTAAGGGCATCAACAAATGAATTTTGGGGAGACATGTTCAGTTCATAATAATGTCTAATGATAAAACAAATATTTTTAATTAACTGAGTATGCTAAGACTCTTCTGTCTTCTGGTGTGAGCTGATATCAGGTTCATCACTGGAAAAAAAATTAAGGGTCTCCTTAATTTCTTTTAGGAGAGATTAGGGAGTAGAGGCTCAGCTTTGTCTTCCTAATGCTGATTTCCCTGGATTCTCCATATCGTTACTTAGGTAGAGTCATATCCTTGTGGAGAACTAGTGCTCAGTCCAGTTTATGCACAAGAATACTCAAAAAGAACTATCAGATGAATGGTTACTGGGATCATGCGTGAAATTAGAACACATTAATGTCAAGTTTACTTGAATGATGCAAAAATAGCTAACTTTTTATTTCAAAAAAAGCCAAATCAGATGGTATCATTCATGACTTTCTTACCCAAAAGGTGATAAAGAGGGCAGGAAACAGGCCCTGATTCCGTGTTCATTGGCTTTTATGGCACGTCCAGTTCTCCTCATAGTATGTTAAGGGCTAAATAATTATTACTTCATTAAGATACAGAAACCCTCTTTCTCAATTGGACAAAAGAGGAATAACAGCAAGCTTCAGAAGGATGGGCTCTTTGGTGACACTATAGACAACCCCTTAGAGGGAGACTACCTTAGTTTTACTTGCTTCTTGGCTTTGGACTAGATTGGGTACACTTTTGTGTAACCTCTTTGTGAAAGCTCTAGAAGTGGGGCTTTAATTTTGTAGAGTCTCCTGAGGAGTCTTTATTCCTCAGGGTGTCAGGACAACTCTTATACCACAGGAGGGTTCCCCACTTATTTCCACTTCAAAGGGGCATTAATAATAATCCTGCTTATTATAGAATCCAACCAGACCTTTTTGGTGTGATGATTAATTGGGAGGTGTTGTATATATGTTTTTTTTTTCACTATATCAGGTGCAATCATTTCAGCCTCTAAAAATAAATGTTCTTTCTGCAAAAAACAGGCACAAACAAAAATGTTTTGAAAAGTAATCACTTGTTTAAAAAATGGAAATTGGGCTTCTGTGTTGTAAGGAATGTATGTGCATAACGGTGAAATTCAACACTGGTAAATGATCTGACTACCTCAAAGTGAAGTTTTTGCCTTCCTACAGTGGCCTTTAACCCTGTCCTTTCCTCCAATCTGAGAAGAGCTGATGTTGATGGAACATATAATGGCCCCTTTCCTGTGTAGTAAAGTCAGCAATAAAGCTTAGTAATTAAGGGTACCAGGGAGGCCCAGCCCAGCAGGCTAGTGGTGTGGCGAACACTTTTAGAACTTCAAACAATATCAAAGTCACTAAGAAACGGGCCTAGCTCAGTTCTGGTTTGAATTAAGCCTCACTTCCACACGCACTTTTCAAATCCAAGCTCAGACAAGAAAGCCAAGGCCTTCTGGATTTCATTAGAGCCAATTATCTTATCTGTTTCATCTCAGGCCTGACCCTAAGGCTGGCAAACAGCTATTCAGTGCATTTGTGTGGTTGTTTGAGAAAGCCTCCAGTCAGCCAATGGCCCGAGGACCTGCTAATTAAAACACTGTTGCCCCCCTGCCTCTAGTGATTAAATATTTTCAAGCTTTTGTAAATAATTTTTCCATTCTTTGCCCCAAGCCTCAAAGGTCCAATACATGCAGTAATTTATTTAGTTTGTCAGAGAATACTGTTGGAAATAGGGTCATAATGGAACCTTTGGAAATTTTTATACGTCTTCGTACTTCTGAAAGTGACAGTTTATAAACCAGCCAAATGTGTATACTGTTTCTGATGTAATTAGGCTCTAATGGCCTTTCTCCTTTTGAAGTGATATAGTGTATAACAGGCTTACATTTTGTCAATAATCATATTTCCTCAAATGTCAACATGGTATCTAGCATCAGAATTTAATGAGATCATTTAAGTCCTAGAAATTATATCAAGGTATAGTACCTTCAGGTTTTTTTGCCTGAGGATGGGTCACAGTCACAACAACTAGTTTGGGAAGAAGACTAATCGAATTTTTGCTTGCTCTCTGTGGCAAGGAACAGCTTAAGAACATGGTAAATTCTTTCCAGAACCAACTTCTGAGAAATCAGCAAGTGATAATATAATGCCACTTCAGAAAAGAAAATATTCAAGAATACTGAATTAAAACTTTCCCCAGACCTAATTTATATATACTCACAGTGATCTGAGAATCTCAGAATGATACCTTGCAACTGGACTGCGGGGAGGAGGAGGACATTAAGAACTTCCTTTATAGCTCTGACATATACTAAAGCACACATGGATTTGGTAAACACCTCAGGAAGCCACCATGGCCCTCCTAACACATGGACTTTCCCTGCCCCTGTGCTCCTCAGGCTTCACATGGCCACAAGCACCAAAGTGTCTGACACTCCAGGCTAGCATGGACCAAATACAAACAGAGGCAGTAAACATAGTTTACAGACATCTCTCTTCACTTCTATCCTGGGCACAGCCGTATAGACTCACAGCTCTTCTAAGCTAATCCAGTCATGTTTTATTGGAGAAAAATAAAAATCCAGGGTTTTGTTTGTTGTTGTTGTTGCTCTTTTTGAAGTATTACAAGAAAAAATGTCGGCAGGCTCATTAGCTGCATCCAGCATTCACTAACACACCTATGAAAAAGAACTATGGCACTGAACAGCTCTGTTTCTGTTGTTCTTAAAATGACACTTTGGTCTTATCCTAAATAATAGGCTTTTAATAAAAACATCCACCAAAGGCAAACAATTAAACAATACATAAAGCACCAGGGGGCAACCTCGTGGTTTAGTTACAGTCTGGAGTCATTCCAAAGGAGAACATGTGGGTATTTTACAAGGAACAATGCACTTTTCCAAAGTTATTATAAAACAACAAAATTTTAAATTGGGCCTCATAAGTCCTTCAAATTTGGTACAGGATTTCATGCTCAGCTCTGATAATGGTAGGAAATTTTTACATACTAATTTCTTCAAAAGCATGTTTACATTTTATATATAAAAACAAGCACAAACATATATACATATATATTTATGACATAAGTGTATATATGCATGTCTGTATATATATCTGTATCTATATATAATGCAATCATATATATGTATGTATATGTAGCAAATACTATTTATGATGCAATGGTATTGATATAGATCATTGCTATTTTAGCAAACAAAATATTATTTCCTTAAGTTTTAAAAAAATTGACTCTAGTAAACTAATAGGTGAGGCATCCTTCTTTCATATTAATTAAATATTTTTCAGCTGGATTTTACATATAATTATTTGATTTTTGTCCACTGTCATATCCTCAAAAAACTGAACTAAGTAGAATATATTAACAAACTTTGGCAGACTCCAATTATCTGAAAATTTCAGAATTTAATCAATTTTAACTAAATCAGTAAAATATGACACACACTGTAGATTTTATTATTTCTGACCCTGCCTTTTTCACCTGCTATAAATTATATTATATTGCTGTAATTATATTTATTGGCAAGAAAGTTATCATCGAATAATTTCTGCAATGATATTTTCAATCTAGAAATCCTGCATTATAGAAGAGAATTAACAGTATCAGAAACCTGCACAAAGGAGAGAACTTGAATACAAAAGGCAAAGTCAGAGGTCTGATGTGTAACTTTAAGAGACCTTTTCTGAAACCGAAAGCAGAAGGTCAAGTGACCAACTTTCTTCGAGCTACAAAACTTTTAAATTATAACTTCATGCCTGCTCCACTCTTGCTCTGGATTGCAAATAAAATCCTCTTCACTATTTTACCTTTGACTATTGTTCGAGTAAAAATGTTCATTTGTTTCTGAAATTCAGTCTATCATAGTAACTCCAATATTGCTTTAATTACAAGAAGTTATGAACCAACAAAAAAAAACCCACATTTTAGGTAAAGCAGTATTTTGTTTTCAAGTACAGCAATATGTATCTTTCTTTAATAGGTCAGATAATATATAGATGCTATTTTCTAGCATGATGGACTTTTCCACAATTGTCTTGGTATGCAAAATATCTCCAAATTGAAATGTAAATGGATTTAAAATTCTGCTAAGATTGAAAGGTGACCCAATCATCCATCACATCTCTTCTCTTACTTTTTAAATTGCAAAATAAAATAGCACTATATAATGGAAATATATAGGCAAAATATAATGGCAAAATATAATGGAAGTATAATGGCAAGAAGATTATTTTGCTAAGTCTTTCCCATTAGAAGTTTGTAGTTCATAAACCCACTGCCCTCCATATGGCTTTATAACAGCAATGCTGCTCTTCAGAGTAGTTGTTTAGACAACCAATCCCAAGACTGTGGTGCCCACAAGAAAGATGTGTAGATTCATAACAGATACAAGGAAAGGTCCTCACCCTTCTAGAAGAGTGCCAGAGGAGTTTAAATGTCTGCATAAATGGGAACAGATGTTGATTTACAAGTTTCATCCACATGACATCAAATCATTGGGATGAAATATGGAAAATTGAGTCTATCATCCAGATGTTTGATGTCATGCAAAGACTTGGACTATTCTCTGAAAGTCCTGCCTACCAGAAAATGGTGTAAACTTCAGCCCTGAACCTCAAAAGTAATATCTAAACAGATTTTCTGTTGAACAGAAGTTTTCCAAAGATGTCTCCTCTACCTATAATGTTAATAAGTGAACTTTTATTAGTGAACATTATATTTATCTCATTCTCAAAAGAGACTACAAATTTATATTTGTAGTATATTAAAACAAAAATTCTATCTCTTCTTTCATATTTATCATCTCAATAAATTTAGTTATAGTAAACTTTAGATATGAAATCATGGAAATGAAAGGGTATTATTCAGTTTTAAGAAAACATATCTAAGAACACAAAGGCATTGAATATTGGTTAGCAAACAGCTATCCAATGGAATACAGAATAAGTGACTTCTATTTGCTCTTACCTTACCAGTAAATGAAGCATAATCTTAAAATATTCACTTAAAATTGTGAAAAAAATGTGACTCCTCGTTTCTTAATTATATTTATATAATAATTAAATTAATGGGAACTCCATTATTACAAGATGATATAATTTAAGTTAATGAATTGATCTGAGTTGCTTAACAGTCCAAAAGATCTGCTATTTCTGGCCTAAAAAGCTCCACAATATTTCATGGAAAGCTTTCATCTCTTGATATCTCTGAGTATTACACATATGTTGGAAGGATTCTGTGCAAAGCAAGAGTTTTATAATTCATTGTTCCATCTTGAAAAAAAAAAAAACCCACAAATCGTTTCTAGTCACGCAAATTGCTTTCTTTCTTAGAACTGCTGGGAAAAGATCTAATTGAACATAGCTACTCTTTTAATTAGTTCTTCTTATTTGGAAAACTGCATCATTGCTAAACAAATTCCTGGAAATTTTTGGCTTTAAAATTTCTAAGTCAGAAGGGAAAAATATTGTCTTAAAATTTTTACAGTGGATCTGACCTTTTAAAATAATAATAAAAACTATGTGGTAGCATTTGAACTATTTTAAATAGTTCTTCATTGCAGATAATATAATTCACCTTTCAAAACTTCAAGCACTTCAAGATACTTCCTGGACTTTTTACCTGAGCTCTATACTGTCTAATAATATCATATCTCTTTGATGCTCAGCTCAGAAACAAAATTTGCAAGTTTCCTAAAGAAGACAGGTGTGCATAGGATCAATTTACTCCCAGGGTCAAAGAGCAGAATTCTAAGGGTATCTAGAGACACACACCTATAGAAATTGTAATTTTTTGATGAAAATTGGTACAATATGTTGCACAGATGAAAGAGAAAAAAATGTTGTTAAACTATACTTATTGCTGAAACTAAAGAGCAGATAGAACTGACAGCTTTCTAAAATTTATTCCTATGGATTTTTTCTTCTGACCTGTTCTGATAAAAGTTCTCAAAACATCTCTACATGCTGAATATAAAGAAAATAATCTGGATAATGAATAAAATTGTTGATCACACCAGCAATAAATTTATATGCACTGCTCTTCATTGAAATAAAATATCAATAGATGAAAATCATTATTACTTTGTTCCCAAGATTGATTGACAAGTTCAGATTTGAGCCCACATCTTCTTTATTAGCCAAGTCTTTCAGAAAGAGAAAATGTGGGCTTGATTTGTGAGCTATGATAAATGGTCTGGGAAAGATGGTAGTAGGGCCAATTTGATATGTACAGTATTTCATATTGGCAAATTGCTTCAAGAAATTCCACCCTTTTTCCCAAAATGTCTTCAACATCCTTGGGAAAATACATACTATCATGAGCATAATATATTTGGTTGTCACTAACAATTGAGAATTCATTTCAAGACTGGGAAGCATCAACCATAGCTCTTATAGACAAAATAAGACCCCAAATCATTTTGCAGTATTAAGTATGATTTTTAGATGACAACAAATCATTCTTTATTTCAAAATTGGATATAAAAGTTCATTTATCACTCTATATTCCATTAAAATTTAATTTGGTATTTCTCAGGTTCAATTACTCGCCCACTTCAAAAAATGTAAATGTATACCTAAGAAGAAAACATTTCTTTTAACAAGGAAAGGAAGAAATATTTCCCATTGTAAACAGTCTGGTTATCAAAAGAAGAAAAATTATAAGGGGTTCACTTGATAGGCTTTCTTATTATGTCAGATGAGGTAAAAAAGGCACAGAGAGAAGTGGCTTGGGAGTTATTATATGATACAAGTGTAGTGAAAATCTAGGACCTATTTTCAATTTTAAAATAGTATTGCCAATTTAGATGTCCAAATCAAATGTTGGATAGACTAAAATGCATTTACAAAGAATTTCTAACTATATTATTGTTTTGTCACCCCTAGTCTTGATAGAGGAACTATAGTTTATAGCTTGAGGCCAAAAGAGTACTGTGTCTACATTCACACTTCTTGGTACTGAGTCCCTGATCACCATTTACCAGCTGTGTGACATCAGGAAACCACTGAAACTCAAAAAAGGGCTTGATTTCCTCATCTAGTAATTGGGAGCACTTAGCTCAAAAACTCGTAAAGATGAAAAGAAATGAGCAACTTGCAAATATTAAGTCTTCAGTGAATGGTCTATATTACTATGCTATTATTATCATTATGTTATTATTTTTACAATGATACTACTTTCCATTCTTTTAGCATTAAATTATATTAAAATATGATAAACAGAATAATCAAAAATGTTTACTTAGTTGTCATCACCAACAAGAAAGAATAAAAATATTGATTATGATCTTACATCATTTATTTTTTAAAAGATTTTATTTATTTAAGCAATCTCTACACCCAAGGTGGGACTTGAATTCACAACTCCAAGATCAAGAGTCACATGCTCTACCAACTTAGCCAGCCAGGTGCCCCTTGTCTCATTTTTCAGACAAAATTCTGAACCTCTTTTTCAACCTCTTGCATATTACAAGAATATTTAGAAGCCAGTGCTCTAAAATTAATTAGAATAGTGACAATATGTTTGTTAAAATGACAAGGAGAGAACATAAAATCTGTACTTCTTCATGTGCACTAACCAAAATTATCTCCAACCACTCCATGGTAAACTTAACCACTCTAAAAAAATCTCCAGGTTGACTATTACTGACTAGCTGTCTAAGGGACATTTGCTCTATGAATATGACAATAAAGGGCTGCACTCTTTGCCTTCAAGTTAAATGTATATTTTTTATTTTTGCCACAGGTAGGGTAGGAATCATGGAAAGCTATAGTTCCTATTTTAAAGATGCTGCATCTAGAACAGAATTCACAATTTGATGAACTGAGAATAACTATGTTATCTAGTCAAGTTCCAGTCAGTCTTGTTTTAATGGATTTTCAATTTGCTTAAATCATTAAAGTAAACAGGTATGAACCAAAGGCAGAAAAAGATACAGGCTATCTGGGCTGTGTATGTACTCAACTGATTGGACTGCTTTAATGATGTAACAAATATACAAATTTTCAAACATTCTACTTGGTTATGTGGTCTAAGTATTTTAGCCAAGGCTACATTTTCAATTACAAATATTTTGATTAGAGATACTTCATATGTGAATAAAAAATAGGTAGTTTATAAAAAAGTAACAACAAAATTTTGACTAGATATTTATTTTCTGCATTAGAAAACTCATTTAAATCCCCCCTTTTCACAGTCTCAGTGAATAGAGTCATTCAGAGTTTTCCCCGTGAGGTGAATATTCCTGGATAATTAATATTTATAGATCCTTTACCTTTTGGAAATCCTCACAATAGTAACAAATATTAATTATGATACTACAGACTATAATACCCTGGCTTGGTGAGTTGTTATTTTTTAAAGATTTTATTTATTTATTTGAGAGAGAGGGGGCACATGAGCTGGGAGGAAGGGCAGAGGAAGAGAGAGAAGCAGACTTCCTTCTGAGCAGGGATCCAGAAACACTGCTAGATCCCAGAACTCTGGGATCATGACCTAAGCCTTAAGCCAAAGGCAGGCACTTATCCTACTGACCCACCCAGGCACCTGAAGAGTTGTTATTTTTTAAATCACAACTTATTTGTATCTAAGAACCTCATATCAACAGTTTTATTCCATTCTTTTAACTAGTTCTCATTGTGTGCCATTGAGTCATTTATTATTTCAACAAAACCTTCTGAATTTAAGGAGTTTGTACTTCATTTTTGAAATTAAAAAGTCACAAAGGGGTTGTCATTCATTCATTCATTCATTCATTGGATAAAATAGGCAAATTTCAAAAACTTCTAGTATCTTACTTCTACATTGGAAATTGCTACTCATTTTCTAAACACTCAGAGATGTTGCCCTCATTAGATTTAACTAGAAGCATGAGACATTGTCTCCTGTCCATGATAAACAAACTATTTAAATGGTTTTATATAAATAATCACTCCAACATTTGCAGAACTCTTAAAGAATTAATTTTTAGAATGTAACCAGTGCTCATGTAGGGACTATAGATGAGACAGAACAATTGGAACTATGTATATAGAGTTATATATATACTTTTTTTTCTTTTTCTTAGAGAGAGATAGAGAGAATGTGAGTGGGGGAAGGCATAGAGAGAGAGAGAGAGAGAGAGAGAGAGAGAATCTTTAGCATGCTCCATGTCCATGTGCAATGCTCGATCTCATGAGACTGAGATCATGACCTGAGTCGAAATCAAGAGTCAGATGTGAGGGATCCCTCGGTGGCTCAGGGGTTTAGTGACTGCCTTTGGCCCAGGGCATGGTCCTGGAGACCCGGGATCGAGTCCCACATCAGGATCTGCCTGTGTCTTTGCCTCTCTCTCTCTCTCTCTCTCTCTCTGTGTCTCTCATGAATAAATAAATAAAATCTTTAAAAAAAAAAAAAAAAGAGTGAGACGCTTAACTGACTGAGCCACCCAGGCACCCCTGGAACAATAATTTGAAGTGACTGAAACAGAAACTGCTTAGCACGTATTCAACAAAAATATTTATTGAGTGAAGAGAAGATATCTGACAGTATTATAAGCAAATGAATGGGTATTCAGAGTTCCTTATAATGTATACTCCTTGAAGGGCCAAGGTTTCAGATTTTTGCTAGGTTCACTTAATACCAGGGGTTACCAATGGTACTGTAGCCAGTATCATTCCTTTTTCTCTTTGACTCATTCATTTATTCACTGATTCACTCACCCAATATTACTGAATAGCTCTTCTTTGCCATGCTGTGTACTAAACATTAGTGACTTAGATCAGGGGTGAAGGTTTTACATTTTGTAAAAGTTCACTGTGCTTTATCACTCCTTAGTCTTTTAAGTCATGAATAGTAGAAAAGAGTAGCAATCGGTGTGACAGCTTTTAGAGCTGTAAACTGAGTTCACACCATGGCCCTTATAATTAGTAGTTCTGTGGCTTATATAAATCACTTATGAATTAGCCATAATGTTTATAAAATTTCTAATCTAGAACCTTGCATGTAAGACTTCAATCAAAAGAGCCATAATTATTTTACAAAATGGTCCTTGGAATACATTTTAGTTCCACATAAAAGATATTTGATATTACCAAACATTTAAAAAACTTATGAAAAATCTTAAATATATCTTTCGATAATGTTAGGGATAAACAGTAATTACATGGAAGAAATAACTAGTTATGCAAACTAATTTAGATATTCTATTAAATTTTTTCAGTTATCTTTAAAGACTATAGCAAACATGAAAGTGTTTGGTTTGCCTGCAATATTCTTTTCACCATAGAAAAAACACATTATAGACACCACAAGAAAAATATATGTGACAAATGTGGGCTGGTAAAATAAGCAGCCATCTTAGGCCCTTCTATAGCTTCACAGAGAGAGACTTTCCCTCCAAAGATACTTATCACAATTCAGAGACAATTAAAAATTAAAAAATAAAAGGCACCATTTACTTTTTCCTCCATCTCCATTTCCTTTACCCACAAAAGATGCCAAAAAGATCTTCAGTTTTAATACTGGGAAACAAGGGTTGTATTAAGAAATATATGCTTATAAAGTAATACTAAATCAAAAATATTTCAGAGTATATCTCACTAAAGCCCCAAATTAGAAAAAAATTTATATACTTAAATGTGCAATTCTTTGTCAACCAAAGAGTTTATGGAGTCTGATCTGTATTCCTGCCAGACAATCCCACCCTTATGCTCTTAAGCCAACAGAGCAAGATCATTTCATGACTCTGCTTTTCACAGTCTATTCTCTCTTCCAATCATGAATACCCCCTACTTCAATTCCTTTTCCCCTTGAAAATTCTCACTCATCCTTGAAAGCACAGGTCGAACAATATTTGATGAAGCCTTTCCTCAAACCCTTCAGGAAGAGTTCATCATTTTATCCTCTCTATGTGTAAGCACATCCATTCTCTAGAACAGTGAGTATCACATATTTTATCATCACTGAGAGCAAGTCAGCTCAAAATTCCAAGTGTTCATTACTTTGCCTGGCATACAATATGTATTCTATGAATGTTTTTGAATAGATGACTTACATTCTTGATTCCTCTATAACAAGCTCACAAGTACCTCTAGTCACACAAGTTGAATGGCAAACAGACACAGTATAGTTCAAAATGAACAGAATTATTATGGTTTAGATCTGGTTCTTAAATAACTAGGAATATTAAAAGCTACAATTTTACATTTTTTTAGTCCAGCTAAATAATATTGCCTCTTCTCTAATTAAGCTTAGATATGGTGACTGCACTGGGAACTTTAGAAAAGTTTGCTAAAAAAAAAAAAAAAAAAAAAAAAAGTTTGCTTATGTAAAGTGTCCACATTCAGGCAAAGAGAAGGTGCCATTCTTGAGGACATTAAGTCACTTTCAGGAGCACCTGATTCACTTATCATTTCATTCAAAAAACAATAACATATACTTAATATCTGTCTTCACGTTATTTAATTATTTAATGAAATTGTTGTGTTCAAAGGGGTTCTTTGCAAACATTCTTACCCATCATTCACTTTGTGATATGAGAACAAGTAGTACAAAATAATAAATTCTCCTTCCCTGCTGGGTATGCATAATCTATTTTTATGTAAAGGCATAGTACCCCAAATAGCATTATGATAATAAAAAACTAAAATCAAAGGTGTTCAGTCATTTGTTATAGTAAGGTTGAGAACTTAATGTGTGTATCATGCAAGTTATCAAGTTAACTTGATAAACAAATTGCTATATATAATATTAAAGTTTATTGTCCCATTAGAGTCCCTTTATGATATTAATAGTTTCTTAAATTGCAAATATAGGTAAACGGAATTTATAATAATGAAACTCCTAAAGTCTCTTAATGCATTTTTTTAGTTTTAATGTAAATTATCCAACATTTCATAGACAAAGCAAGTATAAGTAAATAAACGTATTTCAGCTATAAATAGTGTAGATATTTGAATATGTACATAGATTTTTTTTTCCTTTTTTCCCAAAGTAAAAGTCTGAAATGTGGGAAGAACTTTCCTTAGTATCTTCAAACCAAATATACTTACTTTTAATGTATTTTCTTAAAAATAGCAATTTTCTACCATTTTTCCTGGGCCTGTTTTCAAATGAAAAAGGACTTTCAAATGAGAAATTGAAGTATGCTTAATATTTAGGACAGCAGAAACTCATCAAAATTTCACTTATTGAAAAATTTCCCTATTATTTCCTTAGGTTTCAAATACATTAGCAACAGAATATTCCCCCTTGGGAATTTATAAATGGTAAATTTAAAAATTATGCTTCTAAGATTTCTCATACAGTTGTTTGTTTTTGCTTTCAACTAAACAAAACACCCCCAAATCATGCATTACCAATAGGTTAAAATCTCCTAAAATCTTGCAAGTAGGTACATATTGACACAATCTGATATTTCTCCTTAAAATAGTTCTAAGGACTGAAAATATTTTTTTAACTGTAGAGAATAAAAATGCTTTAAAAAAAACCTTCCATAATTAAAAAGAAAGTTTTGATTTGTTGCATTTCTTGCTTAAATTAATTTTAAAAATTCTTTGTTTAGAAAAACAAAATAACAGAATACAAAATGTGTATATACATACACATTTCAATTACTGCCTACATTTTGCAGAGAAACTGAAAACAACTAACTAATCAGTTGATATTTTAATGTGGAGGTAAAATATTTTATGAAAGAGAAAAGTCATTTACTCTATCACCAAATGAGATTGCCTAGACCAACATTCCAAAAATGAGCTAGCTCTGCAGAATCAAGAATGCTGAGTGGCACTATGTGCAAAAGGGAATGTGTAGTCCAATGAAGTTTGGGAAATCCTCGTTTAACAAAGTTAGGTAGGTAATGAAAGCCTTCTCAGAGCATCTAATATGCTAATGTCCGTTCTAAATCACAACATATGTTAGAGTAACCATAAGTTTCCAGGACTACTTAATAATTTTTCCCTTCTCTTTTTTTTGCAGAGAGGGGGTAGCATGGGCCATTGGCCAATATACCTGTACAACTACAATTAGGTCTTGATGTATCTTTTTTCTTACAAATATTCTTAATGTGACTTTGTAGCTATATTTAGGTTCCCTAAACCAAAGATTTTTTGAAGCTTTGACAAAATGACTCCTTTAACCACTTTCCCTTGTTTAAAACTTGCACTACTCTCTTACATTGGTGGTGTTTCAATGGACATTTCTTTTCTAATCTGCCCCTTTCAGAAAAAGAAGTACCAACCTGAATGCTTCAAGGTACTCTATATCTCCCATTGGGGGATCAAGGCCACCTGTCCATGCAATATTTATATTGTATCCTTCTCCAAGGCCTGTTCCAACCTAGAAAGAAAAAAAAAATAAAAAACACACAACACAGTGGGTAGAGAAGGGCCCAGGGAAGGAAGCAAAAAGAGAGGAAAACAAACACATGTGAGCTCTTGAAATAAACATCAAACAACATGTCAAATCAGCCCAACCTTGCTTGACAACCAGTGCTCTGGGTTATGCACTTGTTCTGCACTGGTTCTTGGTCCCATGGGACAATTCAGTAATCTCGTGTAATTTAAAACACCAGCAAAGGACAAGAAAATTAGGGGTAATCATGCAATGCAATTACCTGAAAGATAAAAATAAAAGTGGGGCTCTAAAGAAATAAACCGAACCTCATTTGGGGCTCCACTGCCAGGGAAAAAGTTCCCTTCATCATAGCGATGGAGTGAAATATACAGGATGCTGGGGTCAGCATAAAAGGCCTGCTGTGTACCATTTCCATGGTGAACATCCTACAGGGAAAAGAAAACAGATGACAAATACAGTCATGTTAACTCTGCATGTAGACAACTTTTCTTATTTCTAGTTCCCTTTCTACCCCACCCTCCTTCTCATTTTCTGTCTTCTCACTATGTCCTTCCTTCTTTCTCCTATTCAGCTTGCTTCCACACCACCCCCTTTACTTCCTGAACTTTCAGGCAAATTACCCTTTAATGCACTCATTTTTTAAACTGGCTTCTAAAAATCAGGAAACCACAGCGAACATGCCCTGGAGACTCCAGATGAGCAGTCATTGAGAAAGCCCAGTCCTTTGGTACAATTAGATATTTATACACCGGCCCTTTGTACTCTTTGCTTCAGTGATGGAATCTCGCATCCTGTTTTATGGAGGAATTTTATGACTTATTAACTGCCAACAGTTCATAACCCCTCAGGCTTAATTAACTAGCCTCATTGGCCTCTGAAGAAAGACTAATGTTTAAACTACAAACTAGTATTTTGCAGAAGGATCTATGGCTTACAGAGCATTTTCGCAATTCTTGACAGAACACTAAACATACGTGTATGCATTGATTTGCCAAGTCCCACCATTAAGGTCAGAGGCTTTGCAACCAGCTGAGTAAATTGGCCTTCTTGGAGCGTTCAGTTCAGTTAGCAATCCCTCAGCAGTTAGAATCACTTCAAAAGAGACGCCAGATGCAAAAAGGACTTCATACTTTATTTTGGTAAAATCATGACGGCAAGAGTTGAAGACACAGGAGCATGAGCTCATCAGCTATTAAATCATTTGCACCACGCAGAAAGATGGCATAGAGCTTCATGCAATCTTGTCCAATCTACCTAATTTTAATATTATATCATGGCTCTCTTCCCCACCCTCCTTCCTTTTCTCCCCCGCCTCACCCCCCACACCACACTCTCCCTTCCTACCAAAAACAAAAAGCAAAAAACAAAAACAAAAAACCCTGCATCATCAAAATGAATTAAAAAATTCTTAGGACATTTGTATATGATAATGATTTAACTCTTAATAGTTATTTGCTGTTTCTATTGTCTTATGACATAGACATAAGCAGAAATTGCTAAAAGAAATAGGAAAAAAAGAATAACATTCAGCATTTTTAAAAATGTCGTCACTGAAAGACTTCAAGTCTTTAGAATCCCAACTAATACATTTCCTAATATCTCCTGAACAAAATAGACAACTCTCAAAAGTAAATAACCTATATATTTGTATTCAAAATACGACTGCTACATGTATAACATAATTAATTTCAAGTTTTGTTAAAAAAAAGTTTTAGTCACTTGTAACTATATATTTATATTGCACTTTATTTTATATCAGTAAAAACCCTATCAGTTTCAACAATGATTCCTACAACTTTTGCATCAGGCATTACATTAAACAACTTGTATGAATTATTAACAAGTATATGAGGTATATGATATTATCCCTAATTGAAAAGATAAGATTCAGAGAGTTTCAATAATTTACTACGACTATACAGAGAAAAAGTTGCAAGACTAGGTCTTGAAACCATTTCTTAATCCCAAGGCCAAACTCATAACTATTATATGTTAACTTATACTTAATATTCATTACCTCTTTGATCCTCTTAGCAAATCTGTGCGGAGTGGTGGTCATCATTGCTCCTTATTGAGGTTTATATAACTTGTCTTCACTTCAACCTTCAGTCCAGAACTCCCTCACTAAATACCACCAAAACCTCCCTTTGTTGCATTCTGAAAGTCTGCACAGGATTTGCCATCCACAGTGTAGACATACACTAATCATCTCCTCCTCTTATATATTATACACATATCCAAAATCAATTAAGGAATCATAAAATATTGGGGAAGGTATGCCTCCAGAAATATATTCTGGTTCAATGCATACACATATTATCAAGGAAAAAAGAGCTTACTAAAAATATATTCATCCCTGGATTTCTGAATTTCAAAAAAAAAAAAAAAAAAGGAAAGCAGAGATAGCAAGGCTATTTTCCTTTATCTGAACAAAAATGAAACTAACCCAAAATGTCTTTTGAGTTGGCTACTGGATACCTAGAAGATGGACAAATAAAATACTATGAAAAACAACAGTGAAGTAATGTCTGCAATTTTACTCCATGATAGAATTTTTAGTCAGCATTGTAAGAACAATGTGCTCTGGCCCTAAATGGGTCTACACTTTGAAAACCAGAAAAATAATGCTTTGATTACTTTTGTTTTTTTTAGTGAAGTTGTAAAAGTTTATTTAAGAAGGTCAAACAAAAAAAAAGGTCAAACAAGATTGTCTTAGATATAAAATCTAAGATATAAATTGTCTTAGATATAAATTGTCTTAGATATAAAATCATTTGTTCTTGAAAAATGTGTTGGGTGTCTATTGCATATATTTCTGAATAAGAAATACTGTCTTGTCCACAGTCTAATAAGAGTTCAACAGACATTATTCATTAATATACACAAATCTATTCTAAAAATACTTGGATAATTCTTGATTTCATATTCATATTCACAAAATACTTAGGAACAAAGATAAATCCAAATATGCCTTTAGTTTTGGGTAACAATTTATAATGTAACCTTGAGAATACTTTTTCAGCTTGCTTTGCTGCAAAATATTCCTAAAAATTACTTACTACTCAGGTATAATCTAACAGTTTTCTCTCCATAGCAACAAATATATACTAGACAAATACAAGAAAATTATTGGTGACTGTCAGGAATTACTATAGTAATTAAATTAATTGAATCATTAAATGACTCAAAATAGACCTTGTATCTAGGATTTCCTGGGAAATTGAAAAAAATCATTTTGATATTTTTACTGGTCAAAAATACACTGTGAAAATTTATTTTCTACTAAGGATTTAGAGCCAATATGTTCTCATTATAATGTTAAAATAGCTTTAAATAAATCATATATTTGACCAGCTGATATTATCACTTATAATTATTTGGTAAAGGCACTTGTAACTATTCTTTTGTCAAATTTGGTGCTTGACTAAAAATGGAATTACCCAGAATCTAGGATATTTGAAGTGACTTTTTAACAAAGAAAGTCTAAAATGTATTATTTTCAACTGAAAATCACATTGCATAAAAGCTACCTGAGTCATGCAGGCAAATCCTACTTCTGGGATGGTTCATGCCCTGAACACAATGAACAGTCTCTTGCGAGTTGAAAAGCAAGTGCACCTGCTCCCTCTCCTCATCAATCCGAATGTTTCTGGAATCTCCCCAGAAGGAGAATTGGAATGAATAAGCTCCACAGATCAACTAGAATCATTTTTGCCCAAAACCCCAATGTCTCTGAATTTGGCTGTGGCCCCAAATAGGAGGTGAATTAGAGCTCTGGCTCTCTATTTACTAGGCATATAAAAATGCTGAAAATAGTTGCTGGACAATGAAGTAGCTTTGCCCTCTGTTGGCCCAAGAATTTGTGGAGCTAGTTCACACTGATTAGCTAAAGTTAGTGACTTCAGGTATGCAGGAATGAAATTCTTCTGCCATGAAGAACCTTCACTTCTCCTTTGCTAACTTGCAGAATAGACCTGTCAGCTGGGGAGAACGGATGTTTCTGCGCCACGTGGCACTTTAAAACTTCCTTCTCGGCAGCTGGAAGAAACAAGGGAATTTCCTCAAAGTATCCCTGCAGCTGCAGAATTTGGAAGACTTGAAAGTAAGAATATGCAGGCTGGTGGTGATCTCAGAGGCAACCCTTTGGACAGAACTTCATATATTTGGAGGATTTGAAACAAAAACTTCTCTACTACAGCCTGTTGGGAAATCAGTATCCTTAATGATTGGATAACAGAGCAAATTTATAATCAAAGGCCAGTAAGCTTATAGGATACTCCTTGGAGCTACCAACCAACTTATTTTATAAATCATATTTAATTATCTAGAGCAGTCTCATATTAATATATAAGAATATAAACATTATATACTTAATATAGATACATATTATATATAAATAAAAAACTTTACATATAAATCCTGCGGGGTTTCTAACACAAGCAAAGCATCTCAGTTTTCAGGTTTTGTGTCATTTACTACTTTAGAGTTTGGATATCACAAATGTGCTTTCAAAGCAACTCTTTAACAATTATCACTTATCTTCACATAACCATAAAATGACAGCAGAGAAGATACTTTAGGAAGTAATACTAAAAGATTCCTAAGGATAGAATAATTTACCAATCTCCTTCCTGCATAATTCTGACAAATTTAGAAATCTTAGAAAAATTTTTCCACAAACCTTGGTCTTCATCTGCTACCCTTTCTTCAAGTTCTTGGCTTATCTTTCTAGCAGAAATTATGGGACTAGAACTATATTAAATTACTTTTTAAATTTACTATCTTAGGTATCATGTAAACCTATAATTATCAATAAGGAAATGTCATTTTCTATGTGCAGGAGAATAGAGGTACTGATGTTCTCATTTTTGTAAAATTTTAAGACCTTTTAGACCTTGCTGCTGTAGTATATCTACACCTTCAACACATTTCTTTAATGGTGAACTATGACCTACAGCGAAACTCAAACATATTTGGAAAATACATGGAAAGTTCTTAGCACCAAAGTGCTTGTGGGGAGGCGACGATACAGTATGTGGAAAACATCCATTCCTACTAAGCATTAGAAATGGTTATCAGTCTTTCAGTCCTTTTATCTTCTTTTCAACTCAACTAAGTATTTCTTCACATGGCTTTGTTCGTGCTTTCTAAAACCCTTGGTTTGCTTGCTTAACTGAATCAGAGGGCTGGATGGTGAGGCCACGACTTCCCAATAAGATTTAATTATGAGTGCAGATATGAACAAGATTTAGACTATTAAGCCTTGCACTTCAAAAAAACTTTTAACATATTTTGCCTTTAAATCTTTTATCACCTGCAAAAATTAATTAAGTGCAGATGTAGCAGGTTCGCTTTGGATGCCAGGGTTCATTTCCTGTCTATGCTTTGTCAGACAACCTATTACACCTCCTCGTGAACTAGAGGCAAACCGAAAACGGGGCTCATAAATCACCAGTCAGCTCTCTTTCGCCCTTTCCTGGGTTGGCCTTTTTGTATGGGGCAGATCTCCAGCTCATTATTCATGAATATACTATAGACAACATGCCAAGTGTCATCTGCATTTAAACAAACCATTTGTTAAGCAAATTATAACTCTATTGTGTAAGAATGCATCATGTTAAAATGCAAGACTAATGTAATGCCTCTGACTTTTAATCACTCAAGGTTCCTGCCGGGAGTCATCCCAAACTGGCATACATGATCAGAGATCTTTTCAGAAAGAATGACATGCTGACTTGTTTTAATAATACCACTGTTGCACAACAAGCAACATGATTGCTAACCAGGGGAAGTGGCCAATTGGTTACCAAAGCAACAGCATTCTTTCCAGCACATCTGACTATTTAAAGTCTATATTCTGCAGGGAAAAGTAAATTCAGGTTCTGTTGGGTTATTTTAACTGTGGAAGTATCAATTCATTTAAGGATCATAAAAGTTGCCCTGATCTGCGCCTTCTTCTCATTAAATTGCAGTTAACACCATGAAAGTGAAACGTGAATGTTTATGGTTTCAGAACTGCAATCCTGAATTTAATGAGTTTCCACATTCAAAGGAAACGCACCCTTCAGTTGTTTGCAA
The DNA here is from genome assembly GCF_003254725.2 of Canis lupus dingo. Classification (NCBI taxonomy): domain Eukaryota; kingdom Metazoa; phylum Chordata; class Mammalia; order Carnivora; family Canidae; genus Canis; species Canis lupus. The sequence goes on along the minus strand of NC_064256.1, from coordinate 32,963,708 downwards.
GTGCTAAAAGCAAGACAACCTAACACAGAAATACAAATTCACTCCCTTTTATCTAGAGTCACTGAAAATGCAGCTCTGGCCAGGAATACATACCAGATCTACAATCAATATCTTGCTTATATTTAGTTGGTCTCTCAAGTATTTGGCGGTAATTGCAACTGAATTAAAAAAGCAGAACCCCCTGCGGAATAGAGAAGAACAGAGAAATAAGAAAGCAAATCAGCCAGGAAAACCATTATAAATAATGTTCAGAGCATTTTTTAAAATGCTATATGATCTCTGAAGCCATAAATCTGCTTCTGGGAGTACCTTGCAAGATTTTTCAGTCCATCTGCTAACAATTAGAGGCTTCAGAGACATGCACGGGGCAGGTGACCGCCAGGAACCGTGGCGCTTGGAGATGGGCAACAGTCCCTGGTACTTACATGGCTGTGGATTCTTCAGCATGATGGCCTGGGGGCCTTACAACAGCAAACCCATTCTGTAAAAACAAGACAGGTTTTCAATGATCAGATATGGTAAGATTGCTTGGATCTCCATGTACTACAGAGCATCAGACATACACGAAAAGATTCAAGTCTATAAGAGGTTTCAGGGCTTGTTTTCTTGATCCCATTGCCATTTCAGAGAATGAAGAGAAACAATATATATATGATCACATATTATCAGATCATGTCTCAAAAAGAAGGCTTCTACAGAGCCAGGGGAAGAATAGGGATTTGGGAGTTGTACCTAGCTGGCAAATATGCATATTAGCTATTATACTAGCATAATTCATTTTCAAGAACAACTTCTTATTTTATGAAAATAACATCCTACAAAGGAAGAAGAAGAAATTCATTCTTGGTGCAAGTTTGGGTCAAAATTTGGAAAGACCAGGGAAGACCCCAAGTGAAAATTCTTTAGCTGGATTCTTTTAATGGTTATTTCCACTCCATTGTCAGCAAAATGATAAATTTATACTCACACACTCATATACACACAAAAGAGACCCCAGAAAGGTGAAAAAGAGAACAATGGAAAGCCCATATTTCTTCCAGTCTATAAATTTAGCTTGGATGACTGCCAAGACTTGCAACTTTATTGGATTCCCTAAGTCAATTTCTAGCCCACGTTCTGGAATTTTATAAAGAATTCCAGGGCTGAGTAGCAATCAGATCTATCCATGATCAAGGAATGCCTTAACCTCCAGATTAGTTGGAATGCATCACGGAAAGCTGAAGTAACTCCAGCATGAAGGCAAGGAACTATAAATCCTTACAAAGCCAGCATGCTCAGGAAAGTTGGGTTGCTTGACATGAAAAAAAATCATTCATCAGAGGGTTCACACCACCTTTCACTTAACTATGATTCAAGTAACATACTCAAAAGATATTTATTTAATATAGAAACCTAAAACTTTTGAAATAATTTTAATACACTCCAGGGATATTTTTCCAAGTCTTATTACAAGCATAAAGATAATATCATGAAGAATAATCTATTCCCTAGGACTTTAAATATACACAGATTTTTTTAGAATGTTATGGTAACCAATATACAATGATTAATTTGGTATACATTTTGATGAGCATATACATAATGATAATCTCAGAAGCAAATTACAAGTCAAATAACACAATATTAATTGTAAATGTAGAAATGGTGATAAACATATTTCCTATTACAGTTCTTAAATACATACTATTTTTGTCAATAAAAGGTTAATATCAGAGAAACTATTAAAGAACCACACAAGACCAAAGAGATTGAAATTTTAAGATTTTACACTGAGACTTTGGTGTACTATAGGAATTCTGAGGATTGATTATTAAGTAAAACTTATGATAGGTGCAATATATCCTACTGGGAAAACAACAGGGTGAAAATAACTATATATATAATTAACAATATAATTAGCATGTAATGAATTTCTGTAATAGGATTCACAGTAGAATTCACAATTGGTCTTTCACAATTCAGTTAAAACTATTTTTGTAAACTACTATGTTTTACAAGTAAAGGGCATGGATAGACAATACAAAGAAGAAAAAATTCCAGTGATCAGTAACTATAAGAAAAAGTATTTGACTAAATTCGTAATCAAACAAAAGCACATGAAAATCCTAATGGAAACATTTTTCCACCCAGGATATTGGAACTTTTTCAATACTCTATGCTAACAAAGGAATGCTACTTTGTACACTCACGAACACTGCTTAGAAGAAGATAATTTATCATAACCTTCTGGAAAGTAATCCATCTCTATATATTTAGAGCCTTTAAAAACATTTACCCTTTGAATTACCAATATACTTAAAGGATTTTTGCCCTAAAGGTGTTACTAACTTTGTAGATAACCATTTATATAAAAGATGTTTTATTTACAATATGAAAAATCAGAATTATGTAAGTTAGCTAATATTAGGAGAATGTTTAAGTGAATTACGTTATAACTATACCATGGAATATTAGACAGCCATTAAAATTTTGTTATTACAAATACTGAGTGGAACAGAAAGATATCAACTTTGGAAATACTAGTGTTAAAAATAATAGACGCAGTAGGATATATCTGAGTGATAGTATTATATGGGTTATTTTAAATTTATAATTTCATATCTTTTGCAAATGTTTTTACAATAAATATTAATTATTTCATAATAAAAAAATATAAAACAAAGAGAAATTCAAGAGAGAGATTCGAAATGGTCTTATAGGAAGAGCTGTGGTGGTCACAAAGGTAGAAAAATGTTTTAAAGGGTTTTCTGGGGGATCCCTGGGTGGCACAGCGGTTTGGCGCCTGCCTTTGGCCCAGGGCGCGATCCTGGAGACCCGGGATCGAATCCCACGTCGGGCTCCCGGTGCATGGAGCCTGCTTCTCCCTCTGCCTGTGTCTCTGCCTCTCTCTCTCTCTCTGTGACTATCATGAATAAATAAATAAATAAATCTTAAAGGGTTTTCTGGACAGGAGGGAAAAATATGAACAATGATGAGAAGAAGGGATTTGGGGAAGTACTATTTATGAATACTACATTGCATACTAACTGGGATTTAAATAAAAACTTAAAAAATAAAGTATTATATACAAAAAAAGTCAATCTGAATAGCAATGTTAAGGAACAACATGGAAATAAAGTCACATAAAAAATTAGCTAGATTATAGAGGAGAAAAAGCCAAATAGAAATTGGTTTCTATTTCCCTCCTCTCTTACAGACATATTCCTTGAGAAAGGGTCTGCTTTTCACTTTATAATCTTCCAAAGTAACTTCCACCATTCTGCTAAACTGTTTCTGAAACTGCTTGATTTGGGGTTGAACATTTTCTTCTTGCAATTACAAATCTTTGCTCAGTCATTATGATTCACCCAAAGCTTCCACTTTGCTCTCATTAATGGCAAATACCCCCACATTTTCCATGTCTTTTCTGAGAGCCCTCCTTTCCTTAGCTGAAGCTAGCAGGACCGCTTCTTCCACAATCTGCTCAAGCAGTAGCTGCTTCCTCTCTCATACTACACAAGCCTGCATTCAGGAGAAGACCGAACTGGTGTTCTCCTAGTGTCTCACTGCTGCTTTTGAAAGCCCAATGCTCCCACTCCCCACAATACTTTCTTCTAAAAAAGGACTAGATCACACACAGAGAAAAGATAAACACAGTAAGATGACTGAGACTGAGCCCTGGAGCGGTCTGGCTCCTTTTGCCTCCTGTTACACTAGAGAAAGTGTTAGTCCTCCTCAGATCTATTTTACCACCTGCAGTTATGATCCCCCCTTCTCCTACTTTTCCATGATCATTTACGTTTTTCCCACTAACATTAAATTCATATTAAAGTTCCAAATTATATATATTTCATTGAGATGTAAATAAGTTCAAGTTTCTACCATATTGAAAATTAAAACGTTATATATAACAACCCAAATAATACAAATACATATATATATATCCAATGTACTATGTACCTTCATCATTAATCCTACTGATCCCTCCAACTGCTACACTTTTCTTCCCTTTTAGCAAGCAAAATTCTTGAAAGGTGGTTTACCTTGCTGTCTTCTTTTTCCTTTTCCTCACCCCTGCTTCAATTACCTATCTCTAATTTAACTTCACTTCCTTAGTCTATTAAAGAAGTTTTTACTAAAGTCACCAATGGCCTCCATGTCACTAAATCCAAAGACCTTTTTATGCTCTTAGCCTTCAGGGCCCCTGGTCAGCTTTAAACACTATTGGCTACATCTTCCTTTTAAAAACACTCTCTTCTCTTGGCTTCTGTGATTTAATTCTTCCCAGGTTTATTTATCTCTCTTTCCATTTCCTAATCAGTCTTCCTTGAATGCTCATACTCCTCAGCTTGCTCATTAAATAGAAAATCACTCAAGGCCCAGTCTTAGACTTCTCATTTCATACTTACTTCTGAGCCTGTGCCATCACTCTTCTGAATTCAATTACCACCCATCATCAGATACTTCACAGATTTCTATTTCCCAGATAAGCCCTCCATTGAGCATCAGCCCACCTACTCAATATCTTCACTTAAATATTCACTTGAAAGTTCACTTCAAATTCAATATATCCAAGGTCAAACTCCTAATCTCTCACAGCCTTCTCTAACTTACTAATGAAACCATGTTTTATCCAGTCACTCAAGTCAGAGACCAATGAGTTATCCTTAATGGCTCCCTCTCCCCAGCCTTCCTCCATTTCATTTTAATTCATGACCAATTCCTATTGATTTTGCTTTTAAATATCACTCAAATCTATGTACTTAAATCTATATCCACTCTTGAACATTTTGCTTTTTGAATTTCTTTCTCTCCATCACTCTTCCAAAAATTATTATTAGTGATTTCAATATCTATACATACAGATACTCACTTCAATATCTTTATTTCTCAGTTCTCTGGCTCCTCATCTTCAATGACTGTCTTCCATTTACAGTCATACTTCTAGACCCTGCCATTACTGGTGAGACATCTCCATAATCTTAATGTCAAACATCCTACTCTCCTATGTTCTATTTTCCAATTTATGCCTCAACTGCACCAAGACTTCCAATCCATTGACCTTATTTAACTTCTGCTATCCATCATTCACCCCTATCACCATGTTCGCTTTCCTCCTTATTTGATTAGACTTTATGGTCCTTCATTGTATTCACTTCTTTGCATATACTTTCAGATATCTTGTCCCTCTTCCCCTCCAATATACTTCCCTGGTGTATTCATCTGCTCAAGTTACCATAACAAAATACCACAGGCTGGATAGACTTAAACAAGAGAAATTTATTTCTCTAGTTCTGGAGGCTGGAAGTTGAGATTAAGGTCTGGTAGGGTTGAGTTTGCGTTGATAGCATTCTCAGTTTGCAGATGTCTGCTTTTCCCTAGGGTCCTTATGTGGCCTTTATTCTGAGTGTACACACACAAGGGCATAGAGAGAGAATTCTAGTATCTCTTCCACCTCTACAAGAGCACTAGCCCTATCAGATTAGGGTCCCATCCCTATGATTTTCCCTCATAGATAAAGGTCTTGGAATACAGCCATATTAGGAGTTTGGGTTCCACATTACAAGTTTTGGGAGCACATCCAGTCCATAAATACTTCTAGTCACTTTGTCCCTTTATTCTTTCAACACACTCCCCTGAAAAAATACAAAATTAATTAAATATAACTTATATCTGCTCTGTTCTTACAACCAAGCCTATGTAAAAGCCACATAACTTATCTTCCTTCAAAGTCATGATTACAAACCTCAGGCTCTCCATGATGCCCAGCAATCATACTACATTTCTTAGCCAATTAACTCTATTTCAGCAGAGTATTTCTACCTTCTTCTATTTCTTCAAATCTCCATTAACCCCTGCTCATTCTTTTTCTTTAAGATATTTATTTATTTATTTATTTATTTATTTATTTATTTATGAGAGACACACAGAGAGAGAGAGAGAGGCAGAGACACAGGCAGAGGGAGAAGCAGGCTCCATGCAGGGAGCCCAATGTGGGACTTGATTGTAGGACTCCGTGATCACGCCCTGAGCCAAAAGCAGACACTCAACCACTGAGCCACCCAGGCATCCCACCCCTGCTCATTCTTTACAATTTGCTGATGACCTAGCTTATTTCACTTAAAAAATAGAAGCAATTGGAATAAAATTGCCTCTTCCTTCCATAATCAAATCTAACCATCTATCCCCAGCAATCCCTGATCCTAAGAACAATTAATTCCCCTGTGCACTTAATCCCACCACCTCTTACTTATTTGAAAACTCCTTACCTACACTTTTCCCTTTCCCTCTGGTATCATCAATTGTTTCTTATATTGGATTGTTGTCTTGAGGGTAAAAAAAATATATTTAAGTTTCCCCTCTTAATAAAAACAAAATAAACAAGGCAAAATGACAATAATAGCATTATACTATAATACTATCACATAAGTGTAATACGTAAAAATAATATAATGCAAATATAAATATGATAAATAATAAAATCTAATATTTTATTACTGATTTAATCCTAAAAACATCTGAGGGCTGATAACATTATTACCCTCACTTCATGAATGAGGAAATCAAGGCATAGGAAGAATAAAGAACTTGCTTAAGTTCCATACCTAGCAAGTGACAGGGCTGAGATTCTATCCCAGATGGTCTGGCACCTGAATACAAGCATTTAAGACTAGTCACACTGTACAACTTGGCCTTTCCTCCTTCCAGCTTCATCTTACACCACCATCCACTTTCATTTCTCCACTTCTCTCCATTTCTCTGGCTATAGTGTCCTTGTGGTTCCTCCAGCATGCTTGTTTCCTCCAGCCACAGGTCTCTGTACAAGCTCCTACTTCAGAATGGGATGTCTTCCATTTATATACCCTCTCCCTTTACCTGGATGACATTTCCTTATCTGCACATTTCAGCACCAAAATCACCTGCAGGGAAACCATCCCTGGGCCTCCGAAGGTCAGCATCAAGATCCTGTGTGATATGCACTTAGAGATTTGCCAACCCTTGCTTCTGAGAACTTGTTTCAGTTTATAATAACATACTTCTTAGTGTGATTGCCTTTATTATTTTTTATTATTGTGACTTATATAACTAATGTCATATCTATACTTCCCATAGTGGGATCACCCTGTTATGACTTTGCTCACCATTTTATCATCTAGACTTACATAGTGCCTGGTACATAGCCAGTGGTCAGTAAAGAATGATACAATGAATTTGTGAACTACTCTGGCTCTTATCCCTCTAGCAATTCCTTAGATTTGCTCTTGGCTGTTAAGTTCTTCATTATCTCCAAGGTCCCAACTTCTGTACCCTAGCTTTTTGTGGGAGGTTGACTATCAGTCTTGGGAACATCTTCTTTCTTAGAAACACATAAAATATTAGAAACATATAAACAAATTACAATTAATGGAGCTTTTGATTTCAAGAACTATTGTGGAAAAGTGTCTTAAAATAAAATTATTATTCTTACAGAAATATCTGACTTTTACACTGAATTCTAAGCTTCTTAACATGGAATTTGTTTTCTATTTTACTGTACCCTTTAGTGTCTGGAATAAAGGTTTATTGTATGGGATACCACTTGAACCAAGGTTTTCCTTGGCTCAAGAATATATATGTCTTCAATGACTATTTTTCAATGAGCCTTTTTAATTGTTAATTTACTATATATTCAAAAAACCTCAATAATCTACTAGCCTCTATAACTATAAGAAAACCTGTATACAATAAAGGATTCAGAGACTCACTCTATTATTTTTTCATCTATGCCAACAATAATCATTTTCATTTCATGAAAAATCTTGTTTTCTCAAACCTTGAAGTTTGTATGTTTTCATTTAATCTTTTAATTTTTGAGCACTTCAGAATGTAGTAGTAAAACCTACCCATCCATATAATTTTGAATTGCTTTCTACTTTACTTCCTGAAAAAATTCCTTGCTTTATATTTTATTCAAAGTTATGAAGACTAAGTAATTAATCTAAGCAAATGAATGCTAAGGTACTCTTCTGTGACTTTATATTAATTTAACAGGGATGTAATTTTACCTTAATAATCTGATTTTTAAAATCTCTTTTCAAGTTTTAAATTCTCTTCAGTCATGAACATTACTAATCATAGAGTTTTGGCAGTATTCTAGCACCACTAACTGTAACTATGTTTCCAGAGTGTGTTCACATCCATATTTTTGTTGTGGTTGTTGTCATCTAGATAAGTATAATAGATGCTTCTCCTTGGTTAAAAAGGAGAAGGAGGAGGATGTGTTCTCTGATGTCTTCATATGGGGAAATGCAGGAGACTATTTGCTTCTCCTATATAGCTAGCCATGGAAAAGGAAACTAGAACAATATCTATAGGTAAAAAAGGATTTGAATGAGAAGGAAAGGAATCAATCATTTTAGACTACTTTTGTACTGATGGAATTTTCATTTTCTGGTCAAACTTTTCAAAATGTCTAACTTTATGTATTCTTTATATGCATAGTAAAACCTTCCCCGGGTGAGTAAAGGATAAGGAGTAAGCAAATCACTTGAACCATTTTAAAGGATTTTTTTTTTTACCTCCCCTAACCATAGTTCAAATTCCTCTACACAAGCTCAGTTTGCTATGGCATACTGAAAATGGAACTGCCATGGAACTGAAAATTTGGAGTGTAAAACAATCTGATCATTTTATTTGTTACATTTATTAAAATGGTCTCATGGACAGAAAAAATATATATTTTCATTTCACTAACATCCCCAAGCAGGTATTCAGTGGGTAGTAAGAACCATTACTAATTCCAACCGAGATACAGTAATTTAGGTTTCAGAAATCATGGAAAATAAAGACCTAATCACCACTGATGAGAGTTATGTAGAAAGACAAGAACACATTGTATAACAGAATCTGCCAATACATACAGAATCCAAAAGAGAAAAGTCACTATTATTTATACACTTTCAAAAATATTAAACAATTATCTGGACTTCCAACTACATGTAATAGCCAGTAGTCCTGTTTGCAACTTAATAATTTTTATTTGTCCTTTATAAAAATATAACTGCAGTACATAGTATAGAAATTCTTTGTGATATTAATAAACTGATGAGATTGTATTTCTTTGTTAAAAGCAGTTAATCAAATATTAGATTTTAATTTAATATTTTAAATGTAACTCTATTTTGGGACACTATAAGAGAAATATCAAAGAAATCTGTCCTGCTTAGAAAAATGTTTTATGTATAATTGCCTACTATCCAAAAACTAATTGAGCATGTCAAACCAGCTGATTGAATTCTGTTTTTAAAATTTCCCTTGTAGTGCACTGCTAATTTAGAATTCAGTAATTACCTCCCATTGTCTAAATATTACCACTAAAGTATTCCTAAATGTATTTAAGTATCAGTCCTCAGTGAAATACTAGGTATCAAAACCAAGCACAGCATGGAAAACTCTACAGCATGTATTTCCATGTAAAGATGTGATGGTTGAATTATTGCTTCCAATACATTTACTGAATTGGAAATTTATATGCAGTGGTTTATGTGCTTGAACTATTTCACTAGAAGCCAAAATTCCAGCTACCCCGGAATTATACTGATACATTATCAATTTTGAAAATGACTTTAAGAAAAATTCCTTTATATATATATATATATAAAATATATATATATATAAATTATAACATATATATTAAAATAGTTGGAAATCTTTTAATCTACTTTGATATTCAATAATACCTGTAATTATCAAATATATTGGTGAATAAGCTATTTGGCACTAGTAAAAAGAAGTGCTGAACGCACCCAGAACCTGAAATTTACATGTCTTTGCTAGGCTAGCACACCTTAATCTCCCAAAAAATCTATATGCTCATAAGTTCCTTTTTTAAAATCCCAAGAAATGTGATTGCCAAGTGTACAAGTCTTGCATATGATGATAGATCAAGAGTAATAGAAATAAAGCACAAATTAGCTGGTTTGACACACTTTAAAATTATTTATAGTAACAGATTTTGATTTCTTTATATTATGTTGCACAGGGGAAAGAGGTTAGAAACATGGTAAAGATATAGTGCTTTTGGAAGAATTAATTGGATAGATTTTAATGTTTTCCTATTATAGTAAAATTTTGTTTTTTAAAAATCATTGCTTGAAGTGATTATGTTGTCTGTTGGATCCTGTTTTGGATGTTTTAGTTGTTGCATGGGTCGGTTTATTTTCTTCTTTCTTTCTTTCTTTCTTTCTTTCTTTCTTTCTTTCTTTCTTTCTTTCTTTCTTTCTTTCTTTCTTCTTTCTTTCTTCTTTCTGATTTCTCCTTTGCTTTTTTTTGGGTGGAATGGGGTATTAATATTTGTTATAACAGGATTTAAAATATAAATATTACTACTCATCTTGTTACATTAAGCACTTTAATTATAAGTGTTCCCTTCCCTCTGATTTAGGTAAAGTGGAATAAGGCAAATATGTCCATCAACATTCTCTAACACCTTGTGAAATATCTATGATGATTCATATGAACTTGTGGATTATCCCCCGCCAATCCTAAATAGTGCTAATTACAATCAACATAGAGATATGAGAGCTCATTCTTTCAGCTAAAGAAGCCGAAAATTGTTTAATGGAAATTGTTCACATTATCTTTGTTGATACCATTGAAAGTTAAAATTTGGTGTGGAAGATCATACATGAAGTTTGAATGAATACTCCTTCCCTTCCTACCACTCACTCTGTGGTAATGGATTTAATGGATTTAATTAGATTTAATGGATTCAGAAACCAACTCAGAAACAGAGAGAGGAAAAACAGATAGTCACTTGTCCTGCCTTGCTTCCCCTACTTCTGTTTATCTTGTAGGAGCTTGTGCAACAAAAGAATCAGATTCCGCTTTTCAGCAAGGACTCGGGGAATAGGAGTGTTAAGAAGATGTTAAATCCTAAAGGAGCTGGAGAAAGAACAGCAAATAAAGCTTAAATTCAACAGAAGAAAAGAAATAATAAAGATTAGAGCAGAAATTAGTGAAATAGAAACCAAAAGAACAGAACAGATCAACAAAACTAAGAGCTGGTTCTTTGAAAGAATTTACAAGATTGATAAGCCCCTGGCCAGACTTATCAAAAAGAAAAGAGAAAGGACCCAAATAAATAAAATCATGAATGAAAGAGGAAACAGATCACAACCAACACTGAAGAAATAGAAACAATTTTAAGAACATATTATGAGCAATTATAGGCCAACAAATTCAGTAATCTGGAAGAAATGGATGCATTCCTAGAGACATATAAACTATCAAAACTGGAACAGGGAGAAATAGAAAATCTGAACAGACCCATAACCAGCAAAGAAATTGAAGAAGTCATCAAAAAACTCCCAACAGGCAAGAGTGCAGGATAGGAAGCCTTCCCAGGAGAATTCTACCAAACATTTAAAGAAGAATCCATACCTATTCTTCTGAAGCTGTTTCTATGAAACTCTTTCTATGAGGCCAGCATTACCTTGATACCCAAACCAAAGACTCCACAAAAAAAAAGAAGAATTACAGACCAATATCTTTGATGAACATGGATGCCAAAATTCTCACCAAAATGCTAGCCAATAGGATCCAATAGTACATTAAAAGGACTATTCACCACGACCAAGTGGGATTTATTCCTGGGCTACAAGGGTGGTTCAACATTTGCAAATCGATCAATGTGATACAGTACATAAATAAAAGACAGGACAAGAACCATATGATTCTCTCAATAGATGCAGAAAAAGCATTTGACAAAGCACAGCACACTTTCTTGATTAAAACTCTTCACAGTGTAGGGATAGAGGGAACATATCTTGATATCATAAAAGCCATATACAAAAATCCCACAGCAAATATCATTCTCAATGGGGAAAAACTGAGAACTTTTCCTCTAAGGTCAGGAACACAGCAGGGATGCCCACTATCACCGCTGCTGTTCAACATAGTACTAGAAGTCCTCGTCTCAGCAATCAGAAAACAAAAAGAAATAAAAGGTATCTGAGTTGGCAAAGAAGAAGTCAAAAACTCTCACTCTTTGCAGATGACATGATCCTTTAAATGAAAAACCCAAAGACTTGACCCCAAAATTACTAGAACTCATAGAGGATTTCAGCAAAATGGCAGGATACAAAATCAATGCACAGAAATCAGTTGCATTTCTATACACTGAGACAGAGGAAAGAGAAATCAAGTAGTCAATCTCATTTACAATTGCACCCCAAACCAGAAGATACTTAGGAATAAATCTAACCAAAAAAAGATCTGTACTCAGAACACTATAGAACACTCATGAAAGAAATTGAGGAAGACACAAAGAAATGGAAAAACATCCTGCTCATGGTTTGGAAGAACAAATATTGTTAAAATGTCATGTCACCTAGAGCAATCTATATATTCAATGCAATCTTTATCAAAATACCATCAACTTATTTCAGAGTTGGACAAATAATCCTAAAATTTGTATAGAATCAGAAAAGACCCCAAATAGCCAAAAGACTGTTGAAAAAGAAAACCCAAACTGGTGGCGCCACAATTCTGGATTTCAATCTCTATTACAAAGCCATAATCATCAAGACAGTATGGCACTGGCACAGAAACAGACATATAGAGCAGTGGAACAGAATAGGGAACCCAGAAATGGACCCTCAATTCCATGGGCAACTAATCTTCAATAAAGCAGGAAAGGATAGCCAATGGAAAAAAAGACAGTCTCTTCAAGAAATGGTGTTGGGAAAACTGAGCAGCCACATTTAGAAGAATGAAACTGGACCATTTCCTCATACCATACACAAAGATAAACTCAAAATGGATGAAATACCTAATGTGAGAGAGGAATCCATCAAAATCCTAGAGGAGAACACAGGCAGCAACATCTTTAACCTTGGCTGCAGAAACTTCTTGCTAGACGTGTCTCCAAAGGCAAGGGAAACAAAGGCAAAAATGAACTATTGAGACTTCATCAAAATAAAAACCTTTTGCACAGCAGAGGAAATAGTCAACAAAACCAAAGGCAATCTACAGAATGGGAGAATATATTTACAAACGACACAGCAGATAAAGGACTAGTATCCAAAATCTATAAAGAACTTATCAAACTCAACACTCAAAGGACAAATAATTCAATCAAGAAATGGGCAGAAGACATGAACAGACATTTCTCCAAAGAAAACATAGAGATGGTGAAAAGACACATGAAAAAATGCTTCACATCACTTGACATCAGGGAAATACAAATCAAAGCCACAATGAGATACCACCTCATACCATTCATAATGGCTAAAATGAACAAGTCAGGAAACGACAGATTTTGGCAAGGATGCAGAGAAAGGAGAACCCTCTTGCACTGTTGGTGGGAATGCAACTGGTGCACCACTCTGGGAAACAGTATGGAGGTTCCTCAAAAAGTTGAAAATAGAGCTACCTTACCACCCACCAATTGCACTACTGGATATTTACCCCCAAAGATACAAATATAGTAATCCAAAGGGGCACCTGCACCCCATTGTTTATAGCAGCAATGCTCACAAAAGCCAAACTATGGAAAGAGCCCAAATGTCCACTAATGGATGAATGGATAAAGAAGATGTGTTATATATGTGTGTGTGTGTATATATATATATATATACACACACACACAATGGACTACTCAGCCATCAAAGAAAAAGGAATCTTTCCATTTGCAACGACGTGGATGGAACTAGAGGATATTATGTAAGTGAAATAAGTCAATAAGAGAAAGACAATTATCATATGATCTCACTCATCTGTGGAATTTAAGAAATATAACAGAGGATCATAGAGTAAGAGAGGAAAAAATAAAATAAGACAAAATCAGAGTGGGAGACAAACCATAAGAGATTCTTAAACACAGGAAACTAACTGAGGCTTGCTGGAAGGAAGGGGTTTTGGAGGATGGCATAATGGAGTGATGAACATTAAGGAGGGCATGTGATGTAATGAGCAATGGGTATTATATAAAACTGACAAATCACTGACTTCTACCTTGGAAACCAATAATACATTATATGTTAATTAATTTAATTTACATAAAATTTTGTTTAAAGATGTTAAATACCCACAATCTTCAGTTGATCACTATGGATATGATACAGCTTATCATTTGTTCAACATATCTTACACTAGCTCCCACTCAAAGTTCCTAATGAATGGTAATTGCGAACCTTTGTATATTCTGAGGTCTTCCACTTTAGCTACCTAATATTTGTGATAAAAAATAGTTCCACATGATTTTTAGCATGGCAACAATAATGTGAGTAGAAAATTCTCCTCTCCAGCTTTAATTTCTTGGAATAAAATTTTACTTAGAAATAAAAAGAAAGGCATTAAGTCTTTTAAACATTGTAAACGGTTGGATTGCCCTGTCATGTCTGTTTTTATGAGAAAGAGGATCAAACTATGTCATCTTAAAGACCTACTAGTGACAAATGCTAAACTTTATCTACTTGTATTCAATTCTACAAGTCTTTGAGGAGCACTGTATAATATCTTTATTGGTAATTCTATATATAAAACATTAAAATAGGTTTGTGAATCTTTCTGAAGGGAAGGAATTGAACAGAGATGTAAGTGTAAGATACTATATTACAGAATACTTGAAGACTAAGTCAAGAGGTATCTCATAATAATACCTAAACCACTTATAAAATTTGACATTGAAATTAGTAAATCAAGGTCAGTCTTCTGGGTTGCCTTTAACTACCATTCACTGGTATGCATAATATTTTGAAATATGCCAATATAGTCCTCAAAACCAGTTAACTTCAGCCTCAAAAAGGACTTTCTAAAAAGACAGTTTGCTTTAGAATCAATGCTATTAATATACAGCCTCTGAGGAAAGGAAATTTCACAAAGAAAGTTTGTCTCTCACATACTAGAATCTGGGAGGTTAAAGGAGGTAGGGAGATTTGCCAAGAAAACAATAAGGGACATATGGGAATACCATTTTGTTTCTTTGAGTAAGCTCAAGGGAGCCAGGAAAACAGGAGCCCAGCATTAACAGTTTAACTGAATGGTAGACCCCAAAGCATATGCGCAGCTGCCAGCCCTGCTCCCTGAAGAATCCAGAAGGAAGAAGCTTGATGACAGCACTGGAAAACAGTTCTTAGGAAGCCTGGCATCTGTGGCCCATAATGCCTACAGCCTTGAGCCTGGCAAAGATGTAGCTGTAGATAGGAATAAACACAGTCATGAGAAACCAGTCTCCTGGTAGAAAAGAGACAGGGTATTTGATGGTGCTTATATTACACATAATTTAAGTTGAGCCCTGTATGAAAATCATAACAATGGATCCACTATGAAGAAGTTTCTGTTGGGAGGTGGGGGGGATCATCAGGAGAGGCTTGGTAAGGCAATAATAACCCACTAAAAGCTATTTGTTTAGTTTATCAATCAGTGGTTTCAGCTGACACAAGATTCAACAATTTAATTCCCTAAACTTTTTGAGACATGACTGGTTTTTGGACCACAGCAACCAAAAAAATCAGGTATTTTTTATTATGTAAATAGAGCCTCAATATGAAAAACTTCTGAAAAAAAAAGGAATTAGGGCAAAAAAAGTTTTTGGTTTTGTTTTCTTTTTAAAACCCAGGAGAAAAAGAACAAACCATTTTTTTAAGATGGATGATCATAGCCTTCTGTGAGGATAATAGTATAATAATATGACATTATAATAATGGTGATTACTATAGGATACTATAATAGTAATATAATAGTAGTGACCAAGACCTAAGAAGAGATGACTGGGGGAAAAGACTATACCAACAAATGTCCATGGTCATGATCACTTTTGTCATTTTGCTTACATCTACTAAGGTAGATTTTCATTCAAGTCAATGGTAGTTCTAATATTCTTGGCACCTTTTGTTATATACATGTATTTAATTAAATACATGAAATTTCAAAAATTTTAAGAGTAGCAATTTACAGTTTATAACTATTACTTAAATGGGTTTTTAGGTAGATTATTTTTTAATTTGGTCATATTATTCCTACTCTAATTGTAAAATTGCTTCTTTCATTAAATTCTAATTCTCCATGACCATACACTATAACAAGAACAGATATCAGTAATAAAATTTGTCTTTTTGATCAAAGATAGGCAACTGAGTAAAAATTTCAACCAAAGAAACTATATAGCATTATGTACCTAACAGCATCATGTGGAAAAAAACACCTAATCAAATGACCAGACTTCATTTTACAAGTTTGTATGTGTATGTGTGAGTGTATGAAATTTATTGCCATATAAAATAACAAAGGTGTAAAATACTTATGTTCTCTAAGTGTGTATGATATGTGTGATTTGGACACTGGTAACAAAAAGCAAAACAATGTCTTTTGCAGAGATTGAAACAAAAAGGAAAGTTAACATCTGCATTATGCATAAACCAGCAGGTATCAAATTTAATACTATCAAAGATAAAAAAACAAACATAAATTAGTTGGGAGACTTTTTTCCATTATAGATTATTTGTGCTATATTTTAAATATTAAAGTCAAAATATCACAGTATAAAATGTTGCAAGTAAATGCAAAATGTGAGCCTAGAATTTATTTCAGAAAGCATTCTTTCCCATCTAAGTTATTTTTAAAATAACTTTAGAACTTTGACTAAAAGTGTAAATAGGTGTCAGGAACTGGGAAAAGCTTAGCAAGGTTTAGAGGGGAGAGAGATGTAGATAGTTAGAGTCTGAGGGCAGATGCAGCAATTTTTAGTCAGTATGAGCTAAACCACATACAAGTAATGAAATCTGGACAGCCCAAAGCCAAGAACCAGATGGAAAGGCTGGAAATAGCCAGATCCAATTACCACGGAGCAGGCAGTTAAAACTACAAACTAGAAATTGAAATATTAGCCATCAGAAAAGCAGATGGGTAAAATAAAAACCTAGAAAGAAGCAGATTGTGCAGCAAGAACACCACAGGCCCTCCAATTGGGCAAAAAGTTTTAGTTTCTGAGTAAACAATCTGAGTAGTCAGTAGGTTTACCTTTTACTTAATCTAAGAGTTTTAAGTATTTGCATGCCATTTTTCAAAGTGTAAATCAGTCCATAAGTTGGCTAATTTAAAAGTCTTCAGAAAAGTACTAACTATGAAAGGCAATGAGAAGGTCAAGAACAAGGCAGTTTCCCATAAAAATAAAAATGTAACTGCCAAGGTTTCTCTCTTTCTTTGATGTTTACATATCCATTCACAGTGGATGTGCTGAGAGTATATTAACAACATATTTGTTATTTCCTTCACTTAAAGTTGAAGAATCAAGTAGAAAAACAAGTTAATGTGCCCCTGTTCTAATTACTGACATATATATCCTTTAGGAGAATGAGAGATAAAATTTGAACCAGGAGAGAACTCCAATGTGTTCTCAAAAATATATTTGTTTTGGAGAGCCACACTTGATTAGAAAGAAAAAGGATGTACACAAGGATGTCTTGCAAAAGTAATAATAAATCACTGAACGAACAAAGAAAAAATCTTTTCCTTTCTTTCTTTTTTCTTTCTTTCTTTCTTTCTTTCTTTCTTTCTTTCTTTCTTTCTTTCTTTCTTCTTTCTTTCTTCTTCTTTTCTTTTCTTTCTTTCTTTCTTTCTTTCTTCTTTTTCTTCTTTCTTCTTTTTTTTTCTTTCTTCTTTCTTTCTTTTTAAGGAAGAGCATGAGTGGCAGGAAGAGGAGCAAAGGGAGAAGGAGAGAGAGAATCTTAAGCAGGCTTGACGCCCAGCCCAGAGTCTAATGCAGGGCTCCACCTCAGGACCCTGAGATCATTACCTGAGCCGAAATCAAGAGTCGGGTGCTTAACCAACTGAGCAACTCACGCGTTCCATAAAACATAGTTAAATTTAAATTACTGAAGACACAAAGAAATCACTTTGGACACAAAGAGATTTTAAAAGAATTAAATCCTAGAGAAACAAGCCCCTTCTAGTCTCCACTGATTTTTAACACAATGCCTAGTATATAATCAAATGTCACAAGATATACAAAGAAGCAATATTAAGACTCTTAATCAAGTAAAAAATAAGGTGATCCCACAAGTGATCCAGATATTAAACTTTCCAAATAAAGATTTTAAAATAATTATAAGAGACATGATAAATAATCCACAGGAAAAGATCATGAAGAGAAATATAATAATAAAGAGGATAATATCAAAAGAGACATGGAAGCTGTAAAATAAGAACTAAAGGCAATCTTAAAAGTGAATAATATACTGTGTGAAATGAAAAATTATTTTAATGGAATTAATGGCAGCTTAGACACAACAGAAGACAAAAGCAACAAACCTGAAAACAGATCAAGAGAAATTATCCAAATAGGATTACAAAGAAGATAAAAAAGACTAAATAAGATCAACACACTCTCTAAGTCCAGGGAGACAGTATGAAATGATAAAGTAAACATATAATTAGACTCTAAGAATCAGAGGACACAGAGAATATGACACATAATGTATTTTAAGAAATACTACCTTAAAGCTCTCCAAATTTTATCAAAAATAGCAAGCCACTGACACAATAAACTCAATGAACTCAAGCAAGATATAAGCAAAAAACAAAAAGCAAAACAAAACAAAAAACCATACATAATCACAAAACTACTAGAAAAGAGAAAAATTAAAAGTCTTAAAGGCAGAGAGAAAAAAAGATGCACTAAGTCATTAAAAAGAGAAGTTCATTAGAAGAGTGATAACTGATTTCTCATCAATTTTTTTAAAAAAGGAAAAAATAACACTGCAAGGATATCTTTAAAGTGTAAAGTAATAATGAACAAAATTCTATATCAAATGAAAATATCATTCAAAGATTAAAGGAAAAGAAAAACATTTTCTTATAAACAAAAGATGAATTTGTTGCCAGTAGAACTGCAATACAAGGAATGTTGAAGGAAATTCTTCAGACTGAAAGGAAATGATACCAGATGGAAGTCTGCATCTGCCCACATGAATACAGAGCACCAGAAAAATTAAATATGCAGGCAAATATAAAATATATTTTATACATTATCTTTATAGTATGTATGTATACACACATTCATTCTGTCTCTCTGACACATACAAACATATACAAACATACATTTAAAAATTTTTTCAATGAAGCAATAGAAATGGTAATTTGTTATGAAGATCTATAATATTTGTAAAAATAAAACATCTGATAAAATAATATAAAGTGGAGGAGGAGATAAAGAGAATCACACTAAGTCTCAATAAGTGTAAAATGATTCAAGTCACATAAAGCATATTTTTCTGACTCTGGTACAAGTAAATTAGTGATGACAGTGAATCAGTAATCAAAAACCTCCCAACAAACAAAAGTTCAGGACCAGATGCCTCACAGATGAATTCTACCAAACATTTAAATAAGAGTGAATACCTATTCTTCTCAATTCCAAAAAACAGAACAAAAAGAAAGACTTCCGGGATGCCTGAGTGGCTCAGCATTTGAGTGTCTGCCTCTGGCTCAAGGCATGATCCTGGGATCCCGGATTTCAAGTCCCACATCGGGCTCCCTGCATGGAGCCTGCTCCTCCCTCTGCCTATGTCTCTGCCTCTCTGTGTGTGTCTCTCATGAATAAATAAATAAAATCTTAAAAAAAGAGAAAGAAAGAAAGAAAGAAAGAAGAAAGAAAGAAAGAAAGAAGAAAGAAAGAAAGAAAAGAAAGAAAGAAAGAAAGAAAGAAGAAAGAAAGAAAGAAAGAAGAAAGAAAGAAAGAAAGAAAGAAAGAAAGAAAGAAGAAAGAAAGAAAGAAAGAAAGAAAGAAAGAAAGAAAGAAAGAAAGAAAGAAAGAAAGAAAGAAAGAGAGAGAAAAAGAAAGAAAGAAACTTCCAAATTCATTCTATGGGGCCCCCATTACCCAGATACCAAAACCAAAGAAAAAGAGACACTACCAAAAAAGAAAACTATAAGCCAATATCTCTGATGAACATCGATGTAACATCCTCAACAAAATACAAAGAAACCAATTAAATAATACATTAAAAGAATCATTCACCACAATCAGGTAAGATTTATTCCCGGGATGCAAAAGTGGTTCAATATTTCAAATCAATCAATGTGATACATCAAATTAAAAAGGGAAAGGATAAAAATCTTATGATCATCTCAAGAGATGCAGAAAAAGCATTTGACAAAAACATTTATTCATGATAAGAAACTCTCAAAAGAGTAGTTTGGAGGGAACATACTGCAACATAATAAAGGTCATATATGAAAAACTCAAAGCTAACATCACACTCAATGGTGAAAAACTGAGAGCTTTCCCTCTAAGATTAGGAACAAGATAAGAATGTCCACTCTCACAACTTTTATTCAACAGAATATTGAAATTCTTCACCACAGCAAACATCCAAGAAAAAATAAAATAAAAGGCATCCAAATTGGTAATGAAGAAGTAAAATCTTCACTATTTGTAGATGATATACCATATTAAAAAAAAAACCCTAAAGATTTCACCAAAAATTCATTAGAAATGATAAATGAATTCAGTAAAGCTGCAGGATACAAAATGAATATACAGACATCTGTTGCATTTTTATATACTAACAATGAAGTAGAGAGAATTTTTTTAAAACTCCCATTTATAATTGCACTTAAAAAAATATGCCCAGCAATAAACTTATCCAAGGAGGTAAAAGATCTGTACTCTAAAAACAGTAAAACATTGAGGATGACACAAATGGAAAGATATTCCATAATCTGAAATGCAAGAATTAATATTGTTAAAATGTCTATATTACCCAAAACAATCTACTGGTTCCAATGTAATCCCTATCAAAGTATCAACAGTGTTTTTCACAGAACTAGAACAAGTAATACTAAAATCTATATAGAACCACAAAAGACTTTGAATAGCCAAAGCAAACTTAAGAAAGAACAAACCTGGAGGTGTCACAATCCCAGATTTCAAGATATACTACAAAGCTGTAGTAATCAAAACAGTATGGAACTTGCACAAAAGCAGACACATAGATAAATAAAACAGAAAAGAGACTGCAGAAATAAACCCATGCTTAAAAAAAAAAAAAGAAATAAACCCATGCTTAAATGGTCAATTAATCTACTGCAAAGGAGGCAGGAATATATAATAAGGAAAGGACAATCCCTTCAATAAGTGGTGCTGGAAAAACTGGACAAGCTACATGCAAAAGGATGAAACCAAATCACTTTCTTACATCATGCACAAAAATAAACTCAAAATGGATTGAAGACCTAAATAAGTTCAGTATAGGGAATATGGTCAATACTACTGTAATAATGTGGTTCAGTGTCAGATGAATATACCCTATCTTAGTGAACACTGAGTAATGTATATAATTATTGAATCAATATGCTGTATATCTGAAACTAATTACAATATTGTAAGCTAGTTGTACTTCAATAAGATAGGAGAAAAATAGATAATTATATGAAAAAATGGACATATTAATTAGCTAGATTTGTAGTAAAAATTTTACTATGTGTATCAAGTCCTCATGTTTCTTCACCTTAAATATATACAATTTCTATTAAAATAATAAGAAAGAAATAGCACTAAGTGTTCAATTAGAAAAAAAAGAGAAAAAATTTGTGAAAATAAGTAAAGGAAATATGATTTAAAAATGGATTTGGGAGCCCTGCCGGGGGTGCTTTCATACACTACCACTAGCCCTAAGAATACCTCACATTCCCAGAGGAAGAAGCTTACTTTACATACCCTAGCAAGAGGAAGGAAGAATTTCTCCTTGCTCCACTACAGCCCAGCCAATGAGAACACAATGAAAAGCCCCTCCCACCTTCCTTCTTTCCTCTATAAAAGCAAGTCCCTCTCCTCTCTTCTCTAGATTTGCTCCTGATTCTCCATAGTTTAAATGTCCCAAATTACAATTCCTCTGCTATTCCTGAATAAACAAATTCTGCTGGTAAAATAACTAGCTCTTTTGTTTTCTTAAGGACAACAGTCTCACGTCTATGACCTCAGCTTCCCCCTTAAAAAACTAAAACAAACAAAAATGCAGAGCAAATGAAGCCCAATGTAGTAGAAAAAAAAGAAAATGATAATGATGAAATCCGTGAAAGAGAAAATAACAACAAAAAGAACATTAATTAATCTAAAGGCTGGTCCTTTGAGAAAATCTATAAAATTGATAAACTTCCAGCTACGCTGATCAGGAAAAAAAAAGAAGACACAAATTATCACTCTCCGGAACAAAAGGTGACAAAATCAAATTCTATAGATAAAACAGTTATTGCTTCAGAGAATAATTTTTCGTTTTCTCTTAAAGCTACACAAATACTAATTACAATCCAGTTATTTCTCTCCTAGACATTTACCCATGAGAAATAAAAACACATACCCAAAAACAGACTTGGAAAAGTACCTTTACGCAACTTTATTCATAGTAGTTCAGACAGAAATGAATTAACAAATCCATTGTTACAAATGAAATGTATTATATTCATAAAATAGAATACTACTCAGCAATAGAAGTTAACAAGCTAAATGATATATGGAATAGCATGGATTTATCTCAAAAACATTATATAAGTGAAATGAGCCACACAGAAAAGTCTACATACAGTATATTGCCTTGTATATAAAGCTCTACAATAGGAAAAATTAGGTAACTGTGAGACTAATCACGCTAGTGTTTGCATATCCTGGAGAGCAACCACCAAGGCCTGAGGAAACTTTCTAATTCAAACATTTTAAAACTTGTGGTGGTAACAAGGTATATATATATCATACCTTTGAAAATCTGTACATTCTATTGAATGTAAATTATATCCTGATTAAAGAATAAATAATATCTATTTTTTTAAATGTCAATGATTGCTAAACAGTTACAATCATGTACGGTGAGAACATTAAAGAAGGAATCTGTTTTGAATTTTCAGTTGCTGTTTGTGGTAAGTAGAAGTACCCCAAAAGATGTTCATGTCCTAATCCCTGGAATCTTTGAATGTTACCTTAAATGACAAAAGACAATGCAGATATGATTATAAATTAAATAACTTGACATGGAAAAGGCACCCAGCCTTATACAGGTGGTCCATTCAAATCATACACATTCTTAAGCCTTTCACATCTGTGGTCAGAGAGAGATGCAATGATAGAAAAATGACAGCTTGAGAAGGATTCTATACCATCTTGCTGGTTCTGCGATGTAAGGGCTATGTGCAAAGAACAGTGAGGCCTGTAGGGGCTAAGGGCAGCTCCCAGTTGACAGCTAGCCCAATAATAGCGTGCTACAACTGCATGGAGATGAATTCTACCAACATCTGATTGAGCAAGGTAACTCTTCAAGTCTCACTGGGCTAAAATCAAGGTGTCAGTAGGGCTGCAGTGTGACCTGTGTACTTCTTCTGATCTTTAGGGCTGAAAATAATGAACTTGTCTTAAGCCACTAAATATGTATAATCTGTTACAGTAGTAATAGAAACTAACACTCTGGTATATTAAATTATACATTATTTTTGTCCTAGTACTAACCGTTCTACAGTCTTTACCTGATATAGTCCACAGTTTTTCAGCTATAGAAAGAGTTTCAACTTTAGATATTAAAAGGCCAGGTTAGTCTAACTAAACTCTTTGATGTCACATCTAATTTAAACCTTTCCTCTGCCGACTTACTGATCCACAGAATCAGGGACCAGTAGTGGGCAAATGTGATGTGTCTGTGTGTCCTGGAAGAGTAAGCTATACAATCTGTAGTTTATTTGTTTTCCTTTCTTGCACCACTACTTTATGCCTAGCTTATGGATCCTCTAGCTCTGGAGAGTGGGAGAATAAAAAGGTTAAGGCTTTGAATTAGCAGGGCAATTTAGAGATCTCTTTTGGTTCTTCAAAAGCCCTCTTTCATGGCAGGAATCCAAATGCTTGTCCTTCTTTCACTGGAAGCATTCACAAGTTCCTCAGTGTTACTGGCAATAACCTCCAGGCTGCAGGGTTCACAAATGGAAGCAAAGCACTTGGTTGGCTGACCTTGGAAGTCTCATTGGCTCCTTCTCATACTCTAGTCTCATTCTACTGGCCAAAGTAGTGAGGGAGGTGGGAGATTTGCCCTGGAAGGTAGACCTTTTTGTTGAACCTTGCAAAATGATTCAAATCTGGCTTTTATCTAAAGTGTCCACTGCCCAACAAAAACCTTTGCCCCGCCAAAAGTGCCAAGTGTCAATGCAGCTCCTCTTCCCTCTTTTTTCCATCCTCCAACATGACAGTTTCAGCCAGCATTTGGCTGCTGAATGCAAATCACTTTGCATTCTCCAAGAGGAATCCAAGAAACTTAGGCATTCCTCTACCTTTACCCAGCTTCCAAATTCCTGATACCTATGTCAGACTCTCTAATGAAGAACTTCTGCGTGCCCCACCCTGGTAGTAGTGTAGAGTGATCCTACAAATTTCTATAATTCAACATGCTTCAAGTTAAGGACTGAAAAGCCACTTTTATTCATAGACATACATGATTTCCTTCTACTCCTTCTCCATCTCCACTTGGCTTATGCTGGGAGAAGCCCAGGAAGGGAACAGAGCAGAACAATCAAAATACTTAGATCTTTTATTTTTAAAAATATTTTATTTATTTATTTAAAGCACAAGTGAGGGGAAGAGCAGAGGGAGAGGGAGAGAGAATCTCAAGTAGACTCTGTGGTGAGCACAGAGCCCGACATGGGGTTCGATTTCACACAAGCATGAGATAGTGACCTGAGCTGAAATCAAGAGTCAGACCTTGACTAACTGAGCCACCAGGTGCCCCACTTAGAGTCCTTTTAAAGACTCTTCCATTAACCACATCTCTGTTACCTAGTTTTTTTGTTATATAAACTAACTGCAGACCTATTTGACTAAATTTTAATAAATTCATTGAAGTGGTGTCTATCATACATAATTAATAACAATTGTCTTCAGCTTGGGAACTTAGACAAAATTGGAGTCAACACAAATATTACATTCCATACCTTATTTTGTTGTATGATTCCAGGATGGAGAGTATATATTTTAAGAAAGACCAAATTGGTTGCAAATTGAAGTGACAATGCAGTTTTCCTTATAATCAGTATTTAATGTAGTCACTATCCATATCCTGAACCTGTTAGAAACATACTTTCAGTTTTTAATGCTACCTACATATGTATATGTGTATGCTGTATAATTTGTGTGTGGGTATATTCTATTATTTTGCCTATGACCATCTTTCTAACATCATGTTCTGTGAAGACCTCTGCAGGTAACTCAGATCCAGACACACGGGTTTTCTCGTAATTCTATAAACAGGTCAAAACTTATTTACTCCACCTGACAAGAGGGATTCTGTAATTGCTTTTTTCCCTTGTATGGAATATTCTTTCCCCATGTCTCTACATGATTCTTCTCTATTTCATTCACTCAGATCACTCAGTAAGGTATTCCTGAAAACCTCAGCAAGCAGAGCCAGCCCTTTCCCTAAATCTCTTTTACTTTTTATCCAAAGACATATTTTCACCTGAACTTGTATCACTGTGTATTTGTTTATTTATTTATCTTTGCTCTCCCTGATAGCACCGAATTTCCCTGTCTTGGTATTTTCAGTATTTATAGTAGTGTCTAGCACATAGTAGTGCTTAGAACATATTTTTAAAAAAATAATAATTAGTAATTAAGATCAGCAACTTTCAGGCTGATGCAGCTGATTTACCACAAAGTATCATCATGGAGTTGCATTAAATTTCAGTTTTGCTAACATATATTTTAAACAATGTGAGTCAGTGAAATCCACGGTCAGATCCACGGCAAGCAAAATACAGAATACCAAAGCCAAAAAGAAGACATTAAAAACAGAGAGAAAAAGACACAGTATCTATAAGAATTGCAACTGATTGGAAGTTGATATTTTCCATATAAAAATTAGAAACCAAAAAAGCATGGAGGATCTTCAAAATGCTGAGAGAACTGTCAACCCTGAACCACATTTCAAGAATGAGGGCAAAAAGATATCAAAGACAAACAAAACTGAAAAATTATCACTAAATAAATTTCTAAAAAATGTACTGGAATAAAGAAAACCATCCTATGGAGGTTTCAGCTACAATGATAAATGGTGAAAAAGGAAAATGGTAACTATGTGGGCAAGTATAGAGAAGCACTAATGGTTTCAAACAGTATAATGTCTCTTTAGTGATATTATTATTTTTAAAAAAGCTAATATACTAAATTATAATAGCATATAAAGTTATGACAGGATAATTGCATTTAAAACATACTAAAGTTGGGATCCCTGGGTGGGTCAGTGTTTTAGCGCCTGCCTTTGGCCCAGGGCACGATCCTGGAGACCCAGGATTGAATCCCACGTTGGGCTCCCGGTGCATGGAGCCTGCTTCTCCCTCTGCCTGTGTCTCTGCCTCTCTCTCTCTCTCTCTGTGACTATCATAAATAAAAAAATAATAATAAAAAAACTAAAAAAATACATACTAAAGTACTTGTGCTGTTAGTGAGGAGAATGGAGAGAATAATTAAGTTTAGATTTATTAAATAGGTTAAAATTTATAGTGTGTGTATTTTAAAAAAATCTAGAGGTAATATAGAATGAGAAAAATACTTTCAATTGAAAAAAAGAGTAAGGGTGAATGAAGGTAAGAGGACACACAAATAGGGCAAAGAGGAAAAATTAAATACAATGAGAGAAATACATTTGTGTTAAACTGTGTTAAAATAAAAACAAATTGAGTTCCCCAGTTAAAATACACAGTCAGGGCATCTGGATGGCTCAGTTGGTTAAGCACCTGCCTTTGGCTCAGGTCATGATCCCAGAGTAGAATCCTAGGATGGAATCCTACATCAGGCTCCTTGCTCAACAGGGAGCCTGCTTTCACTCTGCCTATCACCCCCTCTGCTTGTACTCTCTCTGTCAAATAAATAAATAAAATCTTAAAATAAAAATAAAATACACAGATTAGAAAGCAAAAACCAGCTTTGAGCTATTTACAGGAAACAGACCTAGTATACTTAACAAAGAGAAAGTTTACAAGTAAAAGGATAGTAAATGATGAACGAAGCAAATGCTAGGGGTAAAAAAGGTAGTAATGCTATATTAATATTATACAAGTACAACTGAGAACAAAAAAACCTTTTGTGAGATAATTGTTAAATACTAATAAAAGGTTTAAGAGGGATATAATGGTATTAACTGTATCTATACACAGGAAACTATAAAGTGACACTTCTTAGTGTCAAGACTGGCAAACATTTAAAAGATTGGCAAACATTTAAAAATCTGAAAACGTCAAATGTAGACAAGAGTGAGAACGCTAGTTGAGTATGAAATCAGCACAATGACTTTGGTATTTGTTGTCTATGTGTTGTCTTTTTTTGCTCATTACTGCTTTTACTTTAAACAGATATTCTATAATGCACCATTTTAATTTATTACTCTTACATATAACCTTTTATATTCTTTAATATATTTTTTGAGTTGTTTTCTTTCTGGTTGCCCAGTGGAATATAATTAGCATTTAATAATCTAGTTCAGACATGAACCAAATTTCAGTAGTATCAAAAAACTTTGTTTGGGGGCACCTAAGTGGCTCAGTTCGTTAGGTGTCCAATTCTTCATTTCAGCTCAGGTCAGGGTCTCAGGGTCCTGAGATTGACCCCACATCAGGCTCTGCACTCAGTGGAGAGTCTGCTTCTCTCCCTCTCCCTCTCTCCCATCTCTGTATGTGCACATGCTCTCCCTCAAATAAATAAATACATAAATACATAAATAAATAAATATTTTTTTAAAGTTTGTTTTGTTGTCATATAGCTCCATTTCTCAGGTTCTCCTTTGGGCTGATATTATCATACAAATTACATCTTTATACACTGTGTGCCCACCAACACAGACTCATGGTTATTGTTTTATGCAATTGTCTTTTAAACCAGAGAGGAGAAAAAGCGTTACAAACAACAACAAAAAACAAATATACTATCATTCATAGTTATTTACATATTTACTTTTACTGGTGTTCATTATTTATTCATGTGGATTCATATGTTTCTTTCCATGTCTAATAATTTTATGTTAAAAACTGGGCATTTTAAACAATGTAATATGGAAATTTTGGAAATCAGATTTTCATCCCTCCCCAGGGCTTGTCATTATGTGTGTGTGGTTTTTTTTACTTATTTTCTTTATTGAATTAAAATTATACTATGTATAAAATAACCATGTTTATACAGACAGATTATATGTCACTGTAGTTTTGCTTATTGCCGTTTCTGAACTAATTCCATAAAGTCTATATTCTATGTTGAGTGTGGCACTGAAGTCTCTGCTTAGCTAATTTAGTGGTCAGTAAATGATTGGACAGAAATTTCCTTTAACACTGGCAATAGTCCCAAGCCTTTTTCAAGGGGCTGTGAGTGTGTGTAACACATTTTTAATATTCAGCCAGGAAGTTGACAATTTCACCTTGGCCTTCACTTCCTCTTTGAACAGGGCCTGAAAATCACCTTGAGATGAGAGCTAAGGGCCTTCTCAGGTCTTTCCTGAATGTGAACAGCCCTATAATGCATGAGGCCTTCTGGATTCTTAGGTCTCCAATGGGGCTTTTCATAGCTCTTACCACATCTCATTTCCCAGTTTTTGCTTTGATGCTTTTGGTTAGTCTATTGTTTTATCCACTGTTAACTACCATTTCAGGTAGCTATGTAGTTAACAAACCATCTTTAATTTTTCAACAACTGCTTCTGGGGAAAAAGGCTTTTCATGTCAGGTGAATTCCAAATCATGTCAAAAAAAGACAGCCTTGCAAATGGGGCCTGGTACCGAAGCACCAGACAGGCCAAATAATGACAATTCTCAGAGAAGGAGGCTTTGAAGAAGCTCCAGGCCCATTCTGTCCCCTATGGAGACTGCCAAGTTACTGGTTTTCACTGAAAAATGCAGGCTGTTATTTGTTAAGGCTACTGTGGAGCTGGAAAGGGTAAGATGAGAATAGGGTGAATTAAACCACCACGAACCTCACTGTTCTTACCAAGATTCAGCTGGTTTTGTTTTGAACACATGCTTCCTGAATTGCTGGACACTTTTGGTTGATTGCCAGAGTTCTTAAAAAATGTATCCTGACAAATTCTACCAGTTTTGTCAATGATTTTATGATGAAAAGATTTTCAGAGGTTTAAACTGCCTTTTTTTTTTTTTTTTTTTTGCTGATGTCACTGTGGCAAATAACTTTGGAATTCTACTTTGCATGACTTACTGAAATTTACTATGTTTCTATCCTTAGGAGCTTGCCATTTTACTCTTTGTAATGCCATAGTGAAATAGCAGGCTTGTTAAAGACTATCCACAGCAGCATTATTCAGAAGAGCAAAAACCCAGAAATGTCCAACAGAAGAATAAATAAATTATGATGTACAAGGGAATACTTCTCCACAATGAAAATTAATGAATCACAGCTATATAAATTCATATGGATAAATCCTCATAACATGATTTTAAGTGGAGGAAAAGAAATCTGAGGAACAATACATTTTATAATAAGATTCCATTTTTATAAAGGTCAAAACATATGGTTTAAAACTATTAAAGAAAGGAAAAGTAATAATTTTAAAAATACAATAGATTAACAATTATTTTGGAGTCAGAAAAGAGGAAGTACTGAGAGACTTTAATAGTATTAGCATTCTTAAGTTGGATTAAAGGTTCATAGGTGTATAGTTTATCATAATAGTTTTTAAGTTATTAGTGTGATTATTTCTTTTTGTGTGGATTAAATATTTTATAATAATAAAAAAGAGATCTAGACCATTTGAAAGAGATGACTTTAACCTTTTTTTGCCCTTACATATTTGTGCTATTTCCATAGGAAATTCCTTATAGAATAGCTGAAAAAGAAAAGAGGGTTATGAGATTTACAGGCTTTGACATTTATTAAATTGTGTACAGGATCTCAAAAAATTATTTTATGTCTCTGAGCTGGTATCCTATTGGTGGTACTTCCTTCGAAGGCCTTTGTGATAATTATCACAAATTATGTATAAATTGCATATCTTCCAATAGGTGCT
This sequence comes from Canis lupus dingo, assembly GCF_003254725.2. Taxonomy (NCBI): domain Eukaryota; kingdom Metazoa; phylum Chordata; class Mammalia; order Carnivora; family Canidae; genus Canis; species Canis lupus. Next base: position 32,933,719 of record NC_064256.1, on the reverse strand, counting down.
CAATGAATAGAAGTTCTTATTAGCAACAAGACATCACAATATCTATTTAAACATTAAAGAAAGTCATCCATCATTCAGATAATCCAGTGGGGTTTTTTTTTTTTTTACAAATATTTCCAAAAACAACTAAAGCAATTTTTACTTTTATGATGATATTATATATAGCATTGCTAAAATAGCATCAAAATGGGTCCTCATGGTAAAGACTGGTAAGTACTGAACCATTTTTTTCCAGCCTTACTAAGGTACAAACTACAAAATTCATATATACTTAAGGTATATAAAATGATATTTTATACCATTTTTTGAACCAAGTATTGAACTACTTATAATTTGAAAAAAATACTCTTTTGGAGATATATTTATTTCTAGATATAATTTCTTAAATACCCTATAGAGCAATAAAACCAGTTTGAGATAAATATTCTTCCAATTATAGTTTCCAATAAACCTAACATTTTTGCATTTTTTGGAATATTTGAGTTCCTTTGTACTAGAACCTAAGAAACGGCCAATTTGAGCAACTATTAGATTCCAGAAATTTTCAATTGTTTGAGTATTGCATACAGATATACATGTACATATTGTTAAAAACCTGGAAAACTTGAAAGTCCCCATAATTTTGACTGAACTCCACTGAGCATGTCAATTCTTTGTAAATACACCAATTTATTGCTATAGTTTGCTGCACATGGTCTATTTAAGCATCAACATGAAACCCACTTCCTGTGCCTGGTTCATTCACCTAACTCCTTCAATCCATCAATACCTCCAGGTAAATAATGGACAGAACCTGTCAACAGTTAAGGATGTCACAATCAAGTTCAGCATCAAGCAAAAATTCCAGGTCATCAGATCTGTCCTCGGCATTTTCCTTTCTCATACACATTTCTTATCTCCTAGGTTCCCATTCTCTATGAGGTCAGTGACCTAACCTCTAGCTGTCTCCCACTTCTCAGTTCATCACTCCATCCAGGCCCACCCTATTTCAAATAAAGCTCTAATTATTCTGTTTCCCAGGGAAAATTAGTGCAGTCTCACAAAATACAGCGTTATAATATGCCAATGGTGTTTCATTAAGTTACATTGATTTACAAGGATAATGGGGTAGAGCATGTAAGAACTGAATGTAGATGCTGAAAACCAAAAATGAAACACTAAAGTTTTCTTTCTACATCTCTTATCAGAGGTTAACTTACCAGTGTCCTCAAATAAGCTTCCCTGTTTTCTTCATAGATCTGAATGAAGTGATGACTCCAAGGCCATGAGTGTTAATGCTCCTGGCCAGCAACTGTATCAGCCCTGTCATATTGGAGTCTGTGACAGGTAGATGCTGAGTGACATGTTTGATTAGCTAGTGGTCCTTAAACATGGTTCCCTCTATCATTTCTTCAATGTGGCTGCAAATGATTTAACACTGCTACCTTTCTCATATGACATTCCCATAGGCCTCCCCAAACTCTTTGTAATCAAGGGGCTCAGTCTCTTGACCTGTCAGCACTGGTGCCTTTGTTATGGTCCTGACTATCTTGGACTTTTCCTTGAGTTTAACAATCAGATAGATAAACCAGCTGCAATATCTCAAATATTCACCAAAATAAGTTGAAATTAGTTTTAAAATATCTACTATTTGGTATGCCACAGTATATACATTTGAGAATCAGATCTAATTTTCATTTGTAAATAGTTCAGAATATCAGAACTGTGTACAACCTTCAACATTATAAATTCCATCCTGGTGATTTCACAGAACAAGAAACTAAAGCCCAGAGAAGTTCAGTGATTTGCCACCAATGACACAGCATTTAAGTGGCAGAGCTTGGGCCAAGATTTCTTGATTATTAGGCTGGCTCTTTTTCTCTATTCTTCTTTCTCTCTCTTTTTGTTTTTAGCCATACCTGCTGGTTTTTCACCATGGGGGGAAAAGGATTTGCATGAATCCTTGTTCTTAACATAAATTTCTTAACATAAATAGCCAATGTTAGTACAGCTGGTAGCCACCATATCCATGCTGTATGTTGTTGACACTTTGTTTGTAATTGGCTATTTTAAATTATTACCTCCTAAAAAATAGAATTAGGCTTCTGTTCAGTACTCTTCAGATTTACATTTGGCGATTCTACATTCTGTGAGGCTAATAACAATGATGATTTTGAGTGAAACATGTGGGCATTCTATTTGAGAAGGTTTCTGAATTATTGATTAAACTCCCACAAAATCATAACAATGAGAAATTGTGCGTGCTAACATAATCATTTTCTTTGTCATTAAGTGGGTCTGTGCCAGAATTATCTTTTAAAAATTATAATACTGTGGCTTAGCTATTGTACGTTTTTTTAATTCTTTTGAAAGAAGACTTTCAAAGATCATTCTTTTAAGATATCAATCTATTCCAGTGTTACAAGTGACATTCTCAAACAGGAAGAATTATTGCTAAAAGTGCTACTGGGAGACAGCCAAAACTTCTCCATAAGGCTGATTCCTTTCCTCTTTCCAATAGTCCATTACCAAAGGTAAAGACTGAGTAGTATGCACCACATTAATGACCCCATAAAATCCCTGAAATGAGCAATTAATGTCCCAACACTGATCAAGTCAACTACACATAAGGTGTGCATATCTATATTTTAAATACAGCTCTTTTAAAAATTATATTTCTATAGGTTCTGACTTCCTACAGAGTTAAAGCAAAGGCTTCTGGGAAGACAATATATTGTAAAATATACCCTTTTACCCAGCATTTTTTACCACAAGTGGAACAGTCAGGTGTAACCGAATAAAAATTCACTAAACAGAAAAATAATCCTAATTTGATTTTACTTTAGACTAACAAAATTTGTGGTGACTATGTTGTTCACATTATATTTCCCCTATCCCTACAATTGCTAAAAATACCAAATCAAACAACACCCAGATTTCCTTATGAAGTGTGTGAACTAGTGCTTTAAAAAGTCATGTTAGCACCAACAAAGTTTATAGGGGCAACTGCATTCAAGACGCACATGGCATACCTTTAAATAACACTGTTAAAATACCAAATAAAATGTCAACGTCTGTCAGGTCTCTGGCTTTTATAAATTGTTTAGACTGGGAAACGTTGGGATTTGGACATTGTTCTTTTCATATGATGTAGAAAAGAAGAGACCATAAAAAGAAAAGAACAATAAAGCATAGATCATTTTTGAAGTTCTTTCATGGAAAAACATACCCTGGATCATTACCCTTCTAATCAACAATTTCCTTCTTCCTCCCAATCCTTCCCGTCTGGTATTTACCTTTCTCCCCCTCCCGCCCCTCCCCTCTCTCTGGGTGGTATTCTGAGCTTATACATAGTATTCAGTAATCTATTTTTTAAATTGCTTCGAAAGAGAATCTCAGGAGGACATGACAGACATGTATACACTGGGTATTTTTAATCTGAACCATGGCTTTCCTCACCATTTCTGCTCTCTTAAAAACACACCTGAGTGCCCTGACCGCAGTTTCCCCAAGGAGAGGAAGGCCTTGTGAGCAAAATTAGCTACTACCTACCTACAGACTAATTATCACACCTTAGTGGTCATCTTCCTGCCCTTTCCCTCCACCCCTTTCCTTTTATTACCACACCACACTCCCACAATTCCCAAACAACAACATCACTGTTTTAGCTTCTTCTCTGGATTTCCCACACTTAATGCAACCCAGACCTCACCTTCAGCTCTCCTGAGGCCACTTTGGAAGCCAGTTCGATGACACAGCCAACAGCCATGCGTGCAGCACCGGACGAGTGCAGCTCATTCCAAATGGTGTCACTGTCCACCTGAGCAAACAGTCAGCACGGCCCGAAGAAAGAGAGAGGGAAAACAAGAAGGAAAACGAATAGATGAAAAAGGGAGGGAGGGGGAGGGGAGAAGAGGAGAAGGGAAGAGAGAAAGAAAGCAAATTTGTGAGGAAGGACTGGCAGGGTAACAGCCTAGATACAATAACATTAGTCTTCCATCCTGGCCAGCTGAAAAGACCTTCTGGACAGAACTTTGCTTATACTTTTTCTCTATACTGACTTCTCCAATGGAAACACATTCCTGCCATGCCTCACTGCCATTCCCTGTTTAGATTTCTCATTACAAACAGCATTACATAGGCCGGATCTGGCGTAGTTACAGGCCTGCTAGAAACCAGGCCCCAGTAGTAGATAGAGTAAAAAAGCTAAGAGCACTTAGCTATACATAAAAATCGGATTTGCAAGTGCTAGAGGGGAAAAATTCAAATACCATTCTGGCTGCAGGTTTACAGGGAGCCAAAGACAATTATTAGGCAGGTAGCAGTAGCAGTCAGTGAGTAGGAAGTAGCAACCACAGTTCAGGTTCTCCAACTAAATGGAAGGAGTGTGTGGTCCTCACACTTAAAACATTCATCAAATTCAACTGCAAAGAGCAATTTGATTTTCAAAGTAGAAACTTAAAATTTCTAACATTTACTAACAGTTTGGCAGCTGTTCTTAATGTAGATTGGTATTATTAGAATTGGATAGGCCATTAAAATACATGGTTGCTTCTATAAGAGAACATTCTTATGAAAACAAAGCATAAACCAAAAATTTTTATTTATCTTTCTAAAAGTCTATTAACCCTTTTTCATGCATGCAGTAAGATAACATAGCAAGAACAAGAGAAGTACAATAACTGGTTTATAATGATCATAGATGTTACATACTTTTATGTATAAAATATTTCATAATATAAAAAACAGAATCCAATGGTAGAAGTCTCTAAAGTTACAATACATAAATTACTTGAAGCACTAGGAAATGTAATACAAAATTTGTGATTGTGCAAATAGTAAGACTTCTTAACTGGGTAAAAGAAGGGAAATCCCACACAAAATAAAGATTTTTTTTTAAAGAATTAAAGAGGCCTAATAACATGGAACAAATACAATAAATAACAATTACACATATTCACAATGTACTAAGAAGTTTCCTAAGCCTTTTAACATGCCTTTTCTCATGAGATCCTTACCAGCTTAAATTCTGTCAAGATCAATGAATAAATAAATAATGAATGAGAACAATAAATAAATAGAAAATTAAGATCTCTTCAACAATAGCATAGTGGTGAAGAGAGAAGTTTCTAAATCAACTGTCAGGGTAAAATTGTAGCTTCACCGCTAAAACCTACATGACAGTGGGCAATTAGTTAATAAATGTCTCTGTGCTTTGGTTTCCTTATCTATGACATAGCAACGTTTTAAAGTGCCATCTGTATATGATTTTAGTGAGGACTAAATGAATAAGTGATATGCAAATATTAGCTATTACTATTTAGGCTACTATTACACCCATTTTATAATGCCTAGCCCAGAGTAGAGGCCTAATAAGTGTTTACTGAATGAGCACACTACTGATTTAGAGAGGCTACTCAGCTGGCCCAAGGACCTTCAGACCCCTGACTCTGACATCACATGTCTTTCCAAATGGCTCTCCTGAAATAACCCTCACTTTCTAAGAACGTTAAGCCCTTGTCATACTCAATATCATCTTGTCAACACCACCAGCTAAAAAATGAAGGTATGATCAAATGGCCAAAGGAACCTAATCATCTGCCCTCCAAATTAAGTTTTATTTTTACCAAACAATATAAGCACTTACTTGAGCTTCATATAGATATACCTTGAGGAAGATGGTTGCTCAAGTTGAAAAATGAAAACCAACATTTACACTGTGTTGCATAGTTTTTAGCCAATTTTCAACTATTACAGAGCTATAGGTGCCATAGAAAGCCCTCACTAACCAGATTTAAAATTATTGGGAATGCAAGCAAATATAAAACAAATCAATAAATCCCAAAGACCTAATGGATGACTCAAAACCACATATAATTCCAAACCCCTTTTTACTTGACTTTAGAATACACTCTAAGTTTTTTCTTAAAAAAAAAAGAAAGAAAATTTCCTTCCAAAAAGCTATAAATACTATACTTGATTAGAAAAATATTACAACACCTGGGAACAATGTCTCTTTAACCATAATACTAAGGGGCATTAGATAGCCACAAATAACTTTAAAATTCATCTTCTTATCTACATTTTTCTATCTTCCTCAAAGTAGTCTTACAGAAATAATACTCTGTGTCTATGCCATCAATTTTGGTATATAAACCTCTACTAATCAAGATACTTATTTTTTTTAACTCATCTAATATTTGTCAGGTACCTACCATGTAACAGATGCTAAGAGTTCTAGTATACAGGAGTTACTTTTATCATAAAGCTATAATTATTGATAAAAAGAATGCTAAGCACATAGATGCTCAATGGAATGGATATATGAGATTTTTACTACACCCAAAGGTCAGGATTATTCCTAAACATGTGCTCTTTAGGAATCTATGAAGTTTATTTTAGGAGCTTATTAAATTTATTTACTTATATGTAAACATAAAAAACATTTACTTAACTACTTCAAATGGTTTTATGTATAGTTTGTAACTAAATGGCAATAATGGGGATCCCTGGGTGGCGCAGCGGTTTAGCACCTGCCTTTGGCCCAGGGCGCGATCCTGGAGACCCGGGATCGAATCCCACGTCGGGCTACCGGTGCATGAAGCCTGCTTTTCCCTCTGCCTGTGTCTCTGCCTCTCTCTCTCTCTGTGTGTGACTATCATAAATAAATAAATTTTAAAAAAATAAATAAATGGCAATAATGGTCAAGATTTTGTATATGATCTATTCATAAACCAAAAATTGTAATTAATTCTGAATTTATTAACAGATGTTGTCTTAGCTCAGCTGCCAAAACAAAATACCATATGCTGAGTGGCTTAAACAACAGGATTTTATTTCTCCCAGTTCAGGAGGCTAGGAAGTCCAAGGAGTCAGTCAATTTGGTTTCTGCTTGAAATTCTGGTTCAGTTCGCACCTTGGCTTGCAGATGTCTGCCTTCTCACTACATTCTCACACGGCCTTTCCTCAGTTGAGTGCAAGTACAAAGAGAAAGATCTCTCTCTCTTCTTCTTCTGATAAGGCCACCATTCCTATTAAATTAGGATCCCATCTGTATGACCTCATTTAGCCGTAATTATTTCTTAAAAGCCCTATTAGGTTAAATCACATCAGGGGTTAGGGCTTCTACATATGAATTTGGGGGGGATACAATTCATTCCATAGCAAAGTTATATCCCCAAAACATGTTTATAAGTCAATTTATAAGCATATTTTCCTAAGATATTGTGTTCAAAGTGGTGTTCCAGGGCCATTAGCTACCAAAATTAGTTACTAAAAGCTACCCACATGCATTTGCCATGTTATAGTTTAATAAGAGCTCCAAGGTAAAAAAAAAAAAAAAAGTATGCATGGCTCATGAAGTCTCCTGACTATTATCTCTGTCACTAGAAGAGACTCCCATACCTACTTCCTACTATTCTCAAGGGCAAAAAGTATTTCTTCTCCTGCTATGTCCTTCTTATTGGTATGAGAGATTGCCAAAAACCTTTCTCTGTATTAGTGATAGTGTCAAGGAGGTCACCTTTATATGAAAACTCTGATTTTTAACTGCTGCAAGACTTTCTGACAGTAGAAAAAAACTCTAGGTAAGAGAGATGGTTGACTCCACCAATTATTGGTGGTTCTTGGCATGGAATGGGATACTGAGTGGCTGGAAAAGAAGGAAAAATAGCAAGAAGGATTAGATTTAGTTGGATATCTATAAATGGGATTAAGGAGCTAAGATGGCAATACAATGATGGTGGAAGTAGAGACCAGAAGAACTTAGAACTGTAAGACAGGTGCTCTAGCATTTGAAAGCTGAAGGTAGAGAGATTAGGAGCATGGCACAGAGTTGGCTCTGGATATGTAAAATAATTTTAAACAATGTAAATTGTTTAGAGTAGGCCATGAAAGGGGAAAGAAATGGTAGTGGAGGAGAAAGCAATCCTGCTTACCACACTAGCTAATTACTTGCTAAAGCTGTTAAGAAATGCAAAGCAAATTCTTAAAACCAAAACTACTATAATCTGAAAAAAATCAAAGTACTTGTATCTTTTTTCTTTCCATACAACACATTCACTTCTCCTTAGTCTTTCTACCAGTTTATTCTTCAGCCTGATACGTGTGTGTGGGTGCACACCCATGTACACGTGCACACGTACATTAGGAGGCAATGGTACACAAACTGAAAAGGAGATTAGGATTCATATAAAAGACAATGACATTCAAAATAGGATTTTGCATCAGTACACATAAAAATCCATACTTTTGTGGTGAAAGAGAATTTTTTCCAAATTCCTTTGTATATCAAGAACTAAGCTGGTGGTCTCAGATTATTACATTAGTGACAGCATCAAGACAATGCTACCATTGCCTCTCTAATACTCAGAGAAGAGACTTTTTCTACCCATCAGAAAGCCAGGCCTAGACCTTATAGATTTAGTCTTTAGAAAGGATATATAAGAGGAAGAAAAAGCCAAAAGTCATCCCTTCAGATCCTGAGAGATTGGAGAAAGACAAACCTACGGTTCATCAGAGACACCCCACCAGGGAACCCTACCAGGTTTCATCTTGAAGTGAAATCAGGAGAAAATCAGCTCCTTCAAATGCTAGGCAATCAGGAACAAGAAGATGGACCAGGGAAATTGCCATGGAAGCCTGAATATCCAGAGGATAGTATGAGTGTCCAAGGACCTCATCAGGTCTCCATCCCTCCCTCATATACCCAAAAGACATCTTGAAGAGGAAGCTGAGAGATTGAACAGTTACCTATAAAAGACTGCATCCAATAGTAAGTTGATCTTGAAGTTGACTTTAAAGAGATGGATATATTAGTAATTATGGAGAAGATCAGTATAATTAGGAAAAAAAGAAAAAGCATATTTATCACACATATGAATGAGGATGGCTAATTCTAATTCTGTATCCAATTTTTAAGATCAGGAATTTATTCTGCTAGATGATAGGGAAAAAGGTATAAGCTGGATACTGAGCAGAAGTCCCAAGGGATATGCTATATACATGGCTGGTGGTATATAACTATATTTTAGAATTAATGTGGCAATATACAACTTACTACCTCCCTCAGAATTCATCTGGAATTTTTACCAAGCTTTTGCTTACAGAGCATTCTAAAAAATAGTATGCTTTTAACTTCCAAAAATTTCTGTATAAATGTACAAAACATGAAGGCAGCTTTAGTAGTCTTTTGAGTAACTGTCCAAAGAGGCTTTGTTTTACTGCCAGAATTAAAATTTATCAATTTGAAAATAGTCCCCCAAAAGTTCAAATCACTTATAAACATGTAGAAGGGTCTGGACCTAATGTGTCCAAAACTGTGGTTCAGAAATGTTAGATGAGGCTGTTCCAGAAAGTCTTTCTTTGTTAGGAACCAAGCAAATGTGGTGAGATAGGATGGAAATATACCCTAGGTTAGAGAATTATACAAGCTTGGCCCATAAAAAAGATTTAGTCATCAGAAGAGAAAGCACAATTCTGAAAACAGTACAGAGCTTGGTACTAAGATCCTTCCAGCCTGTATTTCCAGAGCCTCACATCTAGTTAGTAGGGCAGTAAGTGTAAAGAGATGGAGAAGGCTATAAGTAACCTCTGAAATAGGCAATACATTTTATATTCTGTTTAAAAAATGTGATTGAAGTAAAATACTTTGGTATCAATTGTAAAAATTATGTTAAAAGACAAAGAACGGCACATTCTTCATTTCATTATGGACCTCAGAGAATCCATGGCAACTGGCAATGTGAAAACCCCAGAATAATCATCAGAGGCCAGTGAGACTCATCAATCTGAGAAAGAAAGAGGAAAGAAAGAAAGAGGAAAGGAAAGGAAAGGAAAGGAAAGGAAAGGAAAGGAAAGGAAAGGAAAGGAAAGGAAAGGAAAGGAAAGGAAAGGAAGAAAAGAAAGAAAGAAAGAAAGAAAGAAAGAAAGAAAGAAAGAAAGAAAGAAAGAAAGAAAGAAAGAAAAAGAAAGAAAAGAAGAAAGAAAGAAAGAAAGAAAGAAAGAAAGAAAGAAAGAAAGAAAGAGAAAGAAAGAAAGAAAAAGAAAAAAAGAAAGAAAGAGAGAAAAAAAGAAAGAAACGAGGGAGGGGGATGAGGGTGTTAGAGAGAGAAAGAAAGAGGGGGGAGAGCAGGAGGAAGGAAAGAAAAAAAGAACAAGAGATAGGGGAAAAAAGTCCAGTAATTCATAAGCACATAGCAATTATTAATACTAGTCTTCTAAAACAGTTAGGAACATGCTCTCTATATGGAGGCATGGAGGTAGAAGAGAGAGTAAGGGCTAAAAGTATTAGTTACATGTCTACTTATGAAAACTTAGCCACTAGTTAATACTATTCACATCTGAAAGAAGAACATGGTGCATCTGTATCTATAAAAGATAAAAAGGAGGGCTGCTAAATCAAACCTGATCTATGAAACATGAATGGTGAAAACATAATTCATTCACTTGGAGTCATAGCAGAATGTAATTCAGAAAGTGTACAGAGAATGTGATAGACACCTAATAAGGACATTTCAGGTTTTTTCAGTTTTATTATATATTACCTTACTCTATAATACTCTGGTCTTTATTTTTTATAAATAACAATGACAACAATAATCATTGTTATCATGTCATAATTAATATACTTATTAAAATCCAAACACTATGCAAAGCTCACTGCCCAGATAAACTCAGACAATTCCTCCAACCATTGACACTGATCCTCTTACTAAGCATTTCTGTATATGAAATTCAGAGAGGTTATTTAGCTAGTAATTTAGTGCAGCTGGAATGAGAACTCAGAAAAAAAGAGTATAAACTCTTAAGCCATATTGATTTTTTATGCTAGTAAAGTCGAAATTGAAATAAACTATATAAAAAACAAAATGATTTTTAAAAATCTAGTTTATTTATAAAATCAAGGATTTTCTTAGTGAAATATACCAGATAAGACCTAATATCAACATTTTATTTTTAAAGGTATTAAAATTCTACCATGTAAAATTGATAAAATATTCAAAAAATTCAAATACCACAAGTTGTATCTGGAGTAGTTGGGCATTTTCTAATTTGTTTGCTGTTATATTAAAGCAGTAGTTATCAATGGGAGTGGTTTTCCCTACCACCTTTTCCACCTCCCAGGGGCCATTTGGGAATTTCTGGACATTTTTGGTTGTCAAGCCTGAAGGAGCAGGTAAGCTTCTAGCCTCTGTTTGGTAGAAGCCAGGAATGCCCTAAACATCTTAAAGTGCAATAGGACAGTACAGAGAAGTTATCTTGCCAAAACGTCAATAATGCCAAAGTTGAGAAATCCTGCCCTAGAAACATTGAGATTCATATAAATAACAGTGCTACCTTCTTCACATGGGCTGCTAGAAGTCTCAAAGTCAAATTTGTGGTCCTTGTCTAGTAAAAATATTAGCTACGACAACACTTTATATGCTAATCCCATCCCTAGCTCACTGTATTTTCACTTTTGCATGATGACAACCTGCCTTGAATATACACCACACATAAACACTTCATGTTTATTTTGAAAGTTTTGAAATCCTTTAAGGAATATGGCAAGACTAAAAGGAAAATATAGAGATGCAAGATGCAAAAAGAGCAAAGAGACCCCAGAGGATGCAGGCAGAGAAGAGGAGAGAGAAGAAATAGGAAGGAAATCACTTTATACTTTCATTGTTAATTTTAAGTTGTGTTTTCTCTCTTGCATTTTCTTTGGAATACAACCAAGAATGATTTTTATCAACATTGTTCTTTTCCTGAATTTATCCAAATAATTCTGTATCCTGAATAAAATCAACATTAATATAAATTTATATTAAAGGGTTGTTCTGTCCTTTTCAGTTTCTTCAGTTTCACAAATAGTAGTGACAGAGCCAGGAAAAATCTTTCACAGTTCTACCCATTCTTTTGCTTCAATCTCAACTTATTTTTGCCTAATACATGAAAGAAAGGGATGATAATTTCTTTTAATGATTTCAAAAAAGAGATAATTATATAATATCAGTGGCAAAATAAAAGATCAAGGACATCATGTGATTATTGGCATTTATACAAAAAAGAAAAGAAAGAAAGAAAGAGACAAGTTCTAACTATTAAAATCAAGTCCTTGAGAAATGCTTGTTTATAAGAATGTTGGGTTTGTCCCTGCACATGTGGCTGGGAGTAAATGGACAGTCTGCTGCATTTGAGTGGCTATGATTCATTTCGTTTAGTGGAGATATCTAAGTGCCATTTGTGAGTATACCCACACTTCCAAATGTTCAATTCTTTTGAAAATATTCTGAGCATCTGAGAGCTGGGTTACTTCAAACACCATTGCTTTCACAGTTTCTTTACTCCACTGTGAATTAGAAGCATGAATAAAAATGACCAAAATCCATGGTCAGGATTTTGCAAGAAATCAAGATGCTTCCTTAGTGCTACTCCTGCCCCTTATTCAGAAGCCTCTGTGTATGTGAAAATCCTTAGAGTAATCACTTATGTCTTTCATAGTTTTTTCCTTTTTTAAAAAATTACTTACTCTGAGAATGACTCCATTAAAATGGATAACACACAGTGCACAAAATAATCAGAGTTCTAAGTAGGCTAACTGTCCAATAGTTCTGTCACTGAATAATATATATTGTTCTTGCAATTTATGGTTTTAAAAACAGCAATAATAATAGCAATCTCCTTCCTAAACAGATCTGCAGCAGGAATACTTTAAATATTAACTAAAGTATAAAGAATTTCTTTGGTGTTAAGGGGTACGTAGTGACCCTTTTACATAGACAAATAGATCCATGAACAGGAAAAGGTACAAAAAATTAGCTTAAAGAGACTCACATACAGAAGTGGTACAACTAGGTCTAAAGCAGTAGCCACATGTTCAAAAGACTCCAGAGGTCACACTGTTAATATAGATGTAATATAATGTAATGTAATGCAAGGTGAATGAAAGGTAGGGCCCTTGGTATGATTTTTCAATCTTAAATATTGAGAAGAATTCACTTTTTATTTTATTTTTTAATAAATTTATTTTTATTGGTGTTCAATTTGTCAACATATAGAATAACACCAAGTGCTCATCCCATCCAGTGCCCACCTGAGTGCCTGTCACCCAGTCACCCTCACCCCCCGCCTACCTCCCCTTTCACCAAGAATTCACTTTTAAAAAAAAATCCCCAGCCAGGCTAAAAGAAACTTATCTATGTGCTAAATATGGCTCCTGGGCTATCAGTGCATAACTTTTGCTGTCTAGGGTAACTTATTTCTTTTTTTTTAAGATTTTATTTATTTATTCATGACAGACACAGAGAGAGAGGCAGACACAGAGGCAGAGGAAGAAGCTGGCTCCCCACGGGGAGCACAATGCTGGACTCGATCCCAGGACCCCAGGATCACTTAGTCAAAGGCAGACATTCAACCACTGAGCCATCCAGGTGTCCCTAGAGTAACTTACTTCTACACAAAGTTTGAAAATTCTAAAGGAGGAAATGGGGGAAAAAAGTATATCAGAGAAACTAGCTGGGTTGATTTCTTGGGCAAAATGATAAAAGTCTAAGGATTTCTTAGTGTGAAACACTTGGAGAGTATAACAACCCTAATTCCTGGGGGGGGGGGGGGGCGGGGTGGGATATGTTTATAAAGGAGTCTAGCTTTGCCTAAGGATAAGACTAAAGCAAGGATGCTCAGGTTAACATTTCAAGTAAATGTTATAAATATTCACAGCACTACAAAAAGTTTCATTGCACTATTAAAATTTGCTACTTGAGAAAATTCATAGTGGTGAAAATTATAATTAATTCAGCAATGTTTTAAAATTGATTTGAAACTTATCAATTGCAGTAATGCCTACATGCATTTAAAAATGTAGCCTCATATTTCTGACACATCTATCCTAATTAAAAAATGCTGAATAAATAATTAGTTAACTGTTGGGGAAAGGTTCCAAGCTAAGGTCATAAGGCAGGCAAGTAACTGAATTGTCTAATGCAGGTGTAACTGGATTCTTGGAAGGGGGAAAGAAAAAATAAAGCAGAATGACTGACAACTTCTCAAAATAGTGAAACCACAGATCCAAAAGATTCAGACCATAAGTAGAAAAAAAAATGCCATCAATTCAATTATAATAGCAGACAAAACCACACCTAGGTGCATCACATTCAAACTGCTAAAAAATAAAAAAGTAAAAATAAAATATTGAAGGCAGCCAGAGAAAAGATACATTGCGTACAATACTGAACTATGACAGGAATTTTGACTGATTTCTTAGCAGAAACTACTTAAGCCAGAACATAAAGGAGTGATGTCTTCAAAGTTTTTAAAGGAAAAAAATGTCAATCAGAATTCGATACTAACAAAAATATCTTCAAAAAATACTTTTAAAGGGCAAAATAAAGATTGTTCAGAAAAATAACTGCTGAGGTATTATTCTTCCATCAGACTTGAGTCACAAAAAATGGCAAAGACGGACTCCTGGGAGGCTCAGCGGTTGAGTGGCTGCCTTCAGCTCAGCACGTGGTCCCGGAGTCCTGGGATCCAGTTCCTCTAGAGCCTGCTTCTCCCTCTGCCTATGTCTCTGCCTCTTCCCTGTGTCTCTCATGAACAAATAAATAAAATATTTTAAAAACATGGTAAAGAGGGATCCCTGGGTGGCGCAGCGGTTTGGCGCCTGCCTTTGGCCCAGGGCGCGATCCTGGAGACCCAGGATCGAATCCCACATCGGGCTCCCGGTGCATGGAGCCTGCTTCTCCCTCTACCTGTGTCTCTGCCTCCCTCTCTCTCTCTGTAACTATCATAAATAAATAAAAATTAAAAAAAAAAAAAACATGGTAAAGAAAATCATAGAGGAAATGAAGAGTGCTAAAAATGATAATAATGAAGACATGCATATAAAAGAGAACTTTTTCCTTATTTCTATTTCCTTAAAACACTGATTAAAGCAAAAATATTAAAAAATATACTGAGGGGTTTATGGCACATGTAAAAATTGATGTATCACAACAAAATACATAGAATGGAAGGAGAGGACCACAAATAAACTGCTTAGGATTTTCATATTACATATGAAGTAGTGTAATAGTACCTGAAGGCTGACTTTGAAATATATTATTAAGTATAAATGCTAGAGAAACTACTAAAAATATAGATATAAAACTAATAAGTTAATAGTGGAAATAAAAGATATAATTTTTAAAAATATTCAATCCAAAGGAAAGCAGAAAAAGAAAACAAACAAGCAAATAACAGATGTAAATATAAAACAACTAACAAGATGGCAAATTTAAATTCAATCAGTAAAAAACACTGGTCTACAATATTGCTACTCAAAGTGTGGTTCATGGCACTGTGAGGGTCTCAGTCTACAGTAAGATAAACAAAAGGAAGCATTTAGCAACTTCTATAGCAATTTTTTAGAATAATTTTATATCTGTTCAATCCAATAAGAATGAGTTTTTATTGTGTATGTTTTTTGTATCTCATTTTTAGTAATTCTTTTTTATTGCATTTTATGGAAAGCATTGCTCTATGACAAGAAATAAAAAGTAATCAGGGATCCCTGGGTGGCGCAGCGGTTTGGCGCCTGCCTTTGGCCCAGGGCGTGATCCTGGAGACCTAGGATCGAATCCCACATCAGGCTCCCGGTGCATGGAGCCTGTTCTCCCTCTGCCTGTGTCTCTGCCTCTCTCTCTCTCTCTCTCTCTCTCTCTCTGTGACTATCATAAATAAATAAAAATTAAAAAAAAAAGTAATCAAACAAAATCTTGTCCTTTACCACATAATAATTTGAGGAGCATTGATTTCATAGAGAAAGGACTTTCCTTCCAAATTGTACACAGATAGAACTCTATTTGGGTAAAAGAGACAGAAAAAAAAGGGAAGCTGGAGGTAAAATTAGAAGTGTTTGTTAGGTGGGGTTCCTAAATGGCTCAGTCGGTTGAGCCACTGACATTTGATTTCAGCTTAGGTCATGATCTCAGAATCATTGGATCAAGTCCCACATCAGGCTCACAGTCAGCAGGGAGTCTACCAGAGATTTTCTCTCTCCCTCTCCCTCTGCTCCTCCCTCAACTTGCACATGTGTGTACATGCCCATGCTCTCTCTCTAAAACAAATAGATAAATCTTTTTTTTTTTAAGAATAATGACCTCTTTTTTTTTTCTTTTTTTTTAGATTTTACTTATTTGAGAGAGAGAGCACGCACACAGGAGGTGAGGGAGAAAGAGACAGGGAGGACAAGGAAGAGAAAGAATCTCAAGCAGACACCCTGTTCAGTGCAAACCTGACACAGGGCTAGATCTTTCCACTCTTGACATCATGGCCTGAGCGGAAACCAAGAGTTGGATGTTAACCAAATGAGTCACCCAGGAGCCCCGTGTTAGTTTTATTAATAAATTACCCTGAACAAGGTATGTTGTACACCAAGAGGAAATGACTACTAATAATCTGCCTAATAATTCCAGTAATAGTTTATACCTGGAGGCCTTTATAAACCCCAGAATTTGGAGAAATTGTCAGGTTTTCTGATAAGCTTTTTTAACAGACTTTTCAATGAGCCAATGTTTGGACTTCTCCACCTTTTTCCAAAACTCTTTTGGTGGTAGCTTTGGCAATGATTTTATCAATGTTTAGTGTAATACCACCTTATCTATCTGGCTGACATTAGAATTTGAGTGAGAGACCTTGAAAACTACCATTTCCACTTACAAATTTTTCAAACCTGGGCAAGTTTATTAACCATGCTCTAAATAAAAATAGATATGACACAGCTTTCCTCAGAGGATTATTATTAGTATTAGTCAATGCATTCAAAGTGCTTAACCAAGTGCAATACGACAGTGAGAGCAGTAAGCTCTCAGTAAAAGTTCACTAAGGAAAAAAATATTCCAGAGTTTTGGTTCCAAAATTACTTTCTATTCAGCCACACATCAAAAACAAAAATCATCTGTGATAATGCTGGAAGCCAAAAACTACTTCTAATCAGAAAGCTACTTTTTCTTCTAGCTGCATATGGATCTAGTTCAACTGGAGTTTCCTGAATGAATGTCGGCCTTTTCCAAGCACATCCAGCATAGCTCAATCATTGGCACCCGAAACAAAGCTAATGCTCTGAAAAGCCGCACATGATAGAAATTAAGCTACCTGTACTGAAAGTGGATGTGAAAGTATTTAAAAGGGAAGGAGAATGACTTAGAAGAAAAGGAATTTTTAGGCACAGTCTCCTCTGTAAAATCTAAATGCAGCTTGTTGATTCTTCTCGGAAATATTCCCAGAGTTAAATATAATACTAGTTTGCCCATTAACAGAACAGGTTTCATATGCACTGTGCATGGTTAATGTGGTACATGATTCTTCCACGGATGCCTTGGATATTTCACCCTGAAAGTTGGGAACTGAAACTCCTCAGCCAACATTAAGCAGTTTAGTAAGCAGCTGCTGCTATGCTATGCTGCTGCTTGGGCCACGGGGCATTTCTGAATAATTGAGTTTAAGCTTAAATAATGATCAGATGCCCATAGAAACCTCCTGTGAGATACCAGACTCAACAAAGAAACAGGTTTTCATCACAGTACTGATTCTGTACCACTTTAGGCATGCTGTATAAAAATTAAAACTATGAAAGAAATTAAGTACTTTTTAACTTTTGCATTACATCAGGTAAAGTATATCATTTAAATGAATCATCCATTGTGGATCAGCTATTTCTGCAGACAGTATCTTGATTTGGTAACTTAGAAATTACCTAATATTTTTAAGTCACTGGAATCATATCAGCTTGATTTAATTTCTGAGAAACTTTAGTTTTAATTTTTCTACAGAGCTTATTCTGTTTTAAGCTCTATATAGTATGTATAATGGCATCTGCAAGCCAAATTTCTTTTTTGTTTTAGGAAATAGGATAATTACCTTTTACCAATTGAGAGGTATTTGAGAAGGTTTTCAATCCTCAAGCCTCTACTTTTAGGGTTAGAGCTGAAGATTCCAGTACTTATTTCCTTTCCAGGAAGAGTGAAAGTAGAGGTAGGAGTAGGAAAGATTCAGAGAGAGAGAGAAGCCTAGCATGTCAGTAGATGCAGTGAAAGAGATAATAAAGTCAAATTTATTACCCAAAGGAAGCACAAAGTAAATATCTCTGGTCAGTATCTAATGAAAGATGTAGCAGACAGATTGAAGCACCAAAAAAGTGCCAGCACTGTGTTAAACATTTCAGAAACATTACCTAATTTATTCCTCATGATAGTCTAATAAAGGCACTATTAGTCACTTTTATAAAAGAGGAAGTCTCTTTAGAGAGGTTAAGTAACTTGAATGGTTACTCTGTTGATAAAGACACAGAACTGGAATTCCAATCAAAGTCAACCCTAGATATAGATATTGTTCTGGATGGAATTGTGCCTCCCCCCAATTCAAATGATAAAGATCTAACCCCAATGTGACCATATTTATAGATAGTGACTTTAAAGAGGTAGTGTGACTGGTGTCCTTGTAAGTAGAGGAAGAGACACCAGTGATGTTTACACACAGAGAAAAAGCAAGGTGAGGACACGAACAAGTTGCCATCTGCAAACCAAGGAGAGAGGCCTCAGGTGAAACCAATCCTGCCTGCAACTTTAATTTCCAGTCTCTAGAACTATGGGAAAATATATATATTTTTAAAACATGCAGTTGACCAAATCTTCATTACCATCAGGAATAGGATAAAGGAGCATATTTTTCTACCCTAGGCATTAGCATCTCAGAAAGGGGGAGTGATTATTTAAAAAGTTAATCAGGTTTTATAAGTAGATGTTTTTGTTTTGTATGTGTTTATTTCTTTTCTCTCTGGATTTCTTTGCAGAATAGGCTAATTATATGATGTTCCAAATGCACGATGACTGTGAAGCTTGGAAAGCCATCAATTTTGACTTCATGGAGTAATTGAGGTATTGTTTAGGATTACCTTATATTTATATAGCTGCTAGTAAGCAATACTTTGTTATTTAAAAATGTTAGCCAGTGGTATCTTTTTATGGCAAGCTGATCAAATACAGATATGAACTTAAAAAAGACTTTCTGTATTGTGTGTTCTATAGATCTTTCCTTAATGATATATAATGAGAGCTATTGTTAAGTGCTGTGAGTGCAGGACTCTGGGTGTCTATATCTTCAGGGTCTGACACATAATAGATCTTTAATAAATATGAATCAGTCAATGAACGAAAAAAATTAATTCTATGTAATATATTTCTTGACAGGGTTTGACTGTGGCTAAAAAATCTAAAATGTGAAAATCCCTTACCTATTCAAGTCCTGCATTACATCAATAATTTCATGAAGAATACTTCTTTTTCAGTTAGCACCACACCTAGATTTATAGCTTTCATTTGCTAGAATTATGTGTCTCCTTTCTCTGGCTTGACAACCAGCAACATCTGGGGTGCCCCAGACCTCTGTTTTCATGGTTCACCCCTGCTTCTCATAGAAACTCCCATGTCTTATTAACTATTTGCCCAAAGGAGACAAGCTATCCCTCCAAATATTTTTTTAAGAGTTATTTATTCATTTTAGAGAGAGAGAGAATTAATTAAATGATTTGTCCATCTGTAGTCACACAGGATCTTGTCACTCAAAGTGTGGTCCATGGATCAGCAATATTGACATCACATGTGTGTTCAAAGGAATATAGACTCTCAGACCCCATCCAGTTCTATTGAATCAGAATCTATATTTTAAGAGTTAGAGAAATACTTTTGAAGCAGTGACAATGCGGAGAATTGAATTCAAATGTTCTAATTACTAAATCAAGTTTTTCTGCCCATGTGCCTCATCACAAGGGCTTCTAAAAACAATCTTTGCTCTCCCCTTACTAGTCCCCCTGAAGTGACATGATTCTAATGGGAAAACATTAGTTGTATGTCAGATGCGACCTGAAGGTATTAGAGCTTTGAAGATGTTTTTAAATCACACACTTAAGGTAGCAGTTTATTTATTTTCTGCAAAGCAAGACCTAATTAAGGCCACCCATCAGATTGGAGTAGTATCCATTCTCTACACACAGTTGCCACTGATCATCACATTTGATCCTCACAATAATGCGATGAGAGAGAGGCCTGATTGTTAAAGACAAAAAGGGGCACCTGGATGGCTCAGTCGGTTAAGTGTTCAACTCTTGATTTCAGCTCAGGTCATGATCTCAGGGTTGTAAAACTGAGCCCCATGCTGGGCTCTGCACTCACTGTGAAGCCTGCTCAAGATTCTCTCTCCCTCCCTCTCCTTCTACCCCTCCCTGGACTCATGCACACATGCACATGCTCTAAAAAACAAACAAACAAAAACAAAAAACAAAAAAAACAAACAAATTGAGGCTCAGATAAGCCAAGTAATTGTTAAAAGAGTTTGCATTGCTGATTTTTCTGACTGTAGGTCTTGGCAGAAGTACATAACCCCTAAAATCATAAAAGCAGTCAGGGACAGTTCTGGTGTTATTTAGGTAGCAATACTTCAAAAACTCTTGAAAGCCCTCTATAACTCTAAATGACTGTCACTTTTTCCTTCCATAGGCTAATATTGAGCATCATATTTCTGGGCTGAGGACCTATGGTATTCTTTACTGTATTCTTTGGTTAGCTCTGCAGGGTGTTCTCTTTTCTCCCATGTGATACAACATGCCAGTTCTTTAAATGTATATATTCATTTCATGTTAGATGTTCTGAAATCCTGAGACTTTTGAAATGGAGCTGGGATGGATTTATGATGACAATGGGTGGGTGAACCCACATGCTTTCTCTCTTTTGTTCAACACTGGGAGGAACACATGAATGACAGCCCATTCTCTTGGGATCACTTGTAGGTTATAATGCCCACACCTTAGCTTCTTTAGTCATGGTGAGATGAAAAAGAAATAAAGTGGCTATAGGGAGGATCTTCAGATTCCAAGTAAAACCATGGATATGATGAATGAATACTGTGACTGATACTCCATATGGAAAGAAGGCGTGAACTATTAATGCGGCAGCTGGAAGAGACAAGGGGCATGCCATGTACATTAATGCTCTACCACAAACCCCCTTCCAGTATGATCAACTGTTTTCTGGCAGCCCTACTGACCTTGCATGTACAATTTTTAGTCCTCTTCGTCTTCAGAAAAATATCCCTTTACTATTTATGTGCCAGTGATAAGTACAGAACCATATTTGTTTTTGCAAATTGCTACATTTTAAGATTCTAAGATTCTTAAGACGTTGGCAGACTCAAGGCTTTGCAATATATGAATTCCTGTAGGTTATGTGGTCAATCAAGGAATCTAAGAGTCCTTACTGTTGTTATTTACAGTAATCTGCTCATCAGTCCTAACAAGATTGATTAGAGATATAGCCCAGTAATACACCTTAGTATTTCCCTACTACTTCATTTAATCTGATGAACATACTGTGGAAAGGATATTTTACAATGTGCAAATCCTTGTAATCACTAGACAGTGCACGATAGAGCCGTGTTCCTACCAAGACAGCTTAATAAAATTAACTCTGGCTCAGTAGGTGTGTGCAATGAGATTTTCTCTAACTTTTCCAAAAGTAGTTTTGGTCCAAAAGCAAGGATTTTTCACTGTTCTAGTTCAAATTAAAATGCTCTGTAGAGGTTCATAATTTTTTACCTCAAATTAATGATGTCTGAATGAATGGATTTAATACTTCATAGGAATTACAATAAAGAGAATGCTCTTGGCAAAAGAAACAATTGTGCATTCTTATGGATAGGAATATTTTCATTTGGGAAATGAGTGTTGATAATCCTATGAGGCTGACATTATGGTGAGTTGTATGTGCATAGTACTGTGGTTAAAAGCTTGGGAATCAGGAACTATTGATTTCACCACCTACTACTTGTGTGACTTGAACACGTTACTCCCTTTTCTCAGCCTGTTTCCTTTTCCATGGAGTCAGAAGCCTCAGTTCTACCTTTAGTGACAAGACTTCTGGGAAGGCTATGAGGATTAAAAGACATAAGGTAGGTTATCATTGGAAGCTGCATGAGGTAGGTATCATTGGAAGCTACTCTCTGATGTGAGACTGTATTAGTCCAATTCTGTGAGAATCAATAAGTATGTTTTAAAGGGTTCTCTGGCACTGCAGAGGCCAGAGCATCTCACCTATTAAATCATTCCTTCATTAAGTCAAACCTCTGAGTCAAAGTTAAGGGTTATAATTTTACTTAGTTAGATGTTTAGACTATAGCCCTATATGACAGCTGAAATTTTTTTATTCAGTCCATTTAATAACAAAGATTCTGAGCATCACAAACAGAAAGTTAATAGAAAAACATAGCCCTGGATTTCAGACTCCAAAGTTTGTGATTCTTGTGCTGTATAAGCATAATATACAATTGGTTATGAACAAAGAGAAAAGTAATCTAACTTCGTTTCATGCACTAACCTAATAGGATCAATAAATCAGTTACCCTCAATCTAGCAGATCAGATATAAATCAGCAGGGATGAGCTAAAGACAAGTGAGACCACAATATAATAGTGTCTACTAAAGAAGCAGCTAAAATGCACATGAAAAACCACGAGAAATATAATGTAAATGTTAGGGTATTTTCAATATACTTGAAAATGGGCAGGTATTAGAGTATTGCATCTAATTTGCAGCTGCACAATTTATATAGGAAGCTGTCCAAATAGTGTTCCCAGTTACTGGGAAGCCCAAAGCATATAATACTAAGATCTAAAGCTACCCAGATGTCTCCCAACCACAGATTGGATAACTGTGACCCCATCTCAAGCTCCTCCAGACCTCCAACATCATACCTTAAGAGAGATTTCAGGATATCAGGGTATGACTAAATCTACTACACCTCAATCCAGTAGTCAAAAAAGAGGCCGGGAATTTTCTGTGTTCTAAATAAAACAACCCTACCCTAAGATGGTTATATCCTCATAGGCAGAAGTGAAGGTGGAGATCCAGAACTGTGAGCAATCTTGACAAGCCTACTCTGGCATCCCCTGTTATCCTTCAAGTTAGTCACCAAAGAAACCAGGACTCCCAGGTCATCCCTTACTTATCAATGCTTAGCTCCAAAAGGTAACATTTCTCATTAACCATCAGTTCTGTCCCCAAATTCCATACCATCTTCCCTCCTTGCTTTCTTTTCTGCATAACATTCATCATTACACACACATACTTGAACTAATGCATATTTGTTTATCTGTCTTCTCCACAAGAATATATGTTCCACCAGGATAGAATTTTTTTTCTGTTTTTCTCATTGCTGGATTTATTGTTCCTGGCTTATAATAAGCACTCAATAAATATTTATTGTGTAAACAACTGAATAAATGAGTGAATGGATTCTGCCCCAAGTTATGGTAGCTTCCAGGAGCTGTGAGTATATTAAGTCTAAAGCCAATTAGTATTGGCTGTTTGACTTCTTCATACTTGCTTTTAGTAGAACAGTGAGCTAATGAGGGATAGTGCACTCACTTACTAGTTCTCAAAATGAAGATTTGATGCCTCTGTCAAAAAAAAGCTAAGGAAGGAAGGCTGTGCTGTACAAATATTTCATTAGAAAAATTACTTTGGATCTTATTCAATGAAGAGGTCAAATATTTTTTCTTACAGTCCATATCACCATGGACTCCCAGGTGTCTCTCACTAAAGTTTTATGAATAGAAATGGAGAAAGGTTAATACAGAGTACAAGTGGTAAGCATAACAAGGGATATGAATGAGAACTGAAAAGAAAATAAAAATTTAATAGAATATGCGGCCAGAGTTGCTCCGTACTTAGCACATAGGAACCTCTCAATACTTATTTATTTAATAATTGAATGAATAATGTTGACATATCTAAAGGAGAGGCAATAGGTTAAGAAAAAAGTAATCTCTAGTAGCAAAGAATTTCACTACTTTCAGGCCTTGTCTTTTATTTCTTCGAAATGGTGACACTTCTAAATGGCATAGGATGAGTGACGCCTGGGTGGCTCAGTGGTTGAGCATCTGCCTTTAGCTCAGGGTGTGATCCTGGGGTCTTGGGGTAGAGTCTCACATCAGGCTCCCCATAGGGAACCTGCTTCTCCCTCTGCCTGTTTCTGCCAATCTCTTTCTCTCTCACTCTCTCTCATGAAAAAATAAATAAATTTAAAAATTTTGTTACTATGGTAACAATTAACCAAATGATTTTGGATGCATAGTATTCTCAAATACAGTAGATTTTATAGTCTTCATTAAAAAATATGATTCAGTGTATGCGTTGTTGTTAAGTCATTGCTTAGTCTTTCAAGTCCTTAATTTTACATCTTAAAGTAAGACATTGTACAGTAATAATGATGGTGCTTGCTTAGGAGTCAGGAGCTGTGGGTACCACCCAGGAATTCGATATGATTAAGTCCTAGGGAATCTGCCATGAACTGCTTGCTATGGCTCAAGCATTCAGTACACTAATTTATTTTAATCTTGGGTTTTGAAAGAAAATGTTACAATATGAGAATTTAGAAATTATGCTTTACTAAACTTTCCATCAAAATATTTAACAAAGACAAATCTAACAATATTGTATCAATATTCTGTATTGGTTACTAGTTTGTTATAGAGATGAATATCTTGATCAGGAACTATCCAAGGTAGAAATATGACAAATGAAAATATTAATACAGTTTTTTTACAACAAAATGAAAAGGTGAGATGGGCAAGGATTTAGCTGTATTCCAAGCCGCACAAAACAGAAATTGACCAAAGATTCCTTTTTTCTAAGTAGTCTCATTTCCTTTGTCAACTCTAAATGTTCATCTAAACTCAGGCCTTATGTTTTTTTAACAGAAGTGGCAATCAGTAGATGATTGTATATTCAAATTTATTCAAGTGTGTTTTAGTTTCTCAGAGTTTTTGTTTCATAGAACTATAAATTTCTTGAATTCAAAGCTTAATGTTCATCAAATCCATTTATCTTTAGCAATGGGGAGTCTAAGTTTCAATTTCTTTAGAGAAACTGAATTATAGACCAGAGAAAAATTATAGAACAAGAAATTCCAGAAATGGATATGTTTTCTTCTTCTCTGCTATTGATATTATTTTGGTTGACAGTGTTGCTCATACAGTTTTTATAGGTGTTGTAGTCCTGAGAATGTAAAAAACACATGTGTAAAGCTTTAATGATGGCATTTTTAAGATATCCCATGTTGACAACAGAAGAATTTTAATAGCTTTGTTATATTCATGTATACTTTAAATAAGAAAATGAAAATGGAATTTCAAAATTAATCCTGTGGTGCGTAGCCATAAAGTCAAAGCAATAAAAGAATTTAATCACAAATGAGATGCTACAGCTAACTGAATTAAGGAGGAAGTTAAGGTTTTCATTTCTAACTGTCCTCTTCCCTGCAATAAACATCAGACACTTAAAGATTATATACACTTTTACATTTTGCAGTAAACATAGAGTAATGTATATATGTTTATCTCTGTGGGGAGTATTATCTACTTCCCTGCAACTATTATTGAGTATATATAATTAGCAATATTGGAAACTTCCCTTGTTACTTAGAAGGAATTTCCTAGTTTGCATAATATTTTGTACTTTATTTTCCACATCTGGGGCAACATGATCTTTTTGTAGAACCCACAACATGAACCAAAATTCTGAAACAATTTCATCAGAGCAGCTTATCAATTTTACTTTTTCCAGGTGCTTATGGGGTGTTCCTGCTAGTATTACTTGCATCCAGTTTAAAATTAATGTAAATCCAAATAGGATAGGGAGATGGGGAAAAGATCGATCCAAATCATAGCAGATCCTCACTGTGCTGGAGGGAAGAGGGCTGTGAAGCACCTCTGATAACAACAGTGGAGGAAATGAAGCACTGATTACAAGCCAGGTTTGAGCTGAGCATTAATACAAAGAAAATCAACATTATCCTGATTACTGCATGGAAAAAATAGATGCTACCCCACCTCTTTCTGCAGATGTAACACCAGGCATTGTGCTTGCTTAGGATAACTGGATGGGAATAGCACATAATACATATACTTATAATTAAAGGAAGGGGGGGTTCCTGACTTAATATAAAAACTTCAAAAACATACAAATTTTGGCATAAACATTAGGTTTTGTTGTTGTTGCTTTAGGGAAAAAAATCCCTTACTAATCAGCAATAGCTTAGTGCAATTGTTAAAAATATGGTGTGTTATTATAGCCTAAACACTTGATTCCTGGACATACCTCCCCATACCCCCCACCCACAAACTCATACAAGTATGTTCATTCCTAATTATACTTGAAAATTTATTTAGCTTATGGCTACTTGAATAGCCCCCACATCGCTCTTCTTTCTTTTTTGTTCTGGAAGCTCCCTCTTCTGTGTTCCTTTAGCACATTTGTCCACATCAGTCCATGAATAGGCTATGAGCAACTGAGAAAAGTGGCCTTATTAGTCTTTGCATTCCTGCACCTTATCTAATCACTGGCAAAAAAGTCTTATTTTTCCTGCCTGCCCTTCATTCTACATATGATGGCATATGTTATGCTTTCTAAATTATTGTATTTCAAAGAAGACAACTCTAAATAGGAGAAAATTATATTAATCAAATATTTCTGTTACACTGAATTTAACTATATATCCATAGGTTTGGTCATAAATCATTTCCTGAGGTCCTTTAAAAGTCAGTGAGGTCCTTTAAAAGACTTGCCACTAGAACCCTTTTTTTTACTGTTACTGGGGAAGACCCAACGTAATGTAATAAATGGGTAAAATAATAAAAAGACAAAATGGCAGACAATAAATGTATGTACATATATAATATTTATATCTATCTATGTAAATTTTATAAATCAGAGGGGAGAGCTTACATTTTAAATCCGACAGAATGAAAGAAAATTTGAGACATTTCATCCAACCCTGCCTCTAGTACAGTGAGTATAGTTAGTACATAACTGAAATGTCTGCTGAAAACCTTAGGGCAATTGAAATGAGCCTTAAATTTCCTTCCCACAACCACCTAATCTTTCTCCCCATCTCCCCCACTCCAAATCACAAAAATGACATCTCTAACCTCCACAGTGTGTCAGATTTAGGAGTAATCAGATAGAATATGGGCAGAGTAAAAGTTTGTAATAAAAAGCCAGCTTCATGTTCACAGATTGACTGAGTTGCTGCTGGAGAAGGTGCCTTGATTAAACCTCACAGAGCCTCATTTTTGGCACATCTTTGACCAGTTAGGCGGGCCTAGATTCTACCCATGCTCAGCAATTCCTCATTCCTCTTAGGGAATTGTTCTGCTTCTTCCACAGCTCCTCCTCCTCCAATTAAGGGTCTGACACTGCCCATTGACCACGTTTATTTTTCTGCCTTTTGGCACCAGGAGCTTGTCTGTTGTAGGATAAAAGTGGAATTCTCTGCTGTCTGCAGGGCTTTCCCCAGGGAACAGAGCATGAAACCCAAACTTATATATAAAATCATATCCTGTTTGCAAACATCATATTCCCTTTGCTTCTCACTAATCTGGTCCTGTAAACCCCAGCACAGCTTGAGAGCCCATTCCTCATCTAAACAAATGCCATAAGCTCCTTTATACTTTTACAACCATGTCAAAAAATAATATTGCCTGCCAATAGTGATGTGATTGGAGTTGCCTCCTCCAAGCCATAAAAGAAGTGCAGAGTCTGTTATCAATTTCTCTAAGTGTATCAGGGGAATTATGGGTCGATTCAGTTCCAAGTTATAAATGACAACTCAAAAGCCGCAGAAGTGTTTGAAGCTGGGAGCTGATGACGACATTATCATAAAAGCCTGCTCGTCCTTGCTTTTGTGGGTTTTTTTTTTGTGGCCTATCAAGTGAAGAGGGAAAAATAAAGCTGAGAAATGATTTCAAGATTTCTTCACACAGCAGCAGGTCAGATGGCCAGAAAAATGATCACTATTTTTAGTGATATACCCTTAGGAGTGAAGTGGTCCTACACTGGCTTTTATTTCCAGAATCCCTTAATTATCTATTTCATTAGATGATAACCAAGTCCTGGTATTTGGTAAAATACTCTCTGCAATTGATGCATTTTCATGTAGTGTAATCACACACTAATGAAAAGTGAGTCATGCCATAGTAACTAAGAAAATGAGAACCAAACAGAAAGGAATTAAAAACCCTTGAGATTGTTGCTCAAAATGCTATTCTGGAAAACATACTTTAAAACACCTGAAGTACCAATTGCCCGTTGAGCAATTTAACTAACTACTCTCAAATAGTCATAGGCAAAGAGTATATACTTATCATGATGAGTACTGGGTCATATTTATAATTGTTGAATTGCTATATTGTACACCTAAGACTATAATACTATATATTATCTATACTGTAATTTAAAAACTATCATATGCAATTTTAGGTAAAAATTTAATAAGAAGTAGGGATTTTCAGATTTCATAATGTCCCAGATAGTCTCCTCAAAAACCAATCTAAAAAACAAAACAAAACACAAAAACCAGTCAATCTATCAGCCTTCAGTAGGTATATATTAAAGCCCCCTAGTAGCAAGGTATATATTCTAGGACTAGAGTTTACTTTAATAATTGGGGAGCATCAAGTATTTTGGAATTTAAATCAGTGTGTCCATCTTAGATAATGTGAACTGGAAGAGTGCCTTAACAACAAGAGCAATTTTAGTGTTTTCTAAGCTCTCTGGAGTATCCCTGCTGTGAAGTTGGACCACTCTCAGTTCATATTGGATATCTTTGTATAGTTAATATGTCTAGAACTATCCCAAAGGTAAAAATTTTGACTGGTACAAATCCAGAGTATTCAGAGTTTCTCTTAGGACTTGTATCAAAACCCAAGATATGATGGGCAAGAGGTTTCTGAATGCCTTAGAACACAACTTGGTTTCTGGAGGAAAAAAAAAAAAAGGCCAAATCAAACTAGTTCTCTAGACTAGCAACAAGGACAAGCTTGTGTGTGCACACACATGCAGGACACACATGTTCACACTCATTTGGACCTATATTAACACCACCAGAAGACCATTAAAAGACCCAGAGGCCAATCTAATAAACACAAGTACCTCTCTCCAGTCTTCTCCAGCACTAAAGTCAGATTAATCCAATCTTCTACCTCCTGCTACTGCTTGCTACTACTAGAGTAGTTCTAGCTAAAGAATAAGAAGTTACTGTGGTATGAGTTTAGAGCTGTTGAATAGAGGTACTTTGTGTTCAAGGAAAAGTGTTGCATAGGCACAACCCAAGTCAGACTTGGGAGGTGGATCCTAGGGAGTTGTCCTCATTTCAGCTCTGGGTCATGAATTAAGTGTAAAGGAGTGGAAATTTGATGATCATCTCTCTTTTCACAGTTTTGATTTCCTCCCCATCATTGTATCCTCTAAGTAGCCATTAGCTTTGTTTCATTCTTTGCTTCATTTGCATGTAATCAGTCATTCTCTTAAAAGGAGCACTTGAGATGTTAGAAAATAAGTACAAAAGCCAATGAAACCTATTTTATTTTTTTAAAGATTTTATTTATTTATTCATGAGACAAGGGGGGAGGGTGGGGGTAGAAACATAGGCACTATACCAGCCACACTGCTGTACTGTGAGGCTCTAGGGATTGTGAAGATAAAAACCATGGAAGAACCTAATGAGCTCTTTTAGAACTCCTATACATAGACATGAACATCAACCTCATACTTTTAGCCTTTTACCCTTTACTATGTGACTT
This sequence comes from Canis lupus dingo, assembly GCF_003254725.2. Classification (NCBI taxonomy): domain Eukaryota; kingdom Metazoa; phylum Chordata; class Mammalia; order Carnivora; family Canidae; genus Canis; species Canis lupus. The sequence continues at coordinate 32,904,091 of NC_064256.1, read as the reverse complement.
CAGGAAAATATAATTTCTCTGAGCCTTCCAGTTTCTCATCTGCAAAAGGGTATTAATAATAATAACTATTTCACAGGGGCACCTGGGTGGCTCAGTGGTTGAGTGTCTGCCTTTGGCTCAATTTGTGATCCTGGAGACCAGGGATTGAGTCTCTCATCAGGCTCCCTGCATGGAGTCTGCTTCTCTTTCTGCCTGTGTCTCTGCCTCTCTCTCTCTCTCTGTGTCTCTCATGATTAAATAAAATTAAAAAAATATATACAATAAGTATTTCACAAAGCTGTTATAAACCTCAGTTATGTGTTAGCAAACTAAAATCCAAGCAGGTATTGACTGTTGTAGTTGTCATCCTTATTTCTAGAGAGGGCAAAATCATAGGTGAAGGGATAGAAAGATTATTCTTGTGAAATCTAGAATCACCAAAATGGTAGAATTAACTTAAAATATATGGGATTTCCCTGTATAGAATTCAGTTATAGCAAAATACTGCCTAAAATATGATACCCACAGTTCTTTCCCTTCAATATCCAAGAGGCCTAATTGACTTAAATTCCTCGGTCCTTGAAACCTGACCTAGAATTATGCTCTCCTAACATGACTTAGCACTTAGTTCTATAGGATGACAATTTGTTACTGGTAACAGTTAACTTTAAATAAATTGCAGGCTAAAGGATGTGTTCTAATCATCCACAAAAATGTAGACATTTTTCTTCATATGTCAGTGGATTCAAACAAATTTGTCTTTGAAATGTGGTATAAATATCCTGGGTCAAAAAAGGCTTTGTTAATTACTGAAGACAAAAATGGCCCCAGGGGTTCACAAACAAAACGTGCCACAATGCAAAGCACTTTGTGAAGTTTATGCTATTTTCATCAGGAATACAATGTACTTGCATACTCAGTGTGACTCTACTGAGTACTGAATTCTGCTGCAAAACTGTTAAACCTCTTGCGTTACCTTTTCTTCAGCTACATAAGTCTAGCAAAACTAGCTTATGGACATGTTATCTGTGCAATCACACAGAACCCTAGAGTAAGAAGAGTCCCACACTTGGATTAATTCATTGTGTCACCATCTTGAATTTCTTAATAAATTTTGAGCATGGGGATCTGCATTTTCATTGGGAATTGAGTCCTATAAATTATGTAGCTAATCCTGAAGTCTAGGATAAGTTTTACTGAGAAACAGCCTGAACAGATAAATCAAAGGAGATATTTTTGACAATTTATGTTATTTAAAAGCAGTAAAAAAACTCACACTTACCCCAAGTCCACCACAAGGTAGTGAAGAAAAAATCTTTTGAGAGGTGTCACCTACACATTAAGAAGATATAAAAAAAATTTATCAATTGGGAATACAATCATGATTTTTAAAATTTGAGTGTTTATTAACATGTAATATGTCACATAGTATTTATCATTTGACTTAGAAGAAAATTAATCAAATTTTATACAGGTAAGAGCTCAAAGTAAATGATACTACGTGTAGATTCTATTGCCTTACATGAACAAACACATACCTATGAAATTTGAGTCTCAAAAGTTTTTTTAGCTTCCCTACAATCATTTACTATATCACGTCTTTTTTTTATATATACTTTACTTAAGATAACTCAGCTATTCTGAGTTATCACTCTAAAGTGATGTGTTAAGCCACAAGTTTTTGAAAAGCAGTTATTTTTTAAATGTTTTAAATATTAAAACATCTATTTAAATACACAGACTTATTCTTAATTTCTCCTTCAGATATAACTAAGACAAAGTTTACTATAAGCTTCTTCAAAATCTACATTTTTAAACAAACAAATCAGAAAACACTATAGAAAGGATAACCCTTTTGGGAAATCTATATAATACAAATAGAAATATATCCTCTTTAAAATATATACCAAATTCTTGCTTGCATCTGTCTCTTAGAATTGATATTTCATGGAATTTTTAATCATTTTTACCTGCATTTTAATTTTCTACATTATCTACCACATTTAATAGAGAAAACAAAAATATTCACTCCTAAACCTCCCTGCAAAGTAATTAAAGGAAAAGGCAATGGTCATTTCTATCCCAATTTATTTGTTGTATTGCTGATCAATGAAACAAATAATGATGAAAATTGAAAATAGGTTTGTGGCAAACTTCACATGTCATGTCAGTAAAATCTATCTAGATTTTGTTGTCAAAAAACATTTATTTTGTGAATAATAAATTGTTTGGGTTGAGTTAAAATGCAATTGCTAATGGATGGGAAATGATAAAACAAATGGAATCGCAAATGAAAAAATAAGACATCTTGGGGTGCCTGGGTGGCTCAGTGGTTGAGAGGCTGCCTTCAGCTCAGGGCATGATCCTGGTGTCCTGGGATTGAATCCTGCATCAGGCTCCCTAAAGGGAGCCTGCTTCTCCCTCTCCCTATGTCTCTGCCTCTCTCTCTCCGTGTCTCTCATGAATAAATAAATAAAACCTTAAAAAAAAAGACATCTCATTACATATAAGGATGAGGGGAAAAAAGATGAGAAATCAACAGAAAAAATATGGAAACCTTGGAAAAATGTTGAAACTGGAATAATGACATCAGTAAAAAATACATGAGAAAATTTATGGACAGCTTTGAGAAAAGCAAAGTTTTCTTAAGTTGTTGCTCATAACAAAGATATTTCTGTATTCTTAAATATTTTGCAAGGATGTATTGGTCACATATGAAATTAAAATACATAATAATATTTTAATGTCTGAATTCTTCATTCCACAACCAGTAAAAAGGGATTAAAGGTAATATTGCAATGTAATAAAGCAAATTTAAAGTACTTTTAAAAAATTATTAAACTCTAAGAGAATAAGTAAAATAAATAATCTGCTTAAGAATTTTTAATAATGTTTATAATAATACAAAACAGCCTAATAATCAATAATTTAAATTTAGTAATGTGTAAAAAATTTTTAATTCACTGAATTGATTGGGTTTATTTTTTAATAATGCTATATTACCTTATCCATGGATTCATATCTGGCTAGCCACAAGATAATGGTAACTGGTAGTAAGAATGACAGGAATATTAATGTAAAGAAAAACCGTGCACCAGAAATGACTGGAGAACATGTATTTAAAGTGTCACCTTACAGAGTCTAGAGTATTTAAGGAGATAAATGGCACCTATTTTCAAAACTAATCATTTTATAAATTATCAATGTCTTTTAAAATACAAAGACTGATAGGCCTGGTCATAATGGACCTTTATTTAAATCCTTCCCTCTAACTCCAGGACTTAACTATCAAAAACTGTAATATCATTTTAACTCAGAAAATCATACAGTTGAATGAATTTCAATTAAATGTGTGTGCACAATGACAGGTACCAATCACTGCCCACATCTGTACTGGGAGGGACTGAGGTAAAAAAGGAAGTATGGAAGTGAAAGAAAGGGATAAAGAAAGGGAAAATATCTTGATGATTATAAATTTCTATATATTTACACATGCGAGCTTCAATCTGGTCTTTTATTTATTTTTTTTTATTATTATTATTTTTTAATCTGGTCTTTTAGATATAAGTACAAAGCCACAAAAATTCAAATTTTCTTCAAAGAAGAAAAATTTTGAAATTAAAATTAAAAAATAAAATTAAAATTTGAATTAAGGAAAACCAGCTAAGTTTCTGGATTCATAAGAGAAACTGATGTAGTTCAAAGGTGTTATGAAAGTTGAATTTAGGTGCACCTGGGTAGTTCAGTCATTCAAGTGTCTGCTTTCAGCTCAGGTCATGATCCCAAGGTCCTGCGATGCAGCCTCACTTAGGTTCCCTGCTCAGTGAGGAGGCCTGCTTCTTCCTCTCCCTCTGCCCCCCTCCTCTCACCACTCATGTGCATGCTCTCTGATAAATAAATAAAATTTCCCCCAAAAGAGTTGAATTTAGTGCTTAAAATCAGTATCTAACAATGCAACATCCATGTTTATCTTTAATCACATAGCCTGTGCACAATACTAAAGTTGCTGCACTGATCCCTAAGAGGTGCCTATGGAACTCCTTAGTGTATCTAAAGCTAACTCTAAAATTATCAACTGTGCTTTTGTGGGTTTTTTTTAAAGATTACTTATTTATTTATTTGAGAGAGTGAGTGGGCACACAAGGTCGGGGAGGGGTAGAAGGAGAAGGAAAGAATCTCGAGCAGGCTTCATTCATGTTGAACAAAGAGCCCAACAGGGGGCTTAATCTCACCAGCCTCAGATCATGACCTGAGCCAAAACCAAGATTTGGATGCTTAACCCACTGAGCCACCCAGGAACTCCCATATATTTCTTTTTGAACTGTTTAGGACCAGTTAATCCATTTAGAAATAGTATTGAATTAGGTGAAAGAGTTCAATACTTTGGATCTGACACAATAGGTTTATTTGAAAGGGACAAGAAAAAGCCCTAAAATGCCCTTTGAGTTAAAATACTTAAAACATGATCCTTATGGCATGCGTTGCCATGTTGCATATTGTTATTCCATTATAAAATATTAATGAATTTAATATAATGAATTGCTTCAGCTAAAATATGGTTTTGTTACAAACTGTTTTCTTAAATCTGTTATTTCTATCACTGATATAAAGTTATGTAAAGCTCTGCAATGTAAATTTTACTTTAAAATCTGATGGCAAATGTTTGAAAAATTATATACTAATTAAAAATTATATTTATCAGTTTTCTACTTCTGCCATCTACTTTACTATTTAATTCCATAGTTAAGGCATGCATCAGACACATTATACCAAGATTTAAAATGCAGGGTGCCTGGCTGGCTCAGTTGGAAGAGCATGCAACTCTTGATCTTGGGGTTCTGAGTGTGAGCCCCACACTGGGTATAGAGATTACTCAAAAAATAATAAACTTTTTAAAAAATGTAATCTTACTGTAAAATGCAGTGTTCTAGGCATAGTAATAAGGAGTTTTAACTTAAAGTAAGTTGGTACCATGCCCTTCGTTTGTTAAGGTCATAGAAAAAAAAAAGAACTAAAAACACAAAAGAATTGGAAAGGTGAAGATAAACTTGCATAAAGAATGTGAAAACCTTTTTTTCTTTTAGTTTAAAAATGTAAGCAAACAAACTCAACAATGCATCCATCCCTGTAGGCTAAAACATAGTGAACAAAATTCTATTCAAATAAGAAAGTTAATATAAAAGTAAACATCATGGAACTTGCATTGTCATTTTTTCTAATGCTAGATTTTCTTAATCTACATTGACTTTTATTGTAAACAACTCATTCCACAGAGCAATGCTGTTGGAAAAGCTGATTTTTTATAACACTGCTTGCCAAGTATTTTGAACTGACAACAGCACTGACTAATGATAGTGCTGGAATGTGCAGTTCTCAGTAGAATGGAGACCTGTACAGACCTAGGAGTGTCCTGGGGTCCAGCTTCTGTCCATCCAGGGGGTTGGTGCCATACAACAGTGAGTGATGTTCAGAATGAACAAGCTGTATTTCCTCCAGGCTGGCTTTTCGACCTTGAATTCGCTGAAAGAAAACAGCAGAAGCCTACAGTATTCCACTGACAACATTTAAAAGAAAGTAAGACCCAAGTCACATTTTTAAGATGACTAACAATGAACCAAGTTTAATCATGCAGGAATGTGACACCAATTTGCTTAGTAAAGTACCATAAGAACATGTGGAAAATGAGTGTGTATGTAAAGTTCAGATTCTAGGGATTGCTTATGCCTAACTGGGCAACTGACATAAAACATATTTTTTTGGCATAAAAAAATAAATCTGTAACAAAAAATGTAATAGTTAACTCCTTTGTAAAAGTATCAGCTTAACAGTAAATAGGGGCTAAAAAATAAAAGACAACAGAAGAAACAGGGGCTACTGTTTAGCTGAGAATTAAATTCATTAAAATCTTATTTTACACTCACCTATAGAAATTGTTAGAACAAATTATTTATGATTTCTTAAAGAACATAAGTAAGTACCGATACATTTTAATGTATTTGATTATCACAAAAATGCTGATCACTTCATGTGTTTGCACTTCACAGAACCATTAACCTAGATCAATGTTACTCAAAGAGTATCCTATGGTGTCAGTAACATTTCAGCAACTGTTCACGAACTGTCTGTGATGAGGTCTATACAGAAATTCAGAGTAAATATTTAGAAATCTTCATAGTGATTGGACAGACTATTTTTATGTCTATTGAATCTAATATAATCTTGGGTGTCTTCAATTTTTATTTTATTTTTATAGTAACTTAATGTATTTTATAAAACCATTAGTCTGGGACAGAATAGAAATTAAACAAAACCAAAAACTGCTGTTTAGCCAGAAATAGTCTGACACACTCTAGACTCAGTCAATATGTTTATGCACATGCTAGGCAGAAAGTTGTACTTCAACTAACCAAGAATGGTACTTCAACAAAGACAAAAGTATACATTAAGTGAAACCTCAGTTAGTCAATATGCAAATTATTCTCCCTGGCCATATTTCTTGGTTGGTATATCTACAAGCCTAATAACATCATGCTGGTATAGGAAGTTAATTAACCTTACTTTTGAAAATCATTGTGCTTCCTAAAATTAGTCAATATTAACATTTCACTTAAAATATGTAGCACAACCATAGTAAAATTCAAAGAGAATCTGTTCAGGGAATGCTGTCTTTTCATGTTCCTGACCATGGAATCAGCAGTTGACATGGAAACATCAAGAGACAACAACACCTTTATGAGGACCAGGACAATTCCATACTTAAGCTCCCTAGTTTAAGCAGATGTGGTTGATGTTTAAGGGAATAAAAGGCTAGGAAAATCTCAATATGCTGATGCTCCCTAGTTTACTGGGTAGAGGGCAGAGCTGTGTTTGTCACAGAAAATAAATCATCATGTCACAGTGAGAGAAGAATGGTCAGAGACCTGAAGGGTAAGAACAAGGTAGCAGGAATGATATAAAACAGAAACTTCTTGACACTGTGCTATTATGTGCCAAATAAATAAACAAATGCTTATGGGATTTTCTTTGTCACAGCATTGAAGTTCCCTGGTTTTGACATCCAATTTATATTTGTAGAAAGCATTTTTTAAAATTTTAGGGGAATTTATATTTATAGAAAACATTTTTAAATCATTCAGCTAAGTGCGGAATGGTGAAATTAAACCAGGTAGATGATGTTGAAAATGAAAGCAAATTTAATGATGGCCATCTGGTCAACCATTGCTCTGATCAATAAACAATCATGTTATTGATATAGATGACTTGCTAGTAAACATTAAATTTGGAAGCATTTATGAAAGATTAGAATAACCGAAGAAAGAGAACAGCAAATAATGAGATAAAATAAGCACAAGAAAGTTCAAAGAAATATTAAAGGTTAACATTTTAACTGTGAGATTTCAGCTGGTGGAAAATCCCCCAAGATAAACAGTGGTAACTCCATGGTCTGAGTCATCTAAAATTGGAATGAACACAGTACTGGAGACCAGACTGTGGTAACCAGTCTTAGCCCGGCAGAATAATGAACAAGATGAAATAATAGGGCTTCCAGCTCTTGTTTCTGTGAGTCTATGAAATCCACAGCCACTAACATTTCACATGCTGATACAGTGAATCATCTATATCTTAAGCAATGTCAGTTCTATAGCTAACAATCAAACCCACGTTTTGACTACTATCATAAAGTTTCATTGATTTTTTTCCCCTTTCTCTTTTTCTGTAAAGATATTTTTGCAACTCTAAATTGAATTTTGCCTCTGGCCTAACATTAAATACCGTTCATAATAAACATATCTTTATATTTTCATAAACTAGTCCCATATATTTACATACCATACACCTCATGCTTGTCCCAACTCCTTTCTCATCCTCCCACAATCTCACTAGCATTTGTGCTCAATGCTCAATCACACATTTAAAAAATAATCTGCTAATAAGATTTAATTATCGATGGTAGCCCAAATGCTGATAAATCATAAGAGGATACCTGCTGGATCTCGGTCATCACCTTGTGTAATATCAGTTAAATAAGAATAAGGGTAGGACATCTGGCAAAGCCTATTTAGCACTGACTTACTCTGAAAGTATTCTGCTCTAGTTTACACTCTTGTCCTACCTCTCACTATTAAAATGTAATAATTCCTAAGTTTTACTTTGATTTCTTTCTGCCCCTCCCCTCTCTGCTCCCTTATGGCTCCAAGGAAGTATTTTATCCTGGTTCTTTTTATTATTATAGAGTATATTTCTTAAGAAATAATTACCTAAGTAATGTGAGTACCTATTCTCGATAACCACCTCTGCTTCTATGGATGCTAGACAAGACCTACAAAGGAGGATGTACATGTTTCTATAGAAAGGGAGTAGTAAAACCAACCCAGTAAGAAAAATGTTTCTACCTGGAAAAATTATCTGTCTGGAGAAAGCATGTTTTGAGATTTGTATCTCACAGGGGCACTGCTGTGGGAACTTGGTAGATGACTAAGCTGAAAATTCTGAAATAGCAATAGCTTTCCTTCTTTACTAACACATAGGATTTTCTGGAATAATTCCATTTTCTGTCACTTTTATCAGATATCTTAAATTTGTCACATGTAACTTTTCCTCTCAATTTGAGGTTTCCAACAGTTCTCATTTCTGGTATTATCATCAGCAATTTATCATGTTATATGTTTATGCTTAAATATAGATATTTTCATTTAAGCTCTTCCCATATTTTTCTATTTCCTGTGTAGCCTTTGTTCCTTCATTTCTCTCTCATGATGCTCTCCTGAGTCAAAGGTCAACAGCATAATGAGTCATGAAATAGGATAAAGTGCTCTGATAATCATAAATTAGGAAGATACTGATTTCCGTTCTCAGAGATACTTAGCATGCAGGATGTCTATCTAAAGTTATCTACGATTCTGACCAAAAAGGGTTTCTGAGAATTCTGAGTATGTCTGGACACTCAATGCATACAAGGTGTGGCATTCTTCTGGGTCTCTCTTACTTCAAATCCAAATATAGGTCTTAAATACCTTAAGGCTTAGGAAACAAAGTTTATAGCTCTTCTTTCATCTTCTTAGTAAAGAAACCCAGTGATATAGGATGTATTCATTATTATATTTACATTCTCTATGACTTGCATTCAAGCAGTTCTTCTCCGAGAGTAGAAAAGGAATTAATGCGCAGAGTGCCAATTCTCAGTGCTAAGTACCTAGGGTATATGATCTTATTTAGTTCAGAGCCCCAAATAGTCCACATTCAGGTTTGAAGTTTGACCAAAGTTATTTAAAATGACCATATCATTGAGTCTCCCAATATACCATGGTTCTTTCCTAAAGAAATAGTCTTTCTGAAATAAAGCCCGTTAATGCAACCTGATTATAGAAGGAATGTTCTGAACATGATCTACAAAGTCATACTGTGACAGGATAAAATTCACTCTACCCACACCCACCCACACACAGAGCACACACACGGTATACATTCATTTTTTTTTTTTTTCTGCGAAGGAGCAGGGGAAAAAGGAAACAGTTCTATTCCTTCCCCTCCTGTGTTCAAAGCCTGGATTGAGGCCAGTGTCCTAATCAGTTCTCATTGGCCCTGGAGGAATCAGAACCTTTTGTAAAATATAATAAAGGGCATAAAATCATGATAAAATGCATGAAAAAGCAGTGCCTTTGGTTAGGGAACTAGAAATAATTTAGCAGAACAGATGGATTGCATTGGTTTGGTATTATTGAGGACATGAAAGGGCTCATTTTGTGGCAGTTCCAAACTAAGAGAAAATGTCCAACTTAAATTTGACAAGTCAAAGTACCTGCCTCTGCTGGGGGAGACCCCATTTTCTTTAATCATTTTCAAAGTGGTGACATATTAGGGAACAATTTCCCCTGAAATATTTCATTTTCTGAAGATATTTCATCCAGTGTCCCTAAACATAAGGATGCTTTTTTATTTTTTTCTACAAAAATTCATAGGGTTGTAGACTTCAAAAGTTGAAGAATCATAAATGACTTAGGAGTGTCAAAGTTACCTTCTGTTACAAATTCCATACTTAATATTTAATGGATCAGTTCACAGCCTGTTCATTTTTCTTCATATACTTCTCTCTTTTAAATTCAAAAATCTGGTCTCATTGCTCATGCCCACATGTACCCACTGGAGTTTTCAAATGCTACAATCAATTGTTTCTTTAAATTTTACATAAAGGATAGTTTCAATCCCCTACTTACAACTGCATTCTTTCCTTCTATATATTCCACGTGGTCTAATAATCTTTTCCTTATAAAGAAAGGGGAGTAAAAGAAGGAAGGAGGCAATTAAGCAGACAGGCAGCCCAACAGGCTTGTGGTCCTTTCTGTCAGTCACACAAAAAGAAAATAAGCTACAAGTCAGGAGCCCTGAGTTCTAGGTTCTAACTCTCATCTATCTTTAACATGCACATAGGCAAGCTATGAGGCGTGTTTCTGGATCTTTGTTTCTCTATTTACAAACATTAGGAGGTTTGACAAATTACTTTGAAGACTCCTTTTAGCTTTAAAACAAATAAGATTTTATGTGAAATAATCTTTTTTTTTCTTTACCTGACCAGAACAGCAAGGTGTTTTTTTTTTTTGTATATTTTGTATATTTTTATTGGAGTTCAAGTTGCCAACATATAGTATAACACCCAGTGCTCATCCTGTCAATTGCCCTCCTCAGTGCTCATCATCCAGTCACCCCATCCCCCTGCCACCTCCCCTTCCACTACCCCTTGTTCATTTCCCAGAGTTAGGAGTCTCTCATAGTTTGTCTCCCTCTCTGATATTTCCCACTCATTTTCTCTCCTTTCCCCTATAATCCCTTTCACTACTTTTTATATTCCCTGTATGACTGGAACCATATAATGATTGTCCTTCTCCAATTGACTTACTTCACTTAGCATAATACTCTCCAGTTCCATACACACTGAAGCAAATGGTGGGTATTCATCATTTCAAATAGCTGAGTAATATTCCACTGTATACAGGTACCACATCTTCTTTATCCATTCATCTTTCAATGGACACTGAGGCTCCTTCCACAGTTTGGAAGGACATTGGTTCTACTGTGGACATTGCTGCTATAAACATTGGGGTGCAAGTGTCTCGGCTTTTCACCGTATCTGTATCTTTGGGGTAAATCTCCAGTAGTGCAATAGTTGGGTCATAGGGTAGCTCTATTTTTAACTCTTTGAGGAACCTCCACATAGTTTTCCAGAGTGGCTCTACCAGTTCACATTCCCACCAACAGTGCAAGAGGGTTCCCCTTTCTCCACATCCTCTCCAACATTTGCTGTTTCTTTTCTTGTTAATTTTCCCCATTCTCACTGGTGTGAGGTGGTATCTCATTGTGGTTTTGATTTGTATTACCCTGATGGCAAGTGATGCGGAGCATTTCCTCATGTGCCTGTTGGCCATGTGTAGGTCTTCTTTTTCTTCTTCTTCTTCTTCCTTTTTTTTTTTTTTAGATTTATTTATTTATTCATGAGAGACACAGATAGAGAGAGACAGAGACACAGGCAGAGGAGAAACAGGCCCCATGCAGGGAGCCCAATGTGGGACTCCATCCCGGGACTCCAGGATCACGCCCTGGGCCAAAGCCACCCAGGGATCACCGAGCCACCAAGGCATCCCCCATGTGTAGGACTTCTTTGGTGAAATTTTTGTTCATGTCTTTTGCCCATTTCCTGATTGGATTGTTTGTTTCTTCGCTGTTGAGTTTAAGAAGTTCTTTATAGATCTTGGATACTGGCCCTTTATCTGATATGCCATTTGCAAATATCTTCTCCCATTCTGTAAGTTATTTTTTAGTTTTGTTGACTGTTTCTCTTGCTGTCAGAAGCTTTTTATCTTGATGAAGTCCCAATAGTTCATTTAGCTTTTGTTTCCCTTGCCTTCATAGATGTATCTTGCAAGAAGTTGCTGTGGCCAAGTTCAAAAAGGGTGTTGCCTGTGTTCTCCTCTAGAATTTTGATGGATTCTTGCCTCACATTTAGATCTTTCATCCATTTTCAGTTTATCTTTGTGTATGGTGTAAGAGAACGGTCTAGTTTCATTCTTCTGCACTTGGCTGTCCAATTTTCCCAGCACCATTTATTGAAGAGACTGTCCTTTTTCCAATGGATGATCTTTCCTGCTTTGTCAAATATTAGTTGGCCATAGAGTTGAGGGCCCATTTCTGGGTTCTCTATTCTATTCCATTGATCTATGTGTCTGTTTTTGTGCCAGTATCACACTGTCTTGATGATCACAGCTTTGTAATACAACCTGAAATCCAGCATTCTGATGCCCCCGGCTCTGGTTTTCTTTTTCAATATTCTCCAGGCTATTAGGGGTTTTTTCTACTTCCACATAAATTTTAAGATTATTTGTTCCAATTATGTGAAAAAGTCCATGGTATTTTGATAGGGATTGCATTGAATGTGTAAATTGCCCTCAGTAGCATAGACATTTTCACAATATTAATTCTTCTAATCCATGAGCATGGAATATTTTTCCATTTCTTTGTGTCTTCCTCAATTTCTTTCACAAGTATTCTGTAGTTTTTAGGGTACAGATCCTTTACCTCTTTGGTTAGGTTTATTCTGAGGTATCTTATGCTTTTGGGTTCAATTATAAATGGGATTGACTCCTTAATTTCTCTTTCTTCAGTCTCATTGTTAGTGTATAGAAATGCCACTGATTTCTGTGCACTGATTTTGTATCCTGCCACACTACTGAATTGCTGTATGAGTTCTAGCAATTTTGGGGTGGAGCCTTTTGGGTTTTCTATGTGCAGTATCATGTCATCTGCGAAGAGGGAGAGTTTGACTTCTTTGCCAATTTGAATGCCTTTTATTTCTTTGTGTTGTCTGATTGCTGAGGCTAGGACTTCTAGTACTATGTCGAATAGCAGTGGTGAGAGTGGACACCCCTGCCGTGTTTCCAATCTTAGGGGAAAGGCTCTCAGTTTTTTCTCAATGAGAATGATATTTGCTGTGGGCTTTTCATAGACAGCTTTTAAGATGCTGAGGAATGTTCCCTCTATCCTACACTCTGAAGAGTTTTGATCAGGAATGGATGCTGTATTTTGTCAAATGCTTTCCCTTAATCTATTGAGTGGATCATATGGTTCTTGTTTGTTCTCTTGTTGATGTGATCTATCACATTGATTGTTTTACAAGTGTTGAACCAGCCTTGCATCCCGGGGATAAATCCTACTTGGTCATGGTGAATAAGCTTCTTAATGTACTGTTGGATCCTATTGGCTAGTATCTTGCTTAGAATTTCTGCATCTGTGTTCATCAGGGATATTGGTCTATAATTCTTCTTTTTGGTGGGGTCTTTGTCTGGTTTTGGAATTAAGGTGATGCTGGCCTCATAGAACGAGTTTGGAAGTATTCCATCCCTTTCTATCCTTTGGAACAGCTTTAGTAGAATAGGTATTGTTTCTTCTTTAAATGTTTGATAGAATTCCCCTGGGAAGCCATCTGGGGCCTGGACTTTTGTGTCTTGGGAAGTTTTTGATGACTGATTCAATTTCTTCCATGGTTATTGGCCTGTTCAGGTTTTCTTTTTCCTCCTGTTCCAGTTTTGGAAGTTTGTGGTTTTCCAGAAATGTGTCCATTTCTTCTAAATTGCCTAATTTATTGGTATATAGCTGCTCATAATGTTTTTTTAAAATCATTTGTATTTCCTTAGTATTGGTTGTGGTCTCTCCTCTTTCATTCATGATTTTATTAATTTGAGTCTTTTTTTCTTTTTAATAAGGCTGGCTAATGGTTTATCTAGCTTATTAATTCTTTCAAAGAACCAACTCCTGGTTTTGTTGATCTGTTCTACAGTTCTTCTAATCTCTATTTCATCGAGTTCTGCTCAAATCTCTATTATCTCTCTTCTTCTGGTTGGTGTAGGTTTTATTTGCTGTTCTTTCTCCAGTTCCTTTATGTGCAAGTTTAGCTTGTGTATTTGAGTTTTATCCAATTTTTTGAGAGAGGCTTGTATTGTGATGTATTTCCCTCTTGGACTGCTTTTGATGTATCCCAAAGACTTTGAACAGTTGTATCTTCATTTTCATTAGTTTCCATGAGTCTTTTTAATTCTTCTCTAATTTCCTGGTTGACCCTTTCGTCTTTTAGTAGGATGCTCTTTAATCTCCACATGTTTGAGTTTCTTCCAAATTTCTTCTTGTGATTGAGTTCTAGTCTCAAAGCATTGAGGTCTGAAAATATGCAGGGGACAATCCCAATCTTCTAGTATCAGTTGAGACCTGATTTGTGACCCAGTATGAGGTCTATTCTGGAGAAAGTTCCATGTGCACTTGAGAAGAATGTGTATTCAGTTGCATTCTGATGGAAAGTTCTGTATATATCTGTGAAATCCACCTGGTCCAGTGTATCATTTAAAGCCCTTGTTTCTTCGGTGATGTTGTGCTTAGAAGATCTGTCATTTGCAGAAAGTGCCATGTTGAAGTCTCCTACTATTAGTGTATATTATCTAAATATGTCTTTGGTTATTAATTGATTGATAAACTTGGCAGCTCCCACATTAGGGGCATAAATATTCAGGATTGTTAGGTCTTCTTGTTGGATAGACCCTTTAAGTATGATATAGTGTCCCTCTTCATCTCTTACTACAGTCTTTGGGATAAACTTTAATTGATCTGATATGAGGATTGCTACCCCAGCTTTCTTTTGAGGACCATTTGAAGGGTAAATGGTTCTCCAACCTTTCATTTTCAGGCTGGAGGTGTCCTTAGGTCTAAAACATGTCTCTTACAGACAGAAAATAGATGGGTCTTGCTTTTTTATACAGTCCAAAACCCTGCATCTTTTAATGGGATCATTTAGCCCATTCATGTTCAGAGTAACTATTGAAAGATACGAATTTAGTGTCATCATAATACCTATTCAGTCCCTGTTTATGTGGATTATTTCTTTGGGCGTCCTCTTTCTTTTACAGGGTCCCCCTTAATATTTCTTGCAGAGCTGGTTTGGTGGTCAGATATTCTTTCAGTTTCTGCCTATCTTGGAAGCTCTTTATGTCTCCTTCTATTCTGAATGAGAGTCTTGCTGGATAGAGTATTCTCGGCTGCATGTTCTTCTCATTTAGGACCCTGAATATATCCTTCCAGCCCTTTCTGGCCTGCCAGGTCTCGGTGGAGAGGTCTGCTGTTAATCTAATATTTCTTGCCATATAAGTTAAGAAACTCTTGTCTCTTGCTGTTAAGGATTTTCTCTTTGTCTTTGGAATTTACAAGTTTCACTATTAAATGTTAAGGTGTTGAACGTTTTTTATTAATTTTGGGGGGGACCTCTCTATCTCCTGGATCTGAATGCCTGTTTCCCTCCCCAAATTAGGAAAGTTCTCTGCTATGATTTGTTCAAATATGCTTTCTGACCCTCTGTCCCTCTCGGCATTTTCTGGAACCCCAATTATACATAGATTCTTCCTTCTGAGGCTATCATTTATTTCCCTTAACCTTTCCTCATGGTCTTTTAATTGTTTTTCTTTTTTCCTTATCTTCCTTCCTTGCCATCAACTTGTCTTCTATGTCACTCACTCTTTCTTCCACCTCATTAACCCTCACCATTAGGACCTCCAGTTTGGATTACATCTCATTTAATTGATTTTTAATTTTTGCCTGATTAGATCTAAATTCTGCAGTCATGAAGTCTCCTGAATCCTTTATGCTTTTTTCCAGAGTCACAGTAGCTTTATAATTGTGTTTTTTTTTTTTTTTTATAATTGTGCTTTTGAATTGGCTTTCTGACATTGAATTGTAATCCATACTCTGTAACTCTGTGGCAGAGTACTGTTTATGATTCTTTCTTTTTGTGGTGAATTCTTCCTTCTAGTCATTTTGTTCAGTACAGAGTGGCTGTATGAGTGGGATGCATCAAGAATATCAACCACGACCTAAGTAAATTTCACCCTATATGATTCTGACGAGGCCAGAGACCAAAAATGAAAACAAAGTTCAGAACAAAATAAAAGGACCACTAAAGTGTAAAACAAATTTTAAACGAAAGTAGTAAAAATAAAAGGCCAAGAATCCCAAAGAAGAAGAAAAAAAAGAAGAGAAAAAGTAAAAGTAAAGAGAAAAAAGAGAAAAGAAAGAAAAAAGGGGCTGCTGGGAGATGATGGGGGTGAAGAAGTTGTAGTGGAGAGAGAATGTAGTCTACCTGAGGGGTCCTAGAAGGTGATCCTTTTGGTTCTGAGTGTATTAAGTTCTGTATGTAGAAGATGCGCAGTCCCAAATTTATATAAACAAGCAATACTTGTAGAAAGCCCCAGCACTGACCACCAAAACACAAATGAATAAAAGGTGGGGGCGGGCAGAATGGGAATGAGGAATCTCACAGAATGAACCAGCATGGTATACCACTTGGTTCTGGGGGCATGCTGGTCATGTTTTAGAAGGTATTAACTTCTACCATTGTAGAACAAAATGGGGCAAAGAAAACAAACAAACAAACAAAAACATATCTCGTATATCTCCCATAATTGAACTGAGTATGTTGAAGGGAATCGAGAAGTGGAAAATACAACTAAGACATGTAATTGTAGAAATATGAAAGTCAAAAAGGAAGAAACTTAAAAATGAAGAAGTGCTAAAATATTGTAGTTAAGGTGGAGAAAGAGAAAAAATAATGGAAATTTACAGTCTGATATAAAAATGAGTTGTACTGGAAAAGGGGGGAGAAAAAGGAGGGGTACCCTCTAGTTCTTAAATCCCTCGACTTCCCCTGGAGATTTCCAGCAGGGAACAGAACCCTCCCCCGGAGCTGCAGCCTGAGCTGCTCCCGAGGCCCCACCAAACACACTCCAGCCCTTTACCGAACTCGGTCCACGGTGTGTGGGGCACTTTCCCCTGGGGCACACCTCCTCTGTTAGTGACCCCTGGAGCCTGGGGGCTCCACTGCCCCCCCCAACCCCCCCCCGGGGATCCTGCCTGGTTTCCCTGCTAAGTACCTTTCAGTTCCGGAAGAATCCAGTGCAGATTTTTAATAAAGTTCCTGCTTCTCTGGCACTGGGCTTTCCTGTCCCAGAGGCTCTCATGGCCCTCCTTAGCCTGGCTCCTCCACTTGATTCTTTTTTTATTTTTTCCCACCTTCCTTCCTTGCTAAAAGCAAAAACCCTTCTCTCTGTAGCGTTCCAGCTATTCTCTCTTTGAATCTCAGGTCAAATTTGTAGGTGTTCAGGATGATTTGAAAGTTATCTAGGTAAGTAGGTGGGGCTGGGGGAGGTGAGGACCCTGCTCCTCTACCATCATGCCCCCCCCCCGGCCTCACTATGTGAAGTCATCTTATACACAAAAATTCAACAAAATATCCATTAAAGATTTGCCTCAAGTAAGCAAATATAATAGTTGGGGAAATAAATCAGTATGGCTGAGGAAAGAGATCTCACTATGAAGATCTTCAAAAGAATACTAGCTATTCTTCAAAGCCAATTTCTTATATGTTTAATCATAATTGAAAATATGAATATTTTTTGAAAAATATGAATATTCTTACACTATGATAATTTCAAAATAATGAACACTTTCCCCAATTTTTATGTTTGTGTATCAAACTTATGAATTAATATTATCTTTGTTTCTTAAGTAAATGCCTGCTTCTGTTACTCTCCCATGTCCAACTACTTGACTCCATTCACCTTTTTGTCTCTAGCTCATTAAGCTTATGTTAAGAAGCTGAGTTTCAGTTGCAGTGATTTTTAACATTATCTGCACCTCAGAATCAGCTGTGAAAGTTTAAAAGGTATTGTTGCTGGGTGCTACCTCCAGAGCTTCTGGTTAACTTTGTCTGGGGACAGCCTAGGCATCTTGATAGTTAGAACCATCCCATGGATTTTAATGGGCATCCTAGGTACAGAACTATAGGTTAGAGGGAGCTGTCCATTCTTTCTGCTCTTTGATAAATTCAGGATACTAACACTGTACTGACCCACATTTCAGACTAAAGAGTAGTTTCAATAAATGGTTATCACAGCAAAGGTTGGGAAGTAAAAAGGATCTGTTCTTCAAAACAAGTGTTTCTACTTGCTTGTAAAACTACTTGATTCCTTCATTACAATTTATTTAAAAATATTTCAGGTGCATAGAGCAATTGTAAAAGTACTTCAGAGAAACAGCAAATCTCATTCATTAATAAAGGTCTAAGTGGCAAAAAGTACACATACTATATATATTTTAACATTTGATTTTCACCCATTTCAAAACCAAAAGCAACTGCAAGTGCATTACGCTCATCAAAAAGTAAGGGAAAATGTTACCGTTTAGTGTAATTGCTCAATATTGATGATTTTATGTGACTGAATCTTCTACATTACAATTATTTTGTAAACAACTGTAAATGGACATTTTAATGGTTTGGGTTAAAGCAATGATTTTTTTTTTAAGATTTTTTATTTATTAGAGACAGAGAGAGAAAGAGGGAGAGAGGCAGAGACACAGGCAGAGAGAGAAGCAGGCTCCATGCAAGGATCCCGATGTGGGACTCAATCCCAGGTCTCCAGGATCAGGCCCCTGGGTTGAGGGCAGCACTAAACTGCTGAGCCACCTGGGCTGCCCTAAAGCACTGATTTTTAAAACAGTAATTAGATATAAAACAAATTTTGTCAAAATAAATATTTTGTATTACTTTAGCACTGCAATTTTCAGATGGTCAAAAAACATGTGACTATTCATTTTTGTTAATAAGCTTAATGCTGCTGTTTAAAAAACTCCTGTACCACTTTCCAAATGGACTCGGAAGAGCAAACTATTTTATTTCCTTTTATTGGTTGTTTTCCACATTAATGCTTCCTTTTTTGCAGAAATAAAAATTAAAACAAAAAAATTCTAAATCACCTTAATTCTAATTACATGCTACACAAGCAATTTTAATGTATTTATCTGCCTAAGTCCACTCCACTATGATATAAAAATTTCTGTCAGAATAATGACATAATGTACCCTGGTTTACTCATCACATCTAGGTCATATGTATGGCTTCTCAAGACTGCCATTCCTTTAGAGACAATTCACAAGACTCCTTGTTTGAATCTCTTATTGCTTTGTGGTTAGATTCTTAGACACAAACACACACACAAAATGTTCTACAAACTAAACAAAACAGTAAGCTGTTATGTGCTGCCATCTAGTTAGATTACTCTATAAAACAAATGTTTAATTGAATTAACTTGCAATCGTTAGCTCTACTTTGTAGCACTGATGTCAGAAAACCTGCACATTCCAAAAGTATTTCTCCAAAGAGTATTATATTTTCCTTATTTAGATTTTCAAAAGGTCTTTTAAAATCACCTGTCATGTGCAGGAAAAGTGTGGGACCCTAGCCTTAAGTTCCCTGGCATCTTAAGATTTTATATTAAATCTGCTCTCTACTTTTCTCATTGGAACTGCTGAGGAAGTCCCAGAAGGGGCAACAGTAGCTTCGGTTCAGGTCCCAGAATTGTTTTGTAATTACTTTGTGTTGGCACTTGAATAAAAGAGTTAAACATTTCAGCACAGTATGCTGCTTATGGTTTTTACTTATGAATTAAGCGAAACAAAGTTATTCAATATTAGTCACAAAGAGCCAATGCAAATTCCACATAATATGTAATCCAACAAAAGCATTATAAAATGTTATTATTCTCAAAACAAATGTGAGAGCAAGCAAATGTCTGTGGGTGGCTTGGTGGGGCTGAGAGTCATGAACACTTCTGGAAAAACAACTGCAAGTGCATTTCTAACAGATGATGGGTCATTCTCTGTGATTTTTCAAGCACAGAAAAGCACATTCTTTTCTTCAGGGCATACACGTTTTAGAGACCTGGCTACCTAATCAAAGGGCTTGTTCCTGAAGAGGACACCGAATGATCCTTCCAGATCGATTTTTTATGGTGACAAGAAAGCTGCTGATTTTGCTTTTTGCTCCCAACAGAATCACTAAATATGAATGATTCAATAGGGGAAAAAATTAAATAGTACTGGCACGAAGGACTACTAACCACCTCAACTTTTAAAAAACAGTGCCACGTCATGCCAAAAGAAGTTAACCCACGTAACCACTGTAATCTAATATAATGAAGACTAATGTTTTCTCTGGCTGCTAATCAGGACTACTAAGCACAACCAATTTACACTATAGCTCACAAAATAAAAAGCAGTATGTTTACTAAACATCCTAAAAATTTCATCTACTCTTAACCGAAGAAAGTATTACATTCCAAATGAACTCCTTAGCCATCTAATTTCATATGATATCAGAGCTGGAAAAGATCCTAGCAAATATCTGCCTAAGAGCCTCAGCTTACACATGGGAAACCAAAGATCAGTAAGGTTAAATGATTTGACAACAGTATACAGATAATTAATGGCAGGACTAAGGTCAAATCTAATGTTGAGCAATAACCCATGAAAGAATCCATTTTGATTAATTTTTCTACACTGCTAAATGAACTGACACAATTTGTAAGTTTGATTTGTGGATCAGTCTATTATTCTGAGACAAAAGAGGCCTTTAAATGTTTTCAAATTACCATCTTTTCTATAATATCAGTGTTTAATTGCAAAATTGATTATTTTGTTGGGAAGGAAGGGAAGCTGACTTTTCTCTGAATGCTAGAAAGATTGAGACTCCTTCCTTTTTTGCCACTGAAACAGCAATCTGAAAATGAATGTGAATAAAGACAGAAGGAGGGCAAGCTCTTCAACATCAGGTCTGGGATACTTCCTTCTTGAACTCAGGTAAGTATTTTTACTTCTATCTCTTGGTCAGATGGCCCTTCTGATGCAGTCAAGACTATGGAGGCAGCAGACCACAGTCATTCTCATTTATTTCTTCCCCACACTAAATCAGTTTAAGTCTTTAAAAATCACTGCAACATAAACTAGAGACTCAAAACCTCTTGGGATTTTGTAATTATATATTTCTTTATGTGATCATTTGATTAATATCTGCTGATCTCACCAGGTGTAGAAACCTCCTTGTAGGCAGGGTATGTATCTTCTTAAGTATTTTATTTCCACCTCCTAACACAGGAGTATATCAAAACTCAAAATTTTGATATACTGTTGAATGGATATATCCCTGTTCTTAAAGTGTGGTGGCGAGATCAGCAACAACAGGATTACTCAGATACATGTTAGCAACACAAATTCTTAGACCTCACTCCAAAAGGACTCTACCACTGTTGAATGTGAAATTCTGAGGTTGGGTCCCAGCAATGTGTCTTACTATTCCTAATGATTCTGATATATGCTAACATTTGAACACCACTGTAGTCAATAAATGAATACCACTTACCCAACCACAGGTATCTGCTTGCTGGCCAGCGTTATGTCCCCAGAACTCTCTTGATTCCTCCTCTGAAAGCACAGGCTATCACTAACTATAGGTGACTACACAAACCTGGCAGGAAGATAGTGTTCAAACAGGGCAAATCAACTTTCTGGATGTTTGGGGGGAAAAAACTGACCCAGCTTCTAGGTCTTATATTCTTATTAGATTATATTCTTTTCTATGAAATCTAATAAATCCTATCTCCTTTGAGACAATTGAGCTAAGTTCTTACTGCTCACAACCAGCACAGGAATTTGTCTATACTGCTTAGGAAAGAGTGATAACCTAGATATGAGGGCTGGTACTCATATCCCTGGAGTCCTGGACACACAGATTTTATCCTCTCAGGAATACATGCTCTAGACATAATCAGGAACAAACAGAGCTAAACTTTACTTTCCCAATAGTCTTACCTACACAAATTAGAAAGAAATGTCTCATTCTCCGTAAGTCCTTCAGCCATGCTGGAAAATATTCATTCATACCCAAGTTGAAACAGAATTTTTATCACCTGGAGTGAATAAGTCAAGTTCAATTGGAAGATACTGTCACTGGCCCTGATTTCTTTAGAAGGTTCATAAACACTAACCAGGAAACCTGTTAGCCTATATAGGAAACTTCTTGCCCCTTTAACCAGTAATGTACCCACCATGTACCTGACCACTTGCCACATATAGTATACTTTTTTAAAAAATATTTTATTTATTTATTCATGACAGACACAGAGAGAGAGAGGGGCAGAGACAGAGGCAGAGGGAGAAGCAGGCTCCATGCAGGGAGCCTGACATGGGACTTGATCTCGGGTCTCCAGGATCACACCCTGGGCTGAGGGGTCGCTAAACCGCTGGGCCACCGGGGCTGCCCACATATAGTATACTTTTCTCCTGATTTTTTGACAACTGATTGTAATAGTTTTGGTGAATTGCTAAAAGGTTTGATTTCTATGTTTCTGTGGTTTTTCTCTTCCATATCACCAAAACTTTAAAAAAAAATTGGCTTGAGCAGGTTAGTATCAAGATGGTTTAATAATATATTAATAAATGTGTACATTAGATTTAACTTGTCAAATCAAAAACTTTAAAACAAAATCCACAATGAACATATATCTTTTGTTTTAGCTGTATTTATTAGGGAGAGTACTGGCTAAGGAAGTAGATTCTACTATTTCTGAGTGGGCTAACTGGTTTGAAATAATCTCTGTATATTTCCTCTTTATTTTCTCCCCAAATCTTCCAAGAGAAATAATCAGGGAGAAAAAGTAAGTTATGTTTCTTGTGGTTCTGTTTTATCCCTTTTGTTACTATGTTTTATTTTATATAAAACCTCAAAGTCTCTGGGAAAGGGTAATATTTGTTTGGTTAAGGATCATTTTTAAAATTTTATTTTGAATATACTTAAAATAATTTACATACAAAATCACTTACATACAAAGAAACGTCAAATTCCTAGGTAGCTTAAATTGCTTAATAGTTTTAGAAATTCCATTTTATGATTATGTCAGCATAAAGTCATAGATAACCTGATAATATAGGAGCAAATAAATATATATGGGAAACAATTTCATCACTTAAGAAGTCAAACAATTGGTGAGCTGTCTTCAAACTATGTTAGCAAAAAGACCTAAACATAGTCTGTTTATATTATTGTGAAGTTATGGATCATATTTTTGTGCTTGGCCTTCATAATGAGCAAATCTGCTGATCTGCTTTTGAGTGAACTATTTGTAATTGTGTGATTGTTTATCAAAGAGACAGTTATTTAGCTGACTGGCTTGGTGCTAGACTCAGTCATTCTATCAGCCTCACTGTACTTCTTGACATTTCACCCTTGGTCTTGTATCACATCAGTCAGAGCTGTTGCATAAATTGAATTTTAGGCTTTCAAACAATATAGGACTAAAATAATGTGATGTATGAGGAACTGAAAAAGAAGACTGATCAGAAAGGGCTAACAGCTTTTTAAATGTTACGACTAGTATGAGCTATATTACAGTCCATCTATTTCTGCACTTTGCTCCTTTCCTAACCAGGGTTCCTTCCAGTAATAGATTTAAGGAATACCATAATCTAACAATGCATTTGAAGACTGTGGTCAGCAACTGCTAATTTGGAGTGGCTGAAGTAAGACTTCAGGATATAATAAAGACCTGAAAGTGAGAAAAATGTAAATGGCAATGCCTTAGACAGAGAAGCACAGAAAGAATGCCACGGTGGAAAACATCTATAGTTGATGCAAAAGTGAAAGAGGAATATTCACACGAATCAATGTCTATTAAGACCAGTTCACCACAGATAAGTCCCCTGGTTTACTTTCATTACTCCATATGGGATTGTGTAGATGACAGAGGCAGCCTCCAAACTCCATTATCAAAAACATACAAACCTTAAAGATAATGCTATAATTTATCAGAAAGTATGAAAAAGCCTTCTGCTATATAATATGGATGCTATTGGGAAAAGATGAATATTTCACTCAAGAAAGAATCAGAGAAATAAATCTAGCTCAAATTCCTTCATTTGGGGCTTCTAGGTAAAGAATACATTTAATCAAAAGTATATCCTTAAATACAAAAAACATTTGATGATTCTATTGCAAACATATAATAAAACTTGTGAAACTAAATCTGTACACACTACTTTGGTGTATTCATTCATAATCTCAACCTGCTGAATGACCATAAACATCTATGTCTTGATGTAAAGAAAATAATCCTGTAAGATGAGATATTTTATTCATCTTCAAGAGAGAAAATCCATAAAGAAAATAATAATCCTTATAAATGAATGCAGTGAACGAATAACTTGTATATTCAAAAGTCAGTTATTTTTACTGCTTTGCAAAGCAGCAGCATCAGACTGATGTAACTCAGGCCATCAAATACAGGCAAGTGCACATGACTCTAAGAAATATTGTCTGCTTTGACATTCCTATATCAATTAAATTATTTTGCAGGTGTGTTTTAAGCTAAATTGGCTTTCAAAAGGAATATTCTGGACTACATTTTGGATTGCCAAAAATTAATTAAAAGTCATAGCAAAAGATAGCTTTTTAATTTTTATCAAAGTAGAGTGAATTCAATGTAGTCTCAATGTCTGTTTCCTCAGGATATAACTATAGTCAAAATATTATCCACTTTATTCTTCCCAAACTACTGAGAACTAGATTGGATTTCCTTCACTGATCTGCAAAGAGTGACAACAAAACCAAAGAGCAACATGTTAAATTGTCAGTCTGTAATAACAAGGACTTTGTCTTGTGAAATTCTGTAATTCTAGTTCCTAGAATATGTGTGGAACATAATAAAGATAGACTCAGGTATGTTCAATGATCAATAAATGTTAAAGTAATGTGGAAAAAAATGGGAGCTGTTTTTTAAAATGTCTTAGACTCAAATATAGGGTGTTATTGCATCTGAGGCAACAATGGACATTTATAGCAACTAAGTCAAATAGCTGCTGATTGTTACATAATTTGCAAATATGACAATAGGAGTCTTTTTGAATTGATATCATTTTTACTTTGAAAGCTTAAGAAATAGATTTTTCTAAATGAAAGATGGGACTCCAAAGGAATCTGCAAAAATGAGTCTAAAGAAGTACCAATAAAATAAAATTACTCAAACCTCTACTATAAAAATGTAAGAACATGAGCCACTTCAATAAAAAGAAGTGACTTTTCTTGGTAAGAGGATAATCGTTAAATCTAGTCATTTCCATAGGCAAATTTGGCATACATCTGAGCTCACTATATAGCTTATAATAAGAAATAACAACTACTTAGCACATAGCAGTTTGTAGAGTTTCCCAGAATATTAACTTAATAAATAATACGTATTTGGAAACAGTAATATTACAATGTATACTTAAAAGTGTTGCAATAATAACACACATACATCATGCAGCTGCCCAGTCAATCAACATGGACTGACTCCCTACTATGTGCACAGCCGAGAGTCAGGACATAAATGCTATGCTACTAGTATCAATGATAGTTCATGAATCATGATGTTTGTGTTTCACCATTAATATTTTTCCACTACTACCCAAATGAATACTAGCCTCTTTATATGATTTATTTAAATAAATAAAAGAGTGTAGCCAATTTAGGATTACCTCACATTTATTTAGCAGCCCAGTTTCTTGCAGCCGTGACCAGATGCTCTGTATTCGTCCAGCATGCTCAGGGTGGGTGGTGGAATTGCCACAAATGCACTGGTGTTTCAGCATCAGAGGGTCATAGGCAATTCCTTCAGGACAAAGAAAACATAGCACAAGACTGAGTAATGATACAAAGTAATGATACAAGTTACATGACAATATAATTACTCCAAAAAAAAAAAGATATTCTTTTAAAAATAAATTTACAAATAGAGAAATAATACAATTTCTTATGTGCAAATTCCTAGCCCATAAGAGCTGTTTAGTCCTTCATGTCTGGATATAAATGCAAAAAAAAAAAAAAAAAAAAAGTTTAACCTATGGATTAATCAGAACTCAGATCCTAGCTTGGTAAATTTATAGTGATGAAGATGGTAATATATTTTTTTAAATTTTATATATTTATTCATGAGAGACAGAGAGAGAGAAGCAGAGACACAGGCAGAGGGAGAAGCAGGCTCCAAGCAAGGAGACCGTGGGACTTGATCCCCGGTCTCCAGGATCATGCCCTGGGCCGAAGGCAAATGCTTAACCACGGAGCCACCCAGGCATCCCGAAGATGATAATATTGTAAGAAACTTCAAATTTTTAAAAATACTATAATTTTAGCAGTATCTTAAATCATTATGAAGTATGTTTAGACAAATAATCCAAATCAGTAAAGGTCCAAATTTTATCACTAAAACCACAAAATGAAAAAAAAAAAAAAAAAAAAAATAAAACCACAAAATGAGCTGAGTCTCTAAATCATGAATTAATTTCGCAAGTAATTCCAGCTTCACTTTAGAGCAGGCCTTGCATTAAACTACAAAACTTTCCAACTGCTTGCCTATTCTGCTTCAGAGTTGTGCAGAAAGAGCTTCTTCCCTGCTTACTGTGCTTTTCTCAAAATTTATGCCAATCTGTAATCAATATGGACACTGTAGATCTTACAATTCTGTGGGACATTTGAAGTGTTTCTCTAAAAAAAATGAAAAAGAAAAAAATAAGTCAATTGCACTACCTTCAGTAGAGATTCCAAAGATACCTAATGAATAAAATCTGCTTTTAAATTATCAAGAGTTCACGTATTTCATATTTTAGTTAGACCCTATGATGAGAAAGATTTTTAAAAATATGATGAAATAAACTATTATGGGGATGCCTGGGTGGCTCAGTGGTTGAGCATCTGTCTTTGGCTCAGGGTGTGATCCCAGTCCCGGGATCGAGTTCCACATCGGGCTCACTACGAGGAGCCCGCTTCTCCCTTTGACTGTGTCTTTGCCTCTCTCTGTGTGTCTCTCATGAATAAATTAAAAAAACCTTTAAAAGAAAAAAGAAATAAACTATTCTGGGTACATAAAATAGGGCTTTTTAAAGCAACAAATTAGATGATAATTATAACTCTGGTTAATTCTGAAAAGATTTCCACCCTTAATCCAATTCCTTGGGGAAAAACACGTTACTTACAAAACTGCCTAAGCATGGAGTGAGGGCAGAAGAATCCAAGACCAAAATTGAAGAGCAAAAGTAACTGTATTCAGATACAGGCCAGTAATTTGTGTTGTAAAGTAAGTTTAATTAATGCATTTTATTCTCTATTTCACTCACAATCTCATGTTAGAGAAATGCTACTCAAAAGGGAAAATATTTCTCTGAGTGTACTAAATCAAGCAGAATAGTAACATATGTATTTTGAAACCATGTGGTAAAAATTATATCTAAGAAAAAAACATCACTTTGCTGGCCCAAATAATATCCAATCTTAATACTAAAATGGCTTCAAAATCTATCCTATGCCCCTTACTTACATTTTCATTCTTAGTGCTCATTCCTCTAAGTAGTATACTTGCACACTTATCTATTCAATTGCCCCTCCAAAATCTCCATTTGGATGTCTCATGGTTTTTATAAAGTGAGAATGTCTCAGACTTGAGTTCATGATCTTAAACCATACACTTTGTCCCTCGTTTCAGTAAAGGACATGATGATCCATCATTGCTCAAGCAAGAAACCTTAGTATCCTCTGGAAACTCCCTCTCCAAAGAACTAAGAAGTAAGTAGTGTTTTCCCTTCAAAAAACAACATGAATCACTTGATGATCTCCAGCCAAAACCATACATAATCAAAGGTATTATTGTCTCTAATCTGAACACCTAAAACAAAGCCTTGTAACTGGCTACCTGACTTTTACTCTGTTCTTTTTGCCACATAACAGTTACTTTTGCTTAAATATTTTGGTGACATGACAATATAATTACTTCAAAAAAAGACATTGATTAATCTAATCACTGATTAGAATAAAATTCCTCAAGGCATAGGTAGGCCTCTCCCCAGTTCTTCAGCTTTCTCTCCATGTACCTCTTCCCACAAAGGCCCACCTTCCATTCTTCAAAACAATCAAAATCACACCAGCCTTGGGATATGTATATATCATGTTCCATCTATGCCCATAATTCTTCCTTCCTGCCCCCCATAACTCCAGCCCTGATTTGGGTAATTCCTATACACTTTTCAAGGCTAAATGATGTCTCTAAATTAGGTTTGCTACTATATGTCCTCATAGTATCTTCTAGGTCTTCAGAGCATTTATCACAATTATGTAATTGTCATATAATCTTGTTAATTGTACATTTTCTTCACTATCTGCTGAGATCTATGAAAGCAAAGATCAGAGTTATAGTGTTTATCTCTGAACTCATAGTGTTTATACACATGCTTGGATATAGTAGGTCCTCAAAAGTATTTTTAATGAATGACTGAAAAACATAAATAAATGAACAGATGTAAGAACTAGGTCAGTTATCTCCATTATAAAGTCTTGCTTGATGAACCTAAGTGGTGGATTTCCTTGGAATCCTTAATTTTTTTAGCCTTATTTCTTTAGTATTCTTTTCTTTTATATGCCTTACCTTCCTACTGGCAAGTGCTTCTACTACAGATATTTAACTTAATCAGCTTTATATTTCTGCACAGTATTTTGCACAAAAAAAAGATGAATAAGTATCTTTAAATAAAGTCCAAAGGAATACATGTAGAAAGGCAGAAGAGAAAGCAGGCAGACATAAAAAGTAACATTCAATATATAAAGATATACAAGACATGTCTTTGAAATTCAGATGTATCAAGTATATAAGTTCCTATTACATAGCAGGAACCATTTAGTATATATCTTTCCTTCCTTTCATTCTCCTTCCCTCCCTTCCTTTTCTTTCTTCTTTTTCATCACAAGTATACTCTTTAATCCTTACCACCTATTTCATCCATTCCCCTGTCCACCTCCCCTCTGGTAACCATCAGTTTATTCTCTACAGTTAAGTCTATTTCTTTGTTTGTCCCTCTTTTTTTTTCTTTGCTCATTTATTTTGTTTCTTAAATTCCACATATGAGTGAGATCATAGTATTTTTCTTTTTTCTTTTTCTGACTTATTTTGCTCAGCATTATATCCTCTACGTCTATCCATGTTGTTGCAAATAGCAAGATTTCATTCTTTTTATGGCTGAATAATATTCCATTGTGTATATATATATATATATATATATATATATATATATATACCACATCTTCATCCATTCATCTATCAATGGACACTTGGGCTGTATCCATAGTTTGGCTATTGTCAATAATGCTGTAATAAACGGGGGTGCATGTATCCCTTTGAATTACCATTTTTGGGATTTGGGGGGATAAATATCCAGTTGTGTGATTCCTAGATCATAGGATAGTTCTATTTTTAATTTTTTAAGGAACCTTCATGCTATTTGCCACAGCGACTACACCAGTTTGCATTCCTACTAATAGTGCAAGAGGGTCCCTTTTTTTTTCCACATCCTCACCAACACTTATTTCATATTTCATTGTAGTTTTGATATGTATTTTCCTGATAATGAGTGATGTTGAGCATCTTTTCATATGCCTGTTGACCATCTGTGTGTTTCCTTTGGAAACATGTCTGTTCATGTCTTCTGCCATTTTTAAAAGGAAATGTTCATTTTGAGGTGTTGAGCTGTATCAGTTCTTCTTATTATATATTTTGGATACTAATCCTTTATTGGATATGCTATTTGTGAGTATCTTGTTCCATTTAGGAGGTTGCCTTTTAGTTTTCTTGATTGTTTCCTTTGCTGTGCAGAAGTCTTTTATTTTGATGTAGTACCAATAGTTTATTTGTACTTTTATATCCTCTTGCTTCCGGAGACATATCCAGGAAAAAAGTTGCTATGGCTGACATCAGAGAAATTACTGTCTGTGCTCTCTTAAGGGATTCTTATTGATTCAGGTCTCACATATAGGTCTTTAATCCATTTTGAGTTTATTTTTGTGTATAGTGAAAGAAAATGCTCTGGTTTCTTTTGCACATAGCTGTCCAGTGTTCCCAATACCATTTGTTGAAGATACTTTTTCCCATCATATATTCAGTCCTCCTTTGTCAAAGATTAATTGACCATATAATTGTGAGTTTATTTCTAGGTCCATTTTTATGCCAGTACCATATTGTTTTAATTACAACCACTTTGTAATATAACTTGAAATCTAGTCTTTGTGATACCTACAGTTTTATTTTTCCTTTTCCAAGACTACTTTGGATATTTGAGGTCTTTTGTGGTTCCATACAAATCTTATGTCTGTTTCTTCTAGTTCTAGTGAAAAATGCTGTTGGTGTTTTCATAGGGATTGCATTAAATCTGTAGATTGATTTGAGATATATAGACATTTTAACAGTATTTGTTCTTCCAACTCATAAGCATGGAATGTCTTTCCATTTCTTTGCATTGTCTTGAATATCTTTCATCAGTATTAGTTTTCAGAGTACAAGTCTTTGACCTCGTTAGTTAAGTTTATTTTGAGATATTTTATTGATATGGGTGCAATTATAAATGAGACTGTTTTCTTAACCTCTGGCTGCTTCATTATTAGTGCATAGGAATGCAACAGATTTTACATTGATTTAGTATCCTGCAACTTTACTGAATTCATTTGTCAGTTTCTAGACAAATTATTTCCTTCTTACAAATTTAAATGCCTTTTATTTCTTTATGTTATCTAACTGCTTTGGATAGGATTTCCAGTACTATGCCGAATAAGAGTGGTGAGAGTGAACATCCTTACCTTGTTCCTGACTTAGCGGGAAACCTCTCAGTTTTTTACCATTGAGTATGATATTGGCTATAGGGTTTTTTTTTTTTTTTAAAGATTTTATTTATTTATTCATGATAGTCACAGAGAGAGAGAGAGAGGCAGAGACACAGGCAGAGGGAGAAGCAGGCTCCATGCACCGGGAGCCCGACGTGGGATTCGATCCCGGGTCTCCAGGATCGCGCCCTGGGCCAAAGGCAGGCGCCAAACCGCTGCGCCACCCAGGGATCCCGCTATAGGGTTTTTTATTTCTATTTTTTACTATTTTATTTATTTGAGAGAAAAAGAGACAGAAAGCAAGCATGAGGGAGGGGTAAGGGGAAAGGGAGAAGCAGCTTCCCCACTGAGTAGGAAGCCTGATGTAGGGCTGGATCCCAGAACCCCTGGGATCATGACCTGAGCCAAAGGCTGACGCTTAACCGAATAAGCCACCCAGGCGCCTGGGCTGTGAGTTTTTCATATAAAGCCTTTATTATGTTGACATATGTCCCCTCTAGACCTACTTGGCAGAGGGTTAACTCTTCTATAAATGTTTGGTAGAATTTGCCTGTGAAGCAGTCTGGTGCTGGACATTTATTTGTTGGGAATTTTTTTATTACTGATTCAATCTCCTTGCTGATAAGTAGTCTGTTCAAATTTTCTATTTCTCCCTTCTTCAGTTTTAGTAGGTTATAGGTTTCTAGGAAATTTATCGATTTGCTCTAGGTTGTCTAATTTGTTCACATGTAACATTCCAAATATTCCCTTACAACTGTTTGTATTTCTTTGTTAGTTGTTATTTCTCCTTTTTTATTTGTGATTTGAGTCCTTTCTCTCTCTCCCATTTTTTTTTTAATGAATCTGATTAGGTTTATCAATTTTGTTTATCTTTTCAAAGAACCAGCTCTTGGTTTCATTGATCTGTTTTACGGTGGTTTCTAGTTTCTTTTATCACTTATTTCTGCTCTATTATTTCCTTCCCACTGCTGGTTTTGGGTTTTGTTTGCTGTTCTTTGTCTAACTACTCTAGAGTTAAGGTTAAGTTGTTTGAGATTTTTCTTCTCAAGATAGGCTGTATTGCTATAAGCTTCCCTCTTAGAACTGCTTTTGCTGCATCCCAAAGGTTTTGGGATGTTGTGTTTTCATTTTTGTTTGTTTCCATGTAATTTTTTTATTTCTTCTTTGATTTCTTGGTTGACCCATTCATTGTTTAGTAGTATGTTATGTAATCTCTATGTATATGTGGGCTTTCCAGAGTTTTTCTTGTGGTTGATTTCTAACTTAATAGCATTATGTCCAGAGAAGATACATGGCATGACTTTGATCTTTTTGAATTTCTTGAGGCTTCTTTTGTGGCCTAATATGTGATCTATTCTGGAGAATGTTCCATGTGCACTCGAAAAGAATGTGTATTCCGCTGTTTTAGGATGGAATGTTCTGAATATGTCTGTTAAATCCATCTGGTCCAATGTGTCATTCAAAGCTACTGTTTCCTTGTTGATTTTCAGTTTGGATGACCTGCTCATCCATGTAAATGGGGTGTTAAAGTCCCCTACTATTATTTTATTACTATTGATTATTTCCTCTGTGTTTGTTTTATGTATTTGGGTACTCCCATTTGGGTGCATAAATATTTACAATTGTTATATCCTTTTGTTGAATGTTTTAATATATTTCCAACTACAATTTCATAATACATAAAAGATATATTAAGGATATCAGACACAAAAAATACGTCTCACTGTGAAAACATATTTTTCAAGACTAGAGATTTTATTTAGTTGCTAAATATTTTTCACTACTTCATCCCTTAATATTATCTAACTTTAGTTCCACAGTACTGTTCCTCTTTTAACAGTATTTTCTCCACAAACCACTGCAAAAATTATTATAAAACAGGTTATGGTAGCTGGAAGTTATTGCCAAGTATCTGGAGATTATAATACAAAGTCCAGAAGCTCTTGGAAAGACATTTGAATTTAAGGGGAAATAAATAAAGTCTGGAACTCTAAACCTCCACTTACTCATCTTAATGATGTAGCAATGAGGTGTTAACAGGTAGAGTGCAAGGTGAGACTTTAACCTCATCCTTCATCTCCATTCCTTTCCTCTTTTTCTTTTTCTTTTTTTTCTTCTTTTTAGAAACAAAGACTTATAGGGTGAGAAATAAACCTGCCCTTCTCTTTGGGATTCATATGGTATTTTACTTTTCTTTGACCCTTTCTGCCCTACTGGTTAACATTTGCAACATAAACCAATGGATCAATCTCTCTCTTGATCAATGGGACAAGAGTTAAAATTAGGATTTGGGAAAATACACCAAAGAGTCTTAACATAAAGTCTTTACTATTTTAAACCCTAGAGGTTTATTTCCCAGAAAAAATATTTTTTGCTACATTTTCTAGATATGCTTGGACTCTATTTTCTCTGGCTTTCAGTTTAATTAAGTAAGATAAGTATTTCAAGCACCTACTGTCTATCTTTCCCCCTTTTAATCATTACATATAGTTAAATCATTATTTAGCCACAAGATCTATTCTTGTCTTCAGGTTTATACCCAGTCTCATATCAACTATTAGGTTGAGTCTACTCTGGTCTATGAGGAGAGCTGAGTGTAGAATCTTTAACCCTAAAATTTCTAATCCTGATTCTTGGTTCTTAACATTCATATAGCTTTTCTGGCAACTGCTTGAGGTTTTACACCTTCTCAAGGAATCTGCTCTACAAGGTTTATTAAACATCTTGCAGGGCCAAAGGACAGAAAGTTAGCATGATACAAATGTATATAGTATGATATCTTTCCTGAAAGATGTAAATGCAATAATCATTCATTGAATGTTCATTATTGTCTGGGCGCCAGCAATTTTTTTTTTTTTTTGAGAAGGAGCATGTGTTTTACTGGGGAGAGAGCATTTCTCATGACCAACAGATGAAGATAGCTCAGTGGGCATACTGCACATCATACTCAAAAAGGTACACAGGAGGCTCTGCTAAGAAAGATGAGCTGGAACATGGGTTCCTCTTGCCAACTTCCCCACGCTTGTCCCTCCAAGGAGTCAGGACACTCACAAGCATTTTCTTGAGGCAATTGTGGTCCACTAGAGATAGAGCCCCTCAGGGGTGCCTTCTTGTTTTTCATAAAGAGCTTCTTTTTTTCATAAAGAGTTTCTTGTTTTTTAAATTTTGTTAATTTATTCATGAGTGACATAAAGAGAGGCAGAGACATAGGCAGAGGGAGAAGCAGACTCCCTTTGGGGAGCCTGATGCAGGACTTGATCCCAGTGCCCCAGGATCACGACCAGAGACAAAGGCAGATGTTCAACCACTGAGCCACCCAGGCATCCCAAGAGCATTTTCTTTAGATTTTTTTAAGTCTTCATTTATTACTTTCATTCTACATTCTCTCAAGGCCATCAGACCAGCTTCTGTACAGATGGCCTTGATGTTACATCAGACAGGACATCTTTAGCCATGATCAAGTCGTTCAGGGTTACATCATCAGCCAGCAGCATTTTACTTGTGTGGATCTGAAAGATGTATTTCTTAGTCTTTTAATTGGTCAGGGGGAACTCAGTCTCTCTGCCATTGCACCCTGGTCTGATAAGTGCTGTATCCAAAGTATCTATTCAGTTTGTGGCCATGATAGCTTTCATGTCATCCCTTGAATCAAATCCATCCACTGGTTCGAGTTCCAATATGGTTTGTTGAATTCCTTGCCATCAAATGTGAGTTATACCTTTTGTTCCAATGGCATCAATTTTATCAATAAACATAGTGTATAGCATATGTTCTTCACCAACTCAAAACAATTCTCAAATGAGTCTGGGCCCAACACCTAGGTACTTCTGAGTAAGTTCAGAGCCAACCATTTTCAAGAGAGTGGCTGAGGTTTGGTTTGCTACTCCTTTGGCTAATAAGGCTTTACCGATGCCAGATGAATAATAAAGAATGATACCCCTTTGGGGGAATTATTACCCATCTCTTCATAATATTCAGGATGAGTGAGAGGAAATTCTAGTTTCCTGAATTTCCTGGATTTGATTGCCCAACTCCCCAACATTAGCACAGGTTTCCTGAGGGGTCTTTTCTACAGTCATCATTGTGACCAAGGGATCTGTGTCATCCATGAACACCCCAATGATGGCATGCACCTAGTGGCTGAGTACAACCAAGCAGCCTGGTTCTAACAGATCCTTGTCTTTTACATAGGAAAGAATGCTAATTTAGTGTTCTGAGCCCACAGATGTAGACATGATAACATGACTGTCACCAATGATCTCTTCCAAAGTTCCTACCGACATAAGGGTCCCCCTCAGATCATCTGTCTTTGATCATTCCCTCTCTTGATTTTCTTCAAAGGCTTCATTTGTTCTTGATTTCTAATGAATTCTTCTTCCATGAAAAGATAGTCTTTAATTCTAACTTCAAAATATTGACTGGCACTAAGTGTGAGGTGTCACCAGTGGCAGCTTGCTCACAGCATCTGGTCCCTTTGCTTTCTTCTTTTTCCCCACTCTAGTTGGTATAGGAGGTTCAGATTTCATTTTCTTATCCTTGTCATCTGTTTTTGCCATTACCAAGGCCATGACTACCACTTTGACCTATTTTGCTTCGACCACTCGAATCCTAGGTGCTAACAATTTCATTTTATTACATTTAATTCATGATCTAGTAGTAAAGATGAGGCTTGTATAAAAATAGTTATATGACATGGTTTTTAAAAAAAACTCTTAAGGCACGCCTGGGTGGCTCAGTGGTTGAATATCTGCCTCAGGCTCAGGGCAGGATCCTGGGGTCCTGGGATCAAGTCCCACATTGGGCTCCTTGTGGAGAGCCTGCTTTTCCATCTGCCTATGCCTCTGCCTCTCTCTGTGTGTCTCTCATAAATAAATCTTAAAAAAAAAAAAACAACTCTGTACAGGAAGGAAGAAAAAAATTATGGGGATAATCTCTTAAAATATTTTTTAAATGTTTTAAAAGACCTGAAATGGGTATAATTATTAAAACAGATAATAAGAACTATCTCGAAGCAATGGTCATTTCTAATAACTTCCACTTCATACTTATTAACAGCTATTATACTTTCTGTTCATGATTCTCTATCCATAAGGCTTATCTTGCTTTTTTGTTCTGTATCTACTATATTCTTTACATTCTAACATCTGTAACACTTGTTATACTATCTTTTAATAAGTACTCTTTAATCAAAGTACCAGATAGTGTAATTATTAATTGTGAAATTTAATTTGCCCAGCACGCAAATGAAATATCCAAAAGTGAATACTTAAAATTTGCTAAATTGTTTCTCTGAGTATATAAAAAGAATTTTTAAGATATAATCTTTTATGTAAATCATCTTTATCAGACTATCGGACAGTTAAAAAGTAAATGGATAGAAGAAATTCCACTTTAATCCTTCCAGCTAACACTGTATGAGATAGTCTGTTGAAACCTAGGAATTGGACTAGTATTGCCATTCAACAACATAGCCAAAGAGGAGATTCAACCAGCATATAAGCTGGAAAAAGTGAAATCAAATAGAAGTCACTAGACTTGCTGACAAATATGTGGAAAGATTTCTCTACTTTCAAGAATGAGTGAGCAAAAACAAGCGCAAACTGAGGGCCTATGAGAATATGCTACAGAAACTAAAAAGGGAACTATCATTCCTACTAGTTAGATCATTGAATATGATTTACTATAGGAACCAAAATAAAATTCTAGAAAACTTCTTGACATCCTCAAATGTCAAAAGACATTGACTCTATAAAATCTACACTGGAGGCAACAAAAGAGGAATTTACTTTTCAGGAAACCAAATCAGTGCTACTGATTATAAACTTAGAGATGGACACAAGGAGAG
Organism: Canis lupus dingo; assembly: GCF_003254725.2. NCBI lineage: Eukaryota > Metazoa > Chordata > Mammalia > Carnivora > Canidae > Canis > Canis lupus. The sequence continues at coordinate 32,867,684 of NC_064256.1, read as the reverse complement.
GAAAATACAGAAGTCAGAGAAGTGGTAGCTGAACAAAAAAATTGTAATTTCCTTCAAGGAGGAATTCAGAGTCATTGTATAATAGGAATAATTGAAGAATTTCTCCATAACTAGAAAGAGACATTTACATGAGCATGTAACTGCAAATGTTCATGATAAAGATGATTTGTTTTTGCTTGATTAACAAGATAAAGGAAACATACCATGAGACTACAGAGAAGAATAAACAGGCTGCTCACAAAGGAATATATACCAGTATAAATTTAGACCTCTTGTCAATGCTAAACTGAGATTGTCCAAATGCTTTAGCATTTGACCATATTTCCAGACTTTTCAGACAAAAAACATGTGCCCCAATAAGTCTGTGTCCAAGTATGTACAAAGGTAATAGAATGACACTGTCAGGCACAAAAAAGCCAAAAAATATAAATATACATAAATATGTATAAGTTATATATACTTACAAATATGTATGCTATATGTTATATAATACAAGTGATCAAATTCAGTTAATAATCTAAGTAAATAAAATAGCTGTTTTTACCATCTTCAGTGAAAGTTAGATAAGCAATTTTTCAGAGTTTTTCAAGAGAAAATTTAAGCATATATATTGAAAATGGTAATTTCAAAATTGATTATCTTCCCAAAAGAAATTAATGTTTTCATTCTGATACAGGTAGTAACAGATGTTTCTCTGAGAGATATTAAAATACACACACAGAGAAACATATACAGAATTACACACATACACATATACTTACAAATACACACAAGCACAATTAAGAACACAAACATATGTATAACTTTTCTTCATTCTGTTAAAGGGACCCACATAGGAAGAGGAAAACATACTGAAAATAAATCCATATTTGACTTATGATTACCTATGAGTGATGGAATAATGGGTGGTTTTCCATTATATTTTACTAGATTTACCAAATTGCCTTTAATAAACACGTATCCTTTTTCTCTAGTTAATAAAAATATATTACCCCAAAACTTTGCCTAACATACCAATGATTTTTTTTTGTATAATTTTAGGTAATTCTTGTCTATTTACTCTTTCATTCAGTTGTTCATTTGTTTGTTGAGTTGTTTATTATAGAGTAATAAGCACCTTCCATGTGCTAGCCATGTATTTAAGTACTCGGGTTACAGAAAACAGAAAAATACAGTTTCTTTCCTCATGGAGAGCCCATTGGAACACAATGCCCCAAATAATATAATTACAACATTTGAGGAAAGATCCAGTTTTTTATGAAGGATCAGAATAGATTTAATTTGGATTTAGCTAACCAAGCAAGGCTTCCTAAAGGAAATATATAAACAAAAATCTGAAGGATCAGTTGGAGTTAGCCTGACTTGGGAAAACATCTTTACTTAAAAGGAAGAAGAAAGGATGAAAGAGAAAGAAAGAAAAAAAGACAGACAGACCAGCGTTGCTATTGTTATACTGAAATGTTCATATGTACTTCACTTTCCATCATGCCATTTTACCCACTATTTAAAAATTCTTTTAACTAAATTATTTTTAATGGCTTTCACAATGTTGGTTTAGTTTGAGTACTATGATCCTATTCACCCTAGACACTGACTAAAAAGTTAGTATTATAAAGAAAGAATTTCTTCACAGATTATATAAAGCCCCCTAGCACTGGGAGATAGAAGATCTTAAATTGTACTGGTTAACAGGGAAGATAAAGCCAATCAAATTCATTTGCCATTAAGTTTTTATTTCAGTGAATCCCATTTGATACAACTATGTCGTATACTGTCAATGCCCTTTTGTGATCATGGTTAAGCCTTATCCCTGATAGAAATAGTTGAGCAGAAAAGATGGCTATGGTAAAGAAAACAAAATATACTGCCCTTTCCTTAATTATCAGAAGTTATATAAACAATATGCTTTGCCTTTAAATGGAAGAAAAAACCCCACCTCTTAAATTGAATACTATAAAAAATGAGTATTATTACTCATTACAATATAACATAAAATCCCTTTAAATGAATATGTGGCAACCTGGCTGTACAACATACTTTCTTCTCTGTCACTAGCAGCATCATGATCACATGCTCTTCTTGTCCATCCTAGAAATATCTTTACCCAAGAATTCTGTAGGGCCACCAGGTAGTGGCTATATATTAGTCCATTTTTTGGTCCATTCAAGTCCTCACAGGAAACAGACTGAAGACTTCATCTTTCAACAACTGACTGAGTTCAGACAACATTTTTCCCTGGGAACACGGATTTGTTCTTTTCAAAAAGGGGTGGCGTGGTTGCTCTATCTGGCTGCTAAGAATCTACGTGGAAGATAAAGTTTGAAAAGATGTGCCTTGAAAATTAGGTGAGTTAAGTATTGAATAAACTTTTTAAGTTATAGCAAAAAGTATAGCTCTTACAGAATGGATGTAAGCAAAGAATCTACCTTTACAATGTATTTGTTTTCTCCTCCTTTTTATTTTTTTAATTTTTATTTTTAAGAGTTTATTTATTTATTCATGAGAGACACAGAGAGAGAGGCAGAGACACAGGCAGAGGGAGAAGCAGGTTCCATGCAGGGAGCCCAATGTGGGACTTGATCCCAGGACCCCAGGATCATGACCTGAGCCAGAGGCATATGTTCAACCACTGAGCCACCCAGGCACTCTTCTCCTCTTTACTTCTTAGTAGAACAACTACTGAGTGTGTGAGATTATATAACTTCCTAAAAAAAAAAAAAAAAACCTAAAAACTAAATGTTCCCAAAGAATGTACTTGAATGTTACTTTTGTTTTTTTAAAAATGTATCTATATCTATAGACATTAAAAAAATCAAAAGAATTTAATGCTTAAATGTTCTTTTCAAACATACTACAAATGAAAGTCTTAATAGTTCACCTCTGAAACTGAAGTCATTAGAAACACTAAAATCCTATGTGTATATATATATATATATATATATATATATATATATATTTTTTTTTTTTTAAGAGACAGAGGGGTCTTGTGCATGCACATGAGCAAGGGTGGGGGGAGACAGAGAGAAGCTTAAGCATACTCCATGCCCAGTGCAGAACCCAAGGTGTGTGTGTGGGAGACTCAATCTCATGACCCTGAGATCATGACCTGAACAGAAATCAAGAGGCAGACACTTAACCACTTAACCAACTGAGTCATCAAGGCACCCCTAAAATCTTATTTTTTAAAAATATAAATTTATATATCATTTAGGCAAGAAATGTGCCCTATCAAGTCCATTAAATATGAAAATAAGTTCATTTCTTTTCTTGTCTTTGGGATACAAACTCTGATAAATACTAGGATGCTGACATTATGAGAAAGGAACTAATGATCTGAAATGACTCAGTTTTTGGTTTGAATGATTAGGTTGTTTGTCATCCTTATGTTAGTGTGGTTAAAGTCTACTCTTCTACCTGGATTCTTCTAAGCCCGACCAACCCTGTCTATCTGGCAACACTGTTTTCTTAAACATGTAGTGTCATTCTAATTATATAAGGAGGACTTCCTTATTCATATTGAAGGAACATCTAAAAGCAGAGGAAAAAAAGCAAGTCAGGAAAGGTTATCCCTTTTAACCAAGAAAAGAAACTCAATCAATAGGATTTCAATAGTAGACATCAACATACATGAGAACAACACCATGAAACTTTATAAATTAAGTTCGCTTTAAAATTAAAGAAATAATTTTGAGTGAATAGAACTGCCATTATGACAGGATGAATTCTGCTCTGTGTTCTCTGAAAATTTATAGCTAAATAAAAAATACTTTCAGGAAAAATACTTTCAAAGAATATAATTCTTGAGGACTACTGATTTGAATAGCTACAAAAAGTATTCCTCTATATCATATATCTGGTTTTGAGCAAAAACTCTCTAAAGACCAAGGAGAGAACAAGGCAGGACTGATCCAAGCAACTTCTGCTGACAATGGGCTACAGTCCTGGGTTGTCTGGGATACCAGGGCAGGTCTCCTATGCTCTAGAAATACAGGGATCCAAGACAGTGGCTAATGTGGTGTAAGAAATATATGCAAATATATTGCCTGTAACTCCTAGGATGGAATGTTGGCTTCTGGTGTAACAACTTTTAAAAAGTAGTTCCTCTGCATACTTATTAAAGATGTCTGTCAAAGCTAAATAACTTGGCCATTCCATTCATTGATTTTTAAATAAGATGATATCAAGGCTTGGGAATGTGATTTTAGAAAAAGTGTTTTAACTTTTCCAAGCACAAAGGGTTGCATGAGGTCACCAAAGCCACAAAAACAAACTCTGAATCCTGAAAATTGATTCAAAAATAAATCAGATAACCTGTAAGAGCCTTTGAGAGAAGGTGCATATGAATACTCCCCTTGCTGCATCCAAGTTATGAGCCCCTTAAGGCTATAATATCTTTCATTTGATCAACCACAAGTTTGAAAGCTTGGATATCTTCTTGATCCCATTCTTGTGAAGACAGAAAGGAGTATTTATCCACTTGGATATTTACAGCACAGTTCCTTTGGAGAGCGAATAGCACCCCTTTTTTGTGTATGTTCCAGACTTGACCTCCCTTTGGCCTTGGAATTATCTAGTTTGTTTTCCTCTGTAGCCAGGTTCTAAAATATCATATACAGCTGTAGGCAAAGGAAAAGGTTGGTCAAATAGCCCACCCAGAGGTGCCATAATAAATAGAAATGGAACTAATGTATGTAGCATTAAGCAAGGTTTGACTTCATACCACTGTCTCCCAGGAGTCATTAGTATGGCAAGTTGGAAGAAAACAATGAAACAAAACAACATGAAAAACAAACGGGGGGAGAAGCACTCTTTAGGGTCAAATGAAGCTGAGCATCATAAATTTCCTAGTGGCTAGAACTACTAGAAGGAAGAGATTGAGGAACATTGCTGAAGAATGTTGTAGGGATTTTGTTTCCAAAAGGGACCTATGCACCTGTTGATGTGTTTTCCAGGCCCTTGAATGATAACAATTTATGAGGCTATTAATACTAAGCCCAAGATTTATCAGATGTGCTGTTTGTCTTGTGGCCAATATAACCTCATAAAATTTGGGTTGCATTGGGTTAAAATAGAGTGTTCTGCTATTGGAGTTATTCAGAGCATTTAAATCGCTTAATCCTACAAGAACGGTGCATTTAGCCTGCCTATTAGGAGAGTCTTTAGGGATTCCTACCAGTTGCAGAGCCAGGCTGGAGGGGGCAGTCCATTGCTGGATGAGGTAAAATGGAGGCAGCAGGGGAGGAATGTGTCCTGGAGACAAGACGATGTTTCTCTAATCCATCCATGCCAACCACAGCCAGCTGAGCTTGGCGCACTGAGAGCGCACGTGTGTGCTGGGGCTCCAGGAAGGGCTGTTGCCAAGAAAAGAGCACAGTAGAAAGAAACATGAGACAAGCATTGAGGGAGACACTGAGAACGATGTGTAAACAAATTAAGTTCATCAGGTCAGAGACATAATAAACGGTGTGAAGGAAAAAGAAAAAAAAGAGAGAGAGAAAGAAAAAACAAGATCCAGTCAATAAATCCATTCAACAGATGTTTTCACACTGACTGCCAGGGCCTGTCTGCCTGGCTGAGGAGGAGGTGATGGCAGGAGGCCTGTCAATTTGAACTGATTGAAAGAAACAGACCTTTAACCTCAAGAGAAACATCGACTTAGATTCATTTCCTATCTTGATAACAACGTTTTGGATATAGCTCCGGAATTGTTGCAACACAAAGTAGGAGAACAATTCAGCTGCTTTCAAATTGCCAATAAAGCTCAATACTGAAAATTCTATCTTGAATTTATTTAGTAATATTGATAATAAAATTTATGGAAGCCCCCAAATCACCAATTAAATGGCTATGTTTTAATACCTTTCAGTTTTCATATTATGGTACAGAACAATGAATTTTTCATAAATTGAATGGTATAATCTCAATACTATAAAAATTTTTAGTTTATTTAAAGAGCAGTAAATATAATCTCAATGATTTAACAATGTTGATATTCTTCATACTTAAGTTATCAAATCAAAAAGCCAGAGTTTGGAAGCTCCTGGCAGATTCACTTAGTCTGTTCCTCTGTCTCCAAAAAAGACAATCTCTGTGACACAGACAGGCAGTTAGTTTAACTATCAATATTACTCAATGAATATATTTCCTCTCCTTCAAAATAAGGGAATTCATAACCTTTGTGTTACTTTTTTATGCTTCTTTCCTTGTCCATAGTCTGAACAAACATGGAAAACAGTTGAACAGTGATACAGACGATGACCATCTTATGCCAAATAAGGAAACTGATATTCCAAAAGGTTAATAAATTCCTTTTAGGTATAAGGCTAATTTTCTATAATTTTAAAATTTTATATTCCTTTCTGCTTTGATCTATCTGGCTAGCATTTACTCGTTCAAGACTTGATACAAATATCACCTTTCCTTAGAGAGGATTTGCCTTATCCTTCCTGTTACTAACCTAACCCAACTGCTAGCACCCAACATATGCCATTATATGTGATACTTGCATTTCTAACTAGCACTAGGCTTGTTACACCCTAAGTATACAAATGATTCAGTTAGGATTTTAATAAATCTACATACAACATATCTGTACTCAATGCATATTACATGGTTTTATGTCATTATAACTTCCCCTATATATGAGTTAACACTGCATATAAATGTGCAAGTTAGGATTATGAATATGTATTTAGTTATAGACCATAGGCAAAGACTACTCAACTTTTTAAAAATTAATAATAATCTAAAATTAACTTTAAGTTATAGTTAATATATATGTATATGTTGTTACTGCTGTTTTGCTCTAACTGAACCATCAATCAATTGGAAGGCATTTGTCATATGCTCAGGCTTTTAGCACTGACTGATGATAATGATGTCAAGATCTAGTTCTAGTTATAATAGTTTTAACATTTTGACAGGAGTCTAACTCTCTTGTTTTCTTGAGTGTCTCCATCTTCAAAGCTCTGAGGATACAACGGTAAGGTTGACATAGTCCCTTCTTTCATGGAATTTATATTCAGAGGGAATGCAAATGTATAATTATGGCTTGAGGAACTTTCTGTGGGGAAAAGGGGCTTTTCTGCACACCATCTAAAAGAGCATGGGTAAATATATACCTGAATGTCTGAAATTCCCATCCCTTGTCTTTTCTGACTGTAATCTCTTTAACCCTCATCTAACCTAATGCAAAAGACCCTTGACTGATCACCCTATTTCTGAGACGACCCATCCTATTCCTTCCGCAGGAACTCTCTTCCTAAAGCCCTCTGTAAGAAGGAAGTTGATACAAAAGTATCTGAAAGAAACCAAAGTTCAAAGAACTTCTCCAGCCTAGCATTTTGACTCTCTTTGACCTGAGGCCAACTTGCATTCTCAACATTAGGTCTTTTATTCCTTTTCTAGGTTCTACCCAAATCCTATCTACTATATAACAAATATTGTCCCCAGTGCTACATTCTGATTATCATGAGCCCTGGGCACTACTGCCTTTTTTGGTCCCTTCCTCCACAAAAAATATTAAAAATTACATTCTACACTTACATTGGCATACATTGGATTATTATCTCTTACTGTGATATTCATTTTCTCTTTTGATTAAAAAATTAAAATTTAAAACATTCTGTGGGCCCCTTAAAGTATCATGGGTTCTGAGCACAGTATCTACTGTGTCTATGGACACTGTAGACCTGACCATTTGTGTTCCATCCATCTATCTTTTCTGTATCATCTCTCTAGGTCTATGAAGCTGCACATTCAGCAGTCATGTACATCCTCTAAGGAAAATTTTAAATTTTCTGTAGAACTTCTGAAAACTCCTGCATATTAAATGCATATTAAAAGCATATTAAATGTGCTTTCCCTTTCCATTATATTCCCATCACATTGTTTTTCTCTCTCCTTTTCCCTGACATCATCTTTTACATTATTAGAGTTACTGCATGCCATAACCACTTATTGGGCTCATACTCTGTGCCATGCACTTTGCTAGTATGTTGAACCTTTTTTTATGTTTATTGTCTAGTAAGGATAAAGATACTAAATATTTCTAAGTATAATGCAATTAAAAATACAATGAGTGCTGTATAGGATAAATGAAAAGTGCCATGAAATAATATAAAGAAAAATCTGATCTAGAAGGTGAGCGAACTTCCATCTAAGACCGTGATGTTTAATTTGAGATGTGAAGGATAAGTTGAATCAGCCAGGTAAAGAGTGGGGTAAAGCTCTAGATTTGTTGTATGTGTGAGAGAGAAATTATCTTCTAATGTGTAACATTGAAAGCTTTTTGAACTGGGGACCCATTGATTCATATATTTCCATGCAGTGTTTGACATAGAACAGATGTTAATAAATATAAGTTGAGTAAAAAAATAGCAAAGAGATACATAGTTATCCTTAAGATCTCACTATAAGGGTAAGATAAAACAAGAAAGCATATTATAAGCAATTGTAACAGAAAAAACAAGAAATGATGAGTGAAAAATATAAGAAAATAGAGACCAGACAAAACAGTTAGCAAAGGACAATACTCTGAAATTATTTAGTTTTGGAGCCAAGAGATCATGAAGGAAATGAGTAATTTCAGGATTATTTTTCCTTTATGCTTTTATGAGGTTTCCAAACTTTCTACATACCACCCATATTAAAACTTTAATTAAAAAAAACAGTAAGTGTTTTTATAAACAGTCAAAACTTGGACCTAAGAGCAGACATAGGTCGAATATTTTTGAATCTCTACCAAAAAAAGGAGTAAAGAGGAGAGAAATGTTTATTCACTTTCAAAAGAGTTGGCTACAATTATACACTTTACAAATGAAGTATGGTTTTTAATGTATAGGGGGAATCTTGATAATCCAGTAAGGTACCTATTATTATGTTACATATTTGACACCAAAGTATCACAAAATGGTAAGTCACTTTTATTTCAGATAGATACTACTCCTCAACAATAAAAAGCTTCCTGTTTAATGTTGAAAACTGTGATAGTATTTTTCTATTGTAGCTGGAATTGACTGAAGTGCTTCACCAACACTTTTATTTCTATTAGCAATTTTAAGGAGAGAGAGTTTTGTCTGTAGTTATTTTCTATAGTTCTAAGCAAGTATAAAATACATGTTTCTGTTGCATTGTCAGAAAAATAAAACTTTGAAGAGTACAAACCTATTGTTAATAAAAATTAGATGGATATCCAGTTAAACTTTCATCTGTTGATCCCCATTGAAAGAAAATGTGTCATGCCCATTTAGTGAATAATATACTCTCACCCCAAAAAAGCATTTTTTTAAAAGATTTTATTTATTTATTCATGAGAGACAGAGAGAGAGAGAGAGAGGCAGAGACACAGGCAGAGGGAAGAGCAGGCTCCATGCAGGGAGCCTGATGTGGGACTCAATCCCAGGACTCCAAGATCACGCCCAAGGCCTAAGGCAGGTGTAAACCACTGAGCCACCCAGGAATTCCAAAAAAAGAATTTTTGATTAAAATATCTTTTAAATACATTATATTGAGTCTGTTTCTTAACATACATTAGTTTTTCTTTTTTTCAGGTGATTTAATTGGGGATTTGGTTTTGATTGGTTACTTTGTCAGACTGTCATTCCGGAAAATTCTCTCCGGTAACTGAAATGTGTAAGACAACCTTTTCTTATATGAAGTGAGTGGTCTAAGGCCACTATACCCAAACATCATCGGTCTCCTCTGACTGATAAAAATTGTAAATTACTTTCACAAAGGAGTTATTATGCACCTATTTTATAAATTTTTCAGTGATGCCTAATAAGACATCAATGTTATTAAGGCCCAGGCCTTTCTAATCATGGGGGGGAAGGCATTGCTATCTATTTGAAAGTGGGTAGGAAAAGCCTTGAAGTTCTCTATATGACAAGTACAATGTTCTTCCTTAGAGTAAAATATTTATTTCGGGGTAGCTTGCTAATGGAGATTATGAGGTAATAAAGCCCCTAGGCAGAGGCAACTTCAAGGCTCTATTTTTTTTTGTAACAGCAGTGATTTTTGGTTATGTTTCTGTCTGGTTTTGTTTTGATTTCTTATTGCCATTGCTTAGGGACCTATTTTATGGCTTCTGTGTTTTCACTTTGTTCTGGATGGTTACATTTGCTTCCAGACATGTGGGTGGCTGCTAATTATGTGTTCTAATCAATATCATTATGCAATTTCAGCAAGAGCAAATACAAAAATAAAAATTTATAGTGTTTAATCTTTGAAATAATCATTGAAATAAATTGGAATTATTTGAACTAGTTTAATAAAAAATATGACCTAAAAGAAAAAAAGATCATGGGAAAATAATATTATTTTTAAAAGTTAAAATTCCATTTCCAAGGCCATTTCTTTAAAAAATATATGTTCCTTCTTTTTTGGCATTATGTGAAAATTGAATTTTCTTCTTTGGTTCACAGTGTTCTGAACTTCAGAAGTCTTGTTTTTTCAGAAAATTAGAATCATAGATATCCCAGGAGCTTATCTTATAAAATGCTAAGCAAGGGCTGGTGGAAGTTTACATGTTGTAAAGTCTTTGTATTATTCAGGATCGGTGTATAAATACTGGTTAACTTTAGACTTTTTAAAACTAAATATGCATGTTAATAACTTAAAATTAGTTATTAAAAATGATGTGCATAACTTTAAACTGAACGAAAAGTTTTGAAAAAGAGAAAGCAAAACCCTTCTGCACTGCTGTTGGGAATACAAACTGGTACAGCCACTCTGGAAAACAGTATGAAGGTATCTCAAAAAGTGAAAAATAGAGCTACCCTATAATCCAGCAACCCCACTACTAGGTATTTACCCAAAGAATACAAAAATATGAATTCAAAGGGATACATGTACTCGAATGTTTGTAGTAGCATTATCTACAACAGCCAAATCATGAAAACAGCCCAAGTGTCCATCAACTAATAAATTGATAAAGAAGTTGTGGTATGCATATATATATACTATTCAGTCATGACAAAATAAAAGCTTGCCCTTTGTAACAACATGGATGGAGCTAGAGAGTATTATGCTAAACGAAATAAGTCTCAGAGGAAAAAATACCATAAAATTTCATACATATGTGCAATTTAAGAAAAAAAATAAATGACCAAAGGGGGGGGGGGGGAGAGAAGGAAGCAAACCAAGAAACTGACTCTTAACTCTAGAGAATAAACTAGAGGGGAGGTAGGTAGGGGAATGCGTAAAACAGACAATGAATTTAAGGAGTACCTTTGTTGTGATGAACACTGGGTGTTGTGTGGAAGTGTTGAATCACTATATTGTATACCTGAAACTGATATTACACCATATGTTAACTAACTGGAATTTAAATGATATTTTTTAAAAAGAAAAAAATGACAATTTAAATTTATGAAAATAAGTCATATTGATAAAAAAAAAAAAAAGCAAAACCAGGAAGCAATCAACCTAAAATAAAAGGAGAAAAATGATGGAGAAAAAATGGAATACTGAAAAAGCTAACCAACTATAATTCACAAAATGAGATGCTAGAAACAAATCCCTACATATTACTAAACACAGCTAATGGGAGGTACTCAATTAACCAGTTAAAAAATGGAGACAGTCAAAGTGAACTTAAAGGATAGAAAGGCTATATTCTTTGGCAGAGTCAGGTTAGATTAAAAGGTTATATGAAGACATACAAAAAATACTAACTAACAAAAAAAGAAAAAAGAAGAAGGAAGAAGAGGAAAAACCTTCTGCAGCAACATTGAAAAAACAGACAAACTTTAGGGGAAAAATACTAGAGACAAAAAAGGGTACATACAAAATAGTATGAATGTTTGATTAACAACAACAAATTTAAACCTAGCAACATAAGTTCAAAATGTCAAGAGCATAAATTGGAAGGAATATAAAGAAAAAATGGAAAATTCACATAATGGAAGGAAGTCATAACAAACTTTCCACAAAACGACCCAGGTTACAGAAGACTTGAATAACACAATTCTGTAGCTTGGAGATATATTGAATTTACGACCAATAAAATATATTCTTTCAAGGACATATGTAACAATTACAAACTAAACATACAATAAAGCAAATGTCAACAAGGTTTTTAAAATTAGTGTTTATAACAGAATATTATTTGGTCTTAAAAAGAAACTCTGACATGTGCAACAACATGGATGAACCTTAAAGGCATTATGTTAAGTGAAATAAACCCTCACAAAGGACAAATACTATGTGATTCCACTTATACGACATATCTGGAGTAACTAAATTCATCAAGACAGGATGGTGGCTGCCAGGGGCTGGGAACAGGGGGAAACAGCTATTATGCAAAGGGTAAAGGCCTAATTTGAAAAGATGAAAAAATTCTGGAGACAGATGGTGGTGATGAGTGCACAACAATGTAAATATTCTAAATGTCACTGACTATACACTCAAAAAATGATTAAATGGTAATTTTTTGTTATATTTTAATGGAAAAAAGGAAGAATGTCACAGATCATATACACTAACCACATTATACTTAGAAATGCAAAGTGAGAGATGAAAAGATACACTACACTCTATGAGGATAATAGCATAAAGGCAGTTCTTCAGAAATTATTTCTGGAATGTTTCAGCTGATTCTAAATTTTGTATAGGAGATAAAAGGCAGAGAATAGCCATGTGAATTTTGAACATAAAGAATAATTTGGAGAGATAGGCCCAACCAAATAGCTATACATACTAAAAGTTGAATCATTTAATACAATAAAGTATCAATAGATTATTGAATAGAGTAGAATACATTAGTAGAATAGAGAGCCCAGAAGGAGACCCATGGCTACATGGAAACTCCATATAGAACAAAGATGACCTACAGAGTAGCGGTTAAACAAGGAATTTCAATATGTGATGCTGGGAAAACTGGTAATATGTAATGGGAACAATGAATTTTGATACTTATCTACTACTATATCCAAATAACAATTGAAAGATGTGGAGAATATCATTCTAAATTGGGGAAGGAAAGGAATTAAAATATTTTTATATACCATGGGCCAATAAAATACAAGCCTCTGTGGAAAATAGAAGAGACTGATTAAGTTAGAGTGTACCCTGAGCATCCACTAGGCCCTGAAACTGGGGCCTGCTCTCCCTTCACTGAGGCCTAAAAACTGGGCTGTGGGAGGAGGGCCCAGGGTCCCTCCTCATCCCAAGCACTGACTTTTACAGACCCAAGCACAGAAAGTAGGTATCATTTTAGTTTTTAGCACAAGTTCATAACAACTCAAAGCCATGTGCTACTCAAACCTTGGCCTGGGTCAAGATCACTCAGCCCAGAAGAGAAGACAAGGTAAACTAGGGGCAAAATATTAGCAAATATTTATTGCATAAAGTAATTGTAATGTCTGTATTACATATATAACTCCTAAAAATAAATGGGGACAGAAAAATGGACAAGAAGTATGAACAGGGAATTCCCAGATAACGAAACATTTCATTAAGACAACAAATACATGAACAGAAACCTTAGTGATAATAAAAAAAAAAATGCAAACTAAAACCAAGAATCGATGCCATTTTATACTTATCATATTGACCAAAATTTGAAGTCTGATAATACCAAGCATTAGTGAAAATACAGAGTAAGAGAAACTCATAGACTTGTAGGAGGACAAAATGTTAAAACCACTTCAAAGAACAATCCATTAACATTTGGTAAACGTGAAAATGAACAATAACCCTATAGTAAAAATGGTAAGTGAAAAAGCAAGCAAAGAATGTATATGGAGTCAATTATTTAAGTTTAAAAATATGCGAGTATCATATATTGTTTAAATATGTATATGAATGTAGTAAAAATATAAAGAAAGGCACGTAAAAATTAGCAAATCATAGGAATAGAAGAGATGAAATAGGAGAGAGATATACGGGTACCTTCAATTGTATATTGTATTTCTTACATTGTATAACAATATTGTAATATTATATAATAATGTGACATATACCATATAATATAAATTTTATATAATTATATATAATTATTTTCTATATAAAATATACATTATTTATATATTATAATATGTAATTAAAAATAATATATTGTTTTTATATATTATATTACATATAATATATATTTATTTAAGATGGATGTTATGGATGTTCATTTTTAGAATCTTTATTATTTTCTCTGTGTATAAAAATATCTAAAATAAAATTTTAAAGTTTAATAAGTTGGCACATATAAAACACCAATATTACTGCAACATACAATGGTTTTATTGAAAGGACTAAGTTTTTACATGGAGGAAATAATGATTCATTGGAAAATACAAATAGAATGAGTGAAAGAAAAACAAAAAGTAAAAGTAGATGAGAAAAATAATAAAAATAAATATGAAAAATATTTTTATTAAGTTTAAATATGCTAATTTAGGGGTGCTTGGGTGGCTAAGTTAATTGGACAGCCAACTTGATTTCAGCTCAGGTCATGATCTCAGGATCCTGAGATAGAGCCCTATGTCAGGCTCTGGGCTCAGTGGGGAGTCTGCTTGTGATTTTCTCCTTTCACTCCATCTGTCCCTCCCCCCACTCATGCTTGCTTTCTCTCTAAAATAAATAAATAAATCTTCAAAAAATATGCTACTTTACTTTGAGATCAATATATACTCATAAAATATACATTAATTTGTATCGACTTGCACTAATACAATAATATGTACAATTAAGTATATTTTGTCTCTAAATTTTCAATATATTAAATTAATTTCAATAAAAAAACAATGATAATCAAGGGACAAAAGTGAGAGCAGAAGGATGTAAACTGGGAACTTAAAATGAGGGTTTGGGACACAGAGAGAACAAATTTAAGAGTGCAAAGTTTAGGAAAAATCTAAAGAGACAAAGACAATTAACAGTAATTAATTCTAAATACTGAACTATGATTGCTTTGTTGATTGCTATGTTCTTATTTTGACTGACTTTATTTTCCAAATTGCCCAATAAGCATATACTTTAATTTTATTTTACAAGTTATTTTGAAATGTTTTATTGTAATATCAATATTTTAATTAAATAGGCTAAGGTGCTGTGCATTTGTGTATGTAAAGTAAACAATAACTGGCATTAACTCAGACTTGGACAATGAGAGACTATTAGTTCCAAGCTAATTATGAATAGAAATGTCCATTGCACTGTTATCATCCCAGACCCAAACTCAGAGCCTGGAACAAACAGGAGTTCACTCACTTAATTTTGAGTTTGAAGAATGTATATATTATATCATAGAAATATGACTGCTTCTAAAAAGAGAGAGACAAACCAAAAAACAACACTCAACAAAGGGAATAAACTGATGGTTACCAGATGGGGTAGGTGGGGGGATGGGTGAAATAGGTGAAGGACATTAGGAGTACTCTCATGGCAATGAGCACTGAGTAATGTATAGAATTACTGAATCACTATATTGTACTTCTGAAACTAATATAACACTATGTTAACTATACTGTAATTAAAATTAAAAACTTATTTTTGAAAAAGTAATTAAATATAAAGTAGGAGAAAAAAATGTATAACTGATTCTAGATTTGAGACAAAAATCTGACTCTAATTTATTTGATTGAGCTGGTAAGTCAACACAATTTTTAAATGTAATTGAAATTTCTTGTTTCTCTTCACAGTGTGTCACAAGACTCTGGTAAATTCTTCAACAACTTTAGGTGATTAAGATATCCTCTTATTTTGTTTTAACTGACCAATGTATTGTAATAATTATTTTATCATATTAAAGTCAAAGTTAGAATAGGGTGATTGAAATGAAGTTTCAGAGAAAGTCTACTCTTCTGGATATGTTACTGGGTATGTACAAGTAATTCAGTATTATCTTAGGACCTTAAAGTAAGGGTGAGACATTAGTTGATAGCACTTGGCTAAACAGCGGGACAGTGAGGAATAGAGCACAAATATGGTGCCTGCAAGCAGTGGTCTCCAAAGTAAGGCGTACACGCCAATCTGGTGGGGCACAAGAGAAAATAGTAGAGCTTCTACTGATATATAGTTTTTAAATAAAAATACAAAAGTTAAATAAACTATACAATACTTGATACATGGGGATGACACTAGCATTTACACCAGTCCCTGCATCAAAGGTCACATAGCATAAACTCTGTAAAATATCCTAACATAGAAGGGGAGTCTAATTTCACACCTTAATAGACAGCTACAATAATCAAGACAGTATGGTCCTGGCATAAGGATAGACATATAAATCAATGGAATTGAACTGAAGATCCAGAAATAAATCCTTATATTTATGGTCAATTGATTTTCACCAAAGGTACCAGGAGAATCCAATGGAGATAGAATAGTCCTTCACCAAATAGATTCAACCACATATCCACATGCAAAAGAATGAAATCGAACTTCTTTTCTCATACCATAGACAAAAATTAACTCCAAAGGGATCATAGAATCAAATATAAAAGCTAAAATTGTAAAATTATTTTAAGAAATACAGGAGTAAATCTTGTTAGATGTAAGACCAAAAGAAAAAGTGATCCTCAAAGTAAATAAATTAAGATATAATTAGAGGTAAAAAACTTTGCTTCAAAAGGACTCCATCAAGTAAACAGATAATCCAAA
Organism: Canis lupus dingo; assembly: GCF_003254725.2. Classification (NCBI taxonomy): domain Eukaryota; kingdom Metazoa; phylum Chordata; class Mammalia; order Carnivora; family Canidae; genus Canis; species Canis lupus. The sequence goes on along the minus strand of NC_064256.1, from coordinate 32,851,088 downwards.
AATCAGAGAAAATATTTGCAAACCATATACCTGATAAGAGATTTGTACCCAGCATATATAAAGATATGCCTCAACAACAACAACAAAAACAACCCAATTCAAAAATTAAGTAAATTTTCTTTTTTTTTTCTAAATTTTATTTATTTGAGAAAGACACAGAGCAAGCACAAGGCAAGAAGAGCAGAGGAAGAGGGAGAAGAAGTATACCTGCTGAGCAGGGAGGCCAACGCTATTCCATCCCAGGACCCCCAGATCAAGACCTGAGTCAAAAGCAGACGCTTAGCCAACTGAGTCACTCAGGCACCCCAGTAAATTTTCTAAATAAACATTTCTCTAAAAGAGATATACAAACGGCCAATAAGCACATGAAAAGGTATTCAACATCATTAGCTATCAGGGATTTGCAAATCAAAAGCACAATGAGTAATAACTTCACACCAACTACATTGGGTTTATAATAAAAAAGATACATAATAGCAACTGTTGGTGAGAATGTAGAGAAATTGGAACTTTCACACACTTGGTGAAAAGGTACTATGACGTAGCCACTTTGGCCAAGAGTTTGGTGGTTTCTCCAAAAGTTAAACAATGAGCTAACACATGACCTAGCAATTTCAATAATATGTATATACCTAAGAGAAATAAAATGTATGTCTCACAAAAATTTAAAACATGAATGTTCACAACAGCACTAGTCATAATAATATAGAAATCAGATTATTGGCAAAGGAAAAAAAGAGCACAGACAGAGGTCTCAGAAGCATTTGAAACTAGAGGTGTCAGCATCTCTGCTAACAAACCTGCTAACAAACAGGTAGGTTTGTTAGCAGTCCTGGTGGTCAAAGGAGCACAGCTACCCTGGGAAGCTGCAGGTCAAGAAGCAAAAAGCTGTTCCTGCTGAGCCAGGTCCCCTTGACTCAGAGTCCCTACCACCAGCTGAGAAGGGTCTGTTCTCAAAGTGCAAATAGAAGTTTTTTGAAGGAATCCTAGTAGCTCCAATGCCATGTCCCATGGGCAGGGCCCATGCAGGTTGTGTATGAAGTCTCACATATCTCAGAAATATCAGGGAGAACTGCATAGTTACACAAAGAAAAGTAAAGTGCCAGAAAGAGACATCTGTGCTGCATTGTAAACATCCAATTTCAGTGTGACCTGTCATTTCAGGTCCTGACCAAGTGGTCAGGCCTCCCATGTGGAACTCGATGCCAGACAAGACAAAGACACCAGCTCCTCCATAAGTCCCTAAGACAGAGGAGGCAAAACTTCTACTTCCCTTTAAATGATTAAACAGACCAAGGCGAAATGAGGCAGTACTTGTAGGCATTTCTAAAAGATAAAAACAATGGATAGGTAATCCACATTGGCAAAGTAGAGATATAAAAATCTTTAGCCTGGGAAATACAAATCAAAAGCCTCGACCATTGTTCCAGGCCAGAGTCAAGCATGAGGATCCTGGCTCACCAGAAGGCCTAGGCCCCAACGCAGAGACCCAGGAAGAAGGTGCCTCTTCTGTAGGAGTCTACTGACCCTTCTCATCAGAGTCATATTTGTTACATTTGAGGGATTTCTGAGGCTGAAAATAAACATAAAAGGATATTTTTGCTAGACCTTGGGCCAACAGTAGTCCCGACGGTGGATTTGGAATTATCTCTCACAATTAGACCATTTTCAGAGACCCTGGAAGTAATGAAAAAGCATAAGCTGCTTATGTCTTCAGCTTCATAGATGCTGAAAAATGGTTGAGTGCACCTGGCAGGCAGAGCAGACTCCCTAGTGAGGGAACCGTAACAAGCAACCACCTAGACCTGGGCCGTGGTGCTGCGGTCACCTCCTAGCAGTGAGGCCCGGGAATCATTACACACTATTTACGTAGCCCAAAGCGCTGCTCTTTAATGATCTTTGAGGTTGGTCTGAGGTGCCCTGGCACAGGCCTGAGCGGCCCTTGGAAAACTCCAGCAGAGGCCCCCACCCAGATGCCCACCAGGCTTGCATGCCTCCTGTGGGTGGAGGAGCTGGTTCCAGGTTCCCACAGCTGGTTCCGTCTCTCACCACCTACCTCTGATGCAAAAAGAATTCACAACCACATTTCTAGAGAAATTATAAAACAGGTTTCCTTTCACAGCCAAGCTTCTTCGACATGGCAGTTGCATCTTGGGAAAAGGTAAAATGTTTTTCCAGCTGTCAACACTGTGTTCATCCTATCCTTTAGCCCCATTCTTGCAAAATCCTGGCTTTCTCGCTGGGCTCACTAGTTATGCCCTATGGGGTTCTACAGCTCCTTGGAAACCACAGAGAGGCACTCAGCTTGGACCTCACTCCTGTAACTGTAGGAAGAGCTGCTGCTGAGCAGCTGCCCCAACCAACTTCCAGCCCTCCAACACCAACAATGCCATCTGCACAAGCTTCCCTTCCCAACACTGAAGCACAGGGTACACCGCACCTGTAATGTTTTGTTGTCTTGTACTCTAATTTTATCCTTCACAAGTTTTATTACTGAAGAAATACAAACTTCTGCCTCCTCCAACACTCCTTACTCTGTCTAGCCCAGCAGAGGTACCAAGTAGGTGAAGTCTTGGTTGCATCCTCATCCAAGTCCAGGCTGAGCCTGGAACAAATGATACACTTAAGATTTCCAGTCCACATAGCATCTACCAGGTGGTGAGGAAGTAGGTTCCGCCTTCCTTGTGCTGGATGTACTAGTACCTCTGGCCAAGACACCAAGCTCTGCCCGGTCACAACAGCTCAGGTCGCCCCCCAGTACTACCCCAAGGTGACTTCCCCAGGGATGACAACGGCATGTGGCTTGCAACACTAGCACATAGTCCTTCTCCACCAAGATCTCAGCAAACCACACCACAGGGCTACAGAGAACACTTTCTGGTTCATGGGGGGAAACACCTCCAGGTGGTCAAAAGGTACAAACTTTCAGAGCACCTGCCTGGGTGGCTCAGGTGTTAAGGGTCAGACTTGATTTCTGCTCAGGTCATGATCTCAGGGTCAAGATACACCCCACCTTCCATCAGCAGAGTCTTCTTGAGATTCTCTCTCTGCCTCTCCCTCTGCCCCAACCCCCTTTCTAAAAAATAAATACATAAATCTTTAAAAAAAAAAGTACAAGCTTTCAGTAAGTCCTAGAGATGCAATGTACAGCATGATGACTATAGTTAATAATACTGTATTACATATTCTAAAGAAAAGAGTAATGAAATGCTGATGCTACAGTATGGATGAATCCTTGAAAAAATTATACTAAGTGAAAGAGGACAGTCACAAAAGACCATGTATCATACAATTCCATTTATGTAAAATGTCCAAGATAGACAAATTTTCTTTTATGGAGACAGAAAGTAGATACACAGTTCCCTAGATTAGGGGTAGGGCAGTGGGGAGTTACTGCAGATGGGTATAGAGTTTCTTTTGAGGGTGATGAAAATATTCTAAAATTGACTGTGTTGATGGTTGTATAGCTGTGTGAATATATTAAAAAGCATAGGATTGTACACTTGAAGTGACTCATCCATATGATATGTGAATTATATCTCAGTAAAGTTGTTAAAAAATAACACTATTTTTACCATAGTGCAAAAGGTTTCTATCCTGTTAACTCACAAGATAAAATTTATTTACAAATAATCTTTACTTCACTTTTATCTCACTGTTCTTCATTTCTCCTTTTGTGCATATTCTCTTGACACATATAATACACTGATGTGGTGGTACACTTATATAATTTGGAAAGATATATTTTTATATCTGTTTATATATATAATGTTTCTATACATAAGAACCTGCTAAAATATTTGTATTTCTTGTGACTAAAAAAAGGGTGATCATAAGAGTTGAAGAGCACAGCCCTCCTTTTTAAAGTAAAAATTGGGTAAGAATGAGAGTACCTTTAACAGAAATGTTAAGACTGTTTATTATTCCCCTTCTCCCATAGCAATGGGCAGGATTTCTGAATTCTAGTGTGTGAGAGTGGCATCCAGTCCAGGAGAAGCTGGAATAACAAATCTATGCTCAACAACAACAAGAAAGCACTCACTATTTCTATACTAACCTTCCAGGTCCTAGTGGTGGCCCCTTGTAGCAGAGGTCAGGCTCCAGGTAGATAAATTATTGCTCCCACGTACTCACTGGTTGCTTCCAGTGAGGCCAGGTCAGTCTCACTCCCTTCTTCTCAGGTTCTTCTCATTCCAAACAAGAGTCTTTGCTTAGCATATTTTTCATGCCATCAAACAATATACAAAAAGGTACAAAGGAAAGGTAAAATTTTATATGTCAAATATTATCCTCATTTTCAAGTCATGAGGAATCTATAAACAACAATATGAGTCACAAAGGCAGAGCTGTTGGTTGCTGAGCACTACAAAGTTTCCAGGTAAAGCATCACCAGCAGAATCAGAGGGAACTGTTATCAAGTGCAACCAGCACTTATATACGTGTGCAGTGTGTGGTTAAACCGTCAATCTGGATTGAGGCTTAGAGATGTCTTTTAATACTATAAAACTGAACCTATTTAACAGTATTGTCCCTCAATTAGATAGAATATTGGTAAAAGTTACTACACATATTCAGATATGTAAATTGCTTCTGATGCATTTATAGATACAAGAGTTTTGGGGGAAAATAAATTACTAATTTGGTTGCACTTTGCATTTATATCTGTGGTTCCTTTAGAAATGTTTAAGATCCAACTACTTTGGAGTGCCCTTAGAAAATGACTGGTTTAAATCAGTGGGGATTTTACTCTACTACAGAATACAAAAGAAACCACATTTGAATTTTGAAATTAAATAAATAGCTAGTCCATAATGAGTAATTTCTTTCACAATAAAAAAGTAAAGAAAACAAGTTATATTTTTGTTCGTTTGCTTTTTAGCTTCTACATTTTCACAATTGCCTGTAGAAAAAAAAATTTCAAGAGAATAGATTGAAATTATTTTAATTACATAACAGCCCAGAGGAAAATCAAATTGTGCAATGGCCTAGACTAGCACCCTCTGTCTGGTTGATAGCCAATGAACAGTGCAGCATGAACAATAGAGCGCTGGTCTAGAAATAATAGCCTGAAGATAAAGGGAGAAAAATAGGGGTTTCTTTTGACTATGATGAATCTCTCGAGCATTTCCTTTATTCCTCCCCTTTGATAATTAGAGTCCAGATATAAAACAAATCATAATGAGAGGGATGACAAGCAATATAAATCATTGCTATTTAAGACACATAAATTAGATGGGTTTATCTTGAATAAGTGTTCTTAGCCTAGGTTCTCTGGAAGAATTCTAGTGGATATAAAGCCTCTGCTCTGAAATTGTGTGCAAAGTTGTATAAGGACAGGCATCTGTGAATTTTCTGGAGATAGTCTGTAGCTTTCATTAAAGAAGTCCTTAATTTTAAAAGTTGTTATGAAACACAGCTCTAAAAAAATGCAGTAAGTGGCCTTAATAATATCCCACTAAAATAATAATAATAATAATAATAATAATAATAATAATATCTCACTAATTACAACTTTTAGGTTTTCTAATTAATAAACCAGTTTTATGTCCTGAATGGATTTTTTAAAAACCCATGTGTTTAAACATATAACAAGGTGAATCAAGTAAGTAGGGTGAGAACTCCTATAGGATCAAGCATTTAAGTTTTATACCTTTATCTCTCAACCCAAGAAAATATCTTACCAAACTCAACATTAGGAGATCACCATATTTCACTACCAGTCTCCAAATCCAATTGCTTGTATGCAAATTACCAATTGTCATGTTTTAGAAAATGTGTGATTTTATGTCCATTTCACCCTGTCTCCCAAAGCATGCATGTGTCAAAGGCAAGATATTCCAGTTTGTTTTGTTTTGGTTTGGTTTGTTTTTTTGTCATCAAACTAGAAGCCAGTTACTGATAGCTCCCTGCTAAAATGTTTGGCTAACAAAAAAAAAAAAAAAAAAAAGAGAGAAAGAATATTGTTTAACCTGTATTCCTTCTGGCATTTAACCACAAGCATCCTCTCAATACAGAAAACTTTCCTCTTAAAATAGACAAGTGTTTGAGGAAGCACACAGCTCAACTTGTAGCATATAAGAAAACATCTTAAATAAACACTCGTCTCTATAAGTTGGAATTGAATATTGCTGTTTCCTCACAATCCAGACCTTTAACAATAATCCTAGGATACATTTGCTAATAAACGTAGTAAAATACACCTCAAAACACTTTAATTTTTGGAAGGAAGACTTTGTAAATATTTCCTCAAACCTAAAAAAATAAATATCACAAAAAGGCATTGTAATTTAAACACTTCGGTAATTATTTCTTGACTTTGGTGGAATTTAATGAATTAATTAATCTGCTCACTCAATCACTATATTAAGAATCTATTAGATGTTGAGCATCATGTTAGAAACCAGAAGATACAATGATAAACAAAATGGATACAGTCATTCCCCTGTGGAGTTTATAGTCTAGTGAGAGGGCCAAATAGTCATCAGTTCTGCACAAATAAATATAGAGGAGTAAGCTTTACTTGACTCTCTTATAGAGGGTAAGTAAAGCTTCTCCAAGGAAGGGATATTCAAACCAAAAGATAAAGAATGAGAAGGATTTAAGTTGACAGAGGAAGAATAATGTTCCATGTGGAGGTAACAGCATGTTTAGAGTACATCTGGTGGTAGGGCACCTGGAAGGTACCATGGAACAGGTGCAGGTCAGCATGGATATTTATAATGAGAGGAGTCTACAGGAGCATGTAGAGTGAGATTACACAGAATTTGCATCCTATCTAAAGAGGCTGATTCCTAATCCTAAAAACAATGGCAAGCCAATGAATAGTTTTAAACTCCCAAGAGTTTCGGCCTAGAGATTGGACATTTAGTGGGGCTGATAAAAACAGATTCATATTTCAAAATGATCATTCCAGAATAACCTACATTTTATTTAGGATGGAGAACTTAATATTCATGCACCTTCCTAAGCAAACTAAAGTTATTAGAGAGAGCATGAGACTCAGAGTGAAAACTGCTAGGTTTGTAGTCCAACCCTATCATTTTATAAATGTGAATATTAGGGGAAATTTACATAACCTCTCAGAGCACCTTTATAAAATGAAATAATAATGTGTGTCAGATGACTATTTTTTTAAATTAAAATTGACTCTCTATTAGCAAGATAACAGACTTATCTCTGGTCTCATGACTGCTGTCACAGTCTCAAAGTTGTTCAACAATGTTTGTCTACTTCAGCAACCATCAAATACAGTGCTTCTCAGATTCCATGCTTGTTTAGCTCCTTTGCCAGAGTTATACACATTATTTTTCTTACGTATATTTTTAGTGTTTTACTAAGATTTTATATTAGTAAACCTTCTTGTATTAAGGCCCTGCATAGTTATCAGTATAACAAGATAAAGTTTGTAAATCTATTGTGGTGTCTCTTGTATCTTTTAACCACTGGTTTCTAAAATATTCCTGGTCTTAACCCTCAGGGGTCAGTATCTGCTATCAGCTCACATATCATGCTTATCACAATACTGTTAACCTTACAACACTGTTTTAATTAATAACTTAGCCCACAGTAACAAAAGGTGTGCAGATTTTGCTGAGTGGCCTCACTTGCTGCCATAAATTGTCGACCTCTACCAAGAGACAAATTTTCCTTTATTAGTCTCACTTCTCACGATTATTTCTAAAGGCTATTCTCCACTGACTGGGCATATCAAACTCTTCAGTTTTGCTATACAACTTGCATTGTTTTAGCGTCAACTTAGATTAACTTCAGCTACCTGATTTTAGTTGTGCTCATCAAATGGAAAAATGTGTTTCTTATTACAATGGGATATCCTTTAGGTCTCTGATTTTCTTCAAAATATTTTATAGTTTCTGAAAGAGCATAGTGGTTAAGGAGTATGGAATCTAGAACTAGATGGCTTGGATTTGAACTCCAGCTCTGTCACTTGTTTGTTGTGTCATTTTGGAAAAATTAATTAAATTCTCTAGAATGAAGATGATAGTATCACCCATGTCATAAGATTCTCGTAAGTGTTGAATTGGTATATTAATATACTCATTTTATAATGTTGCTTGGCATACATTGAGCATTATGTAATGTTAATTATAGTTACAGTGGTTGCCATCGATATACCAGAGTTTATCAGCAATAATAGATGTTGTTTGCAATTAATTATTTAAACAAATAATGTGGGGTAATAATAGGGCAATATTAATTGCACTTTTGTTAAAACTCTCAATTAAAAATACTGAATCAGGATAGCATTTTGTTAATATTCTGATGGTTTATAAAAAGCCTTTCCAGGTGTAGCTTGAAATAACAAACTAGTATTTAAATTGGTACGATGATCATATTGCCTGTGGTAAGAATTTTTCCCAGGTTTCTTCTTACAACCCATCTTCAGTAATTCTGTCTTCTCTGAGATTGTCTATTTGTTACACTTCACTGCATTTAAAATGTTTATTGATCTGTATTTATCCATTTCTACTTCCATGGATACAGATCAATAGATTTCGTCTTACAATCCAAAAGGGGTAGGATGCCTGGGTAGCTCAGTGGTTGAGCATCTGCCTTTGGCTCAGGGCCTGATCCTAGGGTCCAGAGATTGAGTCCCACATCCAGCTCCCTGCATGGAGCCTGCTTCTCCCTCTGCTTATCTCTCTGACTCTCTCTCTGTGTCTCTCATGAATAAATAAATAAAATCTTTATACAAAATATAAAAGATGTAAAATAAAACCCAAAAGGGGATAGAGCTATACCTTAATATTAGCAAAAAGAATCTTGCAATATATAAAAAGAAAAAATGAAAAAAAGAAGATATAAAAAGAAAAAATATATAATATAGACATTAGACAATTCTTAAAATTTCAGTTTATGATCCTATCCGGTATTATTTGGTTTTAGTACAACAGATTTAATTTTGAATAGAGTGAGCAGGGACCATGTAAATTTCACTAAAATAACTTCCTGGCTTACATGAATGAATATGTTAAATATGTTATTTTATCTCTCTGAAAAATATAAAATAATATTATAATGTATATTTATGTACATATTATTCACAAAGTATCAAAATTGCTAATGAAAATAATAATAAAGTAAATCAGAAATTGTGCAATAAATATGAATAAGATTTCAAATGGTTATATTCAATTATCACTGAACTTACTATATTTGAATGACTACATGTCAATAAACATGCAATACCTATCATTAATGGTGTGACTTTTTATCTGCTGCATTCTTCAACAAAAAAATAAATAATAATTATTTGTTCACAACTTGCTCATAATTTATTCACAACTTAGGAAAAGCTAAAATAGTTCTCATTATTATTAGGTGGCAAGTCTGTCATCAGTTATACCTGGAGATTTTGAACCATGCTTCCTAGAATATAGGGTATGAAGTAAGGTCAATTGGAGGAGGTAGCAATAGATGAGAGAGGAGAAGAAAACTTTTGAAAGTGTATGTTAACCATATTTAAGGAGTTTTAACTTCACTTTGAAGGCAGTAAGTACTCATTGACATGTTTTAGAAGGTGAAAGAGTATGCTTATATTTGCATTCATGGAGGACCTCATACTTCATTTTAGTTGAATGGAAATGGGAAGACTGATGGCAGAGCTGATGAGTCATGACCAGTAGCCATTGAGTGAGACACAGATCCTTCATCCTGCCTACCCAATTGTCCCTAAATCTGTTGGACATTTGCTTTGGTTGGTATGAGTTTGCTTTGTGATTGTTGAAGGAAAAAAGAGGAATTCTTGTGGGTTATGAGAGAAAATATGGGACAAGATGAGGAATGGAGAGGAACAAACAAGTCTGCCCTCATTTAGCCCCACTGAATGGTTATTTCAGGCTTTCAGGCCAGGCTTTCAGTTAAAAAGGCCAGGCTTTCAGTTAAAAGGTGAAAGACCTGTTTTTGTACGATATTTAAGGTATAAGCACTGTTCGTTTATGCCTCCTGTGACAAAATGGGTCATAGAGTTTTAAAGAGGGCATTTTCTCATTTCTGGCAGAAGAAATCATTGTAGACTAAAGGAAATGAAGGGGCATTTGACACTTTAATGATTAGAGAGCTTTGAGAACCTGGGATGCGGCAACCGAAATCTGGGCAGTGGTGGTGGTCATGGCAGATCATGGCAGGAGCTGATGGCTCTCAAGTGAGCACAGACTCATTCCTGAACTCTTAAGTACTAGAGGGCATTGAATCAGGCTCTTGTTCCAGAGTTATGTAGTTGGGGACTATCATGACAGCAGAAGGTGGGTAATTGATGCAAATGTGACCTAATTTACTAACTGGCCAACCATAGCAATTACAAATGAACCCAGTGAGTCAGACTACCAGAGACAAGTAAGAGACTCTATAGTAATCCAGTTGACTGACAGTGCTGGGTGGTCAGACACAGTATTGAAGAGATGGAAGATGGAACCTAAGAGATATTTAGAAATAAGAATCAATATAATCTGATGAATTGGGAAAATGTTCCCTACTTGAGGGAAATGGGAAGCAATGATGAAGTGCATGGATTCTGAAATCAAATGGTTTTGGGTTTATCACTTAGTTGTATAATGATAGGCAAGTTACTTTATTGAAACCTCGGTTGTCCCATATTTTGAACTTAAAAATTTTCAATTACAGTAGTATCTATTGCTAGTATCTAAAAGAGACTCTTGTCAAATTTAAATGAGTTGATCCACCTAAAATATTTAGCACAGTGCTAAGCACAATGCTAGTCTAATGCATTCAGAACATATTAAAAATTATTACTAAACTTGCAGAGTATTCAAACAATGAATAAAGGAAATTGTTAATTTTGGAAAGTCCTACTTATATACAAATTTCAAATTTTGAAATAACATTTCAAATGTTATTTATAATTATTAGTCTAAAAATCTTACTTGGTTATATGTATGTACATATGTATAATTGGCTAATGTTCACCATTGAATAGCGATAAAAATGTGCTACATACACTTTTTTTCTATTCCATGTACTCTTTATTGTTATTTAAACTCAAGTCACTTTCTTTATTAGGGGCATAGCCCATAATTTTTCACTTAGCTCATCAAAGAGCAATTGATGTACTTTCAACTTCTGGGCATGAAGGCTAGTCATTCTGTTAGATGAACAGATGTATCATCATTGATACTATCCACCAGTATGCTAATGTTAATAGGCTAATGTTTTGAATACTCAGTCACCTTTAGGCTTTGATTATGCACAAAATTTTCCTACCAGAATGTGTATATTTGTGTATATACATGTGTATATGTATGTGCATTTGTGTACATCTGTGCATGTATGTGTGTATATATAAGTATGGGAAAATAATGCTAATGTTTTGAATACTTAATCACCTTTAGGCTTTGATTATGCACAAATTTTTCCTACCAGAATGTGTATATTTGTGTATATACATGTGTATATGTGTGTGCATTTGTGTACATCTGTGCATGTGTGTATATATAAGTATGGGAAAATAATCTCTTGGAAATGACATCATAAACTTACATTCAAGATTTCAAATAAGTAGATACAAAAGAAACATAAGATGAAACATTAACAAATAATGCTCACAAATAATCAAAATCCTTCTCCCTTGATACTTCTCAGGAGACAGCGCTATGTGTAGGAGGGCCTTGACAAAACTGAAGTCTTGGGATGGAGTAAGAAATAGAATCACAAAGGAAGGTGCCCTATTATTTGCATGATAATCCCTGAAATTCCCCTATTTGCTTCTAAAATTATGAGGAGAAGAATGAGTCTCTTTTGTCCATCATTAAGTACCCTAGTCACAAACACAAATATAACACAGTGCTCAATAAATATTTGTGAATTAAGCTATAGTATATGGGGTTCTCAAAACTTGAAGGATAGTTTAAATTTTAGTCTAGTTCTTACAAGATATCGTGTAAGACAGATATAACTTAACCCATTTTATGAATGAGAAAGTTGTTCTCTAATATGAAAGGGGTTTGTTCATGATATATAGCAATTAAGTATCTGGAATTGAAAACAAGGTCCAGTATCATTCTTTTTGCTTGGTTGGGAGTCTATTTTAACAACTCTGTTATTTAACAACTGTGTTGTTTTCTTAATATTTACAAGTATACACATGTACCTCTGTGTGTGTGTGTGTGTGTGTGTGTGTACAACTAGGGGGTGAGGAAAAAGAGGAAGGAGCATACTTAATATACATTTATTTTTTAAATTAATTTTGTGAGAGTTTCTGTGTTCCACAGTATAACTGGAAGTTGAATTTTCACTGTCAAGTGAGTGACCATACTAGCTGGGATTGTCCTGAAGACAGCAGCTGACCTACACCTCTCACTTCCATCTGACACTCCTTCATGCCTATAGTCTTCCCTCTCAGTACCCCATTCTTAGCTCAAAGTTCTCCTTGTTCAAGATCTCTCACTCCCTGTCTCCCATTACTACAGCTTGTAGACCTCACTGTGACTTCCATTCCCTTCAGCCTTCTTCTGGCTTTATTTCTGTCCTTTTCTAGCATAAACTTCATTATCACCTCAAGCACCCAGAATACTGGTGTTTTTTCAGTGTCTTCCTCGGGATCTGCAACCCTCTCATCAGTCTCACTATGTGCTTCCTTTATTTTTAAATTAATGCTACAGAGCGCTGCTAGGGAAAGCCAGTTACCACAGTAGGTGCCCTTCGTTAAAAATTCAGTCTCCAGCCTCAGCTGGCCTCTCAAGTCAGCTGGATAATCTGTCTCTATGTCCCAAGTCCCCTTCCTCCCTCTTTCCCCTTAGCAGCCCTTCCAAATTCCCATCATTCTCCGTAAACCCTTGACCCCACTCAGCAAATGACCTCACCTTCTATTTCACAAAGGAAATAGAGGCCAACAGACAGCAACTCCCTCAACTTCCTGCCCCCTCCTCTACATTCTTATCAGCACCCACATCCATCCTTACCTCTTTTCCTCATTTTTCAGTTGAAGCAATGTCTCTCCACTTAGCCAAGGCTAATCCCACCACCTGTGATCTGGATTCCATCCCCTCCCGCTCCCTCAGGGACATGCTCCATCAATCATCCCTGCTCCTGTATCTTCAGCCTCTTTTGGTGTACTGGCTCTTTCCCTTCTGCATACAAAAATGCTCCTTTTGCTTCCAACTCAAATACACACACACACACACACACACACACACACACACACATGCACGCACTCCTGTGTGCCCCCCCAACCTCTTCAAGTTACTGCCAGAACTTTCTCTTTTCTTTCTCAGCCAAGCTTCTTAAAAAAGAAAATTTCCTCTGACTTTAAAAGGAATACATGCTCATTTTAGAACATTTGGAGAATAAAAATCTTCAAGAAGAAAGTAATAATTGCCCATAATATACACCACCCGGAGATGACAACTATTAATATTTTGGTTTTAGAATTTTTTTTTAGTTTTGTTTTTCTCTCCCTGTAAAAAAATTGAGTATCACACTGCATAACGGTTTGCATCTTGTTTTTTTTTTTTTTTCACATACTGTGACCATTTTTCCATAGTCTTAATTACTAAATATCTGTTAGTGGTTATTATTGCATTAGATAGATAGATAGATAGATAGATAGATAGATATTGATATATAGATATAACAATTTAAATACCTTTTTTATTAGGCTGTTAGACTGTTTTCAATTCTTCTCTTCTATAAATAATCATAAACATGCTTCCTGAAGACAAACCCATACTTTTTCTCTCCTCCTACTCACTTCTCTGCCTAAGACAATCTGTCTCCTACCCCCTTCACTTGAGATTTCTCTCATTAAAGTTACCCATGATTCTTTACCGATGTTAAAGAGATTTTTCTGGTTTATCTCACTGAGCTTCTTTGAGGTACTTGACATTGTTAATGATTATTTCCTTGAAGTTATCTTCTGCTCTGGCTTCCAAGAAACAATGTCCCTCTTTTCCACTCTTCTAGGTCCTCCCTATCATCCCCTTTGCACATTCTTCCTCCCAGTCTTCCCTTAGAAAATTGGCTTCTCTAGAGCTCCATCCCAGTTCTTGGCTCTATTTCTACACTTTGTTCTTGGGGGTAACCAGTGACTCATCTTTTACTCAATATGCTGCTGGTTTCCAACCTGCACACCCAGTTAAGCTTATCTCCTCTGGGGAGCCTTTTCTACTTCTCAGGTAAGCACTGAATTCTTTTTCCTTTTCTAAGCTTTTGTGGAATCCTATACCTAACTCTATGATAGCATGCATTGCTTTTAATTTAACTGTTGATGGCTTGCCCTTCTATTCCTGGGGATTCTCAACCTCAGTATTATTGACATTAGGGCCAGATAATTCCTTGTTGTGGGGATGTCTTATGTGTTGCAGGATGTTTAGCAGCATCTTTCACATCTATCAACAAGATGTCAGTAGCAACTGATTGTGATCATCAAAAATTTCTGAAGACGTTGTCAAATTCCCGTGAATACAAAATCCACCCTCTAGGTTGCAAACCCCTGGGAGATTTGCAAGGGTAGGACTTGTGTATTCATCACTTTTTCCCATCCCGCTGTCCAGTATATAAATGATATCAAAGAAATGGGCCAAAGTACAAGGTAAAACTGAAAAAAATAAAAATTAATAGGAACAGGTTATTGTTTTTACAAAAATGTTCAATTTTTATTGTCAACCATCAAGCAAATATTATATTACTGACAAGTTTCCTTAATCACGACAGATTTTGAAAATCAGCAAAGTCCTTAACCTCAAGGAGCTTACAATTTTAGAGGAAATAAATGAGTCAGACATGCATGGAAATTTAATCATACAAACAAAATGTTTAGGTTTGCTGTGGCAGTTTGGAAATTTTATTACTACTCAGGGAAAACAGAAAGTAGAAAAGGAAAACTTCCAGAGGAGCTAGACCGTTTACCACACGTGAACAAAAGACCTGGTTGGTACAAAACAAGAGACATGGCATGTTTCCCAGTTGTGTGGGAAAGACTGGGGGAAGATTTCAGAAAAAAATGGGTCAGGATCTAGGTTTTCAAGGACACAAGTTTGCCCAGACATAAAGCAGATTATTCCTTTGAGCCACAGGATTAATTTAGCTACTGAGTCATAGGTTCATGTTTCAGTCCAGTGAAATATGTTATATTGCCTAAAATGTTTTAAATTAATTCAATTTAATTAGTAAGGATGGATATATGTGTTCAGTTAATCACTGGAATACAAAATGGAAGACCTATTTAGATAAGTATCTATGAGCAAAAAAAAAAAAAAAAAAAAAGGAATCGTGCTGCACATGCAATATCCCACCTGTTCTCAGTAGGAGCAAATTTTACTCCCCAAAAGACATTTGACAATGTCTAGAGATATTTTTGGTTGTCCCAACTGGTGAGGAGGTAGGAAAGTGTGCTACTGGCATCTAGTAGGTAGAAGTAAGAGAGGTTGCTAAAATACTAAAATGCAGAGGAGAGCCCCACACAACAAAGAATTATTGGGCTGGCATTCTGGAATGTCAGTAATACTGAGGTCCGAAAAGCCTCATGTTTATAGGTTCAAAGATCTACAACACCAATTAGCATGTTAAAGGATCCAGACTCCTGTAGTTAGATAGATAAATACATAAATTTAAATTAAAAATTTATTCATTCATTAATATCTTTATTTTTTCCTTTTTTTGAATTTAAATTCAATTAGCCGACATAGAGTACATCATTAATCTCAGACATAGTGTTCAACAATTTATCAGTTGTGTATATCTTTAAGCACAAGTTTTCACTCGATTATTTTATCATGAACCCTGACAGTATAAGCTATATTGGGTAAAGCATAGTGAGTAAAATTTAAATATATTAAAAAAATAATTTTACCTGTTTCATTTTATTTTTTAATATGACTACTATAAAATATAAAATCACATATGTGGCTTGCATTATATTTCTGTTGGACAACACTTATCTATTCATTTCTTCATATCAATAAAAAAATATTCCAGTTCCTATTAAATGTTGAAAATCTTTTTCAACAAGTGGTAATTGATATTTTACTCCTTTTCCCACCTTTATCTTAATTTATTATACTGTAGCTTAGTAGTTAGTTGCTGATCATATAGGTAAACTATATGGACTTCTAAAAAATTTTATTATCCAATCTGTGTATATGCAAGAGAATAGCTCTCCCACTGCTCAGATGTTTAACGTCAGATTTGGTGTTTCTTGTAGCTAGTGAAATCACTAATGTGTTTAGACTTTGAGCAAATTCTTGACTCTATACTTGCTCCAAATCCTATTTTTGTCCTATTTTTTAAATAACTAAAAGGAATAGAGTATTAAGGTCAAGGCAGATGAGAAGTTCATTTGATAATGTCCAGTTGTCATCCACAGATGTGGCTGTCAATGAGAGTGTGTCAGTTACTCAAGGAGCATCTCCACCTATAAATACAGTTAAGTAGTTGGAATCACATTTTTAAGGAAAAATAGAGCTTTATGTAGTACATGGGAGAATGCTGAATCTTAAAGTCACGAAAGGTTAAGGAAGAGCCCACAGTACTTCTAGTATTCCTAAACAAGGAAAGTCCAAAATCTTCCAAAATCAACAGTTATGGAGGAAGAAAAATGTGAGCAAAAGTAAGAGCTGCATAGGCGTTGCGACTTTGTGCTTCTGACTCCTTTTCTGTGTGTGGCCAGTTTATATTTTGCTAGGGCTGTGCTTGCAGACAGGCCAGGCCGAGCACACAGGTGTCACTGAGTCCTAATTATAGCAAGGACTCCTAGGCTCTCAAGAGGATTTAACAGATGACACTTGCATGGTAGCAGGGTTGTGAAGGGCTGTTTTTGATACTGTTTCTCTCTCAGCCATCCTCCTCCCCCAGCCCAGGAGTGGCAGGGATGCCACATTAGTCAAGGCACGACAAGGTCAGGGCTTGGCCTAGGATCTGGTTGTGGGAATATGTAAAAGGAAGTGGCTAAAATTAGTAATGGACTGAATGTGTGCCAGTGTTGTGGAGGGAGGAGCAGCTCCAGATCGTATTTGTATGGTTCTATCTGGAGGAAAAAGTAGGAATACAACACTGCCCAGGAGGGAAAAGGGAGGGGGGGTATCTAGGGGTGGACAGTACAGTTTTCTGCACCCCCCCTACTTTTCTCAGACCTGTCTGCTAATTTCATCACATTGTTTTCTCCCCAGCTCTTCCAATTTGGAATCCTTTGTAAATATGTTATATTTCATGTATTTGCTCACTACGTCTTAAAAACCTGAGTAATATTGAAAAGATGGAATTGGGAACATAGCAGTTTGTGCCTCTACATAGAAAAGTGAGCAAGAATTCAGACAGAAATTCAACATAGATTTGCTCTAATATATTTTTATCTTCTTAAAGATCACTTATTAATTTGAACAATTGGACATCTGACAATGGATTTTTACCTTTATTGTGACTTTTTGATGTATTTGATTTAACTTCAAAAATTAATGATTTGGGAAACCTGCACATCCTGATATATGATTATGCATAACAATGTGATAGAAATAGGAAGTCAGGGATATAATTAAATTACAGTTTACAAAAATTCATGACACCTTTAATTTTACGGTTTCCTCTGAGCTTCTGTTCAGAAATAAAACATTTTAAGGATTATTTTATATTGAATGAACATTAGAAGATCAGAATGGTGTTTCTTTTATTGTGGAAAAATAGGATATACTCAGAGTGTCTGGTTTTCTTTGATCCAGTTTAAAGAGTTTTAGGAAAGAATAAAATGAAACAGGTTTTGAAGAAAAGGTCACTGAAACAGATGCTATCATAAAATGTTTAATAGTTTCTTGAATTCTTAAAGCATTTGTCATTCAAACAAAGTATAGGATTCATATAGTATGTGTGGATTTCAAAATATGTAATTGTCATTCAAATGGAATATATTTGGGATTCATATAGGAGGTAAGGATTTCAAAAGATGTAACTTTTCTTTATCCTTGTAGCAGGAAGCACATACCTGCCACACGGATGTTTAAAGTTAGGCAACAAACAGCACGCTGTTAGGACAAAACCACAGTTTTTGTTGCAAAGAGCAAAATGCAGACAGATATTTTTGATAAATGTCAGGGTGAAATGTTAATTCTAATTGTTCTGTAGAGTTGTCCTTGATTTGTGACAAGTTTGTTACTATGCAGATTTCCGTGCTGCCAGGGCCCATGCGGGGTTTTTACCTTGTGAAGTTACCCAGATACACCCTCTTCTCCATCTCACCTCTTTATTCCTAATTAGCTTGTCCCTGGGTTCTCTCAGGATAGCATTATGGTTGTCCTGAAGTGTTTTTGATTCGGACCCACTGACAAATTAAGCCATCCAATGTCTAGCAAAAACACAAATTTAAGTCACAGAATTGGGAAAGCCTTACAGGTGGCACCCCAGACAGTCGCCGACTTTAATCCTGCTCACCACGTCCACTCTCCAGAGGTGCTACAAGCACCAGTGTATCTGTAAACTTGCTTACTACGGTTTTGGCTTTTGTGTTTTAAGTTCTCATTATGGCCCCAGAGTGCCTTTTTCTTGAAGTAATAATAGCACAAGGGCCAGGCAGAGCAATCCAGTTTATCGATGTGCAGTGAAATTTAGCAGGTCTCTGAAAACGTAGACACAGGAAAATTGCAGAGGAGGAAAAATAGGTCTGATACTGGTGCCAACAACCTGTCTGTCCCTTTCTTGGGCCAGCAACATTCAGACTAACTAACCCAGAATCAGGTCTCTGTCCTTGCTCGCAAACTGCCTAACATGCAACTTATCAGGAAGGTTTCAACTGCTTTCAATAGCTGAATAAAGTAAATACTAAGAGAAAGAGTAAAAGGGCAGGGGAGAAGGCAACCAACATTGAGACTTTCTATGTACCCTCTGAGTTCCTGCATTTTTGACTCCACATTATCCCTATGGAAGCACAGAAAATTAGAGGATTTTGTTCAAGGTTATACAGTAATTAACAAGCCAAATTTTAACTTGTCTATATTCAAGACACATGGTCCTTGTCCTACATTCTCTCAGATGGATTTATGGGAAGTCATATCCACATGGTATCACAGATCTGTGGGAATCCACAATGTCTTTGGACATTTCATGGATATTTTATATCTATTTTATATATGAAATGTCTTTGGACATTTCATGGATATTTTATATCTATTTCATATATGAACTAGGCATGTTATTGGGGGATGCCTTTACCTACAAACTACACAAAATGAGATGGCTGTTTGTAATTGGTTCTGATAAAAAATACAATTTTGAAACAGCATTACATTTTCTGTGGGGGAAACATGCAATATATGTATATATGTTATATATCTAACAGCTGCTAATAAAATCGTTTACCTTTTAGAGACTGCCTTCATCTAAAACTCTGTGCAAATACTAATCGGTTGAGTTTCATAGTGCTAGTATACAGTAAATTTTATTATTTTTAAAAGATTTTATTTATTTATTCATGAGAGACACAGAGAGATAGGCAGAGACAGAGGCAGAGGGAAAAGCAAGTCCCTCTGGGTGCCTGATGCAGGACTGGATCCTGGGACCTCGGGATCACGACCTGAGCCAAAGGCAGATGCTCAACAACTGAGCCACCCATGTGCCCCAAATTATTTTTAAGAAGATGGCATAACAAGATAAATTTTTATGATAAATAAGAGAACTTAAAAAATGTCTTTTTGGCAAGCCAGATCACAGTTGTGTTAAAACATAAGTATTCATTATTCTCATACATATCTCAAGTGACTAGAATGATAGGCCAAAGCTGAGAAAAGTCTCATTCTTTCCCAGGGTTGGGTTTTTGTTGTTGTTGTTGTTTTGCTTGGCTTTGTTTTGTTTCTGATTAAAGAGGGGGGAAAACATGTCTATGCCATATTTCTTTTCAAAAATAAGTTTCTATATATTGAAGTTTATTGATCCTAACATAAATTTTGCAGAAACATAAATATAACAATGATTAAAAATTTAAAATTAGGTCCTGTATTTATCTAATTGAAATGTACTTCAGTAATTGGGGAGATGACAGTGGTATAAATGTAGCAGTAAAGGCCCCAAAGAATCATTCCTTCCTATGTACATGCCCTTAAGTAGTCTCCTCCCATGGTAACTTGGATATCTGATGTGCTTTGACCAATGAAATAATACATAGCAAGTATGACAAAAACAGACACCTGAAAAGAGCTCGCCCACTGGGGCATACCCTTCCTGGTCAGAATCATTGTGCCTCATTGTATGAGCACACCAGGGCTAGCCCCCTGGAAGATGAGAGACCATGGAGAGAGGCCCCAGCATTTCCAGCCATGCCAGGTTTCCCAGAGGAAAGGCGAGGGAGGCCATCCTGGATGATTCAGTTCTAGCTGAGCTGGCTTAGAAAAGAGGAACCACTAGCTGATCAGCAAGTTAAAGAGAAATAATTCATGTTTATCGTTTTATGTCACTGTTTAAGCTGGTTTGTTACAGAGCAAAAGGAGCAAAAGGTAACCAATTAAATACTGTTCCTTCAAAAATGTAAACATAAATCCAATTAAATCTTAGAGTGATTGAAAACTGTTACCAACTCACAGGGCTAAGAGATAGCTTTGCTCCTAATCTCATCTCGATAAACAAATTAGCTATCTCCTTTACTTTCAGGAACTAAATTCTAGAAAGGCAATCTCACTGGCACTAATCTTCATGCAAAAGGCTGCAGGGGACAATAAGAGGTTTCAGGGAGTGTCCAATTAAGACCGTAAAGACAAGGCCATTCATTCATAAGACTATGTGTTTCACAGAAATATAAAGACTTCAAAAATACTCTCTCTGCATTTCTTTGTCTTTCTCTTATACACACACACACACACACATACACACAGCTGTGCAAGTAGAGGAAACATTCAAATTCTCTAATTGGTCTAAGAACTCAGAACTTTCAGAACTGTTATCTTTCCAAAAAGGAGACATTCTGTCTTCTTTAGCATCCAGGGCCAGGACAAGCTTGCCTGTTACTCTATCACCATCATCTGTGAGACTACTTCCTTAAGAGAACTGTGTATGCTAGCTATTCCAGAAAAACATGATTTTGAAGAATATTTAGTAACATGAAATAATGCTAATGTGTACAGAAAAAAAAACTACAAGATTTTATACTTTGGATGAATTCAATTTTATGAGTCCTATATATTCTATATATTAATTTACATACAATAAAATAAAGACTTTAAAAAAATGTTTACCCAGATAGTAAAGGACTTTATGGAATTATATGATATTTTTATTTTCTGGTTCTAATCTTCAGTGGTATTAAAAATATATATGTAAATTATAAAATACACTAACATAAGCTGAAAGTCAATGGGGGAAAATCATAATATGTAAAATAATATTCTGAAAACCATTTTGGGAAAAAATCAAGAAATTTAGATCAAATTATAGATGGTGGACATTGCCAGGAGTGAGTGGTTACTCATTAGAGCAGTAAAAGTATGTACAGATTTTGTGTAAATAAGTAACTTGATTGATAAATGGAATTGTACACCATAGAAGTACTTCTAAATTTTGTCATCATGTTCATCTAATGTTTTTAAATACACACTTCCTCCTTAAATGAAGAATCCCTCATTGGAAACATATCAAATTGCTTCACAGTTCTCATTAGAACTCTACCTTATTTCTGTCCCTGTCCCACGGCATCTTTGTCTCTTTTAAGATTCTAATGCACAGAGAAGGTAAGCTATTATTTAAAATTATTTCAATCACTGGAATGTTTGTAAATGTTAACCATTACTCAGGTTTTAAGCCTTAGCCAGTACCCTAGATATACATCCATGCAGTCTATCTCTCCATTAGTGACTATGTAAAATACTTAAAACATAATGGTATTGAGAAATGCAATTTTAAAATAATGCATGAGTCAGTGGTTGTCCCAGTTGACACAGTTACAGGACAAAATCTGGATATTGAAGAATCCCAAATCACTGCAGTGCCATGTATTTGTGTCTTTAAGGTCCTAGAGAGTAAAAGATTCTGAAGATGAATTCTTGTGCACTGTTAAAAAGTAATCTTCCCCAAAGGTATAAGTGAGAAGTTTATTTTTTCCTTCATACAGGATGACCTTATGAAACCTGTCGCTAACATTTTCAGCCTTACTACATATTGGAGAGTACCCTTTCTTAAGGGAAGATTTTGCAAACAAAACATGACTTGGATTTTTAACAACTAATGCGATGCAAGAATAATGAATATTATAACAGAAAAAAATGAAATTGGAGTTGCCTCCTCCCTGAATGCAATATCCACCTATTACTGACCACTGTGACCTTTCTGGGAAAAGGCACTTCCATTGGACAGGGCAGTGGCCGCAAGGCAGCAAAACACCACTCAGAGTAATTCTTTACAGATGCCAGGAACCGGAAGTTTCAAGGGGAAAAATGAAAGCCATTCACTCTTCCAATGACATAGGCCTTTGATACCACAAAGCCATTTGGGCTCAGAGCTCCAAGGTCAGGAAGGCACATAAAGATTGGTGATTAGAGAAATACTATATCAGCAAAGTGTGGCAAGCTATTAAAAGAAACTATAGCTTTTATGATTGTGTCGCTGAAGCTCCCCAGGGCTATTTGTATTAGATATTGAGTTAAGCATAACTTATTTAGTCCCAGCATTCCAGAAAACATTTTGATGTCAGCTACTGCAGGAAAGTAAACACAAAGCAAAGGAGGAAACAGAGCTGATCTCAAACAGATAAAAATGGCGTAATTTAATTTTCTGAACCCGGGCGTTTTAGAGCATTAAGAATGAGGAATTTTAGAAGGTCCTTTCAACTTAAAAAATAAAGTTTGCTTAGGCATGTGGTGGAGGGGGAGAGAAAGAGCACAGAGCTTACATTATCAACTTGTTGAGCTTGTATTAACTTCTGATCAAAAACTATTTTTGATATACTTAAGTGAATTGCTCCCAGGGTTACAATCTGTATGGTAATGGGTACATTTCTCCCCTGCTCCTATGACTTAATAATCGCATAATAATTTTTGTTTCTGTGTTATCTAGCAGGTCTAATTTTAGCACTATTCATGATATCATTGTTTCATGAGGTGTTTAGGATTCATCTGCACGCTTCCACAACTACTATCAAGATCCTTTTTTTCTTTTTTATAAGACAAGGCTTTAACACTGACAACACTCAGCATGTGATATCCAATGTTAAAATGAAAATGCTGGCAATGATGAGCATACCAAAAAATCCGTTCGATTCCATTTGAACCAGAGAAAGGAATGCTTGAACGCTGAGTCTTAGCTCATGCCAAGATCCCCGAGAGGAATTTCCTTACAGGTCCTATGAAAACTAGGCAAAACCTGGTGAGACTCGGAGGACAGAGCAATAGGCATCTGAAAATATTTGGAATATCAGTATCTGAAAGACTGACCACTTTAAACAGTCTTAATATAGGTGGCACTGCAGTAGAAAGGAGTTGGAGGGGGACATTTTTACCTAAAACTTCAGATGTTATCCAAAGGAAGAAATATTTTCCATCTTTGCAGAATAGCTAATTAGAGGAAGAGAGAGAGGAAGAGAGAAAGGGAGGGAGTGAGTGAGGAGGGAGAGACAGAGAGAGAAAAGAAGAAAAAGGAGGAGGAGGAGGAGAAAACATGCAAAAATAAAAATAATGCTTGCTTCTGGGTAGTGGGCTTATGGGTGATTTTTATGCTTCTCTGATTTTGTCACAGTTTCTGCAAATACTGGGTACTCCTTCTGAGGGAGGAGAGAATGAAAAAGGAAGGAAATACACAAATGATTAGGAAAGCACATAGGCCTCTAATGTAAAAGATACGGCAATGATTCCATCTCTCATGGGCTAGGCCTTGCCTTGATGAACATCTATTTTGTCATAATCTCCGAGGAGCTGCTGTAGGATTTGCCAGCTACTAAAAGGAAATTACTAGGCCATCTTTAGAAGGATATCCCTCCAAGTTCAGTATTTGAGACTTTGCATTCCTTGGGCAGTCTTTTGCTCTTAGAACTCCATGAGTTCTTGCATTTGTGTCTTCCCTAACAAAGGAACTCTCTTGGTTTCTTTTATCCAAGAGTTGTTTTATTTGCTTGTGGGAAGAATGATAACTCCAGCAAATATCCTGTAATCATATATCTTGCTCAAGGCTGATGACATTCCATGAGCATGTGACAATTACCACTGCCACTCTCTGTTTGGCCTAACCCTTGCTTGTGCCAAATGGTCATTAAATGTTGTGAATACCACTTGTAAGTGTGCAGCCCTACAATGCCTCATTCAGGTCATCATAAGAGTGACCACAGGTTCATCATTATAGTAGCTATAGATCTATAATATAACAACATACTATATAATATACTCTTTTATGCTATATAATAAGCACTGCATAGAATTAGAGTTATATAAATATGCAACTATAACAAAGTTTTATAATTTATGGTGAAGTCTAAGATAATTAATTATAATTGTACAGGCTATCTATTTCAGAGATTAGTTTGAAATAAATGGTTTGATGAAATTTTCATTTTTGAAAACCACATAAATATAGCCAGTGAATGGTCGGCACCCGATTGAAAATATTAAAGGAAAGGATAAAAATGATATTTAAAAAAAAGCCACCTTTTTAAACTTTGTTTCATAAGGCAGTATCTGTTAGGAGAAAAGATATTATAGATTCTAACTTTCAGTAATAAAATTACAGTTTGAGTGCACTCAGCTAAATGGTCACATGTATAATACAGAAACAATTTACTACCCAGTACAGTATAGGCAAAGTATGAGCAGGAAAAATAAGAGTGTGAGAGAAAACAGAGATATTATTCACCAGGCAACTGATTTTTCTCAGAAAAGAGGAACAATTCTTAAGGTTGTGCTTCTCTTATTTTTATTTTTTTTGGTTGTTGTTAAAGAAAGTTCAGGTGAGGATAAGCTCCTGTTGGACAGTCATAAACCAACCATTCATTCTAAATTCAGAATATTAAGGAACACAAACCTGACATCAAGGTAAAAATAAACCTTGTATCACTCACGTTGGCAACATTTTGAAAACACCAGAGAGATTATAGAGCAAACTGTTCATTCTTTTACTATGCTAAGTCCCATTCTGGTCATTGGAAATGTCACTAGGCTGTATAACAGGTTCCCTCTGTGTATCTCAAGGCAAGCACACACTTTCAAAATCCATCTACTAAAATGTTAAGTAAACATGGATTGTATCATGTAAACATAATCTTTGTTTATTGTTGAAATTTTTATGTTGACATTATTTGCTAAATAGCGCGGTAGAAAAGACAGGGAAACAAAAAGCTTCCCCATAATTTCAATATTTCTTCTATGTGCATTCTTGTGTTCCCTCCTCAAAGAGTCCACATACAGACCTAAAAGGATTATTTTCTAACCTGAGTGGTAGCTCAAAGTACATCTGCAGATGGAAATTGCTAATGGTGCCAGCATTTCTGCCCTATCACCCTATGGGACACCTGTTGCCTTCCCAGATGGAGTTTCCTCGGTTCATCTCAGTTCAAGAGATTTAGTCCTGAGATGTACTAAGATGCGTGACTTAGTTTGTTTAGAATCATGCTTATGCCTCACTTATGTCCTTGGCAATTCCATCCAGCAACCTTCAAACTAAATACTATTTAACTTATTTAGATAAAGCATCAAGAAAGTGGAGGGTTTTAATAACAATAAAAACAAAATGTCACCCCCATGCCTATGTAAATTAGAGAAAACAAGGAGTAGATGGAAGGACGTATCAAACATATTTTCTTTTATTAATACTTTTAAATAGCAAAGAAACTCTCCCAAGAGTATGGCCTCTTTGAAGATAAAGGCCCATTTGCATAAACTGAAGGGGCCTCTTTAATGCAGTTTTCATTATCTTGACTCCAAAGTGACTGATGTCAAGATCAAGGGAGTCAATCAGGGCAGATACACTCCAGGACACCTCAGGGAAATAAATCAGCCCATCCTCCCCACTCAGGAGAGTCCCGCTCCACGAAGGGGATTTGTGAATCTCCTTTCTGAAACAGGAGGCCAAGTTCCATTACCGTGAGGACTGACTCTCATCCCTTAGAAGTCTCTCATTCTTTACGTTAATTGGGGTCCCCTGCTTCAGTTATCTAATAGGCTAATGAAGTGTGGAGACAAACCAGCTCTTGACCATTTCTTGCCCTCTGAACACTCCTGGTAAACGAACCCCATCTAGCCTTTTATCTTCTTATTTTAAAGCGGGAAAATTAACTCTGAAGAAAATGAGTCTGCAGCCCCTTGGGTGGTGATGTGTTATGGGTCTTCTTGTGAGAAGAGAGGGCGGCGGAGAAATCACCACAGTCCATTAGATCCTATCTGATGACTCAGCCTTTGCCCCCCTCACCATTTTCTCCCACCTGTAACAGCACAGTGGTCACGGAGTCGGCCTGCTTGCCTTTCTTTGGCTTTGGAAAGTAAAGTCCTTACTTCTTTAGTTGGCCTCAGTAATCCAATGTAATACATGGCACAGTGGGCCTACCCAGTCACCATAGGTGTAGGCGACTTAAAAATGTCATCATTCGGTCTTTATTTCACAAGCTTGACTTAGTGCTGTTTTCACTTGCAAAAGACAAATGTGAAAACTATAATTTATTATGGTACTAGCAATTCAAGATGTTTTGCTTGGATCCTATGTGTGCCCTTGGTTACCAACATTCCAGCCTGTTTTGCTTTAGTTGGCTACTAGTTTACTACCCTCAATTTCATTCTCTAAATCTGTGTTTAAAAACAATTTAACAACACTTTGATTCTGTTTGGAAATGCAGTTATGGGTTCCCCTCATCGATGCACAGCAACATTTTAAATGTGGTTAGTAAAATGTCATTTTAAGGCAGATGACAAGACGCAAATGACTTCTTTAGCGATTCCTTAATTTCACACATGCTATTTTATTGGAGTAAATATCAGAGGCTGGGTCACTTCAGGAGTGTATGAAGAGGTTATTTCAATTACAGACATTGGAGTGGCCTTGAAATCCCAGTCTCCTTGAAGTCATGAATCCTGTAGCTGGAAGAATCAGCCTCCCTGCTCTATGAGCAGCCCCTACTGGACGACTGATCCATCTGTGCTACTGTTGGACTAGAAGCATCCATTCTTTCTCACTTTTCTCCTCTATCCTCCCTATGCTGGTGGCAGAGAAGGATTTCTGACTTTTCTCTTTAAAAAGTAAGCTATGTTATTTTTCTTTTCTAATCGTGAATATTAAGTTGAATGTTACACCACATAATCCTATAAAGACAAAATGACCTTCTGAAAATTGAATGGTATTATGCTTATTATGCTTACTCAGTAATTCATTTAGAAGTCTTAAATTGAATCTCTTCTCCCATTCAAAACTATTTTCTGTGGCTAATAATAAATTATTCTTGTTAGTTTTCGTACATGAGTACTAGTAGCTATTAGGAATATGCTGCAATTGACTAAATAGAAATAAAGATATATTTGTTTGATTTGGTTGTCTTTCCTTTTAACAAATAAGTGTCTGACATGACTCTTATTGCTACATATTGTTTCCCATGGGTCCAAGGGCTCTAATAATGCCTAAGTGATCTAGTTTTTATTCTTAGCTACTGTATAAAAATAAACTAGTTTACATGTTAGGCATATTTTATCACAACATAAACATTAAAAAGCCCCCAAAATCAGTATATAAAACATCATATTGAAAATGTACTTATCACCAGATAGCGAATATGGCTATTTTCTTTACTGCAAACATCTGACTATAATGTAGGGTTGTTTTTTCTTTTCCATAAAATAATAAGAAAAAAATCACTATTTACCAGTACCCAAATCATACACTTCTCTTTTTTTTTTTTCACTTCTCTTTTTAAGATAAACTATAAATAGGTTACTTTTATCAGCCTTGGATGCTTTAGTTGCCTTTTTATCTGTAAGACCAGCAAACAACCAAACTCAGCCACACCAGGCTAAGAAAATATTGTACACCAACCAGATTTCCAGTAATTGTTTAGAGCCCACAAAATTTCTGTAATGAGATATTAACAAGGAGTGCCAATCTTTGTCTAAGATAAATGAACTTAGACCCAAATCTTTTTCCCACAGGCCACAAAGCAGTTAAGAGAGATGGTTTGTTACAGATTATATTAATTTCCTAAAGTCCATTGGGTGTCTCCCAAAAGCTTGCATAGAATTCAGAGTTTCCAAAATTCATCTGACCAG
This sequence comes from Canis lupus dingo, assembly GCF_003254725.2. Classification (NCBI taxonomy): domain Eukaryota; kingdom Metazoa; phylum Chordata; class Mammalia; order Carnivora; family Canidae; genus Canis; species Canis lupus. The sequence goes on along the minus strand of NC_064256.1, from coordinate 32,822,922 downwards.
AGATTATCTCCCTTGGATTTATGCTTCAAAACACAGTTGGGAAAATTCCCTCTATAGACATCTAGTCTTTCTACTTTGTAAGCTCTTAAGGGAAGTGATACTTCATTCCTTTCCAACCCTCAGTTACCATACTATCTACTCTGTGAAGGGACCTGAAATATGGTGTGCCATCACCACTGACCTTGGGAGATGGATATCATCTACTCTGTCTCATAGAGGGGGAACTGGAGACTCAGAGCTTAAGAGGTCTCAGGATGAGTGAGTGGTTAGGACTGAAACATAAGACTTGATCGCTACAAAATCTATCCCCTTTCCCTTATACTGTGTGGCACAAACTGTTCTTTTCTGGTGAAACTCTTTAGTGGTTTCTCTGGTATGTCTGGGTCATGTAACTTCTTCAGGATCAAGATGCTCCACCGAGCATTAGCAACCCTGATGGTTTGATCTTTGACCACTGCATACTATGGTAACTTGAAGTCTCTCTAGTATGGAAAAATGAGCACATTCGATGCCAACTTTATCTAGAATACTATTCATTCTAAAGCACTGTCATTTATAATACACAGATATGATGAATAATGCATACATGTTAAAATAGTAATCGAAGGTACATGTGGAAACAAACAAAAGAAATTCATGTTGAAGAACAGTTGGAGATCAGCATTCATGTCAAAGGTGGTCTGTGTTTTCCTCCCCTTTACCTACAAGCCAAGTAATACCAAGCCAAAAACCACCAGACAACTCCTTTCATCTCACAGTAACAAGGTATTAAAGCCCACAGAAAAATAAACATATAATTTAGTTTCTGTTCACTTTAGTCCTTCGACTCTTTGGCACTAAAATGAATGTAAGATCAAAATGAGCAGTACAAAGTGACTGACCCATCAGAAAAGTTTTGGGAAAACATATTCAAACTTCTGGGTCATTTCAGTCATCTGTTAGCATTAATTGAGACAGGTTACATTTTTACATTGCAGAGAATTTTTTTCTGTCAGTAAACAAAAGATGACCCCTATATGCAGAAAATGACTTTTGAGACCACAAATTGATCTGAATGGCTTGCTGTTTCTCAGGTCTCCCGAAAGTCCTACCAGCTATGCATGTGAAATTACTGCAACCCAAATAAAATGAGCATTTTTTCTCAGAATTCTCCAAGATAAGAGAATTCCACAAGAGTCATTCAGAAATAAATATGCATTAAACAAATATCTGATAATATCAGTGACTATTTTGTTTTCTTTATAATTCCTTAGTGGAAAACTATAATCACATGCTATAAGATCACATGGAAGTATACCTTTGTCATGAGTGAGGACAGGCAAATTACCCACAGGAAATTAAACAACTCTATTATCAAGCCTGATATAACTTTTAATAGGAAAAAAAGGTATGATGCCAAAATATGCTAGCTGCATATCCTATGTCTTATTTGCAAAATTATTTACATTACCTCTCTTTGTTCAACCTAATTTAAAGAGCAACTTCTTTCTAAATAATTACAACTGTTTCTTCTCTAGGAAGAAAAATAATGTGTAATATGTATTATAGCAACCTTTTTTTTTGCAGGAGAGGTACCTTAGCAATTTGACTTGGGTGAAAAGAGAGGGCTCCTTTTCACTTTCAGAACAGCAGCAGGAATATAAAAAGAATTTTAAGTGAGGCCGAGAACACAGATGTAGAATTCTGCCAACATGAGAGAAATGCCTGGCGGCAACTGTTGTTCTACAAGAAATGAACGGGCTAAAAAGTTATGCTTACAGCCACCTTTGCAGCCTTAGTATGCAGAGAAGAGCCAAAGTTCAAAGATAAGATTTTTCTGGTCAAAGGAAAATAAAGTGTCCCAATATTCCTATCATACAATCTATAAACAGTTATGGGATCTGATGTCCAAATAGTTGAGTTCCATAAATGCAAATTGAAGCCACTGTATTTTAACATTCTGTTACCCGCAATGGATCCTTATAAAAGATAAAATGTACTTCACTTCACTTCAAGCTTTCTTGAATATGAAGTCTGAATGATAATCTCCTCTGTTACCATTAGATAAGGGGGCCTTTGCTGAAAGTTTTGAGAAAAAGGCAGCAATGGGCAGGCAGGAACTGACCTGGCAGGGATGCTTATTGAGCATCATGTCTTGATGTCTTGTTCTACTCACTGTCTCTCTGCCTTTCTTAAGGATATTCAGCCCGTTTAATGAAGGACCACTGGTTGATGTCAATAAATCTGATAAGGTGACCAAATTACCCTGGGAAGAATGTCTTAAACACCTTATGATGGAATTTGTGCCCTGCCTTATCCGATACATGCAAGAACACAATTCCATTTCCCAATAAAATCTGGATAATCTAGATTATTCCCTCTCCCTAGATATAATTGACAACTGAATTTTAAAATGCTTATTTTAAGTCAACTCTAGCCACAGAAAAATACACCACCAACCAAATCAACAATATCCAGTTGAAATCAAAGTAAACTAGGTTGTTGATGATCCTAATGGTTGCAGGCAAAACATGAACCATAAAGGTTAAGCACTAGTCCTTACTGCTACCATGATTGCCCAAATTGACTAGAGCCAACATTGCTGTAAAGCCATAAATCAACAAAAGCTTTAGCCTTAGTGTGAAAATCTAAGACTGTCAAGCACTTTCTTTTGTTTAAAATACTTTCAATATGTTTTTTACAAAACAATTCTGTTGGGATCCTTTGGTTATAATTATTTTTTTCTCTTTGAGTCTGAATCATTCCACTCTCACCCTCTAGGTCCTTGCAGCAATTACCATTGACCCTTGTGACATTGCTTCTCAGCGATATCCTACTAGAAAAGCCTACAAAAATTCAAATTTTCTGAATTTTGGAAATTGTAATGGAGCCCATAGAAATCTCTGAAACCCATGTCTTAAACTCACTATTAATTACATAGTGAGAGAAGAAAATGTATCCATGGGGAGATGGTTATAATGTTTAGAAGATGGAATCTCCCTAAATCCAATTTAAGGATGTCTTCCTTGAGGTACAGACAGATTCTAGCAACAAATTTTTATGTGCTAAAGGTGCAAATTTTTCAATGTAATTAAAATTTATGCTTATTTTTCAATGTAAAATATGGTATGAACCATAGTTTTAATTTAGCTGCTCCTATGTATTAATTTTACTTTATGTGAGTGAATACAGGTTTGGAAGCAATAAAATGAAATCACTTTTAAAGTAGACTATAATTGAGACTTCTATTAAGTTAGATTAATTTTCCCTTGCTTCTGTCAGTGAGGTTTTAATTATTTTCAGGGGAAAATGGTCTATGCCAGGTAGCTAACAACAGTCCAAGTGTCTCATGGAAAGATATTTACTTGTCTTAACCTTTCTTTGCAACTGTTAAGGTACTTGTCATTTTGACTTCCTTTCAGCTAGTGACCTCTGCCCTACTCCAATTTAAAGATAAACTGAAAGACATTTCTCCTGGATGTGTACTTCTTCCAGTTGTTCAGTGGAAGCAGTGGGATCTAGCCGTCCTAACCCATTACCTCCTATTTGAGAGGATTCAAGGGGTATGTAATTTAGTATTGGAAGAGGGAAATTTAGAAAGAAGTAAACAGAAAAAAATGATGTGCTAACTCTAAGAAGTGAGTCCAGACTTCGATATCAAAATAGGAAAAGGAAAAGTATGAGAGATAATAAATCTTTCACGAGTTAGCTTTTATCACAATATATGTGAACACATGTGATAATATTTCTAAAATAATTGTTTTAACTATATGACTAGAATCAGGGTTAAGCAAATCATCTTTTGTAAATATTGTTCATAGAATTGGTATATAAACACACTAGCACAGAGCATTTATTATTTAAAAGTTTAAGGAAAAGCATTTCCTATGTCACTGGTAGCCTGATACAATAGCATTTTTCCCCCACCTTTTCCTGCTCGCTAAGAATATGATAGTTCTTGGTGTTGCTTTTGAAATCGAATTGTTCTCTTATTGATAACAAACTAGGGAATTAATAATAGAGTATCATCAAAATGGTGACTAGAAAAAGAATTACTCTAAACAGTACATAAGTACACATTATCACATAATACACATCATATGCACAGATCATAACATACATAATGTATATGTATGTATGAATACATACAAGCTCATACATATATTGTCATTTTCATTCAATTTGTAAGTTATATAGGCTGTTTGTGGGGTTTCTATGGTTCTAGTTAGCTTGTAAAAGGAAATCTGATAGCAACCTCACTCCTTTACACATTACATTATGGAAAAACTCTACAGAGAGTATATAGCCAGACTTTATAGTAGATAATGGCGAAAATTTACTGCATAAAGACGAAAATGATCTTTATTACAAGAAACCACACCTCAATATACAATGGAAAAAAAAAACATCTCCCTTGTGAGAAAACATAATAAAATATGTCCATCTAACTATCTGTGAAACCCTGAAGAAATACATGGCTTCTCCCTTTCCCTCCCTTTTGAATTCCTATTCATTTTGAGTCAGGCTATCTTAGGCCAATAAGTAACTTTCAGGACTTTGAGGCCACCTCCTTGGATCTGTTCCCTATATACCAAAAAGTTTTATTTCTCTCTGAATATTGACTACATTAGGAAAAAATGATACATCTGCTAAAATGCCTGGAGTTGTAAATCCAGATAAAAAATTCACTAAAGGAACTGAATAGCACAGGTGTTATTTACCCCCAATATAGAAATTTCTTTCTCATCGATGGGAGTTCTGTGATAATATCAAGTATAACTTAAACATACTGTCATAATTAAGGCTTACATCTTTGACTATTTGTCATTTAAAAAAAATCTTAAACTAGTCTGTGCTATTGCATGCAAATGCACATGAAGGGAACCAGCATGACCAGTGAGTTGAGTGGAAGGTTTATTTAAGTTATAACTACTGGAAGCAATTGACTAGGGCTACTTACTAGCTTGTACACTGAATGGCTTACTGCTTATGATGGAAAAAATGTGTTGATCTAGGAAATGTGTACACATAGAAATAACTATAACAAAGCTAAATGAATAGGATTAGAAATAAATTTCATTATTTATACTAAATCACAGAAAATTTGGAAAATTTAATCTTTAACTAGTTATATTATGAACATATGGACTCCCAAAATACTATTATATTTCTGACTATCATATATACCTAACTTCTTTTATCTAATGATTATTTGTATATGTGACTTATCCTCCTTTTACCAGATTATAAGCTTATTAGAGCCAGGCAGGATCATATCCAACACCTAAAACAATGCCCTGCATATTACAGATGCATAAGTAATCAAACATAGAAGTGAAGTTTTTTTTTTTTTTTTTAATTTATGATAGTCACAGAGAGAGAGAGAGAGAGAGAGAGAGAGGCAGAGACATAGGCAGAGGGAGAAGCAGGCTCCATGCACCGGGAGCCCGACGTGGGACTCGATCCCGGGTCTCCAGGATCGCACCCTGGGCCAAAGGCAGGCGCTAAACCGCTGCGCCACCCAGGGATCCCAGAAGTGAAGATTTAAACAAGCTTAATTAACATTATTTTATGAGTATCTTTACATATAAAGGAGAGAGGAATCAGCCTTTCTTTTAAACCTAGTGTTTTACTACAATAATTTATAGGAGAGCGGAAATGACTTCACATAAATGTTAGTATACAGAATTAAAAATGCATAGTCTAAAAAATAAAAAATAAAAAAAAATGCATAGTCTACTGGGCAGGCTAAGGATATTTGAGCCAAGAACTTATGCTGAGATTAGTATTTAAATTTGTGCTTTTTATATATACTAAGATGCAAGGGGAATGAACATACATTACAAGTCAAAAACAAACTTAGTAAATAAAGTGAATTTCACATCAATTATGAAAAGTAAGTATTGAAGACCTGAGAATTCCATAATTAACATTTTGTATGTCTTCTAAGCCATGACCACTAAGTTATGAACTAGAGTTAAATAGATGACTTAAAAGATGGTAAAGAAGGTAATTAGTAAAAAGAAAAAAAGCAGGGCTGCAACTCTGCAGCCACTCATACAATGACTTAATGACTCCTAATAGCTTTTGTTTTTCACTTTTGAGTTTTCTTTCTGTAAATGCTAGCATATTTTCCTCAAAATAATTGGGAGAAGTAAGAAAGACTTGGTTGAACCATTAACAGAGTAATAAATGGCGTCCTGGTTTGAAGATGGAGGTATATTTGATATTTATCCAGTGGTCTGTGTCAGATCTGAGGATCTGTTACAACAGACAAATTGGCTGTTACAAATTGGCTGGGAGTCTCTGAGTCTTCTCTCAAGGGCTCTGCATTTGGACTGGGGTTGGAATCCAAACTGCCATTTTCTAAATGTCAACCTAAGGCAACTGTTCCGCTACTCTGAAGCCTCCGTTTCTTCATCTGTAGTTAAGAAATGGTGACCAACTGATAAAATATATATAACTTGCTGGCCATTGTGTTTAGCATTTAATTAAGTCTTAGTACATGCTAGCTTTTACTGTTGTTACTGTCACTATCTAATATCCCTGCAAATAATAATATTTTGTCCTTCTGTACTATTTTTAATATTGCTTTCTGTAAAACTTTAAATACTGGGCATATATTTTATGACTAAGTTGTATTATTTTCACTCATTAGAAATATCAAAAGCTCTGTCAGCACAAAATGTGTTTCTTCCATCTCCCTGCCTTTAGGTAGAAATCTGTTTGTCAATCTTGGTTTAAAAAGGCTAAATCAGCATTCACTTGACCCCTTTTTTTAACGTTCAACAAGACTTTTTTTCTTAACCAGTTATGATTTTGAAGGAAATTATGTGAAAGGAAAAGTAAAAAAAAAAGAAATTAAAAAAATAAGATGGACATCAACATAAGTCTACATGCTGTCAATAAAAGCGTAAATATTTCTTTTTTTTTTTTTAAGCACAAATATTTCTCATCTTTGCATGTCAGGTTGGGGTACATATAAACACGATGATACATAGACACATATACATGCATACATATGTTAATGTGTACAAATATATATGTTTATTTATCAAATTACTTTATAAACCCAACCGTCTTCTGGGGTAGGGAATAAGATTCTCAAGCCATTGAATAATAAGTGTTTCAAATCAGCTTTTAGGACCTTGATCTTATGTTTAAAGATAAGAGATATATTACTTAAAAATTGCATGCTTTTCTCAAAGGAAATCACAATCATAGCTCAAAAGACAACTTTAAATCATCTAAAAAAGATCAGTTTCAGATTAATCAAGGCTCTTTCAGTAACTCACTGTAGCTTTGAGAAGAGTTCTTGGTTTCCAATATTATTGAGATTCTTTTTCTGATCTACATGAGTTAGTGATTGTTATTCTTTTATGTTAGAGTAAAAATGAACTTCAAAATTTTAAGTTATATAATCGAGGCAACAATAGTTGAATATAACTACATCAAATGTAAAAATATTCATGCAGCAAAGAAAATAATCAACAGAGTAAAAAGATAAACTACAAACAGAATGGGATAAAAATATTTGAGAAGCATCTATTCAATAAGGAATTAACATTCAAAATATACCAAGAACTTCTACAATTCAACAACAATAACAAAATAACCTGATTTTAAAATAGGCAAAGAATAGACATTTCTCCAGAGAAATATACAAACAGCAAAGATGCTTAATATTCCTAATCATCAGGGAAAATGAAAATCAAAACTGTAAATTATCACCTCAGACCAAATATAATGGCCACTGTCCAAACAAAGAGAAAGTGACAAAGGCTATCAAGGATGTAGAGAAATTAGAACCTATGTGCACTATTAGTAGGACCATAAACTGGTGTAACCACTATAAAAAACAAAATGGAGTTTCCTCAAAAAAAAAAAAAAGTATTATCATATGACCCAATCTCATTTCTTTGTATATATCTCCAAAATATGGAAACAGGATCTCAAAGACATAATTGCATAGATAATTATATGTCCATTTCAGCATTATTCATAATAGCCACAAGGTGGGAAAAAATCACATATGTCTATATAAAAAATGGAATATTACTCAGCCCTAAAAATGCAACTCTGCTGTAATATGCCACAACATGGATAAAACTTGAGGACATTATGCTGAGTGAAATAGTCACAAAGAAAAATACTGCATGATTCCATATATGTGAGTTATCTACAACAAACTCATACAAACAGAAAATAGAATGTGGTTATCAGCTGCTGGGATAAAGAGAAAATAGGGAGTTCAAGGGGTATGGAGTTTCAGTTTTGCAACATGAAAAACTCTAGAGTTCTTTGTATAATAATGTGCATATAGTTAACACGACTGGGCTGTACACTTAAAAACAGTGAATATATTAAATTTTGGTTTTTCTGTACCATGATAAATAAGTTCTATAAATGAAAGCATATTAACACTTAGAAAGCATAATTTACACTTAGAAAACCCAACCCTGAAGGTACGTGGTTGGCTCAGTCTATAGAGCATGCTACTCCTGATCTCAAGATTTTAAGTTCAAGTCTGACATTGGGTGTAGAGATTACTTAAAAATAAAATCTTTGGGACAGCCCGGTGGCCTAGTGGTTTAGCACCGCCTTTGGCCTAGGGTGTGATCCTGGAGACCCGGGAACGAGTCCCACTTCGGGTTCCCTGTATGGAGCCTGTTTCTCCCTCTCCCTCTGCCTGTGTTTCTGCCCCCCTCTCTCTGTGTTTGTCATAAATAAATTTTAAAAAAATCTTTGAAAAAATAAAAAATAAAATAAAATCTTTAACAAAAGAAAAAGAAAACTCAATCCCAGTATCTTGACTCAAATGTTGGTAATTGCAGTTCATAACATGTATAAATGAAATACAATTAAAATTTTGATTTCTGCCTACAGTATCCTCCCATTTTAATGAATGAGTGAAAAAAATGCAAAACCCCTCTCAAATTTCCAAAAATGTATCAATGTCTTTGGTAAATCTTATCCATTGTCATAAAACAAATGAAGATATCAACTATTATAGTTAATGGAGGCTCTTTCTCAGACTAATTCAAGGTCCAGCAGAGGCCCTGCACCTGTAGAGTGGAAACCTCAAGATCTTCCTTATACTCAGTGTTCAAGAGGTCTAGGCCCACGATGCCAAACCCTTTGCTAAAATCTTGAGTTGTACTCACAGATGGCAATGGTCCTCGGACAGTTGATGTGAGTTTTGATCATAGTTCAGCAACTTACAAGCTAGAACATTTTGATCAAGACCTATACAGACTTTGTGCTTTATATATATTTTTACCATGGTAGCACAAATGACACTGTATTTTCTCCATTTGTTTACTTGTCCATTTCTCTAAGAGACTGTAAATTTAGAAGTCCATATGGCTACCTCATTTATCTTGCCATGCTATGGTCGTCTTCTCATTCCCTGGCTCAAGTCCCAGGCTCACGTAGCTGTTCAGTATACATATTGAACTGGCCTGAACTATTACTGATTATATATAGGCTAAACCACAATTTAAAAAAATAGATGAAGGACATTGGTCAATTTAGTCACACATTCATAAGTGTACCTGCAATAAAATATTAGGCAAATATGTAAATAAATTTGGATTATTTGCTACAAGTCAAATGAGTTCTTTACTCTTGACACAGATGTTTTTATTTATTTATATTTTGGAAATATCTATTTGAAATTGCACATTTGCCTCCACCAGGGTTATCATTTTTTTGTAAAATAAATCAGAATTTTATAAAGGTTACATTTTCTAAAAGAAATCAGGCTGTACTATTCAATATCGACATTCAAGGTTCTTCTTTTAAGTTACTAATGAATATTCTTCCCTTAAAAAAATCTTTTTTTTTTATTTTTTTTTTATTTTTTTTTTAAAGTTTCTTTTTTTTTAAATTTTTTTTTATTTATTTATGATAGTCACAGAGAGAGAGAGAGAGAGAGAGAGGCAGAGACACAGGCAGAGGGAGAAGCAGGCTCCATGCACCGGGAGCCCGATGTGGGATTCGATCCCGGGTCTCCAGGATCGCGCCCTGGGCCAAAGGCAGGCGCCAAACCGCTGCGCCACCCAGGGATCCCCCTTAAAAAAATCTTAAGCAGATCTTTTTATTTGAATTAACTCCTACCTCACTACTAATTTCATTTCAAACCTTAGTCATGTTGTACTTTATAACATTTTCAACAAAATTTCAATACTAAAAAAGAGAGCTTATGAGAAATTACTGTTTCAGCCTTAAGTTTTATTCTCTGTAGAGATAAGGGTGTTTCTCAATATTAAAAAAAAATGTTCATTCTTAAAAAGTTACCACCAAAGTGAATTTTATGTGAATACCACATTCCAAAAATCAATGTGTGGTGGTATATGTACGCCCTCAGAAAAATCACACTCTAAATATGTAATTAAAATAAGAATGAAAAATTAAATACATAGAGAACTAGAGAATATAACAATTAATCTCAAAATGGAAATGATGTAAGTGTAATTACACTGAAGAATGGATGGTGAAAAACATTAGAAGATAAAAAGCACAGCTTTCACTTGGCTGTTGTTTGCTTGCCCTTAAACAAAACACAAAATCTCTGCAGCACATAGTCCCTAACAAGACTTAGGTTTTGCATGGGTGATGGCAGCCATAGTAACTATGAGATCATTATAAAGGTCTGTATTGTGAATGTAAATTATGTTGTAAGAATGATGTTGGTTAAGAGAATTTACATATTTAGGTTTTAATTTTCTTTTCTTTTACCACTTAACATGTTTTAATTAAAAGATAATCAAAGGTAAGGATCTTATCTGCAAATTATATCAAAGTGAAATATGCAAACATTCTTTGGAAAATTCCTGATCTATTGGGAAATCAGAAATTTATTAGCTTTAGAACAAAGATACTTCCTTTGAGACTGACTGTCATTTATTCAGTATAGGTCCCACTGGTTGCTCCAAAGGCCAGGAAATGTCAGAGGTTAGGGGCTGTGTCTTGGCACCTAGGACAGTAGTATACACTCACTAGATGCTCGGTATGATTGACTTTAACTCCTGCAGGACATTATTAAGTCCATATGCAAATCCTCTTGAAGTCCTAAACTGTGCACGTGTCCAAAATTAATTAATCTCAAATCTGGGACCCCTAATTTTAAAATGTGGGTATTCAAATAAGTTTATCACACTGGACAAGTCACTTTGATTCACAAAAATTGCTGTTAATTCACCTGGAAATTTAGGTAGATGTTTTGTTGCAAATTAGATTCTCAAGCTGTAGAATGTATTTTTCAATGTTTCTTTTCAAATGTTCTTCATTAACTTTAAAGCTTGAAGAGTATCAGGAATGTAAGAGTGACTTAAATCTGACTAAAGAGAATTTTAAAAATTTGAACATATCAATTAAAAAAGAAAAATTAAAAATGTCTTTGACAGTGAAAGAAAGTCTAAAATATTGGGAAAAATTCTTTAAGTGACTAAATGCGTTAACCACCATCCTTTCAATGAAAACAAAACAAAACTAAAATATTCATATCCAAAATATTCAATGAAATATTTTCTTTTTCAACAGTAAATTCACCAACAGATTTAGAGATCTTTGCAAGATAAAGAAAATCACATTAAATAAACACATGAACAAAAATGGAGGATTGATTTAAAATGACAGTTTGGCAGCTAAGTTGAGGTAAAAATGATTCAATAATTGTTTTGAGTTTCTACTAACACAGTGGTAACAAACTGACTAAAAATTTCTGATGAGAAAAAGATAATATTCTCAAGCCTATATTAAACACAAAGAGCAACAGCTCTTCTTCATATACTCAGTATTTCTTTTTTACCTTCCCAAAGCCAAAATGTTATCATTTTGTATAAAAGAAAATCAAAGCCAAATGGTAAAAATGCAAAGATTTGGCTAAACAGTCAAAATTTCAGTGGTTTTATCTGCAGCATGCTGAGCAACCAAACAAAGCCAAGATATTGTCCATCTTTTTGACAGACAAAGAGCCTCAGAGGTCCAGAGTGACATGCCCGAAGGCTGGCACGTGATTGGGCTAATTAAATTAAATAGCAGGAAACAGCTTTTCCATATGCCACTGCCTGGCCACACACAAACTGTAACAGTAAATCTTTTATACTACTCAAGGAAAAATGTAACCATTAAAAAATATACAGTATCAACACACCATCCAAGAATCAGAAGTTGAATATTCACATATACTTCCCTGGCCTGGATTTTAATGCTAAATATCTAAGAACTTCCTAATTGACTTTAGGAGCCATCCAAAAGCCCATGGTAATTAAAGAAGATGAAAAAGACACACACACACACACACACACACACACACACACATATATGCACATCTCCTGCCACATCCACCAAGGTTTACCAACACTTTCATTTAAGCCAATATTCTGATTGCTTTAAGGACACATTTCTACACTAAGTCAATCAAAATCTCAATACTTCTGAATCAAAGTTAAAATCTATTGTTTATTTTCTCCCACTGTTATAGTCTCCCTCCCCATTACCCTACTGTAACTTATGAGATCAATTGAAAAAAAGCATAAAGCCTTTGAAACTCTTGAGAAAACTCTTCCTCCCTTCACCCTCCAGTTCCTTACCCAATAACATTTTTCTCTAAGTTTGCCATTGCAGTTCTAGCTTTGGTTCAAGACACATCTATATTTCCATGTTTCCAGAATTTCCCTGGGTTGGAAGGTGCTACTCATTTTTATCAATCATGGGTTTCATTAGTTTTGATATCTGCTTGTCATCCTAGATAAAGAAGCACTGTGATGATAAAAGAAAAGCAAGGAAGCTGCTTCACAAGGATCCTGGATTAGAATATTGCAAGGTAATTTTAACTTAGTGACATAGAAAATTCAGAATCAGTGCAGAGCATGGCTTATCTGTTTAAACAGAAACATGGAATACATAATACAATATACAAACTGTAAATGGCACTCAATTTTTTGGTAAAGATTACATTTATGGTAGCCAGTATGCAGATGTAATAAATATTCCATTATTTATGCCTTTCATACTTGAATTTTCATTAGACTAATTAAAGAGTTGACTGAATTGATAAACCATGAGCTAATAAAATGATAGCATAATCTTTAACTACAAAAACACACTCAATTCATGGCAATTCTGTGTTACTCAGAAATTCCTCCATGTCTGCCTTCAAAATTCATATTTGAATATGAAGATGACCAAAATCCAAGAAATTCAAAGCCTAGAAGAAAACAGTCAAGCCACATAGAACATAGAAATTGGTAGGAGCCAGTAGATGACCAGCATCTAAACTGAAACCAGGCCTAGGAGTGAGTTGAACCAGCTCCTCCCTCCCACCTCCCCTTCCCTCTCAGAAAGCTGTATTTATCTCTTCACACCTTTCATGAATCTCATGCTCCCTTCTGCATCCTCATCCTTGCCACAGGGCCCTGGCCTAAGATTAATAACTTCCTGAGGTCGTTCAGGAACATACAAGACATTCAATAGATGCCTAGAGAGCATACAAATTTGTGAGAGAAAAAAAAAAAACAAAAAACAATACGTTGAGAGGGCAACTATAGACCTGCCCTAATGAAACTTAAAATCAAGTCTTGGAAGCTTCAAGTGATTGATATTCTTTTTTTTTTAAGATTTTATTTATTTATTCATGAGAGACACAGAGAGAGAGAGAGAGGCAGAGATACAGACAGAGGGAGAAGCAGGCTCCATGCAGGGAGCCCGATGCAGGACTTGATCCCAGGACTCTTGGGTCACACCCTGGGCCGAAGGTGGTGCTAAACCTCTGAGCCACCCGGGCTGCCCTTGATATTCTTTAAGAAAGACAACAAATTTAAATTGTCTGGCACCTAATGAAAAACAAGAACCATGTTCAAGAAGAAAATTAAGCAGTAGTCGCACACACAGAAATGGCAGAGACAGTAGTAGCAATAAAGGGTTTTAAAATGAATATTATAAACATGTCTAAAGATTTGAAGGGAAACATGAATACAAGGAGGATATAAATAGAAAATACATAAGAAAACTAAATGAGGGGATCCCTGGGTGGCGCAGCGGTTCGGCGTCTGCCTTTGGCCCAGGGCACGATCCTGGAGACCCGGGATCGAATCCCACGTCGGGCTCCCAGTGCATGGAGCCTGCTTCTCCCTCTGCCTGTGTCTCTGCCTCTCTCTCTCTCTCTCTCTGTGACTATCATAAATAAATAAATAAAAAAAAAAAAAAGAAAACTAAATGAAGTCTCTGAAAAATACACTATTTTAAAGAATTTGTTGGATGTGAGTAAACGAAGTTTATCCACTAGAAGAAAAGATGAGTATGGCAATAGAAACTCCACAAACTGAAATACAAAGAGAAAAAATAAGAGAAAATGTAGAGACTTATAGAGAGGTGAGATGATATCAAGCCATCTACTCTAGGTGTAATTGGAGTCCCAAAAGAAAAGAAGAATGAATATTAAAAGAAACAATATCTCACACATTCCAAAAATTTAAAAAGTACAAAACCCTACAGACACATAAAGCTCAGTGAACCAAAGTAGAAGAAAGAAAAAAGAAAGAAAGAAAGAAAGAGAGAGAATGAGAAAGAAAGAAGAAAGAAAGAAAGAAAGAAAGAAAGAAAGACCTGCTTTAAGTCAAAGCCAAATCATAATCAAGTTGCTTAAAACCAATGACAACAAGATCATCTTAAAAACAAGCAGATGAAAAACATACTACCTGATTTTAAGACTTTCTATAAAGCAATAGTAACCTAGGTCCTGTGGTATTGTTGTAAAGTTAGACATATAGATCAATGGAATAAGAGAAAGAGTTCAAAAATTTGCTCACACATATATGTTTAATTGGTTTCTAACAAAGTAATCAAAATAATTCAAAGGAACAAGAGTAATCTTTTCAAAACCTGGTTCTGAAAAATTTAAGACACCTATATAAAATAATGAACCTCAGCCTTTCTTCACAGAATACATAAAACTGTATGACTCAAAATGGCTCTTTGCTTTAATTGTAAAAAAAATAAACTAGAAAAAGAAAACACAGAAGCAAATGTTTCTTAGATAAGACATTAAAGGATTAACCAGAGAAGAAAAAATTGATAGAACGGGACACATCAAAATTAAAACATTTCTGCTCTTGAAAATAAAAAGCAAGCTATAGGTTGGTTGAAAATATTTACGACATATATACCTAGAAATGGATTGTATCTAGAATATATGCTTCTTTTTTTATTGGTTAATAAAATAATAAAAGGACAGACTCTCCAATAAAAAAAAAAAAAACCTGCAACATAGTTGAATCAACAGTTTACCAAAGAACTTCTACAAATGGCCAGTAAGCACATGAAAAGATGTGTAACATCATTACACATCAAAAAAACACAAAATAAAACCACAATGAAATTCCATTACACATCCACTAGAGTGCATATCATTAAAAAAAAAATCTGATAGTACCAAGTGTTAGTAATAGGAACACTCTCATACTTTGCTGATGAGAATGTAAAATAATAATCAAAAGTAATTTGGCAGTTTCTTATAAAGTTAAACAGCTCACAACTCAACAATTCCACTTGTAGGTATCCACCCAAAAGAAATAAAGACAAATAACTACAAAGATTTGTATAGAGTATTCACAGCAGCTATATTCTTAATCACCCACACCTGAAAATTACCTTAATTTCCATCAATAGAAGAATACACAAGCACATTGTGACATATCCATTTAATGGGATGCTATTTGGCCATAAGACAAGTCCATTATTACTGATATACACATGTATGGACCTAGAAGCAATTTCTTATTGGAAAAAAATCCAGAGAGAAAATATAATGGATTCATTTCAAACAATTTATTTATATGACATTGTAGAAAAATCAAAACTAATGCACAGTGACAGGATATAGATGAATGATTGCCTGGGGCTGAGTGGAGGGTGGGGGCTTGATTAAGAAGCAGCAGGAGGGAACTCTTTGAAGTGATATAAATATTCTATATCTAGATTGTGATGTACACATTTGTCAAAATTCATCACACTGTACACATATAATGAGTGGATTTTTGTATATACTTTTCAAAAGAGTAGATTAAAAAATGAATAAGATTTAGAGAGCTAAAGCAACCAAAATAAAACCCTCATTTTAATTCATTTAACTCAACATTTTAATTCAAATTATCATGGAAAGAGAAACCCCAGGACATTAGGAATTGGATTTTTTGAATCCCTAGGAGAGCCTCTTGGGGAAAAAATTTTTTTTCATCTGCTTCTATATTTAGAAGAAAATTATATTGAGATACAACTAACCAGTATACATCTATAAAGGCATACAATATAGAGTGATACTTGAAATCTACGAAGCAAAGAATATTTTTAAAAAAGAGAATCAAGTTGAATATTTTCATGAGTTTGTCAGATGATTCAAGCAAAAAATCAAAGCATTTAAAATATGTACCAGAAAACTGAATGTCAAATTTACTTTGATTGGCAAAGTATAAATAAAGAGGGATTTGATACATTACCGTCATGACCAAAACATAGCTAAGATGCTAAAAAATAGTGTAGAGTAAGCTTAGTTTTTATCATGTTAAATGGAGGTAAAAAAGAGAGGAATGATATCTATTCAAAACAAGGGAGCAATTTACTAAGATGGAGGCATCAATGCAGGATTTCTTGTTCCCAGATGGAACAAGTTTAACATTCACCCAACTGCAGAGAGTAGAAAAAAATCCTCCCACCCAAAAAAAGATTCTCAGAGCATTTGTTAAAAAGCAAAGACAGAAAAGTTTAGTACTTTTTTTTCCCTCCTGACTCCAAGGAAGGCAGAGCCCAATGCAAATGTAACCAGAGAATCCCTTGTAGGCTTCTAGGGAAGGCCAATTTTTCTGAGTTGAGCTTCCCGATTGCCGGCTTTGGTGCTGATAATGGGGTGGGAATTAGCCCAAGAAGAGAGCTGGCCACAAACAGCTAATGAGAAGACTGTCTCCCTGGTCAATATATTTTCTTTCTTTTTTTAAGATTTTATTTACTTATTCATGAGAAACAGAGAGGCAGAGAGAGGAGAAGCAGGCTCCATGCAAGGAGACCGACATGGGACTCAATCCTGAGACCCTGAGATCACGCCCTGAACCAAAGGCAGAAGTCCAACCACTGAGCCACCCAGGCATCCCAGTATATTTTCTTAATACGTCTTTTGGATTGAAGGTCATTCCTACCTGGTGTTGTTTTAAATTTGATGAATCCTTAGTTGAAATCTGTTTAAAAAACAACAACAACAACAACAACAAACCTCTTGGGGTCCTCTTAATGGTCACTAAAGGAGGTGGAAGGAAAGGGAGCTGAGAAGGGGGATGTACTCAGTCTCGCAAAGAAGATCCCAACCTGGGAATTCCCCCACAAATCATGAAAGGGTTACAGCTGAGTAAGTTCAGAACTGCCCCCTGCAGTAACGGGGACTGTATATATATCACCTTTTTTGTGTGTGCTGGAACATGAACAAGGTGGGGAAGCACTGCTTTAGGGTTTTTTAACTTACTGATGAGAAAGTTATTCACTATCAAAAAGTTAAACTGAGTGTGAGGTTCCTACTAAGAAGAAAGTTACTAAAGTTCCAAGTTCTTAGTGATGCTACATTAATAATGGCATTAATAGCAATAGCTGATTTTTACTCTGTACCAATTTTGCTACCATCTATTATGTTATTTATATAGACTAGTCCATTTAGGCTTCCCAATACCCCAACAAAAAGATTACAGTGTTCATCACATTTAATAAATGTGTAAACTGAGGCTTGGCACAATTAAATAATTTGCTCCAGGTGGACCTGACGGTAGATGATGAAGTTGCCACTCCTGTGGTGTGACTATTGCATCAGCTTTGTAACTGCTCAGCAGTTCTGTCTAAAAGGCAGTTCTTGGGCAGCCAGGGTGGCTCAGGGGTTTAGCACCGCCTTCAGCCCAGGGCGTCATCCTGGAGACCCGGAATCGAGTCCCACGTTGGGCTTCCTGCATGGAGCCTGCTTCTCCTTTTGCCTGTGTCTCTGCCTCTCTCTGTGTCTCTCATGATTAAATGAAATCTTTAAAACAAACAACTTATCGATGTTCAGTAATACTTTTCTTTATTTAAATATGTATAAAGATGAAGTTGATTTATTAGCCTCTAAGATGAATATGCATCCTTTTTTCTTCTTTCCAAACTCTACCTCTCAAAAGCTATCTGTAGAATACATGGATATAGAAAAATTAGTACTATAAAGACCATAAAAATTATCTGATATACTGTATTTTTTAAAAGATTTATCTATTCGAGAGAGAGAGAACATGCCCGTGTATACACAAGTGTGTGTGTAAATGGGGGGAGGGGCAGAGGGAGACAATCTTTAAGGAGTCAGTATTCAGGGAGACTTCCTACAAGCCAGAAGCCTGAGGCGGGGCTGGATGGGAGGACCCAGGCAATCCCGACCTGAGCCAAAACCAAGAGTCAGAGGCTTCACTGACTGAGTCACTCAGGCACTTCGTGATATCCTGTATTTTTATCTTAAAATGTGTCCCAGGGCTCCTTGGTGGCTCAGTCCATTAAGCCTCCCACTCTTGATTTCAGCTGAGTTCGTGATCTCAGGATCATAAGAGTGAGTCCTAAGGGGAGTGGCAGGGCTCTGCTCAGCTGGGAGTCAGCTTCTCTCCTTCCCCTCCCTATCTCTCTGCCCCTCCCCACCTCTGCCCTGCCCTGCTTGCACAGGCAGCCACTATAAAAGAAATAAAATTAAAAAAAAAAAATTGAAAAAAAATGTGTCCAGTACTACATTCATATAGAATATAAATTATGACAAATCGTTTCAGTTTAGGGAATATCAAATAATAAACTCACTAAAAAAAAAATTCCATCATTAACCCCTGGCTGAAAATAAAAATTAAATAGTAACTAATATCACTAGAGCCAGTGTAAAAAATATATTACTAATGTGGACATTTGACACAATAAATAGTTCAACAGGTAAAAAATGATTCACCATTTCACACAGAAAACAAAAGTGAGCTTGAAATCATAATATGAAAGAAAATGTCCTTTAGGCATTAAGAAATCTGTAAAAGAGAAATGTAAAATAAAACCCATTCAAATGAAGTTTAATTGAGCACTTTATGGGTTCTATGTGGGGTGCTAGGAACACTATATTTCCAATGACTTCAAAAGGCAAAAAGACATGACATACAGGTAATAATGAAAGAAAAATTATATAGTAAGTTATACAGAACAAATTCCAAGTTGACTAAAGAGTTAGGATGAGTTGGAAAAATCAGAGATGGCATAAAGGAGAAAAGCAAAGTAGGTTTTTTTAAAAAGGGAGTTAAAGGTTTTCCAGATAGGGAAAAAAAGTTTGGTGAAATTCATGAAAAAAAAAAAAAAGAAAAGAAAGAAAAGAAAAGAAAAGAAAAGAAAGAAAAGAAAAGAAAAGAAAGAAAAGAAAAGAAAAGAAAAGAAAAGAAAAGAAAAGAAAAGAAAAGAAAAGAAAAGAAAAGAAAAGAAATTCATGGGCTTGGAGCCCAAGCTGGGAATTTGCTGTGCATGGTTAGGCGATTCAGTCAGACTTGGAGGGATGAGTGCTTGGTCTGAGTATAAAGGCTGAATTACGAGGGCAGAAACTCCATGACACCATTTAGATAAAACAATTAGGTAGATATTATAGGTTCTTTTATAGAGAATGTGAAAACTGGGTATTTTACAGTAAGTTAACCAATTAGTAGAGAGATCACACTGATATGGAAGAAGGCTACTGCATTAATAAAAGAATGAGTGTGTTTCATTATTAATTAAGGTATTGACCAGGGAAAGCAGAGCCAAAGAGAAAGAGATATGATGGCCTGGAAAATGGAAACAGGAGTAGCAATTGCCTATAAGAAATAAAAGAGAGGAAATAATCAGAGGTGATTTCATGATAATCTGCCCAGTGTCTAAAGGGTGGTTACATCAACAGAAGTGGAAAAGCCGGATAAAACAGCACATTTTACAGATAGTGAATTAAAAACCTTTGAGACGAGAGTGGAGAAACCAGTGAATTGTCTTTGCAGCTGGTAAGTATTAATAAAACACTTGATAGACTTCAAGTTGTCCTTAAGGTGAAGAAAAAAAGAGATCATTAAACCCTTAAACCATTAAGATGTGTATATCCCTCTAACACTAACCACTAACATTTTATGTGTCTATGTTAGACTGAGAAAAGCAATAGAAATATTCTGGCATGAGCAAATATTAATTTGTTCAGGTTTGATAGCTCACCGATTTCTAAAACTATGTAGTGAAATCTGTTCAGATAATATAAAATGAGAGGAAGATGAGCTAAAGCAGCATTCTATAGAAATAGCATTTCTATAGCAAATATAATGTAAGCCATAAATGCCAAGGGATACGTATAATCTTACATTTTCTAATAGCCACATTGAGAAAGTAAAAGAAAACAGGTAATATTAACTTTAATACTGTTACACAAACTAATATGTTTAGAATATTATTTCAGGATGTAATGAAATACATTATCATCACTTAAGATATTAATATATTTTTGATACTATGGCTTTGAAATCTGTATACAATGGAATATTACTCAGCCATTGGAAATGACCAACACCCACCATTTGCTTCGACGTGGATGGAACTGGAGGGTATTATATTGAGTGAAGTAAGTCAATCGGAAAAGGACAAACACTATATGGTCTCATTCATTTGGGGAATATAAAAATTAGTGAAAGGGAATAAAGGGAAAGGAGAGAAAGTGAGTGAAAATATCAGTGAGGGTGACAAAACATGAGAGACACCTAACTCTGGGAAATGAACAAGGGGTAGTGGAAGGGGAAGTGGGTGGGGGGTTGGGATGACTGGGTGACGGGCACTGAGGGGGGCACTTGGGATGAGCACTGGGTGTTATGCTATACATTGGCAAATCGAACTCCAATTAAAAAATTTTTTTAAAGAAATCTAGTATGCAGTATACACTGGAAGCATATCTCAACTCACGAGTCACATTTTAAATTCTCAGTTGATACACGTGGCTACCAGCTTGGACAGTACAAATACAGGGGTCTTTGCAGAAATTCTGTCAACAGAGGCACAAAGATCAAACTAAGTTGCAAACATGGGTTCAACATAAAATTTAAGTGCAAAGTAGACATGAGTAAAAATGACTAACCAGGACAGAATTCTGTCATATAAATGAAGAAAAAATAACTCTGGTTTAGTTTTTAAAGGTCACCAGAGAAAAGGCATTTCTTAAAGGAAAGACAAACTTAATGTTTGCTTCAGTTTATATTAGATACAATCAACAGCAAGATTGTAGCATTTAAGTGGTTCATTGGGAAGAAAAAGAAAAGGGACAACCTCAAAAACCAAGAAGTAACAAGAGATAGCCACAGGAATGGCAGAAAAGCAAGACCAAGATCAACTAGAAATAAGGAAAACAGAGGTGATGCATGAGAAAATGGAGCCCAACAATCATTAAATTCCCATCTCTTTAAAAATAACTCAAATGGAAGAATATTTTTTAAAGTATATATAACTGGAAAACAGATCAAAGAACTAAAAGTAAGTGCTAAAATTAAACCTCTCAGAAGGAAACATGGGTGTAGGACTGACACATGAATCTTGAAAACATTACGCAGACATACAAAAGGCCACATAATATATGATTTCATTTATATGGAATGTCCACAATAGGCAAATTCATAGAGATACAAAATAGTTGCCAGTGGTTGCCAGGGGTTGGAGGGACGGGAGAATGAGGAGCGATTGCTTAATTGGTACAGGAATTCTTTGAGTTGATGAAGATACTCTGGAATTAGATAGTAGTGATGGTGGTACAACATCATGAATATACCAAAACCCACTGAATTATATACTTTAAAATGGGTAAAATGATAAAGTTTATGTTATACAAATTTTATCTCAATAAAAACACAAGAACAAAAAACAATGTGCAACAAATAGCTTGGAACTTCTGAAGAAAAATAACTTGCCAAGTCTTGGTGAATAAATACTCTATAAATAGGCTAAGCAATTGTGTAAATTAGAAGAGAGAAATAAAACAAAAGGACAGATATTATCACAGCAGTAACAGCAGTAAATATAGTGAGAATAACCTATAGCTGAATTAAAAGGCAGATGAAACAGAACAATATACAAGAAATAAGAGATCATCTATTTTAGAAACTATGAATGAAGAGTCCAAGGAGCTTAGGTAAAAGCTATTAAAAGGCAGGCCATGCTTCAGGAAGTGGTTTAGGGCCCCTGGACAGCTCCAGAACATTATCTCCAAACCAGACTCTTCCCAAAGGGCTTGAAAAATGTAGACTCCTGGGCTCTCAGTCAGGATAACAGAATCAGAACCTCTAGGAGATGCAGTCAGAATCTGAATTGCCAACAACTCCCTCAAGAGGATTTTTATACATCTTTCAAGTGAAAAATCACCTAGGAAGATAAGAATTTAAGACAAATGTCTCTATTTTTCCTTTTCCCGGCATTTTATACAGACTATTTTAGGTCAGAACGATTATCAAGTGCTTCCTTGATAGGTCAAAAGGGTTTGAAAGGCAAGGTCCTAACTGCTTAGAAATCAAGTTTTTGGCTTTGGTTGGGGAAGGACGGTAAGTGGCAAAGGGGAGTTGTTAGCTAGTTGAAATTTTTTCTCCTTCTCTCCCCCAAAATAGTTAACTCCAAGTGCAGGCATTCTGTTTTGCCTCATTCTAAGACTGGCTCTGTTCAGAAATAAAGAAATTCTCAAACTTTAATGATTCAAAATGGTTCATATGTGTCCAAGGATGATTCTCATGTATGCATTAGACGAAAGAAGAGCCCTAATCTACTTCATGGCAATGATTAAGAGAAAATTGATTCAAAACAATTTGGAAATAGTGATGGCGGGGGGAGGAATAGAGAGAGAGAGAGAGGGGCGGGAGTAACAAACAAACTTCTGATTTAATAAACCTGGACATGTGAAAAGAATTGTTGCATAAATGTAGTGTGGTAGTAAAGAGAACAAAGATGCTGATGTCAGAGTAACTGGGTTCAAATTAAAGCTAGACTGTCACTAATTGGGCGACTTTAACTTTACTTAACTTCTTGTGCCCCAGTGCCCTTATCTGTAGGAGACAATAATATCTACCCCATAAGGTTGTTGTGAGGACTAAATGAATTGCTAGACATGTATGTTTGCAATAGTTAAAACTCAAAATCTTTTTGTAAATCAAGATGGTCCCCAAAGGTTATACTGTCTAAAGCTTACAGTTTATAAGCCTTAAGGTATTATAAAATTAGAGTAGAAAACCTTTCAAATCCTAATAGAGAAGTTCTAAAAAGTCACATTCCCAGTATCTTGTTTTATTTGCCAGAATCCTTTGATTGCTCTCCCATACTTTTAAAACCCAGATGGAGGGATTATCAATATTAAAAGGAATGGTAATCTACCTCTCAGATTCCTCCTCTTACATCTTCAAGTTCTTGATTATAATTGATTATAATTTGTAGACCTTGATTATTTATCATTGTTAATTCACAATTGTATACCCACAATTCTGTGCTTCCATTATTGAAAAAAAATCACAAAGGAAATGCCAAATAAAAAAAAATACTGTTGTTGACCTAAACATCTGTTGAGTACTAAGTTTAAAAAAAAAAAAATGGTTAGTGTCTGAATTCATTTTTAACATCCTTTAGAGAAAAAAAAAAGTATAAAGCAAAGTAAAAATTTCTTAAAAACAATCCTTTTCAGATTTATGAAAAGCAACCAGTCTCCATTTCAGCAGCCACTTTCACCAATGAGAAGGTGGATTTTTACTGCCAGACTAGGAAATCTAATGTTTATTTATTCCAAGTCCTGACAAAAATTATTTTCCTGAAGAAAAAGTTTTTAACATGAGATTGATACTTTTTATTGAAACATCCACTTTACACTTCAAAAATCAGATATACAGTATAAAACCATTATCTAATTGGTTCCTCCAACTCTTTTTTGAGGATCTGGTACCAAGTTACTCAATTTTATAAGAGTCCAAAGGCAATTCTTGGGAAATTATAACTAATGGTATTCCCACAATTCTGACCAAATTATCAGGCTTATGGCATTGTGGAATGATAATCCATTTTGTAATAGTCAATGATATTAGCTCCAGAATTCTTAATAATCTAATGCAATATTGTTGTGACTTAGGATAATTTTAATTTGTAGGATATTATTAAAGTTTAGATTATGGGAACAAAAACACAGTGACACATTATGAAGTACTGACTGATTTAAGGTTTGCGAGGAAGAGCTAGGTATGTCACGGTGCATAGATGTCTATGTTTCCTTTACCTGAGCCATGCTCCTTGTTCCTTACACTAGTATTATAATAATTGTTTCCATAAAAGGGAGGTCATTTAATTAGTTTTTTTTCTCTTTACATTTATGTACTGTTACTTTATACTTGTAGGTCAGTCTGTCACTGTAATATTTTGATATTTATTTCGATATTTATTGAGTGCTTGTTACATTGGAGGGATTATGTTAACCTTTTTAAAATGATTTTTTAAGTTGAGCAAAGTTAAGAATTAACATTTATTTATATAAGATTTTATATTTGGAAGTTGACATCAAACATGATAACATATTATGAAAAAGAGGCCACGCTGGGAAAAGGAAAAGGCAGCAAATTTTACACGTCTGCTATTTGATAATGGCTGACATAAATAGTTTAAATCATTGTTGGGTTTATTATTTTTAATGGTATGAGAAATAACGGCTCAAAATATCTTCATTTTCTTGTTTCAACAACGAATGGCAATATATTTTGGTATATGAGACCTAGCGCATGAGCTTCAGATCCGATTAAGTATATCAAGTTTACACAAAGCCAAATGTATGAAAGGGGATCTTTTAAAAAAAACTTTATTTGAGAAAGGAAGAGACTTATAACAGAAGGCAAGAAGGAAGCATACAAACAATATATTTACAACACAAAACAAGAGATCACCTTCAAGGGTGTAAATTATAATAAATACAGTAGATTTTAAAAGAG
The DNA here is from genome assembly GCF_003254725.2 of Canis lupus dingo. Taxonomy (NCBI): domain Eukaryota; kingdom Metazoa; phylum Chordata; class Mammalia; order Carnivora; family Canidae; genus Canis; species Canis lupus. The sequence continues at coordinate 32,797,927 of NC_064256.1, read as the reverse complement.
ACATTTATCAATTAATTCTAAGATGAATTAAGTCCAGCTTTCTTTTTCACTGGTTCCAGGTAGTTTCTTGATTAAATTCAAAGACTATCAAATTCAAACAATTAATGTCCACCAACTGTACTGATGAAGCTCTCTCAAATGACATTATAAAAAATAGGTTTTTTTTGTTTGTGATTACATATCTTTGAAGTAATATTATACAAAAGTCTGCTCAGCCACATGTTCCTCCCCAAATAAAATGTATTTTAAAAGATGCACTATCCCTTTTTTTATGAGATTGAAAAAAGACTTTAAAGAAAATGAATATTTATGAGATGGAAAAAATATACAATTTTATCTTAGGAATGCCATATTTTTAATGCAAAACAACTGACAAAAAGTCATTTTAATCTTAAGGAATATACTAACCAAAATATGTTGGTAATAGGAAAAGTTGCCTACTATAGCTATTTGTCAAATTATCAGAAGGACTTTCATTATATGGAAAAGTTTTAAACTTTCTAACTTCTAGTTATGTTAATTTAATTTGAATGGAGACTTTTTAAAAAAGGATAATGTATCTTTAGCAGTGACCTTTTTTTTAAGAAATATTTTAAATGTCACAGCAAAATGTAAACAACACGTGCCAATAACATACAGTGGTTACAATGTCTACATTTGGCAAAATCGTTATATCTCCTTTGAAACAGGATACTACACCTTAAAATACCTTGGATTTAGAAATATAAATATTTTAATAGAAAAAAAACCTCACAAAGATTCTAGGTCAATTTGGATGATCCATTTTAAAGGGGTCTTAATACAACGAATCTTTAACTAGCTTAACAAAAGTAAACCTATAAAACAAGGTAAACATATCAAAAGGGAGTATGAAGGAAATGTTCCAGAGTGAAAAGCTTCCTTAACAATTTCCCTACTTGTGGTGTTATTTTCTTAGACAATAAATCAATTCATAGAGTGCCCTTTAAAAACAGAAAGAGTAAAACACTATCCTCCGTTTTTTCTCCCCCTACATTCCTCATTACATGAATCACTTAGACTTCCTGTTTCCACAAGGCATTTCCTGTTCAGCCTCATAGAATCAGTTTTCTGTAGGAGAACAGCAGGAACCTGACAAAGAACGGACTTGAATAAACAGAGTCTTCTGTTGCCTTCAAAGTTGTTTGTATTTCATAGCATCAAAGGACACAGTCCTTCTGAAGGTGTGTTATATACAAGGAGATTCTGTTGTTAAGCATAACTTTCCTAAATTTGTATTTGCCAAAATGGTATGGTATATGCCAAGTCCTTATGGAATTCTACCTAAGAGATCCTAGTGATGTGATTATAAAATATGATACACCTTCTTCTTTTAAACATGATTGTGACTTCGTATCAGATAATCTTCATACCTTCACTGTGTTTTCTACAACTGTAGATACAATATAGTATCTGGTTGAACCATAATGCTGCACATTATTTCTTGCCGCTATTTGCATTGGTTTCATTTGATCTTTTTTGATAGACAATGTCATCAAATAACACAAGATAAAAGTAAAATGAGCAGTGCTAGGTGAGACATAATGTAATAGTTAAAATAGTGCTGTACTTTGCAATCTATATATTTAAAACCACCTCTATCCTAATATTTTCAATTGCAATCTATACAATAACCTAAGGACTATTGGCATGGTAACCAGAACATTTAACTTAACAAAAAAGAGAGAGGAAGGAAAGGGCAGACTACTTTTAACAGTGTTCAAGACTATAGTATGATACATTATGTACAACAATGTGAAAATTGAATTCTACATATCAAAAAAAATCAAGAACTAATAGAATGTTTCATTGATCAGACTGGGTGAGTATATCCAGCAGTCACTGATCTCAACAGATAAACTAAAAATAACAGTGAGTTCGTTTTCCTTAGAAGTAACTGGTGTGACAGGCTTTGGGATGAATTTAAAGCCTATTCATTACTTGTATACTTATGTAGTATAATTTTAGTGTCACAAGTATTTCCTTACCAGTGGAGTTTCAATGAAACCTTGATATCTATATAGAAATCAATATATAGAGAAATCTCTATATAGATATATCTGCAATAAGTTGAATCCTTAAACACTAAAATCAAATCATTCAGAAATATAAACAGATAGGAAATAATATCCATTTACCAAAACCTGCAATGCATTTCATATTCAGATAATGACTTTAATTACAAATCCTGGAGCTAAATCTTTGCCTATTACCTGTTGCATAAAAGCAGCCTGCTCCCCAGATTCCATTTCCTGGATCTGAGCATCTTCATCACTGTCCACTGGTTCCTCCTTGACCTTCACAGCCCCAACTTGTCCCAGTGTGTCATCCACACAAGCACTGCTGTCGCTCCTAGTGCTGTTGCCACTAGAGGGCGCTCTGTCTTCCTGCATCGCCTGGTCCCCCTGAAGCTCTTCCTCCGCTTCCTCGAGGTGACTGCCTGGTTGCTTCAGTTGTTCAATAGATTTCGAAAGCAGCTAGAAGAGAGTGTTCAGGGGTTCAAAATTCAATAGTTCTTGGTGGTAACAGAGAAGCAAAATACACACTTTTATTTCTAATGACTCTACTTCAGTACCTTCTGATGTCTAGTTTCTGGACATCAATTTCAGAATGAATTTGTATGCAACAAACTTCCTCAAGTAATACTAAATCTGAAGCAAGTCTCATCACTTCCATATTGTATTGGTGTAGTAGGCAGAAAATGAGGTCTTTAAGTGCTTTTTTTAATGGATTACTCTCTAACACACTTAGAAAATGGTGGGGGAAAGGTAAATAAGCTTTTTTGATGGGAATCCTAAAACTTTCACAAGTACACTTTGTACTGAGACAATGTAATCCAAATAAACCTGAGAATATTTTTCTTTACAGATAAAGTGTAATGGAATTAATGGAAAGGTAGTGAAAAACTTCCACAATCTCATTTTTTGAGAATGTCAACCACTATAAAACACAAGCACAAATGCTAAGTCCTCATCTATCTTATTTTCCCATACCTAAAGGGTCAAATGATAAAACATCTTCTTATATGCACTGGTAAAACATGGAAGTACTGATTTGGAAATCCTAAACTTCAAAAAGATGTGGGATTTTTAAAAAATGTGATAGCACTAAAAATGTTTTATGAACATATCCAAGTTAAATAATAAGAAAGAATTATTTTTAATTGGGAAACTATTATTTAGACCTTTATTTTATAATTAAATTATACTTAATCTTCAGAAGTATATGAATCAACTGCTCAATGATTTAAAAAAAAATGAGAACAGGGATCCCTGGGTGGCGCAGCGGTTTGGCGCCTGCCTTTGGCCCAGGGCGCGATCCTGAAGACCCGGGATCAAATCCCACGTCGGGCTCCCGGTGCATGGAGCCTGCTTCTCCCTCTGCCTGTGTCTCTGCCTCTCTCTCTCTCTCTCTCTGTGTGACTATCATAAATAAATTTAAAAAAATTTTTTAAATAAAAAAATAAAAAAAATGAGAACATACCTAACTTAAACAACAGCAAAATATCACAGTATAAACAAATGGAGTAAAATTCTCAAGATGATTTCATGTCACAGGTCTCTTGTTTTGATTCACAATGACCCCAGCGACTGATCATCTGCAGATCTTGAACTGTGGTTTCAAGAGTGATTAGAATTTTCTGTTAAGTCAGCACCCATGTAAGCAATAGGCCAAATATTGTTAATAAACAGCACGCTTAGAATATAACTGCTAAAATCATGAATACTAATTTCTCTTGGTACAGTTTAAGCTTATCTACCCCCCATACCTAACTATGTTTTTAAGGCTAAACACACGCTTAGAGTTAGAAAACTTCTACATACTCCAACTCTGAAGGGTGTCTTACTCTCTTTAGGCTTACAGACTTTCCTCCAGGCCACATCACCTCAGAGGGCTGTGCACCAACAGACGAAACCCTCCACTTTCACTGTAGGTAGAGTTATTGGGATTTTTTGTTCATTTGTGCAACAAATATTTATTGAGTGCCAATTGTGTTCAAGACACCATGCTAAGCACTGGGAAAATAGCCATTGCATTGCCCTCATGGAGCTTATAGTTTAGTGTGTTAGAAGGGAACCAGATAGATAAATAAATGTATTCTGATTTTCAAGTAGGGTAAATGAAATGGGAAGAAGCACGGGGCGTTATGAGAGTACACGCTAGTTGGCACAGGAGCATAACTGTGGTTTAAGAGAGGTTTCACTACTGGCAGGGTGCTATGTTTAGGTTGAGACATGAAAGAGGAAGGATAGAAAGGAAGTTCTAGTTGCATGAGTATAAGGGGTTGAAATAAGGGTAGAGAGCATTTCTGGCAGAAGGCACAGTACATATGCTGGAAAGGAGTCCAGTGCGTTGGAGCAAATGAAAGGCCAATGAGGTTTCAGCACAGGAAGATGGGAAAAAATGCTGGAAGATGATATTGGAGAGAGTAACACAGTTTATAATGTATTTGGGTTGAGAACAAGATTCTATAGAAATAAAGTACAAATTAGGAAATAAGCCATTAATAAGATATAAACATCACCAATCTTAAGTTAGACATAATCAAACCAAGAGAATAGATACCAATCAAAATTTATGTCAAAATGAAGAAGGCAAATTTAAATATCAATTTCCTTTGTACCTACAATCTAACATCTATTTTCCTGGGCTGTCAGCATAAGAATGAATGAATGATGGGTCATCCCATCATTCTTTAAATGTTTTTGAGTACTTTTTAGGAAACTATTTGCAGGACTTTTGTACCAATGCCAAGTATTTACATAACAACATTAAATACACAATACCTTGCATACTGCTAAGATTTTGGAGAAGAGGGACAATGTAATATTCCTAAGCTTTGATTGTACATCTATAGGATCCAACTTAATCGGCTGTTAGAAAAAGAACACGTGACACCATAGAAAACAGGCAGGATTTTAATGGAAAAGTCCCAGTTTGGGCTGGGACCCCAGGGATAGGGACTTCGGGTGACAAGTATCCACCCATTCTTCAGAGACAAAGCTCATCAGCCAGCCCTTAACCCTGTCCCTCACCTCAGATGTGACATACAAGAGGACGATAGAGGGTCTTGTGGGGAAAAGAGATTGATATAAGGAAAGGTATCACTCAGGTGAAGGAGGCTGCAAAAGTCCCTCAGAGGGACGATCTGCAAGCAGACAGCTGCAGTTCATCTTCTAGATGGATGCATGTGGAGCTGCAGAACTTTTCCCTCTCATTGCTAAAGCTTAGCTGGAAAAATTCATGGGAGATAGCACATAAGGCAGAGCTGGGGGGCCAAGGACATGTATGAGGCAAGTGGACACTTCTGGGAGGTGTTCAAAAGTTCATGTGCATAAGAGCCTCTGGGAGGAAGACAGAAGGAAACTATCTGGGATGTGTGGCCGAGAGAAGAACTGAGGGGCCCTTCATGAAAGGTCCACCAGGGAGCACAGGACCGCTGTCCAGAAAAGGTCACATCAGAAGTCCCCCTTTACTGAGGAGTGACTGCCGCTTTCATAGCTTCTGGATGTTTGACTATGCAGAGTATTTAATCACCAAGAGGAAAGTGCCCCTACTTTCCTTTTCCTTAGCAGTGAAAATAGGGAAAGTCTATTGCTATTCTTCTCCTTTCCAGTCCCAGTTCCAACAAGTCTTAGGACCTTGACTTCCTCACATCCAATAGTCTTTTTATCTGCTCTTCCTCAGTGCCCAATGCTATGATCATACATACCCTAGCCCAGGTCTTTACTGGTAGCTGTACACTTTACTAAATCTGTTTCAAACATGACTTCTTTCTGCTTCATTCTCAATATATTCTGGCCTTAACCATTCTCCAGCTCCAGAGCATCCTCTAAGTGATTGAGCCTAACATATTCTCACTCCCTCCCACTCTTCATCCTCTCACTTTCCTCCTTGCTAGACTAGGCTCCATTTTCCATCATTAAAAATCACTCCTTTGGGGCACCTGGGTGGCTCAGTCGGTTAAGTGTGTGACTTGATTTTGGATCAGGTTATGATCTCAGGGTCCTGGGATCAAGCCCCATGTTGGGGTTCTGCACTTAGCGGGGAGCCTGCTTGAGATTCCCCTCTCTTTCTCTCTCTCCCTCTGTCCTTCCCCTTGCATGCACAATCTCTCTCAAATAAAGAAATCTTTAAAAAAAAAAATCACTCCCGGGGATCCCTGGGTGGTGCAGTGGTTTAGCGCCTGCCTTTGGCCCAGGGCGCGATCCTGGAGACCCGGGATCGAATCCCACGTCGGGCTCCTGGTGCATGGAGCCTGCTTCTCCCTCTGCCTGTGTCTCTGCGCCTCTCTCTCTCTCTCTGTGTGACTATCATAAATAAATAAAAATTAAAAAAAAATCACTCCCTTACGTTGTCTTCAACTCCCCTGCCCTTTTCTTTCTTTCTTTTTTAAAAAATATTTTATTTATTTGAGAGAGAGAGAGAGAGAGTACTAGTGAGATGAGGTGCAGATAGAGAAGCAGACTCTCCTCTAAGCAGGGAGCAGAAGGTGGGACTTGATCTCATGACTCCAGGATCATGACCTGAGCTGAAGGCAGATGCTTAACCAACTGAGCCACTCAGGCGCCCACCCCTGCCCTTTTCAATATGGGTTTTACTGGAAAAGTAAGACTTCCAACCTTGGTTAATACTACATCTCTGCCAAACCTAAGCAGCTGAATAAGCAAGGAAACAAACAAACAAATTACAATCATGCTGAATGTTTCTCTTCAGATTCATGAGCAAAACCCTCAAAAGGGCCCTCATCAGTACTGCCTGGCAATCCTACTACATTTCTGTAGTTAATTCACTCCCACTCTTTCAATGACAATTTCAAACTACCTCCTCTCTCCTCAAATCTCGAAAACCAGACCTTTTCTTCACTCCCTGCTGATGCCTGTGCTTGTTATTTCACTGAGAAAACAAGCCTCCAAAGAGAAACTCAACATCCTGTTACCATCGCATTTACCAAGCTGTCCCATTCACCCTTCCTCCTGTTCTAAAAGTGATGTCTGCACTTTTATCTCAGGCAATCCCTTGGCTTATGGCCTGTATCCTATCCCCTCCTGCAATTATCCACCCTGTCCTCCAACACACATTTCTCCTCTCTGCTGGAATATTCTTATTGGTGCATTTTCAGAAGATAATCTGTCTTAAGTAAAACCTCCCTTGCTCCCCCAACACCATTATGTATCTCCCTTCACAGCAAAACTCCTTGAGCTATCTTTCTTTACTGTCTTCATTTTTCTTTTCCCATTCTCATTAGAATTCACACCAACAAGGCTTTCATCCACACTATCTGACCGAAATCTCTCTTGTTAAAGTCAGTAATGACTGTGTTCATGCCAAATCCAGTGGCAATTTAAATAGAATATTAATAAGTGTTAGTGAGGGCAAAACATCCCCAAAAAAGGCACCAAGACACAATCATAGCATCTTTGAAAGTAAAAGACTGATATCACTACTGTGGGTGTAGCTAAAGACCAGACGAACTGTGTGCTAATTTCCTGGAATATAATTTCCCATAGATAGCAAGTAAGTCAAAGAAAATCTCTAATAGTGATCAAATGCTGAATGTTCACAGAATATGTCATATGTACATTTTACTAAAAAAACCTTCTGAAATCTGACCTGTTAATGTATTTCTGAGGTCACAGATGTACCCGGAAATCTCATCGTGTAGTCCATGAATCAATTTTGATCAGTATTTACAACCTCACTGACACAGATACGTATATAACAATTTTCAGTGTGCAATAAACAATGTCATTTGTTCTAGTTAGTTCCTTTGGCTTCATCTACACTTGTGATGCACTGAAGGAAACATGAGAGAGAGAAGTGTCAGAATGAATAACACTGTGATAACTGGGCAAGACGGCCAAATAGCAGAATGATCTTCCAAGGGTCGAATTCCTCGATGGTTTGTAAAAGAAATGTTTCTTGACATAAAACAGTAACTTAGGAGTGGAGATCGTGTACATATAAAATGTAGTCATTGGAAAATTTCTAATAACACCCTTCAAATCCTTATTTTGTAAAGAAGGAATTTCACTTCCAGGAGAAGCTGAGCCATATCCAAAGAAAAGAGTAGAAACCTAGAATTTTTTTTATACCCTTCCACTCTGCATTCTACTCTGAAACAGCTATATTCTGATGACAACTGTACTAACACAAATAATTCCAGTGTCTCCCCTGCCCAGCTCCAAACTTAGACATTCAGCTGCTTCCTTAACATTTTCCCTTAGATCTAGAATATCTAACAGGTTTCATAAACTACAAGTAGTTCAAAGAAAACCTTTCTTCTCCTTCTACTCAAATGTATCACTCACCTAATTTTCTCATCTGAGTAAACAGACAATACCCAAGTGCATAAGTCAAAAATCGAGGATTTGTCCTGTTTCTCTCTAACTCATCTTTTTAATAAATACCGAAAGCTTAACTGATATTAGGAACAGTGCTTTGACACTTTTCTTCCCAGATTATGCAGCAAATGTCAATGTCCCCACACAAGCAATATCATTTTTTTTTCACCATCTCTGAAATACAACGTGCTCTTTTGCAAAGTTCTACAAAATACTAAAGTGCTCGATGGGATCTCCTGGAGATGGTTTTGCAGAATATAAACACATAGAAAGAGTTAATCTAGATCTCTTTTTTCCAGGTATTTGACTAAAGCTGTTTTTGTTTAAGCAGTCAAATTTGCCAGAGTGGAAAAATTAACAATTAACATCAGCAAGAAAAATCTACAAACCAAAGTCACAGAAAACTGGCCTGCTAGGTTTAACTTATTTGAGATTTTTTAAATAAAAAAATTACTTGATGTTGTTTGTAAATTTCTGACTATTTATGAAGACATTCAGTACTCCAATTATGTTATGTTGTATGTGTTTTTGAACTTCAAATGTGACCATTACAAAGATGGTATGGGCTAACCCTTTTCTAATTTGCACTGTCGCTGAGCGGCCCCAGATGCAGGGAGGAGCTGTCTGCTTACTCTCAGTGGGGTAGCAGAGTCTCCCTTTGGTTGAACATCTGGAGGTGATCCCCCAGCAAAGTTGAGCTGTTGCCTTGCTGGCTACAAAACACAAGACGAAACATCTGTGTGACAGATAAATGTGCAAGCCTGTGTGAATCTCGGCTGAGGGCCCATCTGTAAAACACACCACGTGTCATTCGTCTGACACCAGGTGAGTTACTTTGGTGGGGAACCCAGCTGAGAGGAAGATGATGGCTGTGCTTCTCCTTCCCCTTTTATCTGTGCCTCTTCCTCGTCTGTCAGTGTTTCTCTGTATTGCCTGTGCACAGCAATCGTATTAAACACTAAGAACGGTGCAGGCAGTCTATGACCATTCTGGGTTTGTAACACACACGTGCATACCCACTCACACTGACATGCTATAGACCAGATATGATAATTTATCTAAATCCCTAACCTTCAAGTGTTACAGTTCCATTCTTATCAATCTCTGCTAGGATCATAATTACAGTAAGTCCATAATTTCACTGTTTATATTCTACGTTAAATATCATATATTCTAAGTAGCAAATGATGTAAAATTCATGAAATAATATCGAAAGGCTGTGCTGTTAACCTTTATATATGAGCACATGAAGCTCCTCTCCGTGTAAGTTGCACTAACAAAGTCTGGAAGTCAACACAAGCATAAGTGCTATCAAATAAAGTATCTTTAAATTCCATATTTAAAATTTTTTTTTCCCACAGTGATCTTTCATGTACCCACAAATATCTTCAGATTTGGAATGGCAGCTAAGAACAAGAGCGTATAAGGAGTAAATCTGTTTCTGATGGACATCTGGTTTTCTGAAATTGTCAACAACCCATTAAGCACAAGTGTTTGAATGTGATTATTAAACTATGCAAAGTGACCTTCAACCTAACTCATCACTTTCCTATTTTGCCTCAGATCTGAAGACAGATTTTACTTGGGGAATGGCACAAGTTTTGTTTTTGTTCTTTTTTGTTTCTTTTAAATAAATGCAAAATTCTTCTTTTGGAAAATGAAACCTTTCCCTTAAGCTCCAAGGAAACTAGATTTTAAAACAATGATAAAATTCTGTCTCAAATCACAAATAGATTAGGTATGTACCAACTGTTCTCAAAAACAACATGCAGAACACGGAGGGCTTTCAAACCAAGAGGTCTACTTAGAGAAGAACTCTGCCTCGAGCCAAAATACTCAATGCCATTTCACTCCTGTGAGTTTTAGGGAAATCACCAGAAGAACCAAGCTAAATAATAAGAGAGAAATATTTCTAAATATTGCTTCATTATTCACACTAATCAAAAGTCTAACTGAAAAATGTCCCTTCTTACTGATATTGAGGGGATATAAAACTAATCTAGGGACCAAATGAATTCCTCATAAAATGTGTTTATCTGTTCAACTTTAAATGATTGTCTAAAAACAATGCCTGTTGGGCAGCTCGGGTGGCTCAGCGGTTTAGTGCCGCCTTCAGCCCAGGGCATGAACCTGGAAACTCGGGATCGAGTCCTACATTGGGCTCCCTGCATGGAGCCTGCTTCTCCCTCTGCCTGTGTCTCTGCCTCTCTCTCTCTGTGCCTCTCATGAATAAATAAATAAAATTTTTAAAATAAATAAATATATAGATAAATAAATAAATATAAAAACAATGCCTACAATTAAAATATCCTTTTTTTCTGGCTTCAAAACATCCTAATAATTCAATTAACTTAAACAAGTGTTAACTTCTGGAAAGGGTGCTGAAAATTTCCTCCTTCCAGAGCTTCAAGTTAAGTTTGAGAAAGTTACTCATCTACTCTTTCATTAGTCAGGCAATTTTTATTGAGCACTTACTATATGCCACATCCTGAGAAGAGCAGTCAGTTGGGAACCTCTCAAAGGAGGAAGCACAAAGTAAGCAACTGAAGATTGGAACCTAATGTGGTAGGGAATGATGGGGAAAGGGGTGAGTGTCTCTGTCTAATTGGTATGGGTAGGGAAGCCTCTCAGAAGACCTGAGGCCAGAGCTAAGAGAGACTCCAATACCAAGATCGAGTCATGAGAAGATCCAGAGGTGGAACATTCCACACAGAACAGTGGCCAGCACAACTGGGGATGGAATGACATTCTTCACAGATGGGAGAAAAAGCCAGCATGGCTGGAAGTCAGCAAGGAAGGGAAGAGAGTAGGAGATGAGGTCAGTGATGGGGGCAAGAGCCAGATCACGATAGCCTTGTAAGCCACAAGAAGATGTTTGGATTTTATCCTCTGTATGATAGGAGCAGCTGGGGAGTTTTAAGCAAGCCCTTGATATGATTTAATTTGTATTTGTAAATGGTCACTCCAGCTGCTATAGAAGACTGGATTTAGGTGGGCAAAAGTAGAAACAGACAGACTGACTTTCAGAATATAAAATCCTCATCAAGAGAACGTAACAGGACCTAATTAGAACACAAAGGAGCTATTTTTCCTTCTTTTTTTAAAAAGAGTTATTTATTTATTTATTTTTAATTTTTATTTATTTATTTATGATAGTCACAGAGAGAGAGAGAGACAGAGACACAGGCAGAGGGAGAAGCAGGCTTCATGCACCGGGAGCCCGACGTGGGATTCGATCCCGGGTCTCCAGGATCACGCCCTGGGCCAAAGGCAGGCGCTAAACCGCTGCGCCACCCAGGGATCCCCTATTTATTATTTATTTATTTATTTATTTATTTATTTATTTATTTATTTATTTTTATTCATTCATTCATTCATTCATTCACTCATTCATTCATTATAGACATAGAGAGACAGACAGAGAGAGAGGCAGAGACACAGGCAGAGGGAGAAGCAGGCTTCATGCCGGGAGCCTGATGTGGGACTCGATCCTGGGACTCCAGGATCGCGCCCGGGGCCAAAGGCAGGTGCCAAACCACTGAGCCACCCAGGGATCCCCTATTTTTCCTTCTTTTATAGCACTGTGTAATTTTATGTTCTTTTTATTTCATAATGGGATTTTCCCCCAATAATCCACTTTCCAATATTCAGTGATAGTACACTTTCTTTCAAAGTTTTCTTTCTTTACTTTTTAAGGGTAATGGAATATAGATAGAGGCACATTTAAGGAAAGGCACCCTCGATGACTTTGGACTGTGTCTCAGAATAGACACGATCTCAAAGTCAGTAATTTTCCAATCAATTGATTCATAATCAAACCGTTCTCCCCATTAATCAACCCTTGCTTTGGTAATCTGGAGAGCAGCACAAGTCCTATTGAAAATGGATGACCAAGAGTAAACCCCGGAAAATAATTGCCACATGGAAACATGGGCCCCAGTGTAGTCAGATTTTCAATTTTTCAGACAATGCCAGAAATCCATATTTGTATTTGAAATCTTTCTATTTTTAAAGATTGACCAGTAATTCAAACGCTTTTTGAGATACCAGGCAGGCCAATGACAGTAGTTCAATGGAATGGATCCAGTCCACAGAGTGTCTGCCTATGACCTCTGAAAATAATCCCTTATGGCCCTTCTTAAACATTCTATGGTTTAGATCATTTAGAGCTGATGTCTGCTTGCTCTTAAAATATACCATCCTTCATACTTGAGATTTGTTTTATGTTCCTTCCATGGTCAAAAATTTAACTACTTTGCCAGGGGTTGGAGGTGGGGGTAGGGACTGACGACAAAGGAGCAACACAAGGGAAGCTTGGAAGTTGAGGGAACTGTTCTGTATCTTGACTGTGGTAATTATATGACGATATGCATTTGTCAAAAATCACTGAATTGTACAGCAAAAGGAATACATTTTGCTGTGTAAATTATACCTCACTAAATAATTCAGTAATTAACCATAATACTGTTCCAAAGAGAAAACAAGGTCTGCTTCATGATGAATACAAAGGCTCAAGTTGGAACAAAATTTAGTGGTTTGGTTTACAACAAAGTAGCTTGATGCAAGATTGAGGCAAGTAGGAAATGTGTATCTTGGAAGTATTTTAGCACTTCCAGACAACCATTTTCATTAAAAGAATAAGGAAAATAAAACTATTAGTGCTACATAAGAACATAAATACTGCATTAGATTTCAGTAGTGCCGACCATGTTTACAAAGCACTTTCAGTACATCCTTTCATGTAGTCCTCACTATAAACCTTTAAAACATGCAGATTAGAGAATTACTGGATGCAGAGGTTTAATACTTTGTTCAAAGTTGCAAAACTGATAAATAATCTTGCAGGACATCAGAAACTTCTCTTGGAAAGGTTATCAAGTATTTCAGATTTTGCGATTCATATAAGCTCTTCATTACATAGAACTGCCTTTGAGTAGAATGATCTGTTCACAGGTCTATGTGTCATTTGAGGGAAAGTACATGCCTTCTTTATTTTCATTTTCAGTATGCAGCACAATAGTTGCTAATAAATCTTTTTGGAACACCATCAATGACTCCATGCCAGGAAATTATTTTTTAGAAGTGAGTTTTTATTGCTGGTTGATACAACCAAGTTGATAGCAAGAGAGTAACAGTGCCTTTAGGACATGGGAGCTTAGCCCTGAGTGCAATTCTGCCTGAAGGAATGGGAATCCTCTAGATCATATGACACTTCAGGGTCACTATGATCCCTCAGATTTCATAAATATTTAGAGGAAGGGCAGAAAGATACATGGGAAGAAAACTAAAATCAGGAATTTAGAAGCAACCAAAATCTGTAACAAAGAGACTGCCACATATTGGTGGTTTTCATGTCCACAAATCACTTAGCTTTATTAAAAATTCCTTAAGAAGACTTAATTATTTCATCCTGTCAAATGAAACTATTTGTCAAGGTTGAGAAACAACCAAATTATTTAGCTTCCCTCTCCCTTTGAACAGCCTGGAATCAACATCAGTCAAACCACTCACATGGTTTAATTCCCCAGATATTTTTCTTTCCCCTATTTTCTTACCTCATAGTCCTGTCCAACTATTGTTTTTCTCATTCAGTAAAAGCGTCTCTGACTAGATTAACAGTGCAGAGTGAAAAGGAAAGGTCGAGGTCCTTCCCTTGGTCTTCAAGTTATGAAAGCAGCACTGGGAACGTTTATGAATGTTACACATTAATCCACTGAAATGGTCATTTAGTTTCTTTTACAAACACAGGATTTCATCACATCTAATAATAAAGCAACAAGCCATTTTCTGTATATTATAAACCATCCACTCATAATTATGTCGTGAAATGCTTCTATAAGAATTCTCTGTGATGATGTAAGCCAGTATTGCAGTAAGTGGTTTTTTTGAAGCTCAGCACATACCTACATGGATCTATTTACATTGGGCTAATCATGTCGAAATAACATCTATTTAAGGGCAAAGTCAAAGTTTCTTCTGTAAACCTCTATAGATAGATAAATAATCTAGGGGGCTTTTTACTGTTATAAAATTAAGACTGCCTTTCGGTGCCTGCTCAAGTTTTTGGACATACTATCCATCTAATGGGCAAAATGTAATCCTAAATTGTTGATTAAAGACTCTGCCTGGAAACATACTGTCAAATGGATAGAGAGAAATTAAACCTGACAACAGTAATGCCTACTTTCCTAAATGAAAGCCCAGTTCAAGTTTCTACTCATCCATTTTTCAAAACTTGAAACAAGGCATTTTCCAACCACCCATCGATGAGATGCCAAATTTGCATTTTAGTTGAACTTGATGAAGTCAGTAGACTTTCAGCATCAGGCTCACTGAGAGCTCTTAGGAGAAGACATTTGCCCAATCTAAACAAAATAACAATTTTACAACATGCAAGAAAGGAACGAAGCATGGCCTGGCCGTACTGCACTCACACCGCACTGCTGGAAAGCTTTATAATCCAACGGATATCTGAATGTCCTGCCATCAGATCCACATAAAAAGACTTCCAAGTTAGTAACTGGATGGAGGGAAATGCATGAAAAGTTGGGAAGTAGGGTCAGGAAAAGGAGTTTCTTCATCCTGGCAAATCCAAACCAATACCAAAACTAAATAAATACATAAAATCAGATCATCTTCCTGTTTTGTTTGCTTGTTTGCCTTATCTTTCATTGTAAGTTTTCTACTTTTTGGCAAAAATAAAATTCAGGGGTGCCTGGGTGCCTCAGCCTCTTGAGCATCTCCCTTTGGCTCAAGTCATGATCTCAGGGTCCTGAATGGAGCCCTGCATCAGGCTATCTGCTCAGCGGACAGCCTGCTTCTCCCTCTCCCACTGAATGCCACTTCCCCCATTTGGGCTCTCTCTCATTCTGTCAAATAAATTTAAAAAAATCTT
The DNA here is from genome assembly GCF_003254725.2 of Canis lupus dingo. Taxonomy (NCBI): domain Eukaryota; kingdom Metazoa; phylum Chordata; class Mammalia; order Carnivora; family Canidae; genus Canis; species Canis lupus. Next base: position 32,782,669 of record NC_064256.1, on the reverse strand, counting down.
TTAAAAATAAAATAAAATAGGGATCCCTGGGTGGCGCAGCGGTTTGGCGCCTGCCTTTGGCCCGGGGCGCGATCCTGGAGACCTGGGATCGAGTCCCACGTCGGGCTCCCAGTGCATGGAGCCTGCTTCTCCCTCTGCCTGTGTCTCTGCCTCTCTCTTTCTCTCTCTCTCATGAATAAATAAATAAATAAAATATTAAAAAAAATAAAAAATAAAAATAAAAATAAAAATAAATAAAATAAAGTGGGGAAAATGTCTTAGGGTGCCTGGCTGGCTCAGTCAATAGAGCATTTACATGATTCTTGATCATGTGACTCTTGATCTCAGGGTAGTGAATTCAAGGGCCATGTCTGGTGTGGACCTTATTTCAAATAAAAATTTATATAAAAAAGGGAAAATCTTATCTCCTGCTCAGTGATAAAAACAACACTACAATCCTAAGTACACGTTTAAGGTTCAGAACAGGCTTCTGTGTCATACAACCTATGTGAGAATTCCAGCTGTCAACTGCTAGCCCTGTCATGTTGGTCAACCCTTTAAAATTAAATTTAATGATATTAAAAGACTGACTTGTTAAGTATGAGAAGTTAACATACATAAGAATATTAGCATTGTGTCCCATCTTACAATGGATCCTCCTCATAAAAGGGAGCTGGTATTATGTGAAAGATCTAATCCCTAAGGTGCCTACAGAGAAGGTGCTGGGAGGAAGCACAGTGCATAAAAGAAGGGGAGGGAAAGACACACTCAGAGTAACAGGTGCAGCAAAAAGCAAAGATCGGTTCATCGTCCTCATCTAATTATACTCAAAATTTTACTCTTCTCACAAGGAAGTAATGGGTATAATTACTTTTATTAAAATAAAGCTAATACAAAATGTTCCCCTGCTGTTTGATAATAGGAAATGTGACTTAAAAATGTAGACTTTCTGGGATGCTACATTATAGTTGTTGGTCAAATCAACCTCCTTGGGAAAATATACTTTGCTCAAGAGTGCACAAAATAGTTCTATTTTAGAACTGCCTTCAGGGATACTTTATAAAGAAAACAAATAACACACACATATGCATGATATGTTTGTGTGTGACCATGTTTGTGTGTGACCACAGGCAAGAAAGAATATAGTCCCCTGGGTTGCTGTGGATGGATGATCAAGGACAAGGAGCAGGTATGAATCATGAGGGGTTATGAAGAATACGTAACATTTATGTTAGAGAATTATCTCAAGAAAAAGGATAAAACAGATACTATTCAAAGAAAGGGTCAAATTCTCTTCCAAAAACTAATGAAAACTCCCCATTTGCTCCATTCCAGCATTTGAGCAGAATTATACTCATGCCTTGCTTGTCAGATATAATATCTACCTGTTTTAATAAGGGCAATGCAGGACATCTGCTTGGCCTCCCCTTTACTAATCTCGTCTTAGATATATTTTTATTATGATAAAATAGCACTCATGTCAAAATGCCTAAGTATCATAGTAATAAATATATAATAAATACTTATATCTACGGTGAACCTTGACATATATATCATCTCATGATTTATGTGGGTTTTTAAACAAAGTATTGGCTGACATCCAGTCATAGGAATGCATAAGATATTTATCACAAAGCGTATTACAAAGGGAGAAAGCAAGCAAGCAAGCAAGCAAGCAAGCAAGAGGGACAGAGAGGGGTGAAAAGGAAAGAAAGGAATATATAGAAAGGACACGATAACCCAGAGAGGTAACTAACAAGTCTCAAGTCTTACTTCCTCGGAGAAAACAATTTTCTTCCTCATGTCCCCTGTCCTAGTACATCACACATTGTATTACTGTTTACTTAGATATTTCACTTCTTGGCTCCCCAGCCTGTAAGCTCCATGAGGACAATGAATATTATTTTCTTAGTGCCTAAAATAGTGTCTGAATTTTTGAAGCAAAAATTCAATATGAGTTGCTAAATGGATAAATGCATAATAACTTAGTATTTCATTCAAATAAGTGCTGAATGAAGAACTTTCTTGAAATTTCTGCTTATGTGGATTTGGAATTATGAATATGAAAAACATAGGTACTAGAAAAATTCTAGTTAAAATAGAAATTATTTAGCTTTTTTTGATGCTGGTATAAAGAAACTTTTTTTTGGAAAGGCTCACAAGTTATTATTGCAAGAATGTACCATCCATTAGCAACAAAAATTGCTTAATGCATTTCTAAATATTTTAAATGTCTCAAAAAAAAACAAAAGAACACATAGTGTAAGCTATGACTTTCTTATGCTAAACTTCTCAAAATACTTTCAGTGAAAATCGTTTATTCAAACTGATGGAACAGAGAGACAAATCACTCATGTTGAGATTTCCACTCACCTTTCTAGCTTGCCCCACTGTGTGGATATAACAATACACATACTATACAATACACACTCTAGGGATATTTCTGCTAAGCTATTAAGTGCATACACTAATTGTATGAGACAAATAACTCTAGGACACGTAAACTTCCCATGTAAATGTCATTAAAGTATCAAGCAATGGGTAGGTAAATTATTTAGCATGATTAATAATATTTACATTGTAGACTTATAATAAGCAGGAATGCTGCTTTCATAAATGCCTTCAAGTAACAGGAAGACAGGAGAAAGTTTTACAAATTTAATAACTCAGTTATTGTATAAACTCTGCTCTGAAAAGTACAGGTTTGCTTCTAAGGATTATTAACAATTCAATTATATCATTAAAAATTTCATGGGGATCCCTAGGTGGCTCAGCGCCTGCCTTCGGCCCAGGGCATGATCCTGGAGTCCCGGGATCAAATCCCACATTAGGCTCCCTGCATGGAGCCTGCTTCTCCCTCTGCCTGTATCTCTACCTTTCTCTCTTTCTCTGTGTCTCTCATGAATAAATAAATAAAATATTAAAAAAATTTCATACCAGGAAGGACAATCACATCTAATATGATGTATGCTTAGGGATAAATCTACTTCTCTTTTTCTTTGTTGCCACTGTATTTTTTTTCTTCTCTATATCTTAAAAAGAGAACCATAACAAAAGTTGAGGGAGCAAAAGTAAAGGACATTTTCAAACATGTTATCTGCAAACCTATGTCTTTATGTGAGCATATATTTTCTGCGGTAAGCTGCTCAAGAACAGGTACGATATTTTTATGATGCCAACTATTTGGCTCCAGTGTGAAATGCTTCAATGCAGACTAATCCATTGTATCAAGAAAAAAATTACATAAAGTTTCTGTGGTTACTTCTCATTAATGGATATTCAAAATGGGTAGAGTGTACATAAATATATGATTATACAGAAACTCATTGGTTTTTGTCATCTAAGTTATGGCCCTCACATAATGTGAAATAAATGTTTTCATCACATTATGGGGAATGGTGAGCAGTTGTAATTCATTTCTTGATGGTTCTATTGTGAATGCTTCAAAATAGGAAAGAGATTCAATATTTTCTTTAATAAGATTCTCCTCTTTTCCCTTAGACGATTGAGGGCAGGTGAAATATTTTCAAAATCTGGAGAATACCCAATGTGCATATGTCATTTGATCAAACATATGGAATACATACTTGGAGAAAAGCCAACTAGAGACCTGCTTGAGTAATCTAAACACCCAAGCTGAGAGGGGTTAATATATAAAGATCAGCTTTGTACTTTGAAGTTTTCTGGACTTCATTTTGCCTAATTAAGACAAGATTTAATAATCAAACCACTGTACAAACATGTACCTGAAAGTATAGGTTTGTTTCTAATTTTGGGAAGAATTCTTAACAGATTCCAAGGAATCAGCAACACATGGGAGAAGGTCTCTGATAGGATTTGCTTTTCTCCTTGCTCAAATGCAAATGCCTGCTTTTCATCTTAGTTTCTTCCACGCGACTAAGGTTAGCATCCGCCTGTCAAAATCTCAAGTGGAATACTAAAATATAAAGATTCTGTTATTAGCATACCACTGAGTCTGAAACACTGGCATCTCTAGGTCATAAAAAAAATATTCTAAAATATTCTTAAAAGTATTCATAGGAATCTAATGAACCCAATCCCAGATCAAAATATTATGAGGTAACAGAGCGCCTAGGTGGCTCAATCGGTTGAGCAACAGACTCTTGATTTAGACTCAGGTCATGATTCTGGGGTCATGAGATCGAGCCCCTCATTGGGCTGCACGCAGGGCATGAAACCTGCTTAAGATTCTCCTTCTCCCTTTGCCCCTCTTCCACTCATGCTCTCTCTTAAACAAACAAACAAACAAACAAAAACAAAAACAACCAGAAAAACTATTGTGAGGCAAAAGGTAGGATCCCCAATCTTTCCTTCTTCAAAAATTTTTCTCATTAATCACTGGACAATTTTTCAAGAATACCCAGTAGTTTGAAGTAGTGCTGAGAGACCACAAAACAAACAAACTGCACTCTACCATAATATAGCAAACATATGCAGAGCCACATTCAAGTCCATAAGTATCAAGCCACTCTACAAGAAGGAAGTTGGTCTTCTCCAGTGAGACTGCCTTGATATAAAAATAATTTGATAAATTTAGAGAAAACTGTAGCAATAAAACTGGCATCATCTGATGATGTATAAAGAGTATGCAGTACAGTGGAATATTGAGTTAAGTATAATGAGAGATGGCAGGAAAGGCAGTGCCACTGCCATCCATCCCCAGCACCCACTTCCCCAATCCCACACACATACGCATCATCTTTGAAGGCAGCGAAGGGCTGGGCTGGAAAGATTTCTATTCAGTAGTATGGTCTTCAGCCCCTGCTCCCTTCATGTCTCTGCCCTATAAGTGGAGGCCAAAGAGAAGAGAAAAACTCTTGCCCTACCTACAATAAAGTGAGCACAAGAAAAAGAACCCCCTTTCTCCTATAGCAATTAGAAAGACAATCAGACCTTTGCCCATGAGGTTTTGCTTTGTTTATATCATGATACAATAAAGTTTTTAAATAGTGAGCCAATTTTTAGCTACCTATCAGTAAACAGAAAGTCATTTCTTAAAAATAATACCTCTATGAGATGCCTTGTAGGTGATACAGTAACAAAGGAGAGTGGATAGAATTATGATATTCAGGACCTTAACACTGTCCGGGAATGAGAAGACTCTGTTTTGTAAACCTACCATAGCAGAGGGTAGTGTCAAAGCTTTGTAAACAGGTTTTGCTTATGAATTTGTTGAAAACATTTTACAGGCTGAGCCTGTCTGATATTGTTATATTGTAATCACTGTTTCTTTGTGGTTGCCTCAGCAGGAGAGCGCCTAAGGATGTGGTGTGATACAGACATCAGCTTTCCATTTTGGCCACAATAAGGCTGCCAGAAAATTACCACACATTTCTGAGAAATTGCTTCAGACACTGTTTGGAATAAAGTGGGGGCATGCTAAAAAATAAATATAACATGGATATGTACAAGTTGCTGAGAAATAGTTTGTTGGCTCACCTCATCATAGCTGCTTGTACCTGTGCAAACTTTTTGAGCTGTCAACCCCACCACATTCAATTCTGCCTTCAAGCCTTTTCTACCATACTGAAAAATGGGGCTCTGTATGTGCTGTATGTGCTCTCAATGTGCCCGTATGTACTTCTGTATTCAAATAGGCCCTCAATCATAAAACTTACCAATCTATAATCTCAATTTTGCTATAAACATCCTGTGAATGTAAGGATAGTGAAAATACTGATATTGTGATGCTGTCCTCGAGGGCTAGGCTGGCAATCTCCTTTTGATACCACCATTCTCCTCTTGTGTGCCCATATCAGGGAAGAGAACCCCAATTTCCCCACTGGTGGATATGACATCATGACTTTGGATCGGGGGCTTACTTTGTTCATGTGGATCTGCTGCTGGTATTGCTTCTGCTTCTCCAAGAATTGCTGGTGTTGCTGCTGAATGACCAGCTGAGCCAACGTGCTCTGAGGCAGAGGTGCAGACTGGGTTCGATTCAGGGGTCTGTGACGGGGTAGTTTGTGGGTACCTCTAATGCCAGGTGAGATTCTCTCCTTTGTTGCCAATGGAGACTGAGGATGTAAGGGAACTCCACCTGAAAAAAAATACACATGTACACACATACACACAATTTTGCTTAAGATGAAAAGCCACAGAGAACAGATATATGAGATAAATTTGATGAAAACGAGCTTCTCTACTTGGCAAATATCAGAAGAAGGCCAGGATGTATGAGGTGCAGGCAGATGTGTCAGAAGACTAGACAGGTCTGCATCTGACCAGTGACTCACCAGTAGTCCACCGTGGTATGCATGAAGGCTAAATAAGGTGAGATGTTTTTCCCACCATGTGTCTAGAGCAATAAATAGGAATAGTAGCCTTTCCCACAATACCAAGTGTCAGGGAGACCTTTGTATGACACTGTAAATCTTTACTAGGGTCTTAAACTAAAAAGACATTACACTGGATCACTGATAAATAAAGTCCTAAAATGATCTGCAAGTGATGCCATTATTAATTACCAGCCACAAGAAGCTTTTGCTGTCGCATTTGTTCTTTCAATAATAAATGCTGTAGGAGAGCTTGGTGGCTGCTGTTGGGCTTTCCCTCTAAAGCAACGTGGGGATGGCTTGAAGATGCTGGGATGCTGCCCCCATACTGCCCAGGAAGAGGAACGCCTTGTCTGAGCGTCTGGGTCTCACACTTCTGTTTCTCTTTAAGTGAATTTGAAGCCTGTGTCAAGAAATAATAAAGATGTTAATCCTCTTTCATCCATTAGGTCTGTACACTGTTAGGTGAGTTTTTTATTCCCTAATTCTCCCTTCCTCTATCCAAAAGAAAACCCCATCTTCTTGATGCCTGAGTAGGGAAAATATGTATAACAGCATGTCCTTTTTTTCTCCCAGTTCTCTTTTAAATTGAAGTATTTGACATACAATATTAAACTGGTTTCGAGTGTACAACATAGTGATTCAACATTCATATACATTAGAGGTGCTCACCATAAGTATAGCCACCATCTGTCGTCATACGAACTTTCTACAATCTTATTGACTGTATTCCCTATGCTGTACTTTTCATCCCTATGACATACATTTTACAATGGGAAGTTTGTACCGCTAAATCGCCTTCACCTATTTTGCCCAACAGCAGTGTCTTTTTAAACTAACTGAATTAACAAAGGAGAAATAGAAACAGAGTAGAAGCACTGGAGACGATTTAGTACTGAGCATCACTGTACTGAACTTAAAGAGTTTTTAACATTGAAAATAATGCTAATTTCAGGCTTAATAACTGGGAAGTTTATTTTTAAAAAATATTTTAGTGTACTGTTTAGGTAAAAAGGTATAAGGAAATGTAAAATTGATTCAAATTGCTAAAGTAATGACTATATCATAGTAATGAAGAAGCTGGAGATAAAACTAACTTTGGAGTTTTAAGCAGGAGCGATTCCTCTAATGTCTTCTAGTAAGTTCACAGAGCTGTAGATTTTCGATATTTAGGGACACCTGGGTGGCTCAGCAGTTTAGCATCTACCTTTGGCTCAGGGCATGATCCCGGAGGTCCAGGATTGAGTCCTACATTGGGCTCCCTTCATGGAGCCTGCTTCTTCCTCTGCCTATGTCTCTTCCTCTCTCTGTGTGTCTCTCATGAATAAATAAATAAAATCTTAAAAAGAAAGATTTTCAATATTTAATTTTTAAAATAAAATTCTTCAGCCTACTCAATGAAAGGTTGTATAAAATATGCAGGACTTTGATTTAAACATGTATTTTGTATTAATTCATAACAGATCCCCCAAATCTCTAAATATTGAAAATGACACTCCAGATACTTTTGTTTAATAAAATAAACTACAAGTGAAATTAGATCAAATAAAAATGCTATTAAGAACTTGAAATGTATGATAACACAGTAATAAGGTAATAATAATTATATCATCAATAGTAATAATGAATTATCCTATTCAAAGAATTTAATGAATGGAGGTCATTTTGGTATTACAAAAGCAGAAGTCTAATACCTCAAAATTATGTGGCATGTTTCTTTTCAAAACTCATGTTTCATCTTTCAAAATTGCTGTGCACCAGGGAAGCAAAGCAATTTTCAGTGATGGAGAAATTGAAGGACAAAGAGGTAAATGGTTTGTCTTAGTCACATGGCAAGTCAATGCAATGTTTAATCTAGAAGTGATTCCTTCTCCTGGCCTCTTTTCCTTAAAATTTCCCACTATTCAGTGGGGAAATGGAATATTAAAGATCCCTTTGCCAAAGCAATGCTAAGCTTGAAAAATTAATTGTGATGGCCTCATCCACACCAAAATGGAAGCAAAGAAAAATGAAACTGCAATCCAAACCACATTGGTTTATTCATCCAATGGTACCAAATTGTATTACCATTGAAACATTAAATGGTCTGGCTTTAGTACTTGGTCCTTTGGGAAAAAATTCTCTCTGACCACATTAAAAGTGGGGTATGTTTGTGTTAGCTGGTAGGAATGACTTAGAACATGCAAAAAAGAGTGGAAGTAAAATGCCTATTCATGTGTCATAAGAAGCTTTTGTGTCAGTTTTTGCTTATTATCAGAAGAATAGAAAAAAAGAAATAGATGAAAAAACAATTTTTAATAAGTGGAGATGTGAAAATATCATCCATGAATATTTAATGTTCAGATTCATCCCTAATTCTTTTTTTTCCTTTTCACTAGACTCAACTGTTTACAAATATTTCATGTGAAATTCTCAGGGGGTAGCTGAAATCAGTATTATTAAGCCTTTTTTCTTCAATTCCAAATATAAAACAACATCCAAATTAAGGCTTTCTCCTCTGGTGTAAGATTACTGGATCATGTGAGATAACACTTTACTCTCTTAAAAATACCAAATATAACCAGATATCTCTTAGATTGATTTTATAATATGTATTGAACCCAATTACAAAATTTATCATTTAAAAATGTCCATATAGGTGTGCTTGTGCCCACCATTTATATTCTAAAAATAAATGAGGCAAAAAATGGTCAACTCTTTAAAATTTCCTGGTGTGGGTATATTGTAAAAGATGTAAATTTGACAAGCTGAACTCCATGGAAGATGGGCTGCTAAAGCTTGACAAAATTGGTGCCAAGAGTTGAAATAAATTTCTCTTAAAACCTAATGCATAACATGACCTCTGCATAAGTACAATTTAATTTACTAACATTTCATAGATGAATTTTTCTCGTAAAGCTTACAAATCTTTGACAATGACTAAAGTTTGTATTATTTGGGGGAATATGTATAAAATAATTATTGCTATCTTCTGCTCGTAGGACAAGTACCTCCCAGAGATCCTATTTCAGATGTCAGGACTTTTAAAGTAATTGATTCACTCTGAATCTCCTGGGGAAAATTTAATATTGCTCTTAGAGAGGTTTTCCAGATATTGTATTCCTTAGTACCACAGAGTCAGTAACTTAAATTCCAAAAATAAAGTCATTCACAAAATAAATTCTATAAACATATGCTGCTGTGCTTTAGAAGCTACACCTCTCAACACTGGCCTGGGTTGAGTCCTAGGACTGCTACTCAATGCCTCTGTGATCTTGGGCTTTTAAATATTCCAAGACTCAGCTGCTTCTTCTGTAAAATTGTGGTCTGTAATCTCTGTTTCATGGGAGAGCTGTGTGAAGCTACTAAAATAATATATCTGGAGAGTGCTTTCTTTTTTAAAAGCTATAAAACATTATATAAATGTTAGTTATTATTTTTGTATATATTACATAATGTGAACCCGTATAATACGCTAATTTGAAATTAAACTGAATGTCTCTGTACAACTCAGAGCGAAGTGAGTGAATTCTAGGAGAAGTGAACTCTACCACATTTCCCTGAAGTCTAAATACACAAGAAATGAAAGAGAAGTTCCCCTAAGAAAACATCACTGGGCTGATATTTTAATGGGCTGCTGTGTAATGACTTACATTGAGCTGGGGTGGCACTGCTGGAAGTCCCAAGGTAATGTTGGGCAAAGAGGGAGAGGTATAAAGACTTAGCAGGTTCATGGAATCTTCATGAATTAGAATGCGTTGCTGTGACACCATTTGCTGTTAAAAAAATAAAAAATAAAGAAAAGGCAGTCTCAAAACATTATTATATCATAACATTTGCTGTAAAATGTTCACATTTCAGAAAATACATTTTACAGTGTCATAATTGGACAAAATAGCCAAGTATCTTAATTGCTTATGATTTCTGTATCCAAAAGTTGTATCTGAAAATTAAATTAAAATTTTGTTCATTAAACATAATCACAAAGTCTGAAAAAAAGGGCTTTGTATGTTCATTTTGCAAAATTCTTTTTAATAATTCTACCTTTACCAACCATAATCAGTGTGTCTGTCATCAACTGGTAAAGCAAAACAATTACATCGACTAATTCTTATATATTTTGTATTACTGAGCGATGAATATGTATATAATACTGCTAAAATAATTATTTCTATATAGATTAAACATCATTTTACTGATGGGGAAACTCAAAAGGAAATCTTAGATCAGATGTCACCATACAGGACTTCTATAATTGATAATATCTTTTTTAATATAAAATATATGAACTCTACATGATGTATATTTAGATCATTCATATTCAGAAACTAAGGTAAATGTTAAAATGTTACAAGTTCTTTGTGCCACAATAGCCTTCATTTACACTGAAAATACCTCAAATGTTTTGGCATCGCAGTCCTTTTTACAACAAATACCATTTTTTAATCCAATACTAAGTCATGTTTTCCCACATGTGGCCTAATATGGTTGCTTGAATTACATTTTCTGTTTAACTCTTGCTTCCCTCCCAGAACTCTTCTACAATAAGAGTTACAAAGGTCTTATTAGACTAAGGAACTCTGGCCTGATATGGTCCCCAAGGGAACAACATCCCTGAAAAAGAATACTCCATGTAACAGTATGACACAGTGACTGCTTTCTTCCCAAACAAAAAGCATATGGGACTCCAATAAGAGACCACCTCCAAGAGGGATATTGCACACACGGGCTTTGAGTAAAGTAAATATAATAACTTGTCAAGCATGTTTGGGGGAGCCGTAGATTTTCCCCTGGACGAACCTGGGATATCAATTAACTGGGGAAAATATCATGTGCTAATACAATGCAACCTCAGAATGTCACTGAAGAGTGATGCGCCACCAGAACACAGGATGTTATTCCAAAACATCACCTCAATCATACGTTTGTTTGGAGATGAGTCGTAGCCTTCACATAATACCAGCAGAAGGTTAAATGGAGATTTTTTTTTTTTTTTCACACTGCAACTTGGAATTCCAGGCTAACTCAGATTTTGTTTTTTCTCAAAAGAAGTCAGATATGTCTGTGTGAACACCAAGAGGCATACTGAAACTTTAACATTATATAGACTTCAGATGCAACCCTTTATAAAATCAAAGTTGTCTAAACTGCCATTGCATGAAGATTGCTGGGAATGATTTTTCCTTCCGATGAGACTGCATTATTTTAGAAGCTCTGAATAGCAGCTGCCTATTTGCTCTAGTTAAAAAGGCAAGCTTTTATTTTGCTTACACTAATAATTGCTTTTAACATTAATTTTTGGTTTGGAATACATGTTTGAATAAGAACAAAAAGAATGTATGAGGAGGTAAAAAATATTTTAGCTAGATTATTAGCAGCAAGCTGTCATTTACAATAAAATGGTATTTCACTTACTTATCTGTTTTCATAGAAGAGAAATACGTGTGGAAAAATAAGCATTTTAAACCGTGTATAATATTCATTCCAGGCTGTATTAGCTTATCACAGCACTGAGACTTGACATGCACTGTGGGAATGGCACCAAAGATATACCACAGGCCTCTCTAAAGAGGTCATCTTTGTTTCCCAGGATGAACTTCTGCAATACCTTCCCACCTCATCTCAGAAAGCAAACCTATACTAAAGGAAGAAAAATATTTATTCTTGGATGTAATAATGGCAGCAGCGGACTATCTGTGCATGTGGGCTTTGACTAAAATGAAGACATTTGGGAATATTCTTACGATAGGATTAAACTCCTTAAGTTTCATGTCAAAACTGAGTGGCTTCAAAAAAAAAAAAAACCATTTCCTATGACAGCATACTGATTTTCAGCACCTACTGTGTGCCAAGCCCTCTGCCAGGGACTTCTTCCTAGACACACTTCAGCTTTCATTACTGTTCAGTTATGGATGAAGAAACTGAGTGATTTCCTCAATTCTGGTTCCCATTGGGATCAGCAATAGAACCTTTAAAATGACCCAAGCTATATGATTTGTTGTTAGGTACTGTTGTAGAAGCTACATACCCCACTCTGCAATTACTGAAGGATATGGGAACCATAAAAAAAGTATGGACATGGGGGAAGCTTTAGAAAAGAAGAGGTAGCAAAATTAGGTCCTGAGGCTTATGGAAAGTAATAAACGTATACAACTGGGAACCAGCTGACCTGGGCATGAGAAGGAAGTGAAAGCTCTGATGACTTTTTAGACATGAGGGTCTTCAAGTCACAGAGACAATTCCTGAGGAAACAAGCAAAGTCCTGAGTCCTCCAGGTTCACTGAGAGTACATAGCTGGTTCTGCACACAGAGACTAAGTGGCATAGTATCATATCACAGGACTTCAGGGACTTGGACATTATTTAGTTCATTTCCTTCAATTACAGATAAAGTAGTAGGCACAGAATTTCTATAGGATGACTAGAACCACAAATGACTTCACAGACCTGAAAAAATGTTTTCCTCAAATTATCTTCTTTAAATATAACTTTCTTCAATATGGCTTTTTGATCAGCACAGTCTATCTGTTCCAGGTTAATGTTTTCTTAGCAAGAACCTGGATTTGTACTCCATCTACACTGCTACAAAAGTGTGGACACACTTGAAAGCCAGCTGAACAGGTGGTGAGAGGTACCAATTCACTGAGATAATGAAGGATCCTGACCAGTATTCTTACAAGGCTGGAAGGTTACCCCACCTTAGCATCATGGTGAGATCACAAGCGTTTTCAAGCAAAGCCAGGATTTTTTTTTCAGGAAGCAATTTTGAAACTGATCCAGCCCTTAAATCAAAGCTGTGCTAAAATGCCAACGTTTTACATCTTAGAACATGGGGAAGATGGTTTTAATCTAAAAATTTTTCAGAACCAGAAACTATTGCTGTAGCCAGATAAAATGGAAATTAATATTAAAAGTATACATGACTATCTTTTAACATTCATGAAACAATTAAGAAACAACAATTCAGTTAGAGTAACAGTGTGGGCATTGGAGAGTAGATATACAAAGACGTCCTCCACAACTCAAGTTCATATGCTAGTTTAAGTGCACAGAAAAGTAGAAAACAAACTATAATGATCTGTGATAATTCCTTTAATTAGAACAGGGTTAAATCACTTCAATGGCACAAACCAGACTGTCAGTTTTGTACCAGGCTTTGATAAGTAACTAGCATTTCACCAGAAGGAGCTAGGATGTGACTGAATCAGGTATTGGGTCAGTGGAGGTCTGCTCATATCTTAACAATGACCTTCAAAATGTTTTCTCACCATCATAGCAACTGGAAGACTATCTTATGGATAATATTTGCAATCAGATGAATAAAATACACTGAAAAACTATGTCTCTAGGGCTATTACTTTTGCCATTGAAATCAGAAAGCTATTCATTTCAAAGACTCAAAATCTCTTACAAAAAGAACACTGGCAAAAATTAGAAAAATACAATATCTCAAATGTCATAGAAAGGTAAAAACCATCACATATTGCTGGTGGGACTGTAGACTGGTATAGCAGTTCTGGTGAATAATTCCGAATGATAAAACATTATACTATATACCGTGATCCCCAAATTCCTCTGCTGGGAATTATATCTTCAAGAAATTCTCTCCTAAGCTCTCATCCATCATCATTTAGGGTGATGTCCATGAGTACATATTCAAGCAGTTTTTGGTGGTGAGTGAGAACTGGCAGTCACCAGGGCATCCAACTGGAGAATGGGAGGGAGAATTAAGCACTGCCCACCATAGACTGCCATAGAGATTAAAAGCAAACTATCAGGTATCTACATCCATAGTGACATGACTAGATCTAAAAACACATGCTTAATGATAAAAATAAGAAGTGGAATGAGACTGACAATACCGTGCCATTTTTACCCACTAAAATTTGTGGACATAAAGCAGAAAATGCATTTGATGCACAAGCCGATGCAAACAAAAATAGAGAATGACTGCCTGTGGGTGAAAGGGAAATGGGAGTAGGGGTAGGAGATACAGAAGAAGGAAGGGAAGAAGAGAGAAAGGGAAGGGAAGACTCTTCTCACTTTTTTTTTTTAATTTTTATTTATTTATGATAGTCACACACACACAGAGAGAGAGGCAGAGACATTGGCAGAGGGAGAAGCAGGCTCCATGCACCGGTAGCCCGACGTGGGTCTCCAGGATCGCGCCCTGGGCCAAAGGCAGGCGCCAAACCGCTGCGCCACCCAGGGATCCCTCACTTTTTTTTTTTTAAGATTTTATTTATTATTTATTCACAAGAGACACAGAGGGAGAGGCAGAGTCATGAGGGAGCCTGATGCGGGACTCATTCCCAGGACCCCCAGATGACTGCCTGAGCCAAAGGCAGATGCTCAACCACTGAGCCACCCAGGCCTCCTGACCCTTCTCACTCTTAAGACAAAGAAGTTAAGAGATGACCTTCAAAAGAACACTAGTTATGTAAATAACCACCTACATTTTAAAAAGCTCATAGAAAAAGTTGATGTAGAATTTTAAATTTACTACATGTTCAAAATTACTGACAATATGCATGAGAATCCAAAAAGAATGTAAGTATCTACAGAGTTTTGGTGAGGAGCAGTCTGGACTGGTGAAAAGAAGTGTGGTCTCAGTGTCCTAACACTTGAGCTCTACCAATCACTGGCATATGACTGGGCAGCTGCCCTCCTTCCCTGGACACCAGCTCCTTCCATTTGGGACAGAAGCACCTCTGACTAGCCTGATCTGGAAGCGTCCGTCTGTGTGTACTAGAATGGTGTTCAGGAAGACATGCTTGTAAACTTAATCTGCTGTAGTTTTAAAAGGTCCCAGATCCCCAAATTAGGCTATCTACAAAAAAAAAAAAAAAGAGCCACATTAAAAATAAAAAAACAACAAAGAACCCCAAACCAAAAAAAAAAATATATATTTCCTAGTCATTTCATACTTTTTTATGGTTTTCACAATAATTTTAAATAGTATTCATTTTCTCTTGTCCTTTCAGATAGCCAACAGAAAATGAAAATCTCCACGTGATGAAGAGATTTTTTAGAAACTTAAATCCCTAAGTTTTTATTTTTGCTGGACATCCAAGAATATATATCACTATAAAATGATTTGGATATAAGAAATTATCATTTGACAGGGCTTCCTTTGCATCTAAAAGGCACCGCTGAAGGTCTCATTAAAGGTCTTGCTTTACAATATTGACTCATGTTATTCCTACTAAATAATTCTTTTGTCATAGCAACCTCTTTTCCCCAAAGATGGGGGGAAAGCATTTTATTTTCTGCCATCTAAAACCATAGCTCTACACCCACTCAGAAGGGAGCATAACATTTACAGCAAATGTCACAACAACCATTATGAAACAATAGGCAGATGAGTCATGTGAGATTGGGGCAACACGAGTGACATTTCAGATGATTTTAGAGTGCTTAACCTTATTATTAGAACTCTTTTAAAAAAATCGTTTGTATCTGCTGGAAAAAAAATTATTTAAAAAACAGCATAGCAGAGCCAGCCACTAATGTTCAAATAGAAATAAACCAGCTGCTTGGCTACTGTTAACATAGCTATCAAATAAATCTACGGCATCTAAAATAATGGTGTTGATATTCATGGAAACATTTGAACCCACAGGCCCACAGTATTAACAATAAAGTAACTAGATAGGTAAAGACATTTCTGACTGGAGCTGGAAATAGAAACTCCTGAGGTTTCAGCTCCCCAACCAAGTTTACAAATGAGTAAAACAAGTAGCTCCAACAATCCGAGTTCAGGACTGAGCATATGTAAGAAATAGAAGAAATGGAACAGAAGTGGTCAGAGCAGATGGAGACTCACTCTCACATGTGACTTGCTGGCTTGAAGACAAACATGCTAATGAGTTTTCCCTACTAGGAGTCAGTATTGATAACAACAACAAAAAATGAACTCGTTTCACACGTCGCAATTCACCACCCGCCTTCCCAACACTGATTCCTCACGGCAAAGCTGTTGGGAGTAGTAGGTATCACTACCTTTCACTAGATAAGGAATCCGAGGTCAGGGGCAAGTTTAGCAACTTAACCAATGATGAGAAAGGAGCTGGTTTTGGAACCAGGTTTCTGTGGAGCCTTCTGAATAGAAGACCCATACGTTTGAATTCGCTTGTGCTGTTTCCTAAAACTTAGGAGTAAATTCTCCTCCTACGTCCATCTTCACCCCCATCTAAATCATACAGGACATGTGAATTACAAGATAAATTTTTTTTTTTTTGCCTAAGCCTCGAATCAGCCTGAGATACAGCCTTACTTTCCTATTTCCTAAGCAGTAAAAGGGAGTGGAATCCTATTCATTTACAAGGGCTCTGAAAGAATTAGGTGAAATGTTTTTCTACTGACAGGTCACAGAATGAAGCATTCATACAAATGTACACTGTTGAACTATTTTAAAGTGAAAACTCACCTGTGCTGCTTAACCAAATCTTTTGTAAATGGTGAAGTATACAACTAGCTTGGCTTTTGAAAGTATAGTAGGTGATGTATATTTTTCATGCCTCAAACTATTTCTGTTGATAGGAAATTACACACTATTGTTAATCTTGGAAGATGTCTGTAAAAATCAAACTAAATCCAAAATGATTGTAAATCAAGAATTGGCTGAAAATATCTGTTTTCCTCTCTTTCTAGTTTAGGTGGAAGCATTTTGTGTTACAGAGCTAGGATGTTAATTTGTTGAGAGTTTCTGTCTGAATTCCGCTGTCTCTTTAGCTCCAGCATGAATTACATTACAGGCCTCTGTAAATGCAGTGCAGCAGAAAACCACATGTTAGCCATCAGGGCTGAATTTTTTGTTTTGGGCCATGGAGAGGCTACCCATCAGTGCATAAAGGTCTGTCTACCTGGCCTTTTGGATCATAGTTCAGGCACACAATTAATTCATTATGGAGTAAGTCACTGCTCGCTTTTGAACTAGTCTTTCCAGCTTTGGAGGTGAATGTCCTGTCACTGACCTGAAGAAATACCTCTACTCTTTCAAACTCCATTAAATCACATTTCCTTCTGTTTTTTTTTTTTTTTTTTTTTAACTGGTGGGGGTGGAAGGCAAAGTTTGTAGTAACAGAATGTTCAGTAAGTAGATGAAAAGGTAGAGCAACCTAAGCATATTTGTGATAGTGAAGGTTTTAGGAATAACAAATAGATTAAAGCAACATAAGCAAAATCCTTTTAATCTTCATTCTTTAATGTATTTTGAAATTTAAAGATAGGGTCACATCATCTGGGATACTCAATTTAACATGTCATTAAAAGTTTGAAGTAAAGAAGTTTCCATTTATTTCCAATCTCACAAATATATATTTCTTGGTGTTCTTCTATGCTGTACTAAGTACTGTATCCGTATACATGTATTCATAATGAAAGAGTATATGCATCTTCCTCTTTAGTAACAAACCATGTCTCCCCCAACCCTTTCTACCTTGCTCGCTCCAGAGAGGTAACCATCCTGCTGAATTTTGTGTCCATCACACCCTTACCCTTTGTAAAATATACTGTTACTACATATGCTTTCCCAATCAAGATATTACACTGCCATTTCTGAACCTACTAAAATATTATCACAGACTGTAAGTGGGCATCTGTACCTTTTAGCCCTAACAATGCATTTCTAAGAATCGTCATTGCTGTCTGACATAGTTTACTGTGTCATTGCTTTTTTCCAAGGGCACAGAATTCATCTCAAGCTGATTTAGAATCCAGACCCAAGAATCACATTCTTCAAACTGAGAGGCAATGGAAACCTAAAGTTTTTAGAAACGTCTATGACCAAGTTGTTGTTTTTCCTGGAAACTGATTAAAGGGTCACGAAAATGGACCAATACTGAGATAGAATTGAACTAACAGAAATACAATACCTATAACCAACAGTCCAAGAATACCACTTATATCTCTGATCACAACTATATGTGATGTACTCATCCTATCTGGTACCATGTTTTAGAAGGGACAATGAAAAAAGAAAAAGAGGGACAGCAGGACCATGAATAACAAGAAATAGATGAAGGACCTGGAAATATTGTTGAGGCCTGAATTGTTAGTCTTCAACTATCTGAAAGCTGATCATAAGCAAGAGAGTGTCTATCTCTTCTGGCTATTTCCCTTGGAAAATTGAAGGAAAGTTTTGAAATTTAGAATGCAAGTGTATTCACCTAGAGAGAATTTATATTTGCTTTTTTTTTAAGATTTTATTTATTCATGAGAGACAGAGAGAGAGAGAGAGAGAGGCAGAGACACAGGAGGAGGGAGAAGCAGGCTCCATGCAGGGAGCCCGACGTGGGACTCGATCCCGGGACTCCAGGATCACACCCTGGGCCAAAGGCAGGTGCTAAACTGCTGAGCTACCCAGGGATCCCTATATTTGCTTCTCTAGACACCTAGGGGCCCTAACAAATCTGGGGCACTTTAAAACCAAATTAACAGTTTGAAGGTATGTAAATTTGGGCTACAACTCCATGCAAGAACTAGCTTCTGGTTAAAACTTCGGAGAAAAAAAAAAAAAAAGAAACTTCGGAGAAATCCTGTCCCTGCTCTGGTGTATATCCAGACACTTCTGGGGGTTGCGGTGAGGGACTCACCAACATAGTATAGACATGAGCTTTTGAAATTTCAGTTTAATGTTTCATATTAGATTATCCTGCTTGGTCAATAGGGAGCTTTAACCTTCTATTTTGAGTTTTGTGAGGCCCTGAAAACCAAAACTGAAAACCAAGTACACAAATGTCCTTAGAAAAAAAGTAATTTCACTGGTGTCAGTCCTTTACTTATCAGGAATAACGTCTGGTTCTCTGCCTTCAATGGTGTCAGTCCTTTACTTACCAGGAATAACCTCTGGTTTTCTGCCTTCAATTATAGTTTGGCCTGGTAATTTTACAATTTATAAATAATTTATTATAAGTGTGTGTATGAAATTATAGAGACGCAGATATTGACATAATGTACAGAAGACATTTCTGTCGAACTAATTCTCCAAAATCAACTGAGCTGTCTCAGGAAACAGCAAAGGGAGATGCCTAGTAGAAGTGCTCTAGAGAAAGTCTGATAATTACACATCAGGAAAGCTATATAGATGATCCAAGAATCAGAGATTTGATCAGTCTTTCAACTCTAAGTTACCATGACTATATCAAATACAAGAGAAGAAGCACGTTACAGTTACATAGGAGAAGTTATTGTACCAGCTTTCCCTGCATAGAGCAATTCATGGTAAGGAGGATTTATAATGACAGAAAATCAAGAGCAAGAGTTTCAGTCAGCTGACGGTGTCTTCAAAACATCTGATTTCATAAGAGTGGCTGTTTACAGACTGTTTCCTTTGCTTGGCCTATTACCAAAACTACATAGAAAAATTCCTGTTGACTCACAAATGTATTTTGTATCTTGGGTGTCAAATAAATTATGTGTTGAAAACAAGTGTTTTAGGGTTGACTGCACACACTCATATCGATTTCCTTTAATATTTCATTCTTCAAAAACAGAGTTCATATGTTATTCACCTTCATATTCCCATTACCAGGCAAAACAATTGGCACTTAGTAGGTCCTCAGCAAATGTTCGCTCAGGAGAACCCTAGGTTCCTCAGCTATAATACTCCAATTACATCTTCATTACTCTCTAGGGAAAGTAGATAAATCCTACTTTGTGAGGCTGTTCTTCTGTAAGGTTTGCACAAAGTTGTTTTTACTTATTTATGCGTCCACCCTCATCAGAAAAGAACACAAGAATCAAATACAACACTACTAAGTTGTGCATCTGTAGGGCAGTGTATATGCTGCATCCCTAAGAGTAGTTTCTTCGAGGATTACATTTTATTATTTTCAAACTGTAATTGTCATCCAAACTTGGTAAATAAGATCAAATTTAATTCAATTCCATACATGATAAGACTCTATGAAAAATAACTAAGAGCAGGTGGCTTTACACTTCAATTCAGAAATATCACTTTGTCTTACAGGGCTAACCAAGGACCTAATATTTAAAAGAGCCAAAATAATAAAAGTCTTACCTCCGCATGAGGAGTAGGTGGCAAAACTGAAGTCTCATTTTCAGTAACATTTCCAGTTGGCCCATTGTTTGGTGAGCTGGGGCCAGACCCTGGAGAACTGCTACTGACTGAGGATTCTGGAAAACATTGTGAAGCACAGATTCATGAAAACCATACAAGGATGAGCTTTACTTACATTCTAAACAATATACTGCCCCAAACATTGCTTTCCTCACCTATGGGAACAACAAGCACCATTTCAGTCCACAGTAAGGACTGTGCAAAATTATGAAACATTTCTGAATTCTACCACTTTTCCCCTTTGTTTTCACCATTAAAAATACAACACATTACTGCATAGTTTCTAGATAAGTAAGAACAGTTGGAGAACATTATAGGAGCTTTTGATGAGGCAAAATAAATAAATAAATAAATAAAGGTCATAGGCATAAAATTCTTAAAGGCATCTTTCTCACTGCCTTTCTATTTGTCTTACATTTTGATGAATCTGCTTTTTTGCTTTGATTCTTTCTTATTTGCTTTTAACCAGAAAAATGCACCTTAAAAATACTTCAAGGAGCTTCTTTTCCCCCAGACTGCTAACTCCTGTCTTTCCTGGGTGACTAAATACTGATTTCTCATTAATGTCTCATTTTCATATCCTGTCTTCAAAAACAAAAACGAAAAAGTTATTTTTTTTGCACCTGCCTTGTCAGTTTAAAATCATATTATTTATATCTTAGCAATATGCAGACAGAAGTATTTCCTTATGTAGAAATCGCTGCCGTGAGCCTGAGAATTCAAGGCAACAAATAAATACTGCAAAAGGGTTCTACAGCATGGCACTGGACAAGTTCTGGAGGGGGACGTAGCAGCTGATTTTCTGGGAAAACTGAGGAAATCTCAGAAAAGAAATGAGATGGCAACTGGCTTGAAGAGAAGTAGAAGTAGTTCTCGAAATGGAGACAGTGGAGAAGAAGGGAGTGCACGAGAAAGCACTGTAGGCACAGGGAGATGCTGAGCCTTAGGATTTTTAAATAATGCGGCTTTGGTGGGAAGAGGGAGCAGAAAATTGAGGAACTTATAAAAGAGGGAAATGGCGAATGGTTCCCAGGTCAATTCTTGGGAGGAAAGGGGGCACAGGGTTTGGAAAAAGCATGTACTTGATCCTAGGAAACAGACAAGGGAGATGGAGAGGTATAAGAAGAACAGCAATACCAATTTAACTGCTACATGATACCATGATTGGTCTCTGACTAGATAGTAAAAATAATTAGTATGAAGATCCAAACAGAGCTCATCCAAATTTCATGAAAGCTGGCAGAGAAAGGAGGAGGAGCATAGGTAATAAAGCTGTCTTTCTGGTACTTTGGATCCTCCAAAGGCATTTAGATTAAGTACAACATACTAGTTTAAAAAACCTACAAAAGTGTCCACAAGTCCCAGCTCACTGACCGAAGATGTGCATCTAATAAACACAGAAGTCTCTCTTTGAATATACATTTTTTTCCTCAGATTAAAGGGGGAGGGAGTCATTATCTCTCAACATCAGGGAAAGAACAATATGGTGTTTCAAAACTCAAGAAACTTGAGTAAAACTCCAGTAAATCATAACTCCTTTCAGTTAGAAATCATCATTACCCAGGTAGGTATTAACCAAAATCCCCGTGCAAGTTAGCAAGTGACTGTGGGGAAAAAGTTATGATCAAGAAGAGATTAATAGGAAAATAGAAAAGAACATTGGGATAAATAAATAAGACCTTAATCAGATTCTAACAAACACACAAAAACAAACAACAAAAGCAAAGCAATGTATATGGCTTTCTATTTTCTTCAGGCTTTCCTGTTATGAGGGAGTGTACTCTCTCCGATTAGAAAAATCACATATCTATTTACATTAGACAGTTGATATCTTCATCTTCTTTACATTCTTTAAAATGGACTCAGTCCCCAAATTCCCAATCCCACCAAGTACCTCTATCATGAAAACCTGAGGAAGATTTTTATTTACTTAAGTACAAATCTGTGTTTTGAAAAACAAGTCTTCAGCTCTGAATTTAGAATTGATCCAAACTAGTGATTATATTTGATATTGAAAAATAAATATAAACTTCAGTAAAGCAATACTTATTTATCTATTTCGTGTTCCTCATCTGTTAAGGAAAAATGCTCCAACCATTACTTTTCTTCAGATAAACACTTCAATTTGCCAGGAATGAATAGGAGACTACATACTCATTTTTTTCCTAAATAACCTGTAAAACTACCAAGTTGCATTAGTATTCTGTACTTTCCCACTTCCACCCCCACAATTTTTTTCCCTTTTGTCTCCTCAAAGTAGGCACTAGCATGGCCACAGGAGATAGAGAAAACAAATAATTTTGAAAAACTATTATCCTTACCTGCTAATAATAAGACCTGATCTTGGAGAAATAATAATAATTGACTACATTGGTACAAGCACAATCTTCCTTGAGAATGGAAGGAAATGGTTGCAGATTTCTACTTCTTTATGGATGCAACCAAAAGAAACGACCAACTATAATGCATATAGTTCCAAGTAGGTACTCAATAAACAGTAGTCAGTATTATTACTTTGGCTAGTCTTTTTGGTTCTTATATCCCTCGGTCTTCTCTAATTTCAGACCAGGTACAACTGGGACTAGAAAGCTTTGTAAGACATCAGGTTGAATTTCCTAACCTGTTCACCCCACCACTAACCAGGCAGCTAAAAAAATAAGAACTCTTCCATTTGAGACTAGTGAAAATGACAGTTTCTTTCCCTTCCTAAAAGGCAATATATCCCCCTCCTGCCATAAGTCCCAGTTCACTAGTAAACACATAAAGTCATTTATGAGTTCTGTAAATTTGTTGAAAAGTCAAGGTTTTGCTGTTCCACATAGTTTAATTTTCCCAGATGTATTTTGTACATT
This sequence comes from Canis lupus dingo, assembly GCF_003254725.2. Taxonomy (NCBI): domain Eukaryota; kingdom Metazoa; phylum Chordata; class Mammalia; order Carnivora; family Canidae; genus Canis; species Canis lupus. Next base: position 32,759,481 of record NC_064256.1, on the reverse strand, counting down.
CATGTCTGAATATGGGGAAGTGTTCTTCTTGGACCTCCCTCTGCTCATTGCTGATCAAATTTCATTAAAAGTTATACTCTTCTGGTTGGCATTCCTAAAACGGACTGCCTGTTTCTAAAAAGATTAAGGTGAGCTTTGGCGTTCCCTAGTTATGCCTAGATTGACACACAGTTCTGTTTTTCATTCATTTCCTGTTTGACACAGTTGGTGAATGCATGGCAAGGTTTACTGAGCTACTTGTGAATTTTCAATATAATTTCCTTTCAAGACATGTTTCTCCTCAAAATAACTTTTAATATGCAACAGCCATATTTACTCTACGCTATTTATTTTCATTCCTCCTACCGGCATTTTTTAGTGTATGTCTGCACAGTCCTCAATTACCTGTCACCTCAAACATTCGCTTCTTGAATGAAGTGACAACATTTCCATCCTTCCGCCTGAGTAAGGGGCTGCTTCTCCTCTCTGCCACTTTCTGTTTTAACCTGGACCGCACCTTCAAGTTGGGCTCAGAGGCTGGGGATTGAGACAAAGAAAATAGATAAAAATTAAAAAATAGAGAGCCAGTTGCTCCTGTGTATAAAAAAACGGCTCACTCTCTTCTTGGTTCCTTCTCAGCTCAAATTAAAATTCCAAGCATGTCAATAAGGCATTAGCTCTAAATGAATTAAACAGACAAATATAGTAATTATTTTTTATGAAATGTGCAAAATGCTTTTCTATTTCTTTAAAGGTAAAGCAAAAAAAGTAAAAATAGAAGTTTTCTACTTATTTTATCTGACAGAACTGGGATTGCTGGGAAGTTTTAATCACTAAATACGTTTGGGTCAGAGTAAGATTTATTATGCGTCATTGTCAGCTCTCTTAATTCTCTCCAGGGTGAAACTCAATACCCACAAAAACAGTACCCTAATGTGATTTTAGAGACTCTGGCCTGACTTCTGGTAATAAGAGGACACCTCTGTAGCATATAATTTACGTCTAATTCTGACTCCTGGAGTATTTCTTTGTCGGTAGTCTCTAACCTGAAATCCTGAGAAAATATACTCATTATCATAACACCAAACCAAGTAGAGTCACTATGAATAAGAAAGGGTGGTCAGATCTTAGAATTGGAAGTTCAGAGTAAGGTTCTATGTTCCAACGTACAAATGCACATTATTCATACATATGTTACTATTTCTTTGCTTAAACGATTCTCTCTAAATAGTGATGCTCTATAATTTAGATATTATGGATTAGGTTTCTACATAATTATACTCTAAAAGAATGGGAACATTAGACTGAGTCCCTATGTAATTCAAACCAGAGATGATGATGATGATGATGATGATGATGATGATGATGCGGGGGGGGGGGGTGAGGGAAAGGGGGTTTCCAATGACAACTAGCATTCACAGAGTAGTTTCTATGTCCACTACTATTCTAAATGCTTTTTTCAAGATTAACTCATTTAACCATAAAAAAAATCCATCTGGGTCAGATTCTATTTATACCCTGATTATAACGAGGAAACCAACACACAGCCAGTGTAAGTAACTTGCCCAAGGTCTCATAGGTCAAAAGGGAGGACACCATGATCTATACCTAGATAATCTAGCTCAAGTCCAATCTTCTAAATACTGAAAATATTGCTCCTCCATCTCTCCTCATGTATGAACACCATAACAATTATAAACCATTTCCCAAAGTTCTACTAATCATCCATATCAGACACAATGTTATGATGCAGTTAGAATTTCTGATCAGTGAAAATGTTTCCTTTGAAGGCATTTTCTGTTTTTGCCTGACTGCAAAGGTTCTCAAAGTAGAACTTACAATGCTTTCTTCCTTTCTTTCTCCTTCTTGCTTGCTTGTTTTTATGTTTAGATTTCAACTATCCATACCTTAGTGTTGCCTTTGTTCTTTTCTGTTTCCCTTCTCTTACCTGAGACTGAGAATCCCTGCATACTAGGCTTGAAATAGGAACTTGAAAAAAATAGGTCATTACAAGATAAAACAAGTTAATTTTTTGGTGTTTTATGGCTGAAAATATTGAGAACATGAAAAGGGGCAGCTGGAAAGCATTGTATGGTGAAAGAGGGAGTGGGCAGAGACCAAATCTTAAAAACAAGCAGCTCAGTGTGTGGAGCCCTGCACTTCCGCCCCCCGCCCCCTAACTTTGAGGCAAAGACCAGAAGCAGTTTGGGCAAAGCACTGAAGATCTTCCAGATCTTCCAGGAGTGTCAACCCACTTGAACTTAGTGGGGAAGTCTGAATCTGAATTGCTAGCATCCGATTTGCCTGGGATTAAAGGGAGAAATGGAACTGTATTAATTCACTTAGATTTGATTCTCCATACATATTTATTTTAAAATTCCTTTAGAAGCACCAGTTTTCATCTCTACAAAAAGCTGTCAGTAAATATAATCATCTGAAACCTAGCATGGAAGAAATGAGGAATCCCTATGCGCTAACTATATTTGTTTCCACTGTAGCCTCGCTTATGACCAGAAGAGAAAAATCACAAATTCGTAGACTTTGTCCTAGATGGGCCTTTGCTATGAATTTAAAGTAATAAATGGTACTGACTGGCTGTCCAGAGGAAGTAGATCAATTGGTTAGTCACTAAAAGATGGAGTAGAAAGTGCACTCTGTTTTCTGTGGGAAGAGATGAAGTGGAGTCCACTTCCCAGCTATGAGATAGTCAGTGAAATTCCAGTGCTTTCTGAGCCTGACTCTTCACTTGTAAAACATGAAAATCTAACACCGTCCTTATTTTTTAAAATATTTTATTTATTTATTCATGAGAGACACAGAGGGAGAGAAAGAGAGGCAGATACATAGGCAGAGAGAGAAGCAGGTTCCCTGTAGGGAGCTTGAGGCGGGACTTGATGCCCAGACTCTGGAATCATGCCCCGAGCCAAAGGCAGACTCTCAACCACTGAGCCACCCAGGCATCCCTAACACCTTCTTTATGGCCACCTGATTACATACCTGAAAATAACTGTGAAGACCTGGGTGAATGCAAAAGGGAAGAAAAGTTTTATGGAATTTTAATTATTGCTATTCCCACTAAGGGTTGTACAGTTAGGAGGGACAGAGCCAGGACTGGGCCCCACATCCCCTGATTCTCAGTCCAGTCCTCCTCTCTTTTCTCACACATTGCACCAGCTGGGGCCAAGTTTCTGCAATCAAGACAAAAATGTGCCAAAAGCTTGGAAAAACAGCATATGCCATTTAAACATTCTACATGAAACCTAGAATTCCATAAGCTTTTTAGGAAAAAATGACTTTTCAGGTCAGTACATAGCTTTCATTCCTACATTTGTCTGTATGAGAATGGGCTGGATATACAGTTCTTAAAATTTTTTCAAAGGTCAACACAAAATAAGTGAACACCAGACTAGGAATGAGAACTGAGTTCTGGCCTTGTATCTATTAGCTACTAAAATCAATAACCTTGAATAATTCATTGTCTCACTGAATGTCGGTTCACTTATGCAAATTAGCTACAGATTACTAGTAGTTCCTGGAGTATATCGGCTTTGGTTGAATTAGTTTGTATCTTTAAACCTCAGTTTTTCATGTAAAAAAATGGGGACTTTTTTTTTTTCTGTTTTGTCCCCCCTGCCCCCGCCCCCATTTACTCCAATGGATTCCGTTTTCCTTCTGTGTCTGAGCCGATAGGGCTAAATCCTGAGGTTGTATCACTCCTGTCCTTTGCTGGTTGGATTTCATATGAGCTCACCTACTAGTAGAACTGATTACTGACAGAAGATTAAGGAGGAAGGAGGAGCCAGGGTGTCCTTTGCTCTCTCTGCTGCAGTGTTGCTTTGTCTCTTCCTGATTTCATCTCTCTCTAGAGGCTTCTCCATGGTTCCAGCTTTCCTAGCACTCCAGGAATATCATTTTCTCTCCTTACTTTCTCCACACTAGGGATAGGAATGGCTTCTCACTATTGCTATTTTCTGGGTGCCTCAACATCCCTAAGCAGTTGTAAGTTTCCTTTCCAAAAAGCCTATGGCTGATATTGTGTAGGTTCTATTTCCTAGCAAGACTCTGACTTACAAAGTCTCACATTTTGCAAAGTTATTGTAGAATCAAGTAAAATAATGGGATAAACCAGTGGTTCTCAGGGAAGATTCTGACACCAGAGGACAGTTGGCAGTGTCTGGAGACATTTTTGATGGTCAGTTATAGTGTAAAGCTATTGGAATCTAGTGGGTAGAAGCCCAGAGATGCTGCTAAACATCTTACAATGCACAGGGCAATCCCCACAACCAAGAATTATCTGAACTCAAATGTCAGTATTGTTAAGTGAGAGAAACCCTGGGGTTACTAATTAGTAAATGGCAGTTTCTAATGACTGTGCTAAACGGAGATGACCAAAGGAGGCAATACTATCTGATAGCAATTCTCAGTGAGGATGTAGAAGAAGAAAATAAAGAAAAGATTATCAGAAATTAGGGAGAACTATAGGTTGCTTGAAAATATTCAATATTTTGATACATTGTATACTTAGAAATTTATTTGAAAACCTTTTTAAAAGATTTATTTGATTGAGAGAGAGTACAAGCAGGGGGAGAGATAGAAGGAGAGGGAGACAAAATCTTCAGGTAGACTCCCAACTGAGTGTGAAGCCCAATGCAGGGCTCAATCCCGAGACCCTGAGACCATGACCTGAGCCAAAATCTAAAGTCAGATGCTCAATCAACTGAGTCAGCCAGGTGCCCCCATTTGAAAATATTTTTTAATACCACTGACATTTCTAAAGAAAGCAAAATAAATCAACTTTATGCAGAAAGATGTAATTCTTAGTTTTCGGAAGGATTTGAGGCATTGTGGTGTTTTTTTAATCTTTTTTTAGTTTAGGACATAGCTTTTTAAAAACTAGGAATCATTAATATTTTATAAGTGCAACAGTTTATTTTTTTTTCAAAATATACAATACACGACTTTTCTCAGTAAAGAACTATATCTACAAGTTCTAGTAAAAACTTTTGTCTGTATTTCAATACTGGTCTGAGCCACCAGAGGCATTTGTATCTCAGTGGTAAGGGCGAATGATGGAATGATAGATAATCATCATTTAGTCCATGAAATGCTTTATAAACTCACTCCTAATATTTCAGAAGCCCACACACCAAAGCTCAGCATGATATATACCCAAGGAGTAGAATTAATGACCTATTGTGCTGACTCAGTTTTCAGTTAGAGTTAATTCCATTTTTAATGCTCTGGTCTCCCCAAAGGCTGAAGATTTCCATTCCAGTGATTTACTAATGGGATGCTAATCCTCAAGAGACCAGATAGAGATCACTAACTGGGGAGACATTCTGCTTGTATCTCAATGTATTTCATGCCTAGTTGCACTAATTGCCTTTCTATTTTTACCCCACACCCATCACTCTCTACATCTCAATTAATCACAGAAACAGAAGGCAAGCTTTTTAGTGTGTGTGCCCATCTGAATGCATTTGTCTGCTGAGATGAAAACTTTGCATGAAAAATTGATCATTATTTAAATGAAAACAATGAATATTAAAATCAAGAGGACAGACCTGAAAGCTTTTGCTCTTTTTCACTTAAGCAAAATTAAGAAGAGAACAAAAGGAAACAGAAAACATGTGCAAGATGCCTCTCAAGCTAAATGTCTCAAATCTCTCTTTTCTTCCTAATCTCCATGTGCAGAATGAACTTAGGTGTGGCAGGGTATGAGAACAAACAATGGGAAAGAAATAGGAGAGTCAGGTAGAGAAGCACAGGCTAAAAAATTAGGATTCCAACAGTAAGTGACAAGGCCCAGACTTGTCATTTCACTGAGAGATTGGTGTGAGTGTGGGGGGTCATTTCTGCACACTACACACACCCACACACACACATACACACACACACAAAGTATTTTTTGGAGAAGTACAAGTCCCCAACACAAAAAGACCAGACTCAGATTTCAATGCTAACTTTTCATGTACTAACTGCAACCCCGGGTGAGTTGTTTGACTTCCGTGAATCATTTTATCATCTATTGCAGAGCAGTAATGATGCCTACCATAGATATATCACAGTGGAAAATTAAAGGGGTGGAAGAAAGTACTTAGCTCACGGATGGCTATCACAAAAGAAGTCACTGAATAGATAGATGTTGAATAGATGAATGTTTTAGGTAGTCTATATGTAAGACTAAGGAATTTAGATCAAAACAAAACAAAACAAAAAAAGTAGAAAGATAGAGAACTACAACTGGTTCACTGCCTTTGCCTAGTGCAATGTTGCTTATATAAACAACAACAAAAATAGCAATAGCCCTCTTCTGATCTTTTACTCAGTGTATTTTAAATCCTTTTTTAAAAAAGATTTTATTTATTTATTCATGAGAGACACACACAGTGAGAGAGAGAGAGAGAGAGAGAGAAGCAGAGACACAGGCAGAGGGAGAAGCAGACTCCATGTGGGGAACCCGATGTGTGACTCCATCCCAGGTCCCCAGGATCTTACCCTGGGCTGCAGGCGGTGCTAAACCACTGTGCCACTGGTGCTGCCCTAAAATCCTTTTTTGTTGCTAATTGACTCTATGTACTTTCCTTAGTGGGTAGTTTTTTTTTTAACTTACCTTTATTATCTATTTAGTTTTCTGTCTTAAATATGTTACCTTCTACTAAGAATGACTGCCTACTGTGTGCATTTTGTCTCTGTTCACTTTTTTTTAAAGATTTTATTTATTTATTCATGAGAGAGAGGGGGAGAAAGAGAGGCAGAGACACAGGCAAAGGGAGAAGCAGGCTCCATGCAGGGAACCTGAAATGGGACTTGATCCTGGAGTTCCAGGATCACACCCTAAGCTGAAGACAGACACTCAACCACTGAGCTACCCAGGTGTCCCTTTGTTTACTTTAAATCCGAAATTATGAATATTCTTTACACGAATAATTTTGACAAAAATTCAATACCACATATCATAGTATATAGAAGTTATTCATTCTCATTGGAAATTAACATAAAGACAAAAGGAATACACTGGTATTGAGTAATGGTTAATCATACAATTAATTAAGATAATTCATGATCAATCAAAATTCATTGATTAATAAATGGATCTTTATACTAATGAATATTTGAGTTATTCAACAATTTTACCTGCAGTGCACATTTAGTACTATAATCACAAGTGAAGGTGAGGGTTCTATTGACAACTTCAGATTCCTTCTCTGGCGTTGTCATTCTTTCCTGCTATACCAGATATCTGTGGGTTTGTCCACCCAACCCCTCTCTCTCCTGGATTTCTCCTGCTCTTTCCCACCCACAGGGCTACCTAGGGGCTGCCAAATTCCAACATCCTGTCACTTGGAACCAACCACGTAAAATCTGTCATTCATTCACTTTTTTTTGAATGTCCTTTAGGGAGATTAGGTTTCCTGCCTGAGTCACTTCTTCCTTTCAGGCTAGCTCTGTAGGAATCCATGCCATGTGTGAACTGTTCAATTAAGCAATCATTACAATTAAGAAAAGATACTTTCGGGACACAGAAACCTCTCTAATCTAGTTGATCTAAAGATATAGGTTACTCTAATTAAAACTTTTCATAATTAGAAAAAGGCTATGTGTTTTCAAAATTAGCATTTAGAATAATACTATAAATCTAACACAACTTATGCTTTTTATTTGGCTCAGATAATATAGATCCTTAATGTTATGAGTCAGATTTTGTTTTGGTATCAGGGAGCAACATTTCTAATCTAACTCTAATTATAACCATTTAATAATACGTAATTCATTTATACAAGTCTAAAAAAAATCATTTCTTTGGTAATTTTAGCTTCTAGTAACTAGCTACATTTATGGTAATTTATGAATGCAATTTCCTGAAGAAATTATAATGCTATTCTTTTTGATTCAGAAATAGTTTGCAGACATCTATCCATCTTCTTATTGAGAATATGCCAAATATATCTATTTATTAAAAAAGGATTATTCTTTTTCAAAAAGCATATTGGTAAACGTTACTCACATTACTCAGTTTACAGTGTGGTTTTCTGAAGTGTTCATTTTATAACATATATTGTTATCTTCTGATTATGTAGATCATATATGTTCAAAACTTTTGAAATGGAACAAATTGAGTTTAGCCTGCTAACATGTTTAAACTTTTGTGCTTTGTACACAAAAGTATTTATTTGAAAATGAGGATCAAATTACATTTATGATTGTATACCGTTTGTTCACTTAATAATGTATGTGGAGTCATTTCACAGGCAATTATATATTCTCTAATGATTCCACTGGGGCCACCAGGGTGGCTCAGTTGATTAAGTGTCTGCCTTTGGCTCACATCATGATCTCAGGGTTCTGGGATGGAGCCTTGGGTCATGCTTTCCGATCAGAGGTAGTCTGCTTATTATCCCTTTCCCTCTGTTCCTCCCCTCTCCCCTGCTCATGCTCTGTCTCTCTCTAATAAATAAAAATCTTAAAAAAGAGTTTAAAAATAAAATGATCCCATTTATTTTGTTTTATTTTATTTTACTTATTTAATTAATTAATTTATTTAATTAATTTATTTTTTAATTGTTTTCACTTAAAAATCTATTATGAATCTTTTCCCAAGCAGTTGTATATTCTTTTAAAAACACATTATATGGATATACCATATATTATTTAGCCACATTTACATGGGAGTATACAATATTTTATTTAAATATTTGATAACTAGACATTTAGGTGATCTACAGTGCTGCTCAGAAAGGCAGCACAGTGGCACCATCATTATGAATCTATATGTGCATTTGTGGAGTATTTCCTCCCATCATTTGACATGGGAATTTAATTCTTAGGTTCCTCATAACTGAAAACAACCACGACCACCTTGATATGATTAGAAAAGTGCAAATGGGCATACAGGGCAGAGAGTATTACCAAGTCCTAGGGAGCAGCTCGGAGCAGCATGGGAAAACAATATACAGAGGTCCTAGATAACAGGAATGTGGTCTAGAATGGGAAGGTTCTTAGCTCTGGGTAGGCCTTTTCCCTTAGTGTTTATGGATGCTTCATTTGTGAGCCAGAGCAGGTACTTCTAAAGCTCAAAGGCCCATGACAGGACACTCAGTTTCCTCTATCTAAGAGCAGTACTCCATGCTGAATCCTATACCCTTTTTCATACCATTTTTCACCAGAGTGCCTGGTGCTCAGCTGGCTTAGCACTTAGTAGAAATTCATTGAATGAATAAATGGATATACGGATTGCTGCTCAATGGTAGTTTTATTTATTTGTTTTTTGATACTAAAACAAACAGAGGAGGAAATAACAATTTTCTTTGAATTTTTAGGACACTTAAAGTACAATGCCCATTTTTAACATGCTTTAATCAAACAATATGATTCTGGTCAGAAACAAATTATAATGTTATAAAACATTTCATCACTTTTTATAGTTAAAATGAAATTTTTCTGTTCAATTGGTTCCATTGTTAATGGCATCTAATTAAGAGCTGCTGAATAATAATATTGAGAACCTAGGCTGCAAGTTCCATGAGGGTTGGGAATGGGTCTAGTTCTGTCTCATTGCTTATTCAGCACTTCTGCTATACCTACTACATAGAATAAATCCATGGGTTACTGAATGTGAATGTGAAAAAGGGTGTGTTAAGTGCTGAGGCAACCACTTCAACGATATAATAGAAAGCCTTTGTCTTCCAGGTATTCATGGTCTTGCAAAAATGAATGATAGACTAATGATGATCAATGCCATGTGATAAGTATACTTAGCAGCATACTTATATAAGTATAGACTTATATACTTAGCAGTATACTTATACAGCAGCGTTGTGACTGAAAGGCAGGGTGGGGAAACTGGGTGCTAAATGAGACTCTGACAGGCAGAGGTGGGAGGCAACCTCATCCATGGGGAAGTGAGGGCAAATTCAAAGAATAAAGATTAAATATGCTAACAAGGTGGGGAAGGGATACTGAAAGGAAGATAAGGCTTTAAAGAAATGTCGAGCAAAATTTAGCAAAATTATGCAATACTAAGAGAGGCTATTCAATGTGTATCTTCAAACTCCCTCTCTCTGTATGTCTCCTTAGCACGTGGACATGCTCGCATCTTTCCCATTCAAATAAAAATAAACCCTCCTGAGATACAAATATTATTAGCTACTCTCTGCATTTATACTTTAATTCACAGTCAAGTTTTTTTTTCTAAAGTAGCCTTACACTTGCCACCACCACTTCCTAACCTCAAACCACTGCAATATGGCTCTAACCCCTCACTGTTTCACTGAAATTACTCTACCACACATAGTGCTCAGAACAGTAAATGTAATAATTTTGTGTCTATTCTCAGTACATAGCAACTACAGAGACTCATGGTGAGTCTCAATAAACAGTTGCTGAACGAATAAATGCATGCTTGCATATATCCAAGCATGAAAGAAAACTTAATTAAAGACTGGCTTTCAAGTGATGTTGAGAAGAGAACTAGTTGAACTTCAACTTTTCTAATTTGTAAGAGTTTCTTGACACTGAATGTTATGGCAAGAGGTCTTATAGATCAGATGCAGAATGCAGAAGGAATTTCATTTTTCTGGCAAGCACCAAAAATAACATGTTTTGGATTCAAGGAATCAAAGAATACTTTCTTTTTATGTTTTAATTTTTTCAAGTATAAAATATTTACCTAAGTAAAGAGAAATTTTGAAAATCTGTATTTTGAAAATACAACAAAATATTGAATTGTCATTTCAATAAAACAAGCTAGATTAGGAGCATATTCAGTCTTCTTCAATCCCGTTTCTAATAAAGTCTTCCTTCTGAATTAGTATTTCACAATTTAAATAATGTTCTACTTTTGGGGGAATCTGAATTTATAAATATATTTATATCTTTTTTACTAAAGGCTTTCTTAGTTCTAAAATTCTATCTACATTTATAAACAAAAATTCAGAATTTATCATTTAATTCTGCTAATAATCTTTCAGTAATGAGCTAATTTCTGTCTATGCATGAAAAAAATTATACCATGTACTTTACAGTTTTATTTACTTCCTTTATTAGATATATCTTTTATACTATTTTAAATAGAAGTGTTATGAAGAGTAATTTTATTTGTGATGTAAAGCTTTTTAACACACTTTCTACCCAGACACTTCCTAAGAGCTACATGTGTAAACATAGATGTGAACTAATATCATGACAGGGTGAGGACGTCTTAGGAGGTGAGATCTGCGCTGGAGCAGCCCACTATTTGATAAGGACACCATTTCTCCAAAAAACCCACCATATAGTCAGGACTATATGGTCCAGAAATTAATACCTACCACCTAATAACTCCCTGGGGATCACCATAAATCTAACCTTTTCCATACATATTTGTGCTCTCAGCATGAACCTTACTTGGTCACATTCATAAGAGGCTGGTGTTGTTTCCCAGTCCTGACTCTGCCACTAATGGTGTGATTGGGTCAAGTATTGTTCGATGTCTCTATGCTTCAATTTTCATGCCTGCAAATGTGGACAATAATATTCATTCCTTTGACTTTAAAGAGTTCAGAAGTATTGAAGAGAATGATATGCGGTAAATATAGTAAAATCACTGTCTAACCTTAAATGCTATAACCCTTATTTTCTTTATATATATGGCTTTCAACTTTTTGTCTCTGATGTTTACCTGAAAAATTTCAGTTTATTCCCATAAAACTGTTAAATCATTGTCTAGCTTGTTACTTCATTTGTTTTGTTTTCTTCTGACTTACCCAGTTTATAGCCATCCAAAAGCAGTCACTCAGTCTCTTTCTTACAAAATATTACTGTGAATTAAACTCTTAAAAATTTGGGGCACCTGAGTGGCTCAGTGGCTCAGTGGTTGAGCCTTTGGCTCAGGTCATGATCCCCACAGGGAGCCTGCTTCTCCCTCTGCCTGTGTCTCTGCCTCAGTGTGTTGCTCATGAATAAATAAATAAAATATTTTTTTTAAAAACCATTAAATTCTTAAAAATCCTTTCATAATCTTCCTATATTTCTGAATACCTAAAGAGATATATACTAGCTCCTATTTTACTCTATACTCTTATTTATTCTTCTAAGATAAATTTATTCAGTGCCTATTATGAGCTCTCTGAAGATGCTTGGTATTTAACAGTAAACTAGCCATAGATACTATCCTGAAAGATTTCTCACCTAAGTAGAGAACATTAATTTTAATATAGACATATACACACAAAGATATGTGCAGCTGTATTTGGGCATATTTTTGGAATAAGGTATGTAGTGAGTATTTAGGGTAGCCTGGTGGGTGACAGGTACCAAGAGAAGTTTCACAGAGGGGAAGTATGTGTCAGCTGAGCATTTACAAAAAAGTAAGAACTATTCAAGCATACGCTTTAGGAAAAGCAATGACCATTTGGAAAATCAGCTGTGAATGGCTTTCATGAGTGTGAAACAGAGTTTTTTATGGGATTGCAACTTGTTTAGTACTGTTGGGGCAAGCCATATGAGAAAGTAGAGCAGGGACAGGTTAGGAGAGAAGGTTAGGGCAAGAGGGTAGAAGGGAGAAGGAGAAAGGGTGTGAATGCCACATAAGTACTTCGGCCGTAGAAGATGACAGAAGAGGTGTTACATGATTCTTAAGTAGGAGGGTAAGGTGACTAGATTTAAAATTTAGAAAGATGGAAGGTGGACTGGACAAGAGTATGCTGGAGTCAGAGAATGGTCAATAACCGGAATGGGCAATGAACTAAATGGGTATTGAGCTGCAACAGAAGGCATGATGAGAAAGTGGAGGCTTAAGAGCAAATGATGGCAGAAGAATCCCTGATGAGATAAAGGAGAACCAGCTGCCCAGGGCGCCTCCAGCTTTCTGGATGAGGTCACTATGCAGAAGGTGGTTCCGATTAGTCTCCTCCAGCAATCACATTATCACATTGTTCAGTTTAGCTTAAGTGGCTCCTGGTCCATCTTCATTCATATATATATATATATATATATATATACTGTTTAATTACTACTTCTTGGAACTGTTATCTATTTCAATATAATTTCGAGTCTTTATGTGCAGTCACTAGTATATGCGGCCCTTCAAAACCCCTGAGACACAGCCAGTTGCCATGGATCAACAGCACCAGAAGAAATGGTCAGCACTGACTTCTGATCCACAGGAGTTTGTCCTTCACTCAACTCAAGTGCTACCTTGCTTCCTGTTCTTTCCCTGTTTCAAAATCTTCCAAGTTACTGGGGCAGGTCTTGTTATTAATTACTTCCCTTTGTAGATTATGATTTTGTGAACTTTATGATTTGGGAATGTTCTTGGTAATTCATTTCTGCCTCAATGGAATTCACAGCTTTATTATCTTTATTACAGATTTTTTTTGGAATACATATTTATAAGAAAACACTCTTATCCATTTCAGACTGATGTAAAAGGCAGTATTTTGCCTCTGGATATATATATATATATATATATATATATATATATATATATTTTTTTTTTTTTTAAGATTTTATTCATAAGAGACACAGAGACATAGGAAGAGGGAGAAGCACCTGTGGGAGTCCGTTGTGGGACTCAATCCTAGGACCCTGGGATTATGCCCTGAGCCAAAGGCAGACACTCAACCACTGAGCCACCCAGGTGCCCCTTCCCTCTGGATATACTAAGGTCGTCCCAGAATCTTGGGGCCCTCGACAAAAGGCCCTTGTCACCACTAGACAAACCTTTAGTAAAACATCTTTTTTTAGCCAATATTCTCTGGATGACAATCTGGATAAATTGGTGAAGAAGTAGTAAGTCAAAAGATTCCGTACCAAACACCATCCTAATAAATACTCTATGTTAGTTGTGGTGGGCAGAATAATGCCCCCTTGGCCAAGTTATCTATGTCCTATTCTCCAGAAAGTGTGATTGTTACTTCACAGGGTAAAAAAGAATTTAGGTGGCAGATGGACTTTAGGTTGCTAATCAGCTCATTTAACAAGAAGGAGATTATCCAGGTGGGCCCAGGATAATCACAAGTGTCTTTTGAAAGAAAAACAAAACAAAACAAACAAAAATCAAAAAGAGAGGCAGAAGAGTGAATGCCAGAGCTATGCAGTCACTGCTGGCTTGAAGATGGAAGTGGGCCTCAAGCCAGAGAATGCAGGCAGCCCCCAGAAGCTGGAAACAGCAAAGAGATGGAATTGCCCCTAGAGCCTCCAGAAAGGAACATAGCCCTGCTGACACCCAGAGATATCTATTTAGGACTTCTGACCTGTAGTACAGTGAGAGCATAAATATGTGCATTTTAAGCAACTAAGTTTACAATAATTTATTATAGGAGCCATAGGAAGCCAATACAGCAGTCTAATGAATTCCACCATTGGCACTGTTTTGGAAGTCTGAATATTCTCAAATATTCGGTTCTGACTAGATCACGTTTTACTGTGCTATATTCTTATTGCATTATTTTTAGGTAAACAAATCAGGTATTAAAGGAAACTTTTAATGATGTATATGCTCATCACTTATCAAAATAACCAGGACAATAATTTACTTAAAATTAGTATTTACTATTTTATCAGATTTGATTTTCTTTAAAAGGTAAAGGTTTTATTAATATATTTTCTTACCTGTGAAAAGGTCAAAAAGAGAAAAAGGAGCAAAAATAAGAGTTTTTTTTTCTTTAAATTTTTTCTGTTAAGGTGTAAGTTAAGGATCATTTATTTTAAACCTAATATGCTAAGAATACTTTGTACATATTAAACAGCCATGACAAGAAAGCAATTTCCAAAATTCAGTCAAGTGGGAACATTTTACGTTTTTTTTTTTTTTTTACAGATTCCATTTGAGATATTGAATTATTAAGCCAAATAACAACTGTATGATAAGGCCCATTCCTAAGAACAATTTCCCTTTTTTTAGTGCAATGTAAGTTAAAGGAGAGAAAAAAAAAAAAAACTAGTTAAACCTCTAATTAGCCAGTTTCAAAATGTAGTTAATTAAAATATTTTAGCTTTTATATATGATCTTCAGGGTATGAGATACAATTCTAGTCTCCTACAACTTAATCAGCTGAATATAAAATGTAACGTTCCATCTGGTAAATCAATTTAACAGACATAATTGTGCCCCACCATAACTCAATAAGACACTGAGGAAAACCATTGAAATGCTATTTCCTTTTCTTTAGAAGAGAATTATGTACAATTTCAGCATGCTTTGCATTTCTAAAAGTTAAAGTCAACAGGGAGGTATCACTCTGCTTTACATAAGTTTCCCATGAGAAAATCAACAGCAAAGTATAAAGCCTGTGCTCTTATTCCTGAAACACTCCATAATACTAACTTGGCTTTAACCAGAACATATTATTTGGCAGCTAAAACCTTTAATTAGAGTTGTGGTTTGAACAGATTTTCACTGAATTTATGTTCTATCAGGGCTCAAAGAACAGCATTGTTTTCCTTACCAGTTTATTCTATTTCAGGTGGTTTAAATGTTGTACTTGAGCTAAGAGTAGGGGGAAAAAAGAGAATGTTGCTGATTCTCATTTAATTGGTTTTAATTATGATTTGACATCTCTGAAGGAGAACTGTAGCAGTCAGACAAGAAGAATGAGACACTCCCTTTAACAATTATTAATTGAGCACTTGTTCTGTGCAAAGCTGTATATTAGGTATTAGGGAAGGAACAATTTTATATCTAAAAAGATTCCTGGTTTTTTTTGAAGATTTTATTTATTTATTCATAAGAGACACAAAGAGAGGCAGAGACATAGGCAGAGGGAGAAATGGGTTCCCTGTGGGGAGCCCAGTGTGGAACTCGATCCCAGGACTTCTGGATCATGACCTGAGCCAAAGGCAGATGCTCAACCACTGAGCCACCCAGGAACCCAGATGACTTCTACTTAAAAAAAAAGAAAGAGCTGGTAGAGCAAAGGTCTTCACTTGGTGATGAACTGGACAAGAGGAGAGAAAAGACCATGAAGCCAAGGAGAATCTCATGGTCAAATCTGCATGTTTAGAGCAGAGGTTTTAGCAGAATCAAGAAAAATTAGGACAGGACTTGAAGGGAGGGTCAACTTTTAAATCTGGGAAGTGACAATAATGGCGGACACCTTGGGAATGTCAGCCTGGAATCTATAGAAATGTTGAGAATTAGAGATGTGGATTTTGACCACAAATGAAAAAACTTAAAGGAAAAAAATGAAGATGGTCTTAGATTAGTCTGTTCCTTGTATGAATGAGGAAGCTGAGTTAAACCTCACCATCAGAGGTACCTACTGATTAGAATGAACAAGAACTAGAATTAAAGACCTTCAATAGGGCAGCTCCAGTGGCGCAACAGTTTGGCACCCCCTGCAGCCTGGGGTGTGATCCTGGAGACAGGATGGAGTCCCACGTTGGGCTCCCTGCATGGGGCCTGCTTCTCCCTCTGCCTCTCTCCCCCCCACCCCGTGTGTCTCTATGAATAAATAAATAAAATCTTAAAAAAAAAAAAAGACCTTCAATAGGGTGATGGTATTTAACACATGGGAAAATTAAAACTACAGAACAACATGCAGAGAGGAGACAACTGAAGTTGGGAAATCCCATGTTTCATGGGCTGCAGGTATAAAGGATGTAGAACTGCAAACAGAGAGGAGAAGCAGATGAAATGAAGAGCAGCATATAAAATTTAACTTCAAAGGGGAAAGAGTAAAAGTTGGTCAATGGGATCCAAAGCTACAAAAGATAAAGAAAAAACCTAAGAAGAATCCACTGATTTAGGGATTTGTAAGTTTTGGTGTCCTATGAGAATACTGATAAAGAAGAAAAAAAAGAGCTAAATCAGAGGATACAGATTTTTGTAACATCATAGCCTAACAGGATAACTAAGGTAGAATAAATGTTTAATAAGTGCTATTCTGAACTCAATCACACAGGTAATGATGGAGAAGATTCAAATTTTGACAACAAAAGGAGGAGGGAAAATTGGAACTAAACTGAATTTTTATTTCTTACAGTCATGGCCTTTTCTCATGTGCCAGCGTCTCCATTCCCTTTCCTGATAGAATGTTTTCCTGTGTTCTCATGTCATTCCTTAGGATTTACTCAGTTATCTCCTCTGGATTATATCATTTACTTACAAACAAGTGAAAGGTATTATGATATTTCCAGGACCTATCCTTGAAATATCCATTCATTTCTCTTCTTGCCTTCTGTAGCACAGAGCTCTTCATCCTTGAATTCTCTACCTCCTTACTTTCTTTACTATCCTGAGTCCTCCCTGAGCATTCTTACTTCTCTCATTCTCTAAGCATTCATATGTATATCCCATTCCTGAGAAAAATGCACTGGCAATATTGTAATTAAGTTATTTATATAATGCCACCTTTAAAGGAACTTCAAGATTTTCTCGAGAAATGATATAAATAAGATGGGCAAATTGTAAAGAAATAAAGTTGCCCAGGATAGATTAGTATCCACAAATAATACGCACTTTCTCTTTTTTTTTAAGATTGTATTTATTTGAGAGAGAGAGAGAGAGAGCACACAAGTGTGGGGGAGGAGCACAGAGAGGGAGAAGCAGACGCCCAGCTGAGCAGGGAGTCTGATGAGGGGCTTGATCCCAGGACCCCAGGATCATGACCTGAGCTAAAGGCAAATGCTTAACTCACTTAGCCACCCAGATGCCCCAATAATAGGCATTTTCAATCACTGTAGTTAGGGGTGAAAAGTGAAATTAGTTTTATAGATTAGATAGAGTCTGAACCAGAAAATATACTGCTAGAAATCTTTCCTGTAAAAATAATAAGCAATTTACCTAAGGATGGAAATTTTGTAATGTTTCCTGAAATATTATTTTAATAGCAAACACTGGAAATACTTTAAATGTCCAATATTAGAGCACTGTAAATAAATTATGATATAGCTGTTATGCTAAATTATTATTTACCCAATAAAATGATATGGGAGATTCAAATTTGATATTAAAAGACATCAAAAAGTGAGTAATATTCTTATGGTGGCAACAAAGAAATTATAATTTTTTCTATTTTATTGATTTATATATTTTGTACAATTAAAATGGATGCCTTCTAATAAAAAAAAAACAGTAAATATATAATATAGTAAGCCAAATAAACAAGTAAGGATCGGATAAGCTAAGGATAGCTACTTCAGTTGAACAAACTGAATAGCTTAGTTCTGACAATGAGAGCTAAAGGAAAAATATAAAGAGTTATATTGTTCTAATAAGTGAGCATATTCATTCTTTGAGACAAACATTATCCTAGCAATACAACCAAAGGGAAATTATTTTACATGTATGTATATGTAATGGTAATGGAAACATAATGCATGTGTCTTTAAGGAACATTCTCTAAAAGATGGAGAAATATTCATCATAATTTTTTCTTATAACTATATTACAAATGAATAACATAATAAATCTAAAAAGTAAAATAGCTTCTACATGGAATATTCAAACATATATAAGGTATGTCTATTAATTCTTATATATCCACGAGCTTATCTAACTCCCTAAAAAAATCTAGCATATTTCAAAAAGTAGATTTTTTTCTTGTACAGTGATTGCAAAGTCATATTCTGGCACTAATTTTACATTTACAGTTTCTCATAATTCTGTTATTAATCAATAAATTAGCTCATATTTGATTGTGTGGCAAATATATTTGGAAAATCCAACTGAAAATTATATTTTATTTCTAGAATAGCTTATTTTTAAAAATGTTTAAATAGTTAGATCCAGAGAGAATACATCAATTTATGATTTTAAATAATTTGGGGATTCCTGGGTAGCTCAGTGGTTTAGCGCCTGCCTTTTGCTCAGGGCATGGTCCTGATGTCCTGGGATCGAGTCCCACATCAGGCTCCCTGCATGGAGCCTGCTTCTCCCTCTGCCTGTGTGTCTGCATCTCTCTCTCTCTCTGTCTCGCATGAATAAATAAACAAAATCTTAAAAATAAACAATAAATAAATTGGTTTCAAAGGAAAGTGTACTTGTTGCATTTTTGAAAACTAATCTAAGTTCGTATGTTAGTTCTAAAATATTTTGAACATATTCATCATTAGACTTAAATTGTAATTGGTACAATCTGAATTGTTATAATTCACTACTTGTATTAGAATATAAAGTTATAGTGGTGCTATAACTTTAGGAAAATTGCCTTTTTCAATGATACTAGCTACCATTTATTTATGTATGAAACAGAGGGATTGAAAGGCCAGGTTCTGAAATAAAACTTACTGCCTTCAAACTTGGCACTGTCCTTCAAACCTGGCATTACACTCACTCATGTAAATAAAATCACTGATCTTTCTGTGTCTGTTCCCTTGTCTAGAAACCTAGTGAAAAACATTGAGATGTATTTCAAGGGTTACTGTACAGAATCACTAAGATATATAGATAAGGTGCTTACAATGGTATTTTGCACATAGTAACCAATGTTATCTATTAGTACCATAAAAATCTAACCAGCTGTCAACACTAATTCTCTTCAAAGTTATTATTTAATAAACATATTTTTAAAACATATGTAAATTATTCCTGCCAGCAGTAATCTCAAAATCTGTAAGTTACCCACTTATCCCTTACCAACTATCACAGCAAGGTAATTTGCTCCTCTCTTATTTATCAGTGTTTTACTATAATGCAACAGCATCTGAAGTAGGCAAACATCATCACCATGCAATTAATCACCATGCAATTAATCACTATGCTCCTCTTGATATTACATTCTTTATTCCAAAAATGACTTATATCACAAAGTTCACAGTGCACTTTTCTCGCAAATACTCATCTCGTAAACCTTGCCTGATTATCCTCTTTAGTATTTTGCAAAATGAGGAATATGACATGAATCTACTGTACTGTAACCAGCATCTTAAAATAAAACAAGTAGAATAGTAAAGAAACTGTCATACATGATAGTTATTGTGAATTTTATTAGTTTTTGTAATGAGTGTGTACTCCACACTCATTCCAAATGATCCAAATGATCTACATCATAGCTAAAAAAATTTAAAAGACACTGATTATATTAAAGAAACATACTGTGATCTCCATTGTTTGGACCAAAAAATATATAAGACAAATCCTGCCACTGAGTAAATTTCATTATTATACAGAAGCAGTGTTTACACGGAAATAAACATAGATAAAAAAGGAAAATTAAGGGAGACGAATTATAAAAGATTTCAACATCACTGCTTCAGGAAAGGATAAAAAGAGGATTTGGGAAAACTTCCTACAAATTGTAGCGTTTAGGGTGACTTTTGAGAATAAGTAGGAAATTCAGACCTGAAGAGACCACTGAAGAAAGTTGCAAGTATGTGTGACAATCACACAATATTTTGAGTAAGAGATTTAATAGGACCAGATTAATGCATATTGGGGAAACCAGGAACTGGTTCTTAGAAAAGATAAAATAATTGATAAATCTTTCATTAAAAGAAAGAGAGAAGACTCAAATAAATAAAATCATAAAGGAGGAGAAATAACAACTGATACCACAGAAATACACAGGATTATAATAAACTGAATGAAAAATTGTATACCAACAAATTGGACAACTTAGAAGAAATGGATAAATTCCCAGAAACATACAATCTTCCAAAATTGAATCAGGAAGAAGTAGAAAATTTTAACACACTAATTACTAGCAATGAAAGTTAACGAGCAATCAAAAACTCCCAACAAAGTCTAGAACTAGATGGCTTCATTGGTGAATTCCACCAAACAGTTGAAGAAGAGTTAATATCTACTCTTCTCAAACAATTTCAAAGAAATAGAAGAACAAAGAAAGCTTCCAAATTCAATCTATGACGCCAGAATCACCCTGATACCAAAACCAGACAAAGACACTACAAAAAAAAAAGAAAAAAAAAGAAAACTATAATCCAGTATCTCCGATGAACACAGATGCAAAAATCCTCAACAAAATATTAGCAAACTGAATCCAACAATATATTAAAAATCATTCACTGTGATCATATGAGATTTATTCCAGGATGCAAAGGAGGTTCAATATTTGCAAATCAATGAATGTAATAATCACATTAATAAGAGAAAGGACAAGAACCATATGATCATCTCAACAGATGCAGAAAAAGCATTTAACAAACTACAACATTCACTCCTGATAAAAACTCTCAACAAAGTATGCATAGAAGGAACATACTCTAATGTAATAAAGGCCACATATGAAAAACTCACAGCTGACATCATACTGAGTGGTGAAAAACTGAGACCTATAAGGTCAGGAACAAGACAAGGATGTCTGCTTTCACCACTTCTATTCAACACAGTACTGGAAGGCCTTAGCCGTAGCAGTCAGACAAGAAAAAGAAATAGAAGGCATCACAATGGGTAAGAAGAAGTGAAATTTGCACTATCCGCAGATGACGTGATACTAAAAGGAGAGAGAGGCCGAGACAAAGTGTTAATACAATCAGATCTGCCTTTTAGAAGAATGAATGCTGGTCAGAGTTTTAGTTTCAGTCCAGGCCATGTAGAGAGCAACTATAAATTCCATTCAAACTTCCAGAGTGAGCAGGTGAGGTAATCTCCACATCAATGTAATCTGTCTCTCTGTGAGAGTGATGCATTCAGGGTTGGTACAAGACCCAATCTGTTCAACTGAATTAGTTAGTCCTGGGAATTTATCAGAACTACTTGGTGGAAAGTGCTTGTTTTTGCTAATCTTGTTAGGCAGCTAGGAATTAGGCCTAGGGCTGTACTAGGTTATCCCTGACACCATTTGGAGACAGCATTACTGTATGTAAAGTCCAGCAGAACCAGTGTGATCACACTGAACCAGTATCTAAGCACATAGAGACTACGAAAATTCAGTTAAAAGAACCCCTCCACATCCCCTCCTATTCTTTTTTAAACTAAGCTAATTTGTATTGGTTTCATGCTACTTAAAAATTAAGAGTTCTAAAAAGCCTAATTCTGCTCAGACATTATACCTTCTTTGGGTGATGTGATTTAAAAATGCTTCCAAGGCTATGTCCAAACTCAGAGGGAGGAGTTTGCTGTGACTGATTAGTGATGTCTGCCTTGGGCACCAGAGAGATTTTGTCATGACACTCAAGCCACATTTCTGCTGCCTCAGTCTTACTCATGCTGTCCTGTATGATGGTAAACAGTCTAGCTACATGTGGACATTTAAAGTTAAACTTATTAAAAATTTTCAAAAAAACTTCTCTCTTCAGGCACACTAGCCACATTTGTGTTTAATTTCAAGTGGCTATACCTGCCTAGTGGCTAGTGAATTGGACAATGCAGATATAGAATTTTCCCACCATTATTTTCAAAGAACCACATAAACATAGCTGAAGCAGGCTAGTAAATGCTCTCTGAGAACTTATTCCATGTTATCTACTTTAAAATATATATATAATAAAATTAAATAGATAATTCCAATTAAATATGCCAAATGCTTATAACTAAAAAATTACTATCTCAATGTCTTCTATCTATATTCTTCAGGTGGTTTAGATCTTTGCTTTTACTCAAGAATATTTATAATCTTGAAATCTAAAATAGTAGCTCCTCTAGAAATAAGGTGGTCCAAATACTAAATTAAGTTAATTTTCAATAACCCTCTCAGGAACCTACTACATGTGCAGCACTCAGTAATGCCAAAAATCCTGTTTTATGTATATTGATTTCTTTACTACTCACTAAGATAAGAAGCACAGCAGAAAGTGTGGTTTGTCAGATAAGGAATGAATATATCATAAACACTCTCTTTAAGGACATTTTTACCATCTAATTGGGAAGAAGAACAAGATAAAAACATCAGTATGAAATATGGTATCTAATAATTAAAATATGATTGCCAGCTTTTATAGTAAAAATTATAGTGATATGAGAATACAGATAAAGAAAATGTCAGAATGAAGGTTTTATAAAAAATGACTTTTGAGGGGATCCCTGGGTGGCACAGCGGTTTGGCGCCTGCCTTTGGCCCAGGGCGCGATCCTGGAGACCCGGGATCGAATCCCACATCGGGCTCCCGGTGCATGGAGCCTGCTTCTCCCTCTGCCTGTGTCTCTGCGCCTCTCTCTCTCTCTCTCTCTCTGTGACTATCATAAATAAATAAAAATTAAAAAAAAAAAGAAAGGAAAAAAAATGACTTTTGAATTTATCTTTTATATGGATAGCTGGTAAAGAATGTATAAATCTTGAGATAATAATAAAAATAAGAAGCTTCAAAACAAATAGTTTTATAAAAAAGGAGATCAGGAAACAAAAATAAAGGTGACTCTGAGTTGGTAAATTAAGGCCATTTGATGAAAAACCTAGCATGCCAGGATAAACTTTTATTACAAGCTGCCTTAATACTAAGAAGGTTTTTTAGGAAACAGATAATGGTTTCCTTCAGATTTCTTTGCTATAAAGGACCCTTTCATTTCAAAGTAACCCAGTGAGTGGCTGATTTTAAAGAAAATACAATTGCAAACATTTCATCATTTATTTTCTGTCATCTTTTAATTTATTTTTTTTAGATATGTCTAGAGATGTGTAAGTGTACATATTCCATGGACTTTTTCCCGCAGTGTTTCAAGTTATAAATTGTGAATATTACAAATTAGGAGTCTTTTTTCAATCATTCTCATGATTATACAACAGATGGCTAAATGCTTTTAAAATCTTAATTATTATTTTTTGCCAATTTCTCATTCCAATCTTATCTAAAATGTCCTGCCTATTTCTAATTGAATACTTTATGGGGAGTGAAAAATATGTCATTAGACTTTATTACAGTTAATTACAATGAATTTGAGACATAATTCTGCAGAAGCACCATTATTTATTTCTTATTTATATGGTCTTCAAATTATTAACATTTTCTTATCTTACTCCTCATGAAACATAATATTTCCTTTTTAGACTTATATAAAATCTTAGGCATCATTTGCTCCAAATCTTTCCCTTAACTAAGAAATCTGAGATCCCAAATCATGAAGTGCTATGTTTAAGGTCATATATTAGTGACAGGGTTAAGACCATAGTTCTACACTCCTTTTGCTATTCCAAGTCCTGCATTATTATACCATCTGGCTACTACCAATAGTTCCTACCACAAATACCATACCTTCATTCCCAGTAACTCATACAGGAAATATGCACTGAGACAGCCATATATCAGGCACTGTGCTAGACACTTTCATATAATACCTTTATTACTTATAATAATTCTGTAAGGCAAGTATTTTCCATACTTGATACTTGAAAAAACAGGTTCAGAGAAGTCCTTTTAACTTGTCCATGGTTACACAGTCCTAAGTGGTAGCACCATACTAAAATTCTCAGCCAGATCTAACTCCAAACCATAAGATTATTTTCCATGCTTTGTCTTTCTAGGCTATATTAGCATTTTCATACTAGTTTCCCCCACAACCAAATAATTCAATTTAGATTTTCAAAGTTCTTACAAGGTTGTTTAATTATCACACAATTTGCAATTGATACTTGCTCTTGGCTCTAACTAGTTATCATCCATATTGCACATACAATCTGTGAGACCAGCTTCTTGTTTATTGAATTGCGAAACTTAAATCATTTTGTTCCTTGATTCTAACTTAACCAAACTAACTTTTGAATAGATAATTCTTAGGAACATTAATTTCTATGCCTTTTATAATTTTAAATAAAAAATCAATTTATATTTTTCTATTTTATAACAAGTCACATTATTCTAAACCATTTAATTCTTAGGTAAATATTACAGTAATTGATCAATTGTAGCATGCACAATCACTAAGAAAAAAATGCAAAAGCAAAAAACATTGCTGGTAGAACTGTGAAAATATCATCCATTGGACTCATTCAGGTTTCAGACATATATTTGTTTAAAAAAATGAGCATTTTAGAATCAATGAAATAGTTTAAAATAGCTACCTTTTCATAATCAAAGTGATTAAATCTATCAAAAAGTCTTCTTGTAAAAAGTAAATTATCTATGTGAAAAATTAAATCTTATTTTAAAAAGGAACTAAATTTTCTAATTTTTGGAGGGCCACAATTGTTTTTTATACCTTATCAAATTTCTAGTTTGATATAATGAGAAAAATTAGAAATACAGAAAAAAAATCCTTATAATTCCCAAATCTTGCTTACACAGTAGTTTATATTCCCTTCCAACTCAATATTTCATCAAATTTATTTTCAAAGTACCAAAATCAATAGGGTGCGGTTCCAATTAAGAAGAGAAAGATGACATACAGAAGAGGATACAGAATAAAATATCATAGAATAAATCATTAGGCAAGGACTTTAGCACAAAGTATTGGATTCCTTCCAAAATGTGATTTAAAATTATTTCAGCCTATTCTGTCACAGTTTTTAGCACATGGATTTTAGTCATGACCAAGCTGAGAAAGACAATCATTTATGCTAATCCTTAAAAAATCTATTATAATTAATTGGTAAGAATTATATTGCTTAAATATAAATCTGTCACCTCAAAAAATTGGAAAGTTGTGTTTAAATATTTTAAAATATTTTATAGGCTTTAAAGTCCATGGCAGACTTCTGGAATCAACTCCAACATGTAAAGAGCTTGGAAATCTTCACTTCCATCCTCACCACAAGAAAAAAGCTGAGCAAAGTAAAAATCAAAGCAGTTTCTTTCCATCCTTCAGAGAATAAAAGTCTCAGAGCGAGGTGCTACCCTGAACTCTGGAGAGCCAGGAAAATACAGAAAATTGCAGCTGAGATCAGCTTACTGGAAGCAGAAGCTCTAATGGAAAAAGTTGACAACTTGCAAGAACACATGGGCAATATAAGCAGAGAGATCTCTAAGACAGAATGAAAAGGAAATGCTTGAAATCAAAAACACAGAATGAAGAATGACGTGATGGGCTCATCTGTGGACTGGATGTGGCTGAGGAAAGAATCAGTGATCTTGAAGACATGTCAATAGACACTTCCTAAGCTGAAAGGCAAAGAGAAAAAAAGAACACAATATACTAGAACTCTGGGACAATTACAAAAGATGGAATATATGTGTAATGGGGATCTTAAAATA
The DNA here is from genome assembly GCF_003254725.2 of Canis lupus dingo. Taxonomy (NCBI): domain Eukaryota; kingdom Metazoa; phylum Chordata; class Mammalia; order Carnivora; family Canidae; genus Canis; species Canis lupus. The sequence continues at coordinate 32,733,499 of NC_064256.1, read as the reverse complement.
ACAAGAAGGAAAGGAACAGAAGAATATATAAATAATGGCTAAAATGCACAGGTATAGGAATCTCAGGGAACATGAAGCAATATAAATACCAAAGGTTAAACACCTACATAAATCATATTTGAACTGCAGAAAACCAAAGACAAAAAGGCTATCTTCAAAGAAACCAGAGGATATTAGAAAGCAACTTGCCTATAGAGTAACCAGGATAAGAATTATACAAGATTTCTTGTCAGAAATGATGCAAGCAAGCAGAGTGTAGTGATAGGTTTCAAATGTTGCAATAAAAAATCCAGCAACTTAGAATTCCATATTCAATAAAATCTTTCTCAGACAAACAAAGACTAAGGGAATTTTGCCAGTATATTTGCCTTGCAAGAAATAATAAAAGAAGATCTTCAAAAAGAAAGAAAAGGATATAGTTCAGAAACTTCTATTTATGTAAAGGAAATGAAGTAAAAGTAAAGTATTTTATTATTCTTATTTTTAATTGATCTAATAAACTATTCAAAATAATAATATTAACAATGTATTGGGTGATTTTAGCTTACAGAAAAAGGAGGTGAATGACAGCAATTTGATAAAGGGTGGGTGGGAGGAACTCAGAATGTGCTGTTGGAAGGCACCTATGCTGATAAAGCACTACAGTATTATTTGAAAGTAGATGCAGCTCAGCCACAAATATGTACTTCAAACTCTAAGGAAACCACAAAATAAAAAAGTTTTAAAGAGGTACAAATGATATGCTAAAATGATAGAGAACATGGAATCATACAATGGTTAATTAAATCCAAAGAGGCTAGAAAAAGAGGGGAAATAAAAAAATGATAACAATAAAGAGTAAGTACAATGATTAGAAAACAGTTACACACGTCGTGGTAATAATCTAACAATAGATCAATCACCATTTTAGATGTGAATGGTCAAATACACTTATTAAAAGAGACTGTCAGAGTGGATTTTCAAAAAAGACCCAAGTATATGTGGCCTATAAGAAAACTATTTTAAAAATAAAGACACAGATAGGGTGGCTCAGTGGGTTAAATGTCTGTCTTTAGTTCAGGTCATGATCCCAGAGACCTGGGATCAAGCCCCAGGTCTGGTTCACTGCACAGTGGGGCTTCTGTCTCACCCTCTGCCTCTCACCTGCTTGTGCTTGCTCTTTCTCTCTCTCTCTCTCTCAAATAAATAAATAAAAATCTTTAAAAAGATAAAAAATAAAGATTAAAAGTAAAGGAGTGGAGAAAAATACACCATGATAATACTAGGAAGTTACACCTTAAAACCAAAATGGGAAACCATTATATACCTATTAGAATGTTCAAAATCCAAAAAAAACTGAAACTGAAAATACCAAGTGCTGGTGAGTATGTGTAGCAACAAGAACTCTGATTCACTGCTGGTGGGTGTTCAAAATAGTACAGCCACTTTGGAAGATAGTTTGGCAGTTTCTTACAAAACTAAACAATTTTATCAAAAGATCCAGCTATCACACTCCTATGTATTAACCTAATTCAGTTCAAAACTTGTATCTATGCAAAACATACATGGGAATATTTACAATAGATTTATTCATAACTCCTAAAACTTGGAAGGAACCAGGATGTCTTTCAATAGGTAGATGATGAACACATTGTGGTTCCTTTTATAATACAGTATTACTTAGCAATAAAAAGAAATGAGCTTGGGACACCTGGGTGGCTCAGCGGTTGAGCTTCTGCCTTCAGCCCAGGGCATGATCCTGGAGTCACGGGATCAAGTCCTACATTAGGCTCCCTGCATGGAGCCTGCTTCTCCTTCTACCCATGTCTCTGCCTCTCCCTCTGTGTCTCTCATGAATAAATAACTAAATCTTAAAAAAAAAAAAAATAAAAAAAGCTTTCAAGCCACAAAAAAGACATGGAGAAATCTTAAATGCATATTGCCAAGTGAAAGAATCCAGTCTGGAAGGCTAAATACATTATACAATATGATTCCAACTATGTGACATGCTACAGAAGCAAGACTATAGAGACAGTAGAGACACCAGTGATTATCAGAGGCTGGTCAGGGGGAGGGATGAATCCATGGAGCGAGAGGATTTTGAGGGCAGTGAATCTCTTCTTTATTATATTGTCATGATGGATACATGATATGACATTATGCATGTGTCAAAATCTATAGAATTTTATAACACTAAGAGTAAACCTTAATGTAAGTTAGGTACTACGCTAATAATAATGTATCTAGTGGTTCATAAATTATACCAAATGTACCATACTCATGCAACATGTAAGTAAGAGCAGAGCCGGTAGGGGGAGAGGGTGTGGAGAATGATATGGAAGCCCTGTCTGTATACTATCTGCTCAGTTTTTTTTTTTTTTTTTGTATGTGTGTGTGTGTGTGTGTGAATCTAAAACTGTTCTAAAAATTAAAATCTAACAATTTAAAAGTCAAGTCAAAGGGCAGAAATCAAAACACAACTTAGCCCCAGTGAGCATAAAGTATCAATTAGTGTTCTTCCTATGTTAGATGACAGAAACAAGTCTGCTACTATTTTTAGACACCACATTTCGCTCTGAGATGCCAGGGAAATACAAAACTGGCAAAACCCTTTATTCCAATGTTGACATTAGTACTAAAAGTTTCACATAGCTTAAAAAGACCGTTTGTCACTTTCTCCTCAGTTGTTTGTGAAATCAATAAAAATGTAGCAGAATGTTAGACCTTAAAAAGACTTCCCACAAGAGTAAGATATGCAGTTTTAACTTGATAAAAATAAATGAAGATGAATTCCTCAACATAAAATTAACTAAGCGCTCCCTAAATTCTAGGTATGATCCTCAGCTCATTACACACAATACTTAACTGAATTCCTAAACTAACTGTATGAACCAAGTGCAATAATTATTCCTATTTTACAGATGACAGAGTCATAAGGCCAAGAGGTTAAGTAAATTTCCTAAAATGAGGATCCAGATTTCGAACTGGTAGGTGGATTCAAAGCCTGGTGTTACTATGCCACATTGCTTCTCGATTCTGGGAAAACTTTGTAACATTATCACGAAAAGAATATTCTAGTAATTTAAAGCAAGAATGACTGCTACAATGGAACTAAGAGTACTAAAATAGATAAGAATCCTCCAGTTTTTGTTAATCTGGAATAAGACTCTGAGTGGTATTTTTACAAGCATAAGCACTCTTTTAGTACTATCTGGGCAGAAATGTGGGTGCACGTCCATGTGTGCACATGAGTATGTGTTTGCATATCATGAGAAAAACACAGAAAGAAGGAAAAAGAGAGATTTTAGGACCTAAGATTAAAAAAGCCTTCTTGTATTAATTCTGGATTATAATAACTTGAATAGGTCACCAAGGTACCACATAACTTCTCACTACTATTCTGAAGGAGATTTATAAAGCTGTATATCTCATCTTTGCCTTCTTTCCAATTTACTCAGTGTGGAAAATGACACTGGCCTTCCAAAACCTTAACTTATGTTTGGACCCCTTCCATATTTGAGTCTTACTCTTGTGTTGCTGACCATTAAAATGAGTATTTCAGTGGGGCTGGAACAGTCCACGCCAAGCTTTATAATGGCTTGCACACTTTAAGAGGTTAATCTAGCCAGCCAGTTCACTTTGTTCAGAAGTATTAAATGGAAAGACTATAACATTCAAAGAAAGGCAAAGTTCACTGGGTAAGACCCCAATAATATAATGGAGCATAAAACCTCTAGAATTTTTTTACTATAATATTTTATGAAACATACGTACACACTCACTGGAATAGAATCCAATTCAAATGATTCTGAAGGTCAATTCAAAGTCACCACATATAGCAGTACTTTGAGAGAAATATGTACTATTTCAAAAGTGCCTGGATCCAGACGCTTTCTTTCTCTATTTTATAGTTTATTATCAGTCTAGAAATGTACTATATTAGGGGGGAAAAGTCACATACTACAGTACAATATAATTTGCAGCCAAAACATGAAGTTCAATAAAATACTACAAATTTCAGTATCAACAAATCCTTGTGTTGTGGAACAAAAAGAATCACAGAAGGTAATTCTAAAAGGAAGTGCTATTTTAAGTGTGGGCGATAAATATAAAAATTGAAAACAATGATTTCATTCTCAACTTCACAACTAATTATGAAATCCTTCAATGTTCATTGTTGTCAAAGGAGCAAAAGACTCTCAATTCCTACATTTAAAAGAAAAGTGAATTAGGAATGGGCCTGATTAGAGCCACCTAGTTGTATTATTCTGATATTTCCTAAATGCCCAAATTTTAGGAGCAACCATCATTCTCCTAAGGGGAAGGAAGTAAAGGTCCACTTTGCATGACAAAGGTCAGATCTCCGCAGACAAATGAGCCTTCTATGGTTGACTGTTTCTAGGTTATCACCGTCTGGCTGGGTCCTAGGAGGTCAAAAGAGGTTCCAAATTGTGCTCACTGTTTAAGGGATACCCTTGGGGCCACTTTAATCATTTTAAGGTCATTAAAATTTTTCTTATTCCAGTTCCAGCTTTATCCCCTTAAACCTTGCTAATATAGATTGGCAATTCAGTCCTGATGTAGGTTAAAAAGAAATTGGAAGTATTCAGTATTGTATGCAGATCCAAAGAGAGATCCAAAGAGATCCACTCATTTAACAACTTCTTTTAAATCTAAAATTGAATTCAGTGAAATTCAAGTAGACCACAGAGGGTGATAATCACAGGCCCCAGTAGAAAAGCTTGACTCTATTATAGCTGTCCTGGTATTTACACTATGTGATCAATGCCACTACTCTAGATTTCATTTAATATGATAGAGCTTTATGCAAAAATTATCTTAGTTTCCCCAATCATTACATATGTTTAATTGTAATTATGATAATACTTTGTTTACTATTTTGTAATAACTATTAAATAACAAACATATAAGAAATGTTGAAGTAAAAATTATCACTTGAATCACACTAAATATTTCAATGCTCTTCTATTTATTGCAAAGATATGTCTAAAGTTTCTCACAGTGGACTGGAAATACACCAAATGGATCACATTGATAAAAGTTAGAAGAGTTCTGTTCTCCGTATTTGTAATTAGTGAAGGGCATCTCTTAAGTACTTTAGATAATGTGTACAAAACATCTGTACTTAATTATATAATACTTTTCTTTGATGATAGGAATTGAATTAAGAAATATTTTGAAACCCTCATACAAAGTATTAATGGCTGTTCAAGAACCTCACTGGTATAGTGCTTTAAAAAGTTTGTTTGTATAAATCAATGGCCCGATGCTTCAGATTTTCAATTTTATTAAAAGAATAAACTTGAAATACTAGGCCAATAAAGAAAATATAACACTAGAAAACACAAGGGCTGCATCTTTTCACTATTATTATATATCACACCAACAGAGAAAATGTCTCTCATATTAGTACAGATTTGAATAAAATGTGGTAACATATATAATGAGCAAGATTTCTCTTTGAATTCTGTTGTGGACTGAGAATTTTTACAAGAATAAATTAACAGCTTGCTAGTCATTCCTCACAGAGAAAAAAATCCTAAACTGTTCTCATGGAAACTGGGACACAAAGTATGGGTTTTCAGTACTTGTTCTTCAGTATTGAAAAAGATCAGATTTTCTTTCTGGATGCCTTACTGGTTCCAAACGCCACTTCTTTTCAAAGGCAGTGTCAGTTCTGCAGTCAGTTTTCGTCTCCCAGGGGTAAGAATATATTCAAAGGCTGTGTGCACAGCAGGGTAGAAGTCTTTCTCCATGAATGTAACTATATCACTCATCAGTAACCTCCTGCCATAGGGGGACTTATGTTTTCTTTCCTTTTAGTGACTCCTTGGGCTCTTGAATGCCAGTCACTGCCCTGAGACCTGAGGCAATATTCACATAATCTCTGTCAATAGTTCCTACACATGCCATTGGCGCAACTCAATGTCAAGACAGCAGATCAAAGTCTGCACATTCTAAAACTCATGCCCTTTATGGATCAATTTTCATAAACTATACTCTGTGTTTCAGAAAGAACATGGAAGCTCATTCTTTGCTTTCTTCCTTTTATCCCAGATAAGTTTATTTATGTGGAAGGCAATCTGATTTGTACATAACAGTGTGAAGTTCTTATGCAATACATAAATCTCATTCTCCCCTTTGCACAGCCTTCTGGGGTATTTAATCTCTTGAAGTATTTTACTATACCTATTGTCTTAGAGTAGAAATGCAAAACTCCTCAGGCTATTAAAATAAAAAGGCATGGATTTCTTTGCAATACTTCACCATCCTACCCCAGTGGTTGTACAAAAGAGGGTTGGTGATAAGTTCTTATGACGGATTTTATTTTTAAATCTTCATTATGCTATAGGTAAATTATGACAGACAATAGCTATAGCGTGTGTTTTTACAATCTATATTCATTTTAATGACTCAAAATTGCTTGGGAAAATTAATAAAACTATTGGAAATCATTTTTGCTCTGTAGATTTCAAATACAAGTTACATAGATCTATTCTTCTTAAGTAGACCTGAGTAAAATACAGTGAACCAAACTATCTTCTCTGAGTACCTTTTCAGATCAATTCTGGATACAAAGATTTTAAAATCTACAACTTTCTCTAAAAACTGCATTTGGAAAACAGAAGATTTAGAACAGAACATATACAAAATGATATTTATGCTCATATCTAGCTAAAGTTTAAATATATTTATTACAGAGGTAAGAGCACATAACACATTAAATATGCACATATCAGAGGGCTGAAAAAGGAGATGAGCAAACAAATACTAGCCTTAAGAGCCAGAAGGCGGTTTACTAAACTCCACAAATAGAAGCTTCATTGTCCCAGTTCCCGTAAGCAGATTTTTATATAATTGCATGAGATTATTAGGTACAAAGCATCACTCTGAGGTCTCCTGTAATCTGTGAGACATTAGGCAAGTCACTTACTCAAAAGGTAGCTTTGGTTTTATCTGTTTTCACTACTTAAACAATTAAAAGTTACATGTTTTAAAATGTGTGAGGAAAGAAAGTTTATTATTCCCATTTCTGAAGTGAATGGTTGAAGCTCAAGAAAAATTTAGATAAAAGGAAGAAATTACAGAGGTCCTCATTAGTGGAGACAATTTAAATTTTCTGAGAAATCTAATTTCTGTTTTCTGTAATTGGAAAATTTATTGCTAATAAGATAATAATTTGTCTAAAATCCAAATATGATGAACTTTTAAATTAAAAAAGGTACCCGATTATATCTTGAATCAACTGATGTTGAAACTGGCATGTGTACGTGGTGCATGCACATACATGCTTATGCTAAGGACAAGGGTGGAGAGGGCACAATAGCTCTGATGCAAATCCTTTGACTTTCCTCTAGAGGCATGGCAAAATGAAACTACAGGTACATTATGGAAGAGCAAGTGGAGTCTTGCTAAACCAACTTACCAGTTTTTCGAAGGGGGAAATCATCCTTTGCATCCTGTGCTCCTGGTAATGTGTATTTGTACGACGGAGATGTCCCACTCAGGGGTGGAGAGCTTTGATCCAGTGACGTGTGGTGGGCAGCCCTACAAAAGAAAAAGAGGGTTCACCATTTGCTCTGGAGTTTTTACTGTGTGTGGGTCAGCAATAATCAGTTGCACATGCTGTACACGTGTCTCAGCTGTGTTTATGTTCTTTCTTTTTAGTGTGTACAAACCATAGCCTCATATAACCAAGTTCATTTTAGCAGTATGTTATAGAATGTTGCACGATTCCCAAGAATGACCACTGTTGTGTCTGGTCACATACTTATATAGAAGTTTGCTAATTCACTAAAAGAGAATTCACCAAGAGCCTGAGTTTTGATCATCTGAGATGGCCATGTAGGCTTTCTTAAGCATCATACTAGTGAAAAAGTCATCATCCTAATCCTTTTTAGTCAGTAATATAGAATAGTCAAAGTAAAAGTAGAAGGGACTTCATTTTCAAAAATTGCTAGGTAATAAATAAAAGTATAAGAGGGTGGCTTTTCTATTATAGTTATAGTGTCAACAGCCTCAGATCTCCTGACTTCTATAGCACTTCTAAGGTAAAGGCTGGCACTCACATATTTCTTCAACATGAAACTGATTTTTAAAAATATTTTCTATTCCCTGCATAAATATAGTGAAAGAGAGGCAGCTATATTACCAAGGAAGAGTTTTCAGGGCTGAACGCAAATTATCCAGTGGATATGGACGCCCATAACTATGATACACAAAGAAAACAATGCACAGGGCATGGGATCACCACCATGATGATGGTTCTACCAGTATCATTTATTTGAATTACACATTCTCAAAAAATGGTTTAAGGGCACTTCATCTAGCCCTAACTGGCAAAAAAGGTATTAAGTTCAGATTCCATAAACGAATGATTTATAGTGTTTGGAGTTGGCCCCTACTGAAGTTCAATTCAGTACAATAAAGGATTGCTAAGTAACATTTGACAGTCATGTTAAATATACCCAAGGGGACAGCTAAAGAACTTCCAGCTGACACACGCTTTGCATATAGTTGTTTCCCACTTAAAAAAGGTATTGTCTCTTCTTAAAATGAGCTTTAACCTAGAAGGAATACAAATCAGTTATAAATTATGTGTGCGGTTTTAAGTAATGGTATTTGTTTCTAAATATTTTGTGATGGTAACTGAACATCTGAACATTTTCTTCAGGGACTGGCTTCTCAAGCCAACTGACATGCCTGATAGAAATTACATAAACATTTTAAAAGTACTTATATAACTGGAATCTGCCTCAGTTACCCTTTTTCAATGGATGCTGAGAAGGGCAGATACTTATAAAATAGAATTAGAAGTATAATAACTCTTCAAATAGAATTCCTGGGATGCTTACAACTTCAATATAGAGTAATCAAGTATTTATTCTCTTATCCTGGATGACATGAGGAATGAAAAAACAGTTAAGTGTAAAATCTAATGGTCATTCAGTAAATGTATAACATCAGAGAATCAAAACTTATCTATTAGTCTGTTATCCAAATATTTGCCTATGAGGGTTTGTCCGAATTTTTAAAAACACGGTATCCTTCATATTTTCCAGAAAGGAGAACTGTGTATCTCATAGTTCTCTTCACTGGGCCTGGGGAAACATGGTTCTGTACTTCTGTAATCATATTGTGTATTATGTTGTCAGCCTGTGTGTGAGAAGTCAGTGTGCTCGGCTCATAGTGTAGCAAGAAATGAAGTCAGATGGTCAGGGGTAAACTTGTCCCTGAAGACTTAGCTTTACTTTGTTGCCTTCATGCTCTTTCCCTTCCCTCCCTTGTCTTCCTGCCTTTTTTTTTTTTTTTTAAGTCGAAAAGCTTCTGGTCTTTTAAAAATAGCTCAGATCTCCACCTTCTATCGAGCCAAGTAAAATAAAGTCTCAACCTGCCAAATCTTCAGAAATTATTGTAAAGATATCAGATGCACCATCTGAGAATAGAAAAATGCAAAATAGGAACTAATTTCTATGCCCCACCCCACATTTCTGTTATTCATTCACCAAAAAACCTATCTACTTCCATGCCCTCGAGATGGTACTTGCTAACATTTATTAAGCACTGCTCTCTGTTGCATGCTTTACCACATTATTTCACAGGACCTTTCCAGCAACCCTAGGGGCAGGTACTATCATTATAATCTTTTCAAAGAGAAGGATGAGAATTCAAGGAGCCTGTCCACAGCCACATAGCTGAGAATTGGCAGACACCAGGTCTGTGCCCAGGCTGGCTGAATACAGAATCTATATTCTTGACCCCCCGGGGAAAAAAACGGCCAAACACTGAACATACGTGTACCAGAGCTTGGGATGGCGGCTCACGGAATGATTTTTTCCATTGGTTGGAGTGTCTTTTGTTGCTGATTTACTCAACAGGAATTCTTGAAGCTTCTGCTTTACTTCTGTACTTGCCACTGCCCCTGAAACACACACATACAGACACAGATGTTGATTTGGGGCTCTGTTCTTTCAAGCCTCTGGAGCATTTAGCAAAAATTAAGAAGTAATACCACTGGTCACTGTATAGGAAGCTTCCTACTAAAAGAGAAACCAGAGTCTAAACGGGCTTTTGAGAATGGCACAGTAATGTTTTATAACTACTGCTCAAACCGCCAATTTTCAAAGGACCTTTGATAATTTCTTTAATTGCTTCTGCAGAATGGGGAGTCTCAAAATTAATACTATTTTTTTTCTTAAGGTTAAAGAAAATGAGGAATGAAACATTGTCTTTTAAAAATCAAGAGTCTTAGGGGACCATAGAAGTGATTGAACACAATACAGTCATCTTTCCTGAATTGCTAGTTTGAAAAACTCGTGTTTTAAAAAACTCTTTTGAGCATTAAGCATGTAAATATTGCTGACAGTTCCAGTTCAAGTCATCTGATTTTAAACCTTGCTACATCCTGATTTTGAACTGACCTCAGACAGGGGAATTATTTGGATCTGTCTCCCTCTTGTGGATAGTTTTTTTCAACAAATGTTCTGCCTTAAATCTTCCCAAAGTCTGGGTACTCAAAAACTAGATGGAGGCAAGGCTTGACTTACAGAGCAATTATTACTTGAGCAGGTGGAAGGTCTAGCGAGGAAATGAGGAGTAAGTCTATCATAAAACAATACAGCATGGCTAGGTTGCTTTCATGGAACCTTGTTTTTAAGGTTTGAAACAACAAAAATCAGTTATCTTTGCCAAACAATGCTCCGTTTGCTTCCTGAGGCGCTGTGCAGCCTGAATGCAGGGAGATGAGATGTGAATGTCAACGCTTTGTATTTGGGTCCCTAGTTTATTCTTTTAATTAAATGCAGCCAGTTTTGACAAGTTTCTTTTCTTTCTTTTTTTTTTTCCGATAAGTTTAATTCACTCCTTATCAGGCTTTATTCTGAATGACATCAGCTAAACATGAGGGAAGAGATTGATCTTTTACCCTGGTGCCTCTTACTTTCTCGTCCTCTATCTTTGCCTCTGAGAGGAGGAAGCTGCTGTTCTCTGCGGTGCCTCTCTACTTCCTGTTCTTGCCTCTGCTGCTCCAGTTTCTGCTCCTTTTCTAGGAGTTCTTGTTGCTGTTTTATGGCTAGAAGTTCCTGTTGCAACTTGCGAGAAGAGAAAGACATGAGAGTGTGCAATTTCTTTAGGCTTCATTGTCATCACTGACCAAAATCAAACTGTTAGGAGCTTCTGGAACTTGTTTCTGTTTAGTTTACATTTTTTACTCACTTTTTTTTTGTGAATTATTGAATCTAAAGACAAACAACTAATGCCATAAATGGACTTCAGTCATCAATAAGCAAATTTTTAGGTAGCTTCATTACCTGTGCCACCCCACCAAAAATCGTTACCAAATTTGCTCTACTCTTTAGTTCCCTGAGTAGCTTCTCTTTGTACACCTGAAATATATGCAATAGGCAAAGGCAAGAATGGCCTAGCAGTCTGTTCTACCATGCCCCTCCAATTATAAACAAACAACTGAAACCTTCATTTCCAATCCTGAGAAATGGTATGAAAAATAAACCAAAGGAAGGGTGAGAAATCAGTTAATTTGGCTGAAGTCTACCTGAAACAGAATGAATGTTAAAAATTTCAAAACCTGGGGCGCCTGGTTGGCTCCGTTGCTTAAGCATCTGCCTTCAGCTCAGGTCATGATCTCGGGGTCTGGGGATCAAGCCCGGAGTCGAGTTGGGCTTCCTGCTTAGTGGGGAGTCTGCTTCTCCCTCTGACCTCTGCTTGTGCTCTCTCTCTCTCTCTCTTTCTCTCCAATAAACAAATAAAATCTTTTAAAATTTTTCAAAACATTACAGAGAATGTTCTGATTAATGTAAGCTATACATCTGTAAAAGGCTTTCTCTCAAAATAGCAGAGGCCTAGTTCATTCATCCAGTTTGTAAAAAACATTCAAATTTGAGAATAATGGAAGTGATTTTGTTTTGACCAAACTACTGTCAGTATGTCTGAATCCCTTGACTTCACTTCCAAACAACGAGTAACATGAACATGAAGGATTCTTAATAACTCTGTTGACAAGTCCATTTATCCTCAGATGCAGAAGTAGATACCTACAAATAATAGTAAATGTGCTCACTGTGGAATAATTAAAGATTTTGAGTTCTACTTAGGCTCTGAGAATACTAGATATGAAATCTACTAGATATGAAACCTTACAAAACTACTCAAACCCCTGGTTCCTCATACATAAGAGAAATAATCTCCATCACACATGTTCAGAATGCACATGAAATTTAGTTTGAAAGTTTAGACCATACTAATTTTAATTGTCATTACTATTTTTAGATCTCTATCCTAATAAAGTTGGTGTAATTTGCTATTTATATTAGATAGGTACCTAAAATTTATGCTGAAAAAGTGAGAGAAAAACCAAAAGGTTTGTGGAATAGCAACAGAGGCATTCTGGAGCAAAAGGAAGCCAACTCTGTATGCTAACCTGATAGCCTCACGTTTCCTAGAAGGATAAGGTTAGAAGCATTTCTAGTTATTCTTCATATTGAAATCTTTGGCATTTTGGCTTTGATGTATCAATCCCTTATTGGATGTTTTTAGATACTCCATTGTAAAAAAGAATTTATAACTGTACTTAAATCCTGCCTTAAGTATTAATTCTATACAGCTACAGGGATTGGTGGAATTGATTTAGTGCTTCAATCAAATTTAATCTATTTTAGGAATCTAGAAAAGCACACAATTTAATTCCCATAGTTATTATTCATTACTGAAGATTGCCAGAATGCCATTGAAAAAAAAGAGAAAGAAACAAAACATCAACCACCCAGTTTCAGATGTTCTGATATAGGACACGGGGAGGATGATGTGGTAGCTTTGATGGCAGATAAGGCAAGGCTACAAACCTTGGAACAACTGTCTACTGGCTGTGTGGTCTTGGGCAAGTTTCAGTATTTCTCTATGCCTCAGCTTACTAGGTAGAGAAATGGGATAATAGCATCAAACTCAACAGATGTTGATTATAGAAGCCAAAGATTCAAAATGCTACTATAAGTAAAGCTTCACGTACTGTTTCTTATAAACATAAAAGTCAAATGAATGTTAAAAGCATCAACTCTTAGCATAAAAAATGTTAAGTAAAATGAAACAAAAGATTTAAAAAGTAAAAGCTTCCTAAATTTAAAAGGCATTTTAAAGCAGGTCTTTGTTTCTGAGAAAACAGTTTATTACTTTGGAAAATCATTTCAAAACCTAAGTTTTCCTTTTAGCTATCTCAGAATCTTTTTTTCTGACAAGAGCCTCTGCTTTTCCTATATTTTCCAGATGTCAGTAAACTTCCTGTATTACTTTGTTTAAGCTAGAGTAACAATTAATTTCCTACTAGCTACTACTACTAAAGTGAAATATATTACTTTAAAATATTTTATATTGATCTTTACAATTACAAAAGGTATTAAACATAAATGAAAAGAAGTATTTAAACTTCTTCAGGGCAATATGAATCAGGTACCACAGCAAAATGAACTATACAGTTACTTTTAAAAGTATGGTGAAAAATATAAATTTTATTCATTCATCATTGTCATCCTAACACACCAAGAATGAATGGAAAAAGAAATCTAAACATTAATTCCTAACATTTTTTTCAAGGGTCAAATAATAATGCTTTAAAGTCATTCAAAAATAAGTCTATAAACTAAAGGAAGGTTTCCTATTCTACAAAATACAGCCATGACCTACTGGTTCCATATGAGACCCAACACAAAATTCTCACTCTTAGTTTTAAAACATCTTATAGATCAATAAATTGCAAGAGTTCTTTTAGTAAAGTTCAGTAAAGAAGAAATTATAATGTTTTATATCAGATATCAAAGCTTTTTTTGGAAAAGAAGATAAAATTGGCCTTTCAGGCTAAGAAGTATCTTTCAAAAAAAAAAAAAAAAAAGGACATGGGGGGAAGAAGGTAAAAGAAGCATTTTTACCTTCTGAGACGCTAAAATTAATGTGGTAAATTTTTATAATATTGACATAGATTAGTTATCTATATTAATCTGACACAAATGTGCTTGTATTTGATGTATGAGTAATAGATCAAGTGTCTAGAACTTGTAATTTATTGTATTATTAAATTAACATGTATTTACATCATTTTGAAGGACATAGGCATAAAAATGGAATTAAATTATAAATATTCGCTGCTTTATGTTACTGTCATAATAAATTCAAACTAAACATCTACTTAATCAGACCAAAATAGCTTTGTTTTAAATGTCTTTGTCAAGAATTTGAAGGACACTTCACAAATAAAGAGAAAGGGATATTTATCTCAATAATACAAGAAGAAATAGATACATAGATACATCTAAAATGACTTGACAACAAAACAGTCCATCATAAAAAATTCTGGGACATGGATATATTTCTCTTAGAATAATTTATGCAACTTGGCTCTAATTGTCAACTCCTCCCAAAATTATTTCATTAAATTCTTATCTGCAGTCTACTAAATTTCTGTAATAAATATTTAAAATATCTGCACCAGTTTCTTCATATATAATTCTCTTGAGCTTTTTATGTCATTATTTTAAATGTGTGCATTATGAGGACTTCTTCATGGTGAAAATTAGGATATATTCAGAACATTTACTTATATGGAGGTGAGTGGGGGGATGGGTAAAATAGGTGATGGGGATTAAGGAGTGTACTTGTTGTGATGAGCACCAGGTGCTGTATGGAGCTGTTGAATCACTATGCTATACATCTGAAACTAATATTACATGTATGTTAACTAACTAGAATTTAAATAAAAACTTTTAAAAATCCACTTAAAAATCAAAACCAAAACAAGAAGGCTCTGTCTTTGTCATTTCTGGTAAATAGTTTATGAAGTTTTTTTAAAAAATATAAAACAGATCTTCCCAAGTTCATGGTTCTTGGTGGAGAATAGATGGGGCAAATGAACAAAATCACGTAGAAGACAAACTAAACAGATGTTGGGAAGTTACTATTCTCTACAATTGACGCTGTAAACTAATGGATGAGAATGGTAAAGGCCCCTCCAAGAGCAAAGCTGGTTTTTAGTCAGCATTCTTACTACTTACCCAAAGTACAATCACAATTTCCTCCAGGCCATACTTCCATGTCTTAATTGCTGTGAAACATCCCCCACCCCACCCCGCTCTGCACCACTGCAAGTGCTCTTCTTATGCCCATGTCCTGTAGCAGGCTTCCTGAGTGAAGAGCTGTCAGAGGCAAGGAAACATTTGCTACCTTGATGTGCTCCTGGAGCTGAGCCTGGTGCTGCCTTGTCAAGTTCTCATGCTGTTTCTGAAACTCTGCAATCAGGAGCTGCTTCTGGATTTGCTGCTGTTGCTGGATAAGAAGTAATTCTTGCTGCAGTTGCTTCTCACGGACAACAGGATCCACCACAGGCATCATCATCCTGAGGTCCGTCCTTAAGTCTAAAGGTGAGATGGGCTCTAGGCCCACAGGAACCTCTGACTTCACATCCACTAGAGAAACAGGAGAAAAAAAAAAAGGGTGGAGGGCACGGCAGAGGATAGGAAATTAGCACATTGATTTTGAAACAAAAAATAAAAGACATTAGATCCTACACACAAATTTTATGTCAACAAGTGTAGTCATTTTTTACAAGGATCATTAAAAGGTCTTTAGTGTATTAGTTTTGGTAAAATGGACTCTATGCTAATTTTACCCAGCAATACTCTTTTCATGAATCTTCTAAATTTCTCTTTTCAAAGAAATGAATCCCCCCCCCAAAAAAATCCCCCCAAAACCACAGAGATGAACCCAATTATTTCCTGATATCAAAGTCCTTCATAAAACTTACTTTGCTGGATGACTTACACAAGTCAGGTCAACTTAGGACAAAAAGTGTTACTCTATTGAGGAAAAGATGCCAAGTTGTAATAGAGAACTTCTATCACAACTTAATTGCCATACTTGCAAACATGTTAGTTTGTAGTCAGAGTTAGAAGATATATTCTAAGATATATTCCTCAAGAATTAAGGAATTCCTTAAGAATTAAAGCTTTCAACCATGTATCTGCAGAGCTATTGGACAAATCTGCACACTAAAATGTTGAAAACGGGGGACACCTGGGTGGCTCAGCGGTTAGGCATCTGCCTTCAGCTCATGGCATGATCCCAGGGCCCGGGATTGAGTCCCACATCGGGCTCCCTGCGAGGAGCCTGCTTCTCCCTCTGCCTATGTCTGCCTCCTCTCTCTCTGTATCTCTCATGAATAAATAAATAAAATCTTAAAAAAAATAAAATGTTGAAAATGGTGAGTAGATTAGTTAATCAACCACAACAATGGCACTAAGTCTAAACATGGAGTAAAAGTAGCCAAGTCTCCACGTTCTGTTTTTTCAAAGATGATAATCTGCATTTCAGTTATCTAGTCCTAAAATGAGTAAGGCACAAAAATGGTGAGGAAGCTTAAAGCAAATCAAAACATTAGAGGAAGAAATATTGGATGAGAATAATTAAGTTGATAAGAATAATTATAAGATATTTAAATTTTAAAAAAATTAGATAATGTATATAAAATTCTCAGCACTACTTCTATTAGATAACTTGTAGGACAGTATAAACACAAAAGCTCATAGGTAAGGTATATGTGCAGTAACAACATGGGAGTTGTTAAATGGCGTAAGTGGGATAATCCATACCAAGTACCTACAACATATAGCACATTTCTCAATAAATGCTCTGGGTTTTTTTAATTATATCAAAATGGAATTTTTTTATGTGTGAAAATAAATCAACACTGTTTGGCTAACAAAGCAAAAATATTAAGAGCAAGTAAGCAAATAAAATTGTATGAGATTTCCATTTAATACTAGAAAATGAAAACAGAAAAACTTCTAGAAAAATGGAAAAAAATAAAATACAGGAATATAAATAATGTTTTAAATTTACCTTTACTAGTAAAGAAATGCAAATTTTAGGTGAAAATAAGATCTCATTTTCTAAGTATGAAATATCATCTATATGATTCATGTGTGCATATGTGTGTGTATATAATGTCTCATTGTGTAAGCATACGACCAAATATATAATTATATATTGTAAGTGGTACTACCAAATGGCTTAAAACTTCTGAAAAAAAATTGGGGATATGTCAGAAGAGGCATTAGATAATCTACCATTTGATTCAAGTTTGCCAACTCTAGGAATGTATCTTAAGAAGACAATAGTAACAGGAAAAGAAATAGTTCAATGTCATACTGTTTACTGAAGTATTATTTTGATTGAAATCATCAACTACAAGGAAATGTCTAAGTAAAGTATGTCACATCCATATAATAGAAAAGCACATAATCATTAAAAGTAAGGTTTATGGGAACACGAAGAATGCTATTACAACATTAAGGAAAAAACAGTAAGAAAAGTGACATATACCCTATGATAACTCTTTAAATAAATATAACTTAAGTCAACATACATTTATTGAGAATCTTAAATTCCAAAGCCTGATTTTAAATGAGGAAAGCAAAAAAGACAAAAATTCCAGCCCTTTTAGAGCATATATCCTAATGGGTTTTTAATTGTATTAGTCTCTGAATTCTTGTAGCAAAGGTTGGTGAGATACAGAACAGAAGATAGCTGTATTTGGGTTGGAAATAAGAATAATTTTCCCCTTCTTACTTTTCTGTATTTTTCCAAATTGCATCTAATGCTCTGACTACTACTGTAAGTAACTTAGATTTGCAAATTCCAGGTTGGGAACTACAAAGTTAATATTCCATGTGGATTTAAGAGCTATTTTCAGTACGTTGAGAAAGACTAACAGAAATCTTATCTGTAGAGGTTAAGGCTGCAAATACTAAATGAAACATTAATGTCCTTACTTATCACTTGAATTGCATGTGCGTACAAGGCATGTGGTGTGCACCTGTGGGTGGGGTGGGAGATGAGTTGGTATCAATCTTGGGTTGCTAACACTGGTCACTTTTCAATGTATTGATCAGAAGCTTGCATTGATGGTACTACATATGTCACTTTAATGAAAATGGTAAAACAACTTATCAATAAACCATAGTTTGGTGGATGGTGTCCTTTAAAGTAATGATATTTATGAAAATAGAGATAGTAATTATGACAAGTTTGGGATTAAACGAGCATGATGGCCTTTAACAGTTCTTAGTTGCAGTGTCTGATGCAGAACTTTCAATCAAGACTCTGGAGTAACATGAGATTTTGAGCATTAATTTATAGAGTTGGCATGGTCCCAATGAAAAGCAATGACTGTTAATGATGTATTTCATTTTTGCATTAAAAAGGCCAAACTACAGCCCCCAGTGTTTGCATGGAAATCCCAATAAACAAAGGTCAGAATTTAACCCTATAAAGTCAAAATATAGAATTTCAGGAGACCCTGGGGTCTCTTCTTGTTGGCATTCTTCATATCCATTAACTGTGAACATCAAATCCCTAAAAAAACCCCTCCCTACAAAACAAGATAAGGGTGAAAAAAGTCCCAGAACTCTCCAAAACAGCTATTGTAAACCTCAAAGGGTAATTTGACTTCTTAACCTGCTATCCCAACAGAAATGATTGTGTCTAACTGCTTGCCTTTGTTCAGAGACTAATCACTAAATTGTGAAAAATCACCCTCAACTTACAAAAACTGCTCTTGATTATAAATAATTGCCCAAGACTGAGAGAAAGCGGCAAGCAAGATCCCAGCCTTTCATCCAATTTATTCAGCAGCAATCCACATTCCATTTGTCTAGACTAAATATAGCAGCGTTTATACAAGAAATCAATAGTGCTTGCAGAGAGGAGAGGGAAGGCATGAATATTTCATCAAACTCAGAGAGAAATGGCAATCAGCAAACTGATGGTGCTGTGTAGGTCATCTTTGGCCTGCTGGATTAGTTCTGTTACTTGGACAATAGCTCATCTCTGGCTAATCATAATCATATCATAACCATTCTTTCTATTTTTAACATTAATTGCATTGTGGGTGACAAAGACTCATCGTATTCCAAAAGAAATGATGGATTTTTCTTACAGCGTCTGTGACAGGCTAATAAGCCTCCCCAGGAGCAATAACAGTAACACAAGACCAGGGCGGAGTTTCAACAAGTTATAGTCACTCTCATAGCACAGAATGTGAAAGAAAGGGCATTGTCCACAGCTGCTATATTATCATAATTAGAAATAATCAACTTACAAGAAAAAATTGACCACCAATTTTAACAATGAGGAAATGGAATCATCTCTATTCATAACATTTCTTGTCTAGGAACATGCAAATTCCTTACAAATTACTTAGAACAGGTGCCAGTGGTGCATAAATTAGAAAGAAGTTGATGCAACAAATTGTAGTTATTAGTAGCACTAGTTATAAACAAATGATGTTTTCTTAACAGATCTCAATTACTTTAGCTCAAGACCTCATAACTTTATTTGGACTTACTATGCTTGTCTGAGATTTCAACTACATGCCAACACATATATATGTTATATTTATATTATTATTCTAATACCAAATGCCCAGTCAGAACATTTCCAAATATATATCAACTAGCCTTAATTATCATTTTACAGAGCCCTGTTCATTCTTTCTCCAGTGTCTTTCTTAACTGCTTCTTTGATAGTTATTTCTTCTTCTGTTTAGCATTAATCAATTCATGCAATTTTGTTTTAGAAATAGTTTTTACTTTTAAATGAACATGGAAACAAAAAAGCTCCCATTTCAAAATAAAAATCTCAGATCATATAGATATGTATATTAACCACATTTATTTAAGTAACGGACATACCCTGTTGATAGTTGTAACTTAATTTCTTCGACAAGCATTTTTTAAAATATTTTTTAAAGTGTTAATTCAGAGTTCAAAGGATAATCTAGCAGCCATAGTGTTTAATTCTTCACTTTAGATACTGTTATTTATAGCACAGGTAAGTAAGAAGAATTTTCTATTTTCAAAACCAGAAATCTTTGGTTGCTCTTAGCTAATTTACAAACAAGAATCTATTCTAAGACTGTTTTAAGTGAACAATTTGCAAACCCCATGGATAGAAAAATTCTAAGAAGGCACAATTTTGACCATTTACAGCTATCATAACTATGGCTGAAGACTGTTAATGCAGATCCTCTGAAAGGAGATCTCAAAGCAGTAGAGTGCAAACTAGAGGTTTTCACAAAAGATTGGTATAGGTACCATCCCACCACCAATTTGTACGCATCAACTCACCTAACAATCAAAACCTGAAAAATGCAATAAAAACTAGGACCATATTTATCTCAGTTAATATTCATAGTTACCACAGCTGTAACTCAGGGTGTAGTAGCATCACCAATGCTGCCCAGAGCCAGTTTATGTGGAAACTAAGTTGTTTATACCAAGGAAATGGTTGTCCACAACCACTGGCAAGGGGACATATGAACTACAATCGCTAGACCTGGGGAGAAACAAATGTTGCTCTGATTGTCTGATCAGCTAACGTAAGTAGTTTTCATTGTGAGCCTTCTTGAACAGAAACTGAAGAGGCCTTGGGGATGGGTAGACGACAATTCATAAGTAGTACATCATAGTCTGCTCTAACTATAGCACTGCATGTCAATCGCATCTTGAGCAATCTAAGGAATTTGCCCTTCAATGGGGGACAGATTTTACCTTCACTGCCACTTCGTTGTCATTGGTTATTTTGATAGCTGGAGAGAGTTTTTCAGGTAGAATCCATGGGCTTGGGGAAATAAATAGAAGAACTCAAGTCTTTTTCTTCCCTCAGCTCCATGAACTTGATTTAAACCCATTTCAGTCACCTCGTTATTTCCTTTTCTGAAATCCTGCTACCACCTCTCACCCCCTTCTAAGAATGTTTTGGAACTACACACATACAATTACGTATTTTCATTTACATTTTTACTCCTTATAACCTGTTGGTTATACCGGAACAAAAAGCTATTGGAGGACAGGGCATGCCTGATGCTTGTATCTTGTTTCTCTAGGCTTTTGTCTCAATAACTACATAGCTGTACAAATTCTTTAGATATACTATCTAAATAAAGTATCAGAGACTATTTAGTACTGTATGTATCTAGAACAACATTGTAGTCATTGCTATTATGTATCATCAGGTTGATATATCATTTTTCATTAATTTCTTTATTCAGCAAATATTTGTAAAGCCCTATTAAATAACAAAAAAGCTTTTAGTCAACAAGGGAAGTCAGGAAAGCCTTCAGAGAACTCATATTTTGCTGCAGAAGATCAACCCATAAACTTATGTAGAAAACATGATACATGAAAGGCAATGATGTTGCTGTTCTAGAATCCTACACGGGCCTTCTTCTATTTTCTCACCAGGACTCTCCGTGATGATCCCTTCCATTTCCAGGACTGTATTTGCTTTGTTGAGGGTAACAATTCTAGCTCCATCCTAAACATCTATTCCAAACTTGCAACCCATATGTATAACTACTACTGGCACTCTCCATTTAGCTGTCTTAGACTACTCGTTCCCCAGTACCTCTGGTCTCAATTATTGCAGCGAGAGAACACTGAAGTGGTATCTGACTCCTCTCTCTCCCTTTTATCACCCATATCTAATTGACAGAAATCATCTTTTCCACTCTCAAATCCTTTTTGAATTCACGAAGACCTCAGCACCACCACTGATTGTTTTACTGAAGCAGTCATCTGTCACTTTCCAGGCTAAAAAATCCATCAGTGGACACCAGTCTTTAACATGGCTGGCCTGTCCCCGTCTGGTATGCTTTCAGCCTGTGTTTCTAGCCTCAACACCACCTACTCTCCCTTCAGTTAAGTCACATTGATCTTGCAGCTCCTCAACACTCCATGCTTTCACCTACATTTCAGAGATACCTCATACATGTCATTGCTTTCTAAAACCCAATCCCACCCCATTTTTCTAGGCTGATTCTTACTTAACCTTCATATAATAAAAATGATTTGATGCAGGAGGTCTTTCCAAGTCTTACTGCATTTGCCTATTAAATTCTGCAATTCCTTTCATAAATTTGTTTGTCTGCCTTCACTATTATCCTAAGTTCCATGAGAGGAGGGACCGTATTTTCAGTGTCTAGTATAGCATGAACACAGAGTAATGCCTTCATGCATACCTAGAATGAATGAAAGAATAACTTAATAATTGACAGAAGAATCATATAGGAGGAATAAATGAATAAATGACCGAAGAATCATATGGGAATAAAATTAGAAATATATGTGCACAGATGCACACATATACACATGGCATTAAAATCCTAAAGCAATTACTTTCTAGGTCCTTTTGACCTGACCACTTGAATTTCAGATAAATATTATTCAACTGCTTAAATTATTGATAACTGAGTAAGTTTCTGGCAATAGTGAATAAGTATTTGGGGGGAAAAATGATCTCAAATATTTTCTTATCTATTATGTTATTTCACATTTCCCAGATCTCAATGTACCCTGAAAACTCAGTGTACTGACAGGTGACAACCACCAAAGTAGGGTGGAAAGACTCAAATAAAATTTACCCATCCATGCTGTTTTCTCAGTGGGGATCACCAAGAACAGGTCACAGTACAGAATGATCTAAACAATAAGGCCTAATTTATAAATGATCATCCCATGTTATATTATCAGAAAATCAGGCCAGAATGGTAAGCTAAGAATTTTTTCGTCTCTAATTTGAAAAATGGAGAATTAGATTAATATATGTAAATAGAAAAGAATGGAGCCTCCCAAAGTTAATTTAATCAAAATTCTTTAACTTTTTATCTAAAATAACCAATAATTGATTTTAAAAATATAGAATACCCCTTAGTGAAGGCTTTTCATTGAAATGTGTAGTGTCACTTTTGTCTTGGAAAGCACATTTTCTCTGAAAAAGTAAATTAATAAATTTGAGTAAACTAATGAATTAAGTAACATCAAACATGGGATAAGAGAAAAACAGGTAATATATCCTCAGTCTGATGACAAAACTGCCCAAATATCATTTTAGTAATACAAATATTCCTATCTGATTTTCCACTGTTTCTACTTATGACAGCATCATCATGAAATAAAAAAGAATTAGGAAATTATCAAACACGAAAAGAATAATTTTTATAACAAGAATTATTTAAATTGATTAGTCCGGAAATATAATTCTCCCTCAAAGTGATTTTGTTCAAGTTATACATGTCTTTAGTTTCTTCGAGTACACTAATACATGGCATAAATGAAAAGAAAATAAATGCAAGAAGCAATCTGGGCTTTGATTTACTATTCTCTTATTTCCCAGGGGTCTGAGCAGGAAACAAAAATAACCACAAATGACTAAAATTTCAGTAGGCCTTGAAATATCAACATTTAAGTTAAAGAAAGCTAACTTTTTAATCAAAGCCTTACTATTTTGATTTACTTAATTCAAATTCCCTCTCTGCAAATATGCTTTTGAATTAAGCAGTCATAACAAACCATAACACAAACATGAATTGCCAACTCATTTGTAATACCCACTTAGTTCTAAACTATTGCAGTGTTTGCTAGTTCCTCACTATTTGAGAACTGAGTAAAAGCTTCATTGAGCTTCTTGCATGATGGAAACAAGATCAAGCCAATTTCTGCAACTTCCAGGTAATAGGAGCTAAGAACCTAATCCATATTATTTTGTAATCTGAGATAAAAATTTAACCTGACATAATATTACCTGCGAATGACACCTTCGGCAGATGAGAAATTTTAGTCTTAAAATAGAAAATATAAATATTAATCCCCAGAAGTTATTTATATAGCCTCATATAACAACTCATCACCTGGGACAAACAAAGTGGTTTTTACAAGGAAGGGGGGGACAAACTGTTTCCTTCATGTATTTTGTTCCTAAAACTTGTATGTTCTTCTAGGTTACATATAATTACTAAATTATTACTATTTGCAAATGGCTAACAATACTTTATTCTAATTATGAAAACCTAGTATTTATAGTAGCAGATTCCCTTCTGACTCCACATTCTAGTCCATCATCTGAAATGTAAAATAAGTTTAATAAGTAAGTTTCAGTTGAATGAATGCTGATTGGCCAAACAGCTCTCTCAGCAGATACACGTCTGTAACAACATTCTTCATGTCCCAAATACCTTTGTTTATTCAGCAAATATAATTTTCCAAAGAATGTGTTCCCACTCTTCTAACAGGAACTGTTGTTTGTGGAAGTATGTAACTGTGTTCTTTCTTGATAGGAGAAAAAGAGCTTTTATTGGTTCTTGCATTCTGCCAGGAAAATTACCTTTCACCAGTAAAAAATATTTCAATCTTTTCTGAGAGTTTCAATGCTTAATATATTCAAAACAACAGCATGAATTAAAAGGTGCAGGCAAGTACAAGGAGAGAAAGAGCAGAGATGCCAGGCATGAAGCTTCCCTTGCTTCCTCTTTGAGATTTCCTTTCTGCCCACTAATCTTCAATGCTGCAAAATGGGAAGAGGATTTCAACCAATGCACTTTTTTTTTCCTTGTCCAGGTCTGGGCTATACATTAAGTTCTCAGGAAATATTCATTACAGGGGCACCTGAGTGGCTCAGTAGTTGGTCTGCCTTTGGCTCAGGTCGTGATCCTGGGGTCCCGGAATCGAGTCCCACATCAGGCTCCCTGCAGGGAGCCTACTTCTCCCTCTGCCTATGTCTCTGCCTCTGAGAGAGGCAGAGTGTCTCTCAGGTATAAATAAATACAATCTTAAAAAAAAAAATCTTCATTACAAAATGAAAAGTCTTCAGTCCCACTAAAACCTTCTAATACAGGATTGCACTGGCTTTAAAAACCTTTCTTTAAACAGCTGGACACTTCCTTCATATAAAACCTTCTGAATAGCCCCAACATAAAAAAACAGCACAACTCTTCAGGAGGAACCCATGTCTCACCCACTAGCTTCTGCTCTGCTCCTTCCCCTGGGAATCCAGACTCCATGGAATTCAGTTGAAAATCACTGTTGTAACTGCATTATTTCTTTATTTGCTAAATTCAAATCAGAAGCAAATTACATTACTGCTCTTTCAAAGAACATGCATTACTGTTTTATGGAATTATGGGAATTTGGAATTTTTGAATTGGAAATAATAAAGTTTCACTTTGTACATAAAATTTGGGGGGAAAAGTAAATGTTAAAAAATAAAAAATTCATCTAACGTTGCATAATTTCAAATCTAGCCAGACAAATGCATTGGCACCTGTGTTTATGTTATTGCCACATGGTGGCACCACTTTTGCTCATAAGTAGAAATACCCACTATCCTTTGTCAGGAAGCACTTTGAATATGTGAGTTTTAAAATAATTATGCAAGCTTGGAATTATGCAAAGTTTTCAGGGCTTGAGCATTCTAATAAAATGTGACTTCCCTATGCCGGTTCCAAATTTGGCTTTCTAAACTTGGTTAAGAACAAAGATACCATAATGTTAGTCAGTCTGGAGAGTTGCTTTCTTTTAATTTAAATTATGAAGCCAACACCAATACCAGTGCTCATTACGTGCCAAACACTGTTCTGAATGTTTTATAAAATAGATGTTAATTCATTTATTCTTTTGTACAATACTATATGAGGTTGGACTATCTGGTTACCTATGAGGTAGACATGATCATGATCCTTGTTCACAGATGAGGGAAATGGATGCCAGAGAGGAACTTGGGCAAAGTTACACAGCTACTAAGTGTACAACAGAAATAAAAACAGACACCATTCAGTTCTAGAGTCCATGATCTTAGCCACTCCTCTTATTCATGAGTTCTACAAAACAGGTATCTAGTTTAATTTCTATGCAGTTCAGGTTGGCGCATACCTTGATATAAACAAGACTGAAGAGTTTTTTGTTAAAACAATATTACATATTTTTTTCTTTTAGAGGTAGAGAACCACTGTAATTGCCAATACATACAATAGAGAGATTTGTAGTAGAACACATTCCGGCATATTTTGACACATTTGTGTATTTTCAGGTGAGTTCAAAGCATCTTTCTTAACACCTGTGTTTCGATGCTTTTTTTAAGAAACATGTCTGTATTTAGGAAGTGCAAATTTGGTATTTCATTCTTTTCTTTTAGCTATAGAAAACTCTGTTGAGTCTAGACAATTTTTTTGAAATTCATTTTACTTTCCATTTTGAATCCACTAACTTACAGGTAAAGACTGCCTATTAACTAAGTTATCTTTAGTACTTGATTACTAAATCCCATTGGATTGTATCAGAGGTGGAGGTACTGACTCATAATTAACTGTAAATAGTGTTAATGAGATTTAAATGTGTTCATAAATTTTTAGATTACTTTTTTAATTGAAGAAAGTAAGTAGTAACAAAAAGGAAGAGGCAGCTGTTTTTTGACAGTGTGAGAAAAGATTTGACAGGATAGACTGTGGTGGTTTATTTTTTTCTGATTTCAGAGCTTTTTTGGTGTATGATTCTCTGTGCATTATGAGGGATGATCTCTAGCCATTAAGGCACAACTTTGGAGATAAGCAGAAGGGTCTACCTCAAAGAAGGCCGTGAGGTTATCAGAAAAATCGGATTAAAAAATATATATATAAATAAATATATCTGTTTCTGTACATTAATTAAAGATCTTCATAATCTAGCATAAGAAAATGTAATAATTTTTCTCTACAGTTTCTATTTAATTAGATGTCATTAAAACTTCGATTTCTGGTAGAACTCATAGTATCTGTTTATAGGAATGGCCTGTATTCAGAGAACTGTCAACATTACAGAATGCCTCTCAATATTTTAAGCACAGCTGTGAGATGATTAGTCTACAACTTGAAGTGGTATGCTTGGTACAAACAAAGTATAAGAAAGAAGTTATTTAAAGTATTAAAAAGAAACAGGATTCTATAGAGCAAGGGTCAGGAAACTATGGCCCATGGGCCAAACCCAGACAGCCCCGTTTTGTTTTGTTTTGTTTTGTTTTTTAAACCACCTATGACCCAAGAATGACTTTCACATTCTTGTATGGTTAAAAAAAGAAAAGATATGAAAATTATTTGGAATTCAAACTCCAGTGTTCACAAATAAAGTTTTATTGTAATACATTCATTCTTATTCATTTATGTACTGTCTATGCCTGCTTTTACACTAAAAAGTCAAGAGTTGAGTGCCACAGAGGAGCATGGCCTAAAATATTTACTACCTGCCCCTGACAGAAAATGTCTGTCAAATTGACTGCAGAGGCACTTTTTTATTTTCACATAGTGATGTTTCCCTGTGATAATTAAATTTTTAAGCTGCCTCTCTATTCTCTATCCTACATAATTAGGAAGCAGAATACACTGACAAGGAAAACACCACGTAAAGAAGCTCTTGGAATTTTCATTGGATTGATATATTAATTTTAGGCTTTGTTGCCTGTTTTTTGCATTTTGCAGTTAACTGGAAAACAAAAACAAAAATATAAAGAAGCATGATGGCATTTTTAAGTGAGCAATGTGTGCTGAGCACTAGTTATAATTTTTGCATGAATTTTTTTCATTTCATACAGCAGCCTATTATCCCCATTTTATAGGTGACTTAAAGGTTAAGTTAATTTCTTGTAAGGTCACATATATAACATCTTTTTTTAAGGTGAATTGCTTACTTAAATTCATGGTAAATATTAATTTAGAATGATGTTAAATGAAAGTCACTTTACCATATTCCACACTAAACAATTCAGGTAGGTTTTCCTTCTAATTTATCTCTTTCCATGAAGCAGAGATAACATACCCGCATGAAGCTAGATCTAGAACAAATATTTGCTCAATTGAAACTTCCTTTAATAAAATAAAGAACACAGACTGCACCCATCTGTGTAGCAGTTGCTATATAATTACATATATATATGTATTCAAAGACCAGTACATTTTATAGAAATCAACATTTGAATGAGTTTAAGAAAGGAATGTTTAGAAATTACAGGATATTGTCTTTATTTGACATTAAAATTTTTGTTAATAATGTGTGGGCTGATTTAGTTTATACTGAATATTTTAAAACCTTGAGGTTTTAAAGAAACATCACATGTACCTCAAAGCTACAGTAATACTACTACAAGGTTGACTATTATGCCCTAGTGATAGATCTGTAGCCAAACCACTAAAGAAATTTGGTGCCTCAAACAAAATAGCCCTAGTAGTTAGCATTGTAAGAGAAAAAAAAAAAAGTATGGAAAAAAATAGTTATCCGAATGTTCTTCCAGATATTAATGTAATTTTAAATTAATGTAACCCAAGATCATAGGAAATACATTGCTAATCATAGAGCTTAGCAAAGCCATTCTGAATCCAATGGTTTCAATTTTATTTTCCACAGAATTCATAACATAATGTAGATCAGACTGGTAGAGGAGATTCAGCAGCTTGAGAACTCATTTGTTAAGCAAAAATTTAAGTTCTAGTTTAAAAAAATGTTTTAAATCAATGGTTTGGAATTTTTAATCCTTGAAAGAAATTGTAAGAAGTAAATATTACCTCAGTGAAACAAAAGAAGTAAGAGAACAAAAAATAGATGCAGTTTTTATTTATCCTAAGAGAAATGTACTTGTAGAGGGGTCACTTTCCCTGCCGGGTAGGGAGAGAAGGAAGGAGCTAGAACCCCACGTGATTCCTTAGGTCAGTAAGGAAATTCAACCTGCTGAGTTAGGCATGTGTCT
The DNA here is from genome assembly GCF_003254725.2 of Canis lupus dingo. NCBI lineage: Eukaryota > Metazoa > Chordata > Mammalia > Carnivora > Canidae > Canis > Canis lupus. The sequence continues at coordinate 32,704,900 of NC_064256.1, read as the reverse complement.
GTTCAATCGATGTAGGCTATTCAGCTGGGTTTATTCATCTCAAGGTAAAGTTGGCAGGAGGCAGGATTCAGTCAAAGCCAAGGTTCAGAAATTTCTGGGCATGTCTGGAGCAGGTGGGACTGGCACAGCAGATGTCCATTTGCATAAAAGACTAAGGCACCTCCTAAGAAAAACTCATCTTCAGAAAAGAGGAAGCCAGGCCTGACACACTTGACCTGATAACCAAGCCTCGGGGCCTGACGGGTTCTGATTGTGAACACACAGTGCCATCCCTTCTTGTGCATCCTCCCTTCCATGTCCCAGGGTACAAACCTCATGTCCATCTTTAATGCTATTCTGAAAATACTTTCCCCAAACTCGCTAGTCAGATCACATTGTTAAAAACATGTCTGTGTTTTACCTGATTCTCTCACTCATGGGATCCTGTCGTTTTAGAGAATAAATAAATGTATAAAGTATTCCATCATTCTTCTTTTCATCCCTGGCTCATGTGCAATATCTTGCCAAAGGCTAGAATAGAAGCAGAACATGGCAGAAAGAGGTCTGAGTCTCCAGTTCTAATCTTGGATCACTCTATTTCTGTGGGCCTTTGGTTCCTCATGTAGAAAACAAATCAAGCAAAGAGGTTGCAGTGATGATTCTCAAGCTTCTTTCTAGTGCCAAAGCTATTCTCTCCACCACTAAATTATATAGAGTATATGTTAGTCTCTATCAGAAAGTCTATCTCATGAGGGAGGCAATTACTGTTGGCCTTCACTGACCTCCTGGGTAGATCAATAACCAGCAGAGCAGTTCTGACCAGAGAAAGGAAAGGGTTCTTAGGAGAGAAAGAGACGAGCTCCTCCCAAACAGGAGAAAATGACAGAGAACGGAAAATAGAAACTCTTTAGAAAAGGTTTATCTAATTAAAAATTACCCGAGGGCAGGCTGTGCTTGAGATACAAAACCCAATTATGGTCAAAATTGTTTTATTCCTTGATTGTGGTGTTTGGCGACTTTTCCTCCAAGCTTCCCTTGTACATAGCAAAATATTACTTTCCATTTTTTGTTTCAGTGAAAACATAACTTCTTCTACAAGAGTTGTTTCTCAGTGGGGTGTAAGGAACAAAAAATACTTATATTTCGTAATTCATTACTTACAAGAATAAATATTTTCCTTACTTACAAGTGCTACTATAGAGCAATACGATACCCAACTTGAGAAAAATCAGATATATTGTTCTGATTCTATGAAATGTGATGGCTCAAATTGAAGGCACTCACATTGCTTAATAAAGTCAGAGTACTGCCAGTAATTAGGAATAAAAAAAACCAACTAAAGTTGAAAATAAAACTGAAAAAAATTACCCACCATTTAAATATCTTAGAATTTCCTTCTTTGGTTGACATGAGAAGATAACATTACTTACCAAGTCTCACTGAAGTAAAATTAAAGGCTCATCACCAGTTTATTTTTGTTATTTCAGTGCATTTAGAGATGAACTAAATCTTTTTTTTTAGCTAAAAAATCCCCCCTCCCCCCTGCCCTCCCCCCCCCGCCCCCCAAGCACCCTATACTGTCCAAAGCATTTGGTCCTGTTTAATAGCTAAAAACTCTTTTTTCCCACCTCTCTCTAGTTTGGCTCCAAGTCAATGCTGTTTTTCTCATTCCAACTGTTTTGGACATATGCTGGCCCAACTAACAATGGTAAACACAGCAAGCTGTCTCTGATATGGTGCTGATTAAGTCATCTTGTGAGCAAGCAGAGTTTGGATGTTAAGATGCTAAGAAAGAAATTACTTTCAGAAATTCTCCTCCCTTTGAAAAATATTTAGATTCTCAATTTTAAATTATATGATAAACAAACCATGGGATACTTTAAAAAATACTCATTCAATGTTGGCTTAAGCATTTGAGATACAAAGAAAACTAAGACATAATCCTTACATTCATAGATTTTACAGTTTCAAAGGATAAGGGCAACAAGAATGGGGAACAGTGGAACCCAAAGATGAGCTTAAAAATAAGATAATGTCATTTGCTATGTGTTATAGGAAAAGAAGGTATGAAATTAAAATTCAGAATATCTTGAATTGTATTTTAATATCCTATTAGTAAAATATTAGAATAAAAGTAATACCTTAACCAAAAGAATTAGGAACAAAGACCCAACAAACATCATAAGCATATGGTACAACTAACTGAAAGGAATATAAATATTGTAGTGCATGTAAGTGTTATTCAGAATGAAAATAATGATTTTTAAAAATTAGCATCTTAGATTCCGTTTTTGTACATTAGAATTGAGCGCTATTTTTCACTTAGCTTAAATTGCTATATGACAACTTCCCCACATTATGCAAATAGAATATATAAAGCCAAATTGTAAAATAAAGCCAGGAATATAAATCTTCTTTAAAAATGCATATATCATATGTTGGGGCCCCTGGGTGGCTCAACTGGTTAAGGATCCAACTCTTGGTTTCGGCTCAGGTCATGATCTCAAGGTTGTGAGATTGAGCCCTACCTCGGGTTTTATGCCGAGCAAGTAGCCTGCTTAGGATTCTCTCTCTCTACTCCTGACCACCCCCACCCTCTAATAAAAAAATAACAATAATAACAATGCATAAGTCTTTGGAAGCCTATGAGGAATAGGCAACTCAAAAAAGGACAACTTCAAACTTGAGAAAATTATGATATCTCATGCACTGATCAATAAAGCTCTCTCCAAGTTACTGCTATCCATAATTTGACAGCTACAAAAGCAAGGCAGATTAATTTATTTATGATCATGGATAATTTTTCATTTGTAGACTTACAACTTAACTCAGTTTTCTAATTTCTGAACTGTATGGGCCTGAACATAGAAAGGTGAGGACTTGTTGCTCTCAAAAGATTTATAGTTTAAGCAGCGTGAGAATCTAATGGCAGAGAAGTGAGAAGATGTACGAAAGGTAGAGAATATGACAAAGGCTACACTATCTGAAAAATCATTAGTGATGCTGATAGGTGGTGTTTTTTGAAAGTTTTCTCTAAGAAAGGTATTTTTTTAAAGATTTTTATTTAATTATTTGACAGAAAGAGAGAGAGCATGAGTGTGATCACAAGCAGGCAGAGCAACAGGGAAGAAGCAGGTTCCCCGCCCAGCTGGAAGCCCAACTCGGGGCTTGATCCTAGGACTCCAGGATCATGACCTAAGCCGAAGGCAAATGCTTAACTGACTGAGCCACTTAGGAGCCCCTAAGAAAGATACTGTGCTAATAAGCACTTTACATTAGGAAATCACAGAAAGGAGAAAAAATTATTCTGTCTGCAGGGGTCATAAGAAAGGCTTCTGAGTACAAAATATTAGAGGATAGAGGATGGGGAAACAATTAGAAAGCTAGCAGCAACAAAAGAATATACCACAAGGTAACCACTTAATTATTAGGGCTACCCAACAGATAATAGAAAGAAAGGGATGATGCATTTAAGAGACATCTTCAAGTATAGTTAGCAAGATTTGAAGATCAACTGGAAAAAACAAGTAGGAATTATTTGTATAACATTACTGGCATATTTAAATTATAGTAACAATGTTATGGCAATATTGAAATTTTTATTAATTTCAAACCAAGAGCAAAACACATAGGATTTTTTTACTTAAAGGAGCAAAATCTTTTTTTTCTCTCTCTCTTTTTAAAGATTTGTATTTATTTATTCATGAGAGACATGCACAGAGAGAGAGAAAGAGAGAGAGGCAGAGACATAGGCAGAGGGACAAGCAGGCTCCATGCAGGAAGCCCAATCCTGGGACCCGGGAACCACGCCCTGAGTCAAAGCAAACGCCCAACTGCTAAGCCAGCCAGGCGTCCCAGAGCAAAATCTTTTGACAGCAAAAATGGGAACATATAAATGACAGTAAACTATTTTCTTAGTCACAAAAATTTCCTAACTGTATGAAGCCACTTTCCTAACTGTACAAAGCCACACAATATATTTAGAAATTCTTGGAAACTTTTGGTCAGTAAGTACAACCAGACTAAACAAAAGTTCAGTAAAACATGAGCTACATCAAAAAAGAATGAAATTCTTTTTTTTAAAGAATAAAATTCTTAAAAGAATTGTGACACTTGTACGTGACATTATGGATAATTTTGGAAAGAAATCAAAGGAGATCTAAATGAATGGAAATACATCCATGTTTATTGATTAAAAGGTTTAATATTACTAAGAAAGCAATACTCTCCAAATTGATTCATAGATTCAATGCAATCCCTATCAAATTCCCAGGTTTGTTTTGTTTGTTTGCAGGAATTGACAATCTGATCTTAAAATTCATATAGAAATGGAAACGAATAGCATAGCAGAAATAATCTTGAAAAGAGAAAACAGTGCAGAGGACTCACACTTTCTGATCTACAAAACTACAATAATCAAGACAGCGAAGCATTGGCACAAGGACAGATGTATCAACCAATGAAAGAAAGTCTAGACACAAAGCCTTACATTTATGGTCAACTGTTTTTTGACAAGGGTGTTAAGCCAATTTATAATACAAAAATAATCTTTTCAACAAATGATGCTGGAACAATGCAATACTTAGACACACAAAAAATGAAGTTGGAATCTTACCTCCCACTATACACAAAAAATAAACTCAAAACTATAAAGCTCTTTAGAAGACAACATAAAAGTAGAGCTTTGTGACTTGAATCTTTGACTTGAATTAGGCAGTAGTTTCTTAAATAGCAAAATCAAAAGCACAAATGAAAAAATTAGATAAATCGTTCTACCTCAAAATTAAAACGTCTGTGCTAAAAATAAGAACATCTTTGGAATGGAAGACCATATTCACAAATCATATATCTGATAAGGTCTAGTATCCAGAATATATCAAATCTGGAAGAGTTTAAACTCAACACTACAAATACAAATGACCCCATTTTAAAAATAGACAAAATACTTGATAAGGCAGTTCTTCAGAAAAGAGATAAAAATGATCAATAAGCACTTGAAAAGATACTTTGTATCATTAGTCTTCAGGACAATACCACCTCATGCCTACTAGAATGGTTGTAATAAATATGATAGGTTATAACAAGTATTGACAAGCCCTTATGACCCAGGTGTTCCATTCCTATGTATATATACCAAGAGAAATAAAAACACATCCACATAAAAACTTGTAAATGGAAGTTCTTTTTTTAAGATTTTATTTATTTATTCATGAGAGACAGAGAGAGAGAGAGGCAGAGACACAGGCATGGGGAGTAGCAGGCTCCATGCAGGGAACCTGATGCGGGACTTGATCCCAGGTCCCCAGTATCACACCCTGAGCCGAAGGCAGATGCTCAACCGCTAAGCCACCAGGCGTCCTTGTATATGGAAGTTCATAGCAGTATTAATCATAATAGCCAAGAGACAGAACAACTCAAATGTTCACCAACTGATAAACTGTTAAGTGAAATGTGGAATATCCATATAGAGGAATATTCTATTCAGCAACAGTAAAAATAAATGTGGTATTGATATATGTCAACAAGAATGAAATAATGCTGAGCAAAGGAAGCCAGTCACAGAAGACCAAGTGTTGTATGACTCCATTTATACCAAACTTCCAGAATAGGTAAATTTATAGAGACAAAAAAGTAGATCAGTGATTATTTATGGCTGGGGGGAATGAAATGGGAAATGATTGACAATGGGTATGAGTTTTTTAGAGTAGATAAAAGTATTAAATATTAGTTTGTGGTGATGGTTGCATGACCCTATAAATATATCAAAAAACATTGAATTCTACACATTATATGAGGGAATTTTACAGTCTACTTCAATTAAGCTGTTAAAATGATCTAATAAAATTGTCCATATAAATTGAGATCTAGGAATAACAAAAAGCTAAAAAACAGAACAAGATATTCCTTCATTTCAGAAATGCAAAAGGTAAGAACTTGAAAACTGTTCTGTTTCCTCTAGAAACTTTAAAGATGGAAGTTGCCAATGCCTTATTAATGCTCTCAGTTGAGCTGTGAAGGTTACATTTTTAACTCCATACATACTATTACTAGCTTCTTTTGGAGCAGCATGTGTGAAAACATCAACTTAAAATGCCACCACAACACTGACTCCAACTTCTTAACCAAAACATCAGATTTTTCAAGTAAGAGAGAAAAATGATTCATTTTTTCATTCCTTTTCCCCCACTGACCTTTCTAGGGTTAGCTAACACAGTAAGTAGGGACACATGTGGTTGCCTTCAAAGGTTCCAGTCTCTTAACTGAAGAACTACTTATTTTTAATGTCTGAAGATGATAAGACAAGGTGAGGTCCAGGTGAAATTTCTCAACATGTAATTTACTTCCAAGGCCTTCCTTTCTGCCCTTTACCTTCTCTGTAACATCTCCTCTCTCCTCGACCACTTCATATTTCCATCTCTGACTCTAGGCAAGCTAAGTCCTATGGTCACCACAATTCTCATGTCATTGAAATATTTCACCTTTGTCCATTTCCCCACTATCAAAACACAACCACCCTCAGTGAGGTGGCTTAATCTGCGCAGTGATCCTTCAACAAATACATAATGTTGATTAGGTGTCAATTACTACATAGGGTGATGAAACATTGAACAAGGCACAAAGTTGGGGAGAAAAATAATCAGTTTCACTATAGTGAGGAAGCATAGTATCAGAGATACACACAGGGCACCATGGCTGCACTTTACACAGTCAAGTTTTCAAGTTGGGCATATGCAGGAAATGTCAAGTAATTATTGTCACAAAGGGTAAAGAGAGTATGTTGGTGGCAGAGTGACAAATGTCAAGGGTAAGGAGGAAGTAGAAGTTAATATTACATGACAAAGGGCATGGGACTTTAAAAAGCTAACATTTATTGAATAAACTGTATTAATGCCTTTACATCTATTTGGTTCAGCAAATTCTCACAATTTTGCAAAGTCTTTGGCATTACGATTTCCATTTTACAGATGGAATACTAAGGTTTAGCATAGTGATGTTCCACGCACAGCATCTCTCAGCTGAGAGATAACATATATGTAAAGCTAAATCAAATCAGCCTGAGGAAGTTAGGAAATTATTTTTTGTAAGTTATCTTGATGAACCTGAACATCCCTAGAAATGTTTGACAAATTAATTTTTTAAATAACTAACAAATAAAATATCTGCTTTTCAGAAAGAAAGAGTGACTGGAGACGTTGGCGCACATGGAAAATATATTTGTTGTTATGTATTCCCTTGCGTATTTCAGATTTCAGATCACTTTGTATATTATCTCTTCAAGTGAATAGATAATTAAAATAAATATAAGAAAATATAAGATTCAGGTCATCTTGACCCATCATTGATATTTAAGCTCATACTTAGGTAGTACAGCTAGCATTACTGCCTCTAACAAGTAAATACAAAACAAACAGACCTTAGAATGTGATACCCGAATGAAAAAATATCTCACAGACTAAATAAAAGAAAGAAGTTATATTCCCAAAGCTGTTACTAAATAGTTGTCTCTGTTTTGGCTGAGGCCCCAGGAAAATAGGTGTCAACTACTCCTGTATTTTAGACCACCCATGAAGGACGGCCAAGGAATAAACTGAAAACCAGCATGGGGTATCTCAACAATGTTAGCTTCTCAACACTTGAAGGTGTAAAAGAGCTGCAGTGAAACTGGCCAAGGAGTTGGAGAAAAGAGAGAATTCTTGAGGGAGAGTGTCAGTGCATTCCCCATCCCTACTTCCTCCTTCTCAGCGATGTAAAGCTTGCTTGTTTCTCACCTTAAGTTTAGTGCAAAGGGCTTCAAAGAACACATTTGGAGAGCTTGATAGGCTTCCTGAAGTTTTAGAGACATAGTGGCCCAGTTTCTAACTCATGTCTAAGAAATCTAACAGATGAAAACCAGAGCTGAGAAGGTAGTTGAACCCACTTGGGAGAGGATGGAATAATGATCAAGAAGTCTAATAATGGGTGGATGTATCATGGAGACCAGATGTGGGCCAGAGAGAGAGACAGTGACAAGACTTGGCCTTGGACTGTGATGGAGTCTGCCCATGAGGCACAAATCAGTCAAAGAAATTTCAGCAAGAATATCCTCAAGATGTACAGGCTTGTGCCCAAAGTGCAAAGGAGTAGTTGTAATTGGCCAGTTGAGGAGTGCTTCACTTAGTTCAAGAACTATGGGTGAATGCACCTACAAGGGAAAGAGCCAGCTTTAATTACTTGTCCAAAGCAAGATATCTGCTCATAGGGGAACCCAACACGTAAGACTTATCCTGCTTTCTTACCTCTCTTTACTGCTCCTTAACTTCACACTTTGGTCAAGCTGGTGGAGGAGAGACAGAAGACAAAAAGCTGAGGGGCACCTTGGTGGCTCAGTCAGTTAAGCACTGCCTTCAGCTCAAATCATGATCTCAGGATCCTGGGATGGAGCCTCAAGTTGAGCTCCCTACCCAGCAGGGAGTCTGCTTCTCCCTCTGCCACTTTCCCTCCCATGCTCACGAGCACAAGCTCTCTCTCTCTCTCCCCCCCCTCAAATAAATAAATAAAATCTTAAAAAAAAAAAAAGACAAAAGCTGGGGAAAACAGGGAAGAGGCCTCTCTTTCCTATTTCAGGCTTATCCATGCATCTGATCTAAGTTGAGAAACTTTTACTTTGAATAAAGTTTGTTATATTGATAATTACTGAACTGACACAGTATCGACCTTTAATTATGACCTTTAATTATGTAGGCCCCATGAAAAGTCATGGGGCCTACAGTTTATTCTCAGCGTTGGGTGATACTACTCCAGTACCAGCTTGAATGGGAAGAAGGGAAAGAGATTAAAGTTGGTTTTCTATTGGCACCCTATGAATTCCACATGCTTAATACCAAAGTTATAACAGTTGTGATAAAACAAACAGACAAACAAAAATTAGCCCAAAGAGGGACTAAATCTGCCTATGGCATTGACACTTTCAGAACCATATGTTAGTGTGTTAGGAAAGGCACAACCTCAATTTCCACATCTGTAGAGTATGGTATGTAGATTTAGAGGATTGGCCCTGAGATGCAGTCATGAAGTGAGCCCTGATACACAGATTTTAGATGACCCTGACAGAACAACATTCTCAACCACCATTCTTGTCATCTTTACCTCTTATGTCTCTCTAGTTCCTTTACTTATCACGGCCTGTGAAAGAAACACCAATAATTGGAAATATACTACATTTAGGAATACAATATGTGTTTTCTGAGGATTCTGAAAATAAAATATGTTAAATATGAGAAGAATAACCATTAATGACTGGGTCAGAAAAGATGACTGATTATATGAAGCTCTCCATGACAAAGACTGTATCCAATAATTTTCGCTTATTATGAAAAGAAATGCTTTCTGTATCTACAGACCATATTTACCAAATATAAGGATATTTTTAAAGAGCTTTTTAAAATGTCTAAAGTGTTTGTGCTTCCTTACTCCAAGTCTCATATATTGTAAAAAATGTTTTTAATGTTAGATTCTTTCAAGGTTCAGCAGGTGGTAAGCACAATGTAGCTTCTAATGTCCACTCCTTTCCTGAGATTTTACATTTTTAAAAAATGATTTTATTTATTTATTCATGAGAGACACAGAGAGAGAGAGAGAGAGAGAGAGGCAGAGACATAGGCAGAGGGAGAAGCAGGCTCCATGCAGGGAGCCCAATGTGGACTCGATCCTGGGTCTCCAGGATCATGCCCTGGGCTGAAGGCAGCGCTAAGCCACTGAGCCACCGGGGCTGCTGGTAAGCACAATTGTAAAACAGAAATAAACACAAGTGAAGGCTGAAATTTAATTAAATATTTATTAAGCTCATAATATGTCAAAAGCCTAATATGAACTAATAATTTATACATAAAAATAAAATGTTATTGTTTTAAATTATAAAAGTAACAGTTTGTTCATGGCAAAATATTGCAACAGTAGTAGAGATACAGAAAAAGGACAAAATCCCTCTTCCATACCCCTTACCACTTCCTACTACTCTAGAAGAAATTCTTATTAACAAATCTCTATTTTTTCTGTGTTCTTCACGAAGTCTATATTTCATGAAGTGTTTTGTTTCTATCCCTGATGTCATAGATAAAACGTATCATTTCTGATGAAGAACAAGCATAAGAATTATAGCTTTATTTTCACTTGTAACAGAGAAAATTTAGGAAAAGATGACTTTAAAATACACCACAGGTATTTAGGTTACATATAAAGAAAAACGTACCATCCTGCCATTGCTTTAAAGTTGTCAAAGCCCCAGAATAAAACACCAAAAGTATCTGCAGAATCTCCTTTGACCTACATCTGCTTTTTAAATTTTAAGTCAGTATCACATGGAGAATACATCTAGAATGTTGAACTAACGGGACTCCAAAATAGCTTCTTCTGGCTTTAAAAATAACCATAATCATACTATTCCTGAAGTAGCTGGGAATGTGAGCACAGAATATTCTCTCTTATAACTAAAATGCTAATGAGATCCATGAAAAATTGCTCTTGAATCTATTTGGATTCCCAGGTAGATTTTCTTGTTAAAAGATACTTAGAACCTCTCTGAATAAACAGTTAAGAGCTTTCTGAATTTACCATATAGGAAGCAAATAAAGATGCTTACACTTATAAGAAATCAGACAGTACTCATTAGGTTTGTTTAATTACTCTAAGGAATGATTTATCGCATTACCCCTAAAACTGTTCTAAATGAGATAGAATCCACTCGTTTTCTGCTGAATTATGTAGCATTACCAACAATTTAACAGACACATGAAAATGTGTGGGGGAAACACTGAGAAACAGAAGTTTTATTGAGTTAAATATTAAGATAAGTGACAGTGAATTTTAAAATATTCAATTTACTTCCAGAGGAACATTTTTCCATATGTGGCATTTGGCTGCTGACTTCAACACTGGAATGAGACAGAAATCAGGGAACCTAATTAAAGAGCTTAGAGAACATCTGGAAACTCAGTAAATATTACTTAGATACTAAAGATTCTTTGGACTTTTGATTACATATGACATTACTGTCATAAGAGAAGTTAATCTTCTTCCAATTTTCAGCCAAAAAGGAGGACAACTGACATTTACTTATCTCTTTACTAGATATACCTTCTCTTCCATTTCTTATATCTGAATCCCCAGCACCCAAGTCCATGCTCTATGAATAATTATGGAATGAATAAGTGAATGAATGACTTAATGAAAAGTAACATTAAGGAATCCAACTTACAAATTCATAAATTCTTGTGACCATTTTTACATACATGAAATTGGTATTCTTACCCTATTCTTGCAGAAGACATGATATAACCCCCTTCTAACATGTATTTCTAGCATGAAGTGTTATTTTCTTAATATATCCATGATTTGCAACTATAAGTTTTTAAAAATATTTTAAAAGATTTATTTATTTACGGGGGTAGGGGCAGAAGGAGAGGGAGAGAGAATCCCAAGCAGACTCCAATCTGAGCACAGAGCCCCACAACCTTCCTTCCCACAACCCTGAGATCACAAACCAGGCTAAAATTGACAATCCAACACTTAACTGACTGCACCACCCAGGTGCCCTGCAACTATGATTTTTTTGAACTAAGACAATACCTCAAAACTTTTAAAACACATGCTAGTGTCTTCTAATAGAATTTTTGGTGATGTATACTTTCTCCAAATGAACCATTATGTATTTATTAATAAAAAATACAAGAAAAAAAATTCCAGGATTTTACCACCTAGAAATAATAATGGGAAGATCTACTTGCGGAGTATATACATAATGAGACCAAACTATGGAAAAAAAATTTTTTTACCTTGCTCTTGTGCTCAATGTTATTATACATTTTATCATGTTATTAAAATTTCTCATAAATGTAATGAAATAATCTAGAATGTAGTCTTTTAGTAATTAATTTAACCATTATGTTTCTTTGTATATGTTAATATTTTCAACTCCTTTAAAAAATCCTTTTATTACACTTATATAATAGGTATTACAGAAAACTATGAAATAAAAATAAAAATCAGAAAATATGAAGATGGATTTCTAACACCCAGAGGTTACCACTATTAACTTATTAACTATTGAGTATTAAGATGTTAATATATCACGTTGAATCTTTTACGTATACACATATCCACATGTATGTATCTTTGCATACATATGTGTACTAAAATGAGATAATATATTCATATTATTGTATAGCTATATTATTTTTCCTGGTTAAATAATCTCTACCTTTCTATTTTAAAATAATTTCATCTCATCTAAAAGCCATATCATATTCATACATTATTCCCCCAAATTATCCATTAGATTTGGTTTGTTGAAATTAGGTAAGGACCCATTTTTATTATTCAGATTTGAGGAAGACTTCCCTATTTTTTGCTATTAGTAACAGTGCTGAAATGGAGACTTTTTGCATAAGGCTTTTCTATAATTAGAATTGTTTCCTTAGGAGAGGTTCCCAGAAATGGAATTAATGAATCAAATGCCATGAACTTGTAAATCTCTTGATACCTACTGCCAAATGACTTTCCAAAAGCATTGTACTAAATTACATTTGCAACAGCAGGGCATGAGAATTTTCTTAAAATGAGCATAGTTAAACAGTAAAGGAGTCTTTTCAATGGAAATTTAACTTGATGTCAAGAAAAAATGAAACTACACAACTGATGTTTACATTATTTACCTGTTAAGTTCAAGTCAGCTTATTAAATATGTACTACACATATAGAATTTAACTAGATAGGAAAGGTGCACAGCATAGTTTCTTTCACAATAAGAATACAATCTATTAAACAGCTATAATCCATAACATGATGCCAACACAATTCTGGAAGACAATGACAAAGATATACTCCAAATCTTGTGTGAGCAAACACAGGAATCACCCAACTTAGTCTGAGATAAGAGAAAGTTCATGAAGTCTCTTTGTAAGTTGTAGCAATGTAGCTTATCTTGATTAAGTAGGAGGTAGCCAGGGCAATTAAAAAGTGGGGACAGGGGGCCTGAGTGGTTCAATCAGCTAAGTGTCAGACTCTTGATCTTGGTTCAGGTCTTGATCTCAGAGTCATGAATTCAAGCCCCGCATTAGGCTCCATGCTGCGCATGGAGCCTACTTAAAAATAATAAAAATAGGTAATAAAATAATAATAAGCAGGGACAAAAAAAAAAAGAGAGGACAGTCCTAGCAAAAAGATCAGCATGAATTTTCAGAGTAAAATCTAACCTGGTATAAATAGGGGCAACTGGCCAGCTTTTTTTCCTGTCTTCCCTCAACTTTTATGGTAAGTATCATTCCTTCAACAGAGTTTCAACAACAGAGTTATATAATCACTTCCTATCCATGGAGAACATACTTTAGCCCCTCCAACTGTTCCTAGGAGGAAGGGGTATAGTTATAGGGGACATTTGATAAGTATATGAATGTATTTTTCACTGTTACAATAATTATTAATACTATTGACATTCACTAGTGAAGGGACAAGGAAGTTTAACATTCCCACACAATGAAGAATTGTTCCACCAAAAATGCCAATAGTGCCCTTAAATACTGAGCCAGATTTTAAGTTCCTTTGGGACAAAGATCGTATTCTACACCTTACCCTCATCACACCTAGAACACCTAGATACGTCATAAACATACAGTGAATATCTCTTAATAGGTTAAAATGAAAATTAGTATATTTCAGAAATAAGTAAAGTGTTCGAAGAGATACACCGTCTTACTTACTACTTATGTGCACCACCATGAAGGTCATTACCTCACCAAAGAGGAGGATGTAAGCTGCCCCTCTGTGAATATAAATCAATGGTAGCCACCTATCTGTTTACATTAGCAGCGAAAGCAAATCAGCTTTAATTTTCTCAGTCACTTGCCACAGGGAGAAAAATTTCCTAGAGACATTCAAGATATGTGAAAACTTATTTTTAAATCATTGCGGCTCTAATCCCCTACCAATGGTCACCTGGAATGAAAGCATAATCTTCTGAAGCTTAAAATTTAACACAAGTGCTAAATAAAATGAGATACAGGTACAGTTTGTTCTTAATTGTTTCATTGGACTTTTTGAAGTCTATAGCATGTATTACCCTTAAAAGTTTCTTTTTAAAACAAAATTGCCATGATTTATTTTTTACTGAATCTTTACACACCATTAAAACAGAGTCAGTTAGCCTTTAAGACAACCATACTGCTCTTGGGGAGAAAACACCCTAAAAACATAAGGTTCTTAAGATTTTTATTTTACAATAAAACAGGCCACAGGCAAATAAACACAGTTCTGAGTTAAAAGTGGCAGGAGCATTAGGTTTCAGAATTATCGTAAAACAGGAAGGTTGTGAGGGTGTAACATAGGATGAAAGCAGCCTCAGCCCCGGAGCCTTCCTGCTGACTTGGGCCAGGCCAAAATACACAGTGGTTTACATACAACACAAATACACACAAAGGTGCACACACACAATACTCAAAGGAGTATTGGGGGTAACTATTATCTTTCCCAAAGTCCAATTTAAAAGTAGAAGATAATAAAAGGTTCAAAGAGTTAATTCAACTACTTCTGAAAATAAAATGTTGCCAGGACATTTGGATTACCAACGGTTTTCCAGCTTGTGCATATTAGCAGTTTCTATTAAGATAATGCCATCTGGGAGAATAATCTCTCCTTGATAATTCTACAGACACACATACATACACTGAAATGCCTGGAAAAGGTTATACCTCCAGTTTGAATGTTCAATTTCTCTCTGAACAATTGCTTTGAGACCACACTTCAGAGAAAAACTAAGTATCTGTGTGGGTAAATATGGCTCAAAATATATGTTGTGGCAAAGAAAATATACATTGTGGTAAAGAGAGCTGTACCTACGATTATAGCCACATTCCAATAAAAGGAGTTGGAGAATATGCCAAGTGGAGGTAGCAGTTAAATTGCTCACCAGAAAAATAAAGAAAGCCAGGTCATTATTTTTCCTTCCCTGAAATAAAGAAGCAGCTTCTGCTTAGTTTGGAACAGTCAGTGTAAAAAGGGAGGCTTGTGTTTGTTCAGCTCTGTTCTCAGCAGTCCGGGTCATTAGGTTTGTTGTCTTTTGTTTTTTTGCTTTTTGTTTCAAATTTTTTAACATTGTTACAATAATTTGTGGGTACTATAAAGCTAACTTATGAGGTGACAACCAGTGCT
The DNA here is from genome assembly GCF_003254725.2 of Canis lupus dingo. Lineage (NCBI taxonomy): Eukaryota > Metazoa > Chordata > Mammalia > Carnivora > Canidae > Canis > Canis lupus. The sequence goes on along the minus strand of NC_064256.1, from coordinate 32,689,741 downwards.
GTTAGAAGGTAAGCAAAAGGCAACACAAATGCATGCAAATTAATTTCAAAATGCTGTGTAGGCTCAAAAACAAAAAAAAAATAAATACTAGAAAATCTAGCCCTTTTCCTAGACAGCCAAATTGCATTACTGATATTTTTCACCTATAATCCTTCCAGTGCTTGGTATATGAATATTTGACACTCAAAACATATGGACAAATTCCATAAGAAGGGCGAAACTTCCATATATTAGTCACCACTTGAAATAAAGTCCTGTGTAATATTAATCAGTTATTACAGGGAATTATTTGAAAATTCTAAGTCAGATGCTTAATCTTTTAACATGCATAGGTGCAAGAGAAAATGAAGCAAAAACATAGTTTTATTTATAAAAGATGCTAATAATAACAAACATCATAATAAAGATAAGGTTAATTTTTTTTTCCTCAAATAAATACATATAAAACATGTTTCACTTCAGCGTCCTATAACAAGTGTAATGGGCAATTTATTAAGACATCACCCCATCATTTACTGTAAATAACAGGTCAAATAAAGAATCACCATAGAAAAACTATTAACACCAAACCTAACTCTTAAAGCAACTAAAGCAATGTTGTTTCTCTGTTTCAAACTTAACAAAAAATTAAGAGTTGGAATGCCAAACTTTCAACAAAAATATGGTCCTGTTTTGCAGTATAAAAATAGAATTTAAAAAGCTAGGGGTGCAGCAAGATTGAATCCCATCACACCCTGATGCACTGATGGTAACAGATATTTTTAGTAATTGGATCTCTTTTGATACACGTTCTTCACTTGGCTTTGAGTGCGTTACACTCTCAGGTTTCCTCCTAACGGACTTCCTGCTTTTTCTTGGTCCTCTTTACTAATTCCTTTTTTTCCTTGCTGACCTCTTAATTTTGGAGTTTCCCAGAGCTTACTACCTGGTCCTTTTCTCTATCTAGAGTGATTCCTTTAGTGAACTCACTTAATCTCATCATAAATATCACTATGTTTTGGCAAGTTTAAAATATATACATCCATTCTGGATCTCCTGAACTCTAAACTCATATACCCACCTGCCAACAAGCAATCTCTATTTGTATGTCTAAATGATATCTGAAAGTTACTATGTTTAAAAATGAACTGATTTCTCCCTCAAACCTACTCCATCTATAGTCTTCATATTGGTTGGTGGCAACCCTATCCTTCCAGTTGCTGAGGCCTAAAACTTTGGAGTCATCTTTTCCTTCTTCCATTCTCTCATTCTACATCAAATTCATTAGAAAATCCTATTGGCTCTATCTTCAACAAAAAAGAATAAAACATATGTATATATATTTTTTTGATCAACACTATGCCCACTTCTGTAACTCCACTGTGAACAAAATAGTGTGAGCCAATATCTGTATCAAAAGGATTACCAGGGTCCTAAACTAACTGAGATCCTATGATCCTCTGCTGAAAACCCTACAATGGCTGGCCATTTTGTTCAAAATAAAAACAGTGACTCTCACAAGACCTATGTGATCAGACCTTTCTTTTCCTCTCTAACCCCACCTCCAACCTCTAATCTTACTGACTCTCTTTAGCCACAATGGCCTCCCTGCTATTCCTTAAACATTCCAGGCATTTCCCATCTTAGTAACCAGAAAACTCTTTTCTCTGATCATCTTATGGCTAAATCCTTTACTTTCTCACACAATTTCTTACACCTTATTTTGTTTGAAAATTATAATTTCCCTCCATTGCCCATCGCATAACTCCCATCTCTTAGCTTTTTCTCTGCAACACTTATAAAATTTATGTACGTATTAAATCTATTATATTTCTGACAACATTTCTTATGCTATAGTTTAGCATATATATAATTTTATACTTCAGGAGAGCAGCGACTTTTGTCTGCTCTGTTCATTGGTACATGCCAAGCCCACCCTGAATAGTAGTACCTGGTACATACCAGTATTTATCGAATGGAATGAATGGACTAGAATGGATTGGGAAATCATAGAATAGAATGGTGTGGAATGGAATGGAATGGAATGGAATGGAATGGAATGGAATGGAATGGAATGGAATGGAATAGAATGTATTGGATTGGATTAAAAAGAACAAATAGGTTGGTAAGGCAATTGGCTATTCTGTTTTGCTCTGTACTCCACTTAACATCACTGACTTTGCTTTTATTTCTAAACTGTAAAATAAAACCAAGCAAAAAAACAAACCAAAAGGCCCAGTTGAACACCAAAAGAGCAACGAGATGGCTATGACATCAACTAGACTTTTCAAAGGGGCCATATACCCAAGTTACAATCACAATAAAACTGATTCACAGTAAAACACACACACACACACACCACACACACACACACACACACACACACATATTATAGCCTTTCTAAAAGCTAAGGTACTAGCCAGAAGGCCAGGACCAGTGAGGGCATATTCCTAAATTACAAAAGTAAAAACTCTCAAAACCATACACAAAGACAAACGATTTGGGCCAGAATAAATGAAATACCCACACTCATTTACTTCAAAGTAACCTTTTCCCAATAAGTAATAGTGTTATACAAAGTATGGCTTTAAAAAAGACAAACAATTTATTTTGAAATAATTTTGGAATCACAGAGAACTACAAAAATTGAACAGAGAGGACTCCTATTTACCCTTCACCCAGAGGTTACACCTTCCATAATTATAGTATAATATCAAAATCAGGAAATTAACATTGATACAATTTTACATAAATGGAATCATATAGAATGTGTGTTACTTCTTGGGACTGGCTTCTTTCACTCAGCATAATGTCCCTGAGATCCATCCAAGTTGCTGCTTATTTCAGTAGTCCTTTCCTTTTTATTGCTGTGTAGTATTCCATAGTACAGACATAACACACAGTTTGTTGAAATGTTAACCTGTTGAGGGACATTATAGATGTTTACTGTTTAGGCAGACCTATTACAAATAAAGCTGCAATTAATAATGTTGCATAGTATTTTTGTGTGTGTGAACATAAGTTTTAGTTTCTCTAGGATAAATTCCCAGGAGTGCAATTGCTTGGTCATACAAGAAGTATATTTTTATATGTGTGGCAAAAAGCCAAACTGTTTTTCAGAGTGGCAGCATCATTTTACATTCCCATTAGCGATTTATGAATGACCCAATTTCTCTTGCATCCTTGCCAACATTTGGTATTGTCATTATTTTTAATTTTAGCTGCTCTAATAGGAATATATTGGTATTTCATTGTGGTTTTAGTTTCATTTCCCTAATGGCTAATGATATTTAATATCTTTTCATGTTTGCTATTTGTGTATCTTCCTTACTGAAATGCTTCTTCAGGTCTTTTGCCAATTTTCTAATTGGACTACTTGTTTTTTTTTTACTGTTGAGTTTGGGAGTTACTTATATGTTTCTAGCTATGAATACTTTGGTCACATATGTAGTGGCAAGAGTCTTGCTTTTTTATATAGTCAGGATTTTACCCATAGACTCTTAATATATACACTTATTAAAGCATAAACCCAAGAGCTTACTACACAACAGATAAAACTATACTTAAATGACTGATAAAAATTCCTCTGTTTTGTTGTTTTCACCTTTACTTTGCCAATTTCCATTAATGTTATCTCTTTAACCTTTCTCTGCTTCCTTGAAAAAAATTAAATATGGAGATAATTTTTAAATAAAAATGTGTTAATATACATGCTACATTTGTTCACGTACACTTATTCTGTGGATGTATGTACTGTGTATTAGGATAAATCCATAACATGTACACATGCACATACATGCACACACGTGCACGCATACATGCACGCTATTCTCAGCTTTTATATCCATGGAACAAAAACCTGAAGGTCAAATCTTGTCCTTTTGTCACTTGTTAGAATACAGACCAATGGGTTTCCTGTTAATGTATTTCTTTCATTTTTTTTTTAAGGATGTTATTTATTTATTCATGATAGACATAGAGAGAGAGAGAGAGGCAGAGACACAGGCAGAGAGAGAAGCAGGCTCCATGCTGGGAGCCCAACACGGGACTCAATCCCAGGACCCAAGGATCGCACCCTGGGCCAAAGGCAGGCGCTAAACCACTGAGCCACTCAGGGATCCCCTGTTAATGTATTTCTAAGGTTCAACAATAGCTTCTATTTCACAGAAAACCAAACTTACTCTCTTACTGTATGTGACAAATATCTCACATTCTTTTTGATAATGTAAGAGTTTTTTAAACATGAATCCTTTGTTACAAAATTAAAACCTGTCTATTTCAGCAAGTGAAACCCGTGTTTATGTGTGAGATTCCAGCTCTTGTGTTTTTCCTAAGTTTCTTTGAAATGTTAGGTTAGGTCTTCTGATCTTTCAATCTCATTACTCATCTTCGGCATTTACAGAGAGATCATCATCATCACTGTGTTATTAGTTAGTGTCCAATCAGGGGAACAGAACACATGCAAGCTACCCCAATAGAATAAAATTAATATAACAGATTTCACTGGAGAAGCATTGGAAGAGATGAAACAGAAAACAGAAAGGTAAGGTGACTCAGAGATTTAATAAGTGCAACTATTTCAGAGACAGGAGAGACTTAGAGAAGAAAGAGTACACTAGAGACGAGAAGCTGGCAAGAGGCCCAAAGGCCATCAATGTGCCACCCTTACGGACAACAAAACTGGAGCCACAAAATTGGCTCTGGGATGACGAAGAAAGTGTAGCCATGTGGACTGAATTGGAGCCATTATATACCCCGGGACCATGAAGGGAAGGGCTTCCTGAAGAAAGAGGGCACAGAGTGGGGCAAGGGGTGGGAGGTGTAACAGAGCTCTGTTATCTACCTTTCAACCTAGACTCAATACTTCCCTTTGGCTAAACCAAGAAGGAAACAGTTGCCAAAGGATCATGGAAAATGATGTTTGCCAGCATCGGCCCCATGCCAAACGGAGCCTAGGAGGACAAGAGAAGAGTGTGACCAGTGGAATTGTGATCAGGATTAATATATGGTAAACAGAGCTAAGGAAGTTACGTAAGTCAGATTTCAGAGTCAGGCTGCACTTTAGCAACTCTATAAGAAGACTTGATAGAAGTTAGTACTACTATATTTATTAAATCTTATTGATTACTTTGGAGTATAATTATCCGTGGGGTCTATGATCTCCAATTCTCCCAGGCTAGCTATGACAACTGAGCAAGATTAAGGAGCATACAAATGGGCAGAAGTTTCACTGTGAACACTCTCTAGTGGGAAAAACTGCTCTGTGCCCCTGGTGACATAGTGAATTTTCCAACTCTGCTCCCTTGAGGCCCTGTCTATGAATGTGTTTACATATTCTATGAATGCACTACTGCCTCACAGGGAAAATACCATCATACGACACAAAATACCAACAAAACTAAAATCTTGTTTATTTTAACACGGTAAGAGTTTCTATTGGGTTCATCCTAAGTTGTTTAAGTCAAACAAAAAATGGGAAAAGGGAAAAGGAAGATACCAGGACGGGTCAGGTTGAAAGAGGAAAGTCTACGGTTTACTCGATATCTCCTTCGGGCTCTGGTACAATGCTGGCTGCTTGCCTTTAGGTAAACTTCCTAATACTTAAAACAACTTTGAGAGGTAAGCATTTTTATTCCAGGTTCACAAATGACAAAATTAAGACTCGAAAAGGCTGAACACCCTGCTCAAAATGTCTCTCACTGAGGGTGGGATGCAGAAGGCTATTTACATTCCTTTCAAAAAGCCAACTACTTTCTACTACACCAAGGATGTTTCTGTGAGTTTATACTCTTAAATCATATTTTACTCTGAAAAGATTATTTTTTACTTGAAACAAAATAAAATTCCTAAATCTAATGAGAACTTCTCTTTCTAGCATCTATGTAATCACTAGGCAAGGGCATGTAGTGCTTGGCAAAAGGGACAGGAAGAAAAGCATCCAAAAATTTAGGAGTTATTCAAATTATTCCCTCTTACATATTCCTACAGAGTAAGATCACAGTTGTGTCAATATGCATAATGTAAGTGAGAATAGAAATTTGTAGTGGTAAAAAATAATTCAATGTAATCTGAGGAACTAAACTTACAGGCACTAAAATCAAGAAATTGTAATCTAGAGACTCATAGGCCAAAGAATTATAAAGGCAAGTTTTTTTTTTCCCCCTTCCATGATTCTGACCACATATAAATAAAGGGATATTTAGGGGATCTCTTGGTGTACAGTGAACTAGTAGGTAGAATTTCACTAATTACCAGTGAACTAGTAGGTAGAATTTCACTAATTACCACATCATTACCTTGACATTATACTTCATACATACCCTTTATTCATTTATCCCATGCTCACCATTTTATATTTATTAAATTTCCTGTAATCTCCACATGTATGTTCACTTGGCACCTCACACGTGGGCCATGGATGTGCTAGGTGCTGGGGATATGAAGTACTAATACGTAGTACCTATTCTCAAGGAACTTTAAAATCCAGCACACCAGTTTCCAACTTTCTCCTTAATGGCGCCCTTAGCATCTCAGTAATTTTTTTTACTAATCCCTTAAGCCACAAGAAATACCTATTTATTGAGTTTACTGACTTGTCAGGTCTAAACAATCTAGTAACTATTTATGTCCTAACAACTTAACACCTTTTGGGCACCATACAACTTTTCAAACCTTGGAATCAGATTAGAAACCACCACTTCATTTTCCTATTCCAGAATGATTTTTATAAAGTATTTGATTTGTATCACAGCAGTTTCCAAACTGCAAGTCTGCCAAGATACAATGTTATTAAAAGGACTGATGAACACCGGGTGATGTATATGGAAGTGTTGAATCACTATATTGTACACCTGAAACTAATATAATACTATGTGTTAACCAGAATTAAAATTGAAACTTAAAAAAATAATACATAAATAAAAGGAATGGAAAGATCTAATGTTCAAACTTTGAGCTTCCTTGAGCTAATACTCCATGTGGTGTGTGAGAGATGTCTTTGCGTGTCCATTCAAAATTTGAAATGTCCCATAGCCCTCTTGTGGGTCTTTCCTGAGGTACCTAACCAAACAGTTTGGAAACTAAGTCTGTTACAGAATTTCTCAGTTTAGGCACTTTTGGCATTGCTGGCTGAATGTTTTTTGTTAGAAGGGGCTGCTCTGTGCATTGCAGGATATTTAGCAGCACCTATGGCCTCTACCCAGTAGAGATCCCAATAGCACATGGTCCTTTCAGTTCTAACAATCAAAAATGTCTTCAGACATTGCCAAATGTCCTTCAGAGTACAAAGTTGCCTCCTTTTGAGATTCGAGGGTTTAATGGAAAGCATAGGTAAGTAAATAACACTTGCACGGGATAGTATAACCTCTATGACAAAGGTAGTCATTTGGCAATGACCTTCATAGTGCCAATCAAGTGGTAAATTCTTAGTGCATTTGACTCATAAGACTACTCTCACATTCTTTAAACACTATCTTTCTCTCTCTGTGCTTCTAATATTGCAAAATTACATTTTCCTCTCATCTCACTAACCTTCGCTTCACAATGCTTTGGTGAGACCCTCTTTCTGCCCTCTCAGTGGTGGAGTGGCCCAGAAGTGAGACCTCAGACCTTGTTTCTTCAGTCTCCACTCACAGCCATGTCAGTGGACATGTCAGTACCATCATTTTTAGTACTCTACGCTGTTGCTGATGCCCAAATTCCTACCTCTGTCCACCCATATCCTAAACACTCCTGTCCAACTATTCCCTCAACATGCCCAAGTTGATGTCCAGTTGGTATTTAACACCTAACATGGCCAAAACCCAATACCAAGTTTCCATTCCTAAACACACTCTTCACCTAGCATTCACCATATAAGTAAATACCACAAACATGCACCCAACTATTCAGACCCAACAGCTCAAGCATCACTCTTAAGGCTTCTGTTCTTCTTCACCCTAGACCAAATCTAATGAATCTTGTCAACGTTAGCTTCAAAATATCTTTCTAATATGATCATTTCCATCCACCTCTACTGCTGTCACCTGGATCCAAGCCATCATCAGCCCTTTACTCATCCCTGTGACTGCCTCTAATGGATTATCCTGCTTCCACCAGTACTTCTAATGATCCATTATCCATAGAGCAGTAAGGATAGTTTTAAAGCATAAATATGATCATGTTACCACCATGTTTGAAACCACAATTGGAGTGAAATCCAAAGATCTTACTATGGCCCTCAGGATGCTCTAGATCTGACGTCTGGATGCCCATCTGGTCTCATTTCTCACTGATCCAGTCTCATAAACCCATTTTTTTGTTCCTAGAATGTACTGAGCAAGCCCAGAGATTTTACATGTGTTATTCCTATGCCCAGAATGCTTTTCCTTCAGATATTTCTGTTGCTTGTGAATGAAAGCAGAATATGCTATCCCCAAATATGTCTCCATGATATAAAAATTATTTTGAGCTGAAGGCAATTAAGGAGCAACAAATGAAGGAAAAACTCTCTCAACTCTCCCCTTTTTTTGCAAAAAGGCAGAATATAAATTGTCCTTTTAGTGGCAACAGATTCCTATCCCAGAGACAGCACAAGAAGAAATCTGCAAACAAACCTTTCTCCATTAGTTTTCTCCCATATATTTACTTTCCCACAGTTTGCCACCCATGGGAGCTTAAAACTACTACCCTTAGTCCTATCATTTTTCTAAAACTTTATTGTGCTTTATTGAATCATCTTCCTTAGTTATTGCTGAACATAAGTGGGAGTTCTAAGTCATCAGTTTGAGTTTCTCTTCATTAAAGGTTTCTCCCTCATGTTGTACTCTGTATGAATTAATAACTTTTTCTCCTGCTACCTGTCTTTTTGAATCCCAATGAAAACTGAAGATGGGAAGAAGTAAAATTTTGCCTTCCCTACACTTAGGGACTCGCTTCTTCCAAGTCCTGCTCAAAATAATCTCTTAAGATAAATTTATTTTTCATGGTTTACTTGTTTAAATTTCATCTTCTCCATTGTAGTATAGATCCCCTGAAAGCAAGAAATTTTGATATTTTTTCCTCACCTAGATTATAGTCACTACTTAAAGTAGTAGCCAGCATTTAGTAGTGGCTCAATGTATATTTGTTGAATACATGAATAGCAGGATAGTAAAGGCATGGATGAACAGACCTGCATGCTATGCTACAGGAATACAGAGGCACAAAACATTCGAGTCTGAACGAGTTGGTGGTTAGGAAAAGCTTCCTAGAGCAAGTGGTGACTTAGCTTCATCTTTAGAAGGTAAGAAAAGCTAAAGGGGAAGAAGAGCAATCCAAGTTGAGAAAATGGGTTGGTGGATCAATGCTCAGAGGGTGATGCAGCAAGGTTTGTTCAGGAAACTGAGCAGGTGAGCAGAGCTGGGGCCATGGGGCAGCAGTCCTCAGCCATTTTGTATCTCCACATAGTGCAAATTCACCATTCGTATGTCCAATAGAAAATCTTTCATGTAGTTCTCGAATGCAGATGCATACCCTTCCAATTATGGTGTATCAGAATCTCATAAAGTGTGGAGGTTGGGAAACTGTGAAGGAAACCTAGGGAGAATAAACGCTTAAATAAGTAGGCAGCATTTGCTGAAAAATAACTTTAAGAGTGTTTATGGGTGCATGCTCCTACTCCCCTAAAGTTTTTTTTTAAGATTTTATTTATTTATTCATGAGAGACACAGAGAGAGACAGAGACGTAGGCAGAGGGAGAAGCAGGCTCCCAGCAGGGAGCCAATGTGGGACTCAATCCCAGGACCCCGGGATCACACCTTGAGCCAAAGTCAGAACATGGAAGACTCCTAACTCTGGGAAACGAACTAGGGGTGATGGAAGGGGAGGAGGGCAGGGGGTGGGGGTGACTGGGTGGCGGGCACTGAGGGGGGCACTTGTTGGCAAACTGAACACCAATAAAAAATAAATTTATTATTAAAAAAAAAAAAGTCAGACGCTCAACCACTGAGCCAGCCAGGCATCCCACACCTAAACATTTTTATATTACCTTGATATGATGGGGGCATTTTGAATCAAGAATTATCACAGAGAATTATCTCAATTTTATGAATATTATTTGAAAATGTGATACCTACATATTATATAAGTACACTGAGTTCTTTTGTCATCCTTCTATATTCAATTTATAAGTTGCTTCTGATTTTTGCCATCATAAATAAAAGAGTAATCAACATGCTACTTTATTAATTTTTGAGCATATTACTCCCTTAGGATAAATTTTTAGAACAGATTTACTGTTAAAGGCTATCAATATTTTAAAGCTACGGTATGTTCTGCCAAAAGATCCTTCAGAAAGAATGTAGCTCCATGCTCTCCCAACAGTTTATTAGTGCTTTTTTTTGCCACATAGTTATCAATCTTGAGTATTTTTTTAATCTTCTCTAATACATTTAAATAGCACACCACAATGCTATTTCATATTTTCTTGATTATTAATGATGTTGGTCATTGTTCTGTGTGTTTACTATCACTCGTATATCTCTCTTCCTAAGTCCTCTGTGTACATCCTCTGGAAAGACAAATCTTAGTAGTTTCCTGTATTGTAAAAATATTGCTAGCACTTACCAGTTTTCAGATGTTACACCAAACATTCATTAACTTAAGCATACTATGAGCCAGACAGTGTTCTCAATGTTTTACATGTATTTGTTCACGTAATCCTCACATCAGTCCTATGAAGGTGGTTTTATTAGTGTATTTATTGACAGATGAAGACACTGAGGTATAGAAAAGTTAGGAGCTTGATCGAGTTACACAGCTATTAAAGGACAGAGGTAAGTAAGATGTGTTCTTAACTTTTCAGGAGGAGAATATTTGAGGGGAAAAATGCATTTAATTTTGAACATGTTGACTTTCCTAAGCCTATAGAATATGTAAGTTAGTGGTTCTCAACTGGGGATGATATTACTCCACAGGAGACTTTTGACAATTTTCTGGAGAAATTTCTGATCATCACAACTGGGAAGAGATGCTCCTCATATCTAGTGGATAGAGGCCAGGATGCTGCCAAGCATCCTACAAGGCAGAGGGCAGCCCCCCACCGCAAAGAATTGGCCAGCCCAAAATGTCAATAGTGCTGAGGCTGGGAAACCTCCCTCTGCATGGCTATATTTAACACAGAGTTTGGAATTCAGAAAAGTGGCCTAGGTCAGAAATAAAGATTTGGCACAAACAGCATAGAGGCACACCGTAAAAGGATGACATTTTCATGTGAACATACGCTGTTATCTGCATCTCTGCTCACTGGCAGCTTGTATCAAATTTATTATTAAGCTTTCAGAATTAAATTGACTATAAAGCTGAATATTTAGCCACATATAATTCATTTACAGAGCACCCTGTTTTTCAGTAATTGTACAGACAAATTAGGATTCCTGTTCTTGTTCCAAAAACAATAATGCAAAACAAAATCCCATATAATTATGATGTTTGTCACCAAAATGCTTGCAAGCAAATGGGGTCATTGCTGAGTAACACAAAATGGAATATTTTAGACAAATTAGGCAATTCCAACAATAGGAAACACAAAATTAAGGGAAGAGTATATTAGAATTACAAGAACATCATAAACAAACAGACAATTAAGACACACTTTGAAACATTAGTTAATGAGCCACCTTATAAAAGGATAATTATGTCGATCGACATGGCAGGGCATACTTGATGGTTCGAAGAGTTTTTTCAGAAACTTGAGCACTACTTTTGCTATTTTGAAATCTTGGCTGGCATGCCAAGTTGCCAAGGTCACGTTCTGCTGGCAGGCAGCAAAGTAAAAGGTATCAGTCCATGCACATTAGCAAGAGGCACAGTGCCAACTGGAGGGCACAGGAAAGGCCAGTTGCTTCCAGAATTAAAAAAAAAAAAAAGAGTGCTATAACCAGTTATATTTTAAAGCAATTTTCCATAAAAATCAGTGTTCCTTGGATATCTGAAACATTTTATGCTTATTTCCAGACAGAAAAATGAGACAACCATGACTATGGATGCCATGCATTTTACTGGGGTGGATGGACTGTGTGCTCTGGAGTCAGATGCCTGGATTCAAATCATGACTCCACCACTTAAAACCAGCTGTATGATCTTAGGCATATTATTTAACTGCTTTATGATTCAGTTTCTTTATCTCTAAAATGGGAGATATAATAGTATCTATGTCCTAGGGTTCTTACAAGAATCATGTTGGTTAACACCTTGAAGTCCTTACAAGTATTTTCCATATACTAAATGCTCACTAATATTGAGTATGTTAATATAATTTTTGTCTCAGTCTGACTGGTCATCTGTAACAAAATACCACAGACTGTTGACTTAACAAACATTTATTCCTTACAGTTCTGGAGGTTGAGAAGTCTAAGATCAAGGTTCTAGTGTCTGGTGCCCTCTTGCTGGTTTGCAGATGGTTGCAGCTTTCCTATTTCATCCTCATGTGGTGGACGTGGGGAGGGAGGTGGGATGGAAGTAGAGAGAGGGAGTGCTCTCTGGCCTCTTCTTATAAGGGCACTTAATCCTTTTATGAGAATCTACCCTTATGATCTCATCTAAGTCTTATTACTCTTAAAATCATCTTGGAGGTTAGGCCTTCAACATATGAATGGGGGCACAAAAATTATGTTATGTAGTCCATAACAATTCTGAAACAAAAAAAAAAAATATATTGTGTTGGCTAAGCTCCTTTCCTAAACAGTCTTTTTTTAAATTAAGATTTTATTTATTTATTCATGAGACACACAGAGAGAGGCAGAGACATATAGGCAGAGGGAAAGGAAGGCTTCCTACAGGGAGCCCAATGCGGGACTCGATCCTGGGACCCCAGAATCACACCCTGAGCCGAAGGCAGATGCTCAACCACTGAGTCACTCAGGTGTCCCCAAATAAGTCTTAAATCACAAAGAATCTCTCTTCTAGTTCTACATATGTCCTTCGTGAAAATTCTCTATTCATCCAAGGATGCTAATGTCTACTCTGAACTTAATAACTCACTTTTTTTAATACAATAGTGACCTAATCTTGAAATATTATGTAAATATTTCATGTCGTTTGAATCCTCATATATTTATACCCTGATTCTTCACAAGAATTTTTTATAGTATGTTTTGGTCTGGCTTGAAATGAGGACTTATTTTAATATCAGAACATGTCAAGTTCTGTGTGCCTCCAAGCCTGACATTATTAGGAGTCAATGAATATTTGTTAAATCAAATGACAGAAATAATAACATTCTGTTGATTTGATGACAACAGTATTATGTGTAAGAAATAAAGCTCTAACTTTATAATTTTTTCTTGTACCTTGTATTATTCTTTCTTTCTTTCTTTCTTTCTTTCTTTCTTTCTTTCTTTCTTCTCTTTCTTTCTTTCTCTCTCTCTCTCTCTCTCTCTCTCTCTCTCTCTTTCTTTCTTTCTTTCTCTCCTTTTATTTTTTAAATTGGCATGTAGTAAAGTGGACTATTTGGTGTGCTGGTCTCTGGATTTTAACACATGTATAGATTAATATTACTACAATCACAATCAGATATGAAACAAGTCCATCACCCCCAAAACTCCCTTATGCTCCACTTACTCCAACCACTGGCAACCACTGATCTGTTCTGTCACTGTAACGTTTACTTTGAATGTTAAAAAAAAAATTTCATTTGCTGGAATTGTTTCAAATTTTCAGAAAAGTTGTCAAGACAATACATTAAGTTCTCATATAGGCTTCACTCCACTTGGCCTCATGTTAACATCGTACATAACCTTGGGACATGTGCCAAAACTAAGAAATTAATATTGATACAATACTATGAAGTAAACTACTGATTTTATTTGGATTTCATCACTTTCCCACTAGCATCTTTTTCACTGTTCCAAGACCCAATCCAGAGTGCCACATTGCATTTAGTGACTGTAGCTCATGATCTTCTGTGACATGTGGTGGTTTCCAGTCTTTCCTGGGGTCTTACAACCTTCACACTTTTTAAATATTACTGTTCAAGTATTCTGCAGAATATTCCTCAATTTGAGTTTGTCTGATGTTTTTTGCATTATTAGACTGAGGATATGAATCTTGGGGAAGAGCACAAAAAGGCAAAATGTCTTTCTTATCACACCCACATAAGTACAGTAGATCTCCATACATATCACCAACAATGTTCACTTTTATCACCTGGTTAAGGTTTCTGTCACGTTTCTCCACTGCAACATTACTGTTCCCCCCTTTCTGTACTCCATTCATTGAGTCGTTCATTGAGTCACTAATTTATAGCTGCTGGTATGACTACACTATTGCAAGCATAATTTATCGACAATCCTATCATGTGAAAGGCATTATGTGAAAGGTGCTTTGCATTTACTCCTCAGCATATACATGAGAAACCTGATTTTATAAGAGAATTGAGGCTCAGTGGAATTAAAATACTGCTTAATTAGTAAGTAGAAATAAAATCAAGTCCATGAATCTCTGATTCCCAAACGCATGCTCTTACCAGACTGCTCTTTCATCTACCCCCAAACAAATATCAGTGTAAGTGAAGCAATAAATTCCTGTCACTGTTGCTAAGTATGCAACTCACGTATTTCACTTTTCCACTTTAACATACCAACATATTTGAACTGGCGTATTTATTTCGTAAGGCTGTGGCTGGGCTGTGTGATAATTAGCAAACTGATAGACAGGACCTGTCATTAGTGGGGATACCAGACAACATAGATAAACATCACCAAGTCTGGGAAGAAGAGGCCTAAATGGAAAGTGAGATCCCATGGGGGAATGAAAGTGAATACACCAGAAAAGAAATTCAGAGAGTGAATGCCTGAGAAGTATACTGAAAATAATGGCAGAGAATTGTCAAGGGAAAAAAATACCGTAGCTCCTTCTCCCAAATGATCAAGGCTCCAAAGAGATGAGTGGTCTACAGCAAAATAACTCGATGATAACTTGCAGGGCCCAGCATAGAGCAGAGATCATTCCATTTCCAGGCTGAGACACAACAGCACCTGGGAGCTATGGAGGCCTGGAGGTGTTGCTCATCACCCGAGGCTTCAAGAAAAATGCTGGTCCACCTCTTTAGCCTGCACTTAAAACTGAAATGTTCAATCTCAGGATCTGGCATTTTCAAGAGTTGTAATGGCTGTGGGCACTTAATGGTTAAAAACTCAGATATTATCTGTATCTCCCTGGTACTTCATTATCCCCACCACCACATAATTTTTAGGTCAGATTGGATTAGACTTGTTTTCCCTCTATGTGCAAAGCCCAATGGTTTTCCTCATATTTAAGGGAATTCCCAGGGCCTCACAGTATTATGGCTACTTCTGGCTCTAACTTCCTGTCTCCACTAAATTACTGTTTTCTGCTCTGCATTTTTCACTTTTATCCATGCCCTGGCATTGATCCTATTGTTAACAACAAAAAAAAATATATCCTTTTGATCCCTATAAAATAAACCCACTCATTTGTGGCCTTTTTTGTGGTTATTTTATTTTATTGTCGAGTATGGGAGAAGAGTATGGCATAAACACTGTAAAATACGAATATGTGACACGTCTAATTTTTAAGTTCTTTGGTTTCACCCTCTCATTACTTTTCCATACCTTCTCTCCCCTGTTCCATCTCTTTTTATTCAGTTCCACTCCTCTCAGAATAACAACAAATACATTTCTTCCATTCTGCTGGCAGAGAGCGCTGGCTCTTCTACACCAGTCCAAAATCTCTACCTCTCAATTTCTTCCACTTGTCTCAGAAGATGAGACATCAGGCAGGGAAAGAATGGAGGCAAACTTTATTCAGGTTACACTCCAAATGTTAGCTTTACGGTGATTCCCATTAATTGCATTTCTGTAGGAGAGTGAAAGTATGTTTTGTACCCAGATAATCCCGGAAGGGTTAGGAGATTGTGTAGAAACACATTAGCAATAATGACAGTCTAGTAAACGAATTGCCAGGAGGAGCGGAGGAAGTGTGTACACAGACACACAGTATTTCATGCCAGGATTTATTTCATAATATGTAACTTTTTTTTTTTTTTTTTTTTTAGTTTGAAAGTTTCTACAGAGAGTAGTAACTATGTGATTAACTTCACTAATACCTTTACTAGTAAATTCTCATGAATTAATGAAAGCTTAGGTAGGCTTTTTATTGAGTACTAAGTTAATTAAGTTAATTATCTCCCATTTTCTTGGGATTCAAGCATATGTTTTAATTAGCACAATAACATCTTGGATATCAGAATTCTAATCAAATGAATCATTCAAGATGGTTTAAATTTCTGTGTAGGTAAAGGTCAAACACCAGAACTGTAATATAGGAGCTATTTTAAATGGGAAAACTTTCATAAATATATAAATAATTCTCATGTTATTTAACAGAATATACTAATATAACTGAGTGTTTTTTCTGTGATTGTGGGTCATCTTGAAAATTAAGCATATTACCTTTTGTACATATAATACTATCTTAATGAAGAACAGATCACTGTTCCCAAAATCTAAATGGTCCTTTCTTAGTTTGTATTCTCTTAAACAAAGATTTCAGTGCAAGTGGTTTATTTGAGAGATGGTTCTATGAAACACCAGCAGCACAGTAGGGAAATGAGACAGTAAAGGAAGGCGGCCAAGA
Source organism: Canis lupus dingo (assembly GCF_003254725.2). Taxonomy (NCBI): domain Eukaryota; kingdom Metazoa; phylum Chordata; class Mammalia; order Carnivora; family Canidae; genus Canis; species Canis lupus. The sequence goes on along the minus strand of NC_064256.1, from coordinate 32,673,148 downwards.
ATAAAGCAAATTACAACTATGGACAACTGGAGCTTCATCCCTCTAGGGAACTCTGGTCGCCAGGGCACAACACATTCTTTAGACTTAACCAACGGGTAAGGAAGCTGAGATATTTACACATCAACTCCTGTCAGTCGTTGGTTGCAGGATACTTCCTGGTGGCATTAATTCTCTGGCACTTTGGACCTGCGATGCACCTGTAACAGGCATCTGGTGTAGGCTTGAGCTACCAAAGAAAACTCTCAGGCAAAGAGAGACTTATGCTGGCAAAAGCCAACCATAAAAAAAGATAGAGCCTCTGGAGATATGGGTGGTGTATCTATACCTTCTGCTACAAAGCTGGTAATAGGAGTTTGAGTCCCTTTGTTTACCATTTCTACTTCTGTCTGCCTTGTGGTTGATTATTTCATAGATTGTTTCTTGCCTGCTAATAGGCTTCCTTCTTACTTTTTTCTTTTTGTTTTCTGAGCTCTGTGTATTTAAAATGTACATCTCAAAAGCTATTATAATTGGTTATGAAACACAAGTAAATGCTTTTTGGCTAGGGCTCCTACAGACTACCCCTAGAAAAACATTTGTAGACCAAAATGCAAACTTAGGTTGTTTCAAAGATGTTTCTGATATCGTGTTCTAGCATCTGTTACCAATAAAATGAGACTGCTGAAGAGCTGAGTTCTGGATGGAGGAACTATCACCAAAGAAATGAACATACGTAGATAGGAATACATAACTGAAAAAAAAAAAGGAATACATAACTGAAAGAGGTCACAAATGTCCATTGCAAAATTTAATATTATGACATCTTCACTAAAATTATGATGTGGATCAGGTCTCTGACCATACTGAAGTTTTTCAGGAGTCTATTGTAGGAGATTTCTTGGGAAGTTTCCAATATTCTGATCTTAAAATACCTCATGTTACAAACAGTAATAACAACATCAATGGTAATACTCGTAATATTAATTTGGGATGACTTACAAACTATATGACTTCTGAATAAAAATGATGGGCTGACCAAAGACATTTATCTCTCATTCCTTTGAAATATCATAATTGGTAGTAAAATGTTTAAAATTCTGTAAGCCTATGATAAAAAAAGTTAATAAAAGAGATGACAAAAGTGAACAAAAGAGTTCAATGAAATTTGATAGCAGACGAGCGAAATGAACAGTGATAAACAGCCCTGTTGAATGGTGCCCATCTGCTCATGCCAGAGAATCTCCAAGAGATTCACAACTTATGAGCACAGGCACTAAAGCACTAAGGAAGGTGCGTGATCAGGTGTAGGTTCCAAACAGAGGGGCTGGTTTAACCAAAGCATTTAAACTGCCATGTCCTTCCTCTCCCCAGTAGCCACAAGATTTCTCCTCCCCTCCAGGTCTATTTGCAACTTTTGCACATAGTGCAGCTGTTAGCACTACAAGACTAGAGAGTTATTCCCTGGATGAACTGAACTGAGAGGGGGGCCCTGGTGCTACCAGAAAACTTGAGATGGGGGCAGCCCGGGTGGCTCAGTGGTTTAGCGCCGCCTTCAGCACAGGGTGTGATCGTGGAGACCCGGGATCGAGTCCCACGTCGGGCTCCCTGCATGGAACCTGCTTCTCCCTCTGCCTGTGCCTGTGCCTCTCTCTCTCTCTGTGTGTGTGTCTCTCATGAATAAATAAATTTAAAAATCTTAAAAAAAAATCTGACATGCATTCAGAGCTGAAAGTGGCACACTGGGTGCACCTCTGCATAGCCTACTTGCCAATGTACTTGCTGAGTGAGCTCTGCCAGCCAAGTGTATTCCCATCAAGTAGAAGCCTGAAGAGTCCTCTCTGGAGACACTGCACAACTCATGAGAAGAAACTGAAAGACAATATGCAAGGACTCCCCAAAATCACGAGCACACAAAAAGTGATAAATCCAATCAAAGAGCTGCTAACTACTCAAGGCTCCCATAGAGAAAGCTGTCCAGTCCACAGTTGCCACACAAATAATGAGCTTTCACTGAGCAAATGCTCCCTCTTAAATATGAAAGCTCCCAACATTTGGGAGATCAAAACAAATGTTAAAGGGGTGGGGACAAAAAAAAAAAAGCATAAACCACGAGTAGAAAAACAGAGATTTGATTAACTATGATTAATATTCTCTATATAATAAAGTTGTCTAGTACCTGAAAATAAGAACAGTATGCTCTGATAAAGAAATGTTCTTGAGAAGTGAAGAACTTTTTGAAGCACTGGAAAAAATGAGCCTCCAAATTGAAAGATCCACAGAAATACCCGGCAAAAGACGACTAAGGCATAAAAATGTGAAATTTTAGAACAGAGATAAAGAGAAGTCTAAAGAGCTTCCAAAGGAGATGAGGAAGCCACATAGAAAGGGAAGAGAATCAGACTGAGACTAGAATTCACAGTGATTTTCAACTGGTGCTCTCTGCCCCACCATGCAAATCTATTAACAACATGGAGAGAAAAATGACATTTTCAGTCACTTTGTAAAAACTCAAAAAAATATAAGCGATCATAAAATTTTCTTCAGAAAACCAAAACAAAAGAAAAACCATAAGGATCTGAGAAAGAGGGGATCATCCAAGAAAAAAGGAAAAGATGCAGGATGAGTGCCATGTGTAGAAAGTAACCAGTTCACAGTAGAAAAGCGTTGAAAACTTAAAGAAAAGACAGAGTTGAAATACTGCAGGTTTGGACAATATTTTTCTTTTCTTTCTTTTTTTATTTATTCATAAGACACACACACACACACACACACACAGAGGGAGAGAGAGGCAGAGACATAGGCAGAGGCAGAAGCAGGTTCCTATAGGGAGCTCAATGTGGGACTCAATCCTGGGACCCTAGGATCACGACTTGAGCCAAAGGCAGACGCTCGACCACTGAGCCACCCAGGTGTCCCTGGACAATATTTTTCTATAAACACATGGCAGAGATATTTAAACACAGAAAATCAGATAAATGGGGAATAAATTTATAATTAACTCCAAGAAAAGGGCAGAATTGAACAAGAGGCATGGTTGATTCAGTCAAACATTTGACTAGTCATATAAATACTAGGTGATTTTACTTATCACTAAGATTCAGTCACTGGGGTTGGGGAGTGGAGAAGAAACGTGCATGTAAAAAAAAAAAGGAAACGTGCATGTATGTGCACATTTGTATGTCCATATGTACGTGTGCACATAGCATGGGTACACTTGTGGGTGAACATCTAAATTGATATTATGAGGAAATTCCTCATCTCCCCAAGCAAGGAAACCATACATAATGCTTAAAATTTATAAACTAAGAATTTCATGTATGAGTACATTATTTAGAACTATGAAGGTAAAAGCTAGAAGAAAGAACAATAACTGCTACAGGTGGTTGCCACTGTGGACTGGAAAAAGAAATTAGAGATATAGCAGGGGACCACTATATTGATTATAAGAATTGATACTTTTTAAACTAAATACATGCCTTATTTTTATTTCTAAAAACCTGTATAGAACTGATATATAACATTTTAATAATTTTACTCGCCAATTCATAAAAGACCTGAAATTCAAGTTAGTCTTTAAGGCCTGGTCAGCTTGCACTATGGTCAACAACAGAGCTGAGAGAGAGAAGGTAGAAAATGGGTGTTTATGACATTCCACAAAAACTGCATTATTTAATTAATACAAATTGATTTTCAGAATATATTTTAGTAAATATTTAGACCACTTATTTTCCCATCCCTCTATTCTGAATTAGTCAAATATTTTAGTCCAGTTAGAAAGACATGGGTAAGAGAGCTCTGGATCTCACTGCAGACAATGGTATTCCTGAATATAGAGGCTGAAATGTGATCCTTCAATTTGAAAGTATTTTAATTCTTCCACTACAAAGCAGAAGAGCAAACAAATACTTTGGACAATAAAAATCCATTTTGTAATATTCCTTTTCAGAATCATCAACATTTTGATACAACATAGAGTCCATTTTTCATCATGCATCAACTTTTTAAACACATTCCCTTTGCTTGTGTAATGAAGTTGAGGTCAGTATAACTCTCTGACAGTGTATTGTGGTTTTGGGAAATTAAAGGCACTAAGTTTTGCTTACATAGGCACATTTTGCCGGTGATGAAGCAGAAAGAAAAGTATGAAAGGAACAGAGGAGTTTTTCCTTCCTATTTCTTTATTTATAAGAAATTCATAAATTTATCTATTGAAGACTGTCAAAAAGCAACATATACATCATGAGTTAACTTTAGAGCTGTTTGATTTTTTTTTCAACCATAGAAAAAGGTAATTTTCTTTTAACTTTTTAAGTTCCTAATTTTTTTAGAGTCCATTTCTTATTTGGTTCTTAATTACATAAACATCAGAGAAAAGTATTTGAAGAAATTAAATTATCATTTAACAATTTCTCCAGTTTATATCAAATGGTTTAAACTCTTATTTTTTCAATTAAAATAGAAATTTGAGTGTAACAACAGTCCTTAATAAAGCACATTTATATGGTGTTTATATTGCCAGTCTACTGTACTGTAGTCTTGCCTACATTTCAAATTATTCAAACCTGCATACATATACCACAGTAAACTGAGGACCAGTAAAAAGCCCTATTATTTGTGGGTTTACTGAGCACTAACAAAAACTTAAAATAATAATAATTGGAAAAACTAATAACAATGGTGTAACTATATTATGAAGTGGGAAAGGAAGAGGAAAATCAGTTATTCTCATTACCATGTAATAAGTCAATAGTGTTTAAAGTGAATATATCAAACATTTTATTTAAAGCTAAAGATGTTGTTACTAAAAGCATAAAAGTCAGAAACTGTTAAAATTGGCTAACAAGGGAAGCAGAACTGGGAGTAAGGTGAAATGGGGCAGAGAACAAGTTTCTTTCATTGTAAGCTTTTCTGTACTGATTGATGTGAATTTTTAAAGCTATATATCTGTATTTAAATTTCCAAAACTTTACAAGAACATGTATTTTATGTACATGCATTTCATCTTACACAAACACACGTATATATTACATATGTGTTATATATATAATATATATTACACATATTACACATGTGTACATAATTAAGCACTCCATACTTTTACCAACACGAAATACATCTTCACAGGTTTGTACCATTAGGGGAAATCCCTCAGAAATCCGGGGTGGACCCAGATGGTGAGTTTGCAATGCATGACCAATAACCTATTTCTGAACTTTTAATAAAATAAAAAGTTAATAAATGTAAAATAAAAAAACTTCAAACCCTTTTAGAGACTTCTCAATAAGAGTTTCTATTTTGGGTTTTTTTTTTTTTTTTAGAATATTTTGCATTAGTTGAAAAAATCCCCTGCCATCTCATTAAATGTATAAATCATTTGTTGGAACCACACAGCAGAAGTGGCTTTTAGCAAGGGTATCATTTTTTGTTCAACACTAGTATGTAAAACATTGTTTATGTTCTGAAGCAGTCATGGGGTTGGCTAATCACACATGAGTGAGTCTCCTTCAATTCTCCAAGTAGCTTCCACAGGATGTTAATAATATCGTTTTTAGAAATAATATTTATTATTTTACAATTGGACCATCCTTAAAGCACTAAGTATCTATCAATCTATTTTGGCATCTATGTTAGAAATCTGTATGGATATTCAGATGTTTTTTTTTTTTTTTGATATTCAGATGTTAATTGTCAATTTCTCCAAACTAAGTGTTTGATGGAAACAATGCAGAATGGACAAAAGTACTATCTCCATCCTCATTCTGGTCTGGACCATCCCCCCCCCTTTCCTACTGACTAATTTCCTACCATCTTCTGATTTGCTTTTATGTCCTATGGCAATTTATGACCTTTGGATGAGGAAGGAAAATAAAGGAGAAAGATAAGAAGTATTTTTCTTTCCCCAAAAGGTTACCATAAAGACATTTCACCATTACGCAAACATTTTTCCTTTCCGGTGATTCCTGGTCTCCTAGTCTCCACTTTCTTCTTGGATATAGGAAATTTCCACTCATTTGTGTTGTTTAGCTCTTTGAAGCCCTCTTTTATTGAATTGCATAAGGAAAAAAGGCTTTACACCCAGACGAACGTTTCACAGAAGGACAAAGACAGCAAGCAAGAAAGCAGAAATGAAATGCAAGTAAACCCTAGAAAAACTCCGATAACTGAAATCGCTATTTCACCTTAGGTTTTTTACTTCTGTGTTTCCTTTGGCAATGTATATAATTCAAATATATATGCTCTAGACTGGGTAGGAAATTGTTGAAGTTGAAGGGAAGAGCAATGGAGTCGGGGAATGATTACCTTCTAATGCTTTGTACTCTTTTTTTTTTTTCCCAAGATTTTATCTATTTATTCACGAGAGACACACATAGAGAGAGACAGAGACACAGGCAGAGGGAGAAGCAGGCTCCATGCAGTGAGCCCGACATGGGACTCGATCTGGGGTCTCCAGGATCAGGCCCTGGGCTGAAGGCGGCGCCAAACTGCTGAGCCACCGGGGCTGCCCTAATGCTTTGTACTCTGATAGAGGATAAGCTACATTCCATACCAAGTCCCCATTCCCACTGATTCCTATCTTCTTGTGTATCTACCACTACCATAAAATGTAATGTTATTAATATTGTTACTGAAAATTATTTACAAATTGGAAGCACTGTACCACTTTTAGAAGTGATCTCCTAGAACAAAACCCAAAAGAATGCTCCTCGTATATAATTACGAGTTTAAGTCAGCTTCAATGCTCTATGAGAGACTACTGAACAGTCAGTAAAGGGACAAAAAAGAATAAGCATTAGTCTTACTGAACATAGCTCAGAATTTTGAGTAAAGGACCAGAAAGTCCATTCAGTCTGAAGATCCAAAAAAAAGAATTTATTACACTTCCTTCATTAGGCTTATAAATATATTGGTTTACCTTAATAATCTTTTTGTTTGCACTTATATATAAGCCGCTACGCTAACATGCTACACTATACTTCTAATATACTACACTAGTATTTAGTATTTTAGCTCCAAAAATATACTAGCTTTATGAAAAATAATCAATTTTGACTTAAAATTTTTTAGAAAACAACTCATGGAACCTATATTCTGTATGAAGGACAGTTTCCATAAAATAGTAGAATAGCTTTTATTTAAAAAAAGATTTTATTTATTTATTCATGAGAGAGGCAGAGGGATAAGCAGGCTGCCTGCAGGGAGCCTGACTGGGACTCGATCCCAGAACCCACGGATCACAACCTGAGCCAAAGGCAGACACTCAACCACTGAGCCACTCAAGTGCCCATAGAATAGCTTTTTAAATTAAAATTGGTTTTTATCTTCAAAAAAATGTTTTTATCTTCTATATAGAGACAAACAGGATAAACATTCCAGTAAGTTCAGAACTCAAAAAGTAAAATCGTATTAACATTTTTCATCATTTAAATTCCACATGAATATATTAAATAGGAAAGTCATATCTTCTCATTTTAATATTATTTAAAGATTTTTATTTTCATTTGAACATTTTCCATAAAAATTATATACCAAAACTAATTACTGTTTTTTTGCAAAATGTATCAGGCTTTTTATCCTAATTAAAACTCTCAGAATGACTTTTGTATTGTGAGCCTAATTTAGAGAAAACCAATACAGATATTTTTTCAGTATTATCACAAACCTGACAACTTCCTTATTGAGCCACAATATTTCTTTCAGTAACTTTTAAATCTAATTTTGTGACATTACCCAGAGATTCCCAACAGTTTTCTCAGTGCTTCAAAATTCTTTTACAACACCATGGATTTACTTAATTAGACATACATCCATAAAGCTGAAGAAGGAGGAGGTGAAATGGGAAGAGGAACGATGGCAAAATGTACATCATTCAGCTTTAAATTTATGCAAAAGCCCTGCAAGTTTCACTCTCCAATTTTTTTCTCAAAAATTAGTAAAAGGTAAAATAAAATTTTCAAAGAGTAAAAGAAAATTTCAGAACCACTACCACCCCCTGGCCCCTCTCTCTTAAAGTTCCTCTATCTTTTTCTTTGCTGTGGTTCTAGAAATGGCCAGACGAAAATCACATGGAAATGATCTTTCATCCATGTGAATTTCTATGTAGAACCCCAAGAATTCTTTAACCCACCATTCTTCTGAAAGTTCATCTTTTTCTCTACTAAATCATCTCAGATTGCTGACTTTTACTGTTACATCTCTAAAATGGAGAATGTTGCTCTACATTCTGGCTTACCTTTCATTCAAAGACATTTTCACCAAATTTCTTATTGACTAGACAGATTTTTTAAAGCTCCACCTAAGACCCCTTTGCCTTTGAATTAGTTACTATCCTACATGCTCCTGACTGACCCCATGTATCCCTTTCTCTCAGGCTGTACTTCAGGATACTGTTAAGATCGAGTTGAGTTTTTTTTTTTTTTTCCTTTTTAAGTTATGTAGGCTATCCTAAGTCACAGATCTTTTGTACTACAAATAGAACTGATGCAGTTAATTGAAGGCTTCCTGCTGCTGTATGCAGTCAGCTACTGAGGTAGTCTGGGATTTCAGGGAGTTCTTATAACATGGAGCCCAGAGGCAACTTTAATTTCTCTGATGCCCTTATGAGATTAACTTTGATAATATGTTTGGTGACACATTGACAAGAATTGGCTTTTTCTACCTTTTACATCTATTGTATTACAACTACTAGAGTCTGAGTCTTCAGATGTAGATGTAGAGTAGTAATAAAGATAGTGTCAGTTGAAATGTCTGTGACAAATTTTCCACTGCTCATAAAACACCATCTTTTAAAATATTTGAGCACCTTTATATGGGGTGGCCATTGAGTTCTAATAGTTTATTTGCAGTGTTCACAGCATGTTCCTTTCGGTGTGGGAGTGGTCAGTGGGAGAGCTTCTGCATCACTCTAGGAGAAAGATGATTCAGGATACAAGAATTCTCAAACAGTAACTTAAAAATAATGCTATTTAATTTCAACAAAGTATCATACATCAAGAAATTCATATAATAATCCATTATATACTTTGCAGACTTTTCCCATGAAGGTTGCAGGTTTCCTGAGGGAAGTGATTCTTTGTGCACCCCTCAAATAGTAACTAAAACCATGAGTGAACTTCATCTAGTACAGAACATTTGCTGGGTGACATGTAAAGACACAAAACAGAGAAACTACAGGACATTATGTCTTAGGTAACAAAGAAATATGGACTGCTAGAGAGGCAGCCCTGGCAGTTAGCAACTACAGTCAGGTGAACTAGGAATCATATGTGTAAAGTAAACGATACTTGTAGGAAAACAGTTCAGGAACTGTATGTTCTCAAAGTGGGATGGGAGCAAGGCCAAAGAATCCAAACTCCAGAAAATAGACTGCGGGGCATCCTACTCCACTATCCAAGGCCAGACTTAGTTTACAAGAAATGGCAGTCCAATATTCAAAGAGAAATCCTATTTTCATCATGCCATTTATATATATATATATATATATATATATATATATATAAAAATTACTTCAGGAGCATTTCTAATTTTAAACGATACCCTACATTATACATGAAAAAAGGGAAGGTAGGAATATATAAACAGTAGCTTAAAAAAGGTAAAACAATTCAGTGTTCACAAAAACATAAATTGAGCAGGATGGTTTATAATGAACATTATTTAATACCCATATGGATTAGTTTACTAAAGACTGCAGATGAATTATAGGATTACAGTTTTTTGGAGAGAATTAGACTTATTTTTTTTTAAGATTTTTATTTATTTATTCATGAGAGGCAGAGAGAGAGAGAGAGAGGCAGAGACATAGGCAGAGGGAGAAGCAGGCTCCATGCAGGGAGCCCGACGTGGGAATCGATCCCAGGTCTCCAGGATCACGCCCTGGACTGAAGGTGGTGCTTCACTGCGGGGCCACCGGGGCTGCCCTAGAATTACTTTATAAACACTCAAACTTGGCTATTTTAAAGACTTATCTTCTGTGATTACCAAAGTGATTAAGAAATTTCAAAAGAAAAAGAATTGAAGACTTTGGTATTTCTATCATTTTAAAATACCTACCCCAGGGGTGTCTGGGTGGCTCAGTCAGTTCAGTGTCTGTCTTTGACTCAAGTCATGATCCTGTGGTCCTGTGATGGAGTCCTGCATCGGGCTCCCTGCCGCACAAGGAGCCTGCCTCTCCCTCTCCCTTTGCCTGACTCTCTCCCTCCTTGTGCTTTCTCTCTCTCTGTGCCAAATAAATAAATACAATCTTTTTAAAAGTATATAAAATAATAAAAGTCTACCCTGATAACATTTATCAGTTTTAAATTCCCAGTATTATTTGATATATAGTATTATATCTGATTCTTGTCCAAGCCATTACATGTGTCAACACATTTGCTCTGAAATTAAATTTATCAAATAATTAGTAATTTTTGTCCTATAAAAACAATTGAAAAAGGGCAAACATGCCCTTATAACATGCAAACCTAGGAGGCTTCACTGATTCAGGCTAGTTTCTTAGTTTTCTCTAGTTCATAATGAATGACATACTAAAAACTTAAATATGTCACTATTATTAAATCTTAAGATGATTTTGGAGTCTCCCAAGATTTCTTGATGGTGTATTACATTACATTTAGAAAGGCAACTTTCCTTCTGTATACATACTTTTCTATCTTTATTTCATATCATATTTAAATCACTAAATTTTATTACAAATACCTCCTACCCAAAATCTTTTAGGCAAACTCCGTGTGTCGTGTGTGTGTATACACACACACACACACACACACACACCTCACAGCTACATTTATTTTTTGTGCACCTCACAGCTACATTTATTCACACCACAGCGGACACAGCATGTCTACAAGTGTACGTCGGGGCTCCATGTTCCCGGCTAACAGAGCGTGTGGAGATTTACAGCCAGACTGACGTTCCATCTGATGTGTTCTTGGAGCTGATTAATGATGGCCATGAGCAGGCTCAGGGCTCGAGGCTTTCAAAGCTTTACTTCTTTCATCAGCACTCCTGATTTTATAAATGATGACACTCATCAACCCCATTCCTAACAAAGTCTCCTGGTAAGCTTGGGTATAGTAGGGATTCATGGGGACCCAAACATTTTTAATAAGATTTTGAAGCATCTCGACACAAGACCCCTGGCTCAGGCCACTGCGATACCCTCCATGTATATTTTGAACCAGGTGTTGAGGTGGTAATAATCCAGTAAGGAATTTTTTTTTTTTATTTAAAGATTTTATTTATTTATTCATGAGAGACACACAGAGAGAGAGAGGCAGAGACACAGGCAGAGGGAGAAGCAGGCTCCATGCACCGGGAGCCCGACATGGGACTCGATCCCGGGTCTCCAGGATCGTGCCCTGGGCCGAAGGCAGGCGCCAAACCACTGCGCCATCCAGGGATCCCGTAAGCAATGTTTTAATTCATATCTACTCACTCCTATTCACTCTCCAAATCTCTATCTCTCTTAATCTCTGAAGAGACCCAGAGAAAGAAACAATATATATATAGTATATATATAAATATAAATATATTTAATATATATAATTTTATATATATAAAATTATGCAAAAGCCCTTATATATATAATATATATGTATATTATATATATATCTACTCTCTTAATCTTCTTCTTCCCCTAAGCTTAAACTTTATTTTCACATGTATTACTACCTTTTAAAATTTTATGCCATTAGCTTTAGATGTAAATATCTTAAATCCACAACAAATAACATACTGCTATCCTGAATCAAGCCTTTGTACAAGTTGTGTCCTTGCCCTAATTTAGACTAACCATTAAGAATAGAGTGTAAGCCCCTCCCAACCACAGCTCTGATAGCAGGCCTCATCACAAAGTAGATAGATGCCTGAGGCCAATTTCAGTTCCTTTAAATAAGAAAAGGCAATAGTCTACATCTGAAATTTACAACTGACTAGTAACTCTGAGTTTAAAATCCCTGCAAAACTTAGGGTTTTCTTCAAGTATAAAAAATGGTTAACTTTCAGTTCTCAAAGAAATACAACAGTTAATTACATGTAGATTATCCTTCTCATATTCACTATATATGTAAATATATGTATACATGTAGATGTATGTGTGTTGTGTGTGTATGCCAAGGCCCAATTTCCTCAGATCTCTCATACTTGATTACCCTGAGAATAGCCAACCCAGCCAGATGCTGAAGTTTCCATAGGATACCTTTTGCTTTATGCTTTCACTGCTTAAGGTTTTTCTACTCTCATCCTTCCTTCCCTCATTCAGTAAAAATTGATCAATGTTCCCCACCAGGCTCTACTATACATCTGTCAGTCCAGATGGGTAGCAGGACAAGCAATGGGAAGAAAACACACACACACACACACACACACACACACAGATTTCAGGTTGCATGAGGGCAAGTGTACAAGATGCTTTGTTTTCTTCCCTCATTGATCTTAGGCACCTACACAATGTCTGGTACATAAGAGGCACTCAAAAAATACTTGTCAAATGAATGAAGAGTGGTGTCACATGTACTCAGTCATAAATACTAGAAAAAAAAAGTCATTCTAGATTTTTTTCCTAGTCATTCTAGGTGCTCTAGATTTTTGCATTAATTCCTGATTTCTCTATTTGTGGTCCTTCCAGCTCCTTCTCATTATTCTATTTCTGCCCAGGCACCTACAACTGTAAGTTAAGAGTTAACAGGCTGTACAATAGGCACACAACCCATTTCAAGGAGTGTTCCATCTGCAACCAAAGTTGCATTTCTTTTTTTTTTTTTTTAAGGATTTTATTTATTTATTCAAGAGAGTAAGAGAGAACATGAGTACAGAGGAGGGGCAGAGGGAGAAGCAGACTCCCCACTGAGCAAGGAGCCCAATGTAGGGCTCCATCCCAGGATCTGGGATCATGACCTGAGCTGACGGCAGACCCTTAACCGACTGAGCCACCGAGGCACTCCTTTTTTTCCAAAGATTTTCAGTCTCCTCATTTTTTTCCCACCACCTACAAAGAAGGTTCTGGATAGGAACAAATGAAATATCATCCACTGAAAGTTCATGGCACTTGATACTCACAGATTATTATTACTTTTTAAGACACATCTTTGATCTCATTTCAGTTGTACCACCTAGAAGGTCTAAATAAATGGGGCAAGAAATAAGAAATAAGAGCCATTTTATATGCTTGCTTCTTTGTAAACTGCCTATTTCTTGTTTTCGTATTAGCAAATAAACTTCTGAGTGAAAGCTAAGATACTATATCCTGTCTAGTTGTAGGTCTGGGAAGAATTTGGCTAGGAATAAATGATCAAGCCTTAGTATCAAGAGAAGAAATGGAAATGTGGGTAGAGAGCTGGGAGTGTGCACTGAGTACACTGTTCGAAGGTTCTGGCTCCTCAGAGTCTCTCAGCCTGTAGCCTCACTCCCAGAGTCTTCCACATCCATATGTCTCTGATAAAATTTCTATCCCTATATCTAAAGACGTATCTACTAATCAGACACTTCATGGTCTAAAATCTTTCAGTGTGTGGCTGGCTCTTACTTCTGAATGGCCCGAAGAGTTTTTTTGTGCTTGGAAGAGCCAACTTAGCCATTCACAGAGAGGCAATCTCTCTATAAATGAACAGATTTCCACACGTGGGCTGTAATATATGCATAACACATTTCTCTCAGTGTTAATTTTGGTCTAACATCCTCCTGATGGTCTTGATTACCTTGGAGACTTACATCCTGTGTTCGTATATACGTGGTTGTTAGTCACTTCTACTAAGTTGTCTCACCACCATTTTACAAGAGTGATAATAAAAGACATAATATTTCAATAACTCATTTTTCCTTGGACAAATGTTTATTCAACCTTCTGTTTCAAGGCACTTTTCTAAGACTTAGTTAAATCTAAATCCTATGTAAAATAGACAAATTCTGTGAAAGTCCAGCTAACCTTGTAGTAAAAATAACTGGAACCATTTGAGGATATCTAGCAAAAAAGTTTTGTTAATTGAATGTCTATCTTTTAATTTTTAAGTAAAAAAGTAAGTACCTTAATATAGATTCCCTTTAACTGGTTTTATTATTCTTTTTCTAAAAATTGGAAATTCTGGACCATTGTTTATGATCAGTCATGTTCTTTATATGGCACCAATGCAAATACTGTGTGAATCAATATTCTGAGAAAGCCATACAATAAGAAAAAACATGGTGAAACAGTGTGGCAATACATGTCTTTTGGAATAGCATATTAACCGTGAATAGTAATAGTAATAATTCTTAAAATTGGAATTATTAAGCTTTTATCCACTTTTCTTATTTTATTCAGGGTGTGCTAATCAAATAGATGCATAACTGGGCACTGAATCCATGTAAACAATCTATGTTGTGACAAATCTCAAGGCATCTGGTTAAGTCAGATATCTCCCTTTGGGAATTAAAATGAAACTTGAAGTGTTTGCTCTCAAAATCTGTACCCTAGTAGATAGCATCCAACACAGAATCAAACATCCCATCTAATTTTTCCAATGCCATGTTTCCAAAAGGAAATTACATTAAATTCCTCCATTCAAAATGCAAAAAGCAAGACATCCAAGAATGAGATTTCCAGCAGAATGTAATTTTAAATACAGGATTTTTTTTTCCATTACTGGAGATATCAAACATTTTAAAAGCCTGTTCTTTCATAATTGGATTCCAGATCATTATTTTTTTGGCCAAAAAGAAAGGTTTTCTGCATTCTTAAAATAATTAGGCAGGATTTCAAATCAAATTATCCAATTTCAAAGCTCTATTTTTCTCTCTAAAATGCCTGTTAGGGAAGGACTGCTGATGACTAAGCTCTGTGTCATTCTCATGGCTTTATTAGGAGAATGTTCTAAGTCCTTCACTTTCTATGTAATCAGAACTATAATTTCTTCAGGTTATTTTAAGACCCAGCTATGGCTAAAGCAGGAAACTCAATTTTATTCTGAGCTCTAGACATGTCGACACAGCAGAGCAGGGCTCCAGCTCTCTGGGCTATCTTCTTTCATAAACCTTCTTGCTTGGTGCCAGACCAGGGCTCTAGGATAGTTTTACTCCACTCTCTGGGTATCAGGTAACTCTTTCCAAGACACTGAGGATAGTAGGACTGTTATTTTGGAAAATGTGTGTTGACATAGCATTACTCTACAAATGAAGAGCTTACTTGTCCAGAAAGCACTACTGACTCTTCCTCACATCAATTTGAAAACCATATTCAACAGAAGGGCAGTTGAGAAAACCAGGTGCCAGAAACATTTGATAAAAAAGCAGAACAGAAAGCTCTAACTACACATGTCTACTTTAGTTCATCATATTCCCTTAGAATTTTATAACTTAATTAACCAACTCTATTTAAGCAGGCTGGTTGCCTCTAATTATGCTAAAAAAATTTCTGTGCTGCAAAGTGATATTAATAGTGAGTGACATTTCTGCAAGTAACAGGTAACCCACTTCTATAACCATGAACTATATCTAAAGTAAAGGGGGAAGAAGAGGACAGTATAATAAACTATAAATAAAAATTATCTGCAAGAGATGGTCCTCAGAATGAAAACAAAAACACAGCATCATTACTTTAGTATTCTGATCTATACGGAAAGGCTCTCATAGATATGTATAATCAATCTTTTTTTAAAAAGATTTTATTTATTTATTTGAGAAAGCGAGAGGGAGAGAGAGAATGAGAACGAGGGGGAGGGGAGGGGCAGAGAGAGAAGAAGCAGACTCTCCGCTGAGCAGGGAACCCAACATGGAGTTTGATCTCTAGACCCCAAGATCATGGCCTGAGTCAAAGGTCGATGCTTAAGCGAATGAACTACCTAGGTGTTCCAGACATGTATAATTAATCTTATTACTGAAATAAATTTATTAATATTTTCAATTTTAACTTAACACACTGACATAAAAATGCTTTCTTCCTTTAAATTTATATGGTGCACTAACAATTTATCTTTGCTGTTTCATTCTAGAATTTTTCTTTAGATTAAAATGCTATTTTTCTATTGCTCCTATAACAGTAATATAGCAATATCATCATACATCTATTAATTAAGCTTACCATCCCTATTGTATATAATTACACATTTTGGGATTTTTTTTTCACACTCAACATTATATCTATCCCATTCTTCCATGTTAATATATTTAGACATTACTTATTAATCTTAATGACTATATAGCATTTCAGAATATGGATTATGGCAACTGATTTTTATACTGTCCAATTCTTAAACCACCTTCAATTTTTCATCACTATAAATAATGAGGCAAAACAAATACCCTAGCATACAAAATCTTGTGCCCTTTCCTCCAGCCCTACTATAGGAGTCTTTTTATTTTCACTAACATAATGGATGTGAAAATGGCACCTCATTGATGTTTTAAGCATAACTGAGAATGATCACCTACCCATTTATGTAATGGCCATTTTTGTTTTTTTCTGTTTGATATGTTTTTCATACCTTTGACCATATTTCTATTGAGTTACTGGTATTTTTCTTATTGATTTATTGTTTGTATCTGTACTTTACAGATCTTCACTTTTTGGGTGTTTGATACATGTTAATAACTCTTTTCCTCTATCTGACATTAGTGAAAAACTCTGGCATCATTTGTCATATAATTTGTTTCTGACTTAGAATGCCAAGTCAAACATCACTCTTTTTTAAGTTTCTCTAGATAGGATTACACTGACAGAGATCTTTCCTAGAATGAGTTGTGATGACCTCACTCATAAGCTCATTAATATAAATAGAAATATTTTTCCCAAGGCATAATATCTAAACTATAGTTTCTGCTAGCATCTTTTTCATTTTGGTCAGTGAAGTAGGGCCTTGTAAAACCAAGCTTTAGTTTCATTCTACACAAAGAGTTTCTCAGTCACTTAATGGAGCCAACCAATATATGTAAAACTAATAAACAAGGCACTGGGCTTCTGGATGTAGAGATTAATTCTCCATCATAAAACAGCTTTATGGGGCAGGAGATACATCCTATACTCATATATCTGTTTTAGTTCATATAGGAGTAAACATTTCAGATGGCCGAAGCTTCTCCTCAAAATATTTTTTAAATGCCATTTTACTGTTTTAAGGATCTCTTTTCAAAATTGCTTAGATATATCCCTGCTTTTAAAGATGCCCACAATATGGAGAACATAGAACCATCATGGGGCCTATCAGTTACTGCTTTGTGACACGGTGGTTCCCTTAGGGCTTGTTATGCACAATGGCTAGTCCTTCTGAAATGAGGCTGGTTTTAGTTCTATTTCTACTTTTCCAATATTTCTGTGCGTGTGTGTGTGTGTGTGGGGGGGGGTCCTTCTGGATCGCTATTGTGCATTGTGGTTGTGGGTAAGCTTAGCTTGAGTACCCTACCTGTGCCTTTAATGCATGCCTTCTGATCCCAGGTCTGAGAACCCAAATAGCTACATTTTTTATCACTCCTAAAATAATTACTTACATTTACTGGGGTCACACATTTCTTGGAGAATTAGGCAAAAAATGGCCAGTCTTCTAAGAAAAATGAACATGTACACAAATATATTAGTGTACAGAAAATTTCAAAGGATTCAGGGAGTGCCTAAAGCCCATTCATGGATCCCTTGGGTTCTCCTGGTCCTATTTTGGTTCACTTCTATCTCCTGATACTGGTTCATATTGAAAAGGTTTCTGAATAAGTGAATCATTAATAAGTCAGTATGGTCAGAGAAGCCTAATCCCAATAAAATCAAGCACTGTGGGAGATACTAAACCAAAAAATGAGAGTTACGTGAATATGCATAATGCCCTTTTAAATGTCCAATTAAAACATACAAAGCATGTGATCATCTGTCGATGGTGAAATTTTCTCATGTTATTTCAAAAGAGAAAACAATGAAAAGTATGTGTGCACACTGCATAACACTGTAAATGTGAGCATGTGAGTATGAAGATGGAGAAAAGAAAATGAAGAGGATCATTTGTATTTTTAAAACAAAAATTTGTACTTTAGCCAGATGAGCTGTCATTCCAGTGACTACTTCAGAAGTACAGTCAGGAGTTCCTTAGCATGTGCAAGAAGATTCTTGTCCTCACTGCCCTGTTTCTTGTCAAATTTGCATTAGAAGCCCACTTTTTCACTCTGCTGTCATAATCCTGGCAGAAAACAGATGGAAAAAATGGAAGAAAAAGGGAATAAAGGCCTCTTCTTTAATTAAGAAACTTTGACTTTACTTGTAATTCTCTACCTACAAAGTCTTGTCCTTAAGCGGTTAACAAGATAATCAAATCAGCAATGAAAAAACCTGGATGAAAACAAGAGAACACCAAAGGCAATATATAATAGCTAATTTTTTAGAATAAATGTGTAGGAGAACTATGATAGCAGCTGTGCTAGAATCTGAGAGTAGGAGAGAGGAGGAATGGAATGGAGGAAATGACTCAAAGTCATCTTTAAATCTAAGGACTTTACCTTTTAGTTCATTCATTCACAAAGTTCTGGGTTCTTGCGTGGTATCATGCAAGCAATCATGCTTTACACCAACCTATAAGTGGAGAGTAGTGAGGAAATATAACATCCTTGGAATTCATTTTCATAATGCATTCTTTGAACTTTTATCATTCATACAAACAAGGAAGTGACTCATTTTCTAATCTCTAAAATAAGGTATCTGTGGAACCCACTTATGGACAGTGGAGTTGTTGATATAGATCTAAAGGCTTAGGAGTGAGGTTGGGGCTTGAGCTAGAGATTTATGGGTTATCAGCACAGAGCTGGTATGTGAACCTGAGTAGGAGATGAGATTATGCCAGAAGGATGTCTACAATAATAACTTAAAAAATTATTTTGTTAGTCAGTAAGATGGTTCACAGAACACTCCCCACCTGGTATCCATGTTTATGTTAGGTTACCTGGCAATGGAATTTGCATAGGTAATAAACACTGGTGATCATTTGACTTTTAGAGAGATATTCCAAATGGGGCTAACTTAATTAATTTCTCTAGAAGAAAAGAGGTTTCTCTGGCTGGTAGAAGATGAAATCAGAGAGGACTGAAGCTTAAGAGGGATTCAGGGAGAAAAGATTTCTTCACTGCTGAGGTGGAGGGGGCCAAATGGAAGCAAGCAACTGAGAGTAGCCTCTAAAAGGTAAGAATGAATCTAGCCCATAGCCAACAAGGAACCAGGGTTCTCAAGCCTATGACCACAAGGAACTTAATCCAGTTGACAACATGAATGATCTTGAAAAGGACCTCAAGCTCCAAATGAGGACACAGCCATAGCCAACATACTGTTTTTAGCCCTGGGCAATCTGAGGACCCAGCTAGCCCATGCCTGGCCTTCTAAGCACAGAGGTACTTAATAGGTGCTGTGAAGAAAGGAAGGAGAGAGGGAAGGAAGGAAAGGGAGGAAGGAAGGAAGGAAGGAGGGAGGGAGGGAGGGAGGGAGGGAAGGAAGGAAGGAAGGAAGGAAGGAAGGAAGGAAGGAAGGAAGGAAGGAAGGAAGGAAGGAAGGAAGGAAGGAAGTCAGAAAGCAATGAAATGAGGCAATCATGAAGGTGACACCTGTTAATGGACATCAATGCCGCATAATCACCTGACACTCCATACAACCTTTCCAGATGTATTTGCCTTTAAACATTCAAAAGTGATTTTTTTTCTATATGTGAGATTGCCAGTTTGGAACCAAGAAATTAGGAATCAGACTAACATTCATGTTTATTTAAAAAGAAAGAAAACTATATAGAGAATGCTGGCTGATTTTTTTTAAAGAAGTAGTCTAATATCAGATGTTGGTCCTTTAAAGTAATCCTTGTATATAATTTTTTACTTTTATACTAGAGGTTTGATTTTTCAGCAAAGCCAGGTCAGATGTGCAATTTACCATTACTCAGATCAGATGTGCAATTTACCATTACCCTAGAATTTAAATTTAACGTAAGTAAGAACATTTTCTAAGGCTCTTTCCTAAAAGCAGTAGAGGAAGGTTAAGTTGGGCTTTTCCTGTTAGTATTTTCAAGTAAATACAATATTGAGTAGGATTATAAGGTAACATTTTCTCTTCTGAAAGATACTGTAATAACTTGAGTAATCCAGAACATACTAAACACCTAAACATTTGGCCACTTACTGGCCAAACTACATTTTCCATGGATATAAACTTAACTGAACATATATTACAAGAAATCCTTCCTAAGGGTCTTTTGACTCTTACTTTAAAAACCAAAGTAACATGCTTGATCATTTGCTTTTTTTATTCCTAACTATAGGGCCCATAATAACTTAGGATGACAGAATGTGGTTCACTAGAAAGAGGCTCAAAGATGGATTTAAAGGAAATTTAAAGGAAATTTAAAGGAAAATGCCATTTTTGTCTGAAGGAAATAGCTTTCCAAACCTTTTTTGCTAAAGGATCTCCATATTCAAATATGATACCATTAATATTCATAAAAATAATAATATCCCCTTAATAAAAGTATCATAACAAAGAAAGAGAAGATCTACCTTGCTTTTATCAGTTCAAATACTGGCTTTTCAAATATATTGGAATATATTCAAATACATATATTCCTTATGTATCTCTATGCTTAGATAACCCAATGTAAGAGAAACATGTAAAGTACAAAGGTACATATGCAGTTTAATATCAGCTGTTGTAAATGATTTTCACTTCATTCATTCATTTAGTCATCCCACAACATTTATTGAGTGACTATTACCTGCTGGGCATTCTTCAAGGTCTTAGATTTGTTTATATGAATTTCCATGTTTTAATTAATTCAGGAATTTTATTTTTATCTTACAGATACTTTCTTAGATATTAATGAATGGTTCAGGAATGGAACCAATTTTGTTCTGTAAAGTCATAATGCATTTTTATCTCATCCACAAGACAAAGGACTGATTACCATCATTCTGTTAACCTGCTATAACTCTTGGTCTAGACTATTGTAGCTCACCGAATGTATATCAAATTCTACTTCATGCACTGTTAATACTTAAGCCCTAGATTCCACACAATAATGTCTAACACTGTGGAGTTAGAAATCTTTGCAAACTGGCTTTCACCAACTACCCAAGTAGCTAAAAAAATTTTCATTCTCAGAATACTGAATATTTGTGAATGACTGATGTGTTTTTGGCAAAGAAGTGAATACTTCAGTAAGGCACACTATATTCAGCAATGAGATACACTTAACATATGAAAGAAAAATTTCCATGCATTACATTTCAAAAGATTGGAATGAGAAAGAAGGAAAAAATACTGTTGTTATCTTGATTGCAACATGTAGCTTTGGCATCATTTAAATATCACCCAGAGTAGGTGTAAAACCCAATAAAATAAGACTCTAGAACCAATAACCAATATAATCTCTCTCACTTTCTAAATTCTAACAATATTAACTATAAATCTGAGGTTTAGAAAGACTTATAAATTAAAAAATACCTAAGGACTCTGCAGTACTTAGTCCAACATATTACTTTTACGAAGAGAAGAACTTTGATTTAAATATATTGTCAAGAAAAAAATAAATGGAAATGATTCCCAATATATTATTTAACAAGTGACTTGTAGCAATTAAATACATTAAGTGGTAATATTTTTGAAAAAGGCATTTGAATAAGCTTTCTGCTTCTTTATAATAATTTCTGCTATAGTGTTTTTGAAACTGAAATTTCTGCTATAGTTATTTGTCTAAAATAACACCTAATTTTTAAAAGTGAAATGCAATTCTAAAGATCTAGAAAATTCAAATGTAGTCACTGGACAAAGAGACAGGAAGGATAAAAATGAACACTGATGATAAAGCCTTGTATTTTTGATCAACAGCAAAATGATAATCTTCATTACTAAAATGGAGACAAATAATATTTGATTCTAAGCTACAAGAGTTAGTGCATAGTCACATTTTTCCTTCTGCCTTCTATTACTATTAGAAAAACAGTACAGGGAAATAGAAAATAAGTCAATTATAATTGTAATACATGCATTATATACATACACACACACAGGACATGCACACAAAAGAAAGAGGAGAGCATTGCTTTAAAGTATCAAACTAAGCTAGGTAAGTCGTATTACTGAATGGTTCTCTGTAAACAGGTCTGACCAGTGCTTTTGTGAATAAGTAAAACATTCAAAACAAGTCAGGCACTAGCACAAACTTCAAAAGAAAGATATAATAAATCAGAGCAGAATGAGTTTCTAAACCTAAAATATGTAGTATTATAAACTGATAGACCAACACATTACTGGGGCAATATGTTCAATCTAAATTACTCCTGCTATATGAAAAAGACAATGCTATGACCTGATCTGTTTCAGGTGATTAAAAAAGGGGACACACTGACAGTTTTTAAAGATGGTAGGAACCTTAACAGTAATCTAGGCAACTCCCCTCATATTTTATAGATGCCAAGACAACAAAATTACTTACTTTCACACAGAGTGTAGCAGACCCAGCTAAAACCCCTATAAAGTAGCTCCGTGAGACTGGAAGTTGGTGTTTCATCATCAGTATCATTATTCCTGAACTCTTTCATATACTAAGTTCATAAAAATATGAATGAACATATAAAGGGATACACCGAGTTTTCTGGCTATCACATCTACTATGCCATGCAATATTTAAATTGTTCTCACATATACTGGGATTAGAATTACATTCAGCACATTTTGGATATGCAAGGAAAAATAAAAAGGTAAAGAACATTCTGTTCCTTTAGCACCCAAATGGTACTTTCTAAAGACAAACTACCAGATATTGGTGAGTGAAGACAATGAAGTATGAAGACAAATCCTATGTTGAGAGTATGAAAAATATGTCATTTTCAGTTTGCTGGAAAAGACAGTTTGGATGCAGTATTCAAATGGTCTTTGCTCAACCATTTACTTTCCCTCCGTTTTGTTGAAAAAGGTGTGAAAGGCCACACTAGCCTTTATTCTGAAAACAGCCAAAGGTATTTTGGACTTAGGGGCCTTTGCACTGGCTGTTCCTTCTTACCTGGAATGCTATTCTTTGCATGGCTGGGCTCTTAAAGTCACTCATGCCTCAGCTTAGAAGTTAGTTACCAATTGGTGTTTTTAGGCACCAAGTGGTATTCCATGAGGCTTTAGGATAGAGTAGCTACCTTTTTTTCTTGACAAAATTATCATCCCTATTTCACTCAACAGTACTCTAAAATCTGAATCTTTCATTTAAATCAATCTCAAATTATATTTAGAAAATTGGGTGAGCTATATAAATATTGAGTACTTCTGTCACCTAATTTAGTTAAACTGAACTAAAATCCTTAAAAAAAACCTTACCTTAAAATAATTCCTTCTCATCCCTCCATAAAAATGCAAGACCCTGCATACATTATACATTGGCTTTGTAGAAGTTAAAATCATAACCTATCTAATTGAATAACAATGGTATTGGACTTTATTTTTTTATAAATTTATTTTTTATTGGTGTTCAATTTGCCAACATATAGAATAACACCCAGTGCTCATCCCACCAAGTGCCCCCCTCAGTGCCCGTCACCCATTCACCCCCACCCCCCGCCCACCTCCCCTTCCACCACCCCCAGTTCGTTTCCCAGAGTTAGGAGTCTCTCATGTTCTGTCTCCTTTTCTGATATTTCCCACTCATTTTTTCTCCTTTCCCCTTTATTCCCTTTCACTATTTTTTATAGTTCATTTCCCAGAGTTAGGAGTCTTTCATGTTCTGTCTCCCTTTCTGATATTTCCCACTCATTTTTTCTCCTTTCCCCTTTATTCTCTTTCACTATTTTTTATATTCCCCAAATGAATGAGACCATATAATGTTTGTCCTTCTCCGATTGACTTACTTCACTCAGCATAATACCCTCCAGTTCTATCCACATCGAAGCAAATGGTGGGTATTTGTCGTTTCTAATGGCTGAGGAATATTCCATTGTATACATAAACCACATCTTCTTTATCCATTTATCTTTCGATGGACACTGAGGCTCCTTCCACAGTTTGGCTACTGTGGACATTGCTGCTATAAACATCGGGGTATTGGACTTTAGCCCTACTTTGTTCCTTCAGGCTCCCTGCTTAGTGAGGAGCTTGCTCTCCCCCTCCCCTCTGCCTGCTAGTTCCCCTTGCTGGTGCTCTCTCTCTCTCTTTCTCTCTCTCTGCCAAATGAATAAATAAAATCTTATAAAAAATGGTATTATAAAGGGGATCCCTGGGTGACTCAGCGGTTTAGTGCCTGCCTTTGGCCCAGGGAGCAATCCTGGAGTCCCGGGATCGAGTCTACGTTGGGCTCCCAGCATGGAGTCTACTTCTCCCTCTGCCTGTGTCTCTGCCTCTATCTATCATGAATAAATAAATTATTTAAAAATGGTATTATAAAAATAGATATTTGAGTATATCATTTGACTATGAGTATATAAACTGAATATATTAATTGTTCCCAAACCACTTAATTAACAGTATGTCCTCTGACCATGGTGTGTGATGTAATTCTGTCATATAAAATGTTATTATTAATAACTCTGTATTTTTGTTCTTTGATCTATTTTTCTATGTCTCTTGCCCAACCAACCAATCATTGTTAATACATCTTTGAATGACTTATCTATCCTTCTTCTCATTTGTTGTTTGACAAAATTACCACTTGTGCATTTACTCTTACATTTGAATTTTAGTCAGTATGCAATATTCCCTGGTAGCATTTTAAATGAACTTGTACTGACATACAATGCATCTGTAAAGCACAGAAGAATTTGTGGGCCACCAACGAGGCAGAAAACTGAAAGGCTGGTAGAGTTGGTGTGGAAATGAGATATAGATATACTACTTACTATATAATACCATTTAGGGCACCTGGGTGGCTCAGTGGTTGAGCATCTGCCTTCGGCTCAGGTCTGGATCCCGTGGACCTGGAATCCAGTCCCGCATCAGGCTCATCACAGGGAGCCTGCTTCTCCCTCTGCTTATGTCTCCGCCTCTCTCTCTCTGTGTCTCCCATGAATAAATAAATAAAATTTTAAAATTTTATAATAATACCATTTAGTATATTTGATTTTTGTATTATGCATGAATTATCTATTTCTTAAAGAAAGTTGGCTGTTTCAAATACAAAGAAATTTATAGATTGAATTGGGAATAAATGACCTTTTAAAGACATGGTCTTCCTATTTATGAACACAATATCTCTCAAATTTATTCAGGTTTTCTTATTTGCTCTTCAATAATTTTACCAATTTCTCCATAAAAGATTCAACTGCTATGTAAATGATATCATTTTGTGAAATCTTTTAAATTTTTTGTTTTATGCTGACCTTGTACTAAGCAACCTATTTTTTTAATTTTTAAGCTTTTAAATTCCCGTTAGTTCACATACAGTGTAATATTAATTTCAGATGTACGATTTATTGATTTGACACTTCCATACAACACCCAGTGCTCACCACAAGTACACTCCTTAATCTCCATCACCTATTTTTCCAAAGAAGACATATAGATGGCCAGCAGACAGAAACATGAAAAGATGCTCAACATCACTCATCATCAGGCAAATACAAATCAAAACTATAATGATATATCACCTCACATCTGTCAGAATGGCTAAAATCAACAACACGAGAAACAACAGGTGTTGGCAAGGATGTGGAGAAAGGGGAACAGAACCCTCTTGCTCTGTTGGTGGGAATGCAAATTGGTATAGCCCCTCTAGAAAACAGCATGGAGTTTCCAAAAAAAGTTAAAAATAGAACTACCCTACAATCCAATAATTTCACTATTAGGTATTTACCTAAAGAATACAAAAATACTAATTTAAAGGGATACATGCATCCCAATGTTTATAGCAGCATTATCTGCAATAGCAAAACTACAGAAATATCAAAGTGTCCACTGACTGATGAATAGGCAAAGAAGTTGGGTATATTATTGGAATGGAATATTATTCAGCCATAAAAAAGAATGAAATCTTACCATTCACAACAACATGGGTGGAACTAGAGAGTATTAAGCTAAGTTAAATAAGTCAGAGCCAAAGAAAGATAAATACTATATGATTTCAATCATATGTGGAATTTAAGAAACAAAACAAATGGGCGAAGGGGAAAAAAAGAGAGAGGCAAACCAAGAAACAGACTCTTAACTACAGAAAACAAACTGATGGTTACCAGAGGGGAAGCTGAGGGGGAGGGGACATTAAGGGAGAGTTTAAATAACTGAACTTGGATTAGCTGGATTAGTTTCTCTTCCTTTCAAATTCTTACTCATTTTATTAAATGTTCATGTCTTGGAACATCGATTAGGATCTCCAAGGACAAACTTCCTGACACTAAAGAAAATGTGTTTTAATTTCACCAGTAAATACAAAGTTTCAGATAGGGTTTTGTTTGATAATGTCCATTTTTTAAAAAATATTTTATTTATTTATTCATGAGAGACAGAGAGAGAGGCAGACACGTGGGCAGAGGGAGACGAAAGCTCCTCACAGGGAGCCTGAAGTGGGACTCGATCCCCTAACTAGGATCACGCCTGAGCCAAAGGCAGACACCCAACCGCTGAGCCACCCAGGCGTCCCAATAATGTTCACTTTCTTCTATTCTTACTTTATAAGGAGTTTCTATCCTAGAAGGGTATTGAATTTTATCGAATATTTTCCTTTAATGAGTTATTATTTTTTTCATTTACTCTGTTAACAGGGTAATATTCATTGATAGACTTTTCTCCTCTAACCATTCTCTCATTCCTGGATTATCTCTGTATAAAAGAAAACCCAAATGGCTAATAACATATGAAAACCATTCAATTCTAACAATAATCAGAGAAAGTAATGCTGTGTTATTTTTTTCCTCTCTCAGCTTGGCAAAAATATCTAAAGTCTAACAATATCCATTGACGGCAGGTATATGTGAAAAATGGTTCTCACCTATATGATTGGTGAAGCATGAAGAAAATCTCTACTACATACTGGTTCAGTGCTCAAGGAAGTTGACTGGGCAGTAGAAAATCTAACAGACAGATGCTTTCCCATGTCCACAAAGCAATTTAATATGCTTTCTAGGCATCTAAAACACTCATAAGATTTTCTAGAATGAATTTAAACAAAGTTTTCTAGAGTTATATTCATATTCAGGTTAGGACTATCCGCTGAAGAAAAAAAAAAAAAAGACCACTGATCTTTCCAGGTCAATGATTTGGGAGCATTTCCCTTTAATAATCGGGATACTGAACAGTGAGAGTTGACTCTTGATTAAAATCTGGAAGAAGTGATACATATTAAGAGCATTGTTTTTATTATGTTCAATTACCTGTTGACTGAGATTGTTTATATTATTTTCCTTTATACACTATACAAATTAGGTTAACTTGATACCCAAATATTTTTTTCTAACCTTTTTATGTTTACTTTTCAGAAAAGAAAACAGATGAGTGATTCCAAGTAACTAAATTGATAGCTGCAAAAATCATCTTTGGAAATTTGCTTGAACTAATTCTTATTAATGCTTAACATAAGAATGAGAAACATCTAAATCCAAAGCCAACCAACTTTGATTTGTGCCATCTCCACACAACTATTGTAGCAATCAGAAACTTACCTTGGACTCAAAACGATAAGAACACACAATTTGGTAAAGTCAGGGGGAAAACACTGGCACATATTCATTCCTGTGCTCTACTAAGGTGAGTTCAACAGCCATGTTGCAAAATTTGGTTTTATTATCCAATCCCTTTCGTGGCCTGCATTTATATTAACTAACTAAATTTTCTGAGCCTTAAAGGCCTTAATGTATCCTTTCTTGTGCTGAGTTTTAAGGTTAAACCAAAGCAAAGACTACCCTAAAAAAGCTTACATCATTTCCTACTTATATTACCCTTGTTTTTTCACCATTTCTCTCCCATTTGGACATAAATATATTTCATTCTTCTCCTTGAGTGTGTACAGAGATTGATTCACTCCTTCCATCTGTCTTTCCCTAATAAATTGCTATGTGAATTCCCTGTCCTGACTTTTTAGTTTTTTTAAATTACTGATACCTTTGGCATTTAACATTTGATTACTAAATTGTTCACCAAAAAATATTTTCCATTGTTCCCTTCTCAAATAATATAACCAATTCAATAATACCTGAATATATGTAGATGAGCTCTAAGTAGCAATTTGTGGGCCAAAACAAACTTCAAATTGATACTACTGTTAACAAAAAAAACAAGCAACAAAAAAACTATTTGTTTTTTTACTTATCTAAGAAAAATTTCACCAAGAAGAAAAATAGGAGATTATGAGAAGTGGTGTTTGAATAATATAAAAGTATACCTGTAATCATTTTCACAACCACATTTATTCTCCTTGGACCAAAAAGAATGTATTTATATTCAGGCAGTCTTAAATGAGCTATTTCACAGTTAATATTTTGAATGCAGACACATATCTCTTGGAATTATTGATTAAAAAATCAAGTCAAATAATATTATAAAATTCCTTTTCTAAGAATAATTGAAATATTTAAAGATCATATACATATTATCAAAGCATTGGAGGTCATTCTTGACATATTCTATAATGAATGGTTTTAATTTTAAGCCAAAGGCTCTAACATCCCAAGAAGCTTATATTGTTCAAATTTACAAAAAAACTGAGGACTTATTTTCTACATAAAAGGAATCATTTTTTAAATAAAAAATTTATAAAAACAGACTGTGATACCAATGTACTCTTTAATCACTCATTCATTCATCTAAAAATAGTCTCAGGGATCAATTATGTGTTAGGCACTGTAGGGAATAAAAATAGAAGTAAAACATGATCCTTTTCCTCTTGGAGTGTATAATATAACTAATGGGAGGGGATGGGGACACACACACATAAATAACCACAGTGTGAGACAAAAAGTGGGAATTTCTAAGATAGTAATAAAGAACTATTGGGGGAGGTATGGAGAGAAGATAACACACATAACTGAGAAAGTGCAAGCGATGAGGGGAATTAGGAGACATCTGAACTATGCTTTTAAGAGTTAGGATTTCTCCTAGCAAAGACTAATTGGAACAGAGCAGCAGAAGGGTATTTCAGAAAAACGAATGGCTGATTATTAGTACACACACACACACACACACACACACACACAGCAATAACAGACAAACCAGAGATCTGGCCTAAAAATATAGTTGTCAAGTACTCAGTAATTGAATTGAATTGATTAAATGAGACAATCCTTGGGGGAAAATGTAGCTATTAACTATTTCCCTCAAGGTACACTATAAATCCAACAAAGCATGTTGTCCAAGATTTTGGCTAAGTCCCAGTATTCTCAAGGCTAAAGAAGATGGTAGATGATCTCCTTCCCCTGGTTCCCTCACCTACCCACTGATAAAGGCTTCCCCATCCCTTACAGAAGGCAGAACTCAGTGGAGTTTAAAATAGCTCCTGAACACTTCCTGCTCTATTCTAACTGTGCTTTCATTCCATTTGACTTAGACCAATTGGAATGTTGAGGGAAAACCCCATGAGGCATCAAGCATGTGAGATCATGTGTCAGTCCCTCAAAAATGTTTGTCCATCCTACTATGTGTATCCATCATTGTTCCCTACCCATGAGAAAGCAGAACATGTGGGGGAAATAGCTTTTAGCACATTGCCATTTCTCCCTTTTTAAAAATAGATCTAAATACTTCCTTACTCAACTTTTGTAACAATTCATCACAAACCTATCCACTTCTCAACACCATGAAGACAATGTATTCTAAACATTTTGTTTACATGTTACAGTTCTATAGCTCTACAACAAAGTTGCTATTTATCCCATGACTTCCCTGAATTAAATATTGGCTGCATTGTAAGGACTCAATAAATACCCATGTAATGAATATTATATAACATAACCCCTTTTAAAAGTGTGCAATATTGTAACTTTGAGAAAATTGTTTTCAGACTTCCCTTCTAACTTCAGTGGATGAAGATATATTGTCCCCATTCTTTCTAGCCCCCAGAGAAGAAGAAATTCTCACTTCACTAAACTACAAGGATTGCTCATTCTGCTTGGGTAAGAAGTTTCAGCATATTTGAGGTCAGAGCTGGAATGATGGGCAAAGATGAACCTTTGGGAAGGAACCAACAACTAAGTGGTCTGAAAAGGTCCTTAATTTCCAGCCAAAAGCATCAGTCCTAGAGAGGTCACCTGATTCCAAAATCTCTTGTTGGAAAATAGAGAAAATCTATAGCTAACAGCCTTCCCCTGGCTTTCTCACCTATCTACTGATAAAAGCTTCCCCATCTCTTACACAAAGCAAAGGTAAGTGGAGGCTAAAACAGCTCCCGGAGACACATTCTGTTCTAACTGCTTTCATTCTACTGGTTCTAGATAAAAGGGAATGTTGAGGGAAAACCTACTTTTATTGGGAAGATGTTTCTTTGTATCTCAGCCTCCTCAAAAGGCTTTATTTTACTCCTCCAACACTGCCTTCCCAACATGTCATTTTCTATCTCATTTTTCTTTTCTTTTTCCTTAGTACTTATTAGTATCAAAAGTAGCCTTATTTATCTAACATTTAACTGAACAATCAGTCAAACATATCCTGATCTTGTTTCATGGGTGTATCCTCTGTGCCTAAAACAATACCTGGCACACAGTTGGCTCTCAAATATTTTTGAGTGAAAAAACGAACAGATGAATGACTATTTCAACTCAGCTTCTAAAACTTCAAGCAATTACATCATCTCCCCAAACCTTCAACCTGCTAATTATGAGTGGTCGGGAAGCAACGAGTTCCTGCAATTGCTTCCCCTTCCAATCCTCAATTTATTTACATCTGGATTTCTTTGAGAATACACCTGAATTGCTGCATGGTTCCTGTTTTTCTGTCATTTTGCAAGTTCCTAATGGACTGTGGATTTATTACACTGCACACAAGTACAAAAAGATTTATCTTTAAAACAGATAATGTTTTTCAATAAATAATTAAATAACAAAATTATGAATATTCCTATAGAGCTCTGTTTTCCGTTCTAAAGTATTTCAATTAATGTGTAACATGAAATGTATTAACATACCTTTAACATTTCACCATCTAGCAACAATGAGTGAATAATCAGGAAATAAAAATGCAGATTTAAGAGAGTAAATCACAATTCTAATTTTAAAGCAATATATCAATTTCAAGATCTGAATTAAACTTACAGTTTAAGTAAGCTAACAGATCACTTCTTGAATGTGAAACTGTACATTTTCTTTTACATGAAAACTGTTGGATTCAACAAGAGTAAGTTATACCAGAACAACTAGCAGAGGCTTCTACTTCCTTTTTTATATACTAGAATTTTTTACCTCATCTACTTAAATCAGCAACTTAATTAATGAATCAGTCATAATATATTTTACAACTATATTTTATATGTAAATCAGCAACTTAATTAATGAATCAGTCATAGTATATTTTACAACTATATTTTATATATTATCACAATAAAGCCAGAAGCATAAATGATATTATTTTGCTGATATTGTAATTTATTAAGAGTCATTTGTGATGTAAATTTGCCTATTTTTCTGCACCTTATAGCCAACCTATATATTCATTGTATTTATAACATTGGATTGCTTTTCATCTACCATCCCTTAGACCCAGTCTTAATGGAATTTTAAAAAGTACTGTGTATCTTTCGGAGGAATATCATAGAATTTAGATTCCTTAGCTTTCAAAAGTTCTAATTACATTCTTAATAATAGTCATTCTTGAAAAATGAAAAAAAGTGTGTGTGTGTGTGTGTGTGTGTGTGTGTAAAATGCCATTTTCCCTGGAAGGGTCAACAACAAGGAGCCCTGTTTATGAGCCATATTAACACCAAACAGAGAGCTTAGCAATGTCTGTTTCTAAAAATAAACCCTGTATGTCTCTTGTTGTCATCATCAACCAGAGTCTTCCGTGCTCTGTGACAGAAAGCATCAAGGCTGCTTCTTTGCCTTTCTACAAGCATTATACATCAATACCCGAAGTCCTCCCTTTTCTGTCAAGGTGGCAGAGATAAAAAGAATTCTGCAATCACCCTAAGCACACATTTAAACATTATTGCCCCTTAAGAAGACAGTTATCATGTTGTTTTGGCAGCAGGAAGGAATCTGTGGTTTCACTTGTATGTTATTCTTCTTTATTTAAACTACTAGAAATAACACAAAAATGACAGAATGCTCTTTCTATAAATAATCATTCCAGTGTAGAGTTATATTAGGAGGTAACTCAGATGGCATGATAACGCCTAACAAGCTAATCTTAGACCTGCGATGCCATAAGATAGAAATACCGAGGCTAAGAATAACTGACCCAAAGGAGTCAGCCTGCCAGAGAGCCACAGACATGTGGGCATCTGCAAATTTTAATGCATTTAACGATCTCCTGAAAGCTTCTTTCCCCTGGAAGGCAGTAAATTATGTTGGTCATTAACATGACAATCAATAATTCCTCCACAGCGTATTCCATAAAGATGGCTGAAGATTCCCATAGCCAATAAGATTATAAAAATTAGTTGATGGAAGCCAAGAAGTTGGCTCTTGAATAGTTAGTTGCATTAGTACCTAACTGGTGACTTTAAGGCAAAAATTTAACTTAAAATAAAATGTAATATCCTGTTGTTACAGACAAATATTACCATCCAGTTTTCCCCTAAAATGTCCAAATTGGACCCAAATTGAACCAATATATATTCAAAATGGAGTAAAATTTTGTTAGCTAGATTATTCTTTCAGCATAAGAATGTGACATAGCATGTTGAGATCAGGATTTGAGTAACAGACTTTATTGACTCCCCCCCCCCCCATTTCTAGGCAAGGACTAATGTGATGAGTATAATCCTAATATTTTGGTCAAAAAACACACTGAACCCCATCGGGCTAACATTTGGGGAAAAAAGAAACCCAAAAACGTTTTTCTGCTAAATTACATTAGTAATAACGTGCTCTTCTCGATTGGTGCAAACCTTAGCTTTATGACTTATAAGATGTACTGTGAGCACTGGCAAACATGCCAAATGCTTTGGGGATATTGGTTCTGTCCATCGTGTATGCTCATTACACTGCGTCATCATCAAGGCTCACAGAACTTTGGAGGTTGCCCTGACTCTCTCAGCCCTGGATAGTGTTAACTTCCTCCAATTTCAATATCAAGCCCTGGGAACATGAAGTAAAGCTCCTCCACCATGCCTTTCAACATAGTTGTCTATTTGTGCCTTAAACCTTTGAGGATTAAGAAGTATGCCTAGACATTTACCTATAAATATAGATGATTCTATACTTTCAGCACCAGAATTGAAACACATTCTCTTATGCAAAATAGTATTCTTTTTCTTTTTTTTTTAAGATTTTATTTATTTATTCATGAGAGACACAGATATCTATATTTACTTGTTCATGAGAGACAGACAGAGAGAGAGAGAGAGAGAGAGAGGCACAGGCACAGGCAGAGAGAGAAGCAGGCTTCATGCAGGGAGCTCGTTGTGTGACTCGATCCTGGGACTCCAAGATCATGCCCTGGGCCAAAAGCAGGAGCTCAACTGCTGAGCCCCCTGGGCGTCCCAGAAAAATATTCTTCTCTTTGAGAAAAGGAGTCAGAGACATGGTAAATAGGGACAGAGACATGGTAAACAAACCAAGTTCACATCTGACCCTGCCAGTTCCTAGCCATGATCACCATCAGTAAATTCCTCTGAAACTGTTTCCATCTCTGCAAAATATGAATACTACTGTTAACTACTACAGATCTCTTTAAATTGAGGGAAGGATTAAATGGTAAAACAATGCCTCATACAGAAAAAGCTTCTGAAACATTAGCTTATTATGTCAGTAAGAAAAATGACAGTGATATAAAGTGATGAAAACATATGGCTTCAACCACTGACCTAAACTGGGACTAAACAATTAGATCGGAGTGGAACAAGACAGAAAAACCATAAAATGATAACTGATTAGGATATTTTTAAATCTAAAATGACTGCTTCCTGACACAAAATCGTGCATTCCAAATACACAACTGAATTTTGTTTGTAAGCAGATTCAAAAAGCACAGGGAGGGAAAGGTGGGGGCAAACCAAAGAACAGACTTTTAGGGCAGCCCTGGTGGCCCAAAGGTTTAGCGCCGCTTTTGGCCCGGCGTGTGATCCTGGAGACCCAGGATCGAGTCCCACGTCGGGCTCCCTGCATGGCGCCTGCTTCTCCCTCTGCCTGTGTCTCTGCCTCTCTCTCTCTCTCTGTCTGTCATAAACAAATAAAAAATCTTAAAAAAAAAAAAAAAAAAAAGAACAGACTTTTAACTATAGAGAACAGTTGTTACCAGAAGGGAGGAGAGCAGGGATGGGTTAAATAGGTGACGGGGATGAAGGAGTGCACTTGTCATGATGATTACTGGGTGTTGTATTTAAGTATGGAATCACTAAATTGCACACTTGAAACCACTGCTACACTGTATGTTAACTAACTGGAATTTAAATTAAAACTTTTTCGGGCTCTCTGCATGGAGCCTGCTTCTCTCTCTGCCTGTGTCTCTGCCTCTCTCTCTCTCTGCATCTCTATGATTAAATAAATAAAATATTTTAAGAAATAAATAAATAAAATAAAACTTTTTTAAAAGTACCATCAAGAGTAAAATTTAAATCATGTTCAATTCCTAAAGAGCTTTTCTAGTTCACCCTACATGTGGTTTCATAAAAACTTTCTGTGTAAACATGTTTTTATTAATGAAAGAACTCCCAGGCTACAATGTAATTTAATGGAAATTCAGTGAAATTTTCATTTCATTTTGTTTTTAATTTTAAAACTAAAAAAAAAAAAGCAAAACTATTTTAACCCAATGTGGATTTATGTCATGCCTTACACATTGACCAAAACTTACCTCAAAAAATTGAAAAAGACATCTGCAGGGCTACAATTGTGTCAATACTGAATATAAATTATAAATTAAATGTTTCAATATAAGTGGTAGGCCATGACGGGAAGAAGTAAAAAAAAAAAAAAAAATGAAGTTCTGGGGTATTTCCAAAGTTATCAACATGCAAAAAGTTTAATCATAAGTAAATGATTAGTTACACTCTGTGGTTTGGTGAATTTCCTTCTTCCTTAAATGTAGTTTTCAATGGATTTAATTATTGGGTATTTTTAAAAGCACTATAAAAGGCCTATCACTTATTTTACTATGGAAAATTTTACATTAAAATAACAAACAGAACTGATACTCTTCTAAAACATAAGAATTACTTAGTTTTGTATTCATAAACCATAGCATCATAGAGAAATCCTAAATATAATGTTCTCTGATTACACTTAAAGTGTAGGTCGTTTAGTCTTGCAAAAATTCACTTAAATTAAATTTGTTTTGTGAAAGTGACTTAGTGGTGAGAATGGAACTTGTAGATACAAGGTATTTTCTCATCCCTTCATCTCCTGATTGTCAATCTCCCAAAATGAGAAAAGGGAAAACTGCCCACAGTAAGGACATCATGCATCCAAGCCAAACACTGGTACATCATTTTCCTTTCAAGAATGGGACAGACCACAGCACTGCCACTCTGATTTGAAGCACATGCCAAAATATCTTTGAATTTCATCTACAGAAAGCTTATTTTTAAAGTCATTTTTTCATGGGCCTTTATTCCAATTAAATTGTTTTCAAAGTAATCCAATTCAGAAAAAAATTGTTAAAATGCAGTTACTATTCCAGATTGTTAAAATTGTTCATTACTCTGAAAATGTAATAATTATAACAACATACTGGCAAAGAAACTGCATTTTGAATATTTTAAAAATAATCCTCCTTCAGTGTACTGAAAAGTTTATACATTAGATAAGTTTCCCTTAATATTTTCTGCATCCTTCAATGCCAATATTAAATATTAAATATTAAAAGCATATTTTACTCAAATTTATAATAAATGCCTGTAATACACTCATCTATGGTGTTGGCTTTCCTCTTTTCTACAAAATGATTTACAACCTCACAGAGATCTAGTATTCTTCCATAACTAGTCTTTTTAGGGTTCCTTCTAACAATAGATAGTACTAAGAAAGGCTTTCTATTCAATACTAGTAAAAAAATTATCAGTGTTAAAATGATGTATATCTTCATGAAAATAAAGGAATACTCACGATTTAACTGAAAGAAATTACATGGTCTACCTCCTTCATTTAATTATTTATATTTTAAGGAATACAAACTAAAGAAAATTACAAAGGAGGGTGCCTGGGTGGCTCAGTTGGTTATGCATCTGCCTTCAGCTCAGGTCATGATCTCTGGATCTTGGGATCCAGCCCTGCATGGGGCGGGGCGGGGGAAGGCTGCTCAATGGGGAGACTGCTTCTCCCTCTCTCTCTGCCCCTCTCCTCCATTTCTGCTTCCCCTCTCTCCTCTCCTCTTCCCTCTCAAATAAATAAAATCTTCTAAAAAAAATTCCAGTCACCAACATACACACTGTAGCAAACACTGCTGGTACCTAGCTAATAGGCATTCTTCTTTACCTTTCTTCTTCCTAATAAAAACATTCACCTTCCTAGGCTTAGTATGACCCTACGGAGCTATCATGGCAGTCCCATTCTTTTGTGTGACTGGCTAATGTGTGGGTAGTTGCTGCTATTCTGGCCAATAAATTATGAAGGATGATTTGCTGGAGAAATTTTGGGTACAACTTCCTAAAGAAAACATCCAAGGAAGCAAAGTATCTTTCCTATGTCTCCAGACTTTGTCATGCATAGATAGACACGTCAACTCGTGCCTTCTGGAAGAAACAGACCTATGATGACACCAACTCTAAAGCCAACAGAAGGGAGCAGTTTGAGAGACCTGAATACTGTTGCCATTATTGACTGCCAGGTGCTGCCAACTACCCTGTTATTTCACTGAGAAATGTCCTTGTTGTTTGTCACTTTAAGTAGGATTTTCTGTTACCTGCAGCAGAAGACGATCTAATTTACCTGCTACTTACAATTAAACACCATTAGGAGTTTGGCACAATAACTTTGTGTGGGGGTGTGTAAGACATACTTCATAGAAAATATGGGCATATTGTAAAAAGTCATACAAGGCGAAAAAGCATGCTGATGAAAACAAGAGCCTCCCCCCTCACAACGGTACTACCACCACACACACACAACTTCCCCTGAGTTCCTTCCATCTATGTATTAATTCTTCTGGGAGATGGATAGATAAACAAAATATACCTTTATAAAAAGGTATGTTATTTTTCTTTAAAAAACATTAAATTTAAATAATTTTAACAGAATTTAAAAAACTGGAACTGAATGGACCGTAAACATTCTAAATGCTTCCTTCCCATTATTAGGTAATATTTCCAAAAAAAGATCTTTCTAGGGTTAAATAAATTATTTAAAGAATCAGTGTTCAGAGTCTCTTAAAAAAAAACAACAACAACAAAACAAAAACCTCTGTGTTATTTTAAGCAGCAGGGAGTCTGTCCTTGCTCAGAAAGAAAATATCATCACTTTCACACATCCCTTCATCTCACCTATCTCTAATGCCTCATTATTAGTTGTTTCTGAATATCATCCTACTTTATAAAATTTCTGTCCTGTAACCACAATTTCATATTTATTTAAGTAGATTCCTTGCTTGCCCCGTTAATCTTACTATGCTTTGTTACTTTTCTATTTCAATTTTTGCTTTTACATTCGTCTTCATTGTGTGGGCTTCATTGTCAAGCAGTCTAGTTCATGTTTGGGAACTTCTGACTTGCTTACCTATTTTCTCTATTGTAACAGATCTTGCCTGGATGGAACATTGGGTTACACTTCTTTTTGAACTTCAAAGATTTTTTTTCACTATCTTCTGTCATTAAATGTTGGATATCTTTTTTTTTATAAAAAAGATTGTATTTATCTATTCATGAGAGACACAAAGAGAGAGTCAGAGACAAAGGCAGAGGGAGAAGCAGGCTCCCTGTGGGGAGCCCGATGTGGGACTCGATCCCAGGACCCCGGGGGTCACGATCTGAACCAAAGGTAGGTGCTCAACCACTGAGCCACTCAGGCATCCCAAATGTTGGATATGCTTGATAAGCTTTCTTGAATCCCATACATTCCCCCTTATCCCCACCTTCCCCCAACCACAGATCTTTGCTTGAACCCCTGCCTGAACCCCTAAAAAATTATTATTTGAAAATCAATAGCCCAGTTAGGATATGACTCTGTGATGAGCATTTGCAGCAAGACGAGGTGCCTTTCGATCTACAGATTTATATTTTTCTTTTCCAATGAAACAATGTTTCATCTTTTCACAAAATTTTGTTTCAATGCTTTAGAATATCAACTTCAGAGATACAAAAAATTTCTTTGTTATCCTGTCTTTGTCTTTCTTATTAGTTGACTTCCATCCAATTGCTTGTATCGATTTTCCTTTTTTCATTCCCTATGATGATCTTAAACCTTTCCCTTTTGTTGGTAAAGAGTTTCACTGGTATCTGTTCTGCTTCCTGCTCTTTCTAATGAGTATTCTTGATTTATAATTATCATGTTTTTTTCATTTCCAACTTGTTTCCCTAGATATAAAATATTCTTTTCCCCTCATGTTATTGTGTTATCATATCATCTTTGAGCTCTTGTTTTGTGGAATTTACTTCTTTAAGGAGTTCTATTTGTGAGGAACAATTATTAGACTATTCCATGGCTTCAGTAAATTGATGATTTCTTCTTGGTGGAACATCTAAGATTAGTTGGAGAAGGATATTCCGTTGGAAAAAAAACAAAAAACAAAAAAACTGTGGATCATTTTCCCAAATTAGAGTGTTGCTCTGACACCTTCATTTCTCCAGAGAGGCAGTGTTTGTTCACCGTCCTCCAGTTCACTAGTTTCTTTTCCAGAATCATTTCTACTACTTCTCACTCACGAGAAACAACAACAACAAAAGCTGAGGATATCAACTCAGTTTGCTTCTCTTCAGATTTAAGAATGTTAGAATTTTCAGGAAGTTGTCATCTTGACAGTAAAATTCTAAGGAGGCCTGGGATGCAGGCCCTGTGAGGGTTCCCTGTTTGGATCAAAAACCCATACCCTCCATTTTTCCCTTGA
Source organism: Canis lupus dingo (assembly GCF_003254725.2). Classification (NCBI taxonomy): domain Eukaryota; kingdom Metazoa; phylum Chordata; class Mammalia; order Carnivora; family Canidae; genus Canis; species Canis lupus. The sequence goes on along the minus strand of NC_064256.1, from coordinate 32,634,162 downwards.
CTATTAGTTTCTGAAATATGTTAGATCATATCATTTTCTGTACTCTTTTAATGCTGACGTGTGTGTGTGTGTGTGTAGGGGGAGTGTTTGCCAGCTTATGCCATTTTAGAATCACTTCATTATCTATCAGTGGTGAGAAACTATATAGTACATTTTGAAATTTCTCATCTTCAAAATCAAAATCCTCATTTTTATATTCAGAATTTGGGCTTATTTTAGTCTTCTAAGGGATATTATTGAATTTTCTTGCTTAATGGACATAACAATTATTCCACTGGTGTCATCCACAGAAATAGAAAATACTCATTCTTATCCCCAGCCTCAATGGGCCTATTTATAAATAGCTTTTTGATCACTACCTATCAGATATTCAAATTGATAACAGCCTTGTAAGTGAAGATAACTTGAGTTAGAGAACAGCAAAACAGTAATTATGGGAAATACCAGAAGTGATTCTTGACATGACAGGAGCATTTCACAGACTTACATTTTCATAATTAGATTCTGCTTTCCAAGTAGACATAAATGGCTACTGAATCTAAAATGTTCCTTTCCCCTCAACAATGCACACCAAAGGAAAAAAAAAAAAGATTCTGAAAGGGTGAAGATATGTTTTCCATAAAAGAAATTCAGGATTTAGATTTACATCCTTTTCTTTTATACCCTAAAATAAGAATACATAGAAAAAATATGAGTTTTCCTTATTTTAAATGTATTTTACATTAATGCTGTATAAACTCTAGGAAATTCTTTTATAGTAATAGTTCCAATATTGTCTGGACAGCTCTGCTGTCCAACATGTTAGGCAACATGCCTGGCAACAGGAGAACACCCCAAATTGTGCCAGCTACTGCTAAGTGACCTGAGTCAATATTTGTACATGCTTCAGTTTCTACCACAGTTATCACTTCTATTGGCCCACACAAGCCACAAAGGTAGAGACTGACCTAGCAAAATGTGTCACTCATAATGAATTCCAAGATTCAACATTAATGAATTTTTTAACTAAAAACACATTAGCAGACTATATTCCAGAACCTAGTTCTACCTAAAATGTCTTGCCTAGCTGAGTCAATATTAGGGAAAAATGGAACCATATTAAATACTTGCAATTCAACAGTATATAAAGATCTCTGAAGAAAATCATCTTTATTAATGCATAGTATCCAGTTTAACTAAAATAGCAAATGGGAACCTCAAAGCAATAGCTAACAATAAAACAAAGCTTTTTAAAACAATTAATTCCAAGGAATCTGCTATTGGGGTTTCACTGTTCAATTACGTATTCTGCAAATTTTTTGCCTTTGATTATTATGTAATGAGACATTTTACAGGACACACGTACATGTGTGCGCGCGTACACACACACACACACACACACATTACTCTGATTTATAGTCAAAATTTGCACATGGAAAGGACTAGTTCTTCCCAGACCAGGATAACTAAAACAGAAGCCGATGTATCAGATAACTAAAGAGAACTTACTATCAAAACAAAACACCATTGTTCCAAGTGACATACAATCAGATTCATCTATCTAGCTTGTTTAGCAAGACAGAGCATGGTATTGAAGAGCTAGAAACTCAGGTTCATTCACTATAAATAGTTATAATAACAGTGAGTTGCACTTTAATAACGTTGTTACATTTGAACCTCATAAGAATGCCAAGAGATAAACAAGAGGACATCAATATTGTTTAGTTTACAGATGAGTAACCAGTTACACAACTGGCTAGTAGCAGAGCTCTTGCTAGAACACTGAGCTCTTGACTCTTACAACAGTGTTTTCTCCACTATTCTGCGTGGCTACCAGATCTCTCTTTCAGATCCAAAGACTCCAACCATTCCTATGCATATCAATCACATCCATGCCCTGGGCCAAAAGGGAGTGGAATGAAATTTATAGATAAATTAAGACAAACACACCCCAAATTTAACAATTAATTTAAAGGAAAATCCTACTGAAATGGGTTACTAGGATCACCATCACTTCCTCCTATCTCTACATCTGTGATTCTCACAGTTCACTGTACCTGAGGTTTGATCATAAGATTTTAAAAAATTCAAATATCCAGGCTAGTTCACATACCAATTAAATCAGAAATTCTGGGGGTGTGACCAAGGCATGAGTATTTTGTAAAATATTCTTGAGGACTCCAAATTTGAGAGTCAGTACCTCAGAGGAAGTATATAATAAAGACTAGAGGAATTTAAGGCCACATTATACTAAACAAAGCCAAAAGTTACACAACATGGTAGCACAGATGCAAATTATTGTATGTTTCAAATTTTAAAAATAAACAGAACCTGGAGTTTCCTTATTTATACCAGACAGGTTTGGGAGTTGATGTCAATCTACATCACTTTTCATGTACTAGTTAGTGCTTAAAGGATGCTTCCCTTCCTGTAGAACTGACAATAGCATGGACAGTCTCAAGCACTTCGCTGCTTGAAAATATTATTGCTTTAACGTCAGGAAAATGACAATCTCAACTGAAAAACGGAATAAAGTTACATGCGATTATCAAACACACTGAAAACAGTGAGGCTTGCAAACACCTGTAGCCTGTGGCAAGAGATTCCATGTCAGCAGCCTGTGGCTGCTTAAAAGGCACAGCTTTGTTTCAACCATGTTAAAGAAACATTAAACTTGTAACACAGAGGTAAGGACTGAAAAAATAAGTGTAGTACTGAAAAGATACCTAAAATAGTTATTTTTTAAAAGTCAATTCATCTGTAGAAAACAAAATGCTAAATTAAGTGACCAGTTCCATGTGAGACACACCAGCTGACCCTTCCCCAAGCTCTTGTCAACTTTACAGCCACAAAGATAATAGAAGGTAATAAACCATATTAAAATTCTAGTACTTTTATTTCAGATAAGCAGACACTACTAATTAATATAATTCCTGTCACGTAAATGTAAACATATCAAATTACACAAACTTGATCTCTTATTTTGAGTCCATGAAAAAGATCGGGTCAAGAGAAGTATCTGAAAATCATCACAACTGACGGAGGTTTTTTTTTTTTAAAAAAAAAAAAAAAAAAAAAAAAAACCTTGGTTCAGACATAGATCTGTCAATGGGAAGATGTTGAGCACTGAAACTGACATCGTGCCAACCTGTGGAATATTTCCTTTCACATCTAGCTCTACCAAGTAAACGCTGCTCGATGGTACATTCTTTTCATGGGAATCTACATGGTGATCTAGAATTCCGATTAAGCCCACATAGGAACTTAGGAGATGTAAGGGAGAAGTTTAAGCCAATTCAGGCGGAAGTGTTCCGAAGAGGACGGAAATAAAAAGCCCCCAAGCTTTAGGAACCGGCTGTAGGATTAAATGTGAGGAGCAACGATTACAACTAAGTGATATTGCCCGGAGAGTCTGCTCTTTTCACAAACAGAAATTGATCAAGCTGACAAGCTTGATCTCCTCAGCACATCGCCTTGAAGGCACAAGTACAGACGCTGAGAAACTAGAATCCGGTACTGTTATTCTCTTAAGGGTTGCACCTGCATGTAACACCTTTATGTGTGTGTTATGCCATCCATCTGCCTGACAATGCTAGACTCTGCAAATGTTTTTAAAGAAAATTAAAATAACCATCTGCTAATAATAATTTTTCTTCCATCCTAAATAGTTTCATTTTGGGCTGATGAGAAAAAGCCACATTAAAACTACCTTTGCAACTCTTAACAAACACATTTCAGAAGGTAGGTCTATAAATAGATGTGCTTCTGGATGCACACCATAAATATAAAATCATCGGGCTATTGCAGGCTGCAATTTAAACTGAAGCTCCAGTATGAACTTACCTGATTTTTAAAGTCCCATTAGAATAGCTTGCAATCAGTACAGATCTCCTTCTTCTAGTTGCATAGTAAGGCAAAGCACCCCCAACTACATTTCACTTATCTCAGTCCCATCCTTCATCAGAAGCTTTGAGATTTCATTCAGAAGCTGTCGTCCCTAAACACTGAATATGCACAAAAAACGGTAATGGCAGGGATCTAAGTTAAACCCTACAGACGCACCAAGAAAATAGCAACATCAACATCAAAAAGCAGCAAATCCTTGAGAGGTGCTTTTTCTTAGCTGCATTTCCCAAGTCAGCCTCCTTTCACACATAAAATGTCTCAGTTATGGAAGAGGATCTTACCTGAGCTGATCATACTGTGCATTCTCTGCTGAGCCAAGAGCTGCTCTCGTCCAGCCACCCCATCTGAGGAAAAACACGAGTCACTCTCGTAAATTGTCTGCAGCATATTCCAATCACTCTTACTTCAGCTCCATGAAAGATTCATCGCGGCTCAGTGCACGGGCCCCAGGAGCTACCCTCCCTGGTCCTCCCTCCTCCCGGAGGAGAGGCAGCAGCCGACCAACTTCAACAATGATTTCCTTTCTGTTAAGGTGGACATACACTTTTTTAAAAAGATCTGGACACTTTTCCTATGTTACCAACCTGTGTACAGAGCAGAAAGGACCGTGGGGATGCTATGGCTCTCTGGAGTTTAGGTGATCCCGGAAACTAAAAGCAGGTGGGAAACAGTAATGTGCTTCGGGGTTATTGCTTTGTCAGAGTAAGTAGAAAAATATTAACTCTACCCACAAGAAAAAGAAACCAATTAAACCTGGCTTATAGTTCTCCGGGCTGCTAGAGTTTCGTGGCAAGAAGCCCCAGTCCTGCAAGTGGCTTCGGCCGATGCCCTTCTATCTGTTTGTGTATGTCTCTTCCCCCTCTCTGGTCTCTCTCAGCTCAAGTTGGCTAAAGCTAGTGATAATCCATTTGCATATGAATCAACAACGGCAGGGCCCACAGGCACAGAAATAGAACAATGGTCGGCCTGAGCCAAAAATAGGTCAAGCATGGCCGAGTGATTGGAGCCTGCATTAATGCATTTAAAAATACCCCAGCAAACCCAGCTGTCCAGCCTCTATCTTTCAAACCATAATTCTCTATTGCAGGGCCTTAAAAGCAATTAACTCTTTCCTCCCTCTCAGCTTGCTTTTTACACACTGTATTTCCTTCCATACTGGCGATTCGCCTCCAAAGAAAGGAAGGCAAAAAAAAAAATTAAGAATCATAATTCTAAGAGGGCAAATGCACATACATTTAATTTCATTTTATTTTTATAGTATGTGTTTTTGGAAGAGAGAGGAGAGAAGTGCAGAGCTCTGTATTGGTTCTAAAATAATACTGGAAGCTTTTGCTCATAATGTGGTTTCTGCCTCACCCACGCACAGCAATCCTGGTGTTCTATTTTTGTTGCCTGTTTCTCTGGCTACACTGCAGTTGGCTGTAGCACTAGAAGCTTTTCTGCCTTCTAGTTTCAAGACTGACAGGAGATTTAGTAGAGGTAGTTTGAGAAAACAAGCACACCCCAGAATAAAATGTTTATGAAGAACTAGTTTGATTTTTTACTTGCTATTTATGAAATGTTGTCCATTTCACAAATCCTAATGTGATCATCTTACTACCACCTATCAATTTTATTGCATCCAGTTTCTATTATATCAAATTAAAAAGAAAACAGCTCAGATCTGAAAATGTTACCTCTATTTCAGCCTCTCGGGATAAATTCAATGTGGGAAAAAAAAAGGAAAAGAAAGTGTTGATGCTGTCTAATGGATGGATGCAGAACCACTGAATAGATGCACCTGTCGATCAACCAATAAACATGGTCAGTCCCCAACTAGGAATATTCTGCATTCATCTCTACCTGAAACAGAGACCCCATTTTGCTATAGAAATAGCATTCATAATAGTTGATAGGCTCCCAGCCAACTCACACTGTGAAATTCACCTGTAGAGCAAAAGAACTGTACTATATATAATGCTAAACATGATATAGTCTCTGGTGTACACTTTTAACATCATTTCTATATGAGAAATAAATTCTGCATCACTAACTGGATTGTAGCATCTAGCCACTCCCAAGGGCACGCCCAAAAGTGATAATCCACTAGTCCTGAGACCTCTTCTCACTTTTCTAAACTAGATCAGCAAGGAAAATGTAATTCTTAACACATTAGTAGCAACAGAGAAGGAAAGGGAAAAAGCGGAATGTTTCAAGGTTCCCAGAACAATCAGATGGAGGAAGGATCTTGGTCAACCCAGAGTGCGGGGCAGGGAAAACAGAACAAGGAGATGTAGTTTTGGTGGAAAGGAGGAAGCATCTAAGTCATTAGGCAGATAACTCACTGCTGAAGAAAGTGGCACGGAATCTTCCTTGTTTCATAGATTAACTTCTACCTCTTGAAAAATTATTTTCAGACCAATAAGTTATAAGATCATTTATTTATTTATTTTTTAATAATAAATTTATTTTTTATTGGTGTTCAATTTGCCAACATACAGAATAACACCCAGTGTTCATCCCGTCAAGTGCCCCCCTCAGTGCCCGTCACCCATTCACCCCCACCCCCCACCCTCCTCCCCTTCCACCACCTCTAGTTCGTTTCCCAGAGCTAGGGGTCTTCATGTTCTGTCTCCCTTTCTGATATTTCCTACCCATTTCTTCTCCCTTCCCTTCTATTCCCTTTCACTATTATTCCCCAAATGAAAGAGACCATATAATGTTTGTCCGTCTCCGATTATTTATTTTTAAAGATTTTATTTATTCATGAAAGACACAGAGAGAGACACAGAGAGAGAGGCAGAGACACAGGCAGGTGGAGAAGCAGGCTCCATACAGGGAGCCTGATGTGGGACTCGATCCCGGGTCTCCAGGATCAGGCCCTGGGCCAAAGGCAGGCCCCAAGATTTTTTAAAAAGGAATTATTCCAAATTGCGTGTGACTTATGTTAAAAAAGAAAATCTTATGTTTCTGTCATTCAAAAAAATATTTAATTCCATTTGATATTGCAACTAAACTTTCACTCAGTTAAGAAATCAGTATATAAAACTCAAGAGATGGAAAGATTGTGGTGGCAACTTAGCTTAGGGATGATGGAACTGAGCATAGCATTGTAGACCTAGAAGGAAATTAAGAGTTTGCTACAATGGTGTTCAAACTCTCTGCCCCTCAGGATGCCTTGGGACCTGGGAGTTGACTCACAGTGTTCTTCAGAAAGAGCTCTTCCCCTAAACCAGGGCAACCTCATTTTTATTTGTTTATACCGGAATGTGGAAGAGTTCTTTTGAATAACAGCTTCTTATACTAAGGAGAAAATAGTTGAAATCCACTCATTTAGGACAAACAAGCTCCCTATTTTACATACAAAGAAAGTAGAAAAGGTGTGTTGAAGGTTACTCAAGCTAGGAAAACACTAGTTAATGAAATTCTGACTAAGGAGACTTGCTTCATCTCTGGCAGGTGGTCTCTAATGCAGCAGGCTTCCCATCACATTCTCGAGTCTGCCATCCTGTCCCTCACTAAAATGATGTAAATAATTATCTCAGATATTTGGAATAAATTTTAACATGATCTAATGATGAAAAATGGAACCACCAAAAGTTTCAGAGTGGTTTTGAACAGAATATGCAAAACTAGTGATAAACATGTAACAGGGATAACACAATCCCACTAATGACATAATATACATCTTTCTCATTTTAAAGTTAAATTATACCCTCAAACTGTAATTAAGAAAAATAGCCTCCCAGCTTTTATCATCACAAAAAAATAAAAGAAAACCCCGAAAGAGTTCATTATTATCCCATTTCTCAGAGGTTCCAGGAAAAGGCATTTCACATAAAATAGTGTAATGTGTCTTCTTCATGTTGACCAAGTTACTCTACTTGAGATTTATTTACATTTCATCCCTGCATTCTTTCAGTGTTTCCACACACACACACACCCCCTCCAGTAGCAGTCTTGTCTTTCAGCTCTTAACAAGGAAAAGATTGTTTAGAGTGAGAAGACTTTGGACACTTATCATAAAATAGGTATCACTTGCTTCTCAGAGGAAAAATAACTATCATTAAAATCACCACCAAGTATATTGATTATCATGGTTCTATTAACAACAACTTAAACATTAAGACTGCTGTATAATTCTTCTCACATGATCTCAACAATGTCAGTAAAAATATGTCACTAAGTTTCTTTTTGGGCATTTATAAATAACTAGTTTTACTGACTTGGAAAAAAAAGATATTAAGTTCTATATTATAAAAACTGTAACAAATGCCAGGCTAGAGTAAACAGGCATTTAAAAAAAAATCTCAATATAATAAATGTTAATTCAATTTAATGAAAATGTTGATCTAAAAATTGATCTTAAAATCATTTTACATTCATCCAATAAACTGTAATATTATCTACTGATGAAAAATGAAACCTATTGTCTAATAGTTTCTGAGTGTTTTTTTTTTAAGATTTTATTTATTTATTCATGACAGACATAGAGAGAGAGGCAGAGACACAGATAGAGGGAGAAACAGGCTCCATGCCGGGAGCCCGACGTGGGACTCGATCCTGGGATTCCAGGATCACGCCCTGGGCCAAAGGCAGGCGCCAAACCGCTGAGCCACCCAGGGATCCCCTGTTTCTGACTGGTTTTAAAGAAAATATGCGAAACTAGTGATAAACACATGAGGGATACCAAAATGTCATTCAAAAGTAATTATGATAACTCCAATTCTTTTTATGCAAACGTATAGGCAAAACAAAGAGGTGTATTAAAAAATCTACCTAAAAAAAAAAAATCTACCTATATGGCATCAAAATATTTCCAGAAATATCCTCAGACCCCTAGCTCACAATGACCTTTTCTCAAATCAGTAGGTGATGACTACAGACCCACTGGAAAGAAGCAAAGAAGGTAGAGTAACCTGATTTATGCTAAAACAAGAAGGTACCCTCTGCTCATCTGTAATCAAACACAGTACCATTTTTCATGCAGTACCAAATCCTATGATTCCAGAATCTAGATGCACTAAGATTTTAAAAGTTGTTTGCCTAAAATATTAATTGTACTTTATTGGAAAACTACAAATTACTCATCAATACCTGGAACTCCTCACTAGTTCCCTGATTCACTCATGTTGCTTCTCCCATCCTCCCGTCTCTAACTATTGTCACAGCAATAAAGTTACACATATTTGCCAAGGAACAGGAAAAATAGAGTACAGTGTACTCCTTTTTATTTCAAATTCAAGGAACTTATTTATCTGAATTTTCTGTCTCTTGGAGGAACATGGCCAATTCTTATTAAACAGTGGATATTTAATTTACAAGTGATTCCTCTCTACCGAAACAACCTAATTGGTTACCAAGTGGTCTTCTGATAAGGAAACCTTGTCTGGAGCCAAGGGCAGGTAATGGGTTTGAGAAAACACATCAGCAATGAAATTCCAGGGAGACTTTTATACAAAAACAAAACAATATCAACAAAAACTCTGTAATTGTTGACCTTGATTTGATTGATAATAATTTAACTTTTCCTTTCACATGGGATGGGTTGATCCATGATTTAGGCTATTTCTAAGGGAGTACAGAGCATCAGGGTCACCTGGGAACTTGGTAGACATGCAATTTATTAGGCTCTATCCCAGAACTACTGAATCACAATCTCTGGGCGGAATCTGTATTTTATTAAGCACTCCAGCTGATTCTGACACACAACAAAGTGTGAGAATCAGTAGATAAGATCAACCTTTCCAAAGCAATGATTAGATGGCTAAAAATGTAAATGGATAAAGTATCTTTTGTGGGCTTAATTTTAAACTAGCCAGTATTACTAGAGAACAATTTTTCAAACTGAAAACCATTAAATAACATAAGAGACTGATGAAAACCATGAATATTCAAGGTATAAAAAGGAGGACTGCCCCGAAAAGAATCTCTTCGCTGGCAAATGAGACCAGCATTGTACACTTAAGATGACAGGGATGTATGCACTGCTCTTCTTCGCTGAGCCATGCTGTTCTAGGTTCTATTTTTCTGAGTATTTGCCAGTTGCACATCAGTACCTCTCTGCAGAGCTCTGAGCAGCCCATCCAGGAGGAGAAAGTAGTATAGCATAATATTCTACATGTAATATTTCATTGTTATTCATATTACCATAGTATCTTATTAAAATTATTTAATAACTAATAATTAACTTCAAAAATAAATCACAATTTTAAAAAGCTAGATGCATTTCTGAAAAAGTTATTTTTTGTTGAAATCAAGTGAAATGTAATTGCACTTTCACTTTTTGCATTTATTTTTCTTGCCTTGTGGACAGAATAACCAGTGAAAAAGCTCAGACATCAGAATGTAGCAGAAATTATCTCACGTGGATTCCGTAATGTAATCATCAGAATATAGTACAATTTGAGCAGAGTATTCAGTATCTTTCTTTTAGAGTATTTTAAAGATATGAGCATGAAGAAATTAATATAAAAATGCATTTGTAGAGACTACTTTATAGTACTGGATCTAGTAACTGCAATGATGGCAGAGTTTCTAGAAAAGCCTGGTTATAAACTGCATCAGCTCGTGTCCACATGTTCTATTTTTAATTGGTAAATTCCATTGATTATACCATTCTGACTCAAAGTTCTGAAAGAAATATGGCTTCAGACTCAATCTTCTCTCTCTGCAAAAGTCACCTGAGAAACATACAACATAGTATTTTTTACACTTTGTATAATGGTACTCTGAAAATATTTCACATAGAAAAACTATTTCATATTAGTTTATGTACCAATATTCCTGAATGGAAATATTAGTATACACCAACAAGAAATCTCCCTTTTGCTTAAAATGGAAAGTACTGGTTCATGCTGGTAATCAGATATAATTTTCTTTTAAACAGCATCAACTATGAAATACAAACCAACCTTGACTAACCTAGCCTATGGTTACTAAACTATGTATATGTATTTATGAGACCAGGGACTCTTTATAATAGAAATCTTAATTTATTTTTTTTAAGATTTATTTATTTTTTATTTAACAGAGAGAGAGAGAGAGAGAGGTGGGGGAAGAGCAGAGGGAGAGGGAGAAGCAGGTTTCTTACTGGGCAGGGAGCCTGATTCGAGGCTTGATCCCAGGAGCCACCCATGTGCCCCTGAAATCTTAGTTTCAAGACAAAGCATTATTTTTGGCTACAGGGCTATGAAAATCAAAATTCTGAAAGAATTTCAGTTAAGTAAAATGAGCATTCTGATCTTCACTATTTGGTAGGACTCAAAAATCTAATCTTGTATTATTCTACAAAGTAAGTGTCCTTCTTATGTAGCCACACTTTAATATTTATCATCTTATAAATAAATGGGATTCTGATCACCAAAAATCAATAGTGCTTTGTAGCACCTGGATGAACACCGTATTTAAGAGCTGGGATGGGACTGATTTCCGTATGCTAATATAAGTATAGCAGACATCAAAAAATCAGCCCAGAAATGTCATTTCTTGCCACAAAGATCAAGCTGATATTTACCACAGCAAACCAATACCTATCACCAAGTTAAATCAAGAGAATGCCAGAATGCTTGCCACTGAAAATAGGAACAACATTTTTTATATTGAAATTATATTCTGACTTCATAAACGATCTAATTGGATGCCAACTACCATATTTAAGAAATAGCAAGCACCCAACACTTATTTTTTGACTGATCAAAAATATTTATAGCAATGGTATATAACTAAAGTGCAAACATTTGCAATTAGCCATATCACTAAGTTTATCAGACATCCCATGGTTAAGGAACTTTTCCTATTTCAGGACTGTTTCGTGTAACAGATTTTCTTTTAGTTAACATTTGTCTGATAGATATTTTTCTATCACTTTATTTTCATCCTTTGCATCAGTTAAATATGGCTTTTACAGACAGCATATACCTATTCCCTGCCCTCCCCCGCCCCGCCCTTTCATCCCAAAGAAAAGTCTCATACTTGGTTACTTCATGGAAGGAAACAGTGGCCCTTAGTGGTTCATTATCTTCTCAAGAGCCCCCCCCCAAAAAAAAATAGTAAATCTATTCCATCTTTCAAATTTTGCTCATACATTACTTCCTTGGCAAAGCCTTCTCTAATCTAAGCAGTCATGAATGAGTAGACCCAACTCTATCCTTATTTTTATAACAGGAGTCATTGGATATTTCAACAATTTGGTTACATAGCTGTTCCCCATTTTAGGCATCAGCAAGTCAGGAACAGAATAGTCATTCATCTATGTGCCTATTGCACACTGCCTAGCAAACAGTAGGCACTCTATATGATATGGGAATATATGTAAAGATCCATGATGTGTTTGATTTTTCTACACTTGGATTCATACTTATTTTCACAGAGAAGTGTCAGGCAAACAATTTCTATCATCTTCTGCATCAGCTATTCCCATCTCACCAGCCACCCTCCCCCAAGTCTATCTCTATATACTTCATTTTCCTGTCTCAAAAGAGGTTACTTCACACACCTAATACCAACATCACCCTGGTCAGATAAGCATGATGATTATATCATACACAGTCCTTTTCAGGACAATATTGTAACCATAAGTTTTGTATCATCAATATAAAACACAGAGATTTTAATTTCTACCATGTTTTTTTTCCCTAGGATTAAACACAGGAAATTTAAAAATTCAAGATTAGGGACGCCTGGGTGGCTCAGCGGTTGAGCGTCTGCCTTTGGCTCAGGGCGTGATCCCAGAGTCCCAGTATCGAGTCACACATCGGGCTCCCTGCATGAAGCCTGCTTCTCCCTCTGCCTAGGTCTCTGCCTCTCTCCCTCTCTCTCTCTCTCTCTCTCTCTCTCTGAACAAATAAATAAAATCTTTAAAAAAATAAATAAAAATTCAAGATTGAGGGAATTTACTTAAAATCTTTCCGTTTCCACAGTGAAACTATTCTTACTGAAAAGGAGTTTTGAAAAATTTAACAAGAATTCCTGTGCTCTTGAGGCTCTCCTGGGCTCTTCTAATGGCCAGCATGGCTCCAGGACACAATGACATGACTCTTCTGAAAACATCAAAGATCTAATCAAAAAAGTTCCACTTTATATTCTCATTGACTTGAAGAATTCCCTTTCAGTTTTAAAGAGCTCCTACATGGTCTCAGTCTATTGAAGGAAGGGCCTTATGTTCACATATTTTCTAAATCAAAGAGAGACATATTCTGAAAAATGTGCAAACTTCAGTGTCAGATATTAAGTTATGCTTGATTCATGAAAACCATAGGATATCTTTCATATGAAGGGCAACTACATAACACTCTAAACAATGTGACTTATTAAATGGAGACAGGGCTCTAGATTCAGACAGAATTTGACTTGAATTCCACTTCTGTCACCTAAGTAATAAGCTGTAGAGCTTGGTTAAGTTACTTAACCTTCCTTAGTCACAATTCCCTTCCTTTAAAATATTAACCTTAGCCTTACACTCACTCACGGAGAACCAGAGCATTGGGATAAAGACCTTGAGAGGAAATGGGGGAAGAAAAAGGCTGAAAGAGAACAGGTCCTCTACAATTACCATCTGGACAAGATATTTGCTATATCTGCAAGGGGCTTCCATTGACAAACCTTTAACCAAGATGCAATCTTTATTTTATCTGCATCTGGTGTCGCAGATAAGTTATTAAGCCCAACTGAGGGAGGAATGTCCTTCAAGAATTTCCTTGGATATGAAGCCCCAAGTATAGAATTAAGTGTTACTTGAAAGGAGGACCTTCACAGAGCAGCTAATGGTGCTTTCCTCCAGGCAAAATTGGTTTCTTTGCTCAAATTAATATTTGCTGAATAATGTGTTCAAAGTGCCTCATGAATGTCATCTATGGAACTTAAAAAGTAAGAAATAAAGAATATACACATCATGCCATGGAAACATATACCATGATGCTATATAATTAATATATGCTGATCATGGTCCTTATTGTTTCATACATTCTAAGTCCATGAGAGAAGAAAACAGTCATGTTGTCACCTTTTATTTTCGTGGTTGAAACTGCTTACAGCAGGGTTCATATAAACATTCACTGAGTCTCTCTTCAACTTCATCCTTCTGCTCCCTATATCTTTTGCCTATTCTCTAACATTTCTTTCCTCCTACCCCCTCAAAAATACGCAATAAAAAGGGAAGGGAGTATTTATTTCCCCAAATTGTATCAACTGAATAAGGACTAGGAAATCATGATTATAAAATAAACATGATAAAGATGAAAAAAATTAACATCTGCAGGGTTGCTTTAATATTTGGAAATATGAATATAAAATTTCTATCAGTATGACAAGACCATAACAGGTATTCATTACCCTGTAGTTATTATTATAGCACATTATTTTTTTAAAGATTTATTTATTTTTATTTTAGAGAGAGAGAGAGAGCACAAGACCACCAAGCGGGACATAGAGGAAGAAAGAATCCTCAGAGCAGACACTCCACTGAGCATACAACCCTGAGATCATTACCTGAGCCTAAATCAAGAGTCGGACACTTAATCAACTGAGCCACCCAGTTGCCCCTCAGAGAACATTTTTATTTTTATTTATTTTTAAAAATTTTATTTATTTATTAATGAGAGACACAGAGAGAGAGAGAGAGAGAGGCAGAGACATGGGCAGAGGGAGAAGCAGGCTCCATGCAGGGAGCCTGATGCAGGACTTGATCCTGGGACTCCAGGATCACGCTCTGAGCCAAAGGCAGAGGCTCAACCACTGAGCGACCCAGGCATCCCAAACATTTTTATTTTTATTTTTTTTTTTTTAATTTTTATTTGATAGTCACAAAGAGAGAGAGAGAGAGGCAGAGACACAGGCAGAGGGAGAAGCAGGCTCCATGCACCGGGAGCCCGACGTGGGATTTGATCCCGGGTCTCCAGGATCGCGCCCTGGGCCAAAGGCAGGCGCCAAACCGCTGCGCCACCCAGGGATCCCCCAAACATTTTTAATACACACATCAAGAGGTGAATAATTGAGGGCCTCCTTAGATTTCCATATTCTGAATGAAGATAATTTTTATTTCTCAAAATTAGCCATAATATCATAAAACAGAATATAGAAGTCCCCAGTTTCTGCTATTTTTAAAGGAAAAAATGAGTACATGTAAGTTGGATAAGAAAAATTAGAATGGAAAGTTTCATCACTCTCCAGGCTGATAAACAAACCATGTGTATTCAACAAGTCACTGATTCCTAACTGCAAAATAAGAAATGGAAATAATGAGCAAGAGGTGAATAGTATGTGCCAGTATTTGCTATGCTTACTTTGTGGGGTCAAATCAGGTATTTTATTTTATTTTATTTTATTTTATTTTATTTTATTTTATTTTATTTTATTTTATTTACTAAATATTTTATTTATTTGACATAGAACACAAAAGAGGGAGTGACAGGCAGAGGAGGGAGAGGGAGAAGCAGGCTCCCAGAGAAACAGGGAACCTGATTTGGGGCTCCATCTCAGAACCCAGGATCATGACCCGAGCCAAAGGCAGATGCTTAACCGACTGAGCCACCCACGTGCCCCTAAATCAGGTATTTTAATATGAGAAATAGGGATAGCAACACTCACATGAAACATAGAACCTTCATTAGGTACAATGACATACATCTGTGTTTGGGATTTAGTAACAACCTAGGAGTATCACCAGTCCACAACGCATTATCCCCAGCTAATGTTTTCATTCCAGATGTCAGGGAATGTCTATTTAAAAATCAAAGAGCTAACATTAGCTATTTCACCTGAAGCTATAACAACCTGTTTTTTTTTATAACAACAATCTATGAAGTAGAGACTATTGTCTTATTTTGGCTCTATCTGAAGGAAATTCTCTACAGTATATCCTGTAAGTAGAAGAGACCCGAATTCATTTATTTTAAATACAAGACTTTACTTGGATGAAAATTTACTACTTTTTGATTATTTAAAATGAATAATTATGTATTGACTTGAAGGAACCCAATTCTAGTTAAAGGAAACTAAAGTATAGGAGTTATTAATATTCTGAAGGCTAACCCATAAGAAATTTTCAAGCATAGGTTAATGCTGTTCCCATGATAAGCTAGGAAGAAAAAATTAGTAGGAAAATTCTCAGGTATTTAATTTTATTTAAAATATGTAGCCGACCCTTGAACTACATTGGTTTAAATTGCATGGGTCCACTCATACATGGATTTGTTTTGATAAATATAGTACTATAAATTTATTTTCTCTTCCTTATGACTTTTTAATAACATCTTTCTCTAGCTTACTTTATTGTCAGAAAACAGTATATAATATATATAACATATGTTGCCTAAAACATAAAATATGTTTAAATCAACTGTTTATGCTATCAGTATGGCTTCTAGTCAACAGTAGGCTATTAGTAGTTATGTTTTGGGGTAGTAAAAAGTTCTATGTAGATTTTTGACTGCTTGGGTGGTTGGTGGCCTAACCCCCACGTTGTTCAAGAGTCAACCATATTTCACTTGAAATCTGATCAACCATACCAGAGCATTCCAAGAAAAAAAATGTAGGCCAACATGAGGAATAAGAAATGAAAAATCCATAATTATTGTCAAGGTCTATGTTAACATGGCTAGCTTTGTATCCCATGGTATAACACTAGTCATATTTTTAATATCCAATCATTAGGGTAAACGTAAAGTAGTCTTTTCACTACTTTCAAATGAATTATGGATTATCATAACATCTCAAGAATGTTTAATCATTAAATACAGAGTACACTGGCTGTCAGACATCCAAATGTATATGATTCAAATCAGTTGACAAGAAAAAGCAAGATTAAAATGGTACTCAAAATTATGAATTTGTGCCATTGAGTATAATGTACAGTCATGATATCTGATCAGTTTGTCTAAGAATGAAATCCATTAACTTGGAAATTTTACATAATTACCAATGTAGCATCATTCTTGACAGAAAAGACAGGAAGAATCTGATTTGTAAAAATTTTAAATGACTAAAAAAAAAAAATTCCTAAAATAAATAAATAAATAAATAAATAAATAAATAAATAAATAAATATTACTCCAGAAATTACAATGTACATCCAAGAGCAAATTTGACTTCTGGAATAAAGCTTCTTGGCATGGTGGTGAATTAAATGAGAAGGCACAGTCGATACCCTGCCCACTCTTCATTCCAAGCGTACTCTTCATAGGATTTTCCTATGATCACAACAACAATGTCAACTGACACAATCCATAAATGAAAACGTATACACTATCAAATAGATCTCCTTTTTGGGTTCATTTTTCTTGTGTTTTTATTTTTTAACTTGCCTCATTTTTCATTAGGTTCTTCAGAAGCACTGTATCTCAACTGTATTTCAATACTTTTAAAAAATGTCTTAGGGTCACCTGAGTGGCTCAGTCGGTTAAGCGTCTGACTCTTGATTATGGTTCACTCAACGCCATTAGATTGAGCCCGAGTCGGGCTCCTTGATCAGGGCGGAGTCTGCTTGTCTCTCTCCTCCTACTCCTCCCCTACTTGCTTGCCCTTTTTCTCTCAAGTAAATAAATAAATAAATAAAAATTTTAAAATATCTAATTTCTGATCGCTCCCTCATCTCGGCAATCACTGCCTATTCTTAGAGACAGGCATTCCATACCACCCTCTGATTTACTCACATACAAATCTGAAGTCAGTTTTCTTCCTGTCCCAAGTCTAAGCACATATTACTTAACCATTAATAGCCATGCTTCCCTCCCCTACTTCTTTCATCTTTCTTTGTAACACATAACAAATATATAATTCAGTGCCTTTTCCTCTAACAAGTGTTCTTACTGGGAAAACTGCAGCAGCAGCTGAAGTATTCCATCTGACCAATTCCTTAAAAAATAGATTAACCTTTGTTCGGTTTTTAATTACAAGAGTTTCCTACATTTATACAACAAATATTGTTTCCTTTGACAAATACTGGTCCCTTCAAAGGGTTCTGGGAAGAAGGGCCTTGGGTGTTCAGGCAAAGTGAGCAGGACCAGTAGGGACTCTGTGTAACGAAAGTCTGAGAACTATAGGACCAGGCACACCTCGCTGTTAATGTTCACTTTGTAAACTGTAATCTTGTGGTCCGGGAATAGACATGGCCTTTGAGTCCTAGCACTGTGTCCTTAAAAATATGCCATACTGCTCCAAATAATAATAATAATAATAATAATAATAATAAGATAAAATAAATAAGGGCTCAACATGAATTAGGAAAGAATACTATTCTTCCATAATTATGAAGGAGTATTATGAAAGAATCATATTCTTTCATAATTCATGTTTTTAATCCTCCAATACTATTTTTTTATCCTTTTGTCACAGCAATTCCTAATATTTGAATAGCAGAATAACATTTCCAGTACTTAGTGCTGGGAGACAACAGAAATCAAAATGAAAATGCACAGAAATATCCAGATGGGGGAAAACAGCGAAAAAGATAACCCTGGACTGTGGCAATAGGAGACACCCTGCAACAGTGTCACTGTGCATGCTGGCATCTACTATAAAACATTGGGGTCCACAGTTCTGCGCCTGTTACCAGTTCAGACTCCTTCTCTTCTTGCCAGAAAGAATAGAATCTGTTTTTGTTGCTCTAACTTTACAGAGAAAAAGCAGAGCAGGGTCAGAACTAAAGAGGCTCTTGGCTACTTGATGGTACCCCAGGAATACACAACTTGCAAAAGGCATTTGATGAACTTACTGCGAGAAAACTAACTTCTTTTAAAAATGGTACTGGTGAAGACTTGGCACTTAACATGACCTACAGGCACTTACAGACACAGAGACCAATCATTTTTCTGCAAACAGTAGCAAGGTCTTGACATAAGGAAGCAACAACCAGACAGAGACCATCATGCCATAATATGGCCCATTCAGAACAGAAACTCTGGGGTTCAGGCTATACAAGACAAGAAATCCAGGCTGGATTTGGCTCCAACTGGTAAAGATGAGATAGGAACTGAAGATTCATGTCAAAAGTCATCATTTGTCAAATATAATTTTGCTTGGTTTAATAATAAGATAAATCATTGTATGGTTTATTAATGCACGTTAAATCATTTTCTGATCTTTCTGAAGCCTTGCATTAAAAAGACATTTTCTAGGTTTTGTAATGGATGCTGGGGTAAAATATGACTACTGGAGACAAAAACACCATTACTCAAAGTAGAAAGAGCCAGGTATGACTTTATAGAACTGTGGCATAGCATTCAGTAGTTCACAGCAGTATTTGGTTAAGAATATGCATTTGAGTCACCAACCCCAAAGTAATATTAAGTAGGTTAAGTTCTTTATTTATACTTTTTGAACACCATGAGGAAAATGACAGGCTATTACAATGCATGCCATAGCACATCAGCTATAACACAATAATTATATTCCAGAGAAAATTCAAATTCTGTTAATATGCTAACAAGTTTATGAGGTGATAGGATTATCAAGCAAACTGCTCAAAACCTATGTTATTTTGTAGCTTACCATCTTCATCATCATCATTATCATTCACATTTAAAATTGTGAGTTGGGGAAATAATTGTGAGTTGGGGAAATAAGTTGGATCCTTTGCACCCTAACCCCCCAAAACCAAAAGCTACCGTTCAGCTGGGCCAGAGGCTGTCACAGTGGATGGATAAACGCACAAAACAATAGCTAGGACTCTTATGGAGGAGTGGTGCTGAGCCCATGCTGAGAGAAGTGGAGCACCTGGGGCAAGGGCTGCATTTCAGGGGGCCTTAGAGGAAGAACATCTTGCTATGAACCAACAGCTGAACAAGGCTGGGCATGTGCACTATCCTTTAAGACTTATCTGGTGAGCTATTATGAAGAGAATGCATTATTGGTTCAAGTATAAACTAATACTTAACAGAATAAAGCAACAAAGAGTAGTCCCACTTATTTATAAAAACATATGGCAGTTCTAGTACCACAGAGAAGGGGAGATCTTCGATTAACAGTGCTAAGATAGTTGGTTCTGTATGTTAAATTATTATAGACCTAGAAATTAGATCTTTATATTACACACACATGTACACACACAATCACAAAATTAACTTCAAGTAGATTAATGATCTATATATGAAGAGTAAAATTTTTAAAAAATTAGGAAAAAACTGCAAAAGAGTATGTTCAAATCCTCAAATTAGGGACTGAAATGTTCAGTAAGACAAAAAACAGAAGCCATTATAAAAAATATTGATAAATATGACATAAGAATGTGTTGTGCAAACAAACCATTATAAAAGGAAAAAATGATACATTGAAAGAAAACATCTACAGCACATTTAATCAGCCAGTGATTAGTATTCAGAATATAATAATATTTACAAAGCAGTTAGAAAAGATACAAACCAAAACAAAGTAGGCAAAAGATAAAAATAAGCATTCAGTGAAAAGGAAACACTAATGTACACTCTATATATAAAACATGTTTAAGGTTACTAATAACCAGGAAATAAAAAATTGATTCCTAAGAAAATATAGTTACAAATCTAAGGGATAGGCAAAAACTGAATCTATTAATACCAAAGATTAATAAGACTACTGAATAATAAGAACTCTTACACATTGACAGTGTAAGTTTATTTTGTCACAAACATTTCATTTAATGCAGGTGAGAGTTTCTGAAGAAATTGCCATTTGAAGTGGCAACATTTTGTGTTTTCTAAGGCAACTAAATTTCATAAAATCCTAAGCGGAATCTTAGCTAAATCTTTCTCTTCCTCTTTTTTTTTTTTTTTTTTGCTTAATTTAAACTAAATGTATTCTTTTCAAGATTTTTCTCATTGTAATTCTGCTATCAACAATGAGAAATTACTATGGCACCTGAAATAAAAGTTGATTTCCAAATTAAGTAATGAAACATAAAAGGAAAGAGCTAATGTGCAGCCCATCATCTTGAGAGAGCAGCATAGAATTAGTAAATGCATAAATTGCACTTAAAAGTACAGTTTCTTTTTCAAAGATGATAACTACTTTAAGGAAAGCTTCATGTCTGTTGATAGCCTTCAGGCAATTAAAGTATTGACTGATCTTTGTCTCTAGTTTCAAAAGCAAGAACCATTAAATGCAGAAACAGTCATGATAGCCAAACATATTTTAACTTAACAAAATAAAACTACTGAAACTTATTTAAAATATCTGAATAAATATATCAGATAAGGCAGAAGATAGGTATGCTCTGTGAAAGGTTATTAAGAGAACAAAGAAAATTTATAATTATTCTAAGTTTCTCTTGATTTTCATGAATGTTTGAGATCAATGTAATTTAAGAATAGTGTAAATATTAAAAAAAACAACATAACATTAAGTTCCAAAAATCATACTTTTGTAATCTGTTGTGATAAGACCCTCACCAGTTTTAAGTTTTGAAGATTCATGAACACTAGGAAGTGTGACTGGCAATGAATTTTGAGACCATTTTAAAGCTCTTCAACTACAAAGATGTATTTTACTAATAAAGAATCTCCTCCATATGAACACAATTTGACCTTAATAAATACCCCATCTCAATCATGTTTTGTAAATATAGTCTTTTGATTCCTGAAATAAATACATACGGATGAGTCTGGTTTAATTTGCTTATTTATACGTAAAACTAATGAACTCCTCTGCCAGCCTTGGATTAGAAATTTTGACACATTGGCTATTGGGATTCCCTGGACAGTTTTTAGCTACCTATTGTCAATTGTCAAACTATCAGTTCATGTGGTCCAACTCAGTTCTTAAAGGCTATAATTATTTCCCTTACTTTCAAGTTCTTGGGGAACTCAAGATATTAGTGGGAACTGACTGCAAGATAACTAATTACTTTAAGCTACTGAATGAAAGATGCATCAGAAGGGATGTTATTACTACCTTTGGAGTTAGAGAAAGCATGGAGCACAGCACTGAACACTATCAGCATCCACCTAAGTAAGCTCTGCTCTGGAGACAGGGTGTTCAGCCCCAGACGCTGGTGACTTCCTATAATTAGGAATAGGAAGTCCTAGTTTTCCTAGCAGCAGAATGTTTTCCTAGGAATTATTAGGTGACGATTTGAAAACCAATTTGGCATGGCGGATGATATCTCCAGGCGGCAACCTTAAGTAGCAAAACTTTGAAAACAAAAGAAGGGTTTAGCTAACTGTAGGCTTTGCTTTTCTTGGTGGGAATACAAAACTGGAGCCAGAGTTTAATTGTTCAAAAAAATACAATATATTCCAGGGGCTGTGTGGACAAAGAATGAGAAAACAAAGCAACAACAAAAAAGAGAGATAAGGTTATTGGCTGCTAGGGAGGAATATTGGGGAAGAAATAAGATATTTAAGGGGGATTTTTTAAAAATGATGTTTTACTGTGTGGTATTCTCTAGGCTCTCCTCTCTTACTCTATATCAGTCTAAAACACTACTGCTTTAAATCTTAGAATGAAAGGAGTTAAATTTGCCCTTTTGGGAAATATAACAAAGCTCAGATCCTGTTCTATTGGCTTTGGGGACAGATCCGAGGCTCTCTGTGGTGGTCTTGCCACATCTGGGTTTCACAGGGGCAGATCCATCCAGTCATGTTATTAAACATTCAAACCATATAACTAACAAGCATGGGTTTCAGTCAACATTCTGCCATCATCCTTCTAATTATAATCTGGTTTCCCAGAATTTTCTGGTCAGAGGTCATGAGGGTATTGTCCCCTGGAGTAATACTTTTCATTGAGACTATTCATTTGGCATTCTGGTTGAATCCATTTGTCTTTGCAGGCATCACTGATATGAATTTGCCAAAGTAATGCCATCCTGTGGGGACATGCTAACAGATATTTGTAGTTGACATGCTAACAGACATTTGTAGTTGATATGGTACCTATTCCAAACAATCTTTAATCAGAGTTTTCTATAAACATTAGCCCTGCAGAGTGATATAATTTAAATGTGATACATTCTTCTATTTTAAATTCAATAGCATCCAAAATCAAAATTTAAAAGTTCGAGTTTGGGCTGTATAGAATTCTTGATCTCAAAGAACTGGCCCGTTATCCATAATGGAAACCAAACATGCAATGGGACGTTTGCTTTATAAATACGTAGTTGAGTTTCAGGAGATGAGACCTAAACTGTGCTATAGGAAATACACATGTAAAGGGACTCTATTACATATCATTGTATCACAGGACATTCCTAAGTAAGGACATTTTAATTTTAAGATCACATAGAGCTACATGCAGAGGAAATAATACTGAAATCACAATGCGATGCTCTGGAATACTAGTAATCTTGGTGGATTTTGCTGATATTTTGTTGTTTATGAGTGACATTACAGAAGCTAGAGCCTAACACAGTCATTCCAGAAGAAAATTTCCCTGCAATGAACAAAGCCCTTTTGTGCTTCTGGTAAAACATGACTCCACTAAGGCAATTAGCTGTTTTAAAAATAAACTAATTCATTTTGGAGATCTGATGTATAATTATGCAGCTGCATGGACTGGGGAGGCATGGTGACTGGCTAAAGTGTTAGTAAAATTAGAAGAAAAAAAAAAGCATCTCCATGCTGACAGCTAAAGCATTGATTTAATGTCCAATTGCCACCTTTGCATTATGAGGAGCTACAAAATGAACCTTTTGCTAAAATAATACCAAAAATTTCTGATAATGATAATAGGGTATCTCCAGGGACATAGGGACATAGGTAACTAAAAATATTTATCCACAGCCTCGCTTTGAAGAAGCTTGGCATTCTCCGTAAAATCAACTCTTACATCTCCACAAAAATATGACTCAGAATTTAACTCACTCATTCCATAGACAGAACTGTTGCGTACTACTTCTAGAAGCAGAACATTTGGTGACAGGACGCTTGTGTGGGTTCAGAGGCAGGGACCAGAAGAGGAAATGGCTCTTGGTCCATTTTCAGAGATTTGTTATTAAGGCAGCAGCTTCCTTGGGTGGGGAAGAGCCAGGCCTGGCCATTAACCACAGCAAGATCCTTCCAAGTTTTGTTGGGCAAAGGGCTCTCAACCTGATCATGACACCGAAACTGACCCTGCTCACAGCTTCAGCTTCCACAAAACCCACAGGGTAAATTCACACCACATGATGAACGTTATTTTAAAATTCTACTAACACTTATTCGACTCCCTTTCAATTACACAATACACTTCCCACAAAGTGAAGACAGCAGTATTTGCACACTGTGTCTTAATAGATTTCCCTCTCTGTTGATCATTCTTTTCTTTTTTACCTTTCTTTTTTTAACTCCTTGCTTCTTTGTCCTTTCCCCTCCCCCACCTTCTCTCTCCTCTTCTTCCTCCCTCCTTTCCTTTCCAGTCTCTGCCTCCCCTCCTTTCTCCATCTAACCAGTAGCATTTTAACTCGTTTTTCTTCCTCTGAGCATTCCAGATTCTGGCTATGAATCATGTTAAATATCACTGTTTTTGTGCCTCTGACTTTCAGGTTTCTAGTGTTGCTTTTAGTTCTCTAACATCCTGAAATGAGATAATATGAATTTCAGCTCCACGTAAACATACAGAATAATCTTTATCTATTTCAAACTTGCTTTTAAATTATGTGAGAATGTAAATGTTTATTAAAATTTGGTGATGAGTCTGCTCCCTCACTGCCCTAAAGGAAAAAAAATTGTCATTCAAAGACAATAAAATATGTATAAATAGAGGACTATATTAAAATTCTATGGTTATAAAATGTTACTTCCTCAGTATCATTTTAATGCATTCTAACAATTAGATGCAACCTTTATTTCTCCAAATTTCGCTTCCCTAGGTGTCTGATTTCATCAGCTTAGCAGAACCTTCCTTCCCCCAAAAATACTGTGGCTAAAGTCTCCCAGAGGAAAACAGACACTGCGGGGGCAGCTGAGGGGGCTTACCTGCAGGGGGAAAGCACAATTCTGCCTCAAATGTTCCTGACGTTTTGTCCAATATTTTATTTAGATCCTTTAAAGCTGACAGAAAAGGTGTAAGAATCATGCAAAGAACTTACATGTAGACTCACCAATTTTAATCATTGTGCCACAGTATGTTGCTGTTTTAAAATTGAATTTAACTTACACAGAATGTTTCCATACATGCATCCACAAAAAAGTCATTAGAGATATTACCAAGGCTCAATATCAGTGTCTGACAGAAAGATAAAAATAGCCTTCCCCAGGCAAATATTGGGTTGCCATCCCCTTCCTCAATGTCTTCTTAGAAGGCCTAAAATAACACAGGATACGAAGCTGAGAAGCACTAGGGCCTCAGAGTTAAGACCTAATTATTTTATTTCTGCATTTTAAGTGATACGTGCGAAACACCATAAATTTATACAGGAACCTTCTTATTACTTTATGTTATTTATGACACAGCCAATGTGGCATAAGATCCCTCTTAGACTCTATCCACAGAGGTCAAAAAGTTCCATTTTTGATATTTTTAAAGACCATTTTAAACTGCTGAAAATAATTTCACCAACATGTTGATCCATTAGTATGAAGCTCTAAGGAAAACATTATAACAAAGCTCTAATCAGTGAGAAGTAAACCAATGATATATTACAATAGCTATGAATAATTACAAATGTTGTCCAAGAAGAACTATTGGGGGAGGGAAATCAAGGTTGCCAGATAAAACTGGACACATCTTTTGGTATCACATTCACCTCAGAATTTTCTAAATCAATTTCTCCTTACAAAATCAGAAGTCGTTTTGGGCAGCCCGGGTGGCTCAGCAGTTTAGCGCCGCCTTTGGCCCAGGGCCTGATCCTGGAGACCTAGGACTGAGTCCCAGTCTGTCTCTCATGAATAAATAAATAAAACTCTTAAAAAAAAAAAAAAGATGAGAAGTCATTTTGGTAGCTTATGCTATAGCTTGACTTATGCAGCAGTTTTCAGACCCAGATGCACAAGGATATGAGTGGAGATGAATTACTGTCCTGTAGAGATAGGTGAGGGTGACGTGTATATAGGTCCTGTCAAGTGAGCAGAAAATGGAATTGGTTGAGTCTTACAAAAGGATGAGGCAAAAATAAGTTGTCTGAGTTAATGTGGAAGGGATGTATGCCTTATGCTAAGGCTCCATCATAATCACCACATGTTGTTTCCTCTCAGCCCAGTAAAATAATCTGCTGAGCTCTGCAAACACAGAGCTAGCAGAGATAATGAGAAAGGGTGACCCAAGAGCACAAGTATAAAAGTTGTGGCAAATCCCCGGCTCCTTTCTTTGAATGGGTATTTGTTTTCTGGGAGCAAAGATTCAGCTAGTCCAGTGATCTTGGCTTCCCACAACCCAGATACTGATTGGTTAACTTTGTTCTCCCTGGCTTTGATATGCCTTAGATGGGTGCATCTGTCTAGGTGGCTATGTGTAGGAGTGGTTGTGCTTCAAAGATAGTTTGAAAATTGCAAACTGGCCTTCATTCATCCATTTGTTCAATGAGCACCTAGTCAGTACGTCCAAGCATTACTCGAAACATCTGGGATAGGCTAAAGACAAAACCCATGCTCTCATGGAGCTTCTATTCTACTGTGGGGGCAGAAAACAAAACACAGGTACACAAAGAAGTGGTATTCCAGATAGTGATTACTGCAACACTGAAATAAAACATGGTAATAGGATATAGAGTAACTTTGGAGGCATGGATTATTTTTTTTTAAGATTTTTTTCATTTATTTATGAGAGACAGAGACCTGGGCAGAGGAAGAAGCCTGATACAGGAGTCTATACCAGGACCCCAGGACCCCAGCGCCCCAGGGCCCCAGGTTCACAATCTGAGCCGAAGGCAGGCACTCAACTGCTGAGTCACTCACATGCCCAGCATGGACCATTTAGAAAGGGTACTGAGCAGGCATCTCTTTTAAGGAAGTGGACACTCGAGCTGAGATCCAAAAAATATGAAGAAGCAAGTCTTGTAAACATGTGGGAAAGGCATATTCCAGACAAAGGGAATAGGTCTCTGTGTGTCTGCAGCAGAATGATGGCCAGTGGAACTGCAGCACAGAAAGGAGTGGCCAAGGGAAAGAAGATGATCTTGGACAGAAGAGCAATTCCTGTAGAGCACCCTGACTGAACAGAGAGAGAGAGTTTAAAGGATCGGGTATGGGGTGGTGTGGCTTTAAGTGGGAAAGAACTCCATTCTAAGAGCCCTCCCACTGCAGAGCAGGTCCCGGCCCATGCTGGGGCAGTGCCTGTCTGGGTGGCAGCTAATCAGAGACAAAACCAGAGGTGACTAGATTAGAGGAAGCTGTCTGAATATTATCTGTGCCATTTCTTACTGTGGAATTTGATTTGAAAACTGCCAGTAACAATCTTTTCTTGGAAGTAGGCAGGGATAGATAGTATAAATAAATATAATCTAAAGGCAAAAACAGGACTGAAAATCAAATCTCCCAGCAAAAAGCAGCTAAAGCAGGGCTTCAAATCAAATCTTCAGGTCTAGAGGAAATCTGTAGCAATTACAGAGCACCATGCACAGCAGAGGAGCAGTATAGACAGAAGTACTGGCATGGACCTGTTAGAGGTCTCAGTCTGGTTTATGTTAGTAGCAGAATTTTAAAAAAGGGGATGGGCTTTAGAAAACCAGAATCCAAACAGTCATTTACAGGTTATTTTTAAAAGGCACCCAAATTAGCATGTCTAAACTACTTGAGTCTTCCGAGCATCTCTTTATCCCACTCCCACATCCTTCTGGTAATAGTCTTTGATTTTCTTTCCATGGGATGGTTACATAATGGTACCCCCAACCCAGTGACCAAGTAATAAAACTAAAGAGCAGGCACCTGACCTTAGTGAGCAAATCTCAATCTCTCTCCAAGAATTTGAAAACAGTACAGAACACAACATGTGCAAAGGCCCAGAGGTGGAAAAATGTTGGGAGCTGAGTTGTTTTTGGATGGCATTCTAGAGAGAAGGTCCAGAGACACCTGCTAATGAGTTTTCACCTAATTCATTTTCTTAATATATACTTGGTTAGTTGGCCATATTGATTTCTGTTGCTGAGAGTGGAAAAATCTTTAGTGAATGTCATTATCAATGTTTATAAATGTCATCCTGCTTTGGAATCTGGTATGTCAGAACAACAACAAACTTGAGGGCAGGACATAACCCCCAAATTACTCGAAAGAGTAATAAAACCAAAAGGTACTGTGTAAAAAGCAGCAAAGCTGTGGCTAAGACTCAATTGCTTGGATATCAAATACAGGGATGGTGAGGCCACCTGGATGTAGGGCAACATTACACCAAAACTGCATTCAATTAATCTTCAAATATGTATCAAAAAATCTACCCTCTTACCCTCTGCCAGTCACCTCCCCTATTTTCAGTAGCTGGAAATACAGAAGTAAACAGGAAAGAAAAGGTCCTTGTTCTCTTTGAGTTCTCATTTTTAGACTTTGACTAAACAGAAATTTTGCCCACATACTTTTTCTGTCAATTATTTGAAATAGAGGCTCCACCTGATAAGCATATGATCCAAAACTTCAAAGTAATCAAGCTACCTAGAAATTCCTTAGGGATACTGTAGAAACAAATCCCTGCTTGAGGTATTCTGGTAGGTAAAGGACATGAAAGTTCTCAAAATAAATAGTAAATAGTAATAATAATGGCAACTGAGTAAACATGCAGATTCCAAGGGTTTATCTCTCTGGAGTCTGATTCTGGGAGGTATGAGAACCAGATCTTTGCACTGTTGACAAATGCTGTACATGAGGGGTTAAGCAAACTATGGCAAATGTAACCCTTGTGCCCATTTTTCCAAATATTATTGGAATATAGACAACCCCATTTGTTTACACACTCTTGATGACTGTTTTCCTATTAAAAAGTAGAGGTGAATAGTAACAGAGACTCTATGGACCACAAAACCTGAAATATTTACTATCTAAAACTTTATAGAAAAAGTTTGTCAACCCATGCCTTGAGAGATTCTCAGGCAGGCTATCTAATGTCTCTTTTGAAAGCTCCTTCTATTGCTACATTTTAGTAATTTTTCAAAAAAAATAATTTTAATTTAATACTAAGAAACAGAAAACTCCATAACATGTCAGGCATAGATACTCAAGGAAACATAATGATTATTATCCTTGCAAATTATACTAGCTTAAAATCAGTGATGTTTTATTTTTTGATTCCTGAGTTGAAAGAAATAACATACTTGTCTTAGAAACCAATGAGCAGTTATAAAACAACTACTAATTAGTGACACACAGAGATCATCTTGGTTACATTTCAGACATATTTCCTTCTAGTCCTCCTTGTAACTGATTTATTAAATGCAAGAAGACACATATATAGGTGACACTATTATATTCTCAAAGCTGATGTTACTTATAATTCATTAGTTCTAAAATAAATAAAATGAGTAATACACTCTGAGTTCTCCCCCCATGAAACTGAGATATACACTGGAAGGGAATGTAACTTGCTCATTTTAATTTTCACAGCAACCAGGATCCAGTCTGGTACATAGTTGGGACTGGTAAAATATTGATAGAATGAATGATAAAGATAGCTATAGACAGTTATGTTCTTACATAGGTCCTATTTGTGGGAACTTTGTGAATTGCCCTCATTCATGAAATACAATGTAGTACCATTAGGTTGTTACTATTGAACACCTACACACTTTCTCTTGCTCTTTTAAGCTCCTTGTTAGATGTGTCACCCTTTAAAATGTGCTTTTTTTTTTCCTTGTTAATGTAAGTCTTTCAAGGTCAACCTACAGTTTCCTAAAATAACATTATATCTGGTGTTTCCCAGAAATAGCATATACAAATATGACATTTAAAATTGCTCTTTGATTGTACTTGATGGTGAATAATAGTGAGAAGTTCCCAAATTTGAACATGAAAATGTAGTGCTGCTTTTCTCCAGAATGAAAGTAACAGATTATTATAGTAAGCTAACATTATTCTGATGTATACACACACACACACACACACACACCCCACGCCACACACCACACCACACCACACCACATCACATCACATCTATATAAGTAGCCTGGCAAACAAAAATCTCAGCTCCTTTTCATAAGTTTTGATTTAGTCACACTGGCCAATGAAGTAAAACTAGAAGTTACAAAAACCTGGTGGTCACCTATGGAAAAACTCCAACGTCACCTATGGACTAAACACGACTATGTTTGAGTCTGAATCAATATAGAGTGGGTTATTATAAAGCCTGAGGGAATAGCAGGGTAACTAAGAAGCACAAATAAAAATCTAGAATAAGACAGATACCCAAGGTAACAATTATCTCATCTTTCTAAACACATCTAGTGACAATACAGAGATTTGCTTTAAATTTACTTTTGTATCATCTGTTTCCCACCTATATAGTTATCTGGAGGCTCAGAGGAAATGAAAAATAATCAAACTCTTTAAAGATGAAGATAACCCAGGAATCCTTAAGCACCAAATAAGGTTATTACAGATTCCATTCATTCATCATTTATGAATTGATTCTTGTGAGAAATACATATTGACTTCTACAACATGCCAGGATCTTTGCTAACCTTTTGGGGTAAAACAGACATCATATCCATCCTCACAGGAGTTTATATTCTAACCAGAAAAACAGATATTTAAAAATTTATACCTCCTAATAGCTAAAAATAATTTGAACAACAAAATGAGTAAACTAATATCGGATTGTAATACACAAAATAAAAAAGGAAGATAAAAGACAACATAGCTAAACACTTCAAACATATTAAAAAGGGTTTTGTGTTAAGAAAACAGAAAGGAAAAATTTTAATAATATGGATAAATTCCTAGAAAGGCAAAGTATATGAGACTGATACACGAATAACTAAGAAAAACTGAATAGTTATAAAACCATTAAAAATTGAACCCATAATTAAAATCTTTCCACAAAGAAAAGTCCATGCTTCAGCAGTAAACTGTGCTAAAAAATCAAAGAAGAAATAACACTAAGTTCTTCCAGAAATAGAAAATCTGGGAAATACTGACCAACTCATTATGTAGATATATCTTATACCAAATCTAACTAGAGGATTTCAAGACCGGAAAACTATAAACTAGCTTCATTAATGAACACAGAAATAAAAATCTTAGAAAATAGAAGAACTGAAAAACAGACATAAATAAAAATGGTAGCTTCAATTTCTTTCTTCAATAGTTTTAGGAATCTTCAGGGAAATTTTAATTAAAACCACAACTATGCATCCACTGGCATGCTAAAATTACAAAGACAGTTGACACCACATATTGACAAGGAAGTAGAGGCACCAGTACTCTCATGCAACACCAGTAAGACTATAAACTGATAGAACTACTTTGGAAAACTGTCTGACATTGAGTATTAACTTTCAATGGACTCATATGTTATGTCACAACAATTCATAAGGTAAAAAAGTTATTCTCAAGGTACATGAGCAAGAATATTCTATATCAGTGTTATTGATAATTGGTCAGAACTGGACACAACCAAAATATCTATCAACAGTAGATTGGGTAAATTAATTCTGATATCATGATGGAGTGGATATGATAGAACAACGAATATTAACAAACTAAAGTGAAAACAACACGGTGGATGAATCTCACAAACTTAACTTGGCATGAAAAACAATGTATACCATGTAATTCCATGTATGTGTAGTATAAAAACAGGCGAAATGAAATGACATTGATGGAAATCACAGCAGAGGTTACTTATAGGGAAGAGGATAGAACAGGGATTGGGAAGGCATTTGATTGCTACATTACATTGCTACATTGCTACATTGCTGGCATCATGCTGTTTTTTCATCTGTGGGATTATAACTAGAATATGTTCACTGAGCACTTTTCTGCATATGGGCTTTACTCTACTACTATTATTATTAATTTTTTTTTTGGTTAAAAAAAAGGTCCTGACATTTATCAGCACTTGTTAATAACAATAATAAGGTGAACCTGGTATCAGAAGAATTTTATTATGCAGATATATATATAAAGAATGGATGAAGAAAGGAAGCCTAGATATGAGAAAAAGGGTAAGAGACTGCAACAAATAATCTATCAGGGACAGATTAAATGCTGGGGGGTGACTGTGGATATGGAATTGCTATAACATCATTACTTGAAATGTTAAGATATATCTTTTTATGACAAATTTCTTATTTCCAGCCTATTCTTTTTTAAATGCTAAGATTAGGTAGGGTGCTCTGTGGCTCAGTCTGTTGGGTGTCTGCCTTTGGCTCACCATGATCCCAGGGTCCTGATACTGAGTCCTGTGTTGGGCTCCCTGCTCAGCAGGGAGTCTGCTTCTCCCTCTGCCTCTCCCTTGGATTGTGCTCTCTCTCTCTCATGCTCTCTCTCTCTTTCAAATAAATAAATAAAAATTTATAAATGCTAATATTAGATGCAATGATAAATAGATAGTATTGAATGATAATGCTAAGTACTTAGTCAAACAAAACCACTTCCTAATATAATGACCATACTCTACTTCTCCAGGTCTCAGTTTTTCTCATCCTAATATAACAACACTTGGGAGCATTAAAAATGAGATAATTTATTTAAGATTTTTAACACAACATCCCCTACTGTGAAGTATCATCAACATCATATAAAACTGACTAAAGCCATATTAGTTTAAACATAGTTTCAGTTATCACAAATAATCTTTTAATCAAATAATTTAATATTTTTCAAATTTTATTACTTTTTCTTAAACAAAACAAAAAAGTCACAAGCATTCAAACCATAGTTGTAAAAACCTTTCATCCAGTCTTCATTGTACTTTGTAAGCAACAAATGGGCAAGGAGAGCCATTTTTTTTTTTTTTTTTTGCCTGAGAGACTGCTCTTGCTAAAATTGCTTCAATTCCACTTAATCCTGTGGTTAGACAATACTGATAAGTTCTCCAAATAAAACAAATCACAGATGATTTGGTTTTGGTTAATGGGGAACAAAAATCAAATAAGAAAATATATTTTTTAGAAGATTATGAAAAAATTTCTATCAGTAATGCAATGAAACTGATATTAAAATAACTGGAGGGCAGGTGCCTGGGTGGCTCAGTGGTTGAGTGTCTGCCTTTGGCCCAGGGCATGATCCTGGGATCCGGGATCAAGTCCCACATCGGACTCCCTGCATGGAGCCTGCTTCTCCCTCTGCCTGCGTCTCTGCCTCTCTCTCTCACTTCACTGTGTCTCTCATGAATATATAAATAAAAATATTTAAAAAAATAACTAGGGGATGTCTCTTTAGATGCTGCCCTGGAGATACAAGTGGGCAATGTGTCCTAACAAAGTGGCAGTTCCAGTTCAAATTAGCCAGTAAAAAAATAAGATGAAAGAAAAAATGGTTGCTTTGTCTAGTACCAATTGAGTATTTTTGTACAATAAAAAATAGGAATCCTATAAACCGATAGCAGAGGGCATAACACTGCTGCTGCTAACAAGATCATGCACAAATGTCATATTACTAGGTTACAATTCTGTAAGCATTTTAGGAAATATTGGATTTAACTAAAACTTTTTGAGCTTTTTTGGTCTCTTGTGTTAATTGTGAACAAAACATTTAAAAATCCTCCAATGCATAAGAATCACTTTCATTAAAAGTCCTCTTTGTTATCACTTTAATTTATACTTAACTAAAATTACCAGTGTCTACTTCAGCACCGCATAACTCATTTTTATTTTTAAATTTCATGAATTTTATAATTTTATAGGATCAATCTGTGTCAAGAAAAGATAATTTGCATTCTAGAAATCAATTTGGGTTTAGTTTCTAGCATTTCACCAAGTACTTAGGACTCGAATTTTTTTCTGACCACAAAGTCCTTTTGTGTCTGAGAGAAGTGTATGTGTATATGTACGTACACACACATACATACATACACACACACACACACACACACACACCTTTTTGTTAGACTTTGACTTTGTTATTCTTTTCCACAGCTAATAGAGCTCCCCACAGAAAGAGTGCCACTAATTTAATTTTCTCTTTTTGGCTTTTTTCACTCTTCTCTAAAAACCACTGTTTATTTTCCAGAGTCCATTAAACAAGTTGAGTTGACACTGTTAGTCACAGTAGATCATTTGGGATTTTTTACAATTTTTCTGCTCAATCTACTTTACAAGAAAAGCTAGTAGCCTTTCTCATTTTTCTATTAGTTCGGGAAAATCCACCCTTGACACCATAGAATGAAATTGAAAACCATAAAATATAGAAACCTGGGAACTCTGCCCCCAAACGCAGCTGTCATATATAGTAACTTCACACAATTCTATAAAATTGAGCAAACAATTGTCTCTTCTGCCCTGCAACCAAGCCCGGCTACTGTCAAAAGCTTTGTTCTCTTTCTAATTCCACAAATGTTAAACTGCAAGCCCAAGTGCTAGTGTTATTAGGAAGAAGAGTACCACAGAGATGACGGGCTAGAATTACACCTTGTACTCATGAGCTACTCCAATTATCAGAAGCAAACATACAGTTGACCTAATCATTTCAAGTTAACTTCTTCGTAAGGGGGTGCAAACTGAGATCTAAAATATTTGGAGGGATCCCTGGGTGGCGCAGCGGTTTGGCGCCTGCCTTTGGCCCAGGGCATGATCCTGGAGACCCGGGATCGAATCCCACATCGGGCTCCCGGTGTATGGAGCCTGCTTCTCCCTCTACCTGTGTCTCTGCCTCTCTCTCTCTCTCTCTGTGACTATCATAAGTAAATAAAATAAATAAAAAAAATAAAAAAATCTTTAAAAAAATAAAATAAAATATTTGGAAATAGGAAAATCTATGAGGTTTGAAGACTCTGTACATTAGATGAATGCATACCATTCTCAAGTATAAGGACTGGAAGATAGGCTGTAAGATAACTAATAGGCAATTTCCTTTCATTTTAATAAGGAAGTTATACAATGTAGCCCAAGGGGGCACGCCATCCTTGGAGAACTCTATTAGGCTTCAGCACAATTCCCCAAATCTACACTTGCAAATGTTAATTTGTAATTTGAACACCGTGAAAATTAAATCATCACACTAGGCAAGCTGATTCACTGGCAAGGGAGCAAAATTTGGAAGCCAAGGGCCATTTTCTATGGTTACCATTAGTCAATTACAGTCAGTAAATTGAAGCTTATCTTACCTGTTTTTTTTAAAAAAAACCTGCCTCTCCAGAAAACAGTACCCACAAAAAAACTTGAAAAATACACTATTTGAGCATATATACTAACAAAATGCAATTTTATTTATTTGTTTAGCCTTTTCTTAGAAAATTTCTTTTACTCTACTACTTTAATATAATTTTATGCTTTCCTACCCAATTTCCACAAGAGTATCATTTTAAAATCATCTGAGAGCAAGAGAGTTAATTCTTAACACTTTAATGTCTAACTTATCTGTTAAAACTTTGTAGGAATTAATAGACTTCAGGCACTTGTAGCTAACAAGAAAAAGGAATCCAGGGGCCTGTGATAAGAGGTGAAGTAAATATAGAGTAAGGAGAGATGCCAAGGCCCAAAGATACACCTAACCAACCTGAGAGTCTTATTCAGCTGGTAACCCTATGCCTCAGACTCGTGCCAGCTCCTAACAGCAACCCGTGAGCAGGAGCCCATGGCAGAACTGGGTCAGGCGTGTCTTGGCCAAAGTTGGTGCTGACCACAACTTTGACTAATAGCCTGGGAAGGAAAGTTACCCTCTCATGCTCAGTTTAACTCCAAAGAAACCAAAGAAACAGGATGAGGTCTTGCTCTACCTAGGAAGAAATGTAGCAACCAGAGACAGTACCTATAGAAGGAGTTTTAAAAATGGTAAGTCGACATGGAACTTCATTTTTTTTTTTTATTGATCAAAAGTATTGTTAAACTGGCTTCACTGTGTTTGAACTTACAGATATTCTTCTGTCAGGTAGAAACTAGATCTCTACTTCCTAAAAAAATTTACTGTTATTTCTTCCTTAAATTTTTGTTACAGATTACTGGAATTTTTTTGTGGAAAGATTTTTAATGATGGGTTCAATTTTTTAAATGAGTAAGATCTACTGGGGTAGGAAAATAAGGATTAGTAGGAACCTTCATGGGAGTGGCAAACAAGAGTCAACATCTTTAGTTCTCTGTTACTGCTTTGATTGGAGGTCAAGGATTTAATATATATTATTTTGAAATCTTGGCCAACTAAACAACAAATATCTTTTTATCTCAAGATATGATTTTGCTACCCTCAGCCATGATATAGAAGACTGCAGTGAGAAACTAAAATTCAGTCAATAGGATTGTCTATGAGCTTTTAAAAACCAGTTTTGGAAAATTTGTATCCAATCCTTAAAAAGACAGTAAATCTTACGTTCTCTGGAAACAAACCAAAAGGATATTACAAATATTAGCAGGTTAGTTAGTACTAGTTTTATCAAAAAGTGATCTGAATTCTATATTTATTGGTATATCTTGAAGGTCACATAATTTAGGGGACTTCTCATAGTTTCCTAGTAACCATGTTCTTGTAGAAACATTAGCCATATTTCACATATGCTCATCTAAGTTATCAAGCCTAAAAGAGCTCTCCTCTCGCTCATTAGACATGACTCTGCCTACTTAAGTTTCTCATTTCAATATATTCTTTTGATCATTTTCTCCAGGGAATCATGGTCAAACGTCCACATTTTAATTACCAGCACACTAACACAGAGTGGCTGCTCCTTTTGATAACGTAACACTTCCCTGGGGCAGAATGCCAAGGAGTTGTCGGCACAACTGCACCTACTCTTTGATGGCTAAGCAGCAACTGTCACAACACAACAAATGTAATTCAGTCCTAACATTTTTTATAAAACCCATCCCGGTGTGAGGCACGCCTGCCCATACACAATCTTCAAGTGAAAAAGTGCCATACTCCTCAGTGTCAGTGTGTGCATCTATGTGTAGACATATGTCCTGTTAAACTTCACAGACAAGTCTCTTCTAATGGCAGAGGTCTCGCTCCCGTCTGACAAAATAGGACCTATCCAGTGGTGAAGGATAATCAATTTAAAAATTCTTGTCACCTGAACATCTGTGAGTTCAAACACATTGAGCCAGGCAAACAATACTTTTGACCAATCAATAAAAACGGAGCTCTTGGTAAACTTAGTATTTTTTTAAAATGTACTAATGCCTTAAAAAGGATCCCAAATCCAGTTGCTGAGAGTGAAAATTAATTAGAGCAGATTTTTATAACATGTAGTTATGAGACTATTAAGGTCCACATGCAAAAATCAACCAATTTGTAATTCTGAGTCACTTGCACAAAGGCAAGCAGGAAAAATCAGAAAGAAACCACTAACAGCCTAAGAACAATTAGAATATTCTTTTTTTTTCAACTAGGATATTCTTTTTAAAACTATTACGTGGCAATTAATTTTAAATGTTAAACTACATTTCAAAAACAAATACCTTCATAATATCCCATGAATTTTATTTCCCAACTCATTCCTTGAAAAGCCTTTTCCCTTTCACATAATGGCAATTCTTTCTATTTTATCCTAAATGAAAAGGTGAGGCAGTAGAAATTGATGGGATGAACATTAAGCAGTTCACTCAAAATACTATAGGAGTAGTAGCAGAACTGCATACATACCTTTGAGTTCTGAAAAAAAAATCAAAACAAAACAAAAACAACACTTGTATTCTCTCCTTGCTTGTTAGAAAAGGGTTAAGATGAGGCATGGACATACAAACTAATCAGAATCTCTCAGATCCAATGATCATCTGTAAGGAATCCTGGGAAAGGAAGTCTCATTTTACCTACTAGCTTAAGATCTCAAAAAGTGTGGGCACGTGAGCTCTACTGCCACCTTGCTATAACATAAAACTTGAATATGAAGCCAATACCATAGGCAGCAAAACTGAGGATGAAGAACACCATTTTGTGACTCTGGAATACAGCTCTATCTGAAGCTGGTTCTATTTCAGGGTTTTCAGTGCTGTGAGCCAATATTTGGCTCAATTATTTGACTTTCAATTACAGTCAGTTTGAGTTGGACATTTTAAAATGTGCAATCAGAGAGATCTTAAATGGTACATTGCTCCATATTCCATGTAAAACCTAAAAAACAATTTTGACTGGTTTAGGTGAGGTGGTTGTTTAACAATACTTTGGACCAATCAACAAAATGGAGCTCTTTGCAGACTTAATATTTTTAAAAACTCATTAATGCCTTAGCGAGGAGAAAAAGGGTTGTTATTCGCATTTCATAAACATAGAATCAGAGGAAAGCATAGAGAAGAGCTAAACAGAGTGGCCAAATCATCTTAAACTTAGTACAGTGTCATTCATAATCCTAGTTTCTAATATCTGTCACCGACTCCTTTTTCAAGTTTGTGAATCTTATGAATGAAAGTGGTGAAAATATTATGAGCTCAGAAGCTAAATATGATCTTAGTGACAACATGCAAGTGGGTTAATTACATTATAGGATGAAATTACCTTCACAAAACTTATTCTAGCTCACCTATGCTTATTTCACAACAGATTATCAATGCAGAAATGAAATGTGGGAGCTATATAATGCATATTTACATTTTTATCTAAGGAATTTTGGGACATAGAAACCCACAAATATTCATTAATAAGTTATACCTGCTTAACACATAAAAAACCTGCTTCTGTTTCTTTCAAGAATAATTTCCTCGCTTCTTTATTATATCCCTTGGTTTCATGTTTTCCAGTTATAGCTGATGTTTTCAAAGTTGACAATAACTGATGATAAAGGAAAATTTTAAAACAGCCAGGAAAACACTTTCTAAAGATGCTTTATGGCTCTCGGTAATCTAATTTGTGGGAAATGCAGAATGAAGCACCACAGAGTGCTTTTCAATAATTTATGGTGGAGATTCATCTCCTAAGTTTAGAAACATGATTTGTGACCCAACTGTGCTGTGAACCTATTTGTGTAATTAGATGGCTGGCTACAATCCCCAACCTGGCCCATTCTTCCTGCATGCTCTTCTGGGTTTGTAATAGATTCTTGGATCTATCCTTTAGAAATGAATAAATGAAAACAGTTATTTAGCATGTATCTTTAAAAAATTCTACTTATTACTAAAAGCACAGGACTGGCTAGTAGATTCTCATTGTCAGAGTTTTTCCTTCTGAGTTTCGAGGAGAAGAGATAAACACTAATACAAAATTATTTTGTTTTCATTTCATTTACGTGCTTGAATAGTGCAGGATTTTTTTTTATTGTGTAATGAAATCACAACATCCTGACTAAAAATTCACCTTAAATGGGAAAAGGGACCAAGAATATCACAGCTATAAGTATTTCTAGTTCAAATTTTAAAGGATTCATTGAGTGAGACTTAACATTGACAAAACTATTTTAAAAATCATCTTGAACTTCAAGTGAAAAAAGCCAGTTATATTATCTTTATTTTATTTACATGACTACTCTTAAGTTGTAGAATATTAAGTTACTTACAACAAACAGGGAGAAATTTGGTCTTTTTCCTACATTCACTTCCATGTCCCTGACACTGTTTTATGATCCAAATTTTCATCTTTAAATGAAGTAGGCACTTAGCTTTAAAAGAAGAAAAAG
Source organism: Canis lupus dingo (assembly GCF_003254725.2). Lineage (NCBI taxonomy): Eukaryota > Metazoa > Chordata > Mammalia > Carnivora > Canidae > Canis > Canis lupus. The sequence continues at coordinate 32,594,796 of NC_064256.1, read as the reverse complement.
AAAAGACAACAGACAGCTATGAATTATGTATGACCTGTGTGCTCAGGGACAACTAATTAGAAATCAGTTAAGAAGAAAGTAAATTCTGATGCCATCCTTCTCCATTTTTAGGTAAAAGAAAACTTTTAGTTTGAATATTTGTTGTCAGCAAAAACTAACATCCACAATGAAAATTTATTTATAATGTTCTATTTTATACAGTTAAAGAAAAAATGATTATATTTAACCCAGTAATGAGATCAACGGAATTGTTAAATAAAACTTGTATAATTAATTCTCAAATGCCACTTTTTTTAGGATAAATGCTGAAAATAACAGCTACATAAAAGGTAGAAGACAATTTAATTAGGGAAATAAATAAAGCAAGTTTCTGGTTGTCAAATGAGTAATAAGTAAAGTAAAAGAATAAAATTTTATTTTTCCTTATAGGGATTTTTATTTTTAAACTTTTTTCGTGAATATATTATGTAACATTAAAAAGAAGGATTTGGGAGTAACAGCCCAAATACTTGGATTTGACTTCTAACTTTACTGGCTTTGTGAACCTGGGTAACTAATTTAAACTTTCTGGGCCACGGATGCCTGAAATGGAAAGTGGAGGCAATACTTGACCTATTTATATTACCAAGTTAAGTATCTGAAAACATAACTAACACTTCGCAAATTGTAAAGCACTATCCAAATATAAAATGTTGCTATTATAAAATTTTCTAAAGCTTTAATCTCAAAATCGTAGTGACCCCCTAAAATTAGAAGGTTAATTACATTGCCCAAGAAGAACTGCAATTCATCCATCACCTTATGAATTCAGAGGTGTTTTTTGAGATCAAAACTTTTTTTTTAAATCTCTAATTTTGTAAGTCTCCAGCATTTTTATAAGACTAATAAGTAGACATGTCCTAGATACTTTTGCTATATCTGAATTGCTTTTAATTATTTTATAATTACCACTTCAGAAAATTTTAGTAATTATATAATTACTAATTTAAGCAAATACAGTTTCTGAATAATATGTATGCTTTCATGTTGGATTATGAGGCTTTTAGTGCATAAGCTAATTCTGAGAATATCTCTGTATTTGCTAAATATTTCTGCAATTCTATTAAAAAGGAACAGGGATCCCTGGGTGGCGCAGCGGTTTAGCGCCTGCCTTTGGCCCAGGGCGTGATCTTGGAGACCCGGGATCGAATCCCACGTCAGGCTCCCGGTGCATGGAGCCTGCTTCTCCCTCTGCCTATGTCTCTGCCTCTCTCTCTCTCTCTCTCTATGACTCATAAATAAATAAAAATTTAAAAAAAAAAAGGAACAATTTCTCCACATACTTAAGTTTCAGAATCCCTTTCCTCTTCCTTGTAGGCAGTCTAAGTGTAATTTTGGTTTTCATATATAGGCTGCTTGCACAAGTATATCATTTAAATTGAATCTTATTCATACATGCTCATAATTTAGTTCCTGCTTGCTGCATACAATAACTGACATTTACTTAAACTGTGTAAAACTATGGAAAATACAACAAAAAATAATTATTCTATATAGTGATAGTAAACCAGTTAAACTTATCAGTTAAGGAAAACTTTTGACCAAAACTGGCAAATGCATAGCCAAATATATGGGAAGCCACAACCTCCCAGCCACTAGGTTAGCACTCCCAGAAAAGCATTCCCAATTCCTTGTCACCAAACCTCAGCCTCTTTCTTAACATAATACTCCAGGAAGCTGATACCAATTCTGTAGATTTGATAGTCAAGGAGAAAAATATTTACCTATTACTGTATTAGACCACTATGTGCCTACAGGAATCTATAAGGTATACTTTTGATCTGATTAACCAAATGAATTTTATCTCCAGGATTAATACATATTCCCCTTTGTGTCAATGCTGATGCTGGATCTTAGTGCTTTCATCATTATTATACCTAAAAATAGGTTATCATTATCAGAAATAGTCCAGTGTGAGAAATCTGTAAGAAATAAGAAGCAGATGACTATCTTCAGTGAAAGAAAAGATAAACTGCAAATTCCAGTCTTGTGACACAGCAGACATAAAAAAAGCAATTTTTTACCAGAACTCATGAATAGAGACATTCCTAAGGAAGATTCTGATAAGAAGATATAAATTTATTCAATGAGCATTTTATAATTTATGTTGTAAAAAGTATCACAGTAATAAAAAGAGTAAAATCATGTTTAACTTGCATTGGGAAACAAGGGTAACTCTTTACTGGCTTTCTCTGGTGGAGTGTTACAATATGCATGTCCAAATTTATATTACATATTGATACTGCTTATAAGCTGTTACTCACATGTTCTCTCTTTGTAAATGGCAGGCCTACCTAGCTGTGGTTTCACACAAAGTTCTCTGGACAAATCTAGCCCAAACTAGCTTGTCAGCCCCAACTGAATCACATGGGCCTCAGCGTCAGCTTCTGAGATTCACTTTTGATATTTCTGGTTGTTTTCTAGGAGTATCACTTTTATAGATTTATATTGGTCAATGTTCCTACTGCCACTTCTACTTCATACTTTAGCCATATTCTAAGTGCTCATTTTGGCCTCTTCTTGCTCTTGAAAGATTGCTGCACAAAGCTCCATGCTTGTGTTACTACCATGGCATAGCCCAGGACTCAGGTCACTGCTTGGTGCTCTGGCCACACCTCTCCTCAGTCTGCTGCTGGCTTCTGTCCTGTAACTTGATAACTTGCTCCACAGCCCTCACACCACCCTAACATCTCAAGGCTACTGATTAATAAAGCAGATGCTGACTCCATACTTCAGATAGATCCCACAGCAAAATTACTTTACACATAATACTTTTGTGCCACATCTCTTTTAGGTTCCACACAAACCTTAACGCCCTGGGATCTGCATCTACCCATAAGCATTGCCAGATTGCAGTGGATTCAGTGAAACCACCATGCTATTCTCAAATGCACAGTTCTTCCCAAGGCCTCACTTCCCTCTGATCCCATGTCATTGAATCAGACTTCTTCCCTTGGGTGAATTCTTTCCTTGGGGTTGCAAAGTTCCTCCTAAAATTTGCTTTCTGTTGTCTAAACCATCCCATATCACACAGTTTTCTAAATATGCCAATAGAGCCGTAGGGCAAGCACGTTTTTTCAGGAAGTACTTCTATCTCCAGATAAATCAGTGGCTACAAATAATGGGGAAACAGAGGATGTGTTGTGTTTAGAAATTCCAGATGTGGGATTTGTACAACCTGTAGTCCCGATCAGCTGGTCTGCCCTATTATTTATGAATATCTATGTATGCATACAAACATACACATATACATGTATATATAATCCATATATTAATATATATCCACATGGAAACACAAATTACATGTAACATCTACTGCTTTGATACTTTCCCTTTATTTTATAGGTCTTAATGTATTGCACTCACAGGGGAAATATATGAGATATACGATCAAGACTCTCCTTTCCTTCTGATTAAGAAACTGACTAATCATGAGGTACCTGGGTGGTTCAGTTGGTTGAGACTGACTCTTGGTTTCTGCTCAGGTCATGATCTCGTGGGTCATGGGCCTGAGCCCCAATTTGGGCACCACTACTCAGTGGGGGGGTCTTCTTGAAGATTCTCTCCCTTCCTCCTCACACCTGCATATTTGCATACGTGCACTCACTGTCTCTCTCAAATCAACAAATCTTAAAAAAAGAAAGAAAGAAAGAAACTGACCAATCATAATCTCTGGAGCTCTGCCTCTCCTCAAAAACATAAAGAAAATAAGCATAGGATAAATTTTCATACTAAATAATATTAGTTATGGTATAAATGTGAAGAAACAATGGATGTACAATTCAAATTCAGATCTATGTGTTCAATAAGAAAAAGAGAACTCTTGAAATAATAAAGCACTTCTTAAAGTCTTAAATTTATTTACACATGGTTAAGTGAAGAATGATAATGATGGAATCATAGGTTAGTCTTACAAAATACTTGGATCATTCCAGGAAGTTACTAAAAGTGTCTACCCTATAACTAGCACTGTGCCAGAGTAGTGAAGAATAAAAATAAAGTGTACAAGCTCTGTTAAATATTCTTTTGTCACCAAAACAAAGCCATTTTTGGAGACATTTTACCTACAATTTGCAAAAAGCAAAGACTCCTAGCAATATTAATGGTGCTGATCTTCCAATTTAAAACAATGGCAAAGTTGATGAATAAATATCAGGTCAGTAGACCTGAACCAGGAATCACAGATGTGGATGTAATTATTAGAATCAGATACCATCATATACTAATAGCCTCAGTTAGTGAACATTTCACAATATTCTTGTTGACTGCCTTCTCACATAACCTAGGCAATCAGAGTTGGAAAGACTTCCAAACATAGTAGATTCATTCATTCCACAGATCCCTTTGAAAAGCCTACTATCTGTCAGGCACTGGAGTGGCAGTCTGACTCTGGTTACTTCTCTACTAGCATCAGCTTGAATGTTTCCAACAAAGGAGCATACTCTTGAGATACTTGTTTCATTTGTTAACTTCTTTGTTAAAAAGTATTTCCTCAACTGCAAACAACTTAAATTCCCCCAAATTAAGGAAGTGGTAAATACATTTTAGTACTTCCAGTCAACGAACTGGAATTTTGAATTTCCAATTAAAAATATTGAAGGATGGGATCCCTGGGTGGCGCAGCGGTTTGGCGCCTGCCTTTGGCCCAGTGCGCGATCCTGGAGACCCGGGATCGAATCCCACATCAGGCTCCCGGTGCATGGAGCCTGCTTCTCCCTCTGCCTATGTCTCTGCCTCTCTCTCTTCCTCTCTCTGTGACTATCATAAATAAATAAAAAAAAATATATTGAAGGCGATGGAAATTGGCTCCAACAGAATGATAGCTGAAACATATATAAAAAGTATGTCCTGGATATACTGGAAGTATAAACTGGAGACTTTCATTATCTGAGATACCAGAGGCATTAGTAAACTTAAATTTTACAATACATTGGTGCAGGGAGGAGTGAAAGTGGAGGACCTTTGCTCAAATTCTCAAAGTTAAATATAAGTTGATTTTAATATATGTTTAATAAAATTTAGTTATACTTACAACTCTGAGCTGCTTCTTATGATGGGCAGAGAGTAAATTAAATATTGTGTTGGGGTGGGGGGAAAGGGGTAGTGAAGCTTCTTTAAATAAAAACTCTTTTATTCTAATGCTACATATATACAGAAAAGTGAGCAAATCATAGGTGTAGATCTTGGTGAATTAACACAAAGTAAACACACCCAAGAAACCAACCAGAAAAAGAAATAAAACATTTTGAAAACCACAGCACCTCTTCTCATGCTTCTCTCTGTTGCTAACCATTTCTAAGCAACTATTATATAGACTTCAACACTATAGGTTGGATTTGCCTGTTTTTTAACTCTAATAAAAATTAAATCATATACTAGGCACTTTAGTGTCTCACTTCTTTCTGTCAACATTACATTTGGAGGTTCACTGATAATAATAATAATAATAACAATAATAATAATAATAATAGTGCATTCACTGGGATGCCTGGGTGGCTCAGCAGTTGAGCGTCTGCCTTCAGCTCAGGAAGTGATCCTTGGGTCTGGGGACTAAGTCCTGCCTCAGGCTCCCTCGCGGAGCCTGCTTCTCCCTCTGACTGTGTCTATGCCTCCTCTCTGTGTGTCTCACAGGAGTAAACAAATAAAATCTTAAAAAAAAAATAGTTCTTTCACTTTCATTACTGTATGATATTCTATTATATGCATGTATCACAATTTATCTAATTTGAAGAACACTGTTTTATTTCCACTTCTGGGCTATTATTAATAGAACTGTTATAAACGTTTTGTACATATATTTTCGATAAACAGATTTTGGTGCACACATTTCTATTGAGTATGTATCTAAAGCACTGATGCTGAGTCGTAGGGTATGAATGAATACATTAGATTAAATATAAACTGTTTTGAGCTTAACTGTATCAGCAAAAATGTGAGTTCCTTTTGTTTTGCCAAAATATTCTTCAGTTTTGCCAAAATATTCTAGGGCTTTATCAAATTTCCCAAGTGTTTTCTTACTTCTCTGACATACAAATTATTCTCCCCACCCCTCAATTGTTTTAAGCATCAACCATGCCACAAATCTTGCTGGTTCCCTCTGACTGCAGGCTAAATTCTACCAAAATTGCAGGAGCTTTGTTGTTCAAACATTTTTCCAACATCATCTCAGCATGTTAATAAAATCCTGCATCTTTTCCAAACTTTGCATATTTGTATTATATTATTCATATTTTATATTTTTAAGAGTACTTTCTAAATTGCATCCAAAAATTAACAGAAATCTAAGAAGGAAAATGACCAAAAGGATGAATTACAAAAGAAAAATATTAAGTAAGAATATTTGAGTGGAAGAGAGTTTTTATAAGTGCTCAATTTGCCATGAAATAATATCTTCCTTTTCTTCAGCCTAATAGCTGGTAGAAATCTAATAAGGAACACTCATATTTGAGTGTCTAAATATGAACACTCATATTTCACCATTTGAATACAATGGTGAATATAAAAAGTCTTGTAAGATAATACACCAAACTATTTCTTGGTGGTAGTATCAAAAGTGACACTTTTATTTTAGTACTTTCTTTCATTTGCACAATAAATATTCATTATTTGTATAAGCTCAAAATATCCATAAGGATTAGACTACAAGTGAAATTTGTTTCCCTTTCAACATCTACTCATTGGCCTAAGTTATGCTTTATGTAACTACACAGAATAAATTTAGCTTATTTTCCATATGAATACCCTTGAAAAAGTTTGTAACTGTCATAATTGCTTCTTTATTATGGGACAAATAACACCAAATCCTCCTACAGTTCTTTCTATGACATGATTTCAGAACCCTCCACAATTTCATTACTTTCCTTTGGATATGCTCTAGTTGTGTTCTTCCAAATTTATATTGTACTAGAAATATGTACACAATAGGAGTCAATAGAGACTTCTAAAAAATCAAACTTGTGAATTGTATAAAATTTATGGTAGTCTTACTAGATGCATATAATGATTAATAATGTTCTTGCTACAATATTCCATCTTGATTGTTAATTATAGTTTATAAGGTCTATATAGGAAGACACGTCTCCTATTCCTGAAAACAATGCTAACTTTATCATTTAAATTTGCATGGCTAAGATCACTGCTCTGATGTAATCCAAATTCTAGGCTATAAATGAGTAAAATGAGTAGTAGACATAACTGCATTTCTTTTTTTCCCCCTAAATGGACTAATAGAACAAACAATTCTACAGTGATTAAGTTCAACACAACTTTTTAAAAAAATATTTATTAATTTGAGAGACAGAGACAGAGAGACAGACAGAGAGGGTAGTATGGACAGGGTGAGGGGCAGAGGAAGAGAAATTCAAGCAGACTGCACTGATCGTAGAGCCTGACACAGGGCTCTATTCCCCCGACCATGAGATCATGACCTGAGCTAAAATCAAGAGTTGGATGCATAACTGACTTAGCCACCCAGGAGCCTCAAGTTCAACACACCTTAATCTCTTCTGTTTTATAAATGGCATAACATTATTAGTATTTATTTTTACTTCTAAAAACAAAACTCCAGTAAAAAACACACACACAGGGTTATATTACAGACCATAATTTATATAAATGTTTCTGTAAAATATAGGAACATTAAAATAATCAACATGAAATATATCTTCACATAATGATTATTTTAGGTGTCAATATATTTCATCACAAATCAGTGTTAACTCTCTCCTATTTTTATTTTCATACCACTGACTCGTATCTAGATTTGGATTTTTTGAAAGGTTAATGATGCCATAGATACACTAGGGTCAATAAACATTTCCATTTTTTAAATACATCAATAACACTATATTAATTTTAGGGTTGCAAGAAAGAATCTATCAACCTGGGAATTCAACATTTATTTAAACATTCAAAACTTTTAAGAGAAATGTAAAGCTCACATGGTCATAAATATTAACTAGTTAATAAGTACACAACTATTCACTGAGGCAATCATTTTGAAATATAGAGAAAAATTGAAGACAGACTTAATATTCAATATTAGGAGAAAGGTTAATCATATGGATAAGATGCAACTGTTAAATTGAGCGCATTATAGCTTTCTACATATAAGGCTGCCTTTAATATTTCACATAATTTTTAAAAAGCATCTCGAAGGAAAATATGCACATCACACACACAGAGAAGCACATTTATGAATGCAGAGCAAGAAGTTTAAAAACCATATTAAGTGCCTTCTACAAGATGCAGAAGTAGAGGCAAAGAGAGAGTTTTTGTTGTTTTTTTAATTTACTCATAATATATTGCAATACATTTTAGATGGAGGCCAGATTAAAGGAGAAGATCTGACTCAAATTGTACCTCTAACCTGTTTCTTTTTTCAAGGTTTGCCAAATTTATACTAAACACATTCTTTTTTATTTCTTTATTAAAACCTATCCTCCACCTCAGCATATGAAAGAATAGTGACCAATGCTGATGAATGGCTGGCTTCAGAGCAGTGATGTCATATACAACAACCTAGAAAACCATGAATAAAATCTGAATATAACAATAAACTATTTATTTTTGGCAATCTTCTGAATTCCAAATTAGATACAGTTCTCTAACTTTAGTGGAAGCTCTGTGTATGTGTCTGAGAGTGTGGGAGCCAACAAAGGGTAGTGTTTGTCCCACTGAATTTAAATGTCTCTGCATATTATCCTCTTGGCTGGCCAGATGACAGAGGCCCTTGCCAGTCCTACTCTTTAAATAGAGACCTACACTTTTTAAATAGAGCTTACTTGTTCCAGAGAAAGGTTTTCTTTCCTTGTGCTCAAATTTTACTCTTTAAGGAGCAAATGAGCCTCTATGCCATCAGTAACTCATGCACATATCCAAGATGTGTCTGATTTATGAGCAGATTTTTGTGCAAAAGGTTAAATTAAAATCTTCTTTTTATTCTCTGCTTTTATTTCCAGCATCTAATGAAAAGGTCAAACCATTTTCAGGATATTTCTAAATATTACTGTCAACTATCTTTTCACCCATTTAACTATCCAGGAGTATTTGATTCAGAAAAGCTGCAGTTTCAAAATAATACCTTCATTTCTAGCCATCTGTAAACAGCTCACCTCCAGGCATTTAAGAATAGAGAGGCCTGCTTATAATACACTGAAAACAATCGCTGGCAGTGATGAACAGTATTCTGTTTAAATTTTCATTAAAAAAGGCTCAGAAAGCTCTGTGAACCTCAACTCATATTATCACAGGTACTTCCATTTTCAACGACGGCATGTGCAATCTAAAGCATTTATAGAAGCTATCCAGTCCTATATATTTTGTCATTACATATACCATAACAATATAGTCACAGCAATCATGCAGTCAGCAGAAAATGGGCTACTTCTCAATATGTAAAGTCAATTAAGACCATCATATAGAACAAAATGTAAATATACAAATTACACAATTCATTCAAAATATATTCCAAGGGAAAACAAGGAAGTATTCAGCAAAAATGATAAAGTAACTCAATGTAATTGAATTTATATTATTACTTACAGTTGTGACTTGAGCTAATAGAACTAATGTTACCTTCTATGATTAGTGAAAGCTGATTACAGTTGATTAGATACATAATCTGTTGCCATGATATGATTATTATCTTAAGAAAATGCAAAATTTATTTTTCTGCAGCTATGAATTCTTGTATCATTGATATGTTGAATGCAACCTCTTGCTTGCTATAATACATACACTGACAACCAGACATGACCTTCTCAGGTCATAAAATGATTAAGCTCTTGAATAATTTGAGAAATTCACTTACAGCCACCATTTCCAGCACCGAATCTTACATTGCTTATATATTCTAAGGAAATTTAGTCATTAAATGAAAGGCATGAGAAAGATAATATTTTCCATTTTTAGTACATACAAATTAAATGTTTGAAAGTCATGTTATGACAAAGATTATAAATAGTACTTGATAATAATGAACAAGAAGAGGGGCCACCACTTTTTGAAAAAAGACAATAGAATGGCATTATCACTCACAACTTCTATTTTGGTACCAAACGTCTATCTTGACATCACAGTTGACACTATTTTACTTATTCACTAGTGCCTCTTTTGGGCATGGCACAGTTTGAAGAACCATTAACCTTCAAGAAAAATGACATTATGGCAAAATCAAATAATCAGACTCTTCTGTATCTGTGATACCATCATCTCATTCCATATCCTTAAAAAGTGAATATACTTGGAAATAGCAATTTAAATACTAAAATAAGTATGAAATACACCGTGTTCAGAGGATAAAATATAATGATCTAGTTTTCCCCTTTTAGTTACAAGGTATGCCACTCAGTATGTAGAAAATATATTGAGGCATCTACTCAGAGACTTGTTTCATTACTGCTGTTGATAATAAATCATCATCTTCATTAGTAGTAGCTGCAATAGCCTGAATGAAGTGTTTCTTTTCTCCTCTTGCTAGACAGATATATACATATATACATATACAAATCATGGTATTTGCATGTATGTATTTATGCATGTGCATATAAATGCAAACTTGTTTTTATTGTCATCCAAAGCATTTTTAGTTCCTGAGCCAGTCAGGCACCCCAAAAACATGTTATTTTTTACAAATAGTCAGGAGCTCTCTGTGTATTTAAAACCAGTGTTTAATGTCTGTGTTAATTAGCAGAGCACCATCCTTCATGTATAAAATAGAATTCAGGAACTAAAAATGCTTTGGATGACAACAGAAACAAGTTTGCATTTATATGCACACACATAAACACATACATGCAAATACCATGAAGGATGGTGCTCTGCTAATTAACAGAAATGGAGAACAAACAGTAGAAAAGATTAACAAACTAAGAGTTGGGTTTTTGAAGAGATAAACAAAATTGACAAACCCTTAGCTAGACTAGCTATAAAAAGAGAGAAAGGATCCAAATCAACAAAATTATAAATGAAAATGGAGACACAGAAATGACACAGAAGTACAATGGATTATTAGAGACTAATAAAAATAACCTTATGCCAATAAAGTAGATAACCTAGGAGAAACGAACCAATTCTTAGAAACATTTAACAAGAAGAAATAAACAATCTTAATAGATCAGTTGCTAGTTAGGAGATTGAATCAGTAGCCAAATACCTCCCAGTAAAGAAAAGCCCAGGACCAGATGGCTTCACTGGTATATATTTTACCAAACATTTAAAGATGAATTAACACAAATCCTCCTCAGACTATCCCAAAAAATTGAAAAGGAGGGAATTCTCCCAAACTCATAGATAGAACAAGAAAACTACAGGATCATCAACCATAATTAAGTAAAATTTACTCCTGGGATACAAAGATGATTCGAACATACACAAATTAATATGATATGTCACATTAATAGAATGAAAGAAAAGAATTATGTAATCATTTTAATGGACACAAACAGCTTTTGACACAATTCAATATCCATCTGTGATAAAAACACTCAAAAATTAAGCATGAAAGTAACATATCTCAACATAATAAAGGTCATATATAATACATCTATAGCTAATACCATACTCATTGGTGAAAGGTTGAAAATTTTTCCCTTAAGATCAGTAACACTTATCCTGATGAACAGTGAGCAATGTATAGAATTGTAGAATTATTATATTGTACAACTCCACCCCACAATTTTTTCAATTCATATATTGCTTAAACTCTACTGTGCTAGGCCAGTACTGAAACTAATATAACATTGTTAATTATATTTCAGTTTTAAAAAAGACAAGATTGATGTATTTATTTTTTATTTTTTTATTATTTTTTTAAGATTTTATTTACTTATTCATGAGATACACAGAGAGAGGGAGAGAGAGGCAGAGACGCAGGCAGAGGGAGAAGCAGGCCTCATATGCAGGGAACCCGACACAGGACTCGATCCCGGGACTCCAGGATCATGCCCTGGGCCAAAGGCAGGTGCTAAACCACTGAGCTCCCCAGGGATTCCCAAGACTGATGTATTTAAAGAAAAAAAGATCAAAAACAAGACAAGAACCACATCTTCTTTATCCATTCATCTTTTGTTGGACACCGAGGCTCCTTCCACAGTTTGGCTATCGTGGCCATTGCTGCTATAAACATCGGGGTGCAGGTGTCCCGGCGTTTCACTGCATCTGTATCTTTGGGGTAAATCCCCAACAGTGCAATTGCTGGGTCGTAGGGCAGGTCTATTTTTAACTCTTTGAGGAACCTCCACACAGTTTTCCAGAGTGGCTGCACCAGTTCACATTCCCACCAACAGTGTAAGAGGGTTCCCTTTTCTCCGCATCCCCTCCATCATTTGTTGTTTCCTGCCTTGTTAATTTGCCCCATTCTCACCAGTGTGAGGTGGTATCTCATTGTGGTTTTGATTTGTATTTCCCTGATGGCAAGTGATGCAGAGCATTTTCTCATATACAATGGAATATTACTCAGCTATTAGAAATGACAAATACAAAAAAAAAAAAAAAAAAAAAAAGAAATGACAAATACCCACCATTTGCTTCAACGTGGATGGAACTGGAGGGTATTATGCTGAGTGAAGTAAGTCAGTCGGAGAAGGACAAACATTATATGTTCTCATTCATTTGGGGAATATAAATAATAGTGAAAGGGAAAAGAAGGGAAGGGGGAAGAAATGTGTGGGAAATATCAGAAAGGGAGACAGAACGTAAAGACTGCTAACTCTGGGAAACGAACTAGGGGTGGTAGAAGGGGAGGAGGGTGGGGGGTGGGAGTGAATGGGTGACGGGCACTGGGGGTTATTCTGTATGTTAGTAAATTGAACACCAATAAAAAATTAAAAAAAAAAAAAGGAAGGCAAAGCCACACCAAAAAAAAAAAAAAACAAGACAAGAATCCCTCATTTCACCAGTTCTATTCAACATAAAACTGGAAGTCCTAGCTGAAACAATCAGGCAAGAAAAAGAAATAAAAGGTATCAGAATTAGAAGGGAAGAAGTAAAATTGCCTCTATTTGCTGATAACATGATTATATATATAGAAAATCCTATGGATTCAACAAAAAACTGTTAGAACTAATCAATGAATCCAGTAAAGTTGTAGGATACAAAACTAACATACAAAAATCAGAAGTATTTCTATACATCAACAACTAAATTTCTGAAAAGGATATGAAGAAATTGATCCCATTTAGAACACATCCAAAACAATAAAATACTTAGGAATAAATTTAACCAAAGAAGTGAAAAATCTATACTCTAAAACCACATGACATTGACAAAAGAAATTTTTAAAAGACGCACACACACACACACACACGCACGCACACACACACACAAAAGACACAAATAAAATATATCCAGTATATATGGATTGGAAGAATTAATATTGTTAAAATGTCAATTCTACCAAAAGCCATCTACAGATTCAATGCAATTCCTAACAAGTTTCCAATGGCATTCTTTTACAGATATAGAAAAAACAGTTCTGAAATATATATGAAACTACAAAATACCAAAGAAATCCTGAAAAAGAAGATCAAAGCAGAAAGCATCACATTTCCTGATTTTTTTCTTTTCCTGATTTCAAGCTATACCATAAACCTATGGTAATTAATATAGTATGATATAAAAACAGACAAACAAAACAAGGGAATAAATTGAGAGTCCAGAAATAAACCTATACATTCAACTAATATTTGACAAAGGAGTGAAGAATTCTCAATGGGAGAAAGGACAATCTCATCAATAAATGGTGCTGGGAAAATTATATATTTACATGTAAAAGAATGAAACTGAACTCCTTCCTCCTCACTTATACCACTCACAAAAGTTAACTCAAGATAGATTAAAGACTTAAAGGTAAGACCTGAAACCATGAAAGTCCTAGAAGAAAACATAGCAAAAAAGCACCTTGACATGAGTCTTGGTAACAGATTTCTTAGGAATCACACCTAAAGCACGAGAACAAAATAAAAAACAAATGGGTGTATAGCAAACTAAAAAGCTTCTGCACAGCATCAGAAACCATCAACAAAGTGAAAAGAACCTATGGAATGAGCAGAAAATGTTTGCAGACCATGTATCTGATAGACAGTATCCAAAATGCATAAAAAACTAACACAAGGACAGCCCGGGTGGCTCAGCGGTCGGGCATCTGCCTTTGGCCCAGCGCATGATCCTGGAGACCTGGGATCAAGTCCCACGTTGGGCATCCTGCATGGAGCCTGCTTCTCCCTCTGCCTGTGTCTCTTCCTCTCTCTCTCTCTCTCTCTCTCTCTCTCTGTGTGTTTGTGTGTGTCTCTCTCATGAGTAAATAAATAAAATCTTTTTTAAAAAAAGAACACAAGTCAATAGCAAAAAAAAAGAAATAAAACAAAAACTCAATTAAAAAGTGAGCAAAGGACCTAAACATATATCTACAAAGAAGACCTATGAACAACCAACAGGTGCATAAAAAGATGTGCAATATCACAAATCATTAGAGAAATGCAAATTTAAACCATACTGAGAAATCATGTAACAACTATTAGTATAGAAATCATCAAAAAGACAAGAGATAGCACATGCTGATATGGATATGGAGAAAAGGGAAGCTTTGTGCAGTGCTGGTGGGATTCTAAATTGACACAGCCAAAAAACAGTATAAAGGTTCCTCAAAAAATTAAAAATAGAACTATCATATGATCTAGCACTTCCACGCCTGAAAATACAACCAAACGAAACAAAAACACTAACTTGAAGAGATACCTGTACCCCCATTTCATAGCAGCATTATTTACAGTAGCCAAAACATGGAAACTTAAGTGTCCATTAATGGATAAATGGAAAAAGAAGTTGTAGTATATACATACCATGAAATATTATTCAGCTATAAAAAATGAAGAAATCCTACCACGTGCAACAACATAAATGGACCTTGAAGGCATTCTACTAAATGAAATGTCAAACATAGGAAAACAAACTCCATATGATCTCACTTAATTTGGAATCTTAACAAACCATCCACCAAATTCACAGAAAAAAAGATATCAGATTTGTGGTTGTCATAAGCAGGGGGCAGGGGTCAAAAGGTAGATGAAGGTGGTCAAAAGGTACAATTTTCAAGATAGAAGACAAGTACTAGGGATATAATGTACAACAGGATGGCAAAAGCTAACACTGCTGCACAATATACAGGAAAGTTGTTAAGAGAGTAAATCCTAACAGTTCTTGTCACAAGGAAATTTTTTTTCTTTTTCTTTTTATTCTATCTATGTGAGCTGATGGATATTAACTAAACCTATTGTGGTGATCATTTCACTGTATATGTAAATCAAATCATCATGCTGTACCACCTTAAACTTACTCAATGATGTATGTCAATTATTTCTCAATGAAACTGGAAGAAATTTTTCCCTAATATCCTAGCACATAAAATTAACACTAGGATGTAACTTACCTTGTCTCTATGAAAATTTATAATCAAATGCAATGAGAGGAGTTTCTTCCAGAAAAAAATATCAAGTCAATAAACCACTTTAGGTGAAGTAGGACTTTACCAACCCCAGCTAATCAGTGATTACTGATATTCTATCTCATTTCTATGAAAGCGAATTTGTATCAGGGCAGGGACTGCTGTGAACTCTGTTTCTATCTGTAGTACCCTAGCAAATCAGGGCCTCCCATTGAGTTGTGTTGGTTGAGGAGAACGATTCAGATATAAGGACTCAATCAACCATCAGTCTGAGTGCCTGGGGCTTACACTGTAGCTGAATCCCCAAATGTGCCCCTCGTGAATCATATTAGTCCCCACATCAAAGTCATCTTCTCTAGTTTGAAGCTGTACTTTTGTGGCTGGGTTGGAAGTGAAGCAGCCTCTGGGGATGTGGACAAACCAGCTGCTAATTAACCAGGAACTGTCTTGACTATACAACCACTGAAAACTCTAGAGAGAAGGAAAAAATACAGATGTCCCATGGTACTACAGCATAGAGAATTATAAATAGGATATTGCAAAGTGACAGTATGGTGCCAGCTACTTGCACTCAAAAGGATAAAACCTATTACAGACATAGTTTAGTTTGGATTACTCTGAAAATTATACTGTTTCAGCTAATGCAGGCTCTTATGTTTCCATTGAAAATTCACGATATTCAACTGATTGTGGGCCCCCTAATGGAGATGAAAGTGAACACAGGAATACACTAGACAAAGTAGGGACAGGAGGGCAGGGAGGATGATGTACCATGATCACAAAAAGTACAAGCCTCAGTTCTGGAAAATAGGCTAGCAATTGGAGGAAAAAAAAAATTGTACTTGGCTTTTTCTACTACCTCAATTTCTTACTTACAAGTATCAATGTGAAGGTTAAGGCTACATGAACTAATGTATCTGCTAAGAGGGATAAGTGTGGCACAGAAAAAAAAAATACACTTCTTCTCATCCAATCTCCATAGCTAATACAGGGGTAGAAAATGCTAAATGCTGATGGGAAAGAAATCCTGTGTATAATATCAATGTACGTTCACATAATCATTGGTGGTCATCTATCATCTTTACTTTTCTCTCACTTTGCAGAGACTCTGAATTGAAAAATTATGAAAATTAACTTCCCCTCTGTGTCTTTATAGCTCTTCTGACTGTGTAAGTTCCTCTCTTGGTAGAAGATGGATGGAAGAATGGAACCTTTATATAATCTGCCTTCTTTTATTTCAGGTTTCTACAATGAAGTCTCCTGAGATCTTCACCTCAAAACAGGTGAATATTGAAAAATTTCTTGGGAATGTAAGGTAATTTGCAACGTATATTATGCAATTGTAAAAGTAAAGCTGAGATAAATCACAACATATTATTTCCAAGTAAGTGTCATACCACTATGTGGAAAAAAATACAGATTTACATATGCATATATGTATACATTTGAATACTTTAAAATCCTTCTAAATATATGTATTTAAATTTTTAATATTTTGCATTGCCAAATAAGTGCCAAAATATTAAAAACACATAAAATATAAAGGTAAACACAAAATGGAGAGAAAGACAAATGACAAATGCCCAAGTAAAATATTACAATAAGAGCTGACAGATGATATGGGCGTATGTGATGTAATACATTTTTTTAAAAAAAGACTGGATATCTACATAGCAGTGGACATGAAAGAGCCTATGATGTTGCTATGAGAAATAGAATGATATGGTCTTAGATATATAAATGTTAAATCTTGAAAAGACTTGAGTCACGATCTTGGTTACTCCTCCAGCTTTTACGAAAATTTGATATCACTATATCCATTCTATAGATGGAGGAATGAGGTCCAGAGAAATTCACTGACCTGCTGCCAGCATCTCTAAGAGCAAAGAACAGTAAAGTTGGAACCAAAAGCAAAATCTCCTTTCACCTAACACATTGAATTGACTTAAAAAACATTAATCAGGAAGACTGAAGCTCAAGCAGCTTTCACGATAGACAGTATTTAAATATAAGATGATCAAGGCTCACAAAAGATCCATACGAGACTGCAGTAAGAAAAAGGATCACGTAATTATGTAAATTAGAGTTTTATACATTTTGTCATGTCTGTCAAACCTATGTTTGCCATAATCATTAGGCTTAGAGAATTAACCAGCATTCTGAGAGAAACAGAGACAGAGCTGGAGGGAATTGATCGAAAGTTTTATAAGTGATATTTTTCTTACTATGTGTTGTGTGCACTCTGATACCTTCAATCCTGTGTTTAAATGCTAGTCTCAACTCACATAACTGATTTCTCAATTGGTCTCCTTGTCAGTAAGAAAACAGTAGTAATGAAGGGTAGGACCTCTCAATTTCTTTGGACCAAGAAATGCCCAGGGATTCATAGAAAAGAGGAAGGTACTAGTAGGCATAACATCATTTTTGGTGTAGAGGCTGCTGGGAACCTGATAAAGTAGAAATGAGAAAGACAAAAGAATTTGAGTCTTTGAATAAATGAAAGATTACAGTAAGATTGACAGCCAGTTAGGGTTTAATTCGTTGCCTTGATTTAATCAATTTTAAGCATTTCTAAGTTTAACATTACTATGAAGAAGTCAAACTATAATTTGCTTTCAGTATTTATATAAAACTATTTTTAGAGTTTATGAAAATGAGAGAGGAGATGAAGAAAAAGATAGAATGGAAGAAACAGAGCCACAGAGAAAGAGAGAGAATGAGAAATGGAGAGAGTAAAAGCTCCTGTTTGTGGCATCCTTTCCATTTTAATTAATTTAATTTTAATTCTCTGGGATTACCAGAAGAGAAATATTTAGCTTTATTCAAAAACAACAGATCCAATAATGAGCCATGCAGAATAAATGAACTGATTGTTAAATGGGGCTATTTTAACTCATCCAAAATTACATATAGATGTACCATTCCACATAAGTCCAGATACTAAGGATGAAGTAATAGCATGCATGCACATACTTTATGTGTGGTAGCTGCAGTATTCAAAAGTAATTTTTGCTCTCACTGATTCCCTTAGAGCTTAACTTTTCTGTGATGTAGGCAGGGATAATTTAGAACTTCTGTTGGTTTAAAAATACTATTAAAAGTTTAGTCTCATAAAGTTAAAGCAATTTAGAAGTTTAGGGAATAAAAAGTATAAGTAACTCAATATCCCAGGACTAACAACTGTTAAGAGTTTTGCTGTGTATCCTTCCAGACACACACACATATACATACACACACAGCATATATATATATATATAGCATATAATTTCTTTTCACTTTTGCAATCTGTCTTAGACCTTTCCATGTCTAGATATAAATCTCTATACCATTCTAATGATAGATATATCATAATTTAACCCTTCTCCATCTGCTTTGTGAATATAAATAAAAAGCCTTTATGCATGAATTTGAACAAATGTGTAAATATTTCCATACCATAATTAATTCTACAAAGTTCAACTGATTGCAAAAAAGTATCATATTTAAAGTTTTGAAATGATAAGTTGGCCCCCAAAATGTTTCCAATAACATATTTGAATGCCCAGTTCCTGATACCATTACCAACACTGAGTGACACCAAACTTCCAAAATCTTCTACCAATGCTTCGGGATGAACAAAAGTAACATATTAATTTTTCTTCCTAAACATATGTCACATGTTTATTGGTCATTGAATTTATTCCATGAATTATGTTTGTGTATTCCCTGTCCATGCTAATACTGAGTTTGGTGATCTATAGGAACACTTTCTATATTTATGATACATATTTATCCAGCATCTAATATATGTGCTATATGTATTATCTGTCTACAACATGTGAAGTTTGCAATCTTTCTCCTTTTGTTTTTTGCAATCTTCTTCTTTATGCCTTCTGAAGCATATATTTTGGTGGTAGAAATAAAAAAAAACAAAAAACAGATTACAGATGAGCACATAGAGACTCCAAGAACTGACTTGTCCATGGTCGCATAGGTATATATTGGTGATTCCGAGAGTCTGACTTTGGTTGGCTGAAGTTTCTCTGGCTAGAGCTCAAACAAACTACAGTAACAAAAAAGCCGTATGATATTTTTGGCAGGCTTTATTTCAAGGTTCTTGAATATATTATACATATATAAACATGCACACATACCACACACACTAACCATACACTCTTTTAAAATTCTTCTTTTACTCTCACACATAAAAGGCTACTTTCCACAGATCATTTTAGCTTCAGATGAAGTGAAATTAAGTCTAAAATCAATTTTAATTAAAATCAGCTCAAAAAACTTGATATGGATTGCCAGTGCTAGAAGGAGATTTACAGAGTTTTAAGCTAATAAATAAAACCTACAGTCTCACTGCAAGAGTGCCTTAGAAATCCCTCTTGCCTCACATTAGCCTCACCCTAAAGAGAATCATTAGCTAATGATATGTATGTAAGTGATTAGTATAGTTAGATTTGTTCATCAATAAATGATATGAACCAGAGTTTGAACTTCAAGACCAGCATGCTTATTATTTCTGTCATATTAAATCTATCCTTTACCCATCCTGTCTTTCCTCAATAAATAAACAATGCTACACCATCATCTACATTTCATTATGGCTACTGCTAACACAAGATAATCTGGAGCTATAAATTATATATTAAAATAAGGCCTCAAAAAAATAAAGCCTCATTTGGCAAATGTAAAATTTTTATCAAAACATAATCTACTGAATTTGCAACTTTAAAAGATACAACCACTCTTAGCAGATGTTAAATGTTTTACATTCTTTTCCTTGCACAGAATTTAAATGAAATATTTGTTGTATATGTGAGGCACTAAGAAGAGTCCCACATGACAATTCCACAATTTAAAATCATTAAGACAGATGGATTCCTAAATATCTATCTTGAAATTAGTGTGAAAACAAAATAACCACATATGAATTTTTTAATGAAAAATGAATGGAACTTTTCCCCACTTACCATACTATTATTCATAGGAGTTCCTAGTAGGGTTATACCAACTTTCAACAACTGTAGATTTTTCCCATTAAGACTACTTTCCAAATCATTTGAAACAGGTGACCAAAAAATACTCTTTACACAATTTTATTTGAGGAGAAGTAGAAATTCTACTTTCTAATTCAATTAAATTTTTCAATGAATAAGAACACTTAAGACTTTAGCAATAACAGATCCTATAAAATCTACTTTTTTAACATCATTTCAATATCTTCAGAAAAATAAGTCATCAATAGAAGTATTGTGCATTTATTACTATTAGTACTATTACACACAATGTAATAGTATTATTAGTATCATATTAATAGCATATAATAACTATTATTAGTAATAATTAGTATAGTACAGATATTATTTAATTGTAGTTTATATAGTCTATATAACCATACATTTTGATCCTGTGCATAACATAATCCTTCTTTCCAGATGTTTCAAGCACACAAATTGAACATTCAAATTTCCAACATAATCCTCAGTGTTCAGTTGGTGGAAAGAAGCATTATTCCTGGTTCCAGGTGAAGATGCAAACAGAAGTATGTTAGAATGCTTTAACAAAGTCCCCAAATCTGAGAGACTGGGGATAGCTTGCATCACCAGGCTTGGGATGGAAAACCTATGTCAATTTTCACAAATGTTTCTCCATTCATCAATTTAGCTTTACTGAGCACCTGCCATATGCAAAGCCTCACACTAGGCTCCGGAAATCCAAAGGTAAATAAGTTAAAATATATGTCCTCATGAGACTTCACAATCTATCAGAAAAACAGATTAAGTATAATGGCTACACAATGACATGGTTCTACTCAACAGAGGAATAGATAAGGGAGCTGGCAGTGGGTACTGCCACGGATCCAAGGCATGGATGCATATTTTACTCAGGACCCTTCAAATAGCACTTGCCCACAAAGAATGTGAGGAGGACTATGTAGGAGGTGAGGATGAAGAGGTAAAAAGGACACACTATGGAATTCTCACTTTATGTTGTAGGCAATGGTGTTCTTTCAGCACAGTGTTCTTTCTATATATGCTAAGTTCTCAATAAATGTTTGTTGAATACACTGAATGATTTTCTCATAATAGATAAATCAATGCTAAAGGATAAAGAGATATATAATTCACAGTCATACTCAGTATTGCAAGTATTGTACAGTATCAAAATCAGTACATAACACCATTCTTGAATACAGCCAGCCGTTTTTTGTTTTGTTGTTTTTTTTTTTTTTAAGGATTTTATTTTTTTGAGAGAGAGAATGAGTAGGGGGCAGAGGAAGAGGGACAAAAAGACTCCCCACTGGGCAGGAAGCTGGACACAGGGCTCCATTCAGGACCCTGGGGATCATGACCTGAGCCAAAGGCTGACAATGGACTGAGCCCCCCAGGCACCCCAGCAAGCAGCTTTATAATGTTTATTTTTTAAGTCATTATAGGGGTATAAAGGATTAATAGTAATATTGGCAGCAACAATATATACATCATCAAGGATTTATTATATGTATTTAAGCCCTCTGTTTTCAAAGCCCTATCATAGCTACTATCTTATTTGGTCTTTCCTTGATTTGGAGTTCACAGTGTTACTAGGGATATAGTGCTTATGTTTTAAAAATACCTACAAAATTAAAGCATGGCAGCTTTTGATTATGTATCAAAATTGGTGTCATAGACTAGGGAGAAATAAATGGTAAAATTGCATGGTTTGACCATATCATGGAAGTCAATTCTCTAATTCTCATGGCCCTTGGGGCTCTTGAAAATATAATAGAAGGTATCCAAGGATTGCTCTCACTTCTATGACCTCACAGAAGTAACAAAGTCAAAGACTTTGACATTTAATATATTATTTTGTGTGATCACTATATCTAATCATTAATTTCATCCCTTTGTAGGTTCCTTAAGTTCTAATTTTATTACATTTTGTATCCACAGTGCTTCATGTATATAGAAGCAGTTTCTAAAATAGTGTGTGCACCATAAAGCCAAACAGTGGATTGTGGGACATGATGCTATGGGGGGGGGGGGGTGGACAGGAAAGGAGCAGGGTGGAGGGAGAGGAGGAGAGAAGAGAGGAGAGAAAAGAAGATAGGTATGTCATGGGGAGGCAAGGTTAGGCTAGGCTAGAGCAGAATAGAACATATCACAGTGTACTACATATGGTGAAGTTATTATGTAATGAAGCTTAAGTTTCAATTATATGTATGTGTGCAAGTAATCATAATTTAAAATTTTTCATTAGTGTAGGTTGTTATCTACAAGTTGGAGAAACACCAGTTTAGGAGGGTAAGTATAAGCTTTAAATTCAGACTGGGTCGGGGCACCTGGGTGGCTCAATTGTTAAATGTCAGCCTTTGGCTCAGGTCATGATCTCAGGGTACTGAGACAGAGTCCCGCATTGAGCTCCCTGCAGAGAGCCTACTTCTCCCTCTGCCCATATATCTGCCTCTCTCTCTCTGTGTCTCTCATGAATAAATAAATAAAATCTTAAAATTAATTAATTAATTAATTCAGACTTGATCAACTTCTAGCTTTGGCATAGCTGGCCCTATGGTTTTTGGTTTTTGTTTTTACAAACTGATCACTTGGAAGCCTCAATTTTCTAAAACTGAAGTAAGGATGTAAAATAAGAATGATATTCTTTAGAACATAGAACCGTTACAAATTCAAATTTTAAATGAACTAATGTATCATATATCTATTAGAATTATTGGGGTACCAAGGTGGCTCAGCCAGTTGACATCTGACTCTTGATTTGGGCTCCGGTCTTGATCTCAACATCATGAGATTGCGCCCCACACTGGGCTCTGCACTGGGCATAAAGACTACTTGAGGTCCTCTCTCCCTCTCTTCTGCCCCTCCCTGCCCCCCCCAAAATAAATAGATATTTAAATAAAAAGAATTCCTAACACCCCGTAAGTATTCATAAATTATCAATGTTATTTTATGGTAGTCCCTTAGGTAATTTTACTTCAATGCAACTGAAATAATTCTTTCAACATTTCCATTAATAGTGAAAACATCATCTAAGGAGTAATCTAGTCTACTGAGAAGAGTTTACATTTGATGTCAGCTCTCAGACTCAATAGGAAATGTATCTATACAGCATAGGCGTTTCCATGATTTGGTGCAGAGAAATTCTGAATTTCTGCCTCTACAAGTTTGTATTTGCATTAATTTTTGCATTACCTGCAACAGCATGGGGAAATTATATCAAAGATGTGGTCTGTATCTCCCTTTTTGCATTTTTATTGCAAACATCACACCATAAAGACAAGGTTAAATACATACACATACACATATTCGTGCGCACACAAATCAAACTTTCACGGGCTATCTGCAGTTGAGAACACAAAAACAAGCACCAGCATCCAATGGAAAGTAACTTTTTTTTTTTTTTTTTGGAAAGTAACTTTTTTATATGAACGAAAGGATGGGTAGCATATTTGTAACTAAAGAGAAAAAAAATGTTCTTGAGGCATAAACACTTGCCTGAATTAAGGAGGTGGTAGTGGGAGACATAAGACAAAGCAAAGATAAAAAGCAGAAAGCAGACAAATAAATTCATGTTACTTTATTACTTTTTTTTTTCATTCAACAAATAGGAAGTATTTATTGAATCCCAACTCCATGGCAGGCATTGCTCTAGGCATGGGGGTATGGGGATATAGCAATTCCAAAATAAGGTCTCTGCCTTGGGGCACCTGGTGGCATAGTGGAGTGTCTGTCTTTGGCTCAGGGCATGATCCTGAAGTCCTGGGATCAAGTCCCACATCAGGCTCCCTACAGGGAGCCTGCTTCTCCCTCCACCTATGTTTCTGCCTCTCTCTGTGTGTCTGTCATGAATAAATAAATAAAATCTTTAAAAAAATAAACTCTCTGCCTCTATGAAGTTTATGTTTTAACGAGGGGCAAGAGACTACAAACAACTAAAGACATACCCTGCTGGTTGGTGATAAGAGCTGTGAAGAAAGTAGGGTAAAGGGAAAGGGAATGTGAGGTGGGTTGGGCTGAGGTGCAGGATTGTTATTTTATACAGAGTGGTCAGGAACAGCCTCTCTGAGAAGGCAACAACTAAGCATAGATCTGAAGATTAATGCAGATATCTGGGAGAGATGATCTATGTATTTAACGAGGAGGAGCAGCAAGTATAAAAGCACCAAATTTGGAGTATGCTTGGCATGTTGACAATACAACACAGAGGTCAGAGTGGGAGGAATGAGTGGCAGTAGATGAATGAGAGTGAGGGAAGAGCAGATTCTTAGAGGTCCTGGGAAGCATTTCTGTTTTTACTCCAAGAGAGATGAGAAACTACTGGAGAGTTCTCAGCAAAGGTGAGGCATAGTATGACTTCTAAAAGCTCACTGGGGCTGCTGCTGGTTTTAGAATCAATTAGGGCCGGCTGGAGGCCATGGAATTTGGAGCAGAAGCAAGATCAGTGAGAAAACTATTACAATAATCCAAGAGCCATAGTACAGGCCAGGATCAGCAGGATTACAGAAGTGGAGCTACCAGGATTCAGTGATAGGTTAGACTGGTTGTGGAATAGGCAGAAAAAACAGTCAAGGACGGCTGCTGGAGTTAAGACAGATGTAGGAAAAGTGAAATTCTAAAACAAAAGAATGAATGACTGGTGCTTGAAAAGATAACGAAGGAAAGGGAGGAAAGAAGAAAGGAGAAAAGGAGATTTAACATGCAAATATTTACACTTAGAGAACTCAGGATAAGTTTTAACTCTGCTAATAACGAAATATTCACTGGCAGGTGAGTGGTTAGGCAAGGTGCTGCCATGGAAAAGATGAGGGTCCAGGCATAAACAAGCACCTATGTCCCTTTAAGGGCTTAACTTACTACAAAAAGAATTTAAGAATAGAACAGAGCCTTCAATTTGAAATAGTTATTAGAGGCAAAGCATATCAGGAAGTTGTCGTGCCCGCAACAATTGGTTGTTACTCTCCAGCCGGTTAATGCCAGCCAGGCAATGCAGGTAATTTTAAGGATCAAAGAGTTGAGCTCCTACAGAGAAGCAAGTGCATACGTTGCCAATATTTCATCATTCAGAGCAACATTCCTTCTTCTCCTAATATGAAAGCTATAAAAGGAAAAGGGGGAAAAAAAAAAGCCTCTGAAAGTGCTATTGTTAAGACCAAAAACTAATTAGTCATTGCTTCCCAAAGTGTTATGTGAAATGTCTCCAGAAATAATGGTCTGCTTTCTCAGATTTTATAGGTTTGCTGAGTCTAGTGTTCTCTGGAATTTCCTGTTTCCCTTGCTAGGGAAGATTGAGTAAACTTTACAAGTCATCTTGAATAACACAAACCTTTCAATAAAGGCAATCATTTGTGGATTCATAAAGTATACAACTAGCCTTGAAATAAGGATGAGAGTGGTAAATAAAAGCAATCCCAAGATTGTGTATATGAGTGTGACTAAACTTTTTGGTTATTATAAGCCTGAGGTATTCATTTTATACTCTTTGAAGATGATGAATGAAAAATTCACATTTCCTTTCAGTGTGTTCCCATGTCAAATAAATTATGGTCTAAAATGGTAACCCAATGCCCTTAATGTTTGTAAATAATTTGCAACAATTGAATCGTTAATTATATAGCTATCCTTGGATTAAAAATTTGCTATTTGATATTAAGTATCATTGTCATTATATGTTAGTAAAACATTCAGATCCTATGCTTCTCACTAATGTTTAAAAACGGTATTAGCATTTGTGTAAATGCTGCCACTGATATGGAAACTCACTTGGAGAGTGACAAATGACTTTTGCACAGCAGCTGCCTTCAGAGGTTCCCAGAAACAAAAAATAATAAGTACAAAATATTGACATTTGTCTTCTAAAGCTCTTGATGCACACCAATCCATCCCCTGAAATTACTCTACCTGATTTAGTCACATGTGGCTCATAATTATACCTGACTTATTCATAAGAAGTATTATATATGTGTTAATACCAAAAGTCAAATGCAAAATAATGAGTCTTCAGGTCTACAAATGTGTATCCATATATCACTGCGCTAATATATATGGGATCTATTCCCTACTGAGAGCTAACAATTAGTGTCCAGAATAAAAAAAAATATTTCTCTTATCTAAGTTGAAAAATACATGCTGGTTTGGTAGAAGGCAAGTTGACTTAAATTCATTACAAAGGGATATAATTACCTAACTACAAAATGGACCTGTTATATGACATATGATGATTCCATCTACATACATACAATCACAAAGATAGCATTGAAGAGACTTACAGTTTATTCCAGAAAGAGCGCAAACTGTGATGAAGCTTGCCAGGGAAAAACTTTCTTTCAATATTTTCTATAGATATAATGTATATTGAGTATTTCATTGTTAAGTCTCTAGAATCACAACTCCCCATGGCACTTTCTGCTTCCTGCAAAAGCACTGATAATTTAGTAGTGACTGAAAAAGGAAGATTCTCCTTTGGAGCCATGAGCCATGAATTATTTTGATGTTAAAATATGTCACAGAGATCATCTACTCTGATGTTTTGAAAACACAAAATTCAATTTAGCTGACAAGCTTTATCAGAAAGCAGGTCTCTCCCCAACACGTGGTACCTTTCCACTCAGCTGTGAATGGAGAAATATGTCATGCACCTTCAGCTGTGTTTTTCTTTCATGGTCAATCAAATAAATACCCACTGAATAATCTTAGCTCTTATGCAGCTTTCACAACTGAGTTGGCATACATCTCAGATGCAAACTGTCATTTTACAAATATTTCTAAATTTGCTTAAAGAAATTTCTGAAACAATTTTGTTAATTTTGCACTCAAAACAATTTAAATCTACTTGAACACAATTCTGCAAGATTCATGTCCAAGTAATTTTACTAAAAGCAAAGGTTTAACTTTCTAAAGGGTGTTTGACAACAAAAAGAAAAAAAAAAAGAAAAGTAATAAAATTACTTTCACATATATTTTCTAGATAACCCACAGTTTTTTGTCACATGAGTACCATGTAATCTGAATACACAATTCTATGATCATAAAATATGTTTCATTTAGCTACTAAAGGTTAATGGGGAAAAATACCCCTTAGATTTTTTTGATGACCTTGTTGTAAAAGTCATATAATTATGTAATATCTATAAAGGCAGAATAGAAATAGTGCTAAATGCCTTCCATTTCTAAGGAATGTTGTAAATATACAGGATAAGAAAAACAACTTTAAAAAATGAAATTTAAAAAAAATAAAAAATAAAAAATAAAAAATGAAATTTTTATATGAACACTATATATCAGCAATCATATAAAGCAAAAACTTCAGAAATTTATACATAATTTTATATTTTCTACTTATTTTTCAATCCAAATATTTAAAGGAAGAATGTTATTACTCTTGCTATTATAAAATGTGACTGAAATAACCGAATTCAAACTGAAGGAAGGCCCTATCTCCTCAAAATATTCAAAAACAATTTCTATACAGGAAATTTAATAACTATACTGATGGAAAGTAGGGAAAGGGAAAATCTGTCTTAGTGACTGTTACATAATTTATATAACTACTTAATCTTCATACCAATCTGATGAGGTAGATATAATTATTCTCATTACACAAATGAGGAAAATAAGACCCAAACATTTTAAAATAGCAGGCCAAAATGTACACAGACAAATGTATGGTATTTGAGCCCAAATCCATCTACTTCCAATTTCTTTTCACCACACCATGATGAACAGGATGTTATAAAAAAGAACTCAGTTGATTGTCAAGTGAATAACAGTGAACATTTGGGAATTGTCTGACTTGGATGAGAAATACAACTTTTTATTGTTACATTAAAGATCAATAATATGGAAGATCAAGGAATGACAAACTCACATTGCAAGATTAAGAGTGAATACAAAATTACAACATATTTATAAGTAATATGCATTGAAAAGAGGTTTATAATTAAGGAGTTTTTTAAAAATTAATTCCTTAATTTTTTTAGTAGGCTCAATGCCCAATGTGGGGCTTGAACTCACCATCCTAAGGTTAAGAGTGGCATGTTCTACTGACTGAGCCAGCCAGGCACCCCAATTAAGCAGTTTTCTCATTCTATTCAAGGATATATTTATACCTTGGTTGTGCTAGATAGTCTCCAAATGTGTTGGCAAATGCCTTTCCTCCTTGTAAATGTACACAATTCCTCCCAACAAGAGGTAGAGTCCATTCCCACTTCCTGAATCTGAGTTGGCCTTGTGTCTTGCTTTGATTCATATAATGTGGTGTGAGTAGTACTATGTGAGTTCTGAGCCAAGCCGTTAAACAGTTCTAGCCTTTAAGATGCCTAGTACCTCGGCTTTCACTCCCTTTGAGATCCAGCCTCCCATTTAAAAAGCTTGGGACTCATTCAGAGGTCACGCGGAAAAAAGCCCCCGGAAAATGAGAGGCCCTCCTGGACTTGCCATCTTCAGCTCCAGGTGAATTTCATGAGAGCAGAGACAAGCCATCCTGCCAAGAACTAGCTAAAATACAAAACTATAAGAAAATAACTGATTGTATTTTAAGCCCTATGTCTTGGGGTGATTTGCTACACATAATGGGAAAATGAATACAGTGGTTAGTTAAATCCATTCTTTTAAGCTACCTCTTTAAGCATCTTATAATATCTGATGAATAAAACTTTCTTCTAAAGGGACATCTTACCATTTGCAACAACAGTGGATGGAACTAGAGGGTGTTCTGCTAAGCAAAAGAAGTCAATCAGAGAAAGACAATTACCATATGATTTCACTCATACGTGGAATTTAAGGAATACAACAGAGGGAAGGGAGGGGAAAATAAAATAAGACGAAATCAGAGAGGGAGACAAACCGTAAGAGATTCTTACTATAGAAAACAAACTTAAGGTTGCTAGAGGGGAGGTGGGTAGAGGGATGCGGTAAGTGGGTGATAGGCATTAATGAGGGCATGTGAGATAATGAGCACTGGGTGTTATATCCAACTGATGAATCACCAAATTCTACCTTTGAAGCTAATGACACATTCTTTGTTAATTATTTAAATTTAAATAATATAAAATAAAAATAAAACAAAAAATTAATAAAGGGACATCTAGTACCTAGAAATGAAACTCTCTTAATATTGTAAGAGAAGTAATTAGGGATTACCAATTTTCTGAAAGAATTAAGCCTTAAACTAGATACATATACATTCAGATATATATACACCCCAAAAAAGAAAAAAAATCATCAGTTATTTGTTGAAGTTTTCACTCAGCAAAGACATACAAAACTAAGTTTTAAACATTCATAAAAATAATCAATTTATTTTTAAAAATAAAAACAAAAGATACCTGTTCTGAATAAACTGTAGTGCTCCAAGTAATTGGGTTGTAAAAAAACAAAACAAGTATTAATAAAATCCACTAGTTTAAACCTGTTATAATTTTAGTAAAGTGTATCTCAATTACACAATAGCAGTCTGCTATAAAGTGACTTTTGATAGAAAACTGATGTCTTTGCAGCTTTTAGCTCAGTAGAACCCTTTCCACATTAGTCTTGGGAGGCACACACAGGACTATTAGATTTGAAGTTTTAAGACCTGCCCTCTCCCTCCTCACACTCAGGGCTGGGAAGAAGCAGTGGAATTATTAACATGAAATTCAGATAGGAAATGAGTCTAGAGAGAGAGGAAAAAATAACCTCCAACCCAATCCATTTTGAGGTTAGTGGCAGCTTTTTTTTTTTTTTAACGCTAATGACAGGTTGGGCTGTAGCCTGCTGCTACTTCTTTCTCTCTCCAAGTCCAAACCCCACGGTGATTCCTTCCTTTCCCATGACCTATTGCCAGACTTCTGCTTTCTTTCCCCACAGGCTCGGTTTCCCCCTCCTTTGAAGATTCTGTTTTATAAAATCAATGCCTCATTCTTGCCTATAAGAGTGTTCTTTGGAGACCACCATAAGTAGTCAATTGACGGAAACTGGGCAGAGGAGAGTTGATTCAGATTTTCCACATGTGTCTAAGCATTTGTTTATAATCTACTCACAATTTGCATATGCATTCTCCAACCAGGTCATTTCACCTGCCAATATTAAATCTTTTGTTTACTGATGGCTTCTCTTTTCTCTCCTTTCTCCCCAGTGATCACTGCCCTGTATTTTTTTTTTAAGATCGTATTTATTTATTCATGAGAGACACAGAGAGAGAGGTAGAGACATAGGCAGAGGGAGAAGCAGGCTCCCAGCAGGGAGCCTGATATGGGACTCCATCCCAGGACCCCAGGATCACGCCCTGAGCCAGAGGCAGATGCTCAACCACTGAGCCACCCAGGTGCCCCTGCCCTTTATTTTTTTTTTTTAATAAAATGGCATAGGATAGCAAAAAGTGATTAGATGGGGGAAACTGAGGAGAATGAGACTGTTTCTCACCATTTTATTGTCTGCTAGATGAATCCTAGGAAAAGAAAAAATCTTTTTAGCGTACTTTGAGAGAGAACATACTAGAACTAAAGCATGCACTTCCAGATGTGAGACTATGTCCTCTTTTCATCATCAGGGAAAGTAAGCAGAATCAAAGTAGAATGAAAAGATCTACATTTAGACACAGTGAGAAAACTTGAGAATATTCAGTGGCTCCTAAAATCAGATTACAACAGAGAATGACATTATGCCAGTCACAGGATAGCCAGGGTCAAGGTATTAAAGATCTACCCAGACTGGGATCGACCATCACCAGGATGCCTTCTGGGGGTAAGGCTGGTCCAGGGCTCAGCCTCCACAAACAATAACAACCGGACTTTCAAGATTTAGTGCTGTCCTTACAAGAGACTGTTTTCACTCAGGGTGCTCATTAATCTTGTGCATTCACCCTGAGCTTAATCACGTGGCGAGCTAAGGTTAAGAGTCTGTTCTTGGGGAGCTAACTGCTTACTTGTGAGGTAAACTCACTCATCCATGACACTGAGCTACCAAGAGGGCAGTGAAAGAAATAATTTAGGAAATTTTGCCCTGGAAGTTCCACATTATGAACATGTGAATCTGTCTCCCAGCTTCAAAGTTACCTCATTTGGAAAAAAGTTCCTTGTATCTTTCCAGACATTAAAAAAACTGTATTTTTGTTTCTTTGTGTCTTTAAGAGACGTTGTATCTGCTAATTTTCAGGCAAATTTTGAGATAAAAAAAATTGAGGGGGAATTGTTTTGAAATTTACTGTTTCTTAAATAAACACTTTTAAGCTAATTCATTTTGTAAAATTATTTTACATGTGGAATTATTTCCTGGAAACACTAGAGAATCAATTTGCTAAAATAACAATATTTCTTTATTTATTTATTTTTTTTACAATATTTCTATAGTCTGCTGACAAGATAGTTTTCATTAAGAATACACAAACTTGAGGGGTAAAGTGGAATGGGACAGAGTACAGAAAAACTTTGAATAGAAAAAATGAATGCAAATCAGGCTAGCAAGTTAAGGTGACATAAGGGTGTCTAGCCAGGTCTAAATTATAGCAGTATCTTTGAATTGGGTGTGATCTCTGCCTGGAATGCTTGCTCTTCCATCAGATCTTTGTGTAAGCCTGTTTCTCATTCAGGTATCCACTTAAATGCCACCTCCTTGGAAAGCTCATCCTTGCCTGATTTAAAGCAGGCTTCCAGGCACTCCTGATTATTTAATTTATTTTAATTTCTCCAAATAAGTATTACTACCTGGTATTTTTTGTTCATTTTATTCACCTCCACTCCAACTCTCCATTAAAATATGAACTCCATCAGAAGAGAAATCTTATCTTTCATTTTTTCACCACTGAAGTCCCCAGGATCCAGTGGAATGTCTGACAGAGATTAGGTATTTTACAAAATCTATGGAGTCAATGCAAAAACAAATGAATGGGTGCTTTCAGAAGAGCTTACTTTGTTTGCAGTATCCATTCTGAGTTTTTATAGTATGAAAAATCTGTATCAAGAAGAAACTTTGGTATCTCTGATATCAGGCTGTAGCTAAAACCATGAAAAAAGCAGAAACTCTTTTTACCGTAGATTATTATGCCAGGACCCATACTTCAAACCCAGAGAGATTTGCTAAGATTTTACTATTCCAGATGACATGAGCATAGAAACTGACATGGTTAGCTCTAGCAATCACAAAAAGTAACACAACAGAAGTCAGTGATTTCTGCAAACAAAATAACTACAGGGAGTACACCTATTCCTGGGCCTGAAATTCTGACTGTCAACAGTCTAGAAAGATAAATAAATCATCCTGGGTCATCAAATAGTGTGCTTGTCCCAAGGGCAAGAAAACCACATTTAGGAAGAGAAGGTTTGTTCCTACCCAGCCTCCCAAACAACTGTGGCAATTTATCTGATCTCAGTCGTTTATGGGTTTTGTGTATCTCATTGAGGTCCACTTCTCTGTTCCAAACATTTCTGTAGAACAGCAGATCTTTTCGTTTTTACAGAACAGGGGCTGGTCTTACGGAGCTTGTGCCCGAGGCTGGAATCTGCAGGTGCAAGCTTCTGAGATTCATGGGCAGCCATCCCCGGAAATCTGCACCCTTCTCCAAGTGCAGGAAACTTTTCACAGTCATGGCGTAGGCTTGTAATTTTTAATGAACCTAGCCAGTGACATATCCTTACAGCTATTTTTATAAAGAAACCAGAACGTTTTTATAAAAATGGAAATATTTTTAGGAGAACTTAGCAAAAGAAAAGATTTATTCTTCAAAAAAAAAAAAAAAAAAAACCAGGTTCCCAACCCTCTTCAAGGTATAAAAGGCTTATTTTCAATAACAGAGTGTAATTTATCATTAGCAGCATTCTCCTCTGTATAATAATGGGAGCAACAAATGGAACAAGAATAGAGTCATTTGCCCACCTTTGGAGATTCTGAAGTATGTCCAGAGAGGAACATATAGCCACACGTTTGAAAATACTAAAAAGAAAAAGCATCTTCTCATTTGGAGTCAGGGGAGCATGGTCTTCTCCTGACAGAGACATAAGTCTTGTGTATAGCTTTCCCTTAGCTGTGACATCGTGAGCAATTACTTAACTACTTTAAGACTTAATTTCTTTATTTGTAAAATAAGAACAGTGATAACTACTTCACAGAGTTGTGAATTGTGAATGATATATTTCTTAGAACATCAGTAACTGACCCCTGTGTTTACTATTATTATCCTGATTGAAATATTATTATCATTATTAAAACCATCATTGAAAAGCATTTTTCTCACTGGCTGATGACTAGTTTTTTTTTTTTTTTTTTTAAGGTTCTATTTATTTATTCATGAGAGACACAGAGAGAGAGAGGGGCAGAGGGAGAAGCAGGCTCCATTCAGGGAGCCCGATGTGGGACTCGATCCTGCAACTCCAGGATCATGCCCTGGGCCAAAGGCAGGCGCTAAACTGCTGAGCCACCCAGGGATCTCCCTGTTGACTAGTTTTACGTGTCAGCTTGACTGGGCTTAGGGATGTCTAGAGTAGTGGTTAAATATTGTTACTGGGTGTGTCTATGAGGGTATTTCTGGTATAGTTTAGTTTATTAATCCATAGACTCAATAAAGGATGCTCCCTCACCAATACTGATGGGCATTATCCAATCTGTTGAGAAACTGAACAGAACAAAAGGCAGAGGAAAGGTCAATCTGCTGTTTGTAGCTTCAGCTGGGGCATCCATTTTTTCCTGCCTTCAGACATCCTGAATCTCAGGCCTTAAGATTCAGGCCAGAACTTTCACCACTGGCTTCACCATTCTCAATTCCTCAGACTCAGACTGAATTATGCCACCAGCTTTCCTGGTTCTCCAGCTTTCAGACACAGTTCATGGGGCTTTCTACTCACCATAATCAAGTGTACTAATTCCTATAATAAATCAATCTCTCTGTGTACATATATAATATTATACATATATATTAAGTACTCAGTAGTTTTATTTGAAATATAATTTTAGTTTTTATTTTTACAATGCAGTGTGCAGTATGATACCTCAAACTAACATATTGCATATACAGGACACGAGACCCAAGGTTATACACACATTAAGAAACTGGCCATATGTTCACTATAAAGAGAGAAGGAGCAAAGTTAATTCCTATTTTCTAGTCATACAATAAAGAGAAACCATATTGGGAAATAATCAAAATCAGTCATCAGTTTCCAAATAATGTTTGTAAGCAATGTAGAAAAAATTAAGTTGCACAGCTGCTATAGAGTAAAGAAAAGAAGGAATATAAAGATGGCCCAAGCTGGCTGTGCAGACATATCCCACCATCTACAAAAATTCTAAATGAGTTGTATAGGGCAAAATGCACTATCCTCAAATACAAGAATTCCCAAGAAGATAAATAATACTTGATTTCTTGAATAAAGTTTTATGATAATCAATATTTGTAAAAAAAAAAAAAAAAGTAGAGGTAAAGTATTTCAGAATGCCAAACAGTCATTTCCAAACTGTTGGCATACCTAGGATAGTAAAAGAAAAATTTTATGGGGAATCAACATGGATGGACCACTTATATGTACTTTTACCAGATAATGACTTAAAAAAAAATCTTTACTACCCATCTGCTATCATCAAAAATTCAATAAACATGGAATTTTATCACTAAAAATGTAGGAAGGACATGGTCAAAAATAAAGTCTTTTAAATGGAATAAATTTGGTTTTATGAAGAACTCCCTACATTTTTCTATAATCTGGTGAAATCATCCTTAAACATAAGTACTCATCCATGGATATCACTTTGGGAACCACCTACATAATGTTAGATTGCCCACAAAAATTTTATTTCATGAATTTATTGAACAGAATTTTAGATGTTTGTGTGGCTGTAGGTTTGGTTTTTTTTGGGGGGGGAGGGGGGAGGTTGTAAGTTTATATAATTTTGAAGAGAATTTTTTTTTCTGAAAAGAAAAAAAATAATATAAACCTTTATCTAACAGCCAAAATACTAGGATTTATTCTACTGAGTTCTACGCTCTGAGACTGAAACTTCAATATTCAGTTTCAAAGTCTTCTCACTTCAGCTGTTCACTAAGTGTCAACGAACTTCTGTTTTCAACTTATATGGAGTAACAAGAACTGAATTTATCCTTCTGCCCAAACAACTAAAACTCTAAAACAAAACCCAAAACTAAAACAATGGTTTTTAAGATCCTGAACTCAAAGTAACATGGGATACTAATCCTAAAAGGTGGAAGATAAATGAAGTGAGCCCCATAACTGTCCATGTTTGTTGCCTTGAGAGAGTTTCTAGGTGATGGCACAGGGAAGGAAAGCCAAGGAGGAGCCTGACGGTCTATTATATGTGAGGAGACAGATCTGAGATTCCAAGAAGGACAACTAGAGTTTTCAGGACAGAGTACAGAAGGATCAGGGCTGCACATAGCTAAAACTCTGAAAATTGACAAAGAGTATTCAGCAGAGTAGCAGTCACAGTACCCGCACATATGCGTGAGAAAACTGCTTGAGGCATGGGAAAGAGCCACCTGAAAACCCTAGAGGCAACTGACCAGCACACAGGCTAGGACTAGTGCCTGCTCCCATCACCCAGGCCAGTGTTGTATCAGTACCAAGAATAATCAATCCAAAACTAAATACTAATCTAATCTTGCGAAACAAATCTTAAAAGCAATACCTGTAAGAATAAAACTGTTGACATGTACCTGTACTGTTTCCCAGAACAAAGCAAGATTTTAAAGAATATAAAAATATCTGAGCGCCCGACAGCCCCGACGGCCCAGCACGTCCCGCTCCCAACAAGTTAAAAATCACAGTAACTGGCTTCCAATAAAAAAATTAGAAGGCATTCAAAAAAGCGCAGAGAAATATGACCCATGATGAGAAAACCAACTAAATGAAACTGACACAGCACTGATACAGATGTTAAAATTTGCAGACAGGAGATTAAGACAGTTATTAAAACTGTAACCCATATGTTAAAAAAAGTTAAGCAGAAATATTAAAGATATGAAAAAGAAACTGAACTTATGGAGGTGAAAATTACAATATGTGAGACAAAATATACACTGGATGGGATAAATGGCAGAGTATACAGAGCAGAAGAAAAGATCAGTAAACACAAAGGCATAGCAATAGAAACCATCCAATACACACAGAAAAAGAATAAAATAATAATATAAGCCCTAATGAGCTATGAAATCATGCTAAGCAGTCTAATGCATGTGTAAGTAGAATTCCAAAAGGAGGCTGGAAGAGGACAGAAAAATATGTGAAAGAAATGATCCTAGTTCATGAAATCTACAGGCCCACAGATCCAAGAAACTCCATGATATCCAAGCACAAAAAGCATGAAGAAAACTAATCTGAAATATATCATAAACAAATTATTCAAAACCAGTGATAAAGATAATATAATTTACCAATCCAAAGTAGAAAGACATTTAATCTACAGAGTAACCAAGAATGAAAGCAGATATCTCATTGGAAACAATATGAACAAGAATGTGACAACAATTTGCTTAAAATCTGGAAAAAAAAGAGGATACAGAGGTGACATCACTACAGAGTCTATAGACATTACAAAAATACTAAGGCAATATTATGAACAAGCTTTTCAAAAAGTTGGCTGACTTACGGGAAATGGACATATCCCCTGAAACACTAACAACCAAAGTTCACTAGGAAGAAATAATTAATCTACATAATCCTGTATCTATTACAGAAGTAGACTATTTAGTTTAAAACATTCCCACAAGAAAATTCCAGCTGAGATGGCTTTACTTGTGAATTCTTTAAAAAATTTAAAGAAAACTTAATATCAAGCCTAACAACTCCTCCAAAAAACTGAAGAGGTACTAATACTATCCAACTCCTTCTATGAGGCCAGCATTACCTTCATACTAAAACTTGAATAGGATACTACAAGAAAGGATATAGATTAACATCCCTCATGAACATAAATGCAAAAATGATACATAAAATTTTAGCAAATTGAATTAAACAATTTATAAAAGGAATAATAATACATCATAATAAGGTAGGGTTTATCCCAAAAATGCATGAATGATTTAACATTTGAAAATCAATCAATATAATTCCCCATATAAACAAACTAAAATTTTTAAAAGCTTTTATTTATTTGAGAGAGAGAGAGTACAAGAGGGAGTGACCATAAGCAAGGGGGAAAGGCAGAGGGAGAGGGAGAGGCAGACCTCATCCTGAGTAGGGAGCCCAATTGTGGGCTCAATTCCAGGATCCTGAGATCCTGACCTGAGCTGAAGACAGATGCTTATTCAACTGAGCCACCCAGGCACACCAACAAACTACGTTTAAAAAAAATTTTTTTTAAAGATTTTGTTTACTTATTCATGAGAGACACACACACACACAGAGAAAGAGAGAAAGAGAGAGAGAGGCAGAGACACAGGCAGAGGGAGAAGCAGGTTCCCTGCAGGGAGCCTGATGTGGGACTCAATCACGGGACCCCAGGATCACAACCGGGGCTGAAGGCAGACACTTAACCGCTGAGCCACCCAGGTGTCCCAAAAAACTACATTTTAAAACTCTAATAATACATTAAAGATACAACAATAGTATTTCCATACTAAGAATTCACAAAATGTGTACAGATATTTTGAGTTACTTCAGGTTCAAAACTTTTTTTTTTAAGATTTTATTTATTTGACAGAGAGAAAGAGAGCACGTGCATGCAAGTAGGCAGAGGGGCAGGCAGAGGGAGAAGGAGAACCAGGCTCCCCACTGAGCAGAGAGCCAGATACAGGGTCCATTCCAAGATCCTGGGATCCTGACCTGAGCAGAAGGCTGACACTCTACCAATTTAGCCACCGAGGTGTCCTCAGGATCAAAACTTTTAAATTATCTCCGAAAGAAATACATTTGCAAAACTTTGAGTAGATACAATTTCTAGAAAAATCTGATACTGATACTGTATAAGTTCCTCAAACACTGCTTCTAGGCATTTCCGAATACAGAAGAGAGGAAGGAAAAGAGGGAGGGAAGGGAAGAAGGAGAAAGGGGAAGCAAGGAAGAAAAGGAAGGAAGGAAGGAAGGAAGGAAGGAAGGAAGGAAGGAAGGAAGGAAGGAAGGAAGGAAGGAAGGAAGGAAGGAAGGATTCAAAATAAGAAAAACCTTGAATCAGCATTCTTTTAGGAGATTAAATTTTCCCTCTAATTATTCTGAGAATGAAACAAACCTAAAAGATAAACAATGTTAAAGAGTGTGTCTTTGTATAAAAACCCAAAGAGCCTCACTGATCATTTTATCTGTCAGCATTAAACTCCTCACTGTGACTGCTACTGTGCCAAAGTGTGAAGACAGTAGAGACTGAGCAGTGGTTCCTGAAGGAGGCATTGAAGCAGGTGAAGCAGAAGCAGGTACAGTCGAGAGGTCCTGGCAGTGGTTAGTTATTAGCCATTCTGGAAATATTTCAATATTTTAACAGTTGGTTCAATTGCACCACTGTGAACTGGCTGAAATATTAGCCCTGTGTACGTTCTAATTTAGACCGAAAAACATATACACATTAAAAAGTTGAGAACTTTCCATCAGCATCACCTTCTAATCTATACGAAATAACTCCATTAGAAAGTCAGGAAAAGCTGTGTGCCAGGACACAGGACATCAGAGCTCTTGCCCAGCTTGGACCAATTAGCAGCTGTGTAAACTTTGTCAAGCTACTTAATGCCTCTGAGCATCAGTTTTCTCATCTATAAAATTAGGAGAAAGAGAAGAACAAAGAGAAGAAAGATTGGGAACTACAAAGTGAGGAGAAAGGAAAGAGGTGGACAGTTTACAGATTGAAGGCAAGAAGCAAGAGGAAGGGCTTGGAACATATGGAACTGTGATGAAAGCTGAAGGGACTCAAAAAAGATTATTCTCTAAAATAAAGATGGAGAGAGCAAGAAGTTGAGATAAAAAATATCAACATCAACCATCCTCCATTCCCCTATTAAATAATAAATTCAAGCTGGGTAGTCCACAAAAATAACAAGTACCCTTCTCTTCTTCCTCTTTCTTTTTTTGAATATAGTTTATTTCACTTAGCATTATTTTTTTCAAGATTCATCCATGTTGTACCATGTATTAGAACTCCATTCCTTTTTATGGCTGAATAAGATTTGATCATATGTATATACCACATTTTGTTTATCCATTTATTTTTCTTAAAATTCTCTTAAATGTTAGATAAAACTAACATTTAGCATTATATTAGTTTCAAGTCTACAATATAATGATTCAATATTTTTTATGTATTGTGAAATGATCACCAGAGTCTAGTTAATGTCCATTCCACACAGTTACAAATTTTGTGATGTAGCCTTTTGCTTTCATTTAAGTTATATTTTTTCTTAATTTTTTCTAAGAAATATATGTATTCACTATAACAATGTTTTCTCTATATGAGTCAACATCAATGTTTTTAATACATTGCTCACATATTTAGTCTCCTCATTAAAAGGCTAGACCATCTAACTTAGAAAATCAAGATGCAAGATCACCTCTTTACTTGTAATTTATTTCTTTCACATATCTAAAGATATTTTAGGTAACTTATACAATCCATTTTTGGCCAAGGCAAAAAAAATCAAGCATGATGATGGAAGAGACATACTTATCTCCCATTGTTTCATAAGAATAAGTACAAAAGTCCCTTTGTTGTTGTTGGTCCTTTAATGGACATTCTACTCAATCCTAAATTTAAGAATTTACCCTGTGAATCTTACAAAAGTGGTATTATACAATATAATGCCCATATCTTCGCTACATCTTTACAGGAGTACAATGAAAGTACTTTTTTTTTAACAAATGAAAGAAGTAATGAAAGTTCCATTTACTTAAATATTTTTCAAGTTTTTGTTTCAATACATTTAAAAAGTAAATGTTAAATAACCACATTTTAAAATGCTTAAGTATTTTAATATCTTAGCAGCATTCTAGTTACGGTACCTCAGTCTTAAAACATCATTTATTTACTCCTAATTTCTTCCCTCTGGCCTTCTAATTTCCTTTGAAATGAAGTTTCTCATGTGTGGTCTTAGTCTAAAGTGAATTTATTGGCAGTTTCATTTAAATATTATCACAACAGGCTTATACAATAGTCAAGGCAAAACACAGAATATTAAACTACCCTCAGCTTAACACTGACACAGCATCTTCCACAGAGTTCATCATTATTATCTAATAACACAAATACTAAACATCTTGAGTTTTAGGCTGCATAAACATCAGCCTCAGTTCTACACTGAGATAGGAAATATTTTACTCAACTTAGGTGTCTAAGTAGACAGAACATTGACTCTCTAAGCCTATTCATCATACCCTTTGTTATTATCTATTCCTCTAAGTATCCATTTCTTTCAGAGATTTTGCTCAGCAAGTAAATTTTCTAACATAAGAATTAACATGGTTTTATAAACAATGTTTTATAAACAAAGATACATGAAATAGCCAATGGAGCTCGTAATATATATGAGAGAGCTTATCATAGTCTGTTAATGTGGCAGTAAAGAATGAAAAAGCTCAACAGGTTAAGTCTTATGTAGCCCTAACTGGAGTCAAGCTATTAACGTTAGGACCTTTAAATATTAATAATAACACACAATTTTAAGTTGGTGCACTCTTAGGAATCCAGAGATGGACTCTCCAGGTTGCAACTGTTACTTTTAAGAATCCTGTTCTTTTTCTTATAGGTTTTTAATTAAACCTAGAGACCCACTGGTATATTATAGTTATCAGAACTTTTTCCTCAAATTAAATTTGCTATGTCTGCAATTCCTCCCTGCTCTACCTTCCTTTTGTGATCTCACTGCATGAAATACCAATTCATAGTAGAAATATTTATAGGAAATTATACACTATTATTTTGTATGTTCTTCAAATTATGGTGACACCGTCCCTATTGAGTTAACAGTTAAAACTAATAAATGCTTTCAAAAAATACAGTAATAAAAATATATTACTGACTCAGAATTTTTATAGTTTAAGTCAAATCACATTTTTAATTAGTTAATCTGAAGATGACTTTAGTTTACAAACTTGAAGTGACATTGTTATAATGCGGTTTAAACTCTTTTAGATTACATGAGTTCCTAAATTTTTCAAATCAGTACTCTCTTAAATACAGATAAAGAAAAAGAAATGATCCATTTCATTATACTATTGTTTTAAACTCTCAAGTTTTCACTAGATAGAGTCTTCATTTTTTTAGACTGTCATTTCTTCTAATACGTATATAACTTCTTTGTAACAGTTGAATTACGAAAACATGGCGCTGTATGTCCCTATTGCATGTGGCATATGGTTTCTATTTTGAGTAACCTTTGCTTTGTTTTCTGCCTTATAGTAAAGAGCTCAAGGTTTGGACCAAGTCATACATGGGTATGAGGCTCTTAGTGATGCAAGGCCCAGCAAGTTACTTCATCCATTTGAACTTCAGGGCCCTCATCCAACAGGAAGAAAGTCATTTCTCCACCGCAGGGTTCCAGAAAACCAAGTGATCAAACTAAACCATTCTGAGGCACATAGCACAAAGCCCACCAATGAAGCTACAAACCATCACTACCATTATCCATTATAGTCCTGTAGACTATAGAAGACTTCCTTTGCTGAAACCCTTGCCTCAACTGGTACACTCTAGTATACCTCTGACTCGTACATTCCACCTGTATTTTATTTATGATTATATATATATATGACATATATATATATATATATGACATATCCCTATTATTTATTTTTAGATAAATGTTTCTCCTAGACAGGCACCTAATAAAAGGCCAAATACTGAAAGTAAGTAAGTTCCAATAACTCCTGTAGGATGATTTGGATCTTTTCTGAAGGTGAGGTACCCACCAGCACTCTGTGGATACACCAAATACCCTAAAGCTGGAACTCTGACTTATTAACTTATTAGCACTTAACCAAACATTGACAGACAAGCCTATGCTGCAAACTGCTTCTTGCTGAGCAGCTTAGCGCCTTTTATTCCTGGCAAGAAATAGATTTCCAAAATCAGGCTTTGATTCTCAAATACTTCCTTGACTGAATTCTAATTCTCTAGAGCTACTCCTCTCTTTTTTACTTTCTTAACATCTTTCCTACAAAATGGAGTTTGCTTCCCTTACTAAAACAGTGCACTTTTGGTAAGGCTTACATTTACCACATTTTTAAATAGACTATTTACACTTGATAAGAATATCATTTGGAGTACTCTTTCAATTAAAAAAATTTCAGAGAGAAGCTATCCATGCCTATTCCCACCCTCTTGCATTTCATCAGGTCCAAAGAAACTATAATTTTTCTTTCCTGAAGAAAATATGCAGAAATAAATATAAAAGAGGGTAAGGTGAAGAGAACAAATATTTATGAGCTATAATTCCTTTCAACTTTATTGTGTATCTGTTGCTCTTTTGTCACACATTTGAAAATGAGATCTTAAAAACTAAACTATTTTTAAAAGCCACAAAATTCTTTAGTCATCATAAAAATATAGTTTAACAGTGTTGTGTGTGTGTGTGTGTGTGTGTGTGTGTATAATTAGAAAGAATGCTTCAGAAAGCATTCTCTTTCCAAAGTACTATAGGTTCTTGGCACACAGGGTTTTGAAGAAAGGTTCTTATGACTGATGTCAGAACTAAAAGCCCTAACAGGATTGTCCATCCAGTACAATTTTCTTTCTTCATTGTTAGCAGTGATGCATGTCCCATTGGTTTTTAAAGAAATATGCTTGAAGAAAGTTTCTGTTTTTCTTTCTCAGCAACAAACGGATGTAGTACCTTCACCTTAAAACATTATACATATACTAATAGAGTGAAAACACTAAATTATAATCCAGTAATTCAAAAGAGCTGTTTTTGGATCATGATTTAAGACTGAAAGAAACAAACAGAAATTCTCCCAAAAAATAAGTAAAGAAAAATGTTGTTGATTTAATGAAACAGGATGGAAAGAAAACAAATATTTGCTATATTTCATTTTCCCACCTTTTCTTAATTAAAACTAATTGATTTCATCATGTTTCTGTGTTAAAATAAACTATAACACTAATTATAGAAAGCTACTTAAAAGATTTGGGGGAAAATGATTAAGGGAGCCAATATTTGAGGGTCCCTCCTTCTTCCAAAACCACATAGAAAATATAAAAATACATAGCTTCCCCAAAACTACAATCCTATCACTTTTCCCACAGTTTAGTTTATTGTGTGGAATCATATCCCTAACCACAGTATCTGTCTTTATATTTCCTGATAAAAAAGTAGACTCAAGAAAATAAATATGCTAATATTTAAATATAACACAAATGTAATTAAGCAAACACTGTCTTCTAAGGGGAAAGATGAAAACATCAGATTTACAACATTTCATGTGGTAGAAATAATTGTTGCAACAAGAGCAGTTTCTGAGGGTTGAGAGGTGAATGTAGACGGTGTCACTAAGCTTTCAGTTAAGTCTCAAAGAGGTACCACTGTGGCTAATTATTTTCTTCTATGCTTCTGTCTATAAGCATTACACTTTTCACTTTTCTATGAAAAAGACCCATAGTTAATGAGAACCATAAAGATTCCTTAATCAGCTTATATTGTGAAAGAGTATTAAAGTCTCCACTTTCACAACAGGCACATGAAATATACACTTTTATGATATATTACTAGCACAGGAACTTACATCTCTCTCCCCTTGAACCACCTGCAAATTTTAATAGTCATGTATCGCCAGGGTACCAGAAACTCATAAAAGTTTAACCTGCTAATTAACAAGTAGGTAAAGTTCCAGCCCTATACTATAATTCGTTTGCTTCCAAGGCATAGTCAGCAAAACCTAGAAAATATTCCCTTGATTTTTTTTTTCCAAGGCAGCTATATTTCAGGCATGATTCCTTACCCAGGTCACAAGAAGTAAAAGCACACAAATATATATATCAAAAATCATGTCTTTATGGAGGGCATAAAGTTAGTGAAAATATGGAGTTCTAAAAATGGATTTAATTCTCTTCAAAAAAAATCGCTACCTGAAGCATTTTATTTGGACTCGGTCACTGTGGTTCCAAATTCAATCTGTTCCTTTCATAGTGTGGCTGCACTATTGGTAAGTCTGTGTTGTTTGTTTCGTTCCCATTACCGAGAGGCTGCATTAGAAATTATCATACGCTTACTGGGACTGTTTGTTCTTAGGTGAATATCTAAACCATGATCTCAAATGTGGAGCCCACAAAATACAGCAATTTAAAGAGAGCATTGCAAGAAAGAAAAAGTCTCCCAATTCTTTCCTGTAACAATGGTGATGGCTACTAACGACATTCCGATAAGATGACTTCAGGCTATGTAAGTTTCATAAACGGCCCATTAGTGTCAAGCCCTTGGTCTCAGTCCCAGCACAGCTAGCCATACTAGGAATTACTACCATATTAAGAAATTGGT
Organism: Canis lupus dingo; assembly: GCF_003254725.2. NCBI lineage: Eukaryota > Metazoa > Chordata > Mammalia > Carnivora > Canidae > Canis > Canis lupus. The sequence continues at coordinate 32,549,966 of NC_064256.1, read as the reverse complement.
TATTTTTCTGAACTTACAATACCAGGCAGAGCTATTTTCTTTTTCTAGTGTTTTATTTATGTGAACTGGCTTCCTTAGGGGGTAATTAAAAGATTTATGCCAGAAAGCTAGTGGAGGTACTATATGATGTCTGACTTTTCTGTACTGAGAGAATATCTACATACATAAAGGCCAACAGACAGACACAAGTTAGGATGTGGTTCATTCATTCATTCTTATTTCATTGTGTGCCTTCCATAACCTAAGAACAAGGTACTGTAAGTACAGGGATTAAAAACAACACATTCCTTCCCTCATGGATCTGATCATCTAATGAGCACAAATCATTAGGCTGGTTCTTCAACATCTGCTGATTTTAACAGAATTCCTTCCTTCCTAGCAAATTCACAGATTAAGAATAATCATAACAATAACTGGCATATGTTGAGTACAAATTTGTACCAAGCAGAATGGAAAGCCTTCTATGTATCATCTCAATTAACCCTCCCAATAATTCCACAATGCAAATATTATGTAAGTTCAATGCTGAATAACTTGACCATTAACACACAATTGAATATGACCAGAGGTAGCCTGGATGGCTCAGCAGTTTAGTACAGTCTTTAGCCCAGGGCATGATCCTGGACACCCAGGATCGAGTCTCACGTCGGGCCCCTGCATGGAGCCTGCTTCTCCCTCTGCCCCCACCTCTGTTTCTCATGAATAAATAAATAAAATATATTTTTTTAAAAAAAAGAATATGACCAGAATGCAAATCTACTTCTGGTAGATTCCAAAGTATTGGTCCAAAGCATTTGTGCTTATTACTTCATTATCTCTACCTGAAAAATGATTTAGGATCCAATCTTAAAGGATTTCAATCTACCCCAATAATCGAATTTTCTTATATATCTAGACAAAAGAAAACATAATCAGATTTCCTTCAACAACTGAGGATAGCAGCACTACTTTCCTTTACCACCTCCAGAGCACAGTCCTACTAACCAACGTCTAAAAACCATTTTGCCAGCTTTACTACTATTCTACGAAACCAAGGCATCCCTGGTGCTCTAACAGTCAACTCATAAATGCTTCATAGAATTTTAAGAATTTGAACCATATGTAATTTACTAAGTGCCTAGCCATATTGTGCTGGTAAGGACTGTGAGAGCCATGAGACTGTTTTTTTTTTTTAGAGATTTTCCTCCCTGAACTGACCAGTCATGAAAGGATGGATATGCACTTGGAATCCCCTGTTTCTATTGCCTGTTCACTCATTTTCAGATTCTTGTTTGCCTAAATAGTTGCCATTCCAATTTGAGGTTGTTACAGCAGCTTGAGACCTCAGAATGGAATCAACAGAGAAGCCAAATTTAAATGTACAACATTCTTTGTCCCTGGTAAACAAAGGATACCCACTACAGGGGACATTCAAGGGTTCAAGGAACACTTTCCCTTGGCAAAGAAGTGATTCTTGGGTCACAAAAAGAGATAATCAAATAGAACCCAGAGGTTATTCTAGAAACAGAGCAAAGAACTCAACATATAGGTAAAAAAAAACATAGATTGGGAAAGTGGTCCTCTATAGTTATTTGATTAACATACGTCTTGCCCTTGAAAGCAAGAGCTTTAAAGGTTAAGAACTATTTCTGTCTTGCTTACCATTGCTATACCAGCTCAGAGCCTGGGAAATAGTAGGTACACGATAAATGTTTACAATGGAGGCCAACTCACCTACAGTTCACTGACTGACATTTCTTCATTTATTCATTTACATTTGTTTACTCAATTCATTTTGGCACACAATTCTAACAAACATACATGGAATAATTACCAAAATCAGGCACTCTGTTAGACTCTGGGGCTACAAAGGCTACAACCAAATATATAGCAGGCCCTGCCTTCAAAAATCACACGGTCTAGAGAAAAAACACAGGAAAGTAATGAGCGTCATAAAGTGCTTATTATATGACAGAAAGAAATGTGGAATCACATAGAAACTGATTAAAAATAGCTGTTTTGCCTCACACCAATAAATTATTAGTGATCAAGTCATGAGACTTCTATGCCACTCTATAGTAGTGATGATTTTACCATAAGTGTGACTGGATTTCTTTATAGTATCTTCTTCACGTTTCTATTTGAAATAAAATGGCAAATTAGCAATCTCTTACTATGTAAGGATATACCTCACTGTATTTATATACACTTCACTGGGAAGTTTAAGTCTGTATGCACAGTCAATATAATTCCCTACTCCAAATTTGTAAATAAAGAAATTTTGTATCCAGCTCGCAAAACATGCAATCAGATGTACAATAAGAAATGAAATGTAAACATATTTCCCTAGCCACTAATTTGCTATCAAGCAAGGGACTTTAAGGACCTAGCCGGCTCTGACTCACAGCTATGCGATTCTATGATTGTGTTTGCTTAAGCCACAAGCCAGTGTTTTATATAATCACTCTGTTTAGAACATCATATTTCCCGTGGATTTTTTTTAGACTTGCTATGCCACCCAAAATTTTCTCTCTGAAGGTTCATACAATGTATATGGTGTGTTATTGACTTTTCTCTTGGAAGAGGCACCCAGCCAATGAAGAAGGGCATGAAAGCCACCATTCAGTCAGCTGTCTTAGGTGCCGTTAACACTACAAAATTCATTCCAACCTCAGCAATCCTAAATATTAACCAGTCCCCCACCTCCAGATTCATTATCCACATTGTCATAAGAATGAGTTCTTTCAACCAACAATCTTATCACACTTCTCACATATCTGAAGCTTTCTGATGATATTTCATCACAAAAAGGATAAAATTCAAGCTCCTCATCTTAGCAAACAAAAGCTTCCATAAACTGGCCCCTGTCTCCTACCCTGGCCCACCCCTTACCTCACCCAATCATGCATTAAGATACTTAAGTTATTTACCGAAGAGACTGTCAGGAGGGGAATGAGACAAGGAAACAAATAAGTGTCACAAAGGATTATATGAAAAAAGTCTGATGGAAGGTGAAAGAGGAAACAACAGATTGAGAAAATCAAGAAAGACTTCTTAAACATAAGTTTTATTTTAATTGGGTCTCTCAGAATGGGTAAAATCTGGATAGGAGAAAATGGGAAGAGGATCAGAGGAACACCTGTATAAATAAACCCCAGAAGTAGGTAAGGACATATTGTGAGCTAGGAGTAGTAATCCTGGCCGAGAGAAGTGCAAGAAACTGAAGAGTGTGGAATGAAAATGACAAGGAGGATAGGATAGGGCTCAACGCATGGGGTTCTTTGAAGTCCCGTGCATTTAATGAGTTTAGTCTAGAAATGCACATAAGGCAGATTTTCAAGAACAGCTTTGACAAGAGGAAAGAGTATTCTTTGTTGCTGATATAACGCTGATGGGGCATTAGTGATTTCCCAGTATAGTTACCCCCCATTCCAGCTCCATCACTTTAAATATAGCTAAATGGGTGGCACAAAGTATTATGAGGCAAAGCACAGAGATCGCAGGTTAGAGAAGGTCAAGAAGGGTTGGGTCATGCCAACCTCCAGCACTTCTTCCCAACTCTTCTCCCCAACTACCAAGTGTGGTAAACATCTGTAGAATCTTGTGAAGCAATCACACCCAGTAGATGTGTCAAGATTAAGGAGGAGCTGTCCTTCTTTGAGTACAAATCTCTTTCACAGCACCCTGGAGGAGACCATCAGATCATTTTATTTGGGTCTGTTAGCCTATAAATTCATTAGCCTGTAAATTCATATCTGCGTCATACTTTAAACAAATGTACGATGTTTCATAAAGATTCCAACTCTTAGTAGTGTTCAAATAGCAAATATTTCACATGCCACAAGCAGAAGGGACTAAAAGTAACGAAAGCTGGGTGAAATGTAAGATTTATTTCCTCCAAAACAGCCACAAAATGATTAAGTTTAGATTTAAGAGTTTCCCATCATTTTCATACCACAACTGAAGTTTCCCAGCCTAGTTTACACAAATTGGACTGCTGTGTTTATTTAACATCTGATAGCTTAACCTAAACACTCAGACCTTGCTCCATTAGGAAAAGAAAACCTAAGAGGAAAGTTACTTTTGCAAAATGCAGACTTGATTTACATGACACAATCTCCAGTTCTTGAAGATCAGTGGAGGCCGTTCTCCCTTTCCTGGGCCTGGCAGCTAACTGGCTTTATCACAGCTGAGCTCCTCTGCTTCATCCATCCAACGGAGCCCTGATTCAGCTCTGTCCTCTTCTACTTGAGTCACATAATTCCACATATCAATCAAAGCAGGGCTCTCCATTTTTCTGTCTCATTGGTCAGCACCCTCTCCCATTCCAAAACTGTCTGCTAACCTCTTGCCTACTCTTCTTTGGCTCCCGTCTACACCTCTTGGACACCCTTTCAGTGAATGTCCACACGTCCAAGGTCATCCGATGTGAGGGAACATTGCCAATCTTGGGGCTCCCAGAATAATACACTCGTCTGAGTCCACACCCATCCTTTATAAATCTGTCTGCCCAGATTAGTAGTAGGATGTGTCTTTCTTCTGTCAATCACTACCCCAACTAATTCTATAGCAGTGGATTGGCAATAGCAGTGTATTGGCAACTTTTTAGGTTTCTAACCTGATGATCCAAAATATCTCACAATTACACACCACACGCTTTTACTTTTGGGTGGTTGTTGTTAAATTGAGTTTTAAAAAGGGAAATTGGTTCTCTGGCTACTTCTGTCAAAAGACTTATAATTGTTTTTGCCTTTTTAGCTTCATCGAAGGCATGGCTCCCAAGTAGCACATTCTTCCTTCTACCTAATGTAATATCTGAGTATCCATATCAGCCATTGAAATAAAAATAATCAAATCCCATAACCTCTCCAAATCTCTACAGTTTTTGATTCTCCCTTTGGACTCTGAGGGTCCCTGGGTGTCTTCAAACAACGGTGGTAAAAAGTGGATCTGTACCACCACCACCACCACCACCATCACCAAGCAACATTGCTGTTATGCACCTTGAATTTCCCCAGCCAGAAGAAGTAGAGACAGGAATAGGACTTCAAGCCTATTGGGATCAGTGCTGCCTGATACAAGTGCCTGGCCCTGTTGGGCAGCCCTGCTCCCTCCCAACTGCTTTCCCAGAAGGTGGCCTGTGAATATCCTGGAGATATAGAAAGGGTCTGGTATTCCTTGCTGCCACACTCTGCATGATGCGCAGTAAACAGTCTGCTGAATTTCAAGGGAAGAGGCCTGATTCTTCTTGATTAGAATGTTTTCCTAATGTTCCTCTGAGAAAATGTGATGCTTGGGGAGAGGGAGAATTGGATGTTGTTTGAATGAAAACCACTTTCTGAATTACTATGATACGGGTTGCCTCACTCACATTTACTACTACTATGAGGTTCCCTTGTCAACAAAACAACAAATAAAAGTTAAGTTTTATTGTGTTTTAAACAATGAGTGCCATTTGTATCTAATTTTTAAATCTATACTTAACCGAAATTTTCCAGACAATATGGTTTTTCCTTCGGTACCTTTTGTATCTCAGAATTTTTTTTTTTTTGTACTGGTAGAAATCTTAAAGAAAAAGTGTCATTTTTTTCCTTTTTAGTGATGCTGGGGATAACTCCCACCCTTGTAAATTTGGTACAGAAGGGTGGATTTTTCCCATATTGTTTTACTCAGTACCACCTGATAAAAAGCTTATAGAAATTAGCTTTGCCACACACCACTGACCTGCAGAGTCATTTTTCAGCTTCATGAACAAGTCCAAAGGAGAGGAAATTATTTTTTATTAACCAGGTACTAAAAACTAAAGCCTTTTATAAGGGTTGCTTGCTTCTTTCCACTGAGACCAGTAGGCAAAGGAAAAGAAATCCAACTGCAATAACTTTGCCCATAGGCGGCTTTATTAAAATCTATAAGGTGAAATTTTTAATAGAATCAAATCATCATAAAATATGTTAGGTATTTATGGTAAATACAACTATTATTATACCTTCCTCCTGTGACACCACCCTTGGGAGAAAAGGATTTTGTATGTTTCAAAAATGTGCTATTGTAAGGTGCACTTGGGCTCCTCTAGTTAAGGTCAAGTTGCATTTTCCATTATAAACCTGTTTCCAGGGGTTCATTACTTTGTCATAAAAATTTGCTTGGGGCTGAAATATGGCATAGAGAGTCTTAGCTCAGCAGCACATTATTTTTAAAAATGTATCAAAATTGGCTAAACTCAGTTTAGTCACACTTAAATGATAAAATTATGATGGAAATATATCTGAAAGAATTCAGTGGACTAACACAGCTCAGCCATTGAGTTGAACAAAGGATCACACCCATAATCTTATGTCTTTCCACTTGTCAAATCTTAAGGACCTATGAGGCCCACCACAATTCTTGTAAGCAAGAAAGCTGGAAAATATTATAAGCTATTAAAAGACGAAAGAAGAAAAATAAACAAACTCAATTCTAAGGCAGTGTTTTATTTTCTGAGGTTTAAAGCAAGAGTCATCCAAGGACAAAATCTTATTTTATGTCATCAGAAATTATCTGAACACTAACATACCATACCACTCCATTTTGTCTCTATCCTCTTTAACACAGCTGTGCGGATATGTACTTGAATGCACCTGTTCTCTTTCCATTCACATCTATTAGTTCCCTGAACCACAAACTTTTATGCATCCCAAACCTACTCCCTCTGTTCGTTTCTTGTTCTGCCCAAAGGTAGGAAACATTTTTTTTTCCAATACAGCATTACCTTCTCTCCTTGAAAGAGTTGGGGGGTGGGGGGTGGGGCAATGAGGTAGGGAAGGCATTACATCCAAAGTCAAAAAAAAGATAAAAGAAACCAAAGGAATTTGGTTTAGGACAAGATGACAATCATCAGCCTAAGTTAATTCTACCATCAAAATAAGCCAAAATGAATCAGCAGTTCCAAAAAGAACATGCTCACTGAAGTACTTTTCCCAAGTAAAATTCCAGTATTTCACAGTCTTTAATGTATTGGCTGAACACAATTAACACCACTAATCAGACACCTGGAATTTTTCAGCCTGGTCTCAATAAAGGGGTGTGAAACTTAAAGGCATCATCTCTTAACAGTGCCAGTCAGGTGTAAAAATTAACACCTTGACCTCTATCCTTTAAAACAATTTACAGGGATAGACTTGGGTTCAAATAAAAAGGCAAGAGAAGCCTCAAAGGGTAAATAAAATTACAGTGGGGAATGTATGAGGAGGGAATGGGAGTGGGGGGATATCAACTCCTCTTTGTTTCTAAACTATTGGGGATACAAATAACCTGTTTTCACATCCCACATCTCATACAAGGAGATGAGTCCATGTATACTACGTCTTGTTCCCTCTACAACAGCACCTTGCTAAGACCTGAGTAGTTCTTACCATTTCATTTCATTTCATTCGTTACATAGGTTTTTAACGTATTTATTGTTTGCTTCCCTCACTAGAATGTAAGTTCTATAAAAGCAGTGACTTTGGTTTTTTTATTAGTATCTATTCCCAGTACCTACTGCCTGCCACACAGTGTCCCTGGATAAACATTTGTGGAAGGAAAGGAGAAAAGGACCAGGGAATGAAAGGGAGTTTGGGAGACATAACAAACAATTTGATAGTCAGGACAATCTATGTAACTAGTAGTAGTATTAAAAGATTGCCTTTTTCCTACAACCCTCCAAATAGAATAAAAAGTATAATTCAAAATATTGTAATTTATCATGTGAGAACATATAATCAAAGGCAGAATCAACTACTAGAATGATATATAAATTTTCTTTTCTTTTAATTAAAGATTTTATTTATTCATGAGAGACACACAGAGAGAGGCAGAGACACAGGCAGAGGGAGAAGCAGTTTCCCCGTAGGGATCCTGATGTGGGACTTGATACCAGAACTCTGGGATCACCCCCTGAGCCCAAGGCAGATGCTCAACCACTGAGCCACCCAGGCATCCCAATATATAAATTTTCAAAAGAAGGTATCTCCCAATTTTTGTCACCTAAAAAATTTATTAAATGTTACAGAGTCAATATGACATTTTATAGCTCTAGAATCTTTGAGGAAAAATTAAAAGCTTCAGGCTTCTTCTCTGAAATAATATAATGGCCTTGGGGGAGCAGTGGTTGAAAGTTTCAGGCTAAAAAAGTCTTATACGAGTTGGCAATGTCAAGTTTCTAACACACAGAATATATCTTTTATGTCATCATAAGTAATATCAAAGAAATCTAGTCTCTGGGGAGAATGATCACACCTGAGAACACTCTAACAAAGAATGCACTCCTTCCCAAAAAAGTGCAGAGATATATACTATAATTTCCTTTTGGAAGGCTTAGGTTGCTAAAAATATAAATGTGAAAATGTTTGGTGTAATTCATTTCTCCTGCAATTCCACCATCTACATACACAAAATTACCACATGAAATAGCCATACACATATGTACCTCATTTTCCAATAGAAAAAAGGTACAAAGTGAATCCCAATCCAATAATTAATAATACCGCTCTATACTCATGTAGCACTTCACACATTATCTCTTTTACAGAACATAACCTGGTAAAGTTGATAAAATTATTTTAAAGTTACATTACTTACCAGGTCAAACAGCTAGTGGGAGAACCATGGTTCAAAGTTTGAACTTAACTTCAACTACCATGCTCTTTCCATTTTATCAGAGCTGCCTCCATATACCACAGCATTTCTACAAAAATAATCCTCTTGGTAGGATGTCAAACATAGTATAATTATCCATTTAAATCCACATTATAGACACATAGATTAATGGAACAAAATAGAAAATCCAGAAATGGACCCACAACTAATGGGGTCAACTAATTTTTGACACAGCAGGAGAGACTATTCAATGGGAAAAAAAGACAGTCTCTTCAACAAATGATGTTGGGAAAACTAGATGTTGAGCAATGTGCAAAAGAATGAAACTGCACCACTTTCTTAACACTATACACAAAAATACATTCAAAATGGATGAAAGACCTAAATGTGAGACAGGAAACCATCAAAATCCTAGAGGAGAACACAGGCAGCAACCTCTTTGACATGACTGTAGCAACTTCTTACTAGATACTTCTCCAGAGACAAGGGAAACAAAAGCAAAAATGAACTATTGGGATATTGGGACTCATCAAGATAATAGCCTTCTGCACAACAAAGGAAACAACAAAACTAACAAGACAACTGAGGGAATGGGAGAAGATATTTGCAAATAACATATCAGATAAAAAGCTAGTATCCAAAAATCTATAAAAAACTTACCCAAACCTAATACCTTCAAAAACACATAATCCAGTTAAGAAATGGGCAGAAGACATGAATAGATATTTTTCCAAAGAAGACATCCAGACGTCTAACAGACATATGAAAAGATGTTCAACATCACTAACCATCAGGGAAATACAAATCAAACTACCATGAGGTATCACCTCATACCTGTAATAACGGCTAAAATCAACAACACAAGAAAAGCAGGTGTTGACAATGATATACTGTTGGTGGAAACTGATGTAGCCACTCTGGAAAATAGTGAGGAGGTTCCTCATAAAGCTAAAAATAGAGCTACCTTATGATCCAGCAACTGCACTACTAGGTATTTACCCAAAGGATACAAAAATACTGATTCAAAAGGACATGTACACCCAATATTTATAGCAGCATTACTGCCAAATTATGGAAATAGTTCAAATGTCAATTGACTGGTGAATAGATAAAGAAGATGTGGTACACACACACACACACACACATCCTTTGACATTGTGTCAGACATTGTTTATGTGTGTGTGTGTATATATATATATATACACATATACATACACAATGGAATATTACTTGACCATAAAAAAGAATGAAATCTTGGCCATTTGCAATGATGTGGATAGAACTATTGCGCTTAGTGAAGTCAGTCAGTCAGACAAAGACAAATACCAAGTGATTCCACTCATATGTGGAATTTAAGAAACAAAACAGATGAAGATGGGAAAAAAAGAGACAAATCATAAAACAGGCTCTTAACTATGGAGAGCAAACTGCAGGTTCCTGGAGGAGGGTGGATGGGAGGATGGCTTAAATGAGTGAAGACATTAAGGAGTGCACTTATGGTAATGAGCATCAGGTGTTGTATGGAAGTGATGCATCACTAAATTCTACTCCTAAAACTAATATTACATTATATGTAAACTAACTGGAACTTAAATAAAAACTTGAAGAAAGATAAATAAATAAATAAATAAATCCATATTGTAAAATACTATAATCTTGATGGAAATTTTTCTGTAAATCATGTTGACTTATCATGTTTATAAGATTACTGTTAAATTTCCTAATATCTACATATTTAACTCAGTGAAGCATTAGTCGAATTTTATTAAATTATGGTAAATGAAATTTTGAAAACTAAAATACATAACTATTTAACTAAAAATACATAAATAACTCTTACTGTTTGATTTGTAAAGAGTTCTTTGATAAAAGAAATGACACATTTAGGGGTTCTCTTAAACCTTTACCTTACCTTCTCCTAAGTAGGAGCCCTCTTACAATTTGACCTGCAAGAAATCTGCAGAGTGTAGTTCTTACATGGTGAGTTTCCAGTGAAGAAACCAAGTTAAATTTAATAGTTCTCAAACCTGGAACTTGCTTCAGAATAATTTGTGGAACTTTATACACATATACACCCCATTCCCTTAAACTCCTGAATCAGAATTTCCAAAACAGGGCCCCAATATATACATTTTTCAAAGAACTCCACAGGTGATTTCTGATTAAGAATCAAGATTCAGGGCAGCCCAGGTGGCTCAGAGGTTTAGCGTCGCCTTCAGCCCAGGGCCTGATCCTGGAGACCCAGCATTGAGTCCCACGTCGGTCTCCCTGCATGGAGCCTGCATCTCCCTCTACCTGTGTCTCTGCCTCTCTCTCTCTCTCTCTCTCTCATGAAAAAGTAAATAAAATCTTTAAAAAAAGATAAGAATCAAGATTCAGAACCATTTCTATAAAGTAGAACATTCGTTTCCTCTGACAATTTTTTGAAAAAATATTTTACAGCATCACAGAAAGAGGACACTGAGCAGTATCTCCAAGGATTTCAGCCTTTGTCACCTCCCAGCATCTCAAATACCTCCCTCTCAAAATGCACCTTCACAGCCTCCATTTTAGTTTGTTAAAATCAACAAGGCACTTGGAGAATTTTAGTAATAAACAAAGATGGCCTCCACAGCTAAGCATCCCTTTAACAAACAAGGTATGATTGTAAAGGATGGACTCCTAAATATTGAAGGCCTCCCGCAGAAATGCTAAATGGAGATTATTTAAAGACAAGTACACAGAAACCTGACACACTCATTTTTAATGGGGAGGTAGACTGTTGTTTATTTAGCTTTTGAAATCTATCCTAAATTTGGCTTTATGGAACTAAAAAAAGTCTAGCTTTAAATTAACAGACTGCTTTCTACTGTCCAAGGGATAATTTGAACTTCACTGAGACACGTCTATGAATGGAAATAAAAATAACTCACATTAAACTCTAAGTACTTCCCCACACGCATTTCACTTGCCACAAGGCCCATTGTTTCATGCGTTGCTTTTAAGCAGCCCATAGGAAATTTTCACTGAAACAATTTCCCATAACCAAGAAAAGGAAGGCCAAAATGATTTCACTTAAAATATATATACTTCCTAAGCTTTCAGCATCTCGGGTATTAAAAGCAGCTTTGTCAGAGTAGCAGGGATGGGAAATGAGAGGCACTCTAAAATTCGTAGCTTTAATTTTAGCACACTCTTCTGTACTTCTAAACAAAAAACTACTCCAGATAAAGTGTTCTGCTCCTTGTTCCCACCTCATCTCATCCATTCTTTTAAAAACCTATTTTTTTCTAGCTTTACTGGGAAATAATTGACGTACATCACCGTATAAGTTTAGGGCAAGAAGCATAATGGTTTGATTTTACCACAGATTGTGAAATGATCCCCACAATTGGTTCAGCTTGCATCCATCTTCTCATATGGATACAGTAAAAAAAAAAAAAAAAAAGGAAAAAAAATTCACCTTGGGACGAGAACTCAAGATTTACTCTCTTAACACTTACAATCACACAGCTGTGTTAGCTATAGTCATCATGCAGTACATTACACCCTAGTACTTATTTATAAGTAGAAGTTTGTAACTTTTGATGACTTTCCTCTAATTTCCCCTCCTCCACCTCTGACAATGACAAGACAGATCTCTTTTCCTAAGACCTATCCATGTTGTTGCAAATGGCAGGATTTTCTCATAAAAACTTAATTTCAGGGGCACCTGGGTTGCTCAGTGGTTGAGTGCCTGTCTTTGGCTCAGGTCATGATCCTGGAGTCCTGGGATCGAGTTCCACATTGGGCTCCCCACGGGGAGCCTGCTTCTCCCTCTGCCTAGGTCTCTGCCTCTCTGTGTCTCTCATGAATAAATAAATAAAACCTTTAAAAAAAAAAAACTTTTAAACCTGGAAATATTTCAAAGATCCAGAAAAGAAATAAAAATAAAATGAGAAGCATGCTTGATTTAACATAGATTAATATTTTGCCACACTTGCTTCCACTCCCTTTCGTTGTCCCTTCTCTTCACTCTCCAGGGCTAATCACATCTTATGGAAATGGCCCTGATATCAGTCCAACAGATCTCTCCTCCAAAATCCTTTTTCTCCTAATTTCCATGTTGACCAACTGAATGTTTTATCTCTTGTACAAGATACATCTTACAAACTTGACTGGTTTAATTCACTATGCACATTGGCCTGAGTTAATTTCTTTTCTTTACTGCCTGCCGACCCTCAGGTTTTCTCTCTCATCATAAGTCAATTTGTTTATCTTTTGGAAAACATTCATTTTATCTAAGTTTGAAAAATTATGTCACACAGTTTTACATACTTCCTTATGACTTTAAAATCACTATCAAAGCATTGTTAGATCCATTTGCATTTCTAATAACATTTATATAAACCTCCATACTTTTTAATATAAATCTTGGCAAAATTTTAAATATTTTCAATTATTTTTTGTCAGTTATGTCCAAGCCTACATCCAGCACCTCCCATCTGTCATGCCTTTTGAGCATTCTAGTGGAGTCTTGACCCTGAATGTCACAATCTAGCAAATAAACAGGGTCAGCAGAAAATGATGTTCCATTGTTTCTTTTTGCCCTCCTCTGGCTCTCTTTTAAGATAAATTGATTCAGAGGAGACCTTCTCCTGTGAAAAGTGAAATGCCATGTCTGCTAGCAAATTAAAAGCATGAAATGTAAATCCTTAACTTGAATGACTTCATTATCTGCCAATAATAAGTTAGAATATAAAAAATGTCAATAATAAAATGACACAGATGTATGATACACAGAAGTCAAGCTCTTCTGGGGAAAATTATAGTATGTGGACTATAGTGGTCAGGAAAAGTGACACCAGGAGAACAGGAATTAAACTAATAATGTAATAATTACAATAATAGCAACTGTCTTCATTTACCAAACACCTATGCATGTCAGTTAATGAGATTAGCACCACCTATGCAGAATATATACATATATAATATATATAGTGTGTATGTGAAAGAGAGACAGAGAGAATGTATAACTGAGCATTCACAGCAAATCTGTGGATCATGGATGATTGCAGTTTGCCAGGGGATTTGTAGTCCAGGGAGCCTAAGCAACTCGCCCACGTGACACAACTTGTAAGTTGTGGTAAGGGGATGAGAACACAAATCTAAAAACTGCTCTCTTCTCACTATATCTTGGTCACCTCACTCAAGAAGGTGTTAGCTGCTAGATGAGGATGGGAAAGTCATTTTATATGAGGGAAAAGTATGGAAAAGTAAAAGGTACAGGAAGGAGATAGTGACTAATAATAGGCATTGCTAACTGAGAGCTGCATCCCAGGCTCAGCTATGAACCCCAAACCTGTAAAAACTCATGTAATCCCAAAAAGAACTTCAGGAGGTAAAAGGTACTACTGTCCATTTGACAAAAGAAAAACCAGGGAATTAAAAGATTAAGTAACTCACCCACAGTTGCCAAAGTAGTAAGGAAACTCAGGACTTACATCCAGGTGTCTTACTCTAGAACTGCCATTCTCAATAAGTAATAAAGACAAAAAAGGGGAGAAATGTTTGCAAGGCCCTTAATGTCATCAAATGTAGTTCACTATTTCCAAGTGTGTGTTCTGGGGAACACTATTTGCTTGGAGTATCACTAAGTGGTGTGTGAATAATAAGATTTGATGGTCAATATGTGAGGGGTACTCAGGGTTAAACCCAGGAAACTAAGTCACTTTGTGGTAGGAATTCTCAGAACCTTTAAATGTGCCACTGTGCAATTTTATTTTTTTTTTAGATTACTAATAAAAAGATATAGTGCACAATGTTTTTGAATCTTCTTTGAGCAAGAAATAGTTATTATTCTGCAAAGAAGCTGGAGAATTTTAGACTTCTCTATAGTTGATGTAGCTGACTGTGGTGAACTCAAAACCAGAACTGAAGATCTCTAGCTGCCAGGCCAGGCCTTGTCTAGGCACAAATAGTGAAAGATCTTAAAATATACACTAGGGAAAAGATAAGCAATTGGTTTTTACGAGCAGGAAAAAGCAGGGTACAGAATATATAATGAAGTGGAGAGACATTAGCAGCCATTGCAAAACTACTGCAGGAACTCAGAAACAGCACGCAAAGTGGCTAGCCTAAAAAAGGTGGCAGAAAAAAAGAGCAAGAAGAATAAGATCAAACATTTAAGAATAGAAATAAGCCTTGAGAGTTTCTATGAACCTATAGTTTCTGTGAGAGACAAGACTTGCTGACCCAACTAGGATCTTATCTAAAATTCTGAAGCCTGCAGGTTAGCATAGAAACCTCCTCTGCAGTTCTATCAGCTGATTCCAGGAAGCAATAAGCTACCAAGAGCTACATGAACATCATGTCATCACTACTGGTGAATTACTTTTAAATACAGCTATATTTTTTCCCAAGAAAGCCAAGAAAAATGGTCAAATCTTGAAAAAAAATTTGGTTCTCATGCTTGTCTCTTTCCCCACTGCCTCCCTTCTCAATTGTGTATGTGTCTGTGTGTGTGTGTGTGTCTTTGTTTCTCCAGGGGCAAGCACAATTGAGATCTAAAAATATTTTTTTCAAAACAACTACATTAACTGATGTGTGTAGAGAACGTTATTCATGTTCACAAAATGCCAAAATAAATTTAAAAACGATATCCTCAGGAAGTCACACAGTCTTTAAATCATGCAACCATGGAGACCAACTTTTATTAAATCCCTCCTTTTCCTTTGCTACCTTCAAAAAAAGCAGAATACTTCTATCTCCAGAGTATCACATGATATTAACATTAGTTCATTGTTTCTTCTTCACCTTTGGTCCTTTATCATGAAGTCATTAAGTCCAGTTGCCTCTCAGAAACTCCTTTTCCTCTCCCTTATGCATACCTTTGACACACATAAATTGCTTCCTACCATCTTATGGCAGAGACCACTAGCTAACTATTAAAAGCTTCTCTCCTCCTCCACATCCAGGCCTCTCCTGCAGTAAGATGAAATGATAGCATACTCTCCAATGGCACATGAGCAGAAGTGACCTGTGCCACTCCAGATCCAGCATCTACAGAATGACCACGAGTGCCCCTCTATGTGCTGTCTCCCTTGGAGTGCCTGGGCAACACTGGAAGCCATGTGAAGCCATGTGCACAAGATCTCAAAACTACCATCCATATGGATCCGTGAGGCACTCTGGAGAGGAAAGCTGTTGTGCTGATTTAAACTCCTCTGAGGAGGACTCTTATGGACTAAGGACTATAAAGACTCTTATGTAAGTGACAAATTAATCTTTACTGTGATAATCCACTGACATTGTGTGGTCTCTCCATTACCACACCTAGCCTAGCTTAACAGAAAAATGAACTGACAACTAGATACAATAAGAACCATAACAAAGGCCCCAGATTTTAATATCAGCTTAGTGGTCAGAAAGAGGTAGCAAGAAACAGATATATAGCACCTGGAAAGCTGGAGATTTGTGCCACAGAAAGAACAGTTAGTAAAACAGAAGCCTACAATTACTCAAAAAGTAAGTGCTTAGTGAACTTGCAGCTCTAGGAGAAGCATTTGCAAAAGGCCACAACATCAGCGGGTGTTATTTGTTCCTTGCTGCTTAGTACCAGGTCTAGCAAGAAAGATATGAGCTTAGGCGAAAATCAAGGAGTTTGGAGACAGAAATGAAAGGGAGTAGAGTCTAGAAATGTAAGACTTTGGAGAACTAAAAAATCAGACAGCTTCTGATCCTCAAATAGCAAAAATAAATATAAGTTCATATTTGACCAACTCTGAACAACAAATGTTAAAAATCCCCAGAAAGACTTTGGGACAGAAATAAGACTGCAGCTAGCCCACCCCAATGACCCGCCTTCCCTTTGGTCCACAGGGATTCAAGGTGGCCACCACAGGACCAAGAAAGCAGCGCAGGAGATGGAAGGAAAGAAAAAGAGTAGAGTTAGGAACTGCGTTTAGAAAATCACTGAATTGACTGGAAGCAGCATATCAGAAGCCCACTACATTTCTGAAAGAATTGCTAAGACAATTAGGAGCCCACTATAAAGACTTAAACTCTCTGAATACAATTCCCATAAGGCACTCTGAAGCTACTCATCAAAAACCTGTCTTCCTTCATGTCTCTTCTCTCCTCAGAAACAAAACAATCATGGGGCACCAAGCTTAGGCTTGTGGGGAGTGGGCTCTGAAAGCTATGTGACCCCCACAATGGGCATCTTCCTCATTGTTCATGGAGGATCATGAACAAGAGAGAGTTTTCCAGAGGACTTGGCAGGGGCCACTAAGAACATAAATAACATACTCTGGAGACAATTTTGGGAGTAGCATCATTTGATTTTGTTAGCGCCACATACAAACACACCAGGGTGATTTGGGTCAGAATATCTACCTTGTTTCTGTAAAACATGCCCACATAGTTAAATGAGATGAATCTTTGCTCCTGGACAAGATGAACACGTTTCCTATGTATAACTTAAAATAATGTTACTAGAATTCAAAAATAAAATTTCAGGAATCTTTTAAAGTACAGGAAGGTCACTTAGTTACTGTGATCAAATGTGAATGGAAGTTTTTTTTCTCTTCCTTTCCCCCACCCCATCCCACCCTAGAATTTTTTTTCCTTACAACCTAATTTAAAACATGCAAAAAACATTAAGGTGTTTTTCAGATAACGAGTTGATAGAATCTGTTGTTTTACTCACACACACACTAGTCCCTAGCAAAGCATATAACCACATTTTGCTATTGGAGTTAGTATTTAAAGTATCCAAGAAAGGAGATGCTTTTGTTCAATCGTTTATCCCTGTACTGATTACCATTATTGTCTTATTTATTTTTGCCACTGATAGGAAAGATTTTTTAAAATTCACACTGACTTACTTATTTCTAAAAGTCTAAAGATAAGCAATGTTCCTACACCATTGGCTTGGCTAGGAGTACTATTTCAGTTGGAATTTCTCTCTGTTCAGCCTACCTCCTTCCTCATTTTCTACAAGTAGTCAAAATAGCAGAGTATCACTTTTGGAGTGACATGGCATTTCAGGAAAAGCCCACACGACAACTGTTTAAAATATTCTTTGCAAGCTTTTGACTGAGAAATACAACACAGGCAATTTAGAAAAAGGCTTTAATTGTGCTAAGATTCTATAAAAGCAGAAGAGAATAAGAAGTGGGAATTTTTTTTAAATGGACGGGGTTATGAATTTAGCATTTAACTGAGCACCTTCTGTGTGCAAGACTTCTCACTAGGTACTGGTTGGAAATATAAACATGAATAGAGCAAGAACAGTTATGAACAGAAAAGATGTCACAAGGCATACCATGCCACAGACCCATCCCACATTGAAACACAGAAAAGGTTAAGGTCATAAAAACAGATTTTTTTTTTTGAAGCAAAGATAGAGACAGACACTCAAGAGCTGGAGACATAGTCTTCCTCATTAGGTCTTCTATCCTCAGAAGCTAAGGTCACCATTCCTTATCTATCAGCACAAATAGATCTGAAAGTAACAATCTCCATAAAAGGCCAGACACGAGAGGGGTGCAAAGACATGAAAAGATGGGCAACTGCTGGAATGGGGGAAGGGAAGAACAGGGAGAGATTGCTAAGTGGAGAGGACCCATGAGGGACAGACATCTCTGCCAAAAGTAGAGAATGGATTTGACCACGTGGTGTGTCCCAAAAGACTAGTACAAAATTCCATGAGTAGAACTCAGTAAAAGATCTTTAAAGGCTAAAGAAGGCAATATAGAATCTTCTTCACTCTGGGGACTGAGTATGAGTGGGAACAAATTGCTTGAAGCCAAAGAGACTGAACATTCTCTTTTCCAGCTGTGACTTCATCATGATAGGTCACTTTGGATCTCCTAACAAGGTTTCACAACAGGGACGGAGGAACCACCATGCACACTGCAATGTTAAATGGGACCTTCTTATAGGTGCTTAATTTCTGTCCTCTAAGAGGGTACCAAGTGCAGGGCATGCTCAAGATGAGAGGAGCGAGGTCTCAAGTTATGGTCTCAAGGTTCTTCTGGCCTCAAAAGATAGAAGTGCCACACATAGGGCCAACACTTAGAGGCCATTTAAAAAAAAAAAATTACAAAATGAGATTTCCAGTGCAAGGGATTCATTGACAATAAGACTCCATTTAAACATGTAAAACTGCAGTTAATGTTAAGTAGAAACTAAATGAGGAATTCTAGGGAATAGAAAGAGAAAGAGGGACACCTGGGTGGCCTCAGTCGGTTAAGTCTGATTCTTGATTTTGGTTCAGGTCACAATCCCAGGGTTGTGAGCTTGAGCTCCCTGTGGGGCTCTGCATTGGGCATGGAGCCTGCATAAGATGCTCTCTCTCCCTTTCCTTCAGCCCCTACCCTCGCCTTAAAAAAGAGAGAGAAAAGGAAACTGGAGAACTACAGATACACCTACAGGTCTCAGGGTGTATATTACGAAGCTGCCAAAGGCTTACCTGGGCTGGTAGGGTTAACTTACGAAGAGTCTACACAAATGTATGGTGTCAGAGGTACAAACAAGCAATCTACAGGAGTTCAGAGTTAGTGATAAGGGGAAAGGTGCATTGATGAGTTAAGCTGGGCCATTATGGCAGATAGAATCTTACCAGAGATACACAGAAGGAAGATAAACCGGGAAATCAAAACCGTGATGACCAAAGGAAACAGAAAATGATGAAGTATCATGAACAGAATATTTAATGGTACAACTTTGCTGCAACAAAGTGGCTTGAAATGTAGCCTTGGGCTATAAAGACTGTGACTTTTTTTTTTTTTTTTCCTTTTTTTTACAAGCAATGGCGAAGCTACTCAAAGTTTGGAAAGAGGGAAATTGCTTAGTGAAAGGCCCTGTACTGGGGAATTCTTTCCTCCAGCTCTTAGAATATCAATAATGGCTGCAGTGTTATCAACTGTGCTTAAAAGTAAAAGAATCAGAGGCTTCAGTGCATTGGGTTTGTTTGTGCAAGTCGGAAGGCTGTGAAATTCACAATCATGCTGTGTTAGAAGTATTTTCTAAAACCAACTTAGAAGAAAACTTCCATCAGCAAATAGTTCAAGACAAACAGTATCCTAAATATAACTATAGTCCTTAGTCAATTTGAAATTTGTTCTAGCAAGCTCAAGGTTCTCAATACTCCTCCCCTCTGAAAAGAGGCAGAGAAAAGGCCTCAAACTCAGGCCAGAGAGCAATAAAACATCAATTGTGATATACACAAAGTATATTTTCAAAATTTATGCAAATTTCCTTTAGTACACCAACACATTCAAGACCCAAACTATCAACTGGTGACATTCACTAACATACTAACATAAATGTATTCATTTCTTATGGTGCTTTATCCAAAAGGGAAATGATGGGATTTGAGAAGCATACATGCAGAGAGAAGAAAACTTTATTGAACATACACCTATCTAGTATAATTAACAGTCTTGAAATACTTCTGCATTTGAGAGTGCTTATTTCTTACCTGGAGCTGCATATACTTGATTCTATCACTTTGCCTCTTTTTGAAGCAAGAGGCCTAACATACATAGAATTAAAGTCTCCAAAATGTCTGTAATAAGGAAATAAATCTTTTATTTTGCAATATAACACTCTGCAACTAGAAGAACTCAAAAAACAAAAATTTTAAGTTGGTGGGCCAAAAAAAGAAGGATCAAAGAAGTATCTTCAAGTACAGACTCACATTTGCAAGTGGTAATAAGAACAAAGAGAGTTCACTTTTTACCCAACTCTGATGTTTTCTATCCAAAAAGCCTAACATCACCTAAAGGAGAAATAACTTATCTTCTTATCCCCTTGAAGGACTGAATGGGAAATATACGGTAGGAATCAGGGACAGGCACAGAAAAATCAGCCCCCTTCTGCTGTTGAAAGATCAGCCCAAAATTTAAACTTAATCTTTTTTCTTTCTTTCTCTCCAGTTCTGACATCAAGCAGAATAGAGATCCATAACAGATGTTGGTTACCCTACGGGATCACCCAAACACACATTTTGGGATCCTTTGCCACCCCTACCTGACTTACTGTGGAGCATTGCTTTAATTTCGCTGAGCCTCAGGTCTCCAAGGTTAAAAAGTGGAATATTATTATATATTTCAAGAGACTGTTAATGGGAATTCAGAAATAATGTATGTAAAAAGTATTAATATTAGATTTTTAAATTTGTTTTCTAAATTTCCCTTCATGAATGATACATATGCTTTTTTAGAATAGATGTTTATTTTTGTTTTTTAAATTAATTTATTTATTCATGAGCGATAGAGAGAGTGACACAGGCAGAGGGAGAAGCAGGCTCCATGCAGGGAGCCTGACATGGGACTCAATCCTGGGTCTCCAGGATCACACCCTGGGCTGCAGGCGGCGCTAAACCGCTGCACCACTGGGGCTGCCCTAGATGTTTATTGTTGAAATATTTTTAAAAATTATCTAGAACCTATCTTAAATGAATGGCTACACATTGTTTTTATGTTTCAATTTCTAGTATATATATGTGTATATGTACATACTTTCAAATAATATTTTACAAAAATATTGTAAAACATGCCCAGTATGTTTTGTAACTAGCACTTTTAAAATTTGGAGAAATGAAAGTTTACAGTAATTTCATCTATCTATCCTTTTATTGATGTTTTCCCTCACTTTCTTGCTAAAAAGACCTTCTTTGCTTTGATGTAGGATAAATATCTATATTATCTTCAAGATCTTTCCTGCTTTCTTTTTTTACATTCAATCTTTTGATCCATCTGGAATTTATTTTAGTATATAATGTGAAGGAAAAAACTAACTCTATTTTTTTCCAAAGAGTTCGCCAGTTTTTTCCAGAATCATTTCCGAAATAATCTTTCCTTTCTTTACTAATTTAAATGCCGCTTTTATCCTATACCTGAATGGGGTGCCAAAATGTTTTAACCCATGTGGCAATTTTGAAAGCCAAATAGTGCCTGTCTAGCGTATTCTGAGCTCATGTCCGGGCCCAGCAGAGAAGGGTACCCAGGTCACGTAGCAATGAATGTTTGCCATGGCAAGGAAGATGGGAGGAGACCATAGCTGTGCTGCAAAATGTGCCATCCTCGCATTAGTTAATTTGCTTCTGTGTTTTTCAGCTCAATTCCATTGCAGCTTCATGATATATTTTGACATACTGTAGCCCAGGTGCCCTTTTATTTCCCTTCTTAATCAAATTATTTATGGCTGTTCTTTAAAGTTTATTATTCCAGATGAATGTTATATTCTCTTTACAAGTATCCCAGAGAATTTCCTTAGGATTATAGTAACAGTAAATTTATAAAAGACATGAAGATAAATGACGTCTGTACAACAAGGAGTTTTCTAGCCAGAGACTGAAGTTGCTCCATTTATTTTGTCATACATTCTCTGAATTAGAAAAATATTCATATATGATATACATATACATTTGTATGCATACTCATATCCATATTTTGCATTATATATACAACATAATTGTACATATTGTACATACAATGAAATTGTACATATTTATTATTAGGTTTCCCTATACTTTTTATATTATTTGTTGCTATTGTGAATGGAGATATATGTCTATTACATAATCTATATGATTATTCTAAAACTATAGTATATATTTTACATCTTCCTAACTTACTAATCACCATGTTATTTCTAATAATTTTTCTGCTGATACATTGACTTTCTATGTAAGCAATGACATATCTGAAATCATAAGATCACTATCTGAAATCTCCTTTCCTTAAAAAAAAAAGTCAGAGTCGGGGATGCCTGAGTGGCTCAGTTGGTTAAGCATCTGACTCTTGATTTCAGCTTAGGTCTTGATCTTGGGGTTGTGAGTTCAAGCCTCACACTGGGCTCCATGCTAGGCATACAGCCTACTTAAAATAAATAAAATCTCATTTCCTTCTTTGTTATCATCAACCATTTACCACCCTTAAGTGACATATTCCAGACAGCTTGATTTCTAGTGCTTAGAGCAGTGCTTGCCACATGATACATGTTCAATAAATATTTGGTGAATGACTGTTGCTTGCAATGTAATAATCCCCAAAATAATGGAACTGCCCTCTTCATATTTCTAAGAGTTGTATCTCAAAATTTTGGTTCTAACTTAGTACACTGTCTAGAACCTGGGGGTAGATATTTTTTCTTGTTCTTTACTGAGAGTGTCTGTGGTAGTTCACTATTACATATGACTGATGCTTAAAAATTGATTTGGGAATAATATGTTACTGTTAAGCATTTTACTATAGCTAATTTTTTGTGGTGGTGGTATTTTGGGTTTTGTTTTTTTGTTTGTTTTTTTCTTGAAATAAAGAATGGACATGGACTCCATTTGGGAGACTTTTTTTAAAGATTTTATTTATTTATTCAGGAGACACAGAGAGAGAGAGAGAGGGGGGGGGGGGGCAGAGGGAGAAACAGGCTCCATGCAGGGAACCCGACATGGGACTCGATTCTGTGTCTCCAGGATCATGCCCTGGGCTGAAGGCAGTGCTAAACCACTGAGCCACCCAGGCTGCCCATTTGGGAGGCTTCTTAAAAGAAGATTACCATGGAGGTTTTTCTCCTTTGATCTACCAAGATGATTTGCTATCAGTGAAAATAATTTTGGGGGGCAGGGGTTTTCAGACCACTGTGAGATGCTAATATTGACACTACCCAGAAAAACACCACTCACACACGTATTTTTCAGAGATCCACGAGTTTGTATATAAAACTTGTATAAAAACAATTTTTTTATTAAAAGGCATTAAATTGGGGATCCCTGGGTGGCTCAGCAGTTTAGCACCTGCCTTTGGCCCAGGGCGCGATCCTGGAGTCCTGGGATCGAGTCCCACATCGGGTTCCCAGCATGGAGCCTGCTTCTCCCTCCTCCTGTGTCTCTGCCTCTCTCTCTCTCTCTCTCTCTCTATCATGAGTAAATAAATAAATCTTTAAAAATAAATAAATAAATAAAAGGCATTAAATTTTTTCATGACCTATCCAAGAGTGCATATATCTGAGGCAAAAAACAAAGCAACCAAACCGAAACCTGTAAAACATTAAAATATTTTCTAAAATTAAACATACTGCCAAATTCTGAAATAAGACTCATAATATCAGGGTGTATTTTTCTAAAATGCAATCTTCAACTTATTTGTCTATTCTATCAAATTTACCTCTAATCAATATTTTATTTTGTATATTATTTCCTTCATATTCTTTTTTTTTTAAGATTTTATTTATTTATTCATGAGAGACAGACAGAGAGAGAGAGAGGCAGAGACACAGGCAGAGGGAGAAGCAGGCTCCATGCAGGGAGCCTGACATGGGACTCGATCCCAGGTCTCCAGGATCACACCCTGAGCTGAAGGCGGTGCTAAACTGCTGAGCCACCCAGGCTGCCCTCATATTCTTTTCATAGCAGTATACACTTAAATTTTAAAATTGAGTAGTTTATTTTCACTCTTTCTTAATAACAAAATATAGGTCTAAAATTTGCCTATTAAATTTCATTTTATCCTATCCCATACATTTTGACATATGAGCTCATCATTGCCACCATCTTCTTTTGATTTCCTTTTTGAGCCAAAAATTTAGGAAAGTGGTTTTCTTTTATTGTCTCCAGTCTTTTTTTTATTTAAAGCTTCATTATTAATTTCTGCTTCATTACTTTGTGTGAAGACAATGTACACTGTGCTCTTTCCAGTTTGAAATATTTATTCAACCACATTAATTCCTCCAAGCCTTTTCCCAAACCATTTGTCAAAGACCCAGAATAACTGTGTTTCCAACGTTGTTAATCTTCTTTTCCAAAAGCTTTACTTTATAAATATGAAGAGATAGCTTTGTAGAATCCAGAGCTGGAAGTAAAGATATTTGGGGGACCCCAGGATACTAAGTGCTCTTTCCCTCCAGATGATAATGCAGTTGTGCAAACAGTACATTTGTTTAAATAAGAACCAAATAAAGTCCCTATTAGAGAAGCCTATAGATTGTTAGTGTGAGTTCTTCTGGAATGGTGATGAAAACCCATGTATAAACAGATTCCAACAGAGTAAGACTTCAGCCTTCCTTTGTATTCTGTGAGGACCAGATCTATGCCGAGTCCAGGGGCAATGAAAAAGCCCCATGGTAATTGGCTCCATCCTCCTCTGTTCAGACAACTCTCTTCTATTTAATCATGGACCCTTAGCAAGGTTTATGGCAAACTTCTAAGAGCTAATGTCTTAGTCTCTTCCTTGGTACTCTGAATTTCTAAACTACAACAATGCAGTTTAATTACTGCAATATAATTTGCCACTTTTTGTGTTTTCAGGATATAAAACATCAAAAATGTGGTTTCAGGGATCCCTGGGTGGCGCAGCGGTTTGGCACCTGCCTTTGGCCCAGGGCACGATCCTGGAGACCCGGGATCGAATCCCACGTCGGGCTCCCGGTGCATGGAGCCTGCTTCTCCCTCTGCCTTTGTCTCTGCCTCTCTCTCTCTCTCTGTATGTGACTATCATAAATAATAAATAAAATTTAAAAAAAATGTGGTTTCACTGTGGATGTATCTTTAAAGAATACAGAGTAAGTTGATTTTTCTCATCTAATGATTTTCTGACTTATATTCTATGAGTCATTAAAGCCATCTCCCTATTTGTACTTTGTGGAAAGATTTTAACCCATTATTTGATTTTAAACATATTGTGTCAGAGGCTCCTGGGTTGTACAGCCTGTTGAACTCTTGATTTGGGTTCAGGTCATGATCTCCGGGTGGCAGAACTGAGCCCCATGTTGGGTTTCACACTCAGCCCACTCAGTTGTGGGCTTGGGACTCTCTCCCTCGACCTCTGCCCCAGCTCTCTCTAAAATAAATTTTAAAATCTTCAAAAAACAAAAACATACTGTGTCATTTTTGTTTTAGCCCTTTGAAAAGAGACTATTTTAAACCTAATCTGAGAGCGTCTTTGTCTTGAAAAGTGGAAATGTGATACACCTGTATTAACTGGAATAATTTATTTGTGTATGTATTTACTGATTGATTTTTTTTTTAATTTTTTATTTATTTATGATAGTCACAGAGAGAGAGAGAGGCAGAGACACAGGCAGAGGGAGAAGCAGGCTCCATGCACCGGGAGCCCGACGTGGGATTCGATCCCGGGTCTCCAGGATCGCGCCCTGGGCCAAAGGCAGGCGCCAAACCGCTGCGCCACCCAGGGATCCCCTACTGATTGATTTTTAAGTTTATTTAATTAAGCTCTACATCCAGCCTCATGAGGCTTGAACTCATGACCCCAATATCAAGGGTTATACCATCCTCCCACTGAGCTAGCCAGACACTCCTAACTGGCCTAATTTAATGTCCCATTTTACTTAGGCATTTTATTTTAGGAATTCAGTTGGTTTTAGAGCAAGATTAAAATGACTTATTTTACTCATTCTACTCCAGGTGGGGAAAAGCGTGAGGGGTATCACCCCAGTTTTGGGTGACTTTCTTAGAGAAAAGTCCTATAAAATGCAAATCCAAGGGTGGTCCAAGTAGTTCACACCAATTCATTAGGAATTTACAGCATCTGTATGGAATGGAGACCCCTTAGATTTGTTCAAACCACAGGTGAGAGCCACGAAAGAGAGACACACACAATAATTATTTCCAAGAATGTGCTGTCAGCCCCAGAGAAACAACCACACAATAAAAGACAACAATCCTCCCAGGGAAATAGAAAAATAAATACTGAAAAAAACTCAGTAATCTTGGGACAGGTTTTGAAACTAAGATAAAAAAGATTTGTGGACTTTAACATTAAATTTTAAGAACTGATTGTGAAGTAAGATTTTTGTGTGTGTGAGTTCAAGCCTGACCTCAGTTCAATTTCTGATATAGAACAGAAGGCCACTGACAGCTACAATAGCGCAGTATGTTCAAGAATCTATGAAAAACTAGTATTAATTTCCCTAATAAGATGCTCATGAAATAAACAGGTTTCTTGTTGCAAGACAAAACAAAAACTTGTTTCTCGTGTATATATGAATTTGAGGCCTATTTGATACCTTGGTAAACTTAATTGTTTGCTCTACTGAAAGAAATACTAGAAACCAAATGGCAACCACTAAGTAAGACAATATAGTTATAATTTCAATCTATACTTATCTAAGAATCAATATAAGCTTATTAGTAACATACTAAAAATAATGTAGCTGTTAGATTCATTCTCTTAAGTGCATCTTCTATTTTCAGAGAAGCAAACTTTTGAGTGGTGATTTAAAAAAATTTTAAAAGAAGGATCCCATTACTAAAGAGAGAAGTCACTTATGAGTTATGAAGTTATAAATTTCAATAACTGCATCTCAACTAAAATATAGATCCTTATGTGTAGTGAGAATAATGATTTTTAGATATAAATCTTTCAAAAAATAAGCTTCAGTTTTATTTTGGTGTTTGAATAAGACTGATGTGCCCATAGATCAAATAACCAATTACAATTTTAGATAAAATTGAATTAAGAGAAGGCTTTCCATATTTAGTTTTACTAAAAACAATACAGATGTCATTTAATAAAAACAAGTTCCCTTTGCTATCTGCTTTATCGCTTCAATTGCTCAGACATATTGAAATAAAGCCATTTTGTTTTGTTTTGGTATGAACTCTGCTTTTATAAAATTCATATGTTTACTCCAAAATAGAGACTATGCATAGACATAAACATATTTATATGCATATAAACACATATGCATAAATAAATATATATCTGTGTTAGATACGGGTATGTATAAAATTTACTTTACTCAGGTAAACATCCACAGGAAAAAAGATTAGATTACTAAAATTTGACTATCTGTGGTTAGGATCTTTTTTCCCTAATTATTCTAATGTGAATTCAATCCACTCTTAGGTATTTTTATCTGGCATTATTATGAAAACAGTATACTGTAATATGATCAACAATGAAAAAAATAAACATTTTCTAAGCACATAAAAATAAATACATAGTTTGGTAAATGTAATACATATACATGCACATATATACATAATATACACACATCAACATATAAATATGTATCCATATACACACTAAATGATTTATTCTTTCAGAAATTTAGCTGTGGCATTTGTGTTTATGCTAAAAATTACATTTATATTTGCTCCAACCATTCATACAGTTGAAATTCCTTTGACTTTTCACCTCCTAGTTACTTAATATCTTTTATACTTTCCTAAATCTACACTGAATCATCCAATCATATTTGCTAGTCCCTGAGTGCAATGAGTATGAGCTCACTAGACAAAGAGTGGCACCTAATTTAGCCTCTGTTTTTTCAAGTCATCAGATTTACTAGTTTTGTTCCACCTACTGACATATCTGAGACTTCCTTTAGGTTTTCTGGAATGAAAGTTAAGTATTTTTCAACATGTAAAATTGAACCGCTTCCATGATCCCCTGTCTATCCAAAGGACCAAGTTTCTACTTTAAACCTTAAGAACAAAAGGATAAATAACAAAAAACAAAATCCTTAACTTTATATGAATAACTTAGATTTCAAAATACTTAAATATAATGACATCCTTAACAATGAATCATTATTACATTATTATCCTTGGAGGACGAAGCACAAAAGATTGATCAGAATAGCTGCTCAATATATATTTGTAGCCTGCCTGATTTACTGAAAGAATAAAATATGCTGAACTGTGGAGGCTGATATTTAAATTTCAAATCATATTAAACACCTTCACCACATTCACTCAGATAAGAGGATTTAAGACTTACACTGAAGCTATTCTTTACCATACTTAAACTTCAACCAAAACAAGTATCATACATATATGTGGACATGGAGTATATTTTCTATTCTTAAAAGTGAAAGAAATTTTCCTAATAAGGACTTAATATAACTGATAAATATTAATGACTAGTAAAACACCTGCAACATGAACTAGCTCATTTTTTTTATTTTTTTTGAACTAGCTCATTTTTAAAGGAAACCTCAGATATCAATTGTTTTAAGAGGAAAAGCATCATTGATGAATTAGAGTGACTGTAAAGTAGAAATTCTAGGCAAGATATGAGCAAAGTGCAGACTCATAATAAGTTTCCAGGCAACTGACTGGATCTTAGCCTCATCATCTCTAATAGTTCTTTCTTAATAGTTCTTTCTTAAATCAAGCAAAGGGAAGGGAACATCACATTAGCATTATGCTTAATAGCCAAAAGCTAGTGTCCATGTGATGCCAGAATTATTTCATGATTTCCATGATCCTATAGCAAAATAAATATGAAATATATAATAATTCATTCAATAATTCAACAGTAAAAGTGGAAATATGTATCAATTTAGGGTGCCAGAGTGTGCAACATATCAAAGATGATGAATCAAACAAAGCATTTTGCATGTGAATCAGGAGGGAAGTATACACTCACTCAATGGGTCAAAGTTATGGAATGAAAGCAAGTTTAGCATGATTTTTTGGGTAACATTTATATCTCAGATGCAGAATTGTTACAAATGTACACATTTTAAATACTTAGAAGAGAAACTAATTCTACTGACTGAATTTATTAATTTATTTTGATATATTTTGTAATTGAGCAGAGCACCTCTTCCTGCACCCTGCTTTTTGCTCTAATCACTGCCTTTCACCTTGACCTCTCCCTCCAGGGCCTCACTTCTTGGACCATCTCCTCCTTGGGCACATTCCCAGTCCTTGCTTGCTCTTCACACACAGCAGCTCTGAGCCAGAAAAGTCACAAAGCTCTCTTGGCCTCTTTTTTAAAAAGCACCCTCCTTGAGAGTTACTAAGTAACTCTCAGTGTCAATAATCAAAGCATTTTTTATGATCCTACCTATTCTGCCTAAAAAATAAACTGTTACACAGATATATGCATAATATATTCCTTTTACAGTTATTTTTTCATAGACATTATTTTATTTCATCTTCAAAAAAAATGACATCAGGATTGGCACTGGAGGACAGATACTAATGCACTTTGTATATATGAGGGAACTGGACAAACATTTGTTAAGTGACACAATCAGGGTCATATAGCTGGTTAGAGCCAGGCAGGATTCAATCACAGGCTTTAGATTCTCACTTCCCAGGCTCTTCTGGCCAGGCCTCCACCAGCCCAGGCAGTGTGGACGTGGTTTCACATGAGGGCTAGAGGCCAATGAAAAGGAGGGCAGGAGGCACAAAAGCAACCACTTGTCCCTCATTAGGTGCCAGTACAGGGTCCCATCTGCACCACCTGTGTGGTAGCCTGGCTAAACAGACAGGGAAGGGACAACTTATTGATAGATTGCTATATACCAAGCCCATTATATAAACAACCTATTTATTTCTTGCAAACACCATTACAAAAAGGATGTTATCATACTCATCATACAGAAGAAGAAAATAAACCTCTGTGAAGTTAAGTGATCCTCTTTCAAGGCTACATAGCTAATAAGTGGAAAATGAAAACTCAAAACTAGGTAAGCCTAACTTCAATGCCCATCCTCTTTTCTTGCAACAATGCTACCTCCTACTACATACGTTACAGGAGCCAAAAAATAGAGAGATTTAGAGTACAAGATAAATATATAAATATATAATATTATATATTTACTTGTATTATAAATATATAAATTTATTTATATAAAATAAATTAGATTTTAAATTTATATAAATAAATTTATATGATAAATATAGAAACATTTATGCTGATATATGTCACATATATTAAAAATATATACTATATATTTATATATGCTTATATAAATATACACAATAGAGATATTATATATTAATACATTATTGATTATATATATTACTATTATAAATATACTACAGAGAGAGAAAATAGCTCAGTGAATAAACATTAATTCAAATTAGAAAAAACACATCTAATAGAGAACTAGTCACATTTTAATCCTACTTAATTTTAATAATTTTTGTATTCTAAAAATTTTACAGTAGTAATCAACAAAATCTGCCATTTTTTAAGAAGTACTCAGGTTAAGTATCCAATTATGGAGTGCCTTTCACATTTCTAAAAATATCAAGTATCAACCACAAAAAAAATTCAGAGGTTCACAAGTCTAAGTCTACTATTTCTTTTAAAAGTTAGCATATCTTAAATGCCAGAAAAAATACATCATAAAATTTTTTTTCCAAAACAAATGAAATTTCAAGGCAAAGCTTAAAACTGCCAATGATTAGTAAAGAAGGGTTAACTCACGAATTCAGGTTCTTATGTGGTTTTTCAAAGCTCCTTCAGTTTCACCTGGATTTCAAGAGAAGTAGCATTGCAAATGTGGCACTTATACCTCATTTCCTGGAAAGGAATCTCTAACCTACTATGAAATCCCATTAAAATGTCCTCAATATTCAAACAAAAGAAAGTCCATCAGAATTGCTGAATTACTTGGATATAAAACTCAACAGAAGGGTTGTTCATGTCATTATGAATCCCTCCAAACACGCATATTTATGTATCATAATAACCCCATAAGGTAAGTATTGTGATTATTCTCATTTTATAGATGAGTAAACTGAGACACAGGAACATATTTAAGTGATCCTTTTATTCTTCTCATGTTAGAAAAAATATACTGTAGGCCTTCACAAAAATTTTTCATTTTGAAACAGGATAAACTTTGCATAAATGGTAACTTTAAATCAAACACTTACCTCTTACTACACTCCAAAAGCAACATGCTCATTAGAGCTCAGCTAAAAAGTACTACAACTGCAGATTAAAAATTCAGGTCTTTATTTTATTTTATTTTATTTATTTATTCATGAGAGACACACACACAGAATGAGTGAGAGAGAGAGAGAGAGAGAGAGAGAGAGAGAGAGAGAGGTAGAGACATAGGCAGAGGGAGAAGCAGGCTCCATGCAGGGAGCCCAACCTGGGACTTGATTCCCGGTCTCCAAGATCAAGCCCTGGGCTGAAGGAGGCACTAAACCGCTGAGCCACCTGGGCTGCCCAAAATTCAAGTCTTTTGGCTCTGATTCATTTATGTTTTGAACCCAAAATTAAGCAAATGATGATGTAGATATGAAGTTTCCAGTTTATTAAAATGCACTGTTTTGGATAGAGAAATCAGTTACATGGTTCATAACCCTGGCGCCTGTACAAAAATGCCTTATCCTTCTTATAATCTATAATATATAGCTACTATCACAGCACCACTAACATGATCACCAATGCCATTCAACACAACCAAGTCTGCCAGAAGCTATTCAGCTGGTGAGGAAAGCTTTTTCTACTAGCCCTAAGAGAGCATGGACTAGACTAGGTCTGGTCTGAGCCCAGGACTCATGTTTAAAACTGCCAGACAGGGGATCCCTGGGTGGCGCAGCAGTTTGGTGCCTGCCTTTGGCCCAGGGCGCGATCCTGGAGACCCAGGATCGAGTCCCACGTCGGGCTCCCGGTGCATGGAGCCTGCTTCTCCCTCTGCCTGTGTCTCTGCCTCTCTCTCTCTCTCTCTGTGTGACTATCATCAATAAATAAAAATTTAAAAAAAAAATAAAACTGCCAGACATAATTACAGCTCTGTCCCTCTTATCTTCTATAAAAACGTTTTCAACCATTCAAGAATGATCCTAAGAGTTGGAAAGGGGGCCTATACTAAGCAAGTCAAAACTTTTTTTTTTTTTTTCTTTTCTTAAAGATCAAAACTTTTAACTTCAGAAGTGATCTTGAGCTATGGGGATATCCAGACCAGGCAACTGGATTACCCGTGCCTCACAGGCACTCTGCTGCAGGTTCAGCCACTGCTCTGCCACACCTGTCCTTGTTCACAGGATCAAAAAGCCCTCTGAAGTCCAGCAGGGCAGGCTAGCACTCCATGTGGTTCGCTGGTGTCCATGTAATTCATTCTATCTGGACATCGACATTCCCAAAGGTGTGACCACTGTGCTGGATCTCCGCAACCCACTGGTTCTCAAATCTGCTGCTTATTGGAATCATCAGGTAAGCTTTCCGAAATACTGATGTCTGGGCCTCGACTGAAAACTAAATCAGAATTCATTAAGTGTGAGCTACATTATTGCAATGGCTGAGCTCACTCAGAGTCCATGTCTCACTTGTAGTGAGAAAATAACTAATACAAGATCATCAGTGTCTTTGGAGTTTGCAATTCAGTCCATTTCAAAAGGGTCCCAGAGTTGGCATAAGGTCTATCCTTACCTCAAGAATCTCAGGACAGCAAAGAGAAAGGTACCAATTTTTCAGTACTCAGATTAAGCAAAGACATATGACTCATGTCAAAAGATCTCTGAATTCTGTTTTTGGTCATTACAAGGTAAGTTAGTGTGGGAATGGAAGCAGTACGTATTTTCTTGCCCTTAGCATCATGTCAGAGGAAACTGATTCAAAGTCCTTAAATTATTTGAGGTACTGCAAGGAGGAAAAAAAAATGCCTTCATGCCATAATTATTAAAAAGATATGAGAAAGGAGAGGAAGGTAGACTGTGACAGAATAGAGCAATAAATAATTCACCCATCTTTTTCTGCTTTTGTGCCTGTATAGTACTTTCAGTGTAATAAGTTCCTAATTATATTTGGTTTTGTTGTAGAATTCCTAGTAATTCTAATACACACATTAGACATGATGGATACTAAAAGAGACTATCTTATACTAAAATAAAATCAATGAGATTATATATATATGTATATACATGTACATGTTACACAGACACACACATACACACAAAAGGTGCTTCATCTCAAGCATTCATTTAACTCCTTTAATCAGAATTTTAGGAGAAAAAAATCATTAAAATATTTATCTCTCTTCTTAAAATTACTTTTAAATTAATAATAAAGGTGCTAGATGCATTCTACATAATAAATACATAAAATATCCTGCACACAAACATCTACATTAAAGTTGTTTTTGAAGGGGAAAAATGTATAACTACATATTGTTAAACTGAAATCCATACCTCGATTATTGCTGCAGAGCAACGGCAAGGTTTGTTTAGCAAATTTCATGCCAAGCTTCTGAAGTATGCACCCTATCCCTTTCCACACATAATTCAATATAAACACTTTTCTTCTGACAGACATTTTGAAAGATCAAAGTGCAGAACAAAGGCAAAGAGTGACATGAAGCGCAAGTTCTGGACCATTGAGATGAATGGATGGATTAGCCAGAAAATTCACGATGACACCTTGGACCTGCAGAAGTGGTTCTGTTTATGTGATTACAGTTTCAATGCTTAGGAGACCCAAAGCTCTAAACAGCAATTTTCCTCTTTGCCCCTACAGGAAACCCTGCAATATTTCAACAAGCTCATCCATCAGTGTCAATCAGTGCAATTCACCTGACATCTCATTATAGGTTTTAAGCAACTGGATGTCATCTAGAAGAGGACAAATAGTTCATTACACAAACCATTATGGACCAAATAGAACCCTTATGCAAAATGTATCAAACAAAATCCACTATATTGCCAGCAAGGGCTAGATAAAAGTCAAATAAAATAAACGGACTATTGTGAAATATGCTTCTTATAGAGCTCAATGATCCAATTCCCTCACACTTATGATTTACAGACTTACATTATAAGAAGCAGTGTTGAGCTTGCTAAACAAAAAAATATGGTTTTATGCATATATACTTGAAATAGAGAATTAGATTAGGAGTGAAGTTTTAACTACATGGACTTCTCTGATCTAGGAGTAGAAAAAAAGGAGAATGTTTGGGCTCACTAGCTGGACTTCAATATTTTCAGCAATTTCCAGCCACCCTCTAAATTAATGTTTTCAGCAGTGTCGTATACCATCACGTTGATTCCAGAATATGGCAAAACATCAAAATCCTAGCCAGTGTTACTCCTTTCACTGCTAGCTTGAAAGGATATGCAATTAATTATATTGCAGATTTATGGGATTCTAACTAGAACCACACTGACTGGCTTGCTAGTGAGTACAGGAAGAAGGTAACCCACACGGGGCTAGAAGAACCTAAAGAACTACATGCGCAATGGTTTGCAAGAATGAATTACTTCTTAATAGCTTATGCTCTAGTTTATTAAAATTCATACTTTTTTCCTCTTCAATATCATTATCTCTATGGACAAGTTATACTGTAGTTATTTAAAAAGGGGGACCTGAAAAAGCAAGTCTTAAGGATCTCTAAAAAAAGTCTTCTTAAATATGCTTTGAACTTCCAAAAAAATTATTGCATTGGCAGGTGGTGGGAAAATTGACCTTATAATTCCTTCCTACCCTAGAATGATTTAAAGATTCTCTATAAACCTTTTTTCCTCCCTTAGAATAGCAGTTATGCTGATGCGAACAGTCCCATTTCAGGATGATGGCAGGGACAGGCTCATAGAGTGCCACACTTTCTTAATCATCCTGAGTCTCTCTTCTTGATCGACCGTGAAACACTTTTCATGACCTGTTCTGCACCATTCTAAAAAGATTTTTTTTTTTACTAAGAATGCTAACTATCTGGTGTTGATCAGTCTAGCACACAGCCTCCTTCAGTGCTAAACCCAGAGTGTTTAAGGGAAATTTATTCCACACACAATGAGAAATCCCACCAAAGGAGTCATTAAATCAATAAAGAGTAGATATGGAGCTCAAGATAAAACATTCTCAAGATCTCAGGTGTAAAGCTATATTAACTTACAAAAATTTAAGAAATAAAAGGAAATGAAAGAGAAAAGGGAAGGAAAAAAAAAGAATAGATCTTCTGTAATTTAACCCTCTTGTTTCATTTCCAGGTAACATGGTAAACATGTTATTACAATATTCTCAGTATTGCTACAGAAAATGATGACATAAGCTGTTAATTACTTTTTTCTTGAATTTCAGTTCACTAAAAAGAATTTTTAAAGTAAAAATGGTATACAGAAGCATCTCAATATTCTACTGTTTTTTTTTGTTTTGTTTTTTTTTTTTTATTTACTCATGAGAAACAGAGAGGCAGAGACACAGGCAGAGGGAGAAGCAGGCTCCCTATGGGAAGCCCAATGTGGGCCACAATCCCGGGACTCTGGAAACAAACCCTGAGCTGAAGGCAGATGCCCAACTGCTGAACCATCCAGGCATCTCAATATTTTACTGTTTAATGAGACAGGATGGGCTCATAATAATTCATTACCAATACCTTAGGATTTAATTTCTATTTCAAAAAAAAAAGGAACACATAGCATAATCTAGTCAACTGTTTTTATGATCTGAGACATTGAAAACATGGATATTTTTCACTTTAAACACGTAAAGGAAAAAAGAAAGATATCAGGACAAAGAAAAAAAGTTTTAAAAACTCTAAATATATATAGTTCTATATATAGTGTGAAAGCATTTAGCCAGGTGGTAGATCTTCAGGGAATTTCAAAAAAGTGGGTTTAGTAGATTTTTAAACCAGTAGCAGATGAAAAAAAGGGTAATTTATCATCACTATGTCTAGATATTTATAAAGATTTTTGCCAATATACAATCAAGCAGAAGGCTATGGTTTATATGGTGAGTTCAACAATTACAACCCCTGTTCCTAATCAGAGGCACCACAGAGAGGCTCATCCCTTTTTGACTTGGCCACGTGTTATATGAGGGCTTCCATATTCATTTTTCCTGACTTGAATATATGTCTGAAACCTGGATATCTTTTCTACTTCAACAAAAGTCAAGCGTATCATCATGAAGCTCAGATCCTGAAAGGACTGAATCCTTATAACCAACACAAGGCAAGAGAAGACAAAAGCCATGAAATTAAACTGATGGTCTTTTTTCCATAAAAATCAATCTATTTTTTTTTTCAGAAAATAAAGCACATCTTAACAAAATAGTATGTTTTGCTTTCTAAACAAAGGGTTTAAATGAGAGGCAAAGTTCTCCTCAATGGTACCAAATGGGAGTCCAGATACAGAACCATGTGTTTGATACATAACAAATTTGGTATATGGCAATGGTAGCACTGGAGATAACTAATTGGTCTGGGACATTTGGTTAACCATACAGAAAACAAAAATAAAATTGGATCCCTACACACACACACACACACACACACACACAGATCCTAGGTAGATTTAAAGGCAAAGTATGATAGGTAACTTTAAGAACAAGCACAAAAAGACATCTTTATGACATTTCATTGAAAAGAATTTCAAACAAGATATAAAAGAGTATTGATTGTGAAATAAAAAATAACAAATGTGAATCCATTAAAATTTAAAACCCGTGGGGGCACCGGGGTTGCACAGTTAAACATCAGACTCATGATTCCTATCAGTGTCATGGGATGCAGCCCCACATCAGGCTCTACGCTCAGTGTGGACTCAGCTTGGGATTCTCTCTCCTCTCTTTCTTTTCCCCCTTTTTCTTTTCCCCCTCTTTCTCTAAAATAAATAAATAAGTCTTGAAAAATTAAAAACGTGTTTATCAAAGAACACTGTAAGTAAAGTGAAAAGACTCACAAATTATGAAAAGATACTGGTATCATAAAAATGACATAGGATTAATCAGATTATTCCAACAATTTCTAAAAGCCAGTAAAGGATAGAAATAATCCAAAACAAAAACAGACAAGAGGCATTTCCCTGAAAGGAACACTACGTTGAGTAAGTACATCCAAAGACGCTCAACTGCATGCTTATTAGGGAAGTGCAAATTAAGACCACATTAATATCCTCCATAGGACAAAAATTAAGAAACCTTAATATACAAGTGTTGGGAAAAATTTAGAGCAACAGAAACTCTCAGACACCAATGATAAGTGTATAAATTGGTTCTAAACATTTTCAAAAATAATTTAGAATTATAAAATTTTATGTACCTATTTTATGACTCAGCAAATCCACTTTCAGGTTTACCCTAAAAAATACTACATAGGTACCAGGAAACATGTATAAGCAGCAAGTTCAGAAAATATTAACTATAACAGCAAAAACCTAAAAATAAGGTAAATGTGTATGAAGAGGAAAACAGATAAGCAAATGTGGTTTATTCAAGTAATGAAATACTAAATTGCAGTAAAAAATGAGTAAGTTCTAGCTATACATTATAACCTAAGAATGAATTTTAAAATAACATTCAGTGTAAAAAAGCAAGTTGTAGAAGATTGCATATATTATCATGCTATGTTTACAAAGCTGCAAAACAAAACAAACTAAAGATTGCTTTGGAGTATATACAGAGATAGTCTCTTTTTACAAAACAAACAAACAAAAATGTGAAATACATACTTGGTGGTGGTAGTTATCACAGAATTGGACTGTTGTAAAATATAGAGTACTATACGTATTGATAATGTCAAGTGGGGTGGTGGGTTCAAAAGCAATTATTTTATTATAAATTACATGTTGTATATTTTCCTATATGTATAAAACCTTACACTGAAAAACCACAAACATAACTGCAATATCTAATATTAGACTTATACATAAAAGAGTGAAAAATGTCTGCATACCTGTTCTGGTTGGTTTCAACATGATCTTTATTATGTTTTATGTCATTCAAACTTCAAGACGATATATATAAAAAATCTGGTACTCTTCTCTTGAATCATAGGAAGAACTGGTGACCTTAGGCCTATTTTCTTGCATGGTGTGAAAATCAGTGGAACTAAGTAAAAACTGCTTCCTCTAGTCTCATGGCCCCTATCCAGCTTAATTCATTGTTACCACCCTGCCTAAGTATCTGAGTTTGCAATCACTTAGAATGCACTGGAATTCACAATGGCTCTTTCAAAGTGGCAGAATTAAACATGATTTTATTTCTTTTCTTTGTTTATCTGTGCTTCTTACTCTTCTGCAGGGAATGTCTATTACTTATGAAAAAAGAAACACAAGCACTATTTTGATGGGTACTGCAAGAGAAAAATGATGAAATTTTATACAGATGAGAAGAGAATGAGAAACAAGTTACCTAGAAAGGTAGTGAACGCTACATGTTAAGAATTGCATGTTAATAAAACTAGCCAAATTTAAGACATTTTAAAAAACATCTTTCATCTAAGGCATCTTTTTACAGTTTCTTTCTTATTAAGCTAAGTAATACATAGAAAATATAGCTATTTAAAAGCATTACTTTTACATAAAAAAGGAGTCAATTCATTGGAATCTCAAACTGAGAATGGAATATGAGCTAGGTCCATAGCTATGAGCTTTTCTTTTAGAAACCAAGTTAAAACTTTGTAACTGCAAAGATAGAAAGCTGCCTTATAGCAAGGAACTAATAGCCCTGCCAAAAAATGTCATCATCTGTCAGCAACCTACGTTCTTAAATTTTTTTGAAGAACAAAAAGGAAAAGGTGGTTATGGAATTTATGCATCCCACCCTTTGGCTCTCAGCCCTGCTCCCTTGGAGTGTATTCATGTGAAAGTTCATTAGCCAAGGAGGTTCTTGGCCAAGTATGACTGAAAAGCCAGAGCCCATGGAAGAGTAAGTACAAGTCTTGATTGACATTGTAGCAAGTTCCTTTGGGGCAGAGATCTTCCACTGGAGCAAATTCTAGGTCTTACATCCAAGCCAGTTGTCATGATCTAGAAACCTTTATTCCCAAGGTCCTAGGCTGTATCAGTCATTATTTTCTGCTTAACATTTACAGGATACTGACAGCTAATAACTGACCCT
This sequence comes from Canis lupus dingo, assembly GCF_003254725.2. Lineage (NCBI taxonomy): Eukaryota > Metazoa > Chordata > Mammalia > Carnivora > Canidae > Canis > Canis lupus. Next base: position 32,510,853 of record NC_064256.1, on the reverse strand, counting down.
GTATTCTGTGACGGAACCTCTACTTCCATGAGTAACTTGGTAAAGACCTTCTGAAGAAGACTCGCCTAAAACTATTCTGCAAGCAACATCATCCATGATCCATTTTCCTTCAGTTTATCTTCATCTATGATGCCTAAAGCAAAGGAAATAAAGGAAATGAAGACTTACAGTATTGGGAAGTGAGCATGAGAATACCAGTCTACCATTTAATTTTTCAGTCCTAATCCATAATTCTTGATTGCTCTGGATGCTCACAGAAAATTAGCAGAAAAGAAAGAGTAATTGACAGAAGAAAAAAAAATTAAAAGCAACATGGGCACCTGGCTGGCTCATTTTGTGGAGCATGCAACTCTTGATCTCAGGGTTGTGAGTTTGAGTACCACATTAGGTATAGAGATTATTTAAAAACTAAAACTAAAACTAATAAAAAATCTTTAAAAGCAATACAAAAGGGGGGAAAGAACTAATAGGAGATAATGCATTTGGCATTCTGTTACATTCATTCAATTTTTCTTGAACTCTATTTGGAAATACTATTATTATTACTCTGTTAAAGATGAGGACACTGAGTTTTCATTCTAGGAATAGGAATAGGAATAACTATAATTTACCTTATGACACAGATAATAAGTATTAGATCTGGTGTTCGAATTCTATTGTATTTGTTTTTTCCATTGGACCATACTTTCTAGAATATGGAGTTATGCAAAATCAGATTTTGTTTGCCTCTGAATGAGATATGGACTTTACAGTCAGATATTTAAAAAATAAACTCATTGCTTCATTCCTTTGATGGCATTTCCTATTCCTAGGCTAAATATTACCAGAGACTGATCAATAATGGTACAAAAATGATTTACCATAAATTCATGTTAAAGTTATTTCTTTATTTCTATTCAGTAGCTTTCACACAATTCCAGGAGATCTATACTGGGGATGGCAAATGTGTGGGGCATTTACCACTACTCTCCCCGATTACTAAGGTCAGGAACTCCTCATCAAGCATAGCTCTTTCTTCTGTATATTAAGTTGGCCTCAGAATCCTTCTCAACGCATCATTGCATGCAGCTACTACCAATCAGAGTTAGGACTGAATTTAAAATTTATGTACACTCCAGTCCTACCTCACTCACCACAATGGCTCCAAACCTATCAGAACACTAGTTACTAAACATATCCCTGCCTCGTTTACTCCCAGTAAGTCACCTTGCAGCCTAGAAGGCATCTAATTAGAATACATTTATCTTTCCTCTTCTTGATCTTAAATTCTTTCCAATCTTTACATTTGTCTAAGAAGAGGTGTTTTTCTCAAATTCACTAGTCATCTATGTTTTTCCTCTCTACCCCATCTGAGTCATCCATGCCTTCACTTATTCATTATTCTTCAGTCTTTCACCCACTGTTTTACTCTACTTCCATGTGTAAACATGCTCCACTCTTTCTTCCTCTTAAAAATAAACAATTTTCCCCTGAACTCTGCTGCACTTCAAGTGAACTCCCTGGGGATCTGGTTAAGCTGAAGATTTAGATTCCTTGAACTTGGGAGGCCGGGGGATCTAAGATTTAGAATTTCTAGCAAGCTTCCAGGTGAAGCAGATGCTGCTAGTCCACGGACCACACTCTGAGTGCCAAAGCTGTATATATCACTCTCATTTTTTAATCACTCTCTTCTTTTTAATTTTTTAAAAGATTTTATTTATTTATTTGAGAGAGAAAATGTATGAGCACAAGCTAGGGGAGGGGCAGAGGGAGAGGGAGCAGATTCTTTGCTGAGCCAGGAGCCTGATGAGAGGCTCTATCCCAGGACCCAGCATCATGACCTGAGCCGAGGTCAGACACAACCTACTCAAGCACCTCTCTCTCTTCTTTCCTCAGAACACTCCTAGTTTTCTTTGGTTCTGATTGCTTTTTTTCCTTCATCCTTGTGCTTAAATTTTATTTCTATTAATAAAAACAACAGGATTATTCTGAGCATTTCTGATGTGCTAGTAATAATGCCACAAAACCTTACACTGATGATCTTAATTCTCAGAAGAATCCATGAGAAGTGTTTCATTTTATAAAGATGGTAAATGAGGTACCATCACCAACACTACACAGGCAGCTTGGGGCAGGGATTCAGCTCCCAACAATTTAACTCGAAATCCTGGGAACTTTACTTGGGCAATCCAGCCTTGTGCCAGGATTGTTCAAGAAGCCATGTGCAAGCCAATGATGCCAAACTTGCATCTTGCAAGTAAGGGGCTGAAAGGTGAGATTAAGAAGGTGAAAAGGCTGTTGAAAGGCAGATTGTGAAGTACCGCAGGAAATCTGATAAAACAACACGAGGAGGAGAACAGATTGCTGTTGCAAAGTAACCTGATACAGCCTGTCCACTTCAAATTAAATTTCCAAACCTGAAGAATCTTTAGGAAAAACTGGACTCTGAAAAAAATATTCATGGTAAAGCATTTCACTAAAAAAATCAAACTCTGGGGCAGTTCATATTTTTAGAATTCAAGTCATTGGATCAACTGACACAGTGTAATGTCCTCTGTAGAAATGCTAAAAAGCGAGGCTCTCAGAATTGAGATCAACCACATGCAACATGAGGAGACACCTGGTAATGCTGCGTTATATCTATATTTATGCCTTCCTCAATGCTCAGTCTACTGGCCTTTTCTAATTAATCCTTATAACACTGCACTTCTGAGAGGCAAATTAGAAGCAGAAAACATCTCCATTTTATAAATAGGAAGCAGATGCAGTGACTTAGTGGTACTCAGTGAATCAGTAACAGAACTTTAAGTCAAGCCTAACTTAGGTTCCACTGATTTATCTACATAGCATAGCACCAAATGTAAACTTTAAAGGACAAAACCAAAAACAAAAACAAAAATGGTCCTTCCCTTCTTAAGACACTGAATAACCTGAAGTCTCCAAAAATTCTTATTCTGTGAAATTCTGTAAAACAGGCAAAACTGTGCCAGTTCTTTCTCTAGGATTAATATGTTTCTTCTGAAATGCAAAATTACTAGACAGGAGTCTTGCCCATTAATCCTCACAATTAGCTTTAAAAGTATCTGAGATCAGACACCAGGAAGTTGCAAAAGATATATAACTCATTTGACATTAAGAAAAAGTAAAGAAGGAAATTATATGAAAATCCACTGTGGCTAAAATAAAAGTCATGGATTAAAGGCTTTATGAAAAACTGCCTTATTAAATTCTACCCTTCCTTAAAAGAATAGAATTAGTATAATTAATGGTTGTTGTAATTACTTTCATAATATACTTCTTTTCTTGACATAAACATTTTTTAATCAATCCAAAATGCAAAAATGCTCATTAGTGAGTTTATTTTAATAACCTTTATTAATGCATGTCTAAAACTCACACCTTCCAGTACTTGAATCAAACTAGAATAAATATTTTTCCCCATAAATTCTACATTTTTGGTAACTGTCAGGCATAGATTCTTAATAGAAGACAGACACAAGCTAAACATAACAGTGCACATTTTCTGACCTTTAAAAACATATCAGAACTTTCACTGTTCGGATTGCTCTACCTTCAAATATGAGACCCACAAATAATTCTTCCTAAGAGATAAATGCAGTATAAGAACAGTTACATGAAACTTAAAATCAACCGCATGATTAATTGATGTATTATGTGAATAAGAGAAAAGAGAAATGTCACCATTCCTAGGTCACTTTTGGCTCATTTCTTAAAGAGAAATCACTGTTTTTTTACTTAACACTTGTATTCATAATGATCCCAAGATATTTATATCTGCTCACCATTGTGTGTGTATACTGCCTTTCCATGCCTTTATAAATCATGAAATCATAAATATCCAAATTCCTCAGTGCTGAGAATCTTTCTTGTGATTTTGATGACTGGGCCACATTGTGTTTCCAGTTACTAAGATTCATATTTTTATTAAAAATCAAGTTTCTTCAACATGCATAATCTAAACACATACCACTACCCTCTAACATAGACATATAAGAAAATGATGATTGCAGCACATAAACATCACAGATTTCTATTCCGTGGCAATAGAATCCTTTAATTTCTTCAATTCCATGATGAAGTTTGGAAAATGAGGACTGGAACATCATAAATGCTGAACATCCACATGGCCGAGTACAAAAGGTTAGATCATTTGCAGCCTAACAGCTCATTCTGTTCTCCCAGAAACAATTCATAATCAGTGAGGAGAGCTATGACTCCTAAGAGAACTGGGGAGTTCACTGGTGCTCCGTTCGCTGCCCCCAAAGCGACGCCTCAGGAGCAGCAAAAGCTAGCTCAAGACAGTAGCCCATGCTGAGTCAGCACTTGTCCTTGAACCAGAAATTCCAGAAGGGTGGGAAGCTGGCAGGGAGAGAAGGGAAGAAATAAGGAGGACTTGGAGGAAAGAACATATCATATACTGACAATGGGTCTCCTGAGTGTATCAGTAATAAATTGGCTTTCTTCCAAAATGTTTTTCTCTTTCTCCCTCTCTCTCTCTGCAATAAAGGAAACAGTACATTAAAGTGTTTTGTGGTCTATGGACAATTTGGAAAATCACACATTTGCAACAGTACTGCTCTATGAATTAGAGTTAAGGTCTTTTCCTTAAACAGAAGTAGCATTAGCTACATATTCAACAGAAATCTAACCCTCAGTAAAATTTTATGCCTATTGAAGCAGTTAAAGTGTTTCCAGAATAAGAGAAATGAACGTTTCTTTTGGTTTCCCTAGTGTAATATAACTGAATGTAATTATTTACCAAATATACAGAATGAGAATGTTTAAACTGAAATTTAATTTAAAGATTTAAGTTCTTCCTAGGGGAAAAAAATGCTACCCAAACAAGAAATCAACATGTAATAGATGAGCTGTTTTGAAGGGATGGAAAACAGTGGTTTGGATAACTTCAGGAAAGAGGTATGGGTAGGGTAGAAGAAATAAGTCGCCATCCAGCTTCACTTACCTGTGTGTTGTTTGAGATTGTCAATGAGCACCTATAATTTTAGTAACTTAGTATTTTGAGAGAAGAATACCCAGTGTCTCTCCTTGCTATGCCTGACTAGAAGAAAGAATAAATCCCTCCAGCTTATGGAAACTTTAGTATATCTTATAAAATGCATTATGGTTATTAGTTATAAGGTAGGTACAGGAACAAAGAATCAGCTAGGAAAAAAAAAAGAAACTTTGCTAAACTAAAACACTTTCTTGGAATTCTCAGAAGAGGATAAACACGATTCAGCTCCTGGAAACTAGGTTAGTTTTGAATGAGCCCAATGAACAGAAAAATTGCTTCTATCTGCAACATGTTACAAAACTGATACCAAATATAATTCTTCTGCCATATTTCAAGTAAAATCAATTTATCCATCAAGAATTATAGACCCAGAAATGCTCTAGACACCATGAGAATAAGTAAGTATAAAGAAATCACCCCAGGGGCACCTGGCTCAGTGGTTGAGCATCTGCCTTTGACTCAGGTCGTGATCCTGGGGTCCAGGGATTGAGTCCCACATCAGGCTCTCTGCAGGGAGCCTGCTTATCCCTCTACTTATGTCTCTGCCTTTCTCTCTGTGTCTCTCATGAAATGGGTAGGAAATATCAGAAAGGGAGACAGAACATGAAGACTCCTGACTCTGGGAAATGAGCTGGGGGTGGTGGAAGGGGAGGAGGGAGGGGGGTGGGGGTGAATGGGTGACGGGCACTGAGGGGGGCACTTGGCGGGATGAGCACTGGTGTTACTCTCTGTATGTTGGCAAACTGAACACCAATAAAAAATAAAATTATTAAAAAAAGAATAAATAAATAAAATCTTGAAAAATAAAGAATAAATTTATTATTAAAAAAGAATAAAGTCTTAAGAAAGAAAGAAAGAAAGAGAAGAGAAAGAAAGAGAAAGACAAGAAAAAGAAAAGAAAGAAAAGAAAAGAAAGAAAAGAAAAGAAAAGAAAAGAAAAGAAAAGAAAGAAAAGGAAAGAAAAGAAAAGAAAAGAAAAGAGAAAAGAAAAGGAAAGAAAAGAAAAGGAAAGGAAAGGAAAGGAAAGGAAAGGAAAGGAAAGGAAAGGAAAGGAAAGGAAAGAAAGAAAAGAAAAGAAAAGAAAAGAAAAGAAAAGAAAAGAAAAGAAAAGAAAGAGAAAAATCATCCCAGCCCTTGGGAAGTATATGCTGTGTAAATGATAAAGCAAAACAAATAAGTAAAAATTGTTAGCAATGTAGCATATAATAATTTTAAAATGAGTGGGACAAAAAGCATTGTAGTAAGTAAAGGAAGAAATTATTCTTTGAGAAAAGAACGTGGAAATCTTCAAGAAGGAGATGAGACTAAAGCAGACCTTCGAAGAACTAGAGACTTAATTTGATTAAAGTGATAGGGAGAAGAAAGGCATTGGAGAGAGAGGAAGGGAAGGGGAAATAATGATTCTGAAATTTTCCTTTTGTCCACAGCAAATGGGAAGCCTCTGGAAACTTTTGGTTAAAGGGAACATGCTCATGAGTTAGTCACCAAAGTTACTTTGGTAGATAGATCACTAGAGACAGAAAGTGGGTACTGAGCTCACGACTATGTGGAGGATCACTGCACCAGAGCCTCCTGTGCAGTTCTGAAAAATCCCTTTTTAAATTTTGAAAATGTAAATGAGAGCTAAGGAAATGAAAGTATAAGAATAAAGAGAAGCTAGCTTAGGGACAGCAGCAAATATCGCTCGTCCCCTCTCCTCTACCCTACCACCAATTTAAAGTACAGCAAAGTCACTAGAGGTGCGGGATCTCGTGTCAGACTTCATGGATTCAAATATTAGCCCTGCCATTTATTACTGGTGTTTCGGGACAAATCACTTGATCCTGAGTATTGACCATGAAAGGAGTATTTTTTCTTCTTCTTTTTTTTAATATTTCATTTATTTATTCATGATAGACACAGAGAGAGAGAGAGAGAGAGAGAGAAAGAGAGAGAGAGGGAGAGAGAGAGAGGCAGAGACACAGGCAGAGGGAGAAGCAGGCTCCATTCAGGGAACCCGACATGGGACTCGATCCCAGGACTCCAGGGTCACGCCCTGGGCCAAAGGCAGACGCTCAAACCACTGAGCCACCCAGGCTGCCGGGAGTATTTTTTTCCATGAATACTGACTGTATGATAGGTCCTTTACTTAGACTATTTCATTTAACCTTCCCATTCTTGTGACATGGTCTCCTAAATCAGTTTTCTCATTCAGGATGATTAGTGAGAATACATGTGCCTAACATTACAGCTAAACCTAGCCCTGTTGATTCTAGAGCCTGTGCTCTTAACTACTAAATGATATAGAGAGGGAATACCTGAAGATAGGATGTACTTGCATGGTACCCTGTGTTGGGTTCCTGAGCAGAAGCACCATAAGCAAGACATGAGCACCTAGATCCTTGTATCTAACAGCTTTTATTTAACATACATTGAAACCACAACAGTTTCATGGTCAAAGTCAAAAGACAGCAAATGTCAGTTAAGTAACACATTTGAGTTGAGGAGGCTAGAGAGGTCACCCCAATTGCAAGATGGTTCTCAAGAATTAGTCACCATTCAGTACCAGTCAATGGTTGCCATGGAAAAAAAGTAGGTCCACATTAATGGATTTTTCATTTCTCAAAATCACATGGAAGTAAGGATCTTTATGCTGACAACTAATTCAAAATGTTTGAAAATTCCAATGTAAGGTGAACAAAATATTAAAGTCCTTTGGCCTGGGTCACTACCTCAGCATGACCAGACAAAGGTTCACTTCTACTCTAGTGTCACTAACAGAGCAATGCTTTTCATGTCTCTTGCTGTTTCTGGCAAACGCAAAAGGTACTCAGAAAATGGTATGTCCAGGGAATGGTGCCTAAAACAGTAAATCCTCTGTTCCTTAAGAAATAAGTATCTTGTAGCACCTGCAGACACATTTTGTGTTATATTCAGCTTAACAGAAAGCTTGAGCGATGAACAGGTACTACTGAGAGCATTACCAGTACTGGTATGTTCTCCATATGTGCCAAATAGTGTTCTCAATGCTTTCTATACAACTCTTTCAATCATCCTGAGAACTACATAAGATAAGTGAGTTTATTATTCCCATTATACAGAGAAGACAACTGAGAGGTTCAATAACTTGCTCAAGGTCACAAAACTAGTAAGCTTCAGAGGCAGGATCTGAACCTAAGAAGGCTGCTTCCAGAGTCTGAGCCCCTCACAACTATGGGCAGTACCTTCCTAAATCTAAATAAGGGCAGTAAGAGGTTGACAATGCTTTGGAGTTACTGTCCTCTTGTCCCTCACAGGTGCTGCCATGAACATACATGATACTTTTATTTTTAGCATTAATGCTGCCTTACCCCCCTTAGCAGGAAGGAATTTTGTGTGGTAGGTATATAAAATATCCCAAGTGTTCTCCATATCACTCTTACTCACATCAAGATCACCAATATATACTTATACAACTGTTAAGCAGTATTCACAAATGTGTAAGTTCTTATTATTTTAATTTGCTACTGAAAAACTTTAAGCATTCATGAATGTATGCTCCAGTGACTGAGCCAGCCGGGCACCCCCACACCGACATTCATGAATGTAAATATATACATATTTGTAAATGCACATTTATAAAGTCTCCTGGGGGTTATAATATTATTCAAAAGGTGGGGTTTTTTAATGTAAGCCTCAGTAGTCCATTATTGCATTTGATTAAAAGAGAAATTCCTAACAAAATAAAATTAAGGGATATATAAACATACCTACCAAGTTCTCAATGTTCTCATCTACTCCTGTATTTCATCATCAATTTTTAAAAGTTTCAGCCCTCAGAAAGAGAAACTCTCATTTGAGGACGTTGGGATTGCCTTGGCTTTTTACAGTCAATGTCAGTTTGCATAAAATTAGAAATATAAGTTATTAATGTTTCCAAAAGCACTTTTAAATATCCTATGAATCACTAATCTCTCAATGTAGTCACATTTAACAAGCAGAAAACTATACCTTTAAAGAAAAAGAGCTTTTTCTTCTATTCCAATATGCAAGTAAAAGTCAATTGCAAAATCATTTTAGTCTAAATTACAATAACTGTCTTGCAAATTTTCTTCCATATTTACTTGAGCCCCGGTCCAATACGGCAGACAGAATGATACTTCCGAAAATTAAATGAGATGATGTCGTCACTGGTTTCCTTTTGCCATTTAAAGCAATCACCGAACCTAGAAACAAATCCAAGCTTCTCACAAAAACCTTTTGGACCTGTCCCACCACCCCTCCCGCCATACCTTGGCTCATTTTCTTCATTCACGGTGAGATACTGAGACACATGTTCACTTCGAAAAATAAGCCAAGCTCTTTCCTGACTCAGGGTCCTCTCATACTGTAGTCCCCTGATAGAAAGCTATTGGCTGGGGCCCTGTGAAATAACCTCCTTAGAAACATTCTTCCTGACTACCTAGCTTTAATTTGTTCCCTAGGGTTACTCTCACTGTCCTCTTCCTTCTTAGAACTGATTTTGATCCACAAAATGTGTCTGCAGGTGCTTTTCCTTTTTGCTAATATGTTGTTTTGTCTGTCTCTTCCACTGGCTAGAATTGCACAAAGGCAGAAACTATGCTTGTGTTTTCACTATTGTATAGGTGGAACCCAACCAAATGCCTCAAACACAATTAGCATGCAATCAAAGTTTGGTGAGAGAAATGAAGAAAACAGGAAGAAGGGAAGAAAAAGAAAGGAAAAAGGAGGGATGGGAGAAGAAAAAATAATTGCTATGTTCATGCAAATTGAATTTTTTATGATTAGACAGGCTGTTCAGGCTGTTCTGAATGTCCAGACAATTCTCAAGGTATTTCTTACTCTTGTCTACTCTTTTCACATGCAAAATAGGGTGAATATGTAGGAAGAATTTCAAAGTAAAGATACAGTGAGTGGGACCTAAAATTGTTTCAGATCCTTATATCAAAATCAAAGCTTATAAATTTTGTATGCTGATAAGATCCTAGAAACAGAACAGTTTGTAGGTCTGTTTTTATTTTATTTCAAAGACTAGTAGGGAAATGCCATTAGTTGTGCATAAGAAGGGGCTAGTCATTTCTTTAAGTGACCCAAATGTATAGAACCTACTGCTAATTAATTTAATCTTTCAACCGTAAGTATTGATTTCTACTATACATAAGACTAACAATAGTTAAATGGAAAGAACTAGGGGAAAAATTTACATTTCACAATTCAAAAAAACATTCTTACAGTTTTTTTTTAATTCTTACAGATTTTTTTAAAGGTTTATTTATTTATTCATGATAGAGAGAGAGAGAGAGAGAGAGAGGCAGAGACACAAGCAGAGAGAGAAGCAGGCTCCATGCCGGGAGCCCGACGCGTGACTTGATCCCAGGACTCCAGGATCGCGCCCTGGGCCAAAGGCAGGCGCCAAACCGCTGAGCCACCCAGGGATCCCTCTTACAGATTTTTAAGTCCTGTATTCCTAATTATCCATACATTGAAGAGAATGCTGGCATTGCACTTGTCTCTTGTCATAGCCTAATTTTTCCAGTGTAACTTTATTCACTTAGGAGGTTTAGGGATTCATATCATAGTTTCTTGGATCCCCCTGCTTCTCTCATGTGTAAATACTGATTTTGTTCCTTGACTCTTGTCTTTACCTTAAAATGAAGCTTCTGGAGGAAAAATGCTGTGAAAATCCTAAGTGAAATTCTTCCTACATACCACTATAGGTTAGGCCAGAAGATGTTTTCTAAGGCATAGATATTCAGAGGTGGGACAGCTGACCGAGAGGAAGAGACTACTAATTCCAAAGAGTTGCTGAAGGAAGGGTCCTCATCACCTGTCAAAGTCCTCAGCACATACCCCTGAAATCAGAAGGTTCATCTAAAGCAATGTGGCATCACTGATACTTTCAAGTCACTGCAGTTTGTTTCAGGAAGTTAAGGTTTCTGAGAAGATATTAGTCTTTCTAATAAAAACACATGTGCTGCCCTCTAGAGGCTACAAAAAAGAATCAACCTGAAAATTCTGAAAGAAGGAAAAAGTAAAGGGAAAAAGGACACAGGAGGCACTTTTCTGCTTTTCTGACCTATTGTATTACAATTAGTGTCAGGCGTTTAATTTGAGAAGTAAATTAATCATCTAGAGGAAATTCTGAATCTGATGCAAATAGCTTTCTCTGAAAACACACCTGTGGATCTTTTTAAAAAATATATTCATTTGACAGAGAGAGAGAGAGAGCAAAAGGCGGGGAGAGGAGGGAGAGAAAGTCTTAAGCTCGATGAGGCACGGAGTGTGGATCCGTCTCACCACCCTGAGATCACGACCCGAGCTGAAATCAAGAGTCAGACACTTAACTAACTGCACCACCCAGGCGCCCCTTTTATTAATTTTTTAACATGCATTTTAAAACAACTTTATTGAGTAAACTTACTCATTTTAGGGGTACAATTCAATGATGTTCTTTTTTAAATTAATTTATTTGAGAGAGAGAGAACGAAAGCATGGGGTGGAGGAGGGCAAGTAAAACAGAAACTTAAGCAGGCTCCACACTGAGCACAGAGCCAGAAGTGGAGCTTGATCTCCTGACCCTAAGATCATGACCTGAGCCAAAACCACAAGTCTAACACTTAACTGATTGTACCACCCAGGTGCCCCAATTCAATGATTTTCTAAAATAAATTTAAACCGGGTTGTACAACCACCACTGTAATCTAATTTGTGAACTTTACCATCACACCCAGTAAGATCCACCCTGCCAACTGAAAGCTAATACCCATTCCTGCCCTTGACCCAGGAAACTGATAATCTGTTGTGTATCTCTACAGATTTGCCTCATTTTATTATTGAAATATGAAAGTCTGGAATTTAATATTCCCTAACACAGCAATCAAGACAAGTCTTGCTTTTTGTAATGTTTCTCCTTCAAACTATCCTGCTTTGATCAATTTCATTCATTAGGTGGGGATTGAATCCCTTACCAAATGAAACTTTGGGGGGAAGTACTAGTAAATACTTACTACTTTTCCATGTCTCAATGCAGTGTATGTTTAACCTTCCACAGTTTTGAAGATGATGTTAAATCTGTCTCTAATGTCTATATCAAAAAAAGACCATGGGGCAGCCCCAGTGGCGCAGCGGTTTCGCGCCACCTGCAGCCCAGGGCGTGATCCTGGAGACCAGGGATCAAGTCCCACATCGGGCTCCCTGCATGGAGCCTGCTTCTCCCTCTGCCTGTGTCTCTGCCTCTCTCTCTCTAGCTGTGTCTCTATGAATAAATAAATAAAATCTTAAAAAAAAAAAGACCATGAGTATACTTTGCATGTGCTGCTCAAAGGCCCATTTCAAAATAAGATTTCACATCCTAAGGATTGATAAGGGATTAATAGTTATTATATTTGTTTTTAAAAGATTATTTATTCATTTAACTTATTGATTTATTTTATTTATTTATTTATTCATGAAATACAAAGAGAGAGGGAGAGAGAGGCAGAGACACAGGCAGAGGGAGAAGCAGGCTCCACACAGGGAAGCCCGACGCAGAACTCGATCCCGGGACTCCAGGATCATGCCCTGGGCCAAAGGCAGGTGCTAAACCGCTGAGCCACCCAGGGATCCCCTATATTTGTTTTTATTATGTCTGAGCAATCAATTTTTAAATGACTATTGAACAAAATCCTAAATTATTCCTTTCTTTGGTAATAAGCTTTTTTAAAAAAAAATCTCTATTTTTAATTTGTCAAAACAATTTCTATGGGCAATTAATTTAATTTTCTTTTATGTGTATAAAGTTGGCACACAATGTTACATTAGTTTCAGGTGTACTACATAGTTATTCAACAAGTTTACATATTATGTTATGCTCACTATAAGTATAGCAAACATCTGTCACCATGCAACGTTATTACAATACCACTGACTATATTCTCTAGGCTATAGCTTTTATTCTTGGGACTTATTCATTCCATAACTGGAAGCTTATATCTCTCCTTCCCCTTCACCCATTTTGCCCAGCCTCTTCTGTCTGGCAACCATCGGTTTGTTCTCTGTATTTATAGGTCTAGTTCTGCTTTTTATTTGTTCAGTCATTTGTTTTGTTTTTTAGACTTCACATATAAGTGAAATCATATGACATTTGTCTTTTTCTGTCTAACTTATTTCACTTGACCTAATATCTTCCAGGTCGAAATCATTTTAATCCTAGTGGTGTAACACAGATAGAAAGTAACATTCTCTCAAGAGCCCAGACTCTCAGGAGGTAAGACCTGGAACTCTAGTCCATCCTCTGGAGCAGGAATACCACCTGAAATATAACATGTTACTGTAAGCAGGGCACTTAATTTGTCTACCTCAGTCCTCAGTTTCCTCATCCATTCAGTGGAAATAAGAATTTATTTGGGGTTTAAAAGTGCTGAGACATAGCCCATTGTGACTGTTTACAAGCAATATTACCTGAAAGTTATTTTATCAAGGATAATTATCATCATTTAAAGGTAAAGAATGAATTTGTGATTGGGGGCAGAAAAATAACTAACAATGGGCAGAGGGAGGATTTTTAATCATCAATTTACAATTACTTATATCACATGCTTTGTGGATCTTTAGGACCAGCCTGTAGTTTGGGTTCATTTCTGAGCCTAAGGACCAAACCAAGAGGAATTCAAAGGCTGATCCAAAAGAAGGCAATAACGCATATCAGAGCATACATGCCACAAGTGTGTTGATGCCCTTTAATGCTTTTTTGTATTCCATTTTTATTGCCTTAAGAGTTTTTCCCTCACCTGATTCAATTGATATACTGCCTACTTCACAAGAATCAGATTATGTGATAATAGCAAGGTAGAAATGGAATAAATTTAGGTCTGGATAAGTAAAATAAAACAAACCAAACCAAAGAAGAAAGCAAAGATACGTATTAATAGTTTGATTTTCAGGTTTCTTTTTCTTCTAAGTAATTTATACTTTAAAGCATTATTATGTTAGGAACAGTACATATCTTAGCAAATCCACTTTAAGGCAACAAGGCCTGCTGATTCACCTCCACTACAGGCAGTCCCTAAAAGCACAAATCTGCACATTAGTTGCGATTAATGCTTCTCTCTTCTTTCAAGCACCAAGGAGCAGAGTTTTATAAACAGCAAAGTGTGTTAATTTAAACAAAGTATAAAAAACCAATTCTTTCTAGGTGGTAAAGCTTGGTCTGCATATTTTCATTATTACATAATGGTTACCTTTAGGTCATAAACTGTAAGGTCATAATAAGGTCACAATGAAGTGGCAAATGTAATAAGTGAGAAGAAAAGTAACTAGAGACCATACCTAAGATGATTTTTTCCATAGTTGGGTAAATGAATGTTCTTTTCGTATAGCTCATTCAGGTAGAGCTGCTTTAATATAGGTTTTCTTTTTCAACCACTCATCCATACCCTGTATTGTAAAATTTCTTTAAAATTCCTTTTTAGTGCTTTCCCTCTCTCTCTTAAGACAAACAACCAAGAATTTGCTATGGCTCAAGTGGTGAGACTTAAAGATTAAAGCCATCCTTGGGGTTAGAATGTGCATGTACTCTAATATACAAAAGAAAAGAATTATGAAATAAGTCACTGTTCTGATTGTGAAGAATACATTAAAATAAACAAAGAGGAAGAAAATAATAGTAAGTACGGGCTCTGTGTTTCTAAAAGACTTATCCTTTGAACCAGGTAATGGTAAATTAATAAAAGGCATTACTAATTTTAAAAAAAGGTGTGGGATCCCTGGGTGGCGCAGCGGTTTGGCGCCTGCCTTTGGCCCAGGGCGCGATCCTGGAGACCCGGGATCGAATCCCACGTCGGGCTCCCAGTGCATGGAGCCTGCTTCTCCCTCTGCCTGTGTCTCTGCCTCTCTCTCTCTCTGTGTGTGACTATCATAAATAAATAAAAATTTATAAAAAAAAAAAAGGAGTGTACCTACTACTTCACTATACAAAAGTGCAAAGTCTGTGTAGGCAGGAAATAGCTTGGGATTTTTCTATCCAAAAGTGTTGGTCAATGTGATAACTGTTTTTCATTTATATACTGTTGATACCCAAGATACAGCAAATAATGTCATCAATTTCCTACAATTACCTCATAAAGGATTCATTTGCACTAAGGGAATAAAAAGGTTGCGACAGTAGCTTCAGGATCACTCAGCAGCAAGAATCAACATTAATAACTATCCTCAGAGGCACAGAGGGAGGGAAAAAAGTCATTTACTTAACATTCTTTAATTCTTTGTGGTATAACAAGACTATGTCATGATTTAGGGTTGAAAAGCACGGTTCTTTCGCTCACAAGAAAAGCCTTTCATAATCTACACATTTTTTCTGACACTTGGAGTTATGAGACCTCAGCCAACCTTCAAATGTGGTATCCCCCTGCTGAAAGCTCTCAAACAGCCTTCAGAGGAAAAAGAAAATCCCAATGTTACTTTACTCCTGAGACTTCAATAGCCCACGCCTTACTGAATAAAGATGTTTCTTTATACAATAGTTAGATAGTGCTGAAGAAAATAACTTTTGTATGCCTATATTGTAACATAGGGTCATGTATAGCTAATTAAGCATTCTTCCTTTGGTTTGATTACATAAAGAGTTGGTTTTGTAATATAATAGCACGTGAAGGTCAGTATGGTTATGAGAGAAACCTTAGATGCTGTGACAAATCCAATAACTATCAGGGTATTTTGTTCATAAAAGTAAAGCATTTCTCAAAATATTTTGCTGATTTGTTAAGGTACCGGGAGATATTATGCTGGCTGCTGGGCTGACCTTCTACTATACAATGTCAACAGGTTTGACAACCATACAATGTCAACTATCTAGGCTGTCAACAGATTTTCTCAGAAGACAGAGATTTGTCTTTTGGAGTAAGGCAAAGACCAAAACAAGAAACTGAAAAGCTGAGGTACACAGGTATCTGAACCAAGCTGGGGAGGTGGGGGAGAAATCCCTGTCCAGGTGACCTACTTATGCACCCAGCTTCCTCGATTCAGTGTAACGCTGACACACTTTGCAGGTAAACCTCCCATCCCCAATCTAACAGTTGGACCATCTCGGCAGAAATGACTTTCCTTTCATGTTTAGGTCTCCTCTGAGTATTTAAAGCGGACAGTGATTCGCATCTTACAAGGCCAGGAATCTTTGAAAGTAACTTCAGAAAAATCTGAAAGCTACCTGAAGCTCCAGCGACAAATATAGAACTGCACTGCCCTCCAGAGGTGACTCTTTGGCAAATACTTGTCATCAGCTAAGGAAAAGACCAAGGAATTATGCTAATGTAATCCTCATTGCAATTTTACTTCTGCCATCTCAAATGTTCTTTTAAAAATATGCCTAAAAATCAGTAGCAATCTACTGTTTTTCCTTAAGTAGAATATTACATTTTCTTGGCTCTTCCCTCTCCTCTTCCTTCCTTTTGTCCTTTTTGAAAATAATATTTGCCAGAGTTTCTGTTAAATGGTAAATATTAATTTTTTATGCTAGGAGGGGCCTATTTATTCATGTACGTTTTTCAGAAAAATCAGACTAAATAGGCAGCCTAGGAAAACCTTAACAGATTGGAGAAGCTGAGAGATTACTTGAGGGCATCAAAGAAGCTCCTAAGAAACGGAATATTTTGCAGTCTAATTATATTGTCATCACTTAACTGAAACCTGAAGGGTGCCCACAGCTACTGTAAGAAATACATAAATTTAATTTATTTTGAATGCTTTTCTTCTTCAGCTTTTGTTCTCCGTAGTTAGGTAAACTACTTCTGTTCTGTCTCACAGGCCACCTCAAATAAGGGATAATTCTGTGGATTGTCATTTTTCCCTTTATTCACTATCAGTTCAAAATTTTTGAGATTTAAGACAAAGCTAATAATTTCATGATAAAATTGTAATAATCAGTATGAATGACTCAAAGCACAGAAGTTAAAAGTATGAATTCTCAACCACTTAGTTGGGAAAATTAAACTTTATCTCTTTGTAGAACACATATTTATGTAGGGATTTGCAAATATTAGCTTAATCATCATAACACATTTGAGATAAGTATTATTGTTATCATTTACCTTTTACAGATAAGACACAAGAGGTTAACATTGCTCGAGATCGTGGAGCTGGGATGTGACAGGAGCTGAGATTCAAACTCAAGTACTTTGACTCCTCAGTCCTGGTTCTTAACTTCTTGAACTTAAATAGTAACTTAAATACACAGATTTTTTTTTTCTCCCACATCAAAAAAAGCATTAATAAAATTTGTAAAGTTAATACTTTAAAATAAAGTTAATACTTTTCAGTTATGTTTTTTAAAAAATCCAGGGTATATAAAAACCTTTAAAAATATTAAAACCCTGGTAGGGGGAAATACTGTAAGAAAGAATGATATTGTAAATCAGTTTTTTGTGATGACTTGTAAATATTTACTAAGTCACTAATCTTTAAGTGGTGGAATGAAGAAAACATTGAAACAACATGGAAGAGCATTAACTATCTTCTCCTAAAAATAAAAGTAAAATATATAAGTAAATTAGCCATTGACTTATCAAAGTCAATATCAAAAACATATTCTAGTTTATAAATATCAAGTAATTATTTATCATTTTTCAGATAAATGTGATTATTTTTCTGCAATAAAAAAGAAATGCAAAAAAAACATTATTGATAGTAATTACTAAATCTATTTTTTAAAAAAGACAGATAGTTAATACAAGACTTTAGGTTCAATCATAGAGGAACCATCACAAATTGACAGTCATTTAACTTAGAGAGGGATTATAAAATACACTTCAGGTTGTATTGAAAAACAATGTTCTTGTACCAAGCACAGGCTGGCCAGCTACCCAGCGGCTGGGTTCAGAAACTTAAAAGCCCCTGAGAAAGCAGCTCGGTAACAACAAAGCAAATGCAGTCAATGCCCAGTGTCGTTATGGGGATTAGATGGGGGTCACCACTTCATGGCAGCACCTGCACAGCTATGACATAAGCTTATATTCTACATAAATCATACCCCCTCTGTTTTGAAAGCAAATAATAAAAAAAGTTGTTGTATGTCTTTTGACCCTTATTTCTGGGAAACTTAGATTTTTCCCTTATAGCTGTGGAATGTACTAACCATTCCCAGTGGAACACACTTAGAAACCCCTATCACAGAACACATGTATAAATATTCACCTTCTCACTTCCAAAGTGATTTGCATCTTAAATGTCACTAAGTTATTATTATTTTTAAGTAGGTTAAAGTGAGGAAGAATGGGAGAATGAAAAGGAAAGAAAAGCAACAGGCGAGACACCTGAAAGAGGAAATTAAAATACTAGTACTGATGAGATACATAAATGACTAGCTATTGATAAAGGGAGATGCATGTTGCAGCTGACAGTTGCTAAATACTGCTGTGCACAAATGCTGTGAACCTGGTGCACAATTAGTTCCTGGGTTCCTTTTTTTTTTTCATGGAATCCAAATACTCAAAACTACTGCCTCCCCCAAAATATACTACTTTACAAAACTTAGCATTAACATTACTTGAGATCAACGAAATGATGTTGCTAAAACTTACTTGAGAGGACACGGTGATTGCCTTTATTTTTTTTTTTTTTTTTTTTTTTTGGTGATTGCCTTTAAATCACTATGTTACACACATGTACAATAATTTGAACAACCTATAAATCCAGTTTCCCACAGAGTAAACTTCAAAGTAGAGAATAAAAGAATACCAGATTAAAAAAAAAAAAAAAAAAACCTAGAAACCTATTGAATTAGCATTACCACGCTTACATGATAATACCAATACTACTACTATTACTAATGAATGATGACCAGATACACAGACCTATTGCATCATCAGGTAGATTACCTCCTAACACAGAGATAATCCTTAGTCTTGATGTGCATTCTAATGCTCTAACTTCTAAAGGGAGGAGCAAAAGAAATGTGCTGAGTATTAATACTGAAGACCTACTAAGTGACTGAGTAAGGGGTCTTTTAAAAACCTCTTTTGTTCTAAATATCCTATCTAGAAAGATATATTTTATTTTCTTCAAAGTGATGATATTCCTGTTTGTACAAAAAGTGAAATCCAACAACGTACTTTTTGGTCAGAAACTTTGTTGTGAAAAATATAGTGAATACGAATGATGTTAGGATAACAGCCAAGACATCATCTATGAGGCTTTAATGCTGTGAACATTATAAAAATACTAATATAAAGAATACCAAATATGTCCCCCCAATTCAGTGTTAAATATTTAAATATTTATTGGGTCCCTGTTCTTGAGGACTTACATTATACTGGGGAGAAATAAAAAAAAATTTTAAACCCATAGTAGATGTTAGCTATTGATCTCTGCTACAGAGAAAAATATTAGCCAGCAAAGTGAAGGAGCTGTGTGTGTGTGTGTGTGTGTGTGTGTGTGTGTGTGTAAACTCTAATATAAAGTAAACTGGTGGGAATCCCTGGGTGGCTCAGTGGCTTAGTGCCTGCCTTTGGCCCAGAGCATGATCCTGGAGTCCCGGGATCGAGTCCCATGTCGGGCTTCTGTGTGGAGCCTGCTTCTCCCTCTGCCTGTGTCTCTGCCCCTCTCTCTCTCTCTGTGTGTGTCTCTCATGAATAAATAAATAAAATCTTTAATATATATATATATATATATATATATATATATATATGTATATAGTAAACTGATGAGGCATCTCTGGTGAGATGGGGAGAGCTGTGTGTTATACCTGATGGAAACAACAAATGGAAACATCCTAGAACATGTAAGGCATATCATGCGGCACTTTGTTGGCCTTGGTAAGGACTGAGTTTCACTAAGTGAAAAGAAAGCCATTGAGCAACCAGTATGAGTACCATATTTTCCAACTTGGGGGAAAAGTAACTGTACTTGAGCGATAGGAATAGTATATAGGACACAGTGGCCAGTATTTGGGCATGGAGACTGACATACCTGGATTAAAATAATTTCTGTTCTTCAATATCAAAGGGGAAAGACCTTGTCTTCATTATTGCATCTCTCAACCTCCATTTAAATGATCATAATACCTATATTGTAGTACTACAGTAAGATTACATAACATAAACAGCACCTAATAATAAGTGCTTAATAAATAATAACTGATGTTTGAATAGTGTTGTAAGCAGCGGGAAGATGTGTTTGATGTGAACTTAGGAAGGAAATATGAAGATATTAAAAGGTCTAAAGGAAGATGGAGGGAGAATGTTGATGTTAAGACAGGCTTTGAGTCTTGAAAGATGCTAAGGGGTTCTTGAGATATAAATAAATCTCCAAAAGGTGCCAGTTCAGAACAACAGAAGTTCCTAAGGGGAGCAAATACAAATACCTAATTTGAATGACTGAATCATTATTCCTAGAGTAACGATGAATAAAAAGTGGTACTGCTCAGTAAAAATTAAGCATTTTGTAGGCCATATCTAATTCAATCCTTCCAATAGCCTATGAGTAAGATATTAAACTTCTATTTGGGGAAGGTCAAGAAAATGCCCCAAATCACACATCTAGCAGGTATGTTCACAGCCAGTCCACACTAAGTGCTCAATAAATGTTTCTCAATGAATATATGAAGCTTTACTCCAAATTCCACATCAAATTATTGATATTGCCTCTACAATTTATTAAACAGGATAAATGTTTTCCAAATTCTTCTGATGATTCAGAATAATCTAGGGTGCTTGTGTTTCCTGCCCTGTGTCCCACTGCATGACCCAGAATCCTTTATGGAGAAGTCTAGAAATCAATATTTTTAACAAGTAATCCAAGAGATTCTTATGATGTAGAGAATTTTGAAAAACACCCCACTGGATATTTACTGTATAACGGCTCTTTTCTAATCTATAACTGCCACCTAGCTCTCTTCTAAAAAGTAACAATATGTGACCCTTTCAACCCTTCACCCATTTCAAAACCCAATACTTATTAATCTCTCTACTTTGCAAAGATTGAGGACGATGAAATACAGATTTAAAAAATTTTGCAAGCTATCACCTTTGTCTAAGATCCCTTTGTTGATTTTAGCTGAATGGGAATAAACACAAAATATACATGGAAGTTGTAGTACTGTTTTTCCATTACAGGCTACAAATCCCAGCAAATGTCTAAGGAAGGATTTTCCAGTATTGAAAGTTTTTATACAGATTTCATTATAAAAAGCATCTCTCCCCTAGCCCCCTGAAGGGGGGTGGTGATCACGGTCTCATAGGAGCTAGAAACTTTTCTTCACGTTTTCTTTCTTGGTAACATAATTAAGAGTGTTGCTGAAATGAAATGCCCATTTCCGTCACTTTCGGGTAAGAGTGGGAAAACAGTCTTCATTTGGAAAGTCTTCATTATGCTTTAAAAAATACATATTGCTGTGTGTTCTGGCAACCACTGAGTGGTATGCACTCTGCAGGGCTGGTAAGTAGGATTAAGTTAGACACATTAAATTGGTGAATATATTTTTCACAAAGTTTTGTGTTCTAAAAAGAAGTTCTGTAAAATATTTATTTGATGTGGAATATCAAACAAGAACAAACAAGAACAACTTTTTTTAAACTCCCCAGCTATGGTATGATAAAGAAAATGACTGATAGGTATGACATTGTCTTTGCCAGCAGATCTTCCCCTGAATGCCATCCTCAGGAATTAGGAAAAACTGGGGAACACTGTTTAAACCTACAAAACAAAGTAAAGTGGCAGAGTGGTTGTTCTATTCTCCTTGGACCAAGAAAAAGGATATGAATGGTCATCCTCTGGCTCCCGAGAAAGTAATGGGAAACTTCCATCTTCTCTTGCTTTGAGATTTCAGTGACTATTAATGATGAGAGTCACTAATCAAACATACATACCAGTGTCTACCATATATATAAAAGATAAAAAAGTCTTCAAATCCCAGTAACCATTAGCTATTGCAAAGCAGCAACATCCTACAGATTTTAAGATGATGAAGATTCTGAATATTTGTTTACTAAAAAATACTATTTCATGGTCAAATGACTTTTTCTTTTAATAACAATAAAAGAACAATGTGAAAAATTACAACAGGTCTCAGGAAATACTCATATTCTTTTCTTAGGCCAACATAAGTAATAGGAAAAATTGAAAATTATGAAATCAGAGGTTGTGGCAGCCAACAAAAGCATGACTACAGAATCTAAAAAAGCATATGACAATATTTGAAATCTAAATATACAAATTCTCTCATAAAGAAATAGTCATAAAGATTTAATGACAATGAGTGATACTTGTTTCAAAGCACTGTCAAAGTAAATTACTCTGAAATCATCTAGTTTCACTTATTTGTAATATCATACTATCAATTTCAAAGCTTTTACAAATTCTTCTAAAATGAAAACAGTTGTTTTCTCTTTTGTTGCACAATTAATGCTATCTTGAGAGGGAGAAAGAACCTTCCTTCATTATGAACAAGAACATAACTTTTCTTCAGCAAATGATTTTTCATTAAACTAGATTAAATTTAACTTCATTAAATTAGATTTAGCATTCAGAAATTCACAATGTCTTTTTTATTTTCTCAGGTTGCACTGGTGTACTCCAGTCTCTCTAGAAAACTTTTATGAAGAGTGTGTAAGAACTTAAAACATCTAATATTAGATGTTTGCTGCCGTGTTTAGAACATAAATATTATTCTACATGAGACTTTAAGAGAAACAAGACAGAACAATTAACTAGTCTTTGGAAAAGATTCAACTCTAATGCATGCCGGGGGCCAGCAGGGGGAGTAAAACCCCCAAAATATGAATAACAGAGAAGAAAAATGCTAAATGGAGTTACAGGTGGGACAACCTGGAAAGAATCAGTCACCCAATCAAAAGAGGAGGATGGAAAGATTCTATAAGGCCTTAACCTAGAGATAAAATGATTTTGAACTATATCTCATCCACCTGGTGAAAAGTTCACCTCTTTCTACATATATTCCAGACGGCCAAATAAACTAAAGGAATTTCCTCATCAGTCCACAGACCTCAAAACCTTGTCTTTTTTTTCATCTCCTGTTAATTAATAAAGATCACAAACTGCCCTACTGCTAGCAGATAGCCATATACTTTTACTAAACAAGAATTCATTAAACTAACAATTTCTTGAATTCCACTGTCTCGTCAGCAAGGAGAGTAATGATTCCTATGTCAATGACCTCTTAATCAGGCATTTGTTCTAGTACATGAGAGAGATTGATACTTAACATGATTTGTGTGATTTAACTCTGGAAGTACAGATGAGGGGGTAACTGCCAATGGCAATGAAGAAAATTTTTTGGCAATAGGCTAAAATATATTCCATGTTCATAATGTTTAATTTGAAGACATTTTATGCTAGGAACACAGCATTATCTAGAAGAAAGGAAATTCTGGCCTTTAGAAACACAGCCCTTTCAGGTCACAGAATCACCAATACATCTAATTAAAATAATACCTATCAAACCTTTCAGGAGCATCTACTACCACCTAACAGGTGTTTGCTGGCTGGTTATTCACTCAATAAGGCAGTGAAGGGTTACAAACTTCATCCTCTATTATTTGCATTAAGATGTAAGGCCATAAAAAAAAAAAAAAGATGTAAGGTCATCAGGTTTAAGCAGAGATGCCAGATCATCCAAGTTCTGATTATGTAAACTCTGCTGAATGACCTCACTAATTACCCTTTAATAGAAGACATTCTTCATCAAAAACGGTTATCTTTTTATGGATTTTACTTATCAACCCTCAGAAGTTGGTGAAAGAATTTTTTTCAAGTTAAAAAGAGAAAGAGTTTTGCTAGAAAATCTTCAACTGTGCAGTTAACACTGAATTTGATAAACAGTACATTCCCAGTAACAGCCACCAAAATTCCAAGTTAAATCTGTGCCCTTGGAACAACGCCAAAATGCCACAGCATATTTGCACTTTGAACAAATTGCACATTTTTAACTCCTATTTTTTTCTGCCAAAACAAAGGCTCAAATATGCAGATTCTATCCTCTCTGAAAACTTTACAATGGTAATTTTGGATGCAAAGAAAAATGCTTTCAAGACCAACAGAGTGATAGATTGATTTGCAATTTTAGTTTTAATACTACCTGAACTATTTCTGGAAATCATATGTGAAAACAGATACCATGAAACTGTCACTATTATCATCTGGCTTTGAAATCAGGCAGCTTTATTGTATCTTTCTTTGCTACTTGGCCAATATCCTTGTCCTCTCAGCCTCAATTTCTTTATCTGTCAGATGGTGGTAATAATACCTCATAGGCTTGTTGGAAGGAGTCAATGAGATAATAAATGTGTCTAACGTGGTTCCCACTACAGAGTAGCTAATCAATAAATGATACCACTACCATTATATCTTACTAGACCTTTGCACCTACTGGATTCAAGACACTAATCATGATTTGCAAAAGGAAAAAAAAATTTTAAAAAGCCATTTCTAATATTTCACTTATAATCTGAAAAACGCCCTGATTTAGGGCATTATATTAATGAGAAAACCCTATTAAGAAATTGAATATTTTCTGTCAAATCTATCATTCTTCCCCCCAAAATAATTACTCATTAAGATTCTACTAAAGGATCTTCCTCCTGAATTTTCCATGACACAAGATTTGTTCTAGTAAAAACAAATATAATTTGATCAGGACCCAAAAGAGTTGAGTTACTGAAAAAATAAAGGTTCCCCACGTTATTTCTGGATATATTTGACTACTTTATTACCTTAATGAGTATCCTATAATAAACATCATCCATTCCTACTTTTTTAAAGATTTAATTTATTTATTTGACAGAGAGAGCACAAGCAGAGGAAGCAGCAGGCATGGAGAGAGTGAGAAGCAGACTCTCAGAGCACAGAGCTGGATGCAGGGCTTGATCCCAGGACTCTGAGATGATGACCTGAGCCCAAGGTATACACTTAACCAACTGAGCCACTCAGGTACCCGCCCTGCCTCCTGTCCTATTTTTTTTTATAAAAGAATACTATACTTCTTTCTGGTGGAGGTAAATACATATATAAAGATAAATTTGTTAGAATAAAAATAATTTTTCTTAGCAATAAAGATTAGTACATATAAAATCTATGCTAAAATGGTTCTTTTATTGAATTCAAATAGAGAAAAGAGTCTTCTAGCTAGGATCAAGGTAGAAATTTATTTCTTAGGTTTTAACTTTTGCTATCTTTTTTAAAAGAATAGATTTTTGGGGCAGCCCCAGTGGCTCAGTGGTTTAGCGCTGCCTTCAGCTCAGGGTCTGATCCTGGAGATCCAGGATCAAGTCCCACATCAGGCTCCCTGCATGGAGCCTGCTTCTCCCTCTGCCTGTGTCTCTGCCTGCCTCTCTCTCTCTCTCTCTCTCTCTCATGAATAAATAAATTTTAAAAACTTAAAAAAAAAGAATAGATTTTAAGGGCATCTGGGTGGCTCAGTCAGTTAAGCATCTGCCTTCAGCTCAGGTTATGATCTCAGGATCCTGAGATCAAACCCTAAGTCTGACTCCCTGCTCATTGGGGAGCCTGTTTGTACCTCTCTCTCTTTGCCCCTCCTCCTGTTTATGCATGCTTTCTCTCTTTCTCAAATAAATAAATAAAATCTTTAAAGGAATATATTTTAGTCGTATTTAAAAACAAAAATGTGCAAATATTAATTTGAATTTTAGTTTTAATTTTGATTTAAGGTATAGCTCCTTCTCCTCACTGCCAATACTTTGCAGATACAGCTGAGCAACATAAACCGTACACATAGGCAATTTTTCTGTAGATAATATGAATGCTATGATGATTTGAAATGTGCCTAATATTGTTTCCATTAAATTGCATCTAATGTATTATAACTGTGCATTAAAAATTTATATGTCATAAATTCCGTTGTAGGTTTTAAATAGCAACTTACTAATTACCTTCCTTGCAAAAAGTTCGTAAGACACAAAGTATTTACTATTAAATAGCTTCTATATTTCACCTTAGGGAATGCTAAAATGTTCCCCAATGCATAACTTTAGTGACCCAAGCATTTAAAAAATGATGAGTAAGATACCAGAGAGATATGTAAATCCCAAGCTGCTGAGTTTGTTTTGGTTAAACAGCCCAACTTTTTTTTTTTTCTAAGAAAGACTGGATTAAATATGTATCTCCCTTTACAAGGGAAGACAGTATGCAATTAGAGTACAGAGATGATTCAAATCACAAACAAATGACTTGGTGAGTTGTTACTGGAAATCTTATCTGGATAAGGACTTTCATTCTTCGAAGAATATTTTGAGCTCTATATTAAGTGTCCTTGACAAAACTTCTCCCAGGAAAACCCAATTGACTATATTAATAGTTATTATGTTTTTCAAGATGTATAATTCTTCCCACTTATTCAGGAGATCCACTTAACCCTTTGCTTACAGATAACATAGATATTAAGCTTTTTAAACAGAAGTAGAAAGTAAATAAATTTCAGTGGATATGCATTTAAAATTGAGAGATTGTGTTGTTTGATTTGTAACAGAAGAGAAATGATAACAAAGGTAATTTATTAGATAGAAGCTTTCTATGTGTTTATTAAATGTTTTACAGTTATCTCATTTAAATTTCTCAACAACCTGGAAAATGGGCACAAATTACAATTCTAATTTTATAAATGAGAAAATTGAGGCACATAGAGGTTGGGAAATCAGGCTTCTTAGTTAAAAAGAGAAAAATAAAAACTTAGGACATTATTCTTATGATACAAAAATTACTAGGAATCAGGGATCCCTGGGTGGCTCAGTGGTTTAGCACCTGCCTTCAGCCCAGGGTGTGATCCTAGGGTCCCAGGATCAGGTCCCACGTCAGGCTCCCTGCATGGAGCCTGCTTCTCCCTCTGCCTGTGTCTCTGCTTCTCTCTCTCTCTGTATCTCTCATGAATAAATAAATAAAATCTTTTTAAAAATTACTATGAATCATAAACTTCCATTTCCTGTCAAGATGGAATAATGGACTCTTGCACCTGAATCAACCAAACCATGGACAAAATATGTGAAACAATGGTTTTGAAACACCAGAATACAACGCAACAAAGCATAGTGATCCCTTAAGAGATGCAAAATATACAAAGTAGGTCAAAAGACTGCACAACTTCATGTCTTGAAAGGGTTTTTGGTAATGGTACAGTGAGTGGAAAACCAGAAAGAACTCAGCAGGATCCCTCAGGTTAAGAGAATAAGCTGAAAGTCTGAACACAGCAAAGTATTCATAGGAGAGAGTACTAGAAATAAGAGTGTAGCACCAAGCAACAGAAAGAATTCCAGAGCTATAAAGAAAGACTTCTCTTAAATAATCAGTAATTTCAGTACATATGTGTAAGGAAACCACTACAAAAGATTAGAAGAAAGAGTACCCAACAGTCACAAAGGACTAGAAACAGTGCTTATTTTTACCAATTAGAGAGGAAAGTCTCATGAATAAAGGGGAATTGAATATAGTAAACTGAAGGGGCTTCCCACAAAAGTGAGAAACAATAAGCCATAGACAGCACTACTCCAGTCATGTCTAATTGGAACCAAAAGGATAAAACTGTTTTAAATAACTGTGTCCTTGAATGAAGTTCAAGAATACTTAGAAGAATACAAAAAATATTCAGCATTCAAGAAGGTAAAACATACAATGTTTGGCATATAACAAAAATATGACCCCAACTAAGGAGAAAGGTCAACCAAAACAGACTCAAAACTAATAGATGCTTTAACCAGAAAAAAAAAAGCACCATATTAAGACAGTTATGAAATGGTATTCCATCTGTTCAAAAAATTAAGTAATGACACAAAGATGTTTAAAAAAGTGAAAGTTCTAGAAATGGAAACTACAATGTGTCAGATGAACAATACATTGGATGGGACTAACAGCTGATTACACATTTCAGAAAAAAGTATGAGCAGACTTGCAGATGTTGCAGTAGAATCTACCAAAATGAAACACATAAAGAAAAGAGACTTTTTAAAAAATAACAGACTCATCAAGATGTGGATCATTTCACATGGCTAAAGTACATGTATTTGAAACACCCAAAGGATGGATGATATTTGAAGAAAAAATGCCCCCCGAAGTGTCCTTATTTGATAGAAAACATACCCTCGCAGATCCAATAAGTTCAATGAACACAGAATAGAAAAAACATGAATAAAATTAGGCCAAAGAATATTATAATCAAATTTTCACAAAATATAATAAAAGGAATAAAAATCTTAAAAATAAGCTAAGGGGTACAAGAAATGGGAAGATGGGGAGAAGACTCAATTAAAGTACAGAGGAACAAAGGTAAGAATTACGACAGAAAAAAAAAAAGAATTATGACAGCATACTTCATGCTAGAAACACTGTAACCAAGAAGATAATGGAGCAACATCTTTAAAGTACTGATAGAAAAATAATATCAACATGGAATTCTATATCCAGCCAAAACATATTTCAATATTGAAAGTAAAATAAAGACTTCAGACATAAAACACTGAAAGAAGTCATCACCAGCACATCTGTACTTCAAGAAATGTTAAAGTCCTTCCCATATAAGGAAAATGATATCAGATGAAAAAATCTGATGATTTACACAAAGGAGTGAAAAGCATTACATGGAAAAATAGAAATTTTTCTTATTATTTAAATTTATTTAAAAATAATCTAATGTTTAAACAAAACTCATAACAATGCAGTACAGGGCTTATAACTAATGTACAAGTAAAATCTAGGACAATAATATAATGGTAGGAAGAGGTAAACACAAGTATACTTTTTTTTTAATTTTTATTTATTTATGATAGTCACAGAGAGAGAGAGAGAGAGGCAGAGACACAGGCAGAGGGAGAAGCAGGCTCCATGCACCGGGAGCCCGATGTGGGATTCGATCCCGGGTCTCCAGGATCGCGCCCTGGGCCAAAGGCAGGTGCCAAAATGCTGCGCCACCCAGGGATCCCCACAAGTATACTTTTGATAAAGTTCTCATACTATACATGGAATGGTATAATATTATAGGAACATAGCCTATGATAAATTAAAGATGCGTATTACAAACCATAAAGTAGAGCTAAATAACAGAGTTGTAGACGACAAACTACAGATGAGAAAAAATGGAGTCATTTTAAAAATTCAATTATTCAAAAATAAGGTACTAAAGAAAAGAAATAAAGAAGAGATAGAAAAAAAAGCAAATAAATAGCAAGGTGATATATTTACACCTAACCATATCAATAATCACACTAAATGTAAACTGTCAAACACTCTGATTAAAAAGGAAATCTTACCAGATTGAATACAAATCAAAGTTCAACTATATGCTGTATACAAGATATTTATTATAAATATGACACAAATAGGCTAAAAGTAAAAGGATTGGAAAATATATACTAAGATTAATCAAAAGACAGTTGTGTCAAAAGCAGATTTCAGAGCAAAAACTACTACTAAAGATAAAAACTGTCATTTCATGATAGTGAAATCAATTCATCAATAGCATATATTAATCCTAAATATTTATGTACCTAATATTAGAGCTTCTAAATAGAGGGAAAAAAAGCTAATAGAATTTCAAGAAGAAATAGACAAATCCACAATTATAATAGGAGATTTCAATGCTCTTCCTTCAATAATTGATAAATAGAAAAATCATTAAAAATATACAAGATCTGAATAGCACTATCAACAAACTTGACTTTATTAATATTTAAAGAAAACTAAACATTTATGTGTAGAATACACATTTTCTTCGAGTACATATGAAACATTTGCTTATGAATGTGGTACCACATTTTGTGTCACAGGACAAATCTCAGTATATTTAAAAGGATTCAATTTATTCAAGTTATATTCTGACTCAAATGTAATAAATTAGAAATGACTAACAGAAAGATATCTGGGAAAATACTCAAATATTTGGAAAATAAAGCATTTATGAATGATCCACGGGGCAAATAATAAATCAAAAGGGAAATTAGAAAGTATTCTGTGATATCAAAAGCAAAGATAATATAAACTAAAATAAACAAGGGTGACTTCATCAAATTAAATAGCATCAAATTAAATAAATAAATAATTTTATTAAATTAAATAAAAAAGGCAACCATTTTATGGAATCTGAGAAAATACTTGCAAAATAACATATCTGATAAGGAGTTAACATCCAAAATATATAAGGAACTCCTACAACTCAACAGCAAAAGTACAAAGAACCCAACTTTTAAATGGACAAATAGCCTGAAGAGACATTTTTCTGAAGAAGATATATAAATGGTCAACAGGTTCATGAAAAAGTGTTCCACATCACTAATTATTAGCGAAATGCAAACCAAAACCACCCTGAGATATCACCTCACATCTGTTAGAATGGTTATGATAAAAAAGACAAGGGATAACAAACGCTGGTGAGTGGGTGGAGAAAGGACAACACTGTACTCTGTTGATGGGAATGTAAACTGGTAGTCTCTAAGGAAAACAGTATAGAGGTTCCTCAAGAAATTGAAAATAGAACTATCTATGATTTGGCAAATGAACCTGAAGGGCATTAGGCTAAGTGAAATAAATCAGAGAAAGACAAACACTACGTAGTATTACTTCCACGTGGAGGAAAGAAAGACAAACCCATAATAGTTCCCTGGGACTGAGGTCTAGGAGGAGGATAAGGAAAGGGCAATAAAAGAGTAGTAACTTTTAGTTTTGATATATTGTTGTAAGATGAATAAGATCTCAGGACCTAATGTATAACATGTTGACTACAGTTGATAACACTATGTCATAATATTGAAATTTGCTGAGAATAAAACTCAAATGTTTTCAGGAAAAAATGGTAAATATGTGAGGTGAGAGATGCATTAATTAATCACATCAACAGGAAGAATTCTTTCTCAATGTATATGTATATGAAATCATCATGGTATATACACTTTTAAAAAAAGAAGCTATTCTAAACCAAATGAAAATGAGAACATAACATATCAACATCTGTGGAATGTAGCTAAGGCAGTATTAGTAATATTTAAGAGAAAATACATATAACTGAAAGCAGAAAGATTTCACATCAATTACCTCAGCTTCCACATTAAGAAACTAGAAAAAGAGGAACAAATCAAACCCAAAGCAAGTAGAAGAAAGGTAATAATGAAGATTAGAGTGGAAATCAAAGGAACAGAAAATAGTAGAATAATTCAGACTACTGATGAAGCCAAAAGCTGATTATTTAAGATTTATAATACTGATAAACTTCTAGCTAGACTGATGATGAAAAAAAGAGAAAAGATATTAATTACTAATATCAGGAATGAAATCTGTGACATCACTACAGAGTCTACAGATAGCCAAAGGGTAATAAGAGAGTATTACCAGCAACTTTATGCCTGCCCATTTGAAGTGGGCAAATCTCTTGAAAAATACAAACTACCCAATTCAAGAAGAAATGGGTAATATGAGTAATATTTTATCTATTAAAGAATTTGCATTAGTAATTAAACATATTCCTCCAAACAAAACAAAACAACTACAGGCTCAGGTGAAGTTCACTATTGAATTCTATCAAATATTTAGGAAAAAAAGAATGCCAACTCTCCACATACTCTTCCAGAAAATTGAGTTTCCCAGCTTTGTCCCAATATGAGCTAGTATGACCCTGATGCCAAAATCGACAAACATATTAGAAGAAAATTACAGACCAATATTCCTCAAACAGAATCCATCAATACTTCATAAAAACTATTTTTATACCTTGACCAAGTGGGATTTTCCCCAGTAATGCAAGAATGGTTTACTCTCTGAAAAGCAATTAATGCAAGGCACCATAGTAATAAATGACAAAACCACATAATCATCTCAAGAGAAGCAGAAAAGTACTAAACCAATTCTTGATGAGCTATGTGGAAACAGGTGCAAATTCTGAATGTATCTAACATAAGTGCTGTTCATATCATCAAAGATTTATTAAGTATCTATGCACTAGAGCCTAATTTTTGGCTCAGAAAACATTAGGGAAAAAAGAGACAACCCCTAGCTTCAGTACAGCTTATATCTTTGTAATTGTTGTCATTATCACTGTAACATCATCATCATTCGTTTTACTCTGTTCAGATCCCTCTAAGACTAATAATGGCACTCTACCACACACTTCAACTTGCCAACATAGTAAGTTGCTATTGCATATCCAACTGATTTTACATACATACTTTGTTACATCAGAGGCACATTGTTTCTATTTTCTTAGGCCTGAACTACCCTAAATACAATAATTGTCTACTTCCCTTCTTGTTTAAATAAAATAAAGGTACTTATCTCTACTGGAATTCTAGATTACAAAACAATAATGAAAAAATAACAATCCCTTACACTTGCATAGTGCTTTACATGTTTCAAAGCATTTTCAGATTGATTGTATCATGATCTCATTTGAAAAATTCTGTGAGGTCACTGGAAAAAGTAAGCAGTACCTTTATTTTACAGATGAGAAAACTGAGGCCCAGAGACGTTAAGTAATTTATCCATAATTCACAGCTTTATAATTTCTTAACAGACATAGATGCTATTCTTCCAACGCCTTCAAGTTTCAGAAAGAGCAATGGTTCCATAAATATGCACTATCTTTCTTGAATACAGTGGCACATGTCCAATTTCCTAAACAGGCTCCTTCAAAAATAACCAATATGGCTTTTCCAATATGGCTACTAAGCTTTATCCAGTAGTAATCAAGTCTACTGTGGAACATAACACACTGCTCAAGTCTTACAGTTTTACAAAATGACCAGATTGGCTAAAGAGTGGGCAAGTGGCCTGTGTGAGAAAAATTACAGATCAAGGAACTAAGAATTCCTATTATTCTAACATTAGAATCCAAAATATAAATAATATTAATTACAGTTCCACGAAATTCATCTGTAATAATAAATTCCTCTTACTGAGAAAGCATGTTTTAAAGCTTTATACAGAACTATTAAAAAAAACCTGCTTTTTAAACTATGTATCAACTTTAACTAGAAAAATAATCATCTCAATCCTTTTATTTAACAGAGATGAACTCAAAGTGCTAAAAAGTATTTTGGATATTCTTTTACCCAATTTCAGTAGAACTGCCTCTGCGCAGCTGACAGGAAGAAATGAAGAAAGGTTTCCTCTTCTATAAATAAAATACAGAAGTATGAGAAGGAGGGGGGCATTTGAAGTTGGTTGATTTGCTGTTCCTCTTTTAAAAATCACTAAATTGAATGTGAAAATAATTCAACATACTAAGTTGTTCATGGGTTTCTCCAAATGATTACAATCGCTGGAAAACAACCTTACTCTGTTACTATTTCTGCAATAAATTATATACGTTACAGAATAATGTCATTGGAGAAAAACCAACAAAAGCATTAAGAGATTATGTTTCTAGGCACATGCAGAGCTCATTTTACTTTAATCATACAGTTCTTTAATTTGGTAATTATAAAATATTCCCTGACAAAATTAGTTTAAGTTACAAACTTAGGAATGTAAATTTCATAGAGCCACCACTTTCTCTGACACACTGTCAGAATGTCACAGTTTTTAAATAATGACAGTACGTGGTATGGCACCACTACTTTTTAAAGAAATACATCAACAAGAACTTAATGTTCAGTTGGCTTCCTCAAAAGTAAACACATGAGGAATAAATAAGCAGGAATAGTTTGCCTGCTTATGAAACATGAAATTAACATGATAACATCTCAAATTTCACTCATCATCACCCCTACCGTGTATATCGATACCCATCTCAACTTGAAGAGTGACATTTTAGAACTATTTAACATGAAACTAAACTAGCAATTATAATTGACTATCTCAAATGGCTAGCATTGCAACCAAATTTCTACCAGTTTTATACTTTAAGGTATAGAGAGAATGCCACATACATTCATAATGAAAATTGCCTATGTTAAAGTGAAAATTCTATTTATATTCTTAGATATTGTTATGTTAACAAGCTTCTGTTTACAGAATTCACTGCACAGCCCCTTGTTTGCTGAGCTGTACTTAAATATGTGGCTACATTTGCATCAGTGTTTGAATGTGAAAACATGAGAAATGGGACGCCTGGGTGGCTCAGTGGTTGAGCATCTGCCTTTGGCTCAGGGCATAATCCTGAAGTTCTGGGATTGAGTCCCGCATTGAGCTCCCCACAGGGAACCTGCTTCTCCCTCTACCTATGACTCTGCCTCTCCCTCTGTGTCTCTCATAAATAAATAAATAAATAAATAAATAAATAAACAAACAAACAAACAAACAAACAAATAAATAAATCTTTAAAAAAGTAAAGAAAAGAAAACATGAGAAGTAAAAAAAAGGGGGGGGTAAGATACAATAAGTGGATAACCAGAATTAAATAAATATCTCATGGAGAAGCCAAAATGAGGCTATACGAAAATGTGAATAAAAATAATAGTTATTTGATCCTGATACAATATGTGCTATGTGCTATTATTATTCCCATTGTTCAGGGGGAAACTGAAATGCAGGAGATTAAAATATTTGTCCAAGGTCCTATAGCTAGCAATCAATTGAGTGAAAACCTGATCTCAGCCATGCTGACTAGAGAAGGTGAATCCCTGATTTTCCTTAAAAAGACGGTTGTTTTGAAACACAGATTTTTCTAATTATAAAATTTATTTAATTCAATTCATATGAACAATAAAATAAAAAAGTGAAAAAATTGCAAGCCACAAAATGTTTATGTGGCTGAAAAGCTTCTTGAATTATACTGTTTAACAACCAACTGACACTTGTCCCTGACATTTGGATTAGCCTCCCAAACATAAAACTCCCTACCCACCACCACATCTGGCATGAACCCTTCCCCACGCACTTCTTCTGCTGATAGAGCAGGAAAGTAATGATCTGGAATCATCCTACATACAGCATGGCTCAGAGTCCTGCCCTTTTCTCCTTTAAGAATCCTAGGCATTCTTAGACCAGCAGCTTAGCATTTATCCCCACCCCTTACCTGAGGATGCATCTACATTCCCTGTTAGTGTCTTCCACAATATTCTTCCTACATTTTTAACATTGACATGTCTCATTCTCACTCTTATCCTCCTCTAGTCCCTAGTAGAATCTTGGAGCCTAAGGAATTAAAAACACCCCAGTCTTCTGCACTGGATCAGGCTTAGCAGCAAATCCATCTTTATTAACAATGTCATGGGCCTGCTCTGGCCTTGGAACACATTCCGAGCAATCCAGGATGAACCAGGAAATGGGATCTCTCAGTGTCAGTCCTGCCAGCAGAAGACAACTAGAATCTTGGTGGCATAAAGACTGTACAAGGCTAAAAAATGGAAAGAGTGAAAATGAACAGAGTCCAAGAAAAAAAACAATAGGAGGAGAAACTGAGTCTAAGGCAAAAAATAAAATAAAATAAAATAAATAAAATAAAATAAAGGATCTATGGTAGAACAAAAACTGTATCCTTCTCTTGTTTAGTTGATGGAATATATTGCTTTTCTCTGAGACTATTGTTAAATTATTCTAAATTTTCTTCTGTTCCCTGCATTAAAGGTGTTTCTTCTGAGTCTTTCTTTCTTTCTTCCTTTTTTTTTTTTTTTTGTTCTTTTGTTTTCTTGCTCTCTTTCTTTCTCTCTTTCTCCTGTTTAGGGAGCTTAATTTCTCTCTTTAAAGTTCAGAGTTTTTCTGAAATATCAGGCATTCGGGCCAGCAAGTGGGAAGTAGGTTGACAATTCTTACAGTCAGGACATAGACTTTCACTTAATCCCCTATTTATCAATCCAATTCCTCATCCCCAACTTCCCATATCCCAGGTGTCCCAAAGTCTCAAAAGTCTGTGGATTAATTTCTTCAAATAGTCAACTTCTTAACCCTATTGGGCAAGAAGAAGGGTAGTCTCCTAATAGTGTAGGGTAGTAGGGCAAAGAAGGGAGAGAAATGATCCAGTGACCTGATTGCTACTTAAATAAACTTTCAACCAACCATCATATACAGTTGTTAGCCTCATCTCCACCTGTAATCCTTGGATCCTTTTGAGTTTAGGGGAACAAAATAACTTGCTTTGCTTATCAATGTTACTCTCCCTGTAGACACTGAGTTTGAGTTTCTTCCACGGTCCTAAGTTAGCCCTCTTCCCATGTTCCAGAAGTATATTGGTACACTCTTCTCTATCTCTTCTCCTATTGCCTCTCTCCTATGATTTATACTTTTAAAAATGTTTATTGTAACTTTAATGGAGTTTCTGGAAGTAATAGAGATAAATACATGTATTCACTAATATAGTTAAAAAACTTTGATATTTTGAAAAAGTAATCACCACCAATAACCTTTAATATATCATCAAATATAAAAATGCCCTAATTTTGGCAAGAATGCCTCTGGCATTTCACTTTTCTCTGATGCTGTCTGACTGAAGTACATTTTCTTATACAGTGAAGGTTATTTTATGTCTAGTTTATTAATATTTTCCCCTAGGAATAGGAATTGACTTTTGTCATGCTTTTTATCCATCTTCAGTGAGATTTTTTTCTTTTGATATATTTCTGTAATTAATTATTAATGGATTCCTGACAGTAAGTCACGTCTTGGCTGAGCTGAATTATTCTTTTAATATAGTTCTAAATTTAATTTGTTGTATTTTACCTAGACTTTTTGCCTATATATTCATATTAGGGATTGGTGTATATATATTTTTTGTGGTCTTCTCTGCTAAGTTTTAGATTCAGGATTATGTGACCTTCAAAAATATTAATTGGGATACCTTCTATCAATTTCTGTTTAGGCAAATAAAAATTTGCTCCTTAAAAATTTGAAAGCTTACCACTACAAACATTTTGAGAGCTTGCAGATTTATACTCCAAAATTATAAGTAGTCACCCACTAAAATTTTACCTACTACCAAGTTTCATAAAGAATCCGGTTATAAGCTCTATTTTTATTAAAATTTGTATTTCATTTAAACTTTTTAAAGAAGATGTATTTATTTAGTTGTTTGAGATAGAGTAGAGAGAGTACTAGCAGGGGGCAGGGGGAGAGGGAGAAGCAGACTCCTTGCTGAGCAGGGAACCCAATGCTAGACTCGATCCCAGGACCCTGGGATTATGACGTGAGCTGAAGGCAGACAGTTAACTGACTGAGCCACCCAGGCGCCCCTCTTTATTCATTTTTAAAATAACTGCTCTATACCTGTTCCTAGTTATATTTCTAAATATTTTTAAATTACTATTTTTAAGAACCAACTCTTGGATATACAAGCACCACCTTTCATGGTTTCTTTAATTTTGTTTTTTATCTTATCCAATTCCCCTTGGTATTGTTATGTTTAAATTTTATATTTTAAGAAATATTCTATGTTCTTTTTTTTTGTAGTTTAAAGTGAAATATTTTGCCACCATATATTTGCCTGTTAATATGGCTTTGCTGCACTTCAGGAGATTTTTTTTTTCCC
The DNA here is from genome assembly GCF_003254725.2 of Canis lupus dingo. NCBI lineage: Eukaryota > Metazoa > Chordata > Mammalia > Carnivora > Canidae > Canis > Canis lupus. Next base: position 32,473,486 of record NC_064256.1, on the reverse strand, counting down.
CTGAAAAGTGTTCTTATTTTCTAAATGACTCATAATTGCAGTTTTAATTGCCTCTGACCCAATAGTTTTGAACGGCTAATTTCTTCCAAGTAATTGTTTATTTTGCATTATAGCTTTTTGTTAATAATTTCTGGTTCTATTATATTGTAATCAGAGAATATGGTTTACCTAGTACCTTTTGGCACACAGCTTAATCTCTAACTATACAAGACACTAAACTTGGCATGATAAAAAGACCTCTCATTCTCAAGCAAATACTTTATATAAGTATTATGTAAGTTACGGGAGTTTATCTTTTCATAATAGATGCTTTATCAAAGGGTCTTCTAACTTCTGAAATAAAGCCTTTTTTCAGTGTTTCATAACTTGGGAATTGTTGATTGGGATCCTGGATGGCTCAGAGGTTTAGCGCCTGCCTCTGGCCCAGGGCGTGATCCTAGAGACCCGGAATTGAGTCCTGCATTGGGCTGCCTTCATGGAGTCTGCTCTTTCCTATGCCTATGTCTCTGCCTCTCTCTGTGTGTCTCTCATGAATAAATAAATAATCTTTTTTTTAAAAGGTAATTGTTGATTTCTTTGTCCCTAACAAAATTATTAGCTCATGGTCTATTGTATAGGAAAAGGAATAACTTCAAGTTTCAACACAAAAGACAGGCCCAAATGAGAAGTGGTGTTTTCAATCACTTGAATAACCACTATCTTGAATTTTAAGAAAAATATTTTACAAATGAATTAATGGAAATGTACAGAGGCCTAATGACTTGCCCAGCATCTCACATCTAGGACAGAGTAGCCAGGGAAGAACCATTTTTTGGAGGGTTCTTCTGCCATAGTTCCCTTCCAATGTGCTCTTTTCTTTTATTGGCCCAATTGTGGATATTCACAAATTTTATGTATTTCTCATGAATCTAATTAGAACAATTATATGCTAGAAGAGAAGTGAAAATCAAGCCTAATGTATGAGGAAGAGGATTTTTAGAGAATACACATACAGAGACATACAAACACAGCTACAAATTATAGACTTGTGAAAAAATAAAAAATCATCTTTGAGATGAGATGAGGAAGCCTCTCAGGGGAACTCTGGTTACACAGACCATGTTATATTTAGTGGTCAATCTTGTCTCCACCAGAACATTTTAGTCATTAGTTTGAAATGTTTAAGTGAGAAAATAATCTGAAAAATTATTTCATATCTGTGTCAAGTTCCCACTCCTCTCCCTAGAAAGAATTTTAATTAGAACTCCAAAGAAAATAACGCACTATTTTTAAACATGCCTAAACTTTCAAATGTCTGGCAAATGTGGTCATGGAAGGTGTACTGAGCCTGACAGAAGTTTAGTGTGTGGGTTCCAGTCCTGGTTCTGTGACCTGAGCATCTGTGACTTAGTTCTGTGACTCTACATATTTCTCTAGACCTCCTCTTCCTGAGAGGCTTTGCACAGATGGTCCCTACCATGTCCTTAAACTCAATTTTTGTAAAACCTAGTTTGTAAACGATATTGTCCTTTATTTCAGTAATATTCAGAATGTATCCAGAGCCAGAAAACAGCACTAGGTAATAGGTGACAGTGTGAAAAGGGTAGTTACAGCTCCCACATACAACAAACGTATAGTCATCCAATATATTTTCACCTCAAATAAGATGACTTAATTATTTTTTGTATATTTTTTATTGGAGTTCGATTTGCCAACATACAGCATAACACCCAGTGCTCATCCCATCAAATGCCTCCCTCAGTGCCCATCACTCAGTCACCCCAATGCCCCCACCCACCTCCCTTTCCACTACCCCCTGTTCATTTCCCAGAGTTAGGTGTTTCTCATGTTCTGGATGACTAAATTATTAATTTAAAATAGTCATTATTCTACTATGTTTTTCCTGTGCACACAACAGGCATTTTGTAACTTCTTTGAGAATTACTTAAAGGTGATAAAAAAAAAAAAGAAAAAGCTAAACATTTCGGCTACAGTCTGCAAGCCATAGCATAGGTTCAAAAGTTACATTTTACCACACACCTAACAAAAGGTGGTGCTATATGCCTCAGTTCCATTTTCGTATGTGGTTGTTAGAGCTATTTTAAGTTTTAATTGAAAATATGCATTTCCTAAAAATAAGCTAACTGAACATATTGCCTCTTCTTTATATTAAAAAAAAACAACTTTCTATTAATATATAATCCCCAATAATATCAGGGATTAATAACAAAAGTAAAAGGTAATTAAGTGGGGACATTTAAAATAAACGGAATTCAAAATGTATTGCATGCTTGATTATTCAACTAAAATTAAACAACTAATCTGAATATGACTGATGGGAATGTTGCTGAAGGAACAATTAAAACCGTGCAACTCTGATAACTACAATCAGAATAGCTCTCTTTTTGCTATTGGCCTTTTGTTATTTATACCTGAAATGCAAAACCATATGATCAGTTTCTCATCTCCCCTATGGTTGTGGTGATAGGTAAATCAATTGTTAATTGGTCAGCTCAAACCATCCTCATTTACTTATTATGTCTGTGCCTCTTCCTCCTTGATCTTAAATTTCCTTATGATTCTCCTCAGGATTATTTGTTTTATGTGAGTAAAACCAGAATGCCCCAGTGCTAAACTTACTGCTTTGCCATTTGTTTCAGATTATTCTTCCTACATGCTCCAATTTGCATAACTTTATTGTTTTGTGGATTCTAAGCTTGTGAATTTATTACCAAGGCACCTGCCAGTGTTACTGTATTTAAGGAACTGTCAGCAGTTTCTATTTTGGGGTTCTAAGTTGGCTACAAAAATTCACTATGGGCTAAATTTTGGCGTGTGTTATGGGGTAGCAAATGAAGAGGGAAGTATTTTTAGAAAGGGGGGAGAGAATGGTGGGGAAATAGTTTTTTGCTTGGTTTTTTTTTTTTTTAGGTATAGAAATATAAAATAGAAAACAGAAGTTGGTGGTTTCAGAAGTATTCTGAAAGATTAATCTGCTTTGGTTTTTCAAAGTTAGTACCTTTTTCAACCCATGAGTCTACATTGCAGACTCATGCTTTGAGGGATTATCAAAACATGAAAATTATCTTTTCTATGTACAAGCAAAGTATCTTGTGTAAGCATTAATTTTAATAAGACAGCAGTTTTAGGGGGTAAAAATCATCCATTCAGTGAAGACTAGACTAGAACCAGCAACAAGTTTCAGATTCCTGACAAATGACTAAGCATCTGAAGTGTGACCTTGAAGTGTGTCAAAAAGAGGTTCTCCTTCCCCCACTCCCTCTTGCAACTTAAAATCACTATTAGCACAAAGAGCCTCACTATGGGATCCCTGGGTGGCGCAGCGGTTTGGCGCCTGCCTTTGGCCCAGGGCGCGACCCTGGAGACCCGGGATTGAATCCCACGTCGGGCTCCCGGTGCATGGAGCCTGCTTCTCCCTCTGCCTGTGTCTCTGCCTCTCTCTCTCTCTCTCTCTCTGTGACTATCATAAATTAAAAAAAAATTTAAAAAAAAGTTTAAAAAAAAAAGAGCCTCACTAAATTGGGAAGAATTAGGGATGCTCCAAGTTTCATCTAGTTCTGAAGCTGACTCTGGAAAGAGTCTTCACAATCTTAACCTTTATTTGGCAAGCAAAAATAAAAGAAAAAAAATCCAAGATCCATCAGCATATCCAGAACTTTTGCAAAATAATGTAATCAGAAAAAATTAAACTTCTAAAGCATCAAGGCACAAAAGATAAGTATCATGCCCTTCTCATTACCCACACACGAGAGACTATACATATACATATCTTAGAATGAAGCAATAAACTATATTTTATACCCAATGTATCTTAGAAGTAAAATAAGTACTATTTCTAAATAATAACCAAAACTACTAAGCCAACTATATGTATCGACTGATAAACATCTATCTCTTAAGCACCTTTTGGGGCAAGGTCCTAAGCAGTTGGGTTAGTAACATATATAAAATTCTGGGGCAGGGATGAAAGTATAATGTGAAATGAAGAAAAGAAACAGAAGTCTACAACACATATAATCTGCATCCAAATACTGTCTATGGGACAGTACACTCTGGTCCATAGTTTTGAGCAAGTAAGTCTGTCTGGCAGGTGCATAACTAACTATTGTAAAATTGGAGACACTGAAATAATCAGAAACTAACATCGAACACTGAAGTATATAATTCATTCCATTCTCTCTTCAGACCTTACTCACCAACTGGCCTTGCAGTGATAATTTGAGTTTCCCTGTAAAGCAACTTTCAGTGAGTTAGCACGGAGTAGGATCACATTCTGAACATTTGGAGCAAATAATTTTAATCATACACCAATACATTTGCATTTGGAGTCATACATTAATATCTCGTGAGTCTGGTTTACAAGAGCCTGCTCCTGTATGAGAGCTCTAGTCCCAATACGCTAACCAAGTAAGTGCTTAGATCTCCATTGCTAAGGTCCACACCCTACAGCCTATAAGTCCCGTCCTGACACATGACAGTAACTTAATGAATGAGTAAACTCAGTGCCACACTGTCAAAACCCCTGGAGGGTAGCCTGGCCTCTCCTGGTAGCCCACTCAAATTACTATGTAGTTTTTTTTCTCTGAAACTAAAAAGTTCAAAGAGGAAAGTAGTCATGGTTTGAATTTTGACAATTTCATTTTAATGAACTCCAAAAATAAATGAGCTAAAGCAAAGAGGCTTCTAAACCATACCTCATTTCCACTCTGATGTTTCCAGTCTCATAATTACTGCTTAAATAAATATCCTTTAAACCATGTTAGATTATTTTCCCCCATTTCTATGGCAGCCTACTGCTAAAGGACACCAGTAGAGTTTCTAGCACAACCTCCTCTTTTACAAAGGAGTAAACTGGTGTTATTATTTCATGTAATCCTATAACAATAAAAAAGGAAATAAGTACCAAAAGTAGATTAAAATAACCAAGAAGTTGTTCCTCACTAATTAAAATCAGGAAGTTTGGTTAGTTTGATGTTATTAGGAAACAAAAAATTATTTCAGAGTAACTCATATGTATTTTTTGCTGTTTATCCAACTTAGTTGGTATAGGCTCTTCAAGTTTATCCTCAATTTTCTGGTTATTAATAGTTTTAATTAGCTTTTTCACATTTATGGGATGATAATAAAAACAGCAAGTTCCTCAGAAATATGTGTTTTTCTTTTAGTTTTTGTTTTCTCAAGCATAAAAATTTGAACCCCAAGAGTGAAGTGTTGCCTATTTCATGTTTTGTTTTGTTATTGTTTTAATTAGTGTAACATTCCATGTTTTGGCCTCTATTATTAAGTTTAACCACATGCTACTGCCCTATCTATAGGCCAACAGTGGTCAAATATCAGCAATTTCATATAACTCAAACTAATATTTACTAAAAAATGTAGTTCTTACTGCTAATTAACTATATGATAACATTATACTTTCTGGCCAATCATACCTAGTTTTTCCTTTTTTTTTTTTTTTTTCTCTGTAAGTAGGCTCCACACTCAGCATGGAGCCCAATGTGGAGCTTGAACTCACAACTCTGAGATCAAGACCTGAACTGAGATCAAGAGTTAGATGCTTAACAAACTGAGCCATCCAGATGCCCATATATCTAGTTTCTGATTCGTAAACCAAAAGTAAAATATTGCAGAAAGAGGGTTAAATTTAATTTGCAGCAAATAGGGATCCCTGGGGTGGCTCAGTGGTTTAGCACCTGCCTTTGGTCCAGGGCATCAGGCTCCCTGCATGGAGCCTGCTTCTCCCTCTGGCTGTATCTCTGTCTCTGTCTTGTGTGTGTGTGTGTCTCATGAATAAATAAATAAAATCTTAAAAAAAATTTGTAGCAAATAACTCTGCTTATCCTAAGAAATAAGTTGATTTCCCTAAAAATAACTACTTGTAATCATATATGCACTCTACAAACTAATAAAAAAATGAAAACAAGATGTTTCCTTATTAAATAAAGTCCTGTAAGTAGTATGTCAAATATAAAATGAGCTCAAATAAAAATCAGTGTAAGAATTCATTTATGGATATCTTGCCACACATCTCTGTGGTGTTTAATGGGTCATTGGCACATGGGATATATGGCAGGGATAGGGAGTTCCTCTACTCTTGATTGCTTTAAAAAATACTTTGAAGTGCTACAAATCATAAAAGAGTGAAATGAGGGAAAAATAGGGCACTGCGGAGAAAGATCTATGTTTACCTTTGACTTAATCATTCAGTTAACAACCTATATCAGCTGTCCTCTGGATTCCAACTGTGAAGATCTCAGATTTCTAGAAACCTTCCACACTCTACAAAAGGGAATATAACCAGAAATAAATGACTTTCAAAGACAGACTTACATAAGAAAATATAACCTATACAGTATATAACTCTTATCTAGACTTTCTTACAGAATTTTTAAAAATCTGAACAGTTTAAAAGTGCTGAGAAATCCAAAATATATATTCATTTTGGTGACAGACCACATGCATTGTGAACAAGCTCCTCTTCCTAATCGGACTCTTTGTAAAACATGCTAGTATGTTTTGTGTTTGTGACAAAATCAGAAATATATAAATGTTGAAGAGAAATTGAGAACTGATTGTTAGCTCCTAAAAAGAATGTGTGACATATCCACTATATTTGCACAAAGTAGCTGAGAATATAGTATTACTGCTTCTTGTTACATGTTATCTAAATTACACTTCCAAGGTGCCTGGATGACTCTGCTAGTTAAGCACCAGACTATTGATCTGGGCTCAGGTCATGATCTCAGGGTGGTGAGATAGAGCTCCATGTCAGGCTCTGTGCTCAGCACAGTCTGCTTGTCCCTCCTCTGCTGCTGCCCCTCAAACCCTGCTTTCTCTCTCTCTCAAATAAATAAACAAAACCTTAAAAACAAATAAATAAATTATACTTTCTTCAAGCTTCCCTTGTCCAAAAGAATTTTTTAAAAATTCTAAGGGGGCAGCCCAGGTGGCTCAGCGGTTTAGCGCCGCCTTCAGTCCAGGGCCTGATCCTGGAGACCCAGGATCGAGTCCCATGTCAGGCTCCCTCTGTGAAGCCTGCTTCTCCCTCTACCTGTGTCTCTGCCTCTCTCTCTCTCTCTCTTTCTGTGCCTCTCATGAATAAATAAATAAAATCATAAATAAATAAATAAATAAATAAATAAATAAATAAATAAATAAATAAGTTAGCTTTTATGTGCTAGTTAAATTTGCATCATTTTCATTCCAGAGTAGACTTAATAATTTCTAAAATTATTAAGTTCAATATTTTTAAACTTATTTAAAATAAATATAGGGCAGCCCTGGTGGCTCAACGGTTTAAGTGCCGCCTTCAATCCAGGGCCTGATCCTGGAGACCCAGGATCGAGTCCCATGGCGGGCTCCCTGTGTGAAGCCTGCTTCTCCCTCTACCTGTGTCTCTGCCTCTCTCTCTCTCTCTCTTTCTGTGCCTCCCATGAATAAATAAATAAAATCATAAATTAATTAATTAATTAATTAATTAATTAATTAATTCTAAGGGGCATCTGGGAGGCTCATTCAGTTAAGTGACCGGCTCTTAATTTCGGCTCAGGTCATGATCTGAGGCTCTGTGCTCATGGGGAGTCAGCTTGGGATTCTCTCTTTCTGTCTCCCTCTGCCTCTCCCCCCATTAGCACTCTCTCTCTCTCAGATAAATAAATAAATCTTTTTTTTAACCCTAAGAATGTTGTCATTTGTAAGAGAAACATATTCAAGTACGAATTTTCAATTTGAAGTTATAAAATGTAAAAACCAAAACAATTATGCCAGACAAAAATGCAATTTGAAATAAAACAGATCTTTATGTTCACTAATAACAAAAACAAGAGTAAATAAAATCAACCATGAACAATTTCATTTCTATATTAGAGTCTCATCGGTCAAATTTGTCACCTTGAAAATTGTTTTCACTATATACAACATCTATGTTTCAAGAATAAAACTCAGCTGAATTTATTTACTTTTGTCAAACACCATTAGTTATAGCCAGTGACAAAACCAGTTAAACATTTATTTCAAATGATTATTTCTGCCTATATTACACCAGGCCATGTGATTTTATCACAAACTGAAGTGAAATATCCCCAACCTTGAAAAATTTTATGTACTCATTTTTTTTTCAAGTTTTTCATTTTAATTCCAGTATAGTTAACATACAGTGATATTTTAGTTTCAAGTGGACAATATAGCGATTTAACAGTTCTATACATCATCACTCAGTGCTCATCATGGTAAGCATACTCTTAATCCCCTTCACATATTTCACCCATCTTCCCACCATCTCCTCTCTGATAGGCTTTATTTTAAGTGAGTACCCTTGGCTAAAGTGCTTTTTTTTTTTTCAACACGAACATTTTTTACTTGAAGCATACTTCAGAACACCTGGTTAAGACATTCCATCCAAGAAAAATAAAAATCACATTTTCCTCAAGTACACACAGAAGAATCCCCTGGTTAAATCACATGGAAAAAGATATAACAAATATTACAAATTTAAGAAAACTGAAACCATACCAAGTATATTTTCCAACTACAATGGTACAAAACTAAAGATCAACAACAATACAAAGCTGGACAATCTACAATGTAAATATTAAATATTTAAATATGTCAGTATTAAAGGACACACTACTGCACAAGCAGTGGGCCAAATGAGAAATCAAGTGGCAAATCAAAATATGTCTCAAAACAAAAGAAAGGGAAAGCACTATATTCTAAAACCTATGGAATGCAGCAAAAGCAGATGTTAGAATGAAATTTATGATATAAACGCTTGTATTAAAAAGAAAAGTTCAAATCAACAACTTCACATTATACCACAAGGAACCAAAAAAAGAAGAAATTCAGCTGAGATTTAGTAAAGGAAACAAATAACGGGGTGGGGGGGACTAAATATTTGTGTTGTAAAATCAAATAAAACATGATAACTATAATATTACTGAAACCATCTTCAAATTCAAAGCTATCAGCTTCTGCATAAATCTGACAATTTCCATTTCATCAGAGGAAGGGACTGAACCACTGCATTTCATGGAAATTATCTTAACTGTCTTAACTTTTATTCTGTATCTCCTTTAAAAAATGTTTTTTGTTTTTTGTTTTTTTCTGAAGGTGGCAACAGTAGAATAATGGGTACAGTTTCTCTTAAATCCCTGAAGCTAGTCTCCTTCTATCTTTTAACAATCTTTTTAATTCATTTTGCTGATAATACTTCCAATAATATTAAGTATATTGTAATGATTATTCAGAGTTTAATGATGTTCTTTCTAAGTGGTTTTATTTCTACCTGTTCTGATAACCTGCAATGGTAAACTTGATGAGATGAAATCAGTACTAGTTAAAGAAGAATAATTAATAAATCAGTGTTTTGTTCATAAGGTCAACTGGCCATTTCTTTGTTTTATTCATTGCTTTTAAATTCAAACACAAAGTTTTATTTTCAAAAGTGCTAAGCGTCAAGAATTAAGGTTTCCATTCTTGGAAGAATTGTACTCTTTCCATTCACATGCTTTGTCTTACTCTTGATCTTTCTCTGAGGAGTCTATTTCGTCTCATAGACTTAAAATTACTGGGTCATTTTTACTACCTTTTGTTACTTCTTGTTTCTTTTCTGTCAGGCAACAATTCAACTTGTACCGTCAACTGCCCCGATTTAGCTCTGCACTTACATACATGTTAAGCTCTACGTTTACAGCATTTGGAGGTTAGCAGAAAAGGAAAAGTGTTCATTGTAGCTTTAAGAACTTTCAGACTTTATCAGTCAGAGAAGAAACTTTATACTATTTTCAATTTGAGCTTAAAACAATCTGTGGTATTTTAGCATTTGGCATGGATGTCTCATGTCACTTATCACATTATACCCTGCATTATAATTATTTCTGTAAATACTAAAGTTGTTTTAGGGACCTCTAAGCTCCATAAGGGCAAGAGCTATTTTTTTATTCATCTTTATATGCCTTAAGAAAATGCTCCTCAAATTTAATGTGCACACAAATCACCTTGGAATCTTGTTAGAATGCAGATTCTTTTCAGCAGTTCTGGATGGGGCTTGAAGCATTGCAAATCTGATCAATACCAGGTTTGCTGATCCTGCTTTGAGTAGGTAGGGTATACAGCACCCAATATAAGCCATGAACCACTTAAAACTATTTCTTTCAATTATTTTTTGAGAGAAATACCTCGTTAGAGGTAGAAATTTAACACTACTGAGAGAAATGCCTCCTTAGAGGTAGAAATTTAACACTACTGAGTGCCCACAACGTATCAAATACAGTGGTAACTCTCCCATCCCTGGGAGGTAGGTACGATTTTACCTCCATTGTACAGATGGGGAAATTGTAGCACAAAAAGGTGAAGCCATTTGCTGAAGTAACTGAACCACCTCTGTCTGATTCTACTGCCTCAGCTCTTAATTACATCAACATGTTTCCTTTTAGCGTCCCCCAGCCATAATACATAAAGTCACCTGGGACACATATTCTCCCCTTCTCTCTAGGAGACAATCTCTCATCCCTAAGGCCTGGCAGGATGCCACTTCTTTGACTTCTCTTCATTGTATGTAATTGCCCTACTTCCCTTGAGGTTCCTCAGAAATTTGTTCACCCTGCTAATGTAGCACTTGTGAAGGAGTATTACAGTTATCTGAGTGGGGTGCTCTGATCTTCCTTGCCAGGTGTCAAAATCTGGAGAGTTGGAATTTGGTCTTACTCACTGCTGATATCCCAAAATTTATTGCATGGGAGCTTTTCAAAGATACAGTGTCCTCACATCACTCCCAGGGATCAAAATTTGTCTGGTCTGGGTTAGAGCCAAGGCATCAGCATATTTCTAAAACTCCCCAGGGGACTGTAATGCACTACCAGGTGAGAATCCTTGATAGTAAAGCTCAAAGAACATAATGAGGGCTAGGATGTTCACTCTGAGGGAGAAAGGTATACTTTGGAGGGTTCTGACAAGCTCCCTCTGGTTGATGTGCTGAGAACAGGGGGACAAGGGCAAAAGCCAAGAGCTATGCTATCATCAAGTAAGAGGCCACTGTAATAATCTGGCTAAGAGAAAACAATGGTGCAAACCAGAGGAGTGGCAATGGAGGTGATCAGAAATAGTCCTAGGTCTAGATATTTTTTCCATGATAGAGTCAATACAAATTTAAGACAAATTGTATGTGGGTCTGGGAGATAGACACGGATGAAGGATAACTCCAAAGTTTGGGGCCTGAATAACTAGAAGACTCAGTTTGCTATTTATGAAGAGACTTCCGAAGAGATAAGTAACAAGTGTACATCTGATACCATTCATTCCAGAAGGGGTCCAACCACCTCTGAGGTCATTATTATCATAGAGCTTACTCTTCAGTAATGAAGTTCTTTTCCCCATCATACACTCCCTTTCCTGATGTCTGTCACTGAATCAGGCCCCTTCTCTTTCCCAAACTCCCAAGTCTTCCGAAGTCCTCTTTCCCTCCCGAAGATCCTTTCCCAAGTTTTCCCCTATGCTTACTGGATGATTTTTCTCCAGAAGGGGCACGCTTCTTACTTTTCCCTGCATCCTGAGACTAGCTGCTGTTTTTCTCTCCCAGAGGGACCTCACATTTTGCCCTCAATCCTGTTCTTAAATCCTGCTATTATCCATACCTGTCTTTGTCTCCTGTACCCCTTAACTAGAAAAACACGTTGGACGCCCTACTGAGTCAGCAATCAGCATGCTGTCAAGGTAAAAATAAACAAACACTCTGCCTCTGTCTATAGAATTAAATGTTTTCAGTATGAAAATATAACCTCCTGGTAAGTAGGAGATAAGAGCTGCAGTGTATCAAAAGTGATATGTTCACATTAAGTAAACCCTGAAAATTATTTTCCTCGACAACCAAAGATGTATCTAACCATATTTCCAGAGGGAAATTGTACTCTGTGGTATCTAATATGGTAATCCACAAAAATTAGCTATTTTTGTTATAGTCTATGATCATGAAAATTACACTCAATACCTCTTTTTTGATATCTAAAAACACATTTTCCTATGTCCAAAGTCTGATTATGAAAAAGAAATAAACTGAATAACCCGAATTGTGTTGCTCACATTCAAATCCTGAAGTACTACACTAGAAAAAAATAATTTTCTGATTATGCCACAACTTTATAGATGAACAGTTTTTGAGGCTGTTAAATCTACCAAAAAGAAAGGATGATTTTCATGTTGGCTTTATCTATGGAGGAGAGTTTTCTACATGTCACTGTCAGAAGATGTTTTAAATAAAGGAGAAAGGGCCTTTGAGGTGTAGGGAGATAGAAGCCATACATTTCTTCCACTAGAAATCTTAAAGAAATTCTCACCTAGAAGAAGAGTAAAATAAATTTAGCTAGTTTGAAATGTTAAGTATCTTTTTGAAGTTGAGGCTAAAACATAATGGAAAGCAGAAATACTTCAATTTTGCCTTGCTTCTTATATAAATTCTAAATGAAATATTCAAAGTTACAGCTCTCAAAGTTAAAAGACATGGATAACATTTATGTGGTTCTATTGTGCATCGAGGTGCACACTTTGATTAGAACTTGACTTAGTTGAGAAAAGAAAAGTTAATAAGGCAATTACTCATATGCTACCTAAAATAAGACAGGAGTGTGAACTTTCAACAAGACAGTATATAGAGTTACTTTCCAAAGTATCTTCCCAAAACTTATATACACTTTAATAATGCTAATCTAAATCAAGCAACTGCTTTCCAATTTAATTTTATTATTCCTATAATTCCACGCACTATTTTTGAAGCTTACCACATAATTTTGTGGCTAAAATGGAATGATCTTTAGCAACATTGAGGCATCATCCCTTTTTAATGTGGCCTGTTCTTGATTTTTACCATCAGTTCTGAGGTCTTCTTCACTTGCCCTCTTTGATCTCACATAGCACATGGAATGAATGTAAGGGTTCAAAACGTGTACAGTAGGTAAGAAGATGAATGAAGTAGGAAGACTGATGCATGAGAAGATCATGAAGGTTCTGAAGGAAAGGAAAGTATTTAACTGGAAAGGAAAGGAATTAAGAAAGGGAGGAGACAGAAAAAATAGTTGTAGATACTAAGAACAATATCTATCTGCTCCACTATTTAAACTCAAGTCAGATCTGACTATAATAGTAAGAAAATCTCATAAGAAATCTGTAGGACCTCCTTAGGCTTTAAGTGTGGATAATAAGATCTAATGGTTTGAACCATATGAAACTGACTTATCTACAAGAATCCCCATTGCATATGGTTCAGACTAAGATAAACATTTGCATAGTCAACGCTAATTATATCTGCTCTCTCCTCTTCCTAAGCATGACTTAGATAAATATGTTGGAAAATGGGCAATTGGAAGGTTCAGTTCCTCTAAAGAGGCTATGGAACTGCCTGAGCTTATACTGCTAACCATATGTGGAGCAGGGAGCAAAAATCAGAGTTTACCTCCCCACCCCCAAAACCAGGGCTCTTTTCACAACCCCACTGCAATAATGGGAGAGTCCAAAGAGAGAAACAAAGTGCAGAGCAAATGTCAGATTTATCTGCAGCCTCAGAATTTCACTGAGGGATGAAATTATACCTACCAAAATAGAGCTCCCTTCCTCCTCGTGTACCAGAGAACAATGAATAAAAAATGAATCAGCTGAAAGAATGACAGTTCCCCCAAGTGCCATGAGTTAGTGGCATTTTTTAAGAATAAATCCCAAGTTTGTCAAATTCAAGAGTCCTTTGCTGGTGATTAGTTAACATGATAGACAACAAGGGATACTTTGAAGAGCTACCCATCCGACCATGACACATCTTTCAGAGTCGGACAGGAGAGCCAACGCAAAGGATTTCATGGCCTCAGTCATTATCACTGTCCTAAAAAATAAGAATTCATACCATTCACAGCACAGTTCCTCCTTTAGCTGAAAGTTAAAGACAGATTTTTAAGTCCCATGGATTTAATGAGAGATCAAGCACGGAGCACATGAGGAGAAAAAGATAAAGAATATAATCAACTATCTGATAAACTCAAATCACTCACAGAAACAGATAATGTGGGTCAGAGAAGAAAAATGCTCCAAGCTGATCTGAAAGATCTTCACAGATCTCTTAATAGCCTCAAACTTGTTGAAAGAATTTAATAGGCTGTAAGTAGAAGCTCCTTAAGAATCACTGGGCACCTCAAAGTGGTTGAATGTCCTCAAGTCTTTTCTTTTTTTTTTTTTTCCCTCAAGTCTTTTCTCCCACAGATATACTGATGAGCTTGTTAAGAGGTGGGCTGCTTCTAGTGAGGAGTGCTGAAAACACTTGGTCTTCAGACTGAGAGAAAAATCTTTTGTTTCCACCATCATGAGTTATTAAGGTTATAAAATTTGGAACTGAAAGCTGGTCAGCAACAATAACAACAACAGGAGCCTGCTGCAGTAACTAAAATAGATTGTATATGTGAAAAAGAAAATTACTTTTCTCACTAAATTTGGGCTCCAAGAAAAGAAAAATTAAAATATTGGATGAATGCTGTGATTGTCTGCTGTTAATGGCAAGGCTGCTATTTTAAATTGCAAAGAAATTTTTCAAAAGCTTTAAATAATGGTTTCAATAATATTTAGGCCTTCCTCTAGATGACAAATACATCTTCACCTCTTTTACAAAATTGGGTGGCTTAAAACTTTTTGGAGGAACACAGGAGGAGAGATACCTTTCAAATGTGGTCTCATGTATTTTTTTCTGGAGCTAAATTACAAGCGATATATTGGTGAGTTTTAAAAGTCAAATAAAGAAGTTAAATTTAGCATAGTGTTTACAATGGTGATTTCTCATTGCAATAATTATAGGAACTCATAAAATTTAGGCTTTGTGACAAAAGCAGATTTGTTAGACTTATTTTTAAATTTATGGGCATCAACAAATAGAATAGTTTCCAAATATTTTATTTAATCTGATTTTTTAAAATCTGGCTGGCAATTTGCTTAAAACATTCACAAGATCCCATTTTATTGTTGGCTAGATGAGCTTTTATTTGTAAACACACTGTGTCTACTTTTAAACGGTTTCTTTGGCTTTACAGTTTATGTTTAAATGCATAAACATAAAAGAGATAAGTAAAATCTATTTTAAGGTCTGAGAGGCAATTCTGAAAGTTTTACTGAACCCCAAAACTAATCTGCACCAGCCACAGAAACCACTCTTGTTAGCAGCAAATAATAAAGAGAAAGTACCAAAAACTAAATACCATAAAATGTTTTTTTTCAACCATCAACTGTGTTTAAGGTTATTAGCTTAAAGTAAAGCAAACAACAATCATGACAAACACTACTGAACTAACAAACATTTAACGTTTATCTATATCAGCGCTTGTCATACTTTTATGAACAGAAGAATCTTTTCCCTGCCACCAATGTGGGTTCTGGCTGAGGAGGCCTGGGAGGGGCTGAAGAGTCTGCATTTCTAGCATCTTCCTATGTGATGCCAATGCTGCTGAATGCTGCTGACCTCAAGTCCAGACTCTGAGTAGCAAAAATCTATTATGTAGTAAGCATAGCACTATGCATATATTCTTACATATAATCTTCTTAACCACCCTAAGTGATAGGTGGTTATCCCCATCTATTAAATAAGGAAACGGAGGAAAAGAGAGATTTCATTCAACTAGCAAGTGACAGTACCAAAATATGAACACCAGTCTCTTTGAAACCAAGATCCATTGTCTATAATATTTCTTGCCTACATCTCTCAAGAAGAATCTCTCCTTATCAGTACTTAATGCTACATACAAATAACCTGCTAATCCAGAATAAATGGATTCAACTCAATTCTTTTTTTTCAAGATTTTATTTATTCTTGAGAGACAGAGATACAAAGACAGACACACACACACACACACACACACACACACACACACACACACAGGCAGCCTGACATGGGATTCAATCCTGGGTCTCCAGGAACAGGCCCTGGGCTGAAGGTGGTGTTAAACTGCTGATCCACCAGGGTTGCCCTCAACTCAATTCTAGAGCAATTTAAAAATCCAAAGGTTCAGACCTTACCACTTCACCCCATCCCCTATATATTTCCTTTTTTGATAAATATGGTAGAAATTGAGAATTCTAAATATTTTTATCATCTCCACAGATAACTCTGGAAATCACCAAAGTTACTCATCTGTTATGCTGTCTGAAGAGAAAACCCAATGCAATAAATGCATCTGCATTCCATTTGTTACTGAAAATGGCAAATATGAGGTGTGGATGCTTATCATGAACGTGGGCTTGAGGAAAAACATTTCATCTGTAAAAAAAATGTGAGACATTTACTTAGCATTTTCTCTTGGATGACAACACACAAATTCTAATCTTTCATTTAATCTCTAGTCCTGAACTATAGTCCTTTTGTAATTCTCCCTTATTTCATGAAAGGCTCTAATCCAACAAACACTGGCATATCCAGCAGGTGTCTGCAGAAAACCAGTCCATTCGGAGACCTCCCTCAGAGGCCAGGATACTGAGTTGGTCCTTTTCCTCTCTACTTTCCTGCTGTTGCAACAGCAAGCATGTGTCATCAGAAAATATATGATTAGTCAGAGCTCCTCCTGAGTACCATTATATTTCCTGGAGTTTAGATAGGGCAGGCTTCTTACCCCATTTCCACTTTTACAGGAAAACTTATCATTTTAAAGGATTTTTATACTGGGCCATTTGTGCAAGATGGGACAATGAAATATAGAAAGAAATCTCACCCACACAAAACCACTTTAACGAAAAGAAATGAAACACAGATTGGGTTCTTACACCATCAATTCTTCCCAAAGTAGGAAGCTCTATCACCCTGAACAACAATACCACAGATTTCCACAAACTTTTCACCTGTCTCACCAGCACATTTAGGCAGCAGTTGATTCAATAGTTATCAGAGAAAACAGATTCAGCACCAGGATAGTGCATCATCAGTGACAAACTGCAATCAGTCACTCAATTGATGCTTGGGAAAGATACGTGTAAGTAAGACTCTACCATTTTTGTCAACATTAGAAGTGACTGGATATTCATAAACAGTGTTTCTTATGTCTTCAAAAATCTACTTTAAGATTCAAGTTTATCAGATGGAAGCCCAGCATACTTTATTAGCAATCCCTTACTCAAAGTATATAAAGAGCAATGCTCTCAAGAGAAGAAAACAAAGTTACTCCTTAGAATAATGAGAAATAAATAAGCCATTATTGCTTTAGTTAAGAAACTCTGTCAGAAATAAACATATGTCACAGTCACCAGATCATATCTTTTTTTTTTTTTTAATTTTTTTTTTTTTTTAATTTTTATTTATTTATGATAGTCACAGAGAGAGAGAGAGGCAGAGACACAGGCAGAGGGAGAAGCAGGCTCCATGCACCGGGAGCCCGACGTGGGATTCGATCCCGGGTCTCCAGGATCGCGCCCTGGGCCAAAGGCAGGCGCCAAACCGCTGCGCCACCCAGGGATCCCGAGATCATATCTTTAATTCACTATTATACACACAGTAATATTTTTAAATGGGTAGTATTTTTAATAGAATCTTATTCAAAACAGGGCTCAATACTGATTTTGTGCTGTACAGTGCAGCACAAGCCACTATGTAATGTATTACTTCCCAATGAGAAGACTGTAAATGCCATACTTCTCAGTACTTATGTATTTACGTGCATATTTTGGCAGATAACCCCCAACTGTGTGTAAAGTTAACAATGAGAATATTCTGTTTATATGACACTTAAGAGTACTTACTAATAGAAACATGTCTTCTATACACATTGTGTAGCACCCTGCTCTTCAGTGGGGTCCCTGAAGCAGCAGCAGGAGAAGTAATATCACACAAAAGCTGGTTAAAAGTGCAAAAATCCAAAAAAGGAAGGAAGGAAGGAAGGAAGGAAGGAAGGAAGGAAGGAAGGAAGGAAGGAAGGAAGAAAGGGAGGGAAAAGAAAGACGAAGGAAGGAAAAGAGAAAGAAGAAAGAAAGAAAGAAAGAAAGAAAGAAAGAAAGAAAGAAAGAAAGAAAGAAAGAAGAGAAAGAAAGAAAGAAAAGAAAGAAGAAAAGAAAGAAGAAAGAAGAAAGAAAGAAAGAAAGAAAGAAAGAAAGAAAGAAGAAAGAAAGAAAGAAAGAAAGAAAGAAAGAAAGAAAGAAAGAAAGAAAGAAAGAAAGAAAGAGAAAAGAAAAGGAAAAAAGGAAAGGAAAAGAAAAAAATCTCAGCCTCAGCCCAGACCTACTGAATCAGTGTCTGCATTTTAACAAGATCCCTAGGTGACTCACAGGCACTTTACAGTTTGAGAAACACTGGTGTAGCAGTTATCAAGCTAGGCACTTTGTATTTGTTTTTTTTAATTTAATCCTCATAACAATACCCTACTAACTTGATATTTTTCTTTTCATCACTACCACTTAATGGGTGAAGAAACAAGACTTGGTAAAGGTTACATAAACAGGAAGGGACAGATGCAAACCCTGGGCAAGCAGGCTGGCCACCAGATACAAAAGCCCTGGTTGTTTCTCTCTGCTGTATTGTCTTAAAGCAGAATGTCTTCGTTCAGAGCCCACAGATAGGTGTTGCATAGTATGCAAAGTTTAGTGCACCTTTCTCATGATAAGGCTCATGATCTTCAACTGAGTTTTCAAAGAAGTCTATTATCCAAAACTGTTTAACAATTACTCTTGAAATCCTTGTAAATAGGTATAGGGGCAAGCGAACAAGTAAAAGGAATCCACAAGATTTTCTTAGCATTAATACTTTAATCCTTGAAATTTGAAGAAGGCCATTACAAATAAAAAAGTCATATTCCAAGCAGTAATTTACATTTATACATTTCCTTTTAAAAATCTGTGGTCATGCAATTTTTTCCCCTGCTTACTTTAGGATGCTTAGGAACTTATGTAATAGGAGAAATGAAAATGAAGGACACTTTGTGCTGAAATTTTTTTTAAGATTTTATTTATTTATTCATGAGAAACACAGAAAGAGAGGCAGAGACCCAGGCAGAGGGAGAAGCAGGCTCCTTGCAAAGAGCCCAATGTGGGACTCGAACCTGGACCCTGGGATCAACACTCTGAGCCAAAGGTAGATGCTCAACTGCTGAGTCACCCAGGTATCCCTGTGCTAAAACTTTTAAGTCTAATTAAAATTTGGCTCATCACTACAGATTTTAAAAAACACGGTGGTCAAAAGCATAGCTATTGGAATTCACCTGTTAATCTGGGTTTGAGTTTTAACCCTACTGTGTGTAGTATATGTAATCTTGAGCAAGTTATGTGGTTTCCTAAACCTTAGTTTCCAGTGCAACCTAAGTTTCCTATTCCTAATGCAAAAAGATAACAATAGCACCAATCCCTATCTCTGTTGTTTCATTATATAAGATAATACAGGCAGTGGGCCGAGTGAAGTGCCTCACCATGTCGTAAGCACTCAAAATTGAAGTCAATTACTACTACAAGTGCTGTATCTTATCAGTGATTATTATATTAAAAATTGACTTACTGGAGTTCTTCCAGAGTCCAAGAGAGCTATTTACCAGATTTTCTAATCTTCATAAATAAAAGAATGGGCATTTAAGAAGTGAGCACTGGCCTAAAAGCAAAGGGAAGAAAGGGGAGGGGAAACTTAAACTCCTTTCAGTTACATTTTTATTATGAATCAGTGGTTCTCAAAGTGTGGTTTCCAGACTAGCAATATCACCTTCACTGGGTACTTCTTAGAAAAGCCAATTCTCGGGTCTCTCCCCAACCCATTAAACCAAAAACTCTGGGGCTGTAACCAGCAATCTGCACTATTTTACAAGTCTTCCAGCTGATTCTGATGCAAGATAAAAGTTTGAGATCTGCCAGTATAAACGAAAAAGAGCATTGGACAAGGACAAATATACCTCCACCCAGTCTCTAAAAGTCCATCTTTAGTGTGTGGACAACCCAAGCTGTGATTAAATCTCTTATGATCTGTGACACATGTCATCATAAGGATCTTCCCAGGCAGGAGAAACGCACATCTGCATAAATAAGCAGCTCTAAACTTCCTAAAACTAGGGTTACTGTCCTCCTAGAAACTTCCCCCACCTCACCAAAGGGGATTAATGTATCCATTAAGTTATGTAGGGCTGTGAACATCCACATCAAAAAAGACAAATCCTCATTTTCTATAGAAATATATGTCAAGTCTCTGACCCTTGCTAAGGCTAGGGCAAAATGGACATCTACTTAAGTTTAAAGCAGAGACATGTTCACTAATAAGAAGGAAAATGAGAGATTATAAAGCATAGAAGTTAAGAGCGTTGACTGTGAATTCCTGTTGCCTGTTTTCCCAACCCAGCTCCCTCAGTTAGAAGCTCTGTGACATTGAGCAACTAACGAATCATGCTTTGCCCCCATTACTTCACTCCAAGGGGATAATAACAATCTTCTAAGATGCCAAAGATCAAAGGAATTCACATATGTAGAACACACAGAACAGTGCCTAGTATCTAGTAAGTGCTGAATAAATGTTCATTTAAAAAAAAAAAAGGGGGGTAGATGAAACAGAAGAAAAAAATGTTGATCTCTTCTGTCAGTGGTCTCATCAAAGGGAATCCATTCCCTTTAACACTGGGGCTTAGATAAATGCCTTGTTTAAATACTCTGCATAATACCCACAATAAGGTCAGAAGCTTTATGTGGTTATTGTTACTTAATTATTTTATGTACTTTTGTCAGATTTTTTTCAACCAGATTGCTGAGAATCACTGAGGACAAAGACCCTTCATATGTTTCCTCACATCCCCTACTCTGCCTTCCTGGAGAAGCTGCTAAACACATATTTATCTGTGATAATACAAAATGAAAAATAAAACTGTGAATTACAGAATGCAAATTTTAGAATTCATTTATTTTTAAAAAGATAGCCACAAATTTAGAAATACATTTAGGTAACTTAAATATTCCTAAATTTATTTTAAATCTATTGCTAAAAATGCATTGACACATCAAATAACTTCTATAGCATCAAGTATAACAACTCAACCCAATTGTTTCATGGCGCTAGAGTCAAATCACCTTTTTTAAAACACTGTAAAAAACCTACTCCTCAATAACATAAAAATGTGTTTATGACATTGAACATAAAGACCAATGAAGGTTATACTATACAGCCTTTCTAAAACTCCTTTAGGTTGTTTTACTGATGCTCCAATAGACATAAAAAATAAAGTTATTACCTGAAATAAAACCTCAGCTTCAATTTATTGCCACATTTCCAGGCATCCCATATCAAACATAACTATAAATAGTAGGATCCTCAAACTGCAAGTCCAGTCTAATTTATAATTTATTTCCCCACTATTCCTGTCTTTCTGTCCTGGAATGCTTCAGCTTGAAAGAAATACCACCATGTTTTACAGGGTTTAGAAACAGTCACCGCAGATCCACTCCAAATGGGACATTGTTTCCTTGCCTGGACTGTGATGTGAAGATAGGGCAGGCATATAACTAACTCCAGAATACAATGGCTATTTTGCCCACATTTTCCTCCCTTCTCTCACATTGGAAACAGTACAGTTATGAGTTTCTATAGAACCTGTCACCAGGGAACTGTCCAACATACTTTGGCAAAGGAATTATTTCACCCTGTAAGAAAAGAGGATAGGAAGATACTAAAAAGAATAATCTCTTGCTTGGATGCTGGCCATCTAATTAAATTCAGAAGGGTATTGATTCTGTCCACTTAAATTAACTTTAATTTTATATATAACCAAATTATAGATTCAAATGAACCAATATAGATCCCTGAAACTCCTCCAAAAATGTATCACATGTCTCTAAATGAAATTTCTAAAGTGAATATGATTGAAGACTGACTTGGATTTCTGATTATATTTAAATTTAACATAAAATTCATAGCACAAAAGGATAAATTGAGGCAGTATATTACATATATTGGAGGCCACACAACATAGCAAGAAAGAAAGCAGAAACTTTCTAAAGCTTATTAAAGGTATATTATTATTCCAGAGATTTATAAAATATGTAAGGGCAGCATTTTAAATTAAATTGATAACGTGTAATAATTTGTCACCTAACTCATCGCACATTATAAGAGCATTTACATATATTAGAATCCAAATATTCCAAAGTTCACACATGATGACAAGGATATCAAATCTTGAATCCTAAGTTTGGCTAGCCAATATCTAGTTAGAGTATTCCACATCTTTACTAAATGCTGAGCAAGAGGAAATGAACTACATATTTGGATCTGTGCCTTAATAATTTTCAATGTCAGGTCATAAATCTCCTGACAGAAAAATATTAAATTCTAAAATCACTTCTCAAAGAATTTGCAGCATTGTTTTCTTCAGATTATTTGCTACAGAGCACCAATTTTATTATCTCTGAGTTAGTGTGGACATAATGGAGTCAGAAAAAACACAGGATAGACCAAATCACTTATCCATATATTACTACCACCTTTCCACTTGATTGCCTTCCAGATCTATTTCTCATATAATTATCACTCACTGGTATTAAATATTTGTCCCTAAAATTGGCTAAAACATTAAGATGCAGGGATGACAGAAAATGCAGATGATGAAGAAATGTTTTCTTTGTAAAACTGAACTAGCAGTTCCCAGAACCGTCCTCAAAAAACAGGAAAGGGAAACAGGCAATGCATTTAAGAAAATATATACCTTCCATATAATTTCCCAAATCTCCATGAATTACGGGAAAATAAATCTGAAAAAGTTTTAATAACTGTGGAGAATAAAGCAGATAGAATTTTCAGAGCACAAACACTTTGTCCTTCTAGAAATAAACATTCACCATCCCTCATCAACTCACTAAACTGTCAGTAAATTGTGTGACTTGAACTCTTTTAAGGAGACAACTTTAATCTTCTCAGAGAAGACTGTCTAGGGCAAACAAAGATTTCTTACCACGATTACCATTCAGAAGCTAAAAATAGACATCCAAGAAAATTGAGATCAAGCAACTTCCTGACGCAAACCCGACCTAATTCAACAGTCTGATCTTTATCAGTCTTTGCTAAAGATCCAGAGGGCTATGAAGCTTCTACTAAGAATAAGAGATGCAACAGAGGACACAGAGACCTATGGGCAATTTATATGGAAAAGAATCAGGCTTGCAAAAGATTAGAAATTACCTAACATCTGTTCATGGAAGACTCGGTAAGAAAGTTTTAGAAAATCCACACAACGAAATACTATGTAGCTGTGAAAAAGAAAGAAGCAAGGAGTCTTCTGCATTGGGAACTCAGAGAAGTACAGTAAGGGGAATAAAAACCAAGGCACGGAATGTGTTATAATGTGCTAATACTGAATACATACATGCACACCTGTGCACTCGTGCATACACACAGCAGGGCATTCTGGAGGACTACATAAGAAACCAGGAACAGCAACAGATTCTAGAGAGAGGTGAGGAACCATCAAGGAAAAGGGGCAGAGACACAAACTTTTCCCACTGTGGCTTTTCTATCTTTGAATTTTATATCTATATATATCTCACACATAAATGAGGAGAGGATAATCTGTATTAAAAAATATTTAGCCAAGTGAGTAGTCCTTCACATCTGTGGGGCATCTGCATGCCCTACAAGAAGTCAGAACAAAAAGCCCTACGGTATTCCAATGGTTTCCATTTCATCTTTTCCTCACTCATCAGGAAGCTCCACATAACAAAGACTGTTTTAACTTTGGATAAACATCTTTTCCACCTACTGTTCCTTGGATTGTTTCACATAAATTTCCCGTGGTAGCTCAAAGAAGGTAACTGAGTGGCAAAAGCCATTTCCCTTCTGTATTAATCTTCATCAATCTCTTTACAAAAGCTTCCCAGAACAAGCACACATTCTGAGTAGAAAAGGTGGCTGGACTGAAAAGGCAGCTCCACAGCCAGTCCCTAACCCTTTGTTTCTAAACCCTTCTGTAAAGAAATTCTTGGGACATTCCTCCTTGACAGTACTATGATCTGAAGGACAGAGCACAGTGTTACAAGTGAGGACTTTGAGGAGAGACGGCCCACGTTTGAACCCGGAGTTTCCCACTTACTAAATACATGGACAACTTACATAACCTCTATGTGCCTATTTCCTTCTCTATAAATTATAGGTAATAATATCGCTAAACTGATCATATAACTTTGCATTCTTCAGGTTGCAATCCATTAGTGTGAGAATAAAATCAATTTGCTGAGCTGAGTCACAACTGGCATATCTTTCATTAATTGAGACAATACTGGAGTAGAATAAGAAAGAAAATAGAGGAGTTTTAGACATAGTAAGAGTTGATCGTAAATATTTTTCCATTCATATGTAGCATATAGACTGGAGGTGTATGTGTCCTGTGTCTCAATTTTTCATTGGAAGTCAGGTTCAAAAGCTTTAAAGTCTATTACAGTTAACTATAAGGGGAAAATGTGTTAATCAATAGCAAGCATTTAGTACATTACCTAGTACTTAGTAACACTCCAAGGATGACCTCCTGTACTCTTTATTACAATAAGAATAACCTACCTTTGTCATCATCGTCATCTGCAGAGCTCAGAGGTAAACAAGTAAAAATCGATATATAACTAATGGCAGCAAAAATATTGTATAAAATACAAACCTTATTAAAATCTGATTAATGATGTTAAATATATATAGAAATAACTGTGAATGATCACTTGGAAAATTCTAGAAATAGAAAATAGAATGAAATAATATAGTAAGTTTATGTAACATAGTTAAGGTAAGAAAAACACTGAATTTGGGAACTTCAACAATTTAGTGAAAATGAACTCTGTGGGGGGGGGGGGAATCTTACAAGTTCATAATGACCTACTGAAAATATCAACTTCTCCTTCCTCCGATTCTATGTTTGCAAAGGAACAATCCATTATTACTTCTACATCTCCCCTAGAGCAACGTGCAGAAGGTAGGGAACTGAATCTAATCACTGGACAGAGATCCTTCCAACTCTAAACATTAACTCATATGCAGTGAGAATGGGAGGGGCTAACATGAGTATCATATAGGTTTGATTTTTATGCTTCTCATTATAATTTGAAAAATAAAAGTGGCATTCTGATTTACACATACGTTCCTTGGGAGTCTGGTGAGCATGAAGCTATTGAACTGAGACATACACCAATTCTTTCTTTAGTGACCAAACCCAATTTCAAATCCACATGGGTAGAAAGATAATGGACACAATAAGAGATGCTCTCACCCTGAGAAGACTCTGGGCCACCAAACATTCTCCTCCAAATGTTTTCAAAACTGTGTTTAGTGGCAGAACCCAATATAAAAACTTGTAGGTGAAACAGGAAACCAAGCTTCCCCTAGTTGACAAAGGCATGAAGGGATGCCTGGGAAACTTTTCCTGATCATTCCCCACTAATTCCTTCTCCTCCCACATGGCAGAATTAAAGGAACTCTGTGAAGCAGTTTGAAGCCTCTATTCTATCTTGATAGCTATCAAACTACAGCATGCATCAGAATGATCAGGAAGGCTTGATGATCAACCATTCCAGATAAACCCAGATGGCTGAAGTCCACCAGTGTCTAGTTCAGAAGGTCAGGGTTGTGTAGCCTGAGGATGAGCATTTCTTACAAGTTTTCCAGGTAATGTTGATGATCTTGGTCCAGTGACTGCACTTTGAGAATTGCTGCCCTACCATCTCTTCAACTCATTTGTTAATATAACTAAAACCAGGATCACCTATATTTTACTCCTTTCCAGCTAATTTGGAAATTTTAAATACTTTTATTACAATACCACCCCCAAAAATTAAAGACATAAAAGTATTTGGATTTGAGGATTTTTTTTCCCCAACAAAACAGTTTTTAAATCCTAGTGATTCAGCATAATTAATCAAGAATGTACTCACTAGGGCATTTGAAGGTTCTGATAAAGTACTATAAAAACAAATTTTCCTAAAAGTTCTTTAGGTTCTGTTTGCTTACAGAACAATAAGTGTTCCCTGTTTGGAAATAATCTCCAAATGTTCCTTCTCGTTTAAATTACATGAATTCTTAACATACGTGGCACACATATTGTAATCTATGACTGAATGGAGGCCTTTCTGTTCTCAGGGAGAATGGAAGGATGTTATTTTCAGGAACAGTGAGGCTACCTTTCCCATTTTTTTTCTGACTGGCAAAATACTGCAATAAAGTATTGCTCAACTCAGACTGAAACAATTTTCCCATCTGTCAAAATATTTTAAATAGTATCAAGCTGGTATTACTTTGTCAAAACATTTCATCAGAAACAGTATCTAAATTTAAACAAGCAGTTCCTCGAACTATGTAAGTAAGGTGAATAAACTGTCACTGACACAATATATTTTTTAGAAAACCTGCAGTCTTTTTAGAAAAACCTTGAAGGAAATGGGTGTTTAAACCAAGGATAAATGTACCACTGGGTAGAGAAAAATGAATATTGCATAAAGGGTGAACATTTCATTGTCCTAGAAATGACATACTTCAATTCTGCCCAAGCAGCATAAAACAACCCCAGCTTTACAAATAATTCTGTTTCAGTCTCAGTAAACCTACAATCTGGCAATAAAATATTAATGATACAGATTGATATAAAAACCTCAACAAGCATAAGGACCTTGGGATCTGGAGTTAATGCTAATTGTCTCCTCCTCATCCATGTGACGTGGTACAAGATTCCTGATATTTCTGGGCCTTAGTTCCTACATCTGCACACACAGGTAAAACCTGCCTTTTAAAATGGACTTAAGATATGGCACAAAGAAGGCATTCAATGGACTATTTTTTGCCTTCATATTCATCCATAAAAACTCAGATTAATCTCCACAATTTGAGTTTAAATTGGGAGAAAATATGAAGAGAGAAAATAATGGCTAGAGACTTTTTATATCAATAATACATATAACTTACATCCTGGATTTATATATTCTCTACTTCTTTTTATTGGAAATCTAACACACAAAAAGCACTAACACAACATTTTCTCCAGGTCAGACATCTCTAACATTTTTCCTCACAAAGTAGAATATCTCCAATTATTTACAGATGCTACCAAAACTTTTACAACACTAAGGAATTTAAAACTCACTCTTATGTCTTAAATGTGGGTCACATATTATATTAGGAGGAAGTATGGTATACTTGTAGCAAACATTACTGTTTGCTGTAAACCCTCCAAAGGTTAAATAACTATAGACCAGTGTCAAACTTTATTCTCATAAGAAAAATTTTCCTTTCTTGTACCTGGTCAAACAAATCTACCTATCAATGGAACAGGCTAAAAAAAGTGAAATTTTCCCCTTTGATGTTTAAAATATTCTATGTAGGCTTGGCTTTACAAATTTCACATTCTAAGTAATCTAGATTGCTAGTACCAAATTGATTATAGAAATTAAGAAGTTTTAATAATCAAAATTGGTTCACAATACTGTTAAAATGTTTTAACTAGTTCAGAATATAAATGTAAACTAAAGCAAAGTGGCTGATAATTTTATTTAAATTGAGGAAATTGTTTTTGCATAGTTTTTTATCATTCTTCAGAATCATGTGATAACTTTTAACAGAGACTGACTGATTTGTAACATTTTCATATATATGTATATTTGCCAGCTCCTGAAATATTTCTCTACTTGTACTTTTTGCATGACTTCAAGTATTTCAATTATCTAGGAAGTACATCTGGCCAAGTAGAGAATCACAGATGTATATCTTTCTTTTCATACAATGATCTTTGGGGTTAGTAAGTGACACACATTTCTTTTATACGTGGGATTATTGTTTTGAAAATATCACTATGATTTTGATTGTTAGGATTTATAATGTCAGAAACTGTTTTTGGAATCCAAGGACAGCTAAGCACTTATTTTGAGAAAATGATGTGGGTATAACAAGAAGAGCTTTGACTTTTTAAAAAAATGGCCCTAAACAATTACCGTTACTTTCACAAAAGTCACAATGTTCTAGGTGATTGTTGCATCAAGAGCCTTTTCTATTATGAATAAGGTAGAAATCTCATTTATGGGCCTTCCTTTTGTAGTCTCAGATTGATCAGCCTAATGTCTAGGCAGATTGAGCTGTCAATTACTTGTCCATGGACACAAAACTCATAAATGGATGAAGTCAGAAGTATGACTTCATTTTATCTACCTCCAACAAAAAAGGGGGGGGGGGCATAGAACTGCCTCTCTCAAATAGTTACAATCTAGCTGGGGAGCCAAGACATAAGCACAACAAGTTTAATAATAAAAGTGAGAAATAACAATTCAACTAATTAATGCAACACATGTCACACTGAACTGTGCAATGAGGACAAGGAGTGAGGTGAGGTCACTGCTGGATCCAATGACCATAAAGAGACAGCTGCTAAGAGAAGTCCCTGAAGTAGATATGTAGAGCAGGAAAATTTTAAGTAGAGACAGGTTTCACGCATCTAGAATAACAGAAGCCAAGAAGAGCAATGTGAGTAAACAATCATTGGAGGAAGATTTATATTTTTAAGAAATTAATGAAACTAAATAGTTGAAAATATTGTTACTGTCTTGAATCAAAGTCTGGTTAAGACTGGCAGGAGTTAATTCTGCCAGCATTGGTATCCATCCAAGAATTTTGAGCAAGAAAGTGCCTGACTGAAAGGTGTTTGAAAAAATAATAATAATTCAGAAGTAGTATGAATAACTAGTAGGTGAGGGGACCCCAGAGTTGTGTACAAAAAGCTTCAGAATCTACTGGGTCAATTTCAAAGACTCCTAAATTATTTAATGTTAGTTAAACATTTCTTACTGTTATCTTTCATTTCCTTACAAATGTTACAACTTCAGAACCACATAAATGCTGTTTTGGAGCATGTTTAAAACTGCTTCATTAAGATTTGCTTCTGAAAACATGCTGTAGTAGATACTATTGATGGATCCTCCATATCTACTTGCCTTTACCACTGCAGAACACCCTGGCCAGACTTTGACTTCCAACTGCCAGCACCTGTATGTCTTTTCCAGGGGCCAGGAGTGCTAAGGACATAAACCCCCCAATGCCCAACCCTGAGTCCTAGAAGCACAGAGGCCCTCAACCAATGGCTAGAGTCAAGAGTTGGCATATAAATACCTCAGCTCCCTCTCCTGGATAGAGTATTTCAGATGTGCATGCTGTACATTCTTTCCCTCCATTTCCAGTAGAAGTAAGCTTTAGTTATCCAGCATAGTAATTTACTTAATATCTTACCTCACCCTCACTCCCACCCCCACTGTCTTCCACTCTCTTTTCCATCCCAGAGTTTCCTGGACTGTTTCCAAATTTCTTAAATTTGAATACCTGCCTTGGGGCCTGCTTGGGGTGAGGGTGAATCCAAGCTAAAATACACCATGGTGTTTCAGCTACTCACCTTGGTTCACATTACCTCTCTTGTTCTAACAGCTAGCTTCTCAAGACCCAGAAAAATACCTCCTTTTCACCCCTACTGAAAGTTTTCCTGATCAGCCCTGCTTATTATGCCAGCTTTCTTTTCTGATACCTTAAACAATTATAGCCTTTACTTTTTATTTGTTCTATATCACATGGTGTGTTATGTATATATCTTATCTTCTCACCTACTAGGCACTCACCTTAGAGACCAGAAACTGCTTTTTGTATCTTCCACAAGCATAGAACAGAGTTTTGTGTCATTCAAATCTACTGATTACTAACTCTGTTGTCTTATAGACCATAAAACCTGCTGATAAAAGGGAAGTCACACTTTATTTACCTTAGGATTTAGATATGGTTCTTTGGACACATATGGTTTGGCAGAATTAGAGAAGGTAAAGGGACCAGCAAATTTGAATCTAGCTTTCTGGCTTCTTTTTTTTTTTTTTTTTTTTTGTCTTTCATGTAGCTTTCTGGCTTCTAAGTGGAAGTCCAATGATCCAAAACATGTTTCCAGTTTCCTAATTTTTCAAGGTTGGTACAGAATGTAGAGGAAACCAAGAAAATTCATTTCTTTTACTCAAACCTAGTGTCAATCATCCATTTTTTGTTCCATCCATCCATTTTCTTATTCAACAGTCGTTTATTGAGCACCTGTAACTATCAGGCACTAGCATAGCAGACCTGTACATATTAGAGGAAAAATATGTTTTTTGCTGTGTGGTACTTACAGTTGAGGGTACAAATGAAAGAAGATAAAAAATAAAATAAAATGAGAATTATAAAAAGTGAGGCCATGAAAGAAAAACAGAGTTGAGTAGAAGAGAATAACCAAGAGAGAAAAGGGGCTACTCAAATGGGGCTGGTCAGCCTTGATGTCCCCCCAGCATAATCCATTATACCTTACCTATATGAGGTACTCAATTGGTGTTTGCCAAATGAATTAATGACATCATTAGTATTTATTAAATACTTAATATTTTCCTGGCACTGTGCTAATTGCAGCTGGTACTGCTTAAGATTATGACACTCTGGAGTCAAATGTGCCTGAACGTGTCATTACTAGCCCTACACCTGTGGGAAAGTAATTTATAATCATCATTCCTCAGAGTTCCCATTCATAAAATCCAGATTATAATCCCTAGTACATAAATTGGTCATGAACATTTAAATGACAGAACACACTTAGCATAGTGCCTGATATATCATAAATTCTGAACTTTTTTTTTAAAATCTTACTTATTTAAGCATTCTCTACATCTCACATGGGTGTAGTGAACTTACAACCCCAAGATCAAGAGTCACATGCTCTCCTGACTGAGCCCACCAGGAGCCCCTAAATGCTGAATTTCTAAACTCTCACATAATCCCACAATAATACCATGTAATACATCAGGGCACTGAATCTTAGGAGACTCAGATCACATTACTCATGATGGGCTGAGCTCAGATCAACCAAAATCTATGGGACTCCATATCAGTCATGGTTTAAGTTAACCTGCTGTAATAAAGAAACCAAAAAAATACAGTGCTTTAAACAATAGAGATGTTTATTTCTCTCTTGTGCAGCATTCCAGATTGGCAGTTCCTGCAGTGACCAATACTCTTTTCTCCTTTTGCCCTGACATTTCCTAGAAATGTATGGTTGAAGTGGGATAAAAACCATCTGAAGTTCCAGCCAGCAGTAGAGGGAAGGGACACAGACAGTAACAAATGTCTTAAAGCACAGATCCAGTGACACACATCACTCACATTCAGAATCCCAAGAACTTAGTAACATGGTCACACGTACCTCAAATGGGGCCTGAGAATTATAGGGCCTACCTGCTCAGCCATGTGCTCATGTGCAATTTTGTTTCCATGGAACAAGGGGGATGGATTCTAGCAGACAGCTAACAGTCCTTGCCATGGACTCCAACCCTATGCTTTTCACCAAAAAGAATTTAAGGTCTCATTCCATAACTACCCTGTTGCCATCTCTAAAAACTTAACAGCCTATTATGCTAGCTACTTGATTATGCTACAGTGAGGATCAACTTGCTACACTCAATAATTACATGAGCTTCTGTTCTGCCCTTTCTATGAAAAACCATCAATCTCTTAATGGCTAATTTATGATATTGCATCCAGTAAAATTATAAGCTTT
Organism: Canis lupus dingo; assembly: GCF_003254725.2. Lineage (NCBI taxonomy): Eukaryota > Metazoa > Chordata > Mammalia > Carnivora > Canidae > Canis > Canis lupus. The sequence continues at coordinate 32,441,969 of NC_064256.1, read as the reverse complement.
TAGGAAAAGGTACTAAAGACCAATTGACAAAAATCACACTAATTATATATGTGGGAAATTAGGATTCCCCCCAAAATTACTTGACTTTTAAATGGTCTTAACTAAGTAAATCAACGAGATATAGAACTCCAAAAATAAAGAGAATGGAACTAACACTTGTTGAACACCTACCAGTATTCTAGGTGCCTTAATTAATTCAAACAAGTAATTCCTGAGTACTCATTATGCCACAAACACTGTGCATTACTGGAGACCAGACACTGTTATGTCTTCTAGAAGGTTGGGTTCAACTTGTACATAAATTATTTAATTTTACATTCACTACCACCCTACAAAGTAGACATCACAAATGAGAAACCAGACTCAGAAATGTAGTCAATTTGCAAATGTTGCTCACTAGTTAATGGTATGTTAAAATCCAATCCTCTTGGCTCCAAGACCAATGTCCTTTCCATAATATCCTAATTCCTAACTCCAACCATATCACATGTCTTAGCAATGATTTAACCAAAAAAGAACATATCACACACCTAATATCATTATCTGAAGATTTTCTCATTTTCTGACTGAAATGATGCATAAAAACTACATATGCCAAGTGAGTCCCCACTGGAGCCATGATTAGAGAACTGTGCACATGGGCATACGTCACAAGTGGCAATTATGTGCATAAAATCAGCAGCACTGACCCAAGAGTGTAAACAAACAAGCAGACTGGGGAGTATTATTAATCACATGCACACTGTCTACTTAATTGCAACTTGGACTCCTAAAAGTTAGAAGAGAAATTTCCACTTAAGGAAATTTCCAATTGATGGTAAGACCTCTGTTTTCAATATCTGAGTATTTTAGATAAACATATGACAATACATATGATTTCAAAAGCAGCAGTCACTAAATATTTTTTTTCACTAAATATTTAAATAAATTGTCACATATATAAGCAAAAAACACTATGATTTATACAAAATCCACTTTCTTTTATATTAAATTTTGTAGTAGATGAGAAGGAATAGGGAAACAGAAGTGTGTTAAGACCTTACCATCTGAGAACATCTAAATAACAAGATAGACCTTTTCCTTTTGCATCATTCAATCACCCTCATTATTAAACATAAGTGTCTACTTGGGAAATAGGAGTAGGGGCTGGCACTCCTCACGGGAGGGCAGGTTTATTTTGACCTCTTTGTTGCATTAAGTTACAAGTTAAGATATAGGGTGATACATTCTATATCCATGTTTGTTGTTGTATATTTTATATGTAAATTCATATGTAAATTTACACATTCAAATACAGCAGAAGTCAAAGTTTTGGTCTCTTTCTACATTTAAATGCTTAGATAGTAATATGAAAAGAAAGTATTAAGTTGTTTACTATTCCCAGTGGGATACTAAACGAAAACTAAATAAGTCTCCAGTACAAAATAGAGGATTAAATCAATTTATACAAGAAAAACTATGTGTCTAGATTGCTTTTTGCTGTAACCACATTTAGTGTAAATTTAAAATAAAGACAACTTTGTGTTATGAAATTTAATTTCAACTTACCATACTTAAATTAACTTGTTCCATCTGAGAATATAGATATTATATCTTCAAATCACTTCCACAATAGCCCACACTATTATCTTAAAATGTAATTGATACCTATATTGAGAAGCTGGAAAGTTCCAATTGAAGGACTTAACTTGAAGGAATATTCTTTTAAGCAATTTTACACAAAATGAGTATTACTTGGTCATCCAAATGTATATGCAATAAACATTTTCTTTTTAAAAATTGCAGTACAGGAAAAAGCGGTTTTACCTAAAGAACAAAAATGTTTGCATTTCTTCAGTTTTAAAGCAACAAATTAATTTCTAACTCTACTTTTTCAGCATGGTTCTTGAAGAATTGTGTCTTTATTAACTAGAATCCATGACTTCAGAATTTTCAAGCAATTTCATAAACATTAATAAAATTCTTGCCCCTAAAAGTATTTCTCATCAATTACATATCTGAAATCATATTTGTCTTCCAAAATATATAAGAATTTTTTTTTCTAGCAAGCACAGATAAGACTGTGCCTAGCTTTAATACAACCTACCTGTTTACTTGGAATAGTTTGTTTTGAATACAGCTTAAGAACTTTAACATTTATATTTATTAGGATATTTAAGATATTTGCAAACTGAAAAACAATTTTTTCTTGTGGCATGCCTCTTATTTTGATTTTAAAAAACACATATAATGAATATATTGCTTTATCATCTTTTTTCCAGCCTAGCATACAGAAAATATTGTGTATGTTATTACATATTCTTTTGCAGTGGCTTACACAACCTTCTTTTAAAACATCCTTTGGTTCTCTTGTGTTTTTTCATTAAAGTATTGGTAAGTCAAAGGAAACCTGATTATTTATAGAAGTATGCCACCCGTTAAATTCGGATCTTACCTTGACATTCCATCTGGAGAGACACAGCTCTGAAGAGGAAGAAGACTTGACTTTAAGGGTGGTGATATCTGAGTTCCTGGGAAGTTACTTAATATCTCCTGGGACCTAAAGTATTTCATTGGCAAAAGTCTAGATAATAAAGAATATCTTACTTGTCAAGAGAGTCTCTTGAGAAGCCTTCAAAATTTAACGTCTATGACTAAAATATGCAGCTCACTGGCATCAAGCAGGAGAGAAGTGTTTCCTAAGGTGAAGGTGAATGGGGAGGGCTTCCTCTGCAGTTTCACTCTCCATCGTAGAGCCCCGGATGACTGATCCTGGAGACTTTCCTTTACAACAGGCCAAGCATATTTTTCAACCAAGTAGGAGTTTATTCCTGCCTTCTTGAGCTGGCACCAGCCCATTTTTCAAATTGTGTCAAGCCATGCATTTTATTCAGTGACAACCTTTCTTTCTCTAAACCTCTCAAGATGAACAAACACTTTTTTTTCCTGACTGTAAAAAATCAAATTATGTCACCTAATTTCAAGGAAAAGATATGCAATGGCAGCTAGACCAAAAACACCATTTGTATGCAAAGAGAGTTAAAATACTGGAAAAGTACCCTTGCCAGTAGAGTGTGGTATCATTAAACACAGAACTAAATTTGAAGCAGAAGTAGTAGAAAAAAATATATCTTGAAATGTGATAGGGTCCATTACGCTTCTTGATGAGATTACTTGCCTCTCCAATACATTACCCAAAGGCGCTTACAAAACTGAGGGAATATATTACATTGGAATTATCAGGACTTTCTAAGTAGGTCAAATTTTGAAGCAAAAAAATGCTTCAAATTTTATGCAGTGTTACAAAAAAAAAATCTTAGGAACTGTACAACGAAGGTGCTAATCACTTTTTAAAGTAAATTTTTTTAAAGCCTCTTACTTTTGCATAAACATTAAATGTATCACTTTAAAATGCAGAGTCACACACCTGAGGCTGTTCTTTCACTGTCATCTTAATTCAGTTTTTAATAATAAACTGAATTTTAATTATATAAATATCTTTATTCATTTGAAAATCTAGAAAAGTTTGGCTCTAGAAAAGTTCAAAATCTAACTCATCGTTTTGAACCGAACAGATTCAGTCCTGACCATAAATACAAAATATTTTTCCCTCTTTCTTACTGGGTTTTCATTCATAGTGTTAATTACACAACAGAGTTTTGGAATAACGTTTTTAACAAAATTTTGGTTTTCTTTTAGGTAATCCTAAAATAGCAGGTTTACTATTTGTGTAACTTTCATATAGGAATATTGAAACATCTAGCAGCTGCAGCATATGCCAAGTACCCATCAATATGATTACATAAAAAATGACTTAAGAACCGATTTAATTAATTCAAGTAAAAGTTGAATTTAAAAAAATGCTAACTGCTTTAAAAGTAAAAATTTCTTTTCAAAATCATTTCAAGTGGGGTGCCTGGGTGGCTTGGTCGGTTAAGCAACCCACTCTTGGTTTTGGCTCAGGTCATGATAGGAGATTGAGCCTCCAGTTGAGTGGGCTTCAGCTCTGTCTTCTGGGGATTCTCTCACTGTCTCTCTTCCTTTGCCCCTTCCCTTACTCATGCACATACGTGCTCCACCACTCTTTCTTCTCTTTCTCTCTCTCTCTAAAAATAAACAAATGAATTTAAAAAAAAATTATCTCAAGTAAGAAAAACATAAAAATATAGATCTTTTAATTTCTAATGTTATATTGACAAAAGTTAGATAAACATGGACCAAAAAAAGTACTTTTGAAAATAAATAATACTAACAATAGACCCGTCTGACTTAATCTGCCCTGACATCTGAATAGTCCACCATTAAGCACCACTTTAGTTGAAAGCCATGAAGCCCCCAGTGAAGATAGCATCTGGGAGTGAATACATTATGCCAATAATAGCGTATTGTGAATTACTGTGAATAATACAGACTTAGCACATTAGCATCAGTAACTAGCAGGCCTCTGAGAAGAGAGAATGTAGAACTCTAACATTTAAATTTTATGTGAGGGAGGAAAGAAAAGTGAAGTGCCTCTGGTTTAGGCCCTAACAGGTAGAAAGAGGGTTCGTGAAGATTAAAGGACAGAAAAGCTTTAAGGCAGAGAAAATGTTTTTAGATAATTTTTACACATTAAGATCACTTTTTATTTTGAAGACTAGGAAATTTAGGATCAAAGAAACTAACAAAAAAAGGGAAATGGTGAACGGCAGCCCTAGAAACAAACTTTGCTGATGTCACAAGCTACCTAGCAGCACTGATACCACTTCTGGTTTTTTGGATAATTACACTCTCAATCAGAACTAGAAAATTGTTCCAAGTCATATTAACATTACAAATCAAACTATTTCATATTTATTGTCATAAGAATCCAATCTAGTTTTGAATGTTAATCCACTACAATAATGCATGTTGTAAAGACTGAGGAAGCATATGGAATAGAAATATATGGAGAGAAGATTTTAAAATAAAAACGAACAAAAAGCAACAGGAAAAGTTCATGATTTTTTTTCTTAATCCCCTTAATCCCGCCGTTATTGTGGGCATTCCTCAAACTCCATCTCTCTTTTGTCCCTACTTTTCTTACGTTCATGTGGCCTCCACTTACACACCATCCTGAAGACTCTCAGATATCCATCTCCAGTTCTGCCGATATCCATCTCCAGTTCTGCCGTCTTGACAATGATTAATCCTTATCTCTCTCAGTGCCCTCAGAGAAACTCTTAGGTGACCTGGTGCCAGGGCCAACTGCAAGTCCAGATAATGAACACGGTACTTCACTCTTCCTGAAGGAAGGCACAGCATACAAAATCTATCTCCCTCTGTATATTCTTTGTCTTGTCTCCTGTGTGTCTGGTAAGAAAACCTCCATTGCATTACCGTGTTTAAAACACTGTCATTTTCATCTTAGGCTCAGCCTTTATCCCGGGATGCAGTCACAAGAGATGTCTACTCCTTTCTAATGATGGCACTGTCCTCACCACATGCCTACATTTCTCAGCCACTGAACTTGTTCTATTCCTTCACTTTTACCCAATCCATCCTAAAGGCGTATTTTTTTAATTGTGGTTTTAAAAAAAAAGCCACACAGCATAAGATCTACTCTCATAACAACTTTTAAGTGTAGTGTACAGTATTAGTAACTGTAACTACAATGTTGTACATCAACTCTCTAGAACTTTTTCATCTTGCCTGACTGATATTTTACACCCACTGAAGAGTAACTTCCCATTTTTTCCTCTCCCTGGTCCCTGGCGACGATCATTACTGCTTTCTTTCTGAGTTTGACATTTATAACTTGCATAAATGGATTCAAGCAGAATATGTCCTTCTGTAACTGGCTCATTTCCCTTAGCATAAGTTACTTGAGGGTAATCCATGTTGTAGCATATGACAGGATATACTTTCTTATGGCTAAATAATACTCCGCGGTATGTATGCCACATTTTCTCTATCCATTTGTCTGTTGATGGATATTTAGGTTGTTTCTACCTCTTGGCTACTGTGAATTGAATATTGCAATGAATACAGGACTGCTAACATTTCTTTAACATCCTGATTACAGGGATGCCTGGGTGGCTCAGTGGTTGAGCATCTGCCTTCAGCTCAGGGTATGATCCTGGAGACCCAGATCTGGTCCCACACTGGGCTCCCTACATGGAGCCTGCTTCTCCCTCTGCCTGTATCTTTGCCTCTTTCTCTCTGTGTGTCTCTCATGAATAAATAAAATATTTTTTTTTAAATCCTGATTTCAACTCTTTTGGATGTATATGAAGCACGACTGATGGATCATATCGTAGCTCTAGTTTTCATACTTGAGGAACCTCCATACTGTTTTCCATAGCAGCTGCACCATTTTGCATTCCCACCAACAGTGCATAGGAGCTCCAAATTCTCCATATCCTCACCAACACTTGTTACTCTGTTTGTTTTTTTTTTAAATGTCCACATAACAGCTGTGAGGTGATATATCATTGTTTTGACTTGTATTTCCCCAATAATTAGCAATAGCGAGCATCTTTTCGTACACCTGTTAGCCATCTGTACTGTCTTCTTTGGAGAAATAGCTATTCAAGCTCTTTGCCCATTTTAACTGGGTTATTTATTTATTTGTTTATTTTTGCCATCGAGTTGTAGGAGTTCCTTATATGTTTTGGATATTAACACCTTATAAGTAAAATACATGTTTCATTAATATTTTCTCCCATTCTATATGTTGACTTTTTTATTCTGTTGAGAGTTTTCTTTGCCGTACAAAACCTGTTTATTTCTGCTTTTGCTGCCTGTGCTTTTGGTGTCATATACAAGAAATCATTGCCAAGGCTAATGTTATGAACTTTTCCTCTTTATTTTTGCCTGGGAGTTTTATAGTTTAAGGTATTATACTTAAGTCTTTAATCCATTTTGAGTTCATTTTTGTGTATGGTATAAGATAATGGTCTAATGTCATACAAAGAGGCATTTAAAAAGCTCTAATTTTATATCTTATTAAGTATACATACATATGTAGTAAAACTTAAACACAAATTAAAGAATAAAAATTCAGAATTGTGTTTACCCTTCTGGGCGGGGGGGAGTTAAGGGAGGAGACAGTGCTGATGGCAGCTATATTACTTTCCTAAGTTGGTTATGCGTACCTAGTATTCCATTATATGTATAGACACACACACACACACACACACAATTTTATAATAAAATGAGAGTAAAAATGTTTATTTTTAAAGAGTAAAAAAAATCCCTATACTTTTTTGTTAAAAAAATACTTTTTTAAAAAAAATGAATCTAATACCTTTTAAATTTTTTTTAATTCCAAAACATCCCTGATACACATTTTAGCATAATAACTTAACTCTACTTAAAAGGTTCCAGCTCTGATGTAAAAAGTCTAACATCCATTGGGTGGAGCACTGCCCTCTATTTTTAACCATGTAGATAAAATTCTATTGACAATTAATTCTACAAAAACAATTCATACAAACTTTATTTTTATTTATTCACTTCTTTCTACCAAATCTCACAATGAAATAAAATTCAAAGATGACTTGCTACACAAACTTACTGAAAAAACAATGAACAAAGAGATCTCTATTCTCTGACAGAAAATCTCTAGTCAAGAACTATTATTGCCAGTGCCTGAAGGTGGGCACTTGATCAGGACTGCATCATGATCTATGACAAGGTTTCTCAACCTCAGCACTACTGTTATTTTGGGTCAAAGAACTCTTTGTTGTGTGAGGTTGTTCTGTCATTGTTGGATACTTAACAGCATCTCTGGCCTCTTCCCACTAGAAGCCAGTAGCACAGTAGTCTCCAGTTGTAATCTTCAAAAAGGTCTCCAGTCATTGCTAAAGGATAAAACCGCCCCCCAGTTGAAAACCACTGCCCTTTGTGAATGACACACCCTAGAGAGAGGTGCACTCAGCAACAGCACCCAGAAGCCTTGACAATGGAAATACAAATTATGAACAAAGTGCTAAGTTAAGCAATTTACACATTAGGGGAAATAAATTTATATCAGTATAAATAATGTATTATTATTTCCTTGAATACTATATAGCTACATGAAGATAAAATAAGGAAGGGCACCTGGGTGGCTCAGTCAGTTAAGCATCTGCCTTGAGCTCAAGTCATGATCCCAGGGTCCTGGAATCAAGCCCTGGCATCATTGGGCTCTCTGCTCAGTGGGGAGTCTGCTTTTCCCTCTCCCTTTCCCCTCCCCCATTCTTATACACTCTCTCTCTCTCTTTCAAATCAGTTGCCTCCCTGATGTACTCCCTTCAAAGTTCCAAAAGCATTTCAGTTGAGATGTTCAAAGCCTGCTCATCTTCCAGTTTGCCCCATTTTCATATATGACATCTCCCTGGATCCAGCTGCTCATGCCATAGGATCAGAAGTGACATTTTCCTCATCCTTATTTTCACGTCTAATTGTTTATCAATTCCTATTTATTACACTGGATCTCTCAGTTCAGTCCACTGCCTTCAACCCTACTGGTACTACCTACTGCAAGCTACCATCATTTCTGGACTGGGCTACTTACTTTAAGAGTTTTCTAACCTGTTTCTTTTTTTATTTTTAAATATTTTATTTATTTATTCATGCGAGACACAGGAAGAGAAACAGAGACACAGGCAGAGGGAGGAGAAGCAGGCCTCATGCAAGGAGCCCAATGTGGGACTCCATCCCAGGAATCTGGGATTGCGCCCTGAGTCAAAGGCAGACACTCAACTGCTGAGCCACACAGGCATCCCTCTAACCTGTTTCTATGTCTACTCTTGATTCTTGAGATCCTCTCCATTTTTTAACTAATTTAAAAATAGTATTCAGATCATGCAACTTCCAGTGTAAGCTTTCAGTCACTTCTGATTGGACTTAATATGCAACTCCCTACCATGACCTACTTGACTCTGTTGCTTGGACACCTCCAAGTGATTTTTCCCTTTTACATGTTTCAACTATGCTGGCCTTTACTCTCTTTCTCAGAGAAGCCAAACTTCTTACCACTTGGCACATGCAGTTCCCTGTGACTTAGAAGGATCTTTCTGTCATTCAGGCACATCTTAAAGTGAGCATCCTTTGATAGAGACTTCCCCTGATCCCTCAAACTATAAATGACATGCTATATAAATTTTTAACATGTATCCTATCATACAACTCATATAAAACCCTTATGAGCTTGATATCATTTTACAGATAAAGAAATTGAGGCTTAGGGAGGTTAGTAAGATTTCCAAATCACAAAGTAACAGAACTTGAGCCATGGCTCTCTAATCTCGGAGCTTGGTCTCTTATATACCAACCTTTCACAGTGTAGTTAGACCAAAGATGGTAGGATATGTTTTATGAACTACAGCTTCACTCACTTCATAAAATTTTGTTCACCCACTAGTCTGCAAGCATTCTGAGGGTAGAAGCTGTGATTATGACCTCTAAATCTCCAAGGCATGTGATACTAAAAAATCTGTGATGAAAGGATCTAAAGAATAACAACAACAAAGACAGAGAGAGAGAGAGAGAGAGAGAGAGAGAGAGAGAGAGAGAAAGAAACACTTAAGGAAAAATAAATGCTTTTTTTGTTCAGGATTTTTAACAAAATAGGGGATCCCTGGGTGGGTCAGCGGTTTAGCGCCTGTCTTTGGCCCAGGGCGGGATCCTGGAGCCCCAGGATCGAGTCCCACATCGGGCTGCCAGCATGGAGCCTGTCTCTCTCTCTGCCTGTGTCTCTGCCTCTCTCTCTATGTCTATCATAAATAAATAAAATATTAAAAAAAAGATTTTAACAAAATATTTAATCCCCAAAACAGCAGTGACATAAAAGCAATGACAAATATTAAAGGTTAGGACAGAAAAAGTCGATAAGGAAGCACGAGCACGTTGGTGTTCAGTCACCAGTGGGGGTGACCAAAGCCATCAGAAATTACATCAGTGCGTAAAGAAGGTGACCATGACAAGCAAAATGGCACTTCTGCATTGGTCTCTAACCACAGACAGATATGAAAATTTCCAATGAATCCTTTACAAGTTATGAGTGAGGTGTTCTTATGAGATGAAGACATTGGAGAAAAGAAAACACAGGTACGGAACAATTCTGCAAAAAAATGGTTTGTAGTCACCAGTACTAACTAGCCTCCTTGGTTTCTCAAAAATTTAAGAATCCAAGGATGCTTTCTATGATCTTTCCAACTTTACTCCCTCCCCCACCAGCAGTGTCAACTTCATTCATCTCCTATTTTCTCTGCCAAAAGACAGCAGGATTTGGAATTTCTTCCAATGTTTTTATAAGTAAAGGTTGGTGGATCCTATCAAGGTGACAAAAGTTCTGTAGCCAATGAAGGAAAAATAAAGATGAAAGATTGCTGAATCTACCCGATTGTCTGATAAGTCAATTATTTTATATCTGATATTTTCATTTTTAGCTGGAAATTCCAGACAGCATCCCTTTCAGTAAAGGAAAATTTTTTTAAAAACTATTACTCCACTGGAGGAAAAAAAAAAAAATTCTCCAAAGTTGTGAAATTAACCTCTTCCTTCATTCACACATTTGGTTCTATTTTTACAGTTGTACCAGAAGTCTAAAAGAAAAAGCACTGAAAGTCAATCTCAGGTTTCTAAAATGTCTGACTGTGCATGACCCAGTTCTCTTCAGCACCTCCCGGAAGATTCAGCCAATTTTTATTTCGGCAGTGCATCAGTGTTTATCATTTGTTTTACAACAGTGCTGCATGTTCTTGAAAATTGACGCAGATGAATTTCACCCATCGTTTACAAAAACTCAAGAGAGACAAATGGCCTTAAAAACTAAATTCGCCACTGAGGCATGGTTAATTTACTAAAACAGCATTTCTTTTTTTCCCTCTCAGTTCAATATTTACTTCCTTACAGTGGTAACTCCATCCCCACCCCCACCAATTTGTCAAGATCTGACAAATTTCCAGCTTATAATTAGGCATTATGAAAATTCACTGTGGGAAATCTATTGCTAGACAAAAGCTTTTCCATTCAGTTTGCTTTAAAGGAACACTGATGACTTTCACCTTGGGAAGAATGCTAAGAGCAAAATCATGGATGCATTTTTGACCGCATATGTATGAATAAACTGACTTCTTAGGGACAAATACTCTAAGAAGTGATTAAGTCAGACACACCTAGAACAAAATCCTGGCTGTCTCTTATTTGCTGGGTAATCAAAGGCAGTTTGCTTCATCCCTCATTCCTGCCTCAGTTTCCTTATCTATAAAGTGAGAACACAGTAACCCTAAGTGTCATATAGGGATACTAAGGGTATTAAATGAAAAAAAACTATGCAGTACAGTGTCAGGCACATAGTAAATGCTTAGTCAATCGCAGTCATTGGCATTTTTACTAATAACAGAGAAAAAGTACAGAGTAGAGAAGGTCCTTGCCTCCCTACTTGCTGTCATCTTCAGAATTTCACCATCCTCATTATTAATGAAAAAAGTGTCTAGGCAGCTTGCAGACCTGGAAGGCCAGAGCAAGCCTACAAAGTTCTGTCTCTGAGAGACAGAACAAGAGTTCAGATGTCAGGTGGTCTCCCAGGACTAGAAGCCATGCTGCGTAGGCCCAATGGCAATATACCCCTTTCTTAGGGATGAGAGGAGCCCATGACTCTCCCCTCAAATTACTTCTCCTTGCTCTGTGAGGGGAGGCAAATTTCTAATCCCCCATCCTCAAAGCAAGAGGATGGCAAGACAAGCTCTGATACTCTTTTCAGAGAGAATTATTTTGGAGCTGGTAGGGAAGAGCAAGAGCTGGGAGTTTTCAGGAGCCCAAGAGCAAGTAAGATGTCTCCAGGGACACTTTTCCTGGCCTCATATCATCAAATAATCAAAAGAAAACAATGGTCAGAAAACAATCAAGTATGCTCAGACACATGTTTGGCTTTCTGTCTGAACAGAGCTCATCCCTCCTCTCACTCTAATCATTTCAGCAAACAGTTGTGAAGCTAACATACAGTGAACACTCTCTGTTCTCAGCTCTTTGCCAAGTCTTTCCACATGCACAGATGGTCTCATTGTCTCCTATCCTCAAAAAAATCAATGCTATAGTTTATCTTCATTTTTCAGGTGAGAAACCGAGGTATAGAAAGACTAGGAAACCCTCAAAAACACTGCATTGCATGGAGCCAAAATTTGACCCCAAGCAGTCTAGCTCCAGAGTATACAATCTTCACTAATCTTCTAATTCCACTGGCCAAACAACTGGAAAGTTGGTCTTGCTTTCTCTGACTCAGGATTCAATTTTCTGTAATGATATTTCTCTAAAACTTGTATTACTAAACAGATAGGAACCGTGAGGAGATTCTAGGCCTCTTTCATTTAATGTTCAGAATTGGCACACTTAAAATATTGCAAGCCTACTAGAATAGAGTGGGGAGATTGTCACAGAGGTGTGGATGAAACAGCCTGGATCCTGAGTCCCTCAGTCTGGAAGCTGTTTGACAGTGCATGGGCAATCTATGCACTGTGCACTCTACTTCTGCTTGTATTTGAGATTTTCCATAATAAAAAGATAAAAACCAAGAGGAACTTAAACTACAAGCAAGATAGCTGAAGACCTTAAGCCATTTCAGGATCGAGAGGAACATTTGGTTCAGTGACTCAATGTCTCTACTGATAATTACAAAGTCTAGAGTACAAGAACTAAGGGTGCAGGAACTTATTTATCAAAAATTATACTAGTACAAGAATCCTCCCCCATGAGCATTTTACTGTGATCTACATGGGGCAGTGAAGATATCCCAGGAGTTGAATCTTCTGCTCACTCTAACATTTGCTGTTCCTGGAGCTACTGCTGCTGATAGAAAAACCTTTTGCTTCCCTCCTCGTGGCAGGTTTATCTTTCCACAGCCTATAAACACTAAAGACTATTTGCATAGTCAAACTTAAAAATTTCCACATCTTTATCCCTTTTACAGTTTTCCTAAAAGATTAAAAGAAAGAAACTTACCCATTCTGTTGTACATTCCCCCTATGCCAAAGTGTGCTGTGGTTTCAAAAACTAGCCCAGTCCTTCTGAACTTTTCTGTATCCGTTATAATATTAAAGAGCCACAAGGAAGGGAAGTGGTTAGTCAACTTGCTAATTTTATCAGTCCCTCCCACTGGTTAAATAGTACCTGATGCTACAGACCCAAAATCAGTTTTCCAGCTCACTTCTCTGCTATAGCACAACTTGATGAAAACAATCTAACTTGAGGAGAAAGAGAGTGACAATATCTAGTTCGTAGGCATGAGAGACAGTTAATGAATGAACATTTTATTACTATTAATAAGAAGCCTAACAGACTACAGAAACCAGCGATTTTACAAAATGAGGAGGAGGAAGAGAGAGAATGTCTGTCAGCTCCATACTCTAAGCACAGTCTCAGCTGGGTGGGAAGGGGAGTGATTTTTAATGCAATCAGAGGACGTGTGGGAAGTAGCTGGTGGTTCATTTGTTGATAAATTTTCTGTCCTGGAATGAAGCCAGTTTACCGGATATAGAAACTTCCACAACTTGGGGCCCTGGCTCCGTTGATTCTCTTCCTCTGGAGTTTAGCAATTAAAATATAGGAACAAGTAGCAGACGTGTGCCTCTGGACGAGGGAAAATTTAATGTCCTCTAAAGAAGCTCTCAACTGTTTTCTAGTTGTAAATGTCTGTAGTAAATGAAAAGATAATATTGAACCTGAAGACAGATTTTAATGAAATAAAATAATTCTGACATGACAATCTAATTCCAAAAGGTTGCAATATACAAAACACTGTCACCCCAGAACTCTGTACCACAAAATTTCCTGAGTTATTTCAACGTGTGGCATTTGAATTAAATCTGGAGTACTCACTTTAAAGTGTATCCCATCATATCAGGAAAAATCAGATAAGGAAAGGAAAAACTTTGGAGAGCTATTGAATTTATTTTCCACTCCCATAAGTTTGTTTTCTAATTAGAGCTAAGAAAATGTACTAGACTGAAGTGAAGCACCAGTCATGCCTTGTTCTGAGATGCCAGCTACAATTTGCCTTGAAGAGAACAAATGCACAGTTCTAAGCCCTCAAGGTCATATCTTCATACATCTTTAAGAGGAGGAGTAAACAGCTAAAATCAACATTCACACCCTTGACTTTCTCAGTTACATCTGTAGCTTCTGTAGCTTCAAGGAAGGAAGAGGAAAAGACACAGAGCTCTACAGCAAAAAGAAGGAAAGAAAAATGAAAAGGAATCATTTGTTCCTTCTCAAAAATTCACTGCAATATCCCTAGGCTTCTACATTCAGGTGAACCTCCTCAGCCTCTCCCAGAAATCCTACAGCATACTTCATCATCCTCTCAGTAGAGCCCTAGATTATTTCTATGTAATATCTTTCTAGAAGACTGTAAGCCTCTTCAGGACTTAGATACACTCACGATGCCTACCTAGAACATTAAGCTTATCAAGCACAAAGCCCCACTTTTTAAAAAAGATTTTATTTATTTATTCATGTGAGACACACAGAGAGAGGCAGAGACACAGGCAGAGGGAGAAGCAGGCACAGTTGGGGAGCCCAATGCAAGTCTAGACCACCAGACCCCAGGACCACAATCTGAGCCAAAAGGCAGAAGCTCAATTGCTGAGCCACCCAGGCTTCCCAAAAGCCCCACTTTAAAATAAGTATTTCACAATGCTCTTTTGATAACCTAAACTGACACTTAGATTCTAAATCCAAATTCTATACAGTATATTTTTCAAGATTAATAAAGAGCTCCCACACATGAGTATTTACATGTCTCAGAAGTTCTCCAATGCTTTCCCTACTACCCAATGAGTAAAACCAAATTGAAGAAATGTAGCAAGAAGCCAGTCTTTACAAGAAAGGTAGGCAAGTGAGAGACTGGACAATTGAGTGCACATGAAAATAAAATCTAGTGTTAAAACAAGAAACGATAAATCAGATTTATTAGCACATGAGAAAGTAAAAGGAAAGTAAGATTACCTGAAATGCAGATAACATGCTAAGGCAAATTCCAGACCAAAGATATAAAGAAAACATGAAAAATGATTAATATTCTCTTGCAGGAGCTGAGAATTATCCCTTCTTCATAAAAAACTTTAAAGGTGCATGAATTTCCCTTTTTTCAATACTGAACAAGGGAACTAGAAATGCACACTGATAACGTGCTGTGTGTGTAGGTTAAAATACCATAAGCCATGCTGCTGTGACATGATTTTCCAAACGGTGACCAATTCATCATTAAGCTTCTAATAACAAAATGTGAAATTATATGATAGTTGTAGTCATAGAAAATTCAGTGTACACTAAAATAGAATAAAATAGTTTTCATATGTGTAAAAAATTTTGTTTTTAGGCTCAAATAATTATAAAAAGGTGTTTTACCCACTATCCAAAGAAATCATTGAAATTCATGACACAAGAAAAATTTTTCCAGGTGTAGCAATGTCCCTCACATTACAAAACCGTCACATCCATGAGACTGGCCCACTAAATACTAGAAGTAACCCCGGAACATTTGGGCATCCAGAAAACATTCCCACAATTTTCCAATCCTTGCCTTAGAGATCAGGACAGCCCCATTAAAAACCACTACCCTAGACAATCCACTATCCTTGGCAACCTTAGCTGCTTCAGGGGTCAGGCAGGAATGTCAAGAAGTGAAGGAAATCAGGGGGGGATTATGTAAACGAAGAGCACATGCCTCAGCTAATATGGGCCACCATGGACTCTTACCCACCCTGACCTACAGATTATGAGCAGTGCAGAGTCTCCCATCTTTTAAGAGAAAATACATCTAGATTTCATTTTATTTTATAAAGATTTTATTTATTTATTTGGCAGAGAGCAAGGGGAGTGCCAGACAGAGGAAGAAGGAGGCTCCCCACTGAGGAAGAAGCCAGATGCAGGATTCAATCTTAAAACTCTGGGATCATGACCTAAGCCAGAGGTGGATGCTGAACTGACTGAGCCACTCAGGAGCCTCTAGACATCTAGATTTCTATATGAAATTTCATTTCAAAAGACTGGTAACACTCAGGATCATACACAATTGTTCTGCAGGTTAACATGATCTCTAACATGAACTATTTATTCAATTTAAAAAACATAGAAATTTTATAAACATAGAAACATATATAAAATATATTATGTCAAGATATGATATTCAGTGTAACAAGCAGGTGACCAAGCACTTTTATCTCATTTTGTAAAAACAATTATATATGAATTATATAGGAACAACTCTGGAGTATCTACCAATATGTTAACCGGAATTCTCTACTGATATATATATATGACTTCTTTTTTTTTTTACTTTTCAGTACTTTTCAATTTTTCTAGCATGAACACATAAGGTTTTACAATAAGAAATAAGTCATAGTAAGTATATTTAGTTTTAAAACATTAGAGGATGGTAGCTATGAAAAGCTCTTTGAACACAGTCAGAAAGGACCACAGTTAAAATGTACAAACAAATGAAATTCCTCTCAAATACTAAACTCTGCCCCATGTCAAGCACTGGCTAATGACCAGGTATAAAAATTAAGCTGTCTGCAAATCAGAAGAATGTGCTCAAGTAACAGGATTCATTATCTTGTTCCAGATAATCAGACATTATTTTATCTCCCGTATTAGACAGCCAGAGCCCACACAGGCCAGGATCTAAGAGTGAACTCATGACAAAGAAAGCACTCAAATAACTCCATTAAAAAAGATCCAGGGCTTTAAAAAAGGAAAAAATAAAAATTTCCTATGAGCTAAATAATAATAATAATAATAATAATAATAATAATAATAATAATTAGTTAACCTTTAAAATGAAGGTGCCTTAATATTAATTACCTTTTTTCTATTTACAAAATTAATATTAGAAGCTGAGTCATGTTTGAATTCAATAAAATTATTTTACTGACTTCTTCTAAGGCTTAAGAAATACTTTATAAAACCCCTCTTCTTTATAAGGCAGTTTTATCCTTCAATCTGTTGAAGACTGGGACCATATTTTACTCCTATAAAAGCTTATTTTCTCCCAAATTAGAAACATTTCAAAGCTGATCCTCCTAGGAACCAAACACGACATGTTAGAAGAATAAGCTAAGATCTTGAAAAATCATACATAATAAGACTGTTTAAAATGCCCAGGTATACACACTAAAAATGCTGCAATCACTTTTGATGTTTTTGGAATTTATAAAAATGTACTACCAGACTATATAGAAAGGAACATTTAGAATCATAGAATTGGTGTGGAAATGATGATACAATCTCTGGAGATGTTACTTTTTCTTGTTAGAGAGTACAGTCATGCCAGTGCTTACTTTGAAAGGAAAACCACCCTTTTTCCAGTCTTAAACTATATGCTGACTAGAGCTTCAGTCCCTAAATATGTTTTCAAGTTTATTCATTTCCATTCTGCAGAATCAGAAGATTATACAGTTTATGAACTAAAACTTTCCTTTCAGTTATGTCTTTCAATTTTGATGACAAAAGCAGATGTTTGCAGGTTTGAAAGTTGCTAGTTCAACACTGTTGGGGAACCCAGGGTAAATGCAACAAAATAACCAATTGCCCAGCTTCAAAGGTGATATGAAAATCTCATAAGAATAGTATCATGCAGTATGTCTTTCTGAAGAAAGCATCCCAGATGTAGTCTCTTTAAAATGCTTTAAGCATTTGACTAAATTAGTGGCTAAGGTGATTATTTTTAGCCAAGATCTTGCTTACTGACATATATTTAAACAAAATTTTTAAAACTGCCATTGAATACATTGCTGGGAAGGGTGTGTGTGTGTGTGTGTGTGTGTGTGTGTGTGCGTGTGCATAAAATATATATATATGTATATATATATATAGTAATATATATAACTAAGGAATATATATATATTCCTTAGTAAATATAACACATAGTATTTAACTTCACTAATAAATAAATGCAGATCATGAAATATTAACCTTTTTACTTTCAGTTGAGGCTAACATAACATGATGACGAGCATAAGACATAAAAAGTATTCTCATATATTACTGAGAAGAATGTAAATTGGTACACCTTTCCTGGAGAAAAAAATTGTCACAATTTATCAAGAATCTTTTTAAAGGCTCATGCTCTTTGAGAGTGACTCTGTTCCTAGGAATCATTTATAAAGAAAAAGAAAAAAAAAGATGTGAAATGGTGATTTATGTAAATGAATTTCCATTACACTATTTGTTTTTATTTTTTAATATTTTAAATGAATTTCGATTTGCCAACATATAGTATAACACCCAGTGCTCATCCCATCAAGTGCTCCCCTCAGTGCCCATCACTCAGTCACCCCATCTTCCCACCCACCTCCCCTTCCACTACCCCTTGTTTGTTTCCCAGAGTTAAAAGTCTTTCATGTTTTGTCACCCTCTCCAATTTTTCCCCCTCATTTTCCTTCCTTTCCCCTATAATCCCTTTCACTATTTCTTATATTCCCTACACTGTTATTTTAAATATTGTTGAACACCTGTAAATTGTCTATATGCCCAATATAAGGGCAATAATAAAAGAAATTATGGTATAATTACAAGACAGATTTTAATAAAACCTCTAAAAATCATGGTATTAAAATATTTAATGATGCTAAAAATTGTTTATAATACAATGTTAGG
This sequence comes from Canis lupus dingo, assembly GCF_003254725.2. NCBI lineage: Eukaryota > Metazoa > Chordata > Mammalia > Carnivora > Canidae > Canis > Canis lupus. The sequence continues at coordinate 32,423,387 of NC_064256.1, read as the reverse complement.
TAAAAAAGATGCATAAATATGGGTGTACTATGATCCATTTCTTGGAACACAAACATTCTCCATTTACAATCTTACACATAAAATGTATCCACATATTCAACAGAAAAAGACTAAAAGCCAAGAATATGAAGAATAATTCTCTCTGGGTGGTATAATTATAGATAAATTTTACATTCTTCTTTTTATCTTTTCTTTTTAACCAAGTTTTCTACTTTGAGTATCGGAAAATAAATATTTCATAAATCTGAAGACATCAAAAAATTGTGCAGTACCTTTCATGAATGTCAGAATCTTCTCCATTATCTCAGCACCCTTTACTTGGCTTTTGGCTTTAAAAGTATATTTTATTGTTACTTTGGCTTTGTGGATTTCTCATTTTATTCCTTGATAAAGTGAAGCTTGCCTGCCAACTCAGATGATTTAGGGTGAAATCAACTTTATGTTAATGTGTTACGTTATGTTAATGTATCAGCCAGTCATCTTAGTTACTCCACAAGATTCCATTACTCTTAAAAACAGACTGCTAAAATCTACATCCAATTTATTGCAAAATGAATAAGCAAACTTTTACGTAGGGCAATAGTTAACAGTGAGTGTTGAATTTAAATCAAGTGAATGAGAAAATTGTCTTTAGTCTCCATAATATCAAACACTTGAAAATTTTAACTCGCTTAATTATCTCAACAATCTTGAGAGTTAAGTTTTCTTCCATCGACTTTACAGATGAGATAAGTTTCCCAAACACCGGGTAAATTGACCAAGGTCTCATATTTGGTAAATGGAGGAACACAACTGACTACAGATAATTCTGACCACAAAACCAATGTCTTCCATATAAAAAGAAGGTTATTGCTGTTTTTTTTTAATCCAAATAGTTTACCTGAGGTGGTCTTAAAATTACAGACAACTTAAAAAAATCTTTAAAGACTATGAAATAAATTAGATTCCAAATGAGAACAAAACACATTTTTCTCCTCTGTGGTTACTATGATGGAAGATGAAATAACTAACAGAACTGGAAAACACACACTCACACACACAGACACACACACACACAATTGAATATATAATTGAGGTCATGTTTTCTGAGTCAAAAATCAGAACACATGACACAGAAATGGTCTGAGTCTTATATGTTTCATGTAACCATCATTTCTCCACCGTTTTATGGGGGTAAAAAAAGTCTAAATAGGCATCTTGTATATTATTTGTAAACACTAAATAAAACTGACTTTTTTTTTAACTTTAAAGGGAAAGTTTTAATTACTATACAAATAATATATGATCATCAAATCAAATAACAGAAAAAATATAGGGGGACAGAAAAAAAAACTGCCCACCATTCCTGTACTACAAAAATAGCCATTGTTGATGTGTTAACCTCCCAGACTTCTTTCTATTCACATACAAAATAGCAAAGTAGCACTTAAGAAACTGAAGGCTGGTTAAATTGGCCAAGTAAGTATAGTTAGTGACATGAGGTAAGGTTTGCACAGACATGTGTCCATCTCCCACAGGATTGTTTTTCCTACCTCCCATTTTGCCTAGGGTAGGGGGATGGGTGGAAGACTCCGCAAACACAAGAAAAAGGGGGCATTGCTTTGTCCATTTTTCATACTTTTCTAAAATCCAAAATGTTAGGTGGTTGACTCTGCCATTTACTACTATTTGAGCAAATCACTCAATTTCCCCAGGCTAAATGTTCCCACCTATAAATAATAGTGATAACTTCCAAGAGTTGTGAGTCAATGATTCAGTAATTAAATTGAATTAAATTTTAGTAGTTAGAAATCTCTGTTTTAGAACACAACACTCAGCATAAAGATGCAATGCTAACCTTTAGAATCTTAAATGAATTAATTAAAATGCCATTTGGACCATGTGTACTGAAGACAATCAAGAAGAATGTGCAAAGAGGAATGATAATCAGTTCAATAAATAATAGCCCACTGTTAGACTACCTGTGACATAAACTTGGTATTCCACAAAGTTTACAAATAAATCTTTTACTCACCTTTGATTTATCATCTCTCTTCTTACATGATTACTATGCTCTCCTATGGAGTGCCTCCCTCTCCTGGGTTAAGGTGTGCTTTGAGTATTAGAACACCAAGGATCAGAAAAGGGTCAAAGAATTCCACATGTTCTTTATTGGTTTCTAAATACAGTGCCTAAAAAACATTCAGAATTTCCAACGTTTCTTTCAGGCCCTGGTTCCAAGGATGAGAAATGTCAATCACTAAAACAGCCCTGAGTTCTAGCTTTTCACACAGAGACTGAGTTGTGTCTCTGAATATAAGTGAATTGTACCCTGCAACATGCAGCAAAAGGAAGGAGTACCCAAACCTACATAGCTATGGCCCCATTGTGAAATGCAATTACAACATCCTTTTGCCTCTTGGGATACAAAGGAGTAAGTCCCTCAACTAAATCACACACAATCCAAATGAGCTGCATTCCTTTCAAGTAGTTTCCACCAAGTGATAATCACTTTCCCTCAGCGTAAATATGTGACTTCCCTTTCTGGAAATGGTCCGGGGACCTTGCAATGTCTTGTTTAACAATAATAATCATGTTGTTTCACTCTCGTCTATTCCCCTAAGAATTAAACTGTTTTTATTTCTCAATACTACGGAGTCTCAGGGACCATTTTGGGATTTTCCTAAGAAATTTCCATAATATCCTACCACTCACTAACTAGATAGTTTTAGAAATGTTATGAAAGGCTCTGGACTTTATTTTCTCATTTATAAAATGGGGCTAATAATGCTTAGTTCACAGAATTTCTGTGAATATTAAGTAAGGTCAATTACATAGAAGCCCAGCATATTGTAAATGGTTAAAAATTAATAACTACAATTACAAGTGATCATAAACAATATTTATACAGGTTTCCTCCTCTCCATTCTGAAAAGGATATTATAATGACTGTGTGTGTGTGTCTGTGTGTGTTCTTTCAGTATCTTTTAAGGTGGCTGTAGGCTTTCGGCCCTTTTCCTACAAGCTTTACTATACAGTTTTTAAAAATCCTTTTAAGATCCATAATCCCATTGAATCCAGAATAAAATGTATATTTAGTTTCAGGCAAACAATAGTTCAACAGAAGCCCCTTCAATTTTTAATTACTCCCTCTTCCTTTTTCAAGTTCACTGCTATTCTGATTTTTTTTAATCTTGAAAGCCAGTCAGGGTACATTATTTATGTTATATTCAATAGGGAGAAAAAGAAGAAAAGGAATTTTATTCAGGACACTAACTCTAACCTTGAAATGTTATTTTCTGAACATTTGTTCTGCTCACTGAGCAATTTTTGTCTTCAAGTCAGATGTCTAAATACAGTGCTTGAGCTCTGCTTAAAGGCTAAAAATATAGACTTCGGCACAAGGTGATGGTTACAAAAGAAGGTGTTTAGAATATGGTTCAATAGAAGCTAAGGTAATTGAGCATTAGCTATATAGTTCAGCCTGAAGAATTTCTGATCTACATTGAAGCTTTGGAGTCAAATCTTAGGCCATTATCCTTTGAAATACATTTTACTTGAAAAGAGAGTCAATTAAGTAAGTGGTTTCCTGAACTCCTTCACCAGGTCCTCAATTTTCATCATTTGAAGACTGGAAGTCATGGAAGCCTTTGTCAGCCTTTCTTTTTCTAAATAGAGTACCTACAAAAACATGTTCCACAAAGCATACTGAGTTTGAACAGGAAGACTAGCCACAATGCTCATGAAGTATTTCCCTCCTCTCAAGAAAAATCTATGAATAGAAGTCAATGAATAATTATGATGCTCACTAGCACCATGTAAAACATGGCCATCATAAAGAAAGTTTATTATCCTCCAAGATATATAGATCATTTGCCAACTCTGTTTCAGACTCATAGACAAAATCTACTCTTGAATCTCATGCTTGGTCTTCCAAGGCACACTGAAATTAAAGTATCAAGGTTGGGATGGCAATAGTAAAATAAAAGAATTATCCTAGAATGAATAATTCTGACTGTTTTCCAAAGACAGTGAAGTCCATTTAATGTTTAAATTTTTATTCCTTTTGAGAAATTGGGGGAAAATAACACTGGATGAAGAAAGGGAGATTGGGTTACAAATAAAAATTTTGATGTGCTCATGAGGTAAATATTGCCTGAATGAGCGAATGAAGGAAGGAGTTATAAACAATACTAGAAAATCTCAATAGGTTATATTATTATCAAATCCTCTCTTTAAATATATAAGTAAATCTCATGAGACTATTCTATCTTTTTTAATGTTTCAGTGCCTAGAAACATACCCAACAGAGGTAGTTCCTTAACAAGTATTTGCTGAATTGATTAATACATTATCCTTTTCCTTTTCTTTCCTTTTTAACTTTTCAAACATGTTTAAGGCTAATACACAATTATTTTCTTAAACCTCTGGGAATTCCCCTTTCAACACTAGAATAGATAAGTGGAATGAAATCACAATTCCTTAATAAAATTTTCATGTAAAAAATATTTGGCCAATATACACACAGTATGTAAATTAAGCCTCTGAGAAAACTAGTTTCTAGGCAACATTTGTCCTTATTAAATGAGTAAAATGCAAACATATATACATACTGGATATACATTTAACCAATATTTTGCATCATCTCCATCATGATGTTACTGGGTAGAAAAGATCAGAACACAAAAATTTCCTCAATCAATTCATTTATTCTCATCTCATAACAATCAGAATTGCCTATAGTAAGAATAAGGACAAAATGGGTAGTAGGAAAGCCAGGTAAGCAGGTAGAGATAAAGTAGCTAACATAGGGACAACAGAATTGTATTCTAAAGGAGGTCTCCAGCTAAACTATGTTGTGTCAACTAAGTTCAATAAAATGTAGTTTATCATATTCTATCATTTTTCATAAATAAGCTTTTACTGTGTATTAGAACTTTTCTGGCAGAGGTTTAGTTGTGCTTTATTTTATAGTTAGTTGAATTTTATATATATCTGAGATAGGAGTTTGATATCTTTCAAATTTGTTTCTAAAATGACATGAAATTTACTTGAAAACTCCCAAACTTCCACACTCATATTTTTGAGTTTCCAGATTTGGACTTTCAGAATGGAATACCCACTTCTATAGCAGAGGCAGCTCTTGTTATGGGGCTAAAATGTTCAACAGAAAAAAAAAATCCTTTTTCTTGTCTGCATTAGGGAATACCTCTTCATACCTTTCAAAGTGACCTTTTAAAATCGAATGTGAAATGCATTATGCCTCTTTCCATATGCACATATTCACAATGTCCTAGGGCATTATTTCAGCAGGAAAAGTCTGGATATTTTAAAATCAATTTAAAAACAAACAAAATACTTAAGAAATAACTGCATCTTATAGAATTTTAAGTACTTCTCTTTTACCATGTTACATAAAAGGCATATCTAAATTTAGACATATGTAGATAAACATGCCAATCCCTGAAAAACCCTAGACCACAGAAGTTCTAGGGAAAAGTCTGTATTATATTAAACATGAGACTCCATTTCCTTGTTTTGAATTATTGGTGCTGCTGTGGCAACAGCACAATAGAGAACTTTGTTGCACTCTCAGCAGAGCTATTTATATTATTTAACCTCTTCCCTGAGAGTTCTTCCTCTACTGAGTTCTTCCATTATTTTAATAAAGCAGTCCATTCAAAGTTGGTTTTTTTTTTTTTTAAATCGTTGCTAAATGTGAACAAACAACACATACCTTTAAGCTGTTTAGGGCAAACATTCTAGACACAAAGCTAATCTTTTGACATGTTTTAAGTAACAAAATACCCACTTAAAAGGTTGTGAAAATAAAAGGATAATTTCTTGCAATCCAAAGGAATGGCAGAAGATTTCTAAATGCTCTAAAATTTTACCAAAATATCCAGAAATGGGAAGTTGTGAGGTCATAATTAAAACACTTCAAAGGAGGAGATTTCTACAAGATCCAAGTTCAAGGTGGTATTCCTTCCCAACTGTAGGATATTGCAAGTAGAGGGTGAGGCAAATGGCAGGGCCACAGACTAGGAAAAAAATCCAACGTTATACCAGTTCCATAGAGGTACACCTCATAAACATTTCTTTAATACTTACACTCGAGAACCAGTGATATTAATAAAACAAAGGACGAAGGGATGAGATTGAAACTGGTGATTTCTTAAACTATGAGCATTGCCTTTAGTTAGAAAACTGGCTACCCACTTAGTTGGATTCAGGGTAGGACCTTTTCATAAAATCTTTTGAACATGGTGACTGAAATTAAGTCCCATCTTTGAAAATCAAAACAACTGAAAGAAGGTGTTAGGTAATGAGAAAATGAGATAGGATAACTACCTACCAGTGAATCTTCTCCAATGACTAAGAAATGTTTGAGTAGGGGGGTAGAACAAGGCAAGCTAGGACAGTTAGGGATAAACTATCAAAAGGAAAGCAAAGAACTATCAATACTATGTACACATGAAAATTCCTCTCCCCTCGATTTATCTGTCATTTCCCCCACAGACCTATTCTCCATGTACAAAGATGTTCTCATTTTTCATTCAACTGGCCAAGACATTTCCCCTCTTCTATCCACCTTGTCTGTCCTTCTCCCCTCCTTTTTTTGCTGGCAAATGTCAGTGTTTAGACTTAGATCAGTTGTTTTGTCTGTCAGCTTGCTCAGTGTTGCCCCACTCAAGCACAGCTCATTCCCGCTTCTCCAATGTCACAGGCCATCATCCCTACTTCTGCCTGAGTGCTCCCACTCTATCATTATGAAGGTGTTTTTATCTAGTTCTCTCACTCGACTGGGGCCTCCTCCAGGGCAGTCTACAGAAAGCTCATTCATTCATCCTTATGTCTTTTTTTTTTTTTTTTTTTTAGAACTGTGCTATGATTACTGAATGACTGTAGTACTAGTATCAAAATGGATTTAAAATTAGTAATAAAAAACCATAACATGTTTCTTTAAAATTACAACGTTCCAACATGTTTTAAAATGTAAGTTGGCACGTATGATAGAATGCAAGAAGACATTTAGGGTATAGAAGAAAAAGAAGAAGGATACAAAAAGAAAAATTTAAGAGAAAAAGACAAAGAAGCCACTTTTGTCACTGTCTGCTATGACTATGAGCAAACTCAGTAAATATTCTCCTGTAAAAATTTTCTGAAGGGAATCTTATAAAGGCTAAAATGAATAAGCATTATTTCTAGTTTTATATTTGGCTCGCAAAAAAAAAGTAAATTGGGTAAGCTGTCACTCCAACTATTCATTATTTCTTTATAAAATGTAACACCACCCACTTTCTATGGAAGAAAAAAATCACATATTCTCTCTTATTAAAACCTATGCCCTCTAGAGGTGCTCTGTCAAGCTGAGAAATGGCATGTCAGGAGACATAATATGCTGCAGAGACAGATGTCCCTATTCAAAATGCATGTACAATGATCAATCACAATTCAGAACAGTCCTGAAAACTCAAGTACCACACTTAAAAAACAATTACAGAAAGACATGTTAAAATAACATCAAGAAGCTTGATACACGCTGAATGCATTATCCAAGAAATTCAAAAGAGTATTTGTAAAACAGGAGAGGATTTTGTGTTCTGCTAAGTTCCCATACAAGAATTTAAAGAGTACTGTTAGAGGAATTATTGTGCCACGGTCCACACCTGCTCTTGGGTAAGCTCCCTTTGCTTTATGCTACAAGTTAGCCATTCCATAGCTACCCGTGGCCTCTCATTAATTCCATTTCAAGTTTCAGAGAGAATTTAGTACTAGTCACTAGTAAGCATGCCTTTGATTGTTTTTTGTACGTCTGTAAACTTAAACAATAGAGCAGTGTAAACATATTTTTGAAATTATATGATTATATATGCCTAGCTAATTCATTATCAAAGCCACGTAATATTCCATCGCATGAAAATACCTATACTTTTTATCCTATTTTCCTATTGGTGGATATTTGGTTTGATTCCAGTTTTTCAGTATTATGAACAATGCTGAAATAAACATTTCTGCACATGTCACATTGTGTACACAGGGGTATCTCTGTGGTATTATACCTCCCAGTGGAATTTCTGGGTGGACACTTAGAAGGTGCACAACTTGACTACATATGCACAAATATACTGCTCTCTTTAGTGGTACTAATCTACATTTCTCCTCAGTGTGGTGAAATTGCCTACTACTCCACATCCTCACCAATACTTGGTGTTGTGAAACTTTATTATTTCGTCAGATTGATGGGTATATGCAATTGTTCAACACTTGTAGCTTCAATTTTAATTTCCCTGATTATTTTAACTGTTTAGTGGCCATTTAGATTTCATTTTATCAAAATTGGCTATTCTTATTTGTCCTGTCTGCTCTGGGTTACTTTTCTTTTTGATATCTTATATGCTAATCCTTTGTCATATTTATGTTACACATTAACCTTCCCCAGTCTGACTTTTCTCTTTCATTGTACAAATTTTAAATTTAATATTCATAATTATTGTTCATAATTATCAATCCTTTCCCTCAAAGTAGTGTTTATGTTTAGCTTAGAAAATTCTTTCACCCTCTATATCATAATTTCCAATTTTCATTTAAATGCATATGCTTAATTCATCTGAAATTGCTTTTGTGCTTTTATGAGGTAGGGATACAATTCACGTTTCTGTTCCAGTGCCATTTATCAAATAACTTCTCCCTTTTGATGATCAACATTGCTACTTCTGTCATATTTCTGGTTTCCATGTATAAACTGGTGCCTTCTTGGCTATGCAGTCTAATCCATTTGGCTATGAATAATGTACAATATCATGATTTTATAAGAAGTCTATCTATGTATGTTATAATGCCATTCTTCCCATTTTTTCTTTTTATTCATTATTGTCTTTTCTTTCCTTGACCTTTTACTCTTGCATATAAATCTGAGAATTAGGGGCAGCCCAGGTGGCTCAGCGGTTTAGCGCCACCTTCAGCCCAGGGTGTGATCCCGGAGTCCCGGGATCGAATTCCACGTCAAGCTTCCTGCATGGACCCTGCTTCTCCCTCTGCCTGTGTCTCTGCCTCTCTCTCCCTCTCTCTGTGTATCTCATGAATAAGTAAATAAAATCTTTAAAAATATAAATAAATAAATAAATAAATAAATAAATAAATAAATAAATAAATACCTGAGAATTAGCTTGTTGAATTCCATAAAAAATTCTATTGGGTACTCAATTAGAATTCCATAACTCAATTTGAGGAGAATTAACAACTTAGTAACATGGAATATTTCAATTCATAATAATAGTATCTTTCTCTATTTACTTAAATCTTCCCAAATGGCTTTCATTAAAGATCATCTTTGGGACACTTGGGTGGCTCAGCAGGCTGGGCATCTGCCTTTGGCTCAGCACGTGATCCCGGCCCCACATTGGGCTCCCTGCATGGAGCCTGCTTCTCCCTCTGCCTATGTCTCTGTCTCTCGCCCTGTGTCTCTCATGAATAAATAAATAAATAAAATCTTTTAAAAAAGATCATCTTTGTACACAAAGATATTTTTATCTTGTATTAACTTTATTCCTAGTTTCCTTTTTTGCATGTGGCATCTTTATCATATTTTATAACTATGAAAATGCATCTTCTTGATCTTTGTATCCAGAGTTCATTATACATTTAGTGCTCCCTATATTCTGATTATGAATAAATGAATGACAAAATGTTGTGATGTTTACATGAGAAATAAAATTCTATAATGATGGTAAACCATAAATATGCTATTGGGCATTATTTTGTTTTAATTTCAACTAAGGTGAGATTAATTTAACATAGGGAAGAAATTCAGACAAGAATTAACTAAAGTTTTAGAGATCAATTTCAAAAGAAACTAAGGTAGGGCAGAAAGGTTTGCAGAAGACAATATTCCTGAAAACATCAGGAAGAGAAAGCTAAAACCAAGGGAGAAAAAGACTTAAACATTTTTTTACCATAAAAAAAAAAAACAAAAAAAAAAACATTTTTTTAAAAATCTGATTCAGAATAAAGGGCTAAAATTATTTATTGTAGGAAAAAAATGATCCCTACATCTCACTGACTGAAGGAGTTTTACTATAACACATATATATACACACTTAATATTTAATATTTTAAATATATGTGTACATATTTAATATTTTAAAATACATATATATTTAACCATGTTCCTATGAAGACAGAATTGATATGTTTATAACGTTAACATATAATCAGGAGACTGAAAGGTGTGTTACTTTCCAGATGTGAAAAGCACCCATCCAAACTGCTAAGGTTTTTAAATAATGCTTCTCTTAACTGGAAATGTTTGATCTGAATATGATAACTATAAATGTTAGTATAGCTAGCACTAATCTTACAAGAAAATAAACATTTGCAATACTGCTATTCTTTAACAATTTTTGCGTTACTAAAATTCACATTTCCAAAATTCAACATAATCCAAATCAGACCTTTTGGTGGCAAAACAAAAACATCATTTGAGGCCCAGTCATTGTTCAGCAGATGTACTACTTTATCTGAAAATGGTTTACATGAGAAATAAAATTCTATAATGATGGTAAACCATAAATATACTATTGGGCATTATTGTATATAAATCTGAGAATTACACCCATGTATACATGCAGGTATACAGTCACATTTATGAAACTCTAATAATTCAGATTGTTTAATTCTTTTAAAATCATACACTGTACACATGCAGCATCTAAATTTCTGCCCCTAATTATAAATTCTACAAGAAAATTTTACCATAAGACAATGGCAAGTAAAAATGGTGAGAGATGATCAATAAGTACACAGTGATGTTTGCAATTCAAACTTTGTAGAAATTATTTCTTGAACATTTTAAGGAATTTCCATATAATTATTCAAGACACTAAGTATTCCTTCCAGATTATGCTTGGTATACCAAATCAATGTTAATGCTACATTTGTTCTTGCTAAATCAAATAATTACAAGAAAATCTGGGTAACTTAATTTCAAAAAAAGTAAGTAAAGCTTGTAATTTACTTTTGTTGTTTCACTAAAAATTGAACAAAATGCCACTGAGAATGATGATATATAATGCACTCAGACTTAGCTGTTTTCTGTTTTATTTGGCTTTTCTAAAGACCAAAGGAAAAGAAGGCATTTTTCAATAATGATTCAGAAGGTTCGCATAAAATCTAAGCATAATGCCAGAAGCAACCACAACTAGTAATTTAGCATTTCCCTTATTTTTCTTCACCAAAAATAATATATTTACATATATGTGTATTACATATATATTCAAAATAAATCATTCTTTAGGTTTATAACCTACTTCTTATAAAAACAATGTCATTTAAAAGATTTGGTAGATGACCTATTTTATGAATGTATAATATTCTACAGAAAAATTAAAAATGCATCATACTGACTTGGCTATTTATTACATTAGTAGGCATTCAGTTATATTTCCAACTCTATTTGCTCTCTAAAAATAATGCAGCATCGAGCCTTATTTTATGCCTGTTCTACTGATAATATAGGAACTCAAAAGCAGAAAAAGTGATAGATAAACCACCTTTCTTCCCTAAATCACCTATTTAAAAAAATGTATGCAAACATTTACTGAAGTCCAAATCTATGCCAGGCCTTTTCATAAGCACAGAGGATGCAGAGATGAGTACGAATCAAAAACACTGCCCAGGAGCTCATTGTCCATCACAGTCATTTTCAACTGTAACAATTTTGCCTTGCAGAGGACATCTGGCAACTCTTGGACATATGTTTGGTTGTTACAATGGGGTGCGAAAGCACAACTGGCATGTAGTGAGTAGAGGCCAAAGATGCTGCTGAACATCCTGTAGTGCACATAACTAGCCACCACAACAAAGAATTATCAAGCCCAAAAGGTCAATACGAAAAGTAAGCTGAGGTTCAGAAACCCTGTTGTAGCCCTTTTGTATGGTCTGTCCAGCTCCATCACACTCAAGAGTTCACCTCTCCTCAACAATAACATTTAGTAAGTTGTAACAGTGGAGAGGTATACTAACAATCTCCATGAAACTACATATTTAGGTTAACAGCATGGCCCAACCATAAGGAGCCAATCCCAGTTTCCATACCCACATTTCAAATATAATGACTGCATCTACTGATCAGTGAACCCTGAAGCCTGGCAAGTATGAGGATTTTACATCTGGAGCATAGACTTCAGACTCAGTTCAATGTGGCTTCTTCTACTCTCTTTCAAACCTTTACAGTTTAGGATTGTCTCAGGCAAGAAAATGAAAACAAGGTATTTTTAACTACCTGCTCAATTGCTTGGAAAATTACCTCTTAAAACATTTAAACACCCACTTCTCATTTTTTCCAAAGCCCTGGACTAGCCAAATGATATTAATCACTGGAATTCCTTAATGAGAGATGTAATTTTTCAAAGTTTAGAAGGTTCAGTTTTATTTTTCAAGTTGTTTATTTTGAAGTGTGTATGTGTGTGTGTGTGTGTGTGTGTGTGTGGTATGTGGATATATAATTGCTGTAAACATACTATATATGTTATAAATAATATGTATATATTATATAAAATAATATAAAATATATAAACTAATATATAGCATATATAATATGTATAGATAAATACAAACATCTGCAAGACAATCATAAAGTTGCTACAAACCCTGTAGCATTACCTTCTCTGAAATTCTAGAAGATTCAATTTTTGATAGACCCACATGAGCCTTCAAAGAGCAGCAAACTCTTCATAGCAATTGAAATCCGAGTAATTATAAGTTCCTCAACTACAAATGCAATATTTATTAGGCAAAAGAATCCCTGATTTGGGGTAATGCTGTATACAATGAGATTGTACATTTCCTTTAATCTTCCATTTGTTCAAATAACCGTAGCACAGCTGGTGGCAATAAAAGCTACTCAATTGTTTTCTCACTGTCTAAACTTGGAATAAATGGTCCAGCTCTAGAAAAGAAGTTGTTCTTTTGTCTGATAAGTTCCTTTCAAGTGGTTATCAATTTAAATAGAGAAGTCAAAGCAGCCCATCAGTAAATACCTCATCAGATAAAACATCAAATACCAACCACCCCCATTACTGAAAACACTGGTTTGGAAAATAAACAAGGGCTAAAATGGCTCACTGCTTTTAATCAGTGTAATGAATACCATTAACTCAAACTGCAAACTCCCTACTCACCAGAAGTGAATTATTTAGTTCCAATATCTTTCCAATGGTTTCTTTTTCTCTTTAAACTTTAATTAAAATCAACCACATTTGAAAACTGAGGAGCCTGAGCCTAAGAAAAGATTTTCAGCAAAAAAAGTTTTTTTAAAACTTTGGTACTGGAAACCTCTCTAACATTTAAAAATTCTTCAATTCTGCTGGAAATACGATTTGTATAACTTAAACATCCATAAAGGAAGTTACAAAATTCAAGCTATTCAACCAATTTTTGTGAAGAAAATTCCATGTGCTGAATACCATGAGTACATGATAAATAAGGCAGGCATCAAAGAAAGTATCAACTCATGCAATTTATGTATCAATCTCATATTTGTCAATGAAACACAGAAATTAACTTTTTGAAAATATAAAATACACAACATAATATTTTAGAAGAATATTATAAAAAGCTTTTCTACCATTCTTTTGATTTCTAAATATTCTAATAGGTTTTGTTTTTTTATTAGCTCTATTAAATATCTGAGTTCTCATGAATATGTTAATTGACCAAAAATGTACATTTTAAATTATTCCCAATAGCTGTGAGTAGTATCAACATCAATTAAGATTGGCTGTGTTCATGCCTGATGCTTAGCATTCTATCAAGTACTAAGAGGAATAGTAACATTAGAAATACACTATAAGAATGGCTTCATGGCTTTTGTTGAGATTTTTGTGGTATTTATGTATCCATGTAATATTTATTGTCCACCATGTACAAAGCTATGTAAAAGATAGAACCAGAAGCACAAAATATTTCCTGTTGAGGAAACATGACAAAAGGGTCCTTTGTAGGAATTTCCCAGAGAACATGAGGGGAAACAAGTCTCCAGACTAAAGGAACATAGATTCTCTTTCTGATCCAATTCTAATTCCTGAGTGTTGAACTAGCCCTACCACAATGGTTTAGAAAACAGCTATCAACTGTGAACTGATACAGTACTCCTCCTTGGTGGGTATTTTGATTTTTTAAAAAATAAATGTCTAATTTCCAAACTTAAAATTCTGTGAAAGAAAATAGCATGAGCAGATAGCTCATAAGATATTACTTCCAGCAACATTTTTGTGTATATCATGATTTTTGCTTTGGTCTCCCTTCAACAGTCATGGAGATTATTATAAGTGAAATTGGATCCATTCATTTGAAACACACAATATTGATTTCTCCTTGATCTGAAGAAAAGGACAAGTTTTCAGAATCTATTTTTTTTCACCACCTAACACAGACTGAAATTAAATCAAAATCACCATTTATAATAAAAGTCCCTATTGTTCTTCAAAACGCATAGATCTCGTAAACTTACGTGCTCTCAACTTAACGCATCATGGTGAACATATACAGATACTCCTGGGCACAATGTTTAAATACCCCGGTAATAACTAAATTGTTTTCCATTAATGGCACTAATGTATATAACAAAAGTAAATAAAAAAGATGTGGCCTAAATACCATTTAAATATAGTCAACATTTAAAAGAATATATAGCTAAGTTTCTAAATTTACTTACATGTACAGCTTTTTTTTTTATGAACAGCTTTCACTTACAACCCGAAATTTTGTCTAATTGAAGCCTAAATTTGAAGAAGGGCTTTGAAATGTAAGATAGTAAATTAATTAATAGTCCCCATAAGTACTAAAATTCATATAGTAGCATACATGGGTGAGACAGTCTTAACAAAAACAAGAGTGTTGGGATGCCTGTGTGGCTCAGTGGTTGAGCCTCTGCCTTTGGCTCAGGGTGTGATCCTGGAATCCTGGGATCGAGTCCCACATCAGGCTTCCTGCATAGAGCCTGCTTCTCCCTCTGCCTGTCTCTCTCTCTCTCTCTCTCTCTCTCTCTCTGTCTCTGTGTGTGTCTCTCTCATGAATAAATAAAATCTTTAAAAAAAAATAAGTAAAATAAGAATGTTAATCCTTCAAAGTGAATCAAAATTATTTGCTGGCCTCCGTATACATGTTCCTATCACATAATGAGTATATGTACAATTATTTTTAGCTAGCTAAAATCTCCCATACCTCATTTCATCATAGTTATAAAGAAAGTATTTTGCTTATATAATTACACAGTAGTTTTTTTTTTAACCATGATGTGCCTGTAACTTAAGTTATTTTGTTAATAGTTATATACGTATGTTCAGTCTGTTTTGTTCTTCCTTGGCACGTTAATTATTTAAGATTATTAAGATAAAAATTGTTTAATTCCCAAATATTTGTGAATTTACCAAATTCTCTTCTGTTTTTTTTTTTTTTTTTTTTTTTTTAAATTGTTTTGTTTTTTTGTTTTTTTTTTTAATTTTTATTTATTTATGATAGCCACACAGAGAGAGAGAGAGGCAGAGACACAGGCAGAGGGAGAAGCAGGCTCCATGCACCGGGAGCCCGATGTGGGATTCGATCCTGGTTCTCCAGGATCGCGCCCTGGGCCAAAGGCAGGCGCTAAACCGCTGCGCCACCCAGGGATCCCCTTGTTTTTGATTTCTAATTTCATTCTATTGTGGTTGGATAATATACTTTGCAGAATATTAATCATTTTTTAACTTTATTTATTCATGAGAGACACAGAGAGAGAAGCAGAGACATAGGCAGAGAGAGAAGCAGGCTCCATGCAGGGAGCCCGATGCAGAACTCGATCCCCGGACTCCAGGATCATGCCCTGAGCCAAAGGCAGACACTCAACTGCTGAGCCACCCAGGCATTCCAATATTAATCCTTTGAAATTTATTGAAAATTTTTCTATGATTACCATATATGATCTATCCTAGAGAATAGACTTTATGCACTTGAGAAAAATATATATTACAATGCGGTTGGCTGGAGTGTTCTGCAATGTTTGTTAGGTCTAGTGGACTTAGAGTATCATTATTAAAAGTCTGCTAGTTTCTCATATATCATCTGTCTGGTTTTTCTATTCACTATTAAAAGTGGGTGATAAAGTCTCCAACTATTATTGTTGAATTTTCTATTTTTCCTTTTCTCAGTGTTTGTTTCATATATTTTGTGGTTCTGTTATTAGTGCATTAATGTTTATACCTGCTATGTCCTCTTCATTGATTGATCATTTGATAATTATGATCATTATAAAAAGTCCTCTTTTGTCTCTAGTTTTTGTCTTAAAGTCTATTGTGTCTGATATTAGTATCTCTTTGGTCACTGCTAGTATGGTATATCTTTTTCCATCCTTCTACTTTAAAACTGTTTGAGTCTTTGAATCTAATGTTTCTTGTACATAGGATATAGGGGATTTATTTTCCATTCTGTTAATATCTGGCTTTTGATTGGCTTATTAAATCCATTTATATAAAATAAATTACTGATAAGACAGAATTTATGTCTGTCATTTTGCTTTCTCTCATGTTTCTTGTTCTTCTATTCCTTTTTTCTGTTCCACTTCCATTACTGCTTTATGTTATGTTACACAGATATTTAATAGTGTGTAATTTTAATTCTCTGTCATTTTTGTTAATATATTTTGTTTTTTAAATCCCTGATTAAAATTAGCTTAATTTGCAACAATGTAATTCGGATTAATACTGACTTAATTTCAATATGACATAAAACTTTTGCTACAATATAGCTTTGTTCCTTCACCCTCCTTTGTGTTGTTATTGTCATACACATTACTTCTTAATGCACTATTAACCATTAATATAGCTTTATGGTTGTTGCATTATGCAACTGTCTTTTAAATCAAGAGAATAAAGTTATAAACAAAAATACATTTATACAGTCTCTTGTATCATTTATATAGTTACCTCTATCACTATTTTTTATTTCTTCATGTGAATTTGAATTGTGGTCTTACAGTCTTTCATTTCAGCCTAAAGGAATTTCTTTAATATTTCTAGCAAGGCAGGTTTGCTAGTGACAAATTCTGGTTTTGTTTATCTTGCAGTATCTTAATTTGTTCATAAAATTTGAAGAACAGCTTTGTTGGATACAAAATTTTTGGTTGACAATCTTTCAGCATTTCAACAATCTTTCAGTCATCCCATTACCTTCTGGCCTTCATGGTTTCTGGAGAGTAATCATCTGTCACACATATTGAAGTTTGCTTGATTTAATGTGTTTCTTCTCTTTTGCTTTCAAGGTTTTCTTTGATCTTTGCATCACCAGTTTGATTATGAGATGTCTGGGAGTGGTTCTCTTTGAGTTTTTCTTACTTGGGGTTTGTTGAGCTTCTTGGACATATACATTAATGCTTATCTTCAAACTTGGGGAGTTTTCAACCATTATTTCTTGAAATATTCTTTTGGCTCCTTTCTTTCTCTCTCTTTCCTTCTGGAATTTCCATTATGCACATGTTGGTACACTTGATGATGTCCCTCAGGCCTCTGAGGACCTGTTCATTTCTCCTCATTCTTTTTTTTTAATATTTTATTTATTTATTCATGAGAGACACACACACAGAGAGGCAGAGACATAGGCAAAGGGAGAAGCAGGGAGCCCAATGTGGGACTTGATCCCGGGACTCCAGGATCACGCCCTGAGCCAAAGGCTTGAGCCTTTAAAACAAAATGTAAACCAATGAGCCACTCAGGCAGCCCCATTTTTCCTCATTCTTTTACTTCTTTGTTCCTCAGATCAAATAATTTCAATTGACCTATCTTCAATATCAATAATTCTTTTTTTCTTTGGCCAGCACAAATCTGTTAAGCTACCCTAGTAATTTTTTTCATTTCAGTTGCTGTGCTTTTCAACTCCAGAATTTCTATTTTATTCTTTTTTTATGATGTTAAACTGTTTATTGATATTGTATATTTAGTTGAGAATATATTGTTCTCACACTCTTCTTTAGTTCTTTCAACATGGTTTTCTTTAGATTTTTTGAAATATTTATCAAAGCTGGTTTAATTCCTTTGTCTAGTAAGTCTAATGTCTGGTATTCCTGAGGATCAGTTTTTATTGACTTTTCCCTCTTATATATATATGGGTCATACTTTTCTTTTTTCTTTGTTGGGGTGCCCGGATGGCTTAGTCAGTTGAGCAGCTGAATTTTTGTTTCGGCTCAGGTCATGATCTCAGGGTCATGAACTGAGCCCCATGGTGGGCTCCACACTCAGCAGGGAGTCCACTTGCAAGTCTCCTCTTTCTGCCCCTCTTTCTGCTCACAGGCACACTTGCATGCTCTCTTTCTCTAAAATAAATAAATCTTTACAGAAAAAACTAGACATGTTAAACAATATAATGTGGTAATTCTAGATAACAGATTCCTTTCTCATCCCCAAAGGGCTTGCTTTTTTTTTTTCTGTGTGATATTGTTATTGTTTCTCTCCTGCTGATTTTGCTGTTGTTTGCTCAGTGACTTTTCTGAATTCTCTGAAGTTTGTATTTTTGTCATGTGTGGCTACTGAGATCACCACTCAATTAAATTTGTGATCAGCTACTTTTTAGACAAGGATTTACTTAAATACCTTGAACCAATATGTCTCCCAGACTTTGTCAAGGGATCCTATATGCATGTTGGGGCAAAAATTCAATGTTCTGGTGGACAGTTTACAACTCTGGCTTAGCCTTGACTTCTTCCTTGTGCAGAAGCTCAAGGTCAGCCAAAGGAAAGATTAGGGCTCCCTTATATCTTTCCTGGGCATGTGCACATCTCTGCACATACTCCCTAAACCAGACCCTAAAAGAAGTTCCACTGTTATATGAAGAAGACACTGACGCATCATTAACATAAATTCTTAAATGACCCAGAACTTAATTTACTGCAGATATGTCCTTTACCATAGCTAATATTTCTCTGCCTGGCTTTGAGTAAATCATGGTTTTATGCTCACCAGATCAAACTTCTCTATGCATATTTTGTAGATGATTTAAAAACACAGCACCTAATTCAAGCATTAAAAGTCCAAATGTTACAAAGGTTGCATATTTCAACAAAATCTTAAAGATGATAGGATCCAGGAAATGCCAAAGTGCTTCCCTCTTCAAATTAAAATTCTAAACAATTGTACAAAAGCTCCTCAGTTCAGCATCTTCTGTAGCCCACTCCCCAGACAGAGATTTTATGGTCTTCATATATGCTTAGCACATATAGCTCATTTAGAGAAGGGCTTATATCACCAAATACTTTGACTATATAGGTTATTTCAGGGACCTTCCTAAGGGACAATAATTGAATCTTTCCAGTGCTGCTTTCTTATACAGAGATCATCCTATAGGTGCTCTTCATAAGGATATGAAAGAGTACAGCATTGTATCCAACACACCCAATTCTTTCACTAAAAGTCATCAGAAACTCTATACCAGGACACTTCTAGGATCAATCAGTTATCTTTCTATTTTGTCCCTAGGTATAGCCAGGTAAAAAGGAATTAGCCAAATAAGAAAGCTATGTTTTGAACCTGACATATCAAAATCAATTCATACATTTTTAAAGTTCCATTTGACTAAATTTCCCATAAATTGAGAATGTGCTCTTAAGATAAATCATTGGATTTCATGTATGCTCATAAAAATTAACGGGCTGGTATTTTGCATGTAGAAGCTTTTTGTTAATAAATAATATCTGGCTTAAAATTAGCTGACTGATGATTACAGTTGGATACCACAGCTCTTTCTAAAAGATTTTATTTAACCTGACAAAAGGTTTATTTTCTGAAATAAATAGACTCTTAACAAATGATACAAAGTTATGGTAAGAGGCCATTACAAGTCTACTCTATCTTTAACTCTTTGGAAAGGAAAAAAGTATCGTAAGTGCGAAAATCTACTAATTAAATGTAAAGGGCAAATTTAAGCACCAAAAAGCCAAGAAAGACAAATGTTAAAGTTCTCAGGTTAATAACCATTCAGTTATGTTAAATTTAATATGTGGTTAATTCAGCTATTAAATGTGTATTTTAATGTACCACAGGTGAAATGCAGAGTAGTTAATGTTTCCATGAGAATTTAATTTCTACACTTCCTTACTTTCCCAAGTTTAATTTTTTTTTTTTTTTATTTATGATAGTCACAGAGAGAGAGAGAGAGGCAGAGACACAGGCAGAGGGAGAAGCAGGCCCCATGCACCGGGAGCCTGATGTGGGATTCGATCCCGGGTCTCCAGGATCGCGCCCTGGGCCAAAGGCAGGCGCCAAACCGCTGCGCCACCCAGGGATCCCACTTTCCCAAGTTTAAATATGCAACCTTTGAGTTGGGTTAATATAGCCCTTTGCAGTCGATTGCTTTGTTTTGTTTTTATTTTAAAAAGAAAAGAATAAAGCAACTGACAGTATTTAGTATTATTCATGTTTAAATGGTCCTTGTTGGTTTTAAAAATACCTTAGAGGAAAAGATTAGAGGATGTGTTTATATCTTTGTTAGCACCAACCTGCTTGACTAGAGATAAATTTTTAGCCAGGTTGTATTAATAAGCAGCAAATCAGCATGTTGAAATTAATCAAAAGACATGATTCAATAAATAGCCACAATTATACATGAAATCCTTGTTGTCACCATCACTAATTTACTTCTGCAATAAAAACAACCAAAACTAAGGACTATGCCTTTGACTTTACTGACTCCGTTCCACAAAAACTTATCAACATTATCAGAAAAAGGCAACAAAATTTCCCTTCTCAATGATTATGAAAAAAGTATACTCCAGAACATTCCAGCTACCTTAATTCTGTGCGTGTTTTCTCTATAAGCCACCCACCTTTTTGTTGGTGCTATCACATCTTAAATACAGAGTGTAAACCTTATTTTAAGAGTGGAAATGAAGATGAGAATCCTTCCCATTAGTCCCATGAAGTTACAGCATGATGGTTTCTGGACTTGTGTGATTACCCTACAATATATCGCCCCAATAGACTGAACTGTGATGCATACCTTGGGAACCTTAAGAATCTATTCCCAAATGAGTGGGAGAGAATGGTAGTGCTGGCTTCAGAGAGGCTGAGTAGGGTTCCCATTAGAATACATTTTGTTAAGTCAGAAACAGCTATACAGTTATCCAACATGTCTACTCCACACTTTAGAGCCATAAAGTATCTATCCTAAGGCTGGTTCAGTTGATTTAACAAACTGACTCTTAACTTCTCTGCACACAGCTGTTGACTTCTCTGCATGCAGCTCTGGGTGACTTCCCAAGCATAAGCCTAGCCATCCCAGCAAAGTCAATTTCCAGGAAGAGAGGACCATAATGTCCCAGATCAACCTATTTTGTATAACCATGCTCTTTGAGAATAAATGGCCTGGTAATTCATTACCTTCTAGTTACTCATTTACTCCTACCCTTATGCAGTAATCAGAGCTATAAAAGCAAATCTAAATCTCAGCTACACCACTTAGTTGCTCCATGACTTTGCATAAATTGTTAATTCCTATAAACCTCAGTTTTCTTATCTCCAGAGTACAGAAAATAATAATTTCTTCTAAAACTGTTTTGCTGACCAAATGAGATAATGTTTTTAAAGCTCTAAAAATAGTGCCTGCCAAAGAATAAACACTCAACAAATGCTAGCCTTCTCAACAGCAGTACTGTAAATACTAAGAAACATTATCAAAGAACACATTTGATTAGCAATGCTTCAACCAAGTTTAAAAGGCAACCATTGGGAACTGATGAAAGGCATAGGTTGCTAGACTAGATCTGACTTATAATAGTGATCATTCAAACATTTACTAAGCATCTGAGTGCTAACTAGATTCCATGAAGGAAAAAAAAGTTGACAATTTCTCTAAAAGGTTTACATTACTAGGGGAATATAAGTAAACACATACATCAGAATAGCCGATGCCAAGTGATGTAAAAATGCTTAAAGGTAGGGAACTTGCACAGGTAAGAGGGATTATTATACTAAGAAGTATTTTTAAAATAAGTAAGATTGTTTTATTCTGAGTGTATTTCTTTGATAAAATTGGGCTCTGAAGGAGATCTCAAGAGTAAATATTAAATTCCTTTATTCAATCAATTATGACTGATAGCCTATTATGTGCCAATTAGCTCACTCCACTAAACCTCATACAACACTCAAAGATAAAAATGGCTTGTGTTCATATATCAATAAAATCTTGTTTTGGGGACAAAATGCAATCATTCTCTCCATTCTGACAAAATTTTAATTCCTACTTAAATACTTCCTGAGGAAAGCTGCAGGATAAACTGAGTTATATTAACTAAAAGCACACTTATTCTAAAAAAAATGTGAATCAAAATTATTACATTGTCTGAAATACTCAAGTTGAATGGAGAAGCCTACTGATTTTTAAGACTATTTTTATCACTTTATAAATGGTTTTCCTTTTTGTTTTTCTTCTCAAGAGCCTGCATTGTAAAAATATAAACTGGATTTGGGATCACACAGACCTTGAGTTAAACTTCACTAAGGCAAGCTATCTGTGCCAAGTTTCCTCCCCTGTAAAAATCTGTAAAATAGGAACAACTATCAGCATTTTGCTTGTACCCATAGTTTTTATCTCATTGTGCCAACTTGTTTACAACTAAATCTCCCTTACTAGATTTCTTCTTAGAGACAGCTACCTTGTCTTGTTCATTTTTATATCCCAAAGTACTTAACACAGTGCTTCACACATGGTGGATAATAACTAAATTACCTAAGTGGCTAACACTCTTCCCCCTGTTTGGATGACAGCAAAAGCATCAGAGCTATCTTTAACCAATAAAATATTTTTATTTCATGTACTTTGCTTTTGATTGTCAGGGAGACAATCTCCAAATCCAATGCTATATAAGATTTAGTAAAAACTCAGCTAAGAGAAATAATATTCTTTTAATTTTTATTTATTTTTGACATAGAAAAATTATATATATTTAAGGTACACAGCATGATGATATATGTATATGCTGTATAATGTAATCAAATTAATTAACACCTTTCATAGATACAATTTATGTGTCTATGTGTGGGATACAATACATTATTATTATTTACTCTAGTCACCATGCTGTACATTAGATCTCCAGAACTCATTCATCTTATAGCTGAGTTTGTACACTCTGATCAATAAAAGATTATCTAAATGTCCAATAAGTCATCTTAGATACTTGAAATCATTGCTCCCTGGTAATCCCCTGAAGATTCTGATTCAGTAGGTCTGAAATGGAGTCTGAGAGTCTGCATTTCTAACAAGCCCCCAGGTGATGCTGAAGCTGCTGGTCAGCAAACCACACTGTTGGCCGGCTCTAAATCACTCGAAGTTTGTGCCGGTATTCATTTCTTGGTCTCTATAGAAGGATTTTCCTGGACACTGCATAGGCATTAAACAATTAGCCAAAAGCATTATAAAAATGTACTTTAAAAGGCCTAAGACAAGCTTTGTCCTATTTACTTGGATGTTTTTGAGGATACTCCTTATTTATTACATTCTGTGGGGCTTCTCTCAGAGGACCTATCACTGAGATTTCTCTCTGGACTTGGTATGAGTAGTGCTGCTTCTGTGCAGCTGGCTTGTTCTTACATCACACACAGTACCAGTCTTACAAACCAATAGTCTTTCTTTCTTTCCTGTGGCTGCTTGAAAACCCAGAGAAGCTTTATGAAACCTTTATTTATAGAAACGAGTAGCATAATAACACAGTTTTACATGTACAACCTCATCTTAAATAATTCATTCACCTTTTTCTTCCCTTATTTCTTACTGGCCCTTATTTTACTACTTTTTGGCTTTTCCATTATATTTATATATTATAAACTGACTTAAAATCCTCTTTGAAATGACAGAGGAATGGAAATTAAAAGAAAAAATAACAGATTTTAAGCAGAAAATACATTCATCACAGTTCTCAAACATTCCATTATTGTCTGTTATAAAAACTACAATGCGGCTTACCAAAAAAAATTTTTCTTTAAAGATTTACTTATCTGAGAGAAACGAAAAAGAGCAGGGGGGGTGGGGGAGAAGAGGGAGAGAGAAACTCAAGCAGACTCTGTGCTGAGCATGGAGCCCAATGTGGGGCTCCATCCCACGACCCTGAGATCACCACCTGAGCGGAAACCAAGAGTCTGATGCTTAACCACTTAACCACCCAGGTGCCACACAGCTTACTAAAATCTTTATTAACTGATTTAAAGTTATTTTTAAGAAAATTAGGGTTCCAGGGCATCTGGGTGGCTCAGTTGGTTAAACATCTGCCTTTGGCTCAGGTCATGATCTCAGGGTTCTGGGATCAAGCCCCGTGTTCAGCACCCTGCTCCCCAGGGAGCTTGCCTCTTCCTTCTCCTTCGACCCCTCCCCATGCTAGTTCTCTCTCTCTCTCTCTCAAATAAATAAAATCTTTTTAAAAAGAGAGAGAAAAGAAAATTAAGGTTCCAAAAATCTTTGCTATTATTCCCATTACTGATGACAATGGATTGTCTCATAGCAGTAAGACAGAACACAAATTAGAAAGGTAGGAATGGCTTGTTGTTGGCTGCCTGATTGGCTTAAAGCTCTCTGATGATATGTCATCAATTTCATCACTCAGTCTGGAGGTTAAGAGCCTTTGAGAATTCTTCCATGAACTTCTCTGAAATCTAATTACAACTATGAACTCCTACAGAATTTCTTTTCTTTCTTTCTTCTTTTTGAGAGAGAGGGGGGGGGGGGGGGAGGGGGGGGTTGCAGAGAGAGACAGAGGGAGAGATTGAAAATCTTAAACAGGCTACATGACCAGCACAGAGCTCCAATCAAAGCTCCATCTCACAATCCTGAAATTGTGACCTAAGCCATATTCAAGAGTTGGACATTCAAACAATGAGCCACCCAGGTGCCCCAGAATTTATTTTCTATACTATTTTTTGCTATCTCCCAAATGTTATATAGTGTTATTATAACATTCATATTTTTATATTTTTGTGTCCCTCACTTTAGCTAGCACCATACTTTCCATGTAGTCAGATCAATATTACTTTCTGCTTATTAAGTAACAACTGCATCACTATTTTTATGCAGGAAACCTACAATAGGGGGCACTCTATAATAATCTTGGACACTCAACATAGAGGTAAGAAATAAACAACTAAAAATCTGGGGCTAACAAAATTAGTCCTTTGAGTTATCAAAAGCCTTAGATCTGTGAGCATGGCAAGGTTTCTGACGAGCAACTATAACTATGAAGTCACCTCAGCAATTAAGGTTTTTTAAATACTACTTTCAAAGCCCTCTTAATCATTTCATTCCATTGTAGAAACTCATCAATGTCTCATCAAAACTCTATAAAGCTCCCTAGATTTTAAGGCTATCAAGGGTACAGCCACAACCTATTTTTCCAAATTGAGTGATTTCCCATTATTCTTTCATATATTTAATTTTCCAGCCAAATCAATTTGTTTACTTAAGCTCAAATGGCTCCTCTATCATCCCCTTATCATGCTCATATCATGCTGCCTGGTTAAAGTACTATTCATGCCTGTCACACAGCTAAATTCTAACCATCCTCCAAGAACCAATGAAAATGGTCCTCCTTCATGATGGTGTCTTTCCCTATTTTCCAATCTGAAAAGAATCTCACTCTGCCACATTTATACCACTTACTATCTGCTTCCTGAGTC
The DNA here is from genome assembly GCF_003254725.2 of Canis lupus dingo. Lineage (NCBI taxonomy): Eukaryota > Metazoa > Chordata > Mammalia > Carnivora > Canidae > Canis > Canis lupus. Next base: position 32,397,723 of record NC_064256.1, on the reverse strand, counting down.
ATTACCAAATACTGCCTTTGACTACATTTTTTTTTCTGTATATGACATGTGCCAACTGGTTAGCTCCCTGAAGAAAATTATGGCTACTTTTTTGTTAATATTCTAAAAGCACCTACCTATTCCCTTCAATCTAGTCATTAAATGTCTATTAAAGGAACCCATCAACACAATCCTGGTAGCCATGCATCAGCAGATCAGTTTAAAACAAATTAAGTGTTATTTATCTGTTTGACCTATGAAACAAGCCTTGTTTAATCACACCTACCATTTATGTGGGTGTGCATATGTATGTACATATGTAACTATACATTCATGATTTTCCAAAATACGCATTAAGTATATAAAATGTATATTCCAGTTTTGATTAATCATGGAACAGTTTTCCTTCATAGAGGTTAATAAGAGCTCCTCATAAAATGAAACTCTACATAATAGTACTCACCTTGGCACTACTGCACTTAACAAAAGCACTTAAAAATTCACATATGAGTACAGAGTGCTCTAAATTACAGGATTCAAATTATTTTAAATGTGTGATTAAATATGCTATAAAATTATTCTTCTGAACACTTATTTTATTTGTTAAAGAACATATGTTCTTCCTCAAAATAACATGCTATTTTTGAACTATTACTCAGCCACACACTTCCTACAAGCAGCAAAGGTTACCTCAGATAAACCTTGATTTTACAATATTTGAAAGACTTTCCTCTGCTACTCTATGCCAACTGAAAATTCATGAGTCATAGGTGAATGACAGGGGCAGTTCTGGAGGTAATTTTTCCTTAATGCAGCTGGCCTGAAATAAAATTTGTTTAGCCATTAATATTTTATAAACCCCTTCATAGACATCATTTTGTTTGCTTCACAGCAATAATGAAAACAAGTTATCAGTATTATCTCCCTTTTTCAGAGGATGCATTCAGGTCTTAGAGGAGTTAAGTGAATGGCCCAAGATTACAAAGCTAATTAATTGGCCCTTACTCTACACTATCACATTTAAAATTTGAAGCACTGATTAGTTAACTTTCACTTCAATTTGCACTGACTTTAGATAGCCACTTTTTAAAATTCTTTATATATAGCTGCTTCCAAACTAGACAGTGAATTTGATACTGTCTTCATTATGTTTTTGGTCATTTCTTTTTCATTTGATCCACTGACTTTGTGTTAAGTTGGAAACTTCCGAATTATACCAAAAGATAAGAAAAATTTAAGTCAATGTACCATGTTTAAGCACTGGCAGAGACTGTGCTATGTATTTCTAACCCTTGTTTCCTTTTCTTCCAGGGCATATGGCTCGATATATTTCCCAGACTCCTTTAGGTTAAGTGGAACCATGTGATTAAACTATAAACAGGGAAAGGTAGTCAGAAGAAATCTGGACTAAAATGACACCCTTCGATGCAATCTTCCACACTCTTCTCTCTTGTTTATAGGCCAGATACAGGGGATCCACTCGGGATGACAAGGCCTTCACTGACAGGAAAGCCCCGCAATGGAAAAAGCTGGAATTCCTAAATACTGGGAAGAGTAAAGGCTTCCAACACCTGCTCCACTACCACCAACACCAACTGGAACTGGATGATGACATCGTGAGAAATAATCTTGTATTGTACTAAGCACCAAGATTTAGGGCTTGCTGGTTATATTCACCTATCCTAATTTAAACATGAATGAATAACTATTTCTCTTTTAATAAACATTCCATAAACAAAAGTATATGATTTCAATTATAGATTCCTCAGCCATTATTACCTTTCATAATGAAGTAAATGCTTTCATGGATTGCTCTGGTGTAAGTAGGCTCAAAACAAAGAAATAAGTTCAAAGTGTTAAGTAGTGGATTATACATAGCTCCTTCAAAACATGACAAGAGTAAAGTATTCTTAAATTTGGTATTTTTAAAGTTATTCTCATGTTTCATGCACTTTAAGATAAACAGAATATACACACAGGCTATATGCACAGATGGATCCTGTATATAGGAAACAGTAAGTTCATTATATAGAATATATAAACTACTCAATTGAAAATGTAAGATTTATATGGATAGTGCTCACATTTTAATGACTAAGCAAATACTATTTGTCACCCATGAAGAGAAGAGAGTGGTGACAGAGTTCCTAACTTTCAAATAGTTGACCTGTGGTTCTCTGACTATTCCTGGAATTGGTTGCAATGCACTGACTCCAGCCACCCCTCTGGATTTGAGTTATCATTGCAACTGGTTGTAGTTACACACTTCTCCTATCAATGTCCTCAGATATATCATAATTTTTTGTCTATGTTGCCTATTGAAACAATAACTTCATGAAGGCAGAAAATTCTAGCTTCTACTTATTTGATAGTGTTCTGTGCTGGCAAATACTGAGTGTTCTCAAGACCAGCTAACTGGCACATAAGACTATTTGTACAATATGTAAAAGATACTTTCTTTAGTGATATAAGTAAAAATCTAGAGGAATATGAAAATGTAATGCATCATTTTTGGAAAGCACACTCTCAAGAGATATAAGCATATATGCCTCACATATCTTCCTTCCTTTAACTCATACCTCAATGATAACAAAGCAAGTCCCTTATGCTAACTTCACAGTAATTTGCAGAACTGGGAAATATCTAAATCTGTAAGCCACCCATACCTATAAAGTCCTTCGCCTATTATCATTTATATAGTTAAAACACACATTAAATGGAAATTTTATGAATAGGAATGACAGCACCGAGTTGACACAATATTAAAAGCTGCCCCTCTGAGCAGCTAGGTGGCTCAATGGTTAAGCAGCTGCCTTTGGGTCAGGTCGTGATCCCAGGATCCTAGGATCAAGACCCACATCAGGTTCCTCGCAAGGAGCCTGCTTCTCCCTCTGCCTATGTTTCCATGTGTCTCATGAATAAATAAATAAGATCTTGAAAGAAAAAAAAAAAGCAGCCCATCATTTTTAAAATTACAAATTCCCACCTGAAAAAGTTCAAAGTATCAATTGCTAATGTTTTCATTAATACCACAAAAATGTGTTCTTAGAAGCTACCCACCCTCTCTCTGGCCCAAATTCGACCCTCGAGCTTAATATAGTTAAAGCTTTAACATTTTGGTAGTAAAAAAAAAAAAAAATTGGTAGTAACTCATTTGCTAAAAAAAAATTTATTGAGCACTGACTGTGTGCTAGGCCCTAAGCTAAGTGCTAAAGACACAGAATAGTCAAGTAACCAACCTTGCCCTCAGTTTAAGGACCAATTACCAAGGAAGAGGCACATTAAGTGCATAACAATGAGTAAGAAAATGGGATGATGGAAAGACAAGTGTTAACAATTACCAACAGCAACAGAAGGCTTTAGGAACATAAAAGCTGGGAGATTGCTGAGTTTAACTCATCCCCTTAGCCTTTTGCTGAGGATTCAGACTGTACTGGAAGAACATGCAAGATATATTTTTGGTTGCCCAGGAAATGTTTTTTCTCTCCTACTAAAACACTAGTTTCTGTTGGGGGGATATAATCACCTCCTTCTACATGTTGCCTCTAAACCCAATACTGTTTGTTCTTCTGTTCCTTCGAATTTATCTCACATAAACCCATCCCAACTTCAATAATATGATAATCTAGAGAGATAGAAAGCATTTTCACAAACTTTACACAACTATCATTTATCTGGATATGGGAGATTTTCCTTCTTATTTTAATAGTCCACTGCTGCTTCTCTTCTTAAAAGTCTTATGGGCAGGGGCTTCTTAATGCAGTTCCCTTTAATAACATGCAGTTCCCTCTTTTGTTCCCAATATTGTTACTTACCTCAGAGCTGCAAAAACATTAATTTTCTTTGGATTTCTTCATCTTCCAGGGCAGAATCTTGACTAAAATTAGCAGGCATCTTTATAATGGATTCAATTCTTATTTTAAAAATATTTACAACCTCTCATCTTAGTTTTTTACCTACGAGGGGGTATAACCTATTCATTGAAAGAAAGATTAACAGATATTAAAATAAAATGTTAAAGAACTAGGTACCTAATTCCTAATAACTTAATTGGTGTTTTCTCCCAGAAAAATAGAAAGATCATTCACCGATAAGGAAAAGTTAGTTTGGGAGGGAGTTGGGGATAGGTTTGTCAACTTACAGTTTATTAAATCTTCTTTTAGAAAAGGGTTAGTCCTTTTTTTATTTTTTAAAGTTTATATCCAACATGGGGCTCAAACTCATGACCCTGCGATCAAGAGTTGCATGCTACCTTGACTGAATCAGGTAGGCACCACTAATTTTTACTTTTTATTTTTTTTTTATTTTATTTATTTATGATAGTCACAGAGAGAGAGAGAGAGAGGAGAGACATAGGCAGAGGGAGAAGCAGGCTCCATGCACCGGGAGCCCGATGTGGGATTCGATCCCGGGTCTTCAGGATCGCGCCCTGGGCCAAAGGCAGGCGCCAAACCACTGCGCCACCCAGGGATCCCAATTTTTACTTTTTAAATTAAGTTTTTTAATTTTTAATTTCAGTATATTTAATGTATGTGTTATGTTAGTTTCAGGTGTACAATATAGTGATTCAACAATTCCATACATTACCTGATGCTCATCATGATGAGTGTACTCTTTAATCTCTGTCACCTATTTCTCCCATTCCTCTCCTCCTCCACCCCAGTCTGCCCTCTGGTAACCATCAGTTTGTTCTCCACAGTTAAGTCTGAGTCTATTTCTTGGTTTCTCTTTTTCTTTCTTCCTTTGCTTCTTGGTTTTGTTTTTCAATTTAACATATGAGTGAAATCACATGGTTTTTATTTTTTGACTTATTTCTCTTAACATTATATTCTCTAGCTCCATCCATGTTGTTGCAAATGGCAAGATTTCATTCTTTTTTATGACTGAAAAATATTCCATTGTGTATCTATACCCCATCTTTTTTATCCATTCATCGGTCTATGGATGCTAGAGCTGCTTCCATAATTTGGCTATTGTAAATAATGCTATAAATAATGTAAATAGAGGAGTATGTATCTCTTTGAATTAGTGTTTTTGTATTTTAGGAGTTGATACCCAGCACTGCAATTGCTGGATTGTAGATAGTTCTATTTTTAACTTTTTGAGGCAATTCCATGCTGTCTTTTACAATGGCTGCACCAGTTTGCATTTTCACCAACAGTGCATGAACATCCTTTTTTTTTTCCAAATCCTCACCAGCACTTATTGTTTTTTTTTTCATTTTAATCATTCTGACAGGTGTGAGGTGATATCTTGTAATTTTGATTTGTGTTTCCCTGATGATAAGTGAGATAGAGCATCTTTTCATATGTCTGTTGTCCATCTGTATGTTTTCTTTGGAGAAATGTCCATCCACGTCTTCTGCTCATTTTTAAATAGATTATTTGTTTTTCAGGTGTTGAGTTGTATAAGTTATATACTGTAGATACTAACGCTTTATCTAATATGTCATTTGCAAATGTCTTCTCCCATTCAGTAGGCTTTTAGTTCTATTAATTGTTTGCTGTGCAGTAGCTTTTTATTTTGATGTAGCCCCATATAGTTTATTTTTGCTTTGTTTACCCTTTCTCAGGAGACATATCTAGAAAGATGTTGCTACAGCTGATGTCAGAGAAATTACTGCATGTGTACTCTTCTAGGATTTTTATGGTTTCATATCTCACATTTTGAGAGATTACTCCTAACTCAATTTTCAGTTTACTTTTGTGTATGGTGTAAGAAAGTGGTCCAGTTTCATTCTTTTGCATGTAGCTGTCCAATTTTCTCAACACTATTTCTTGTAAAGACTATCTTTTCCCCATTGCATATTCTTTCCTCCTTTTTCAAAGACTAATTGACCATATTGAACATATAATTATGGGTTTATCAAATTTTTGCCTGTTTTAAAAACTATAACCTGAAATTGGGAAATACTAAGAATATAAAATACTATAGAAAAATTAAGATTTTTTAGGATTTTTGTGATAACAGATACAACAGCTTTTTTATCCAACTGAATCTGTAAGATTCCAGCTGCAAAAAGTCTGAATCTTAGTTTCAAAACTACAAATATTGGATAGCACAGTAATTTATTTGATTTAATTACAAAGCAAAGTCATTTCTATTTTCACCTGCTGCAGAATAACTGCCTTTAGATATTTGTTTAAATAATCTAAATGATTGATGAATAAATCAATATTGATTTATTCAATATTGACTGAATAAATTAATTACTGAATGGCTTAATCTAGCTCTTTGAAACATAGCATTTAACACAATGATTGGCACATACTAGATACCCAAGAAATGTTCATTAAGATTGACACACTCTTCCACAGCCTAGTAAGAAGATGTCTTGAGGACCAATTTTCTCAGACTTCAATTGTATCTCATATTTCAGCCTCATTCATCTCATGCAGTGCTTGAGAGAAACTGACCTTCATAAGAAATATTCAGCTGATAGAACAATTATTGAATAAGAGTAGCATGCTGCAATCCAGTGAAATCTTCCATTTTCAAGCCCCCATGAAACTATCCATTAGTGTTCATAAGCATTCACTTGATACTTGGAAAGGTAAAGAAATAAGCTAAGCATGAAAGAATGTGCCAGAAGATGTTCTGGATAGTGTTTGCTCAAAAACTACCAACAAAACCAGCCAAGTTCCATGTCAAAATACCATACTCAATGAATGCAAGGGTTCCTCATCTTTATTATACAGCTACTTTTCAGAAAACTCTTTCCTAAAACTTTTTAATGTCATAAGAGCACAAAACTAGTTAAAATGAACTGTGTCTATTCATAACACTAGGATTAATGGTCTGGTGTTTATATGCTCCTCCATTACTAGAACATGTAAAGAAAGTTAAATTCTTTTCATCTCAGCAACTTTAGAACCTATTTGTGATTTAAAAAAATTAAAAACCTCAAATAGCAAATTCAATTAGGAAATTTGCAATTGCTTTTTTAATCTTCCATATTTTAAAAATTTAATTATCCCAGACAAAACTTTATTAGCTAAGTTATACATAATACATTTTTATGTAGCTAAATAAATTAAGCATTATAAAGGCCTTAAAATAGGCACTGCATACAATTTCCTGTTTTTCCAAGGGTCTGGAAGGAAAGACTATTCCTGTATCTTCAAAATCTCCAAAAAAATTAAATTGTCAAAATTTTCTTAGTTTTTGTAGAGATCAGCTAACCTATAAGAAGCACATGTGAACAAAAAAAGAACCTTTACTGGAGAGTCTTTAAAAGTATTTATATTTTAAAACATTAGGTTTATTTTAGTGGTTCAGAAGAACAACTTTCTCTTCAGATCAGTTTCTCATTCTTCACTATCTTGCAGATATATTTATTTTTCTTTTCATTTTATTATTTTTTAAGATTTTATTTATTTATTCATGAGAGACAGAGAGAGAGAGGCAGAGACGTAGGCAGAGGGAGAAGCAGATCTGATCCCAGGACTCTGGGATCATGACCTGTGCCAAAGGAAGACACTCCACCAATGAGCCACCCAGGTGCTCCTATTTTTCTTTTTAAATGATAGGGATTATCCTGCAAATCTTTGGTGCAGAAAATGGAACAATATTTTACAAAGAAAATTATCACTAACATGAATTAACTATACAATTATGTTATAAAATAGAAGATAGTAAGATTTCTAATGATAGTGAAAAGCCAAAGAACAGAGTACTGCCCCCATTTCTTTCTCTACTCAGTATTCCCAATTCCTCCTGTCCCATATTCCCTTACACCCATTCCAGTCTGATTTACAAGCTAATCATTCCACTTAAACTGTTACACCACAACCTGTTATATCAATAGTCCATTCAGCAGCACCAATCTCTTGAGCACTCTCTCTTCCTTGGTTCAATTTTTTTACTTGGTTTTCCAATTACTACACACCCATTTCCTCCTACTTTGGTTCCTCCTCTTCTGGTTCCTTCTCATTATCTGTTCACCTTTAATCCCTCAAAGACTGCTCCCAGTAAATGGCATTAAATACCATCTCTATGCTATTGACTCTTAAATTTTTATCTCCACTCTGGGCCGCCTTTCAGAATTCCAGACACACACATCTAACTACTAAACGTTTTCATTTGGATGAACAGGTATCTCAAACTCAATCTGCCCAAACTATATTCCTATTGTTCCCCCTAAACCTGTTTCAGCTTCCCCATCCTAAGGCAATTTCATCCTTTTAGTCATGTAAGTCAGAATCACTAGGGCAATACTTGACTTCACTTTTCTATTACACCCAAATCCAGTTCATCCACAAGTCCTGTTGGCCCCAGCTTCAAAATATTTCTGGAATCCGACCCCTAAGCACTTCCACTATTGCCAACCTTGTCTGAGCCATCATCTTCTTTTACCTCTTCAAAAAATTTTCTGAGTATAGATGCTATACAATGCTACATTAGTTTCAGGTGTACAACACAGTGATTCAAGTCCTCTATACATTATACTATGCTCATCACAAGCATAGTTACCATCTGTCACCATATAACGTTATTACGATACTACTGACTATATTCCTTATGCTATATTTTTCATCCCTGTGACTTATTCATTCCATAATTGGATCAATCTTCTCCCTTCCACCCTTGTCACACACTCCTCCAATCTACTCTCCCATGGAGCATTTCATTCTTCAGTTTGAACCTCTGGAATAGTATTCTACTTCATTCAGAGTAAAAGCCATAGTCCTTACAACTGCTTAAAAGGGACTCATCTCTCCTTTACTTCACAGACTTTCTCCCCTACCAACCTGTTTCATTTACTGTGCTCCAACCCACAATGGCTTCTTGGTCTTCCTCAAAATGCCATGCGCATTTATAAAAGCAGAAAGCAGATTAATGGTTGTCAGGGTCTGGGAGGGAGAAGAAAACTGAGGGGATGACTCCTTAATGGGTATGGGGTCCCCTTTTAGGGTAATGAAAATATTTTAGAACTAGATAGTAGTGATGGTTGCATAATATTGTGAATGTACTAAGTGCCACTGAATTATACAGCTTAAAATGGTAAATTTTATGTGTATATTACCATTTTTTTAAATGCCAAGTATACTTCCAACCTTTGCTGTAGTTGTTTCCTCTGCCCAGAGTCTATTGTCCCAAATATCCACTTGTCTAACTCCTCTCCACCCATGTCTTTATTTAAGATCACATTCCCAATCAGGCCAAACCCTGATCACCCTATGCAACAACGCTCCTTACTCTGTTTCTCCCTTACCCTACTCAACCCTTCTTTTTTTTTTCCCCCACAACACTTATTTTCTAACATGGTAGATAACATACTTATTCAATACATACATTGTTTACCATCTCCTTTGCTAGGATAAGAGCTCCAAGAGGCAGGGGTCTTTGCCTATTATATTTAATGACAGATTCCAAGTGTTCAGAGAAGTGCCTGGTGCACGTTAGCCCATAAACATCCTGTGAATAAGTGCTCTTCAGTGTTCCCAGAGATGGGTAAGAACTGAACAGTTGTAGTGATTTATTAATTTCTGGAAACTATTTAACTGAAAACAGGAAGAAAACACAGTTTTTAAAAAAACTATAACTTACTTATAACTATTTTTTAGAAAACTATCACAACTTAACCTGATTTCTTAAAAAAGAATATATATATATATATAGTCTGATATAAGTGAGGCAATTTTCTAGATGTTAGGAATTCAATGGTGAACAAACAGGCATAGTACTCCCTCTTCTCAACTATAGCAGGAATTTTATGGAGAATTCATTGTGGCAAAATAACCTCCTGAGAATTTAAGTTAGTCTTGTTTTTCACAAATTCAGCTTCACCAAGGAGGAATAAAAGATTTTTTTGTCATCTCTGCAACCCTTAGAAGTTAACCTTTAAAAACCACCTCAGTATTCTTAAAGTTGTCCTTTTTGAATTATTGACCTGAAAGAAGTTTCAGCTGGGTGAATGCCCCAAAGACAAATTCTAACTGGGCCTCTGCACTGGGAGGCCAAAGCCCTTGAGTTTTTGTTTGGAGATAGTTTTTGTTTGAAAAGGAAGAGCAGTGAGATCTCAGTGTTAGAAATGGCCCCATCTCTTGGGAGGGCAGGGAGGAGTCTAATAGTTTGCAGATACTCTGAAAAGATAGGGATTACAATTTTATAGGATATAAGATACATGAGCCCATTTGATAGTGCAGCTTCTAAGGAAACAGTATCACAAAGGGATGCCTGCTGGCAGCCATGAGGGAGAAAGAATTAGTACTACACACTAAAGCTTGGAAGTTGAAGCAAAATTTCCCCATCTTCATTTCCCCTGAATGAAACCAGCTGCCAGTGGAGCCACCCAAACTGAACTGACACCACTTGCCTAAATGAAGAGCCCAGGGAAGTGACCAACATGCACTAATGATTGAATCTCATCCCATCTCCATTTACTAGAAGCAAGTAAGTCTTCAGATGCTCAAACACATGTAGGAAGAATGGAGCATCTCCAAACTAAGTGATATTTGCTTTCTGGTCAGTCTTGGTTACCAAAGAAAAACTGAAGACAACTCTTCCAACATCTTACTAAGCAATAAGAAGGCTAGGATGTTATGCCATTTGTCTGTAACTGCTGCTGTAACTAATGTACATAATAACTTGTCAAGAAATGAATGAACAGTGACTTAAAATAAGATGAATGGAAATCTGTTTGCATTCTGCAATAGTTTAATACTTTTCTAAGGAAAATAGCACTTCATTTCAGTTGCCAATATGTATGGTAGTGGGGTTTTGTTTTGTTTTTGTTTTTGTTTTGGGTTATGGAAATTTTTTGTCCTTTTACTAGAACTGCAGTTTCTATTGCATAAAAAGAATTTCATCTCCACCCCTTCAGCAACCTCTTCTCCCCCCCTGCACAATTTGCCTCTTTTTTTTTTAACCTTCCTTAGCTGTTCACTTGCTCATATTTGTGAAGTTATTTTATTTTAAAACTTACTTTTAAGCTCTTGCCTCAAAAAAGAAAAAGCTTTACTGTCATGCTGGGTTATTCAGCAACAATCTATTCCCCTCCATGGGATAAACTCAGCCTTCACCCCATAGTTTATCTGCTCTGGGAGCTGGATTACTGCCTCATAAAACAGCACAACAGTACTATTATCACATAATCATTATCATTACCTCACTTGCAGCCATACAGATCCTTCTAATCCTGAACATCTTGCCTCTCGAATCTTGCTATATCTATCCTCTCCTGCTGTGAAACTGGTGTGTTCCATTTTCACAGAAGCTTAATGTAATCACAAATGGAAAAATAAAATATATTTTTTAACTAGGCTGCCTTTTATTGATACCACTGTGTTATACAGCAATTTAAAATAGCTCCATATTTCATTCAGGTAAACAAAACAGATGTGGAAGTGGCAGTGAGGTTTGATCTTTTGCCTTGGTCCATGTTTTCTCCTCCAGCTTTACCTTCCTGGCTTTTGTCATATTATTTAGGACTGATTCAATATGACACTTCTGTGTAGGGACTCCTCAGTCAGTACCTGAATTTCAGTCTCCACTTTGAGTGGAGTTTGGAAGAAGCACTGCCATTCTACCAAAATTTACCAAGAGGCTAGAGGTCATCACTGTGTAATTGGGCCTTTCTCATGCCCAGGAAAAGTTACAAGGGATAACCAAAATGGGTTCCTTCCCTGATCATTTTGACAAAAAAATGAGTCATTCTAACTCTATGAGGATGACATAATCCATGATCTCCAGAGGTTAAAATAAATAGGTATTGAAATTTAGTCCTCACAACCATAGAAAAGAAAGTTAAGAAAAATTTTATAGCACCTTCAGTGAAATCAGATCATCAAACAGTTCACATTTCTTTATGTACATAGAACTTTTACATGTATGTTTTCTCATCTAGTGTTTGATTTTAACACTGATAACACAAAAAATTAGAAAATAAAAATATCATTAAGAGAATGAATGAATGAAATAGTGAAAAAGGGAAAGGAAACTACAATCACCAAAATTCTAATCAATCTCAAATATTAACTATGGTATTTGAATTAGTATTTTGGTGTCTAACCTTCCACATCTTTTCATATTCAAATGAAAAAACTATAGTTGCTTTCCAAAAATTGAATTACCCAGGATGTATTGTTTTGTGCTCCTTTATTCACTTAACAATAGAGCATTAAGGTCTTCTTTATCAATAAGTATGATAAATTTATCTTTTCCAATGAGACTCTTCCATTCTAAAGGTACATAATACCCAGAACTTCACAGAAACTGAACTGCACAGATGGGGAGCTGACAGAAACATTTAAGAAAAATATGAGATAAGTGCCCAAAATGAGGATGTAGAGGAAAAGTAGAAGGCAAAAAAAAAAAAAAAGCTATGATGAATTACACACACATTAAGTAAAATTTTATTCTGATGCTACTCTAAAACACAAAATAAAAAGAAAATAATTGATATTGGCCCTAACCCTTAAGAAAAGAGAAAGACACAAATACATACCATACTCTCCTCTCTAAAGAGGAAAAGGAAGAACATGAGAAAAATGTGAGGAAATATAAAGTGATGGTGATACATTATCAGATTAAATCATTTCAGGGGTTTAAATATCCCTAAGTTTCCTATCCAGTCTTTTTTGTTTTTTTTTTTTCCTCAAAACAAGTCAGGCTCCTGCTTCTTCCTGTAACTTAGGGCTTATTATATCTGATACAATTCTTCCATGCAAAAATAGTTTATAAGGATTAATAAGAAAATAATAACTGTAAATTATTATTTCAATGAAACTGTAACAAATGATTACATATACCAGAAACTGGGCTATATGTTCAGAAAGCTTCTCAAATAATTGCAGCCTAGTGGGGGAAAACAATAATCAGGAAATTCTAAGTCAGAGAATGTTACAGAACATTGTGTACAGAGGAATGACAAGCAGATACCTCAATGGCTTCCTTATCCATGGATTGGGGGAAAAACAAGATTTAGAAGGCATTAAAATGAGTAGAGTATTCTAGTCTTTGGAAGCCAGCTCTTCACAGGCTATAATCTGAAATTCAATCCATGCCCAAAGGTTTGCTAAAATCCCAGAAATAAGTTGATATTATATAACAGAAGTTGCTTATATAATAGAAGCAGCCCAATTATCTGTCAGACTCATACTCAGCCTTACCATATTCCACATTATAGCACCTCTTTATGGCATATATTGAAAAGCTATTGGATTTTAAGAACCAAGTTCCACTATTCTAGTAGGTTGTGGCATGTACAATCAGCAACAGCATCCAGTCAGGTGTATAACCACTCTGGTACTCTGGCAATTTAATGTCAGAGAATGCCAAGAGTTGGCATGTAACCATGGGTGAGCCAAATAACCAAAAAAACTAGCAAATTATACCAAAATGTTGTTGACTTGGCCTTTTAATTGAATGATAACATTGGATTTTAAATCATTAATAAAATAGAAATCCATATTTCTTTGTTCTTTTGTCTTACTGTGACACTTGTGATTTCGATCAATAGTGGAAATCACAAAGCAGCAGCAATGTAAGAAGGACACAGTTTACTTCCTAGAAACAGCTATCAACAATGCCTGGAACAGCTAAGAGTCAGGAAGAACACAAACCATACAGAAGAAAGAAGAGCTTTAAGTAATGGAAGGAGAAGATACCTTTTCTCTGTTTAACACCAGGAAAGGCCAAAAACCCATCTATGGCAATAACAAGGCATTCCCTAGAAGGAATCCCCAAAGAGAACATTAGTAGATCACATTGTCATTTGAGAAGCGATGTGCTCTCTCTGAATTTTCAGTATGCACTTAGTTTTGTAGGGTAGCAATTAACAAACTAAATAACTAAAGAAACATAGTTGATCAACAGTACAGCTTAAGTGGGAAGTATTTGTATTTTGAACTTGCCCACATTCTAGCCCCAGCTAAGGAGGTCACTGGCCCTTAAGACTGGATAGGATTGCCTTCTTCATTCTAGGCCTTCCCTGGGAAGCTGTACGTCTCCTTTGTTTTGTTTTGTTTTGTTTTGTTTTGTTTTGTTTTTCCTGCTCTAACTTTCCCAAATAGATCTCCTAATTCCTGAGTAGAGCTTTCATGATCTGGAACCTGTATCCTCCTAGGCTAGTGGTGCTACTGAATGGTCAAGGAAGGTCTCAAAGACAAGGTGACATATAAGTCAAGAACTGAAAGAAAAGAGGAGTAGCAAGTACTGCAAATATCTAGAGGAATAAGGGGAGAAGAATGCAAAGGCCCTGACGTAGGTCTGTGTTTGCAGTATGCAATCACCAACAAGGAGGCCAATGTGGAGTAAAATGAGCAAGGGACAGGGTTTAGGAGATGACATCAGAAAGAGAGAGAGGGTGGATGCATATCACTTATAGCACTATAGAAAAAAGGGGAGATTCTAGATCTTATTTTGATAAGATAAAAAGCCATTAGTTATGAGCAGAGAATAACATAAAAATAACATAAAAAATAACATAAAAAGCATAATGACATTAAAAAAATAACATAAAAAGACTTTTAGTATTTTGGCTATTGTGTGAGAAATTAACCATATGTAGCAAAGGTAGAAGCAGAAAGTTAGGAGACAAATGCAAGAGTCCAGGCTATTTTTTTTTCCTCAGGGAAATTTTCCCACCAGCTGTTCAGAGAATGGGAAAAAATATTCTTCAGACTTTTATATTAAAAATAGAAACCAGAATAACTGGTACATTACAAATTACAAATAACTGCAATCTTTTAATAAGTTTTAATACAAAGAAGGGCCTTTTTCAGTAGCAGAACATGCAGCATAGAATAGAAAATCATCACACAGTGCAAACCCACCATAACAAAAGATAATATCCAAACACAACTGAAATAGAAGAATCTAATGTAGCCACCTTTGGTTAAGGCTTTCATCAATACCCAAGTGGGAAGAATAGTGAGGAATACTAGGGCAGTTTTGATTGTGTAGTGTATACAGTTATAAATCAAAGAAATAGGTAAACATTTAAAAACTAATTTATTCCAAAATGCCCAATTTAGATCCCAAGTAGTATTTTCATTTACACCTTTATAAAGTTTCCAGTTAAAAGACCTCTTATGACATTATTAAGGAAATGAGACCGGCAACATGGACTTTAGAAACACTGGAATTTGCTGTCTAAATTATCCAGAGAAAATATACATCTCATTGGAAAGGCAAACTGTACAAGGATTTACTCCTTTCAAAAATGTCACCTCTTACATTTCATGCAGCACTATTCCTTTAAACGTTGTTCATCTTTATTTACCTTGGAACTTTCATCCTGTATTATGATAAAAGGAGATTAAAATTCCGGGAACTATTAACTGTTCCCAAAAGGTACTCCCGGTTCTCCTGTGGCAACTTAATATATTTGAAGCTGAGCCCATTTTTGATTAAACTATAGGACGACTCTGCCAGGCCGCTACTAAAATTTATCACTGTATTTCTCTTTCCTATCATCTGAAATGTTTTTGAAGAAAATCAAAGGTACATCTAAAATAGAACTTTATTTTTAACTTCTTTTACCACTTGAAAAGAACAGGGTTGTCAATGACACTGATCTATGGGCGAAGGGAAGAAACCAAGGTGGTCAGGAAGGCAGCTCAAAGTTTTCACAAAGTCCTTGGTCAGCTTTTATGTACATCAAAACGAAACGTATGGCCCCTGGTGACTGAAGGCCTTCATGGGCTTGCAGCCTCTCTCTAACCTCCCTTCATGCTGCGTGGTTCCAGGGGCTCTTCCTTTCCAAGTCAGAATTCATATTCCTCCTTTGTGGCGGAACAGTCTGTTCAAAGTAACCCAGATAAAATGGGGTTCCTTCTAGTTCTTATGGAAGTTTAAACTATTTTAAAAGGATGTTCTCCTTCTGTTTGCAATAATCCTTATTTTCTTCCAGTTACTGGGGAAATTCTGTTACCTTTTATTTTGGGCATTGTCTTTCGGAGGGGAAAAAAAAAAAAAAACACGAAGTGCTAAATTTGACACTTGGAAGTATTTTTTGATAAACTAGGCAATTTCCAACTGTAAGTGAAAGGCCACTAAGACATCTTTAAGATACACTTAAAATACCCATTAGCAGGGGAAGGATCGTACCTGGGGTTAGAAATTACGGGAAAAACAACTTGCAAGCACTACCATCATGAAGCAGAGTTCCTAAGGCAATGTTCCTGACCACCACACAAGTCAGGATTTGCCTCTGGAGTCTGCTCCACACCTCCCTAATAGGCCTAGAAGCTACAGACAATTAATTATTAGATTATGTAACTCCCACTGCTAAAAGTTAGCAGAACATTCTATGGTTTTACTGAAAGTGTGCTGCTTTTCAGCTAGGGGTGCAATTTCATCAGCTCATTCATCTGCATCTTTGTGCTACTTAATCCTGGCTTCCTAGGGTTTTTCTTTAATTGGCTCAGCCATTTCTGCCCTCAGTCAGCCTGATTTTATTCTTGGGTTCCCAGTGAAGATGACTGAATCTGAAATCTGTAGTACCAAAGTCGCATAGCAGTCAGATGTATTTATCCATCTAAAATTTCTATGTTTAGAAGGGCTGTCTTTCTGTGATTAATGAAGGCACATCTTTGCAAGCTTCTAAAGTCTACACTATGCTGGGGAAATACTAGAGGAACTACTCACAACACGAGAGTAAAGGTATGGCATTTATGATGCTATGGAAAACACACTGGTCAAAGAACCAAAAGACCTGACTTGGTTACAACTTATTTGACCATATATCTTTGAAGGCAACGCCATCACTCTGTGCCTCCCTCAGTTTACTCATCTATAAATTGGGGATTAAACCACCTACTTCAAAGAGTTTTAGTCAGGGAGAAATGAAATAATAAATGGTAAAATGCTCTGCGAATTGCAAATGCTATAGCAATTGAGGGATTAGAGTATTATTAGTATTCCCAAAACCTAATTTCCTTATCATGGTAGCAGTAAATAGCTCTTAAGAACTTGATGACATTTTTATATTAAAAAGTTAATTAAGAAGACCTTCATTAGCATGTGCAATCAAGTTCACTGTTCTAATTGGCTCACTAAAATTTCTGTTGCTAAAATAACATGGAATAAACCACAATAAAATCCTGAACAAATGTTAATTACAAAACATCAAAATGTATCGAAGAATAATCAAAAGATTTATGACCACTGACATTACTCAACTCAGCTGTCTGCTCCTGATGATTATCTGCCACACCTATTCAAGGATACTATGCCACCTCCAAGGTTTCAACCATCACCTTTAATAAGAGAACACTAATGGGCATATGCTGCTCACTCCTTTCTCCTAAGCTTTAACTCAAATCTCAAACTACTTAGAATCATCTGAGTTCCTGACACTTACCAGTTCTAACGCTGAGTTCACTTCAACTGTCTACATTTAGACTTGCTTGTTCTTTCATCAAAGGCATCATCAATCTCTCAATCATCCAGCTTAGTACTTCATCCATTTGTTCTTCAAAATATCTTCCATGAATTATTTTCTTTTATTCTGGCCATAAACTCCCCAAGGTGCCTTTATCATTTCAATTCTAGGCTAACAGATGTGCTTTTCTTCCTCGTTATCTCAGAACCCCCATATCCCATCCATAAGTGGAGGATTAATTTTCGTAGACACCCCACTTTCAGGTATCACACAAATAATCAATGCCCCAGTGCCATGGCAAGCTTTTAAATCTCACTCTAAGTGATTTTCCTTAATTGAAGTCACTCAACAGCAAGATGTTTCCAAGCTTTAATAAAGTGCAGTTAGGCTATCTCAGTAATATGTAACTAGATATCTCCAAATCAGTAAAAATACTTAAAATGGTGCTAAAAATAACTGCTAATCATGGCTTCTACAAATATTATGTGCACAAGACATAAATGATTGTTTCACAGGAACTCCTATAGTCAGTTCCCCTGGAGTTCCCCAAGAGCAGCATAAACTGGGATTACCAGCCTGTCAGAGACATAGGATCAACTTGTACCAGCAAAAAAAGCAAAAGAAATACCTGGTTATGGTTTTGAGTAAATTAATATTAGGATGACCAACTATTCCAGTTTGCCCAGAACTAAGAGGTTCCCAGCACACAGAGCTGTCAAGGGCTTTCAACTTTAAAACAAGGGGAATCTATGGGCACCCAGATGGTTCAGTTGATTAAGCACCTGACTCCTGATCTGAGCTCAGGTCTTGATCTCAAGGTCATGAGCTCAAGCCCCATGTTGGGCTCCATGCTGGGAATGCAGTCTACTTAAAAAAAAAAGGGAGGGGGGAATCTCAGGCAAACTGGGATAAGTTGGTCATTCTGATTAAGACCATGGTTGAAGGTACACCAGGCTGAAGGAGAAACATAAAGCACAATGAGTCAACTTAGGGTAGTCAGAGCCGGGGGCAGGAGGGGGCCAAAGTTATGGTACAGTTATCACACATGGACCATGCTTGGCCATATTCCAAATGTTTTACTTCCCCAGTCCACAGCTGTAAATAATGAGTCTTATTTCAGTCAAGTGTATGAACTGCCATCTGACACTACATGAGGTTCGAAGTCTGTATGTTCACTTCATCTGTTTGGTTCATTCCAGGACAAAATTCCAAGCTCATTCAAAGTGCACATAGAAAATTCAATTGTATAAGCCACAAACCCAGGTGTGTATGTAACTATCTTAATTTCCCTTAAACTAAACTTAATTTCTACTTTAAATCCCCAATTCCAGTTAATAGCAAACAACTTAATTGAGTCACTTCAAATAAATGCAATTAAATTAGTGATTACTCAGTTATTTCTGATTTAAAGTCTGTCAACTTGGAATGAGACAGCCAAGTTTTCTCTTTAAGACCTTCCAACCCCTCTGGGATTTCTGGGTCTGGGGGATAAGACCTAGCCTACTGCCTCTCAGATTTCAGCAAGCAAGAGAATCACTTGGAAGGCCTGTTGATTACAGATCACTGGCAATGGCCCCACAGTTGCAGATTTGGTACGTCTGGGGTGGGTGCCCAAAAATGTGCATTTATAATCAGTTCTCAGGTGATGGTGATGCGGTTGGTCTTAGGGACCATACCCTGAGACCTACTGACAAACATTTAGAGGTATTCTGGGTGACTTCAGCTCTTCATTAGCTTTCTTCCATTCTCTGAATCATCTTCCCGGAGCTCTCGATCACTCCATGTGGCAAGAAAAGAACTGGCAATGAGGGTGGCATCAAAACCCTACCTGTCTCAACCTGGAGATATGTTAAATAGTATATAACACAAGGAAACACAGGGTTGTAGGAGCACTTCAACTAATATCTCAAAATTATCATTTTGCTACATTTATAGTGTTATTTTCTCAGCGCTGTACATATAGCTCCCCTTCTATGTATCCTATAGCTTAAGTACTAGAGTAGAGTGAAGGAAAATGATTTTACCAGAGTCCAGAAACTTCTAAGTCAAGCTTTATCTCTTAAAAGTCAGCCACATATCCTTGGATAAGTTTTTAAAATTTATCAGCTTAGTTTTCTCGGCTCTTAAATAAGGCTGATATTATCTTCCCTGCCATGGCAATCTCAGAATATCTGCAGGACTGAAGAGTAATATTTGAAAACCATTAATGGTTATATTTAAGGTGAAATATCTGTTATCATCCACATAACTTCTTATCAGCCTAAATAGTTAACTCTGTAAAAACTGGATACATGTGACCAAAATATATATACAAAATATTGCTTTCATATATATGGATACAACAAATATATATATTATATTATAATACTATAGTATATATGACAATATATAATCATACAACATGACTATGTATGTAATACAGACACATACATGCACACAATGTTAACATTCATCAATACTACCAATACTACCAGGCACTCACTGAGGTGAGTTAAACTCATGGGCAGTAGGAAACTAGAACCAATTGTGTACATGTCTTCCCAACTCTACATTTAATGACATTAAGTTGGTAGTTTGAAACCAACAAATGCTACAAATCAGGACTTATGTGTGGTCTTATTTGTTCATTTTCAGAGAGCTAGTTATTAAACATTTACCAGCAAACCACTGCTTGTAGTACACATGGGGCCTTTGAGAGATTATTTCCAGTGTCAGTTTGTAATAAAGCAATAAAATGTATTTTTCTTTTCCCTTTTATACCACATAAAAATGTTACCATTTGAATAAAACATACTAAAATACATACACACATGATGTATTACCAAATTCTTTACCTGCAGGATTGATTTTCAATCTAAAGTGGGATAAGGGGCAGCCCCGGTGGCGCAGCGGTTTAGCGCCGCCTGCAGCCCAGGGTGTGATCCTGGAGACCCGGGATGGAGTCCCACATCAGGCTCCCTGCATGGTGCCTGCTTCTCCCTCTGCCTGTGTCTCTGCCTCTCTCTCTCTAGCTGTGTCTCTATGAATAAATAAATAAAATCTTAAAAAAAAAAAAAAGAATGAAGGCAAGGTGATGAAAACACTTTTAAAAAAATAAAAATAAAATAAAAAAAATAAAGTGGGATAAGAATCATCTAGGATATTTATTTAAAATGCAAATTTCGGGGTCTTACCCCTCAGTAACGTGAACTATAGGTCTGAAGAGGGATCACAAAGGGGCATTTTTAACAAGCTCCAGGGGTATCCCAAATAGGTGGTCCTGAGATGTCACACAGATCTATGGATAAAACACAAACCTCACATTCTGGCTTTCAAAGCCCCCTAACACGTGGTCACAAAATTCCTTCTCCTCATCTCCAACTGCTCCCCAGTGTATGCCTGTCCTGAACTAAAAAGGTACTATCACTGTCCTACAACAGAATCTTTGAATTTTGTTTTACCTATTTGCCAAGTATCCTACAATATGGCTTGAAAGCTCTCCAATGCAGACTCTGAGTTGACAAGATAAAACAGATTTCATAGCCTTTTATACTAGCAAACTTAGCAACGTTTCAAGGGCACATGCTGGCAATGAGTCAGGACCAATTGAAATCTTGCAAAAAGTGGCAGGGAAAGGGGTCAAGGGAGAAGGATGAAGGTCTATGCATACATCATTCCCCCACAGACTACAAAATAATGCTGAGCATTTTGCCTAAGCAATTTTACTTTAGTCACAAAATCTTACTATATAAAAATAACTTGTTTTATAAATTAGCTGTCAAATCCTTGAAGAAGCCAACCATGAACAATTTGTTGTTGGTTATATTTCCATTATTGTCACCATTTAATCCATAGTTTAGTGATTAATGGTTTTCTAAGAAAACTTGTTTGAAGTATAAAGAATGAAATCCGTTAAACCAAGTATGACCCGACAAGATTCATTTGTCTTGGGGGTCTCATCAGTACTGAAACTGCCATGGCATAATTAACAGTCCAAGAGATGAAACAGGACTCCTGTTCTATCATGTCTCCTCTATTTAAGTCTTTAAAAATGAAAAATAATGAGTAAAGGTGTAAAACAAATTGCTTGATATGCCAAGAAGCAAAATAATCCCATTAAAATAATTAGAATTTCATCATAAATTATTAGACACTGCTGTTACACTGGAGAATAAGCTCTGTCTGGGGTGATCCCGATACATATACGTGGGCATCATTTATGAACTGTCGTTAGAAAGGATGTACTTTCTGAAAGGTGATCCCGATACATATACGTGGGCATCATTTATGAACTGTCGTTAGAAAGGATGTACTTTCTGAAACTTGATAAGAAGCCTCCAGACATGCTTCTTTAATTCTTTAATTCTCTCAGAAATAAAAGGCTGCTTTGGGCAATAATCTTACAAAGTTTCTAAAAAATTGACAAAATTTATTGTTTCTTTAGTTTAATTAAGAGCCTCCTACATATCTGAAAGAAGAATAAAGAACTCAAAACTGAATCTATATTATGGGTGTGTGATCAGATTCATAGAAATTATACGTGCAAAAAGACCAGACTAGAAAAGGCAAGAGAAAAGAATAACAATAGTTGATTTTCAGGGACAGGACATTGGGTATTAAATTTTACACTGTGCAATAAATATAAATTAAGAATGCTAACAATAATTCAGCTTGATTTTATGGCACACTGGGTCAACCATCTGTGAACCTGAATGGTTAACTATTATTTTAATCCAATCTGATTTAATGCAATCAGCACCAACTATGGGAAAGGCATTTTGCTAATATCATGAGGACGAGAGAGCCAAGAATTCATAAAAATCCATGTCATCAGGAACCTGAAATCTAGTGGGGAATAAAGACATGAATAGAAACGACAATGATAGAAAAGTAAAATATGGAATGATCTGGAAAACACAAGGGAGGAAGTGATTTAGTTCCAAATAGGAAAACAGTAAAAGCTTTTAAGAAAAGATAGCAACAGAAAGAAGACTATAATCTTCCTAAGATGTGGAGGCTTGTAAACAGTGGTTGAAAGGTGATCTCAGGAAGTACTAGGGCCTATGGTAAATAAGGGGCAGAAACACTGAAGAGAGGTAACAGTCATACTGTGTACTACCTATACTGTAACCCTGGGGACTTTTGGGTTTATAACCTCTAGCAGCATGCTTGGCAAATAGCAGGCACTCAACATATTTTGGTGGAAGACAGTCAAGCCTCATGGTAACTAGGAAAAAGAATACTCCAACTTGGACTTAGAAGGTAAACACTTAGAAGTGTTTTAAATGTGAAAGTTCAGGCTAAGTCTCATTTTATATATGCTTAAATGTCATATCTCATAATTATGATAAGCAGTACAAATCACAAATGTGCTCATTATTTTATCTTTTTTTTAAAGATTTTATTTATTTATTTATTCATGAGAGACATAGAGAGAGGCAGAGACACAGGCAAAGGAAGAAGCAAGCTCCGTGCAGGGAGTCCGACGTGGGACTCAATCCCGGGTCTCCAGGATCACACCCTGGGCTGAAGGCAGCACTAAACCACTGAGCCACCTGGGCTACCCATTTTATCTTTAATGGAAATTAACTAGCTCTCATTTTACTATTATAAAAATGTTATCTAATTTATCAGTGTGTATCTTTCCATGTGTTCATATATGATTTTACATCTATTAGGTTTGAGAAGGCAATACAAATATTTTTGATCCCTAAAGAAAAACTTAGAGAAGATTACATTCAAATCAAATAATACTTCAATTAACACATATAAATAACAGTTCAATTTAACAAACACCCTTGGAAGAGGATACCTAAACCAAAACCAATGTAGTGAAGAACACTGTATTTTGTTCTGCATCCATTTCTCCCATTCCCTAGCTTCTAATTCATATATAGAGGCTCTGGGCCCTCATCTACCAAGCACCCATCAAAAAATGAAGAATCACTACTCTTACCATTTGCCTGAACCATTACCCACTCACACTGAAATTAACTCAAAGTATTTTGATTTTTAAAGGTGTTTAATCAGAAATAATTTTCTTATTCCTAATAAGGAAAGGCATTTTCTCATTCTAAAGGATGCCCAAATAATGAGTCTGTTTACTAAGTCTACTTAAGCTGGTTCTTAGGTTGTCCTCAACACTAGCTTATATGGTGCTCCTTCTTGGGGAGGAAGGTACAGCTGAACATAGCAGTCCTATATGAAGGACAATCCACTTTAATTCTTGTGGGATGACTTGGGGAGGGAGGTACAGAGCATATCTCCGTAAATCAGGATGGCTCCTTGCTCCTTTGGGACACTGGCTGAGGCTGTTGGAAACTTTAGGGAATAGAAAAGCATATGTTACAGCTAAAGTGAGCCTACATCACCCCAACAAAGGGCTGTCTGCCAGCAGGTCCCTACCCTCTATTCGTGTACCCAGTGGATTTTCCTTTCCCAAGCATAAACCAAGCCCTAGTCTTCATCTCCTTTAACCTTAACTGCTGAAGGTTTTTCTCAAGACTAAGATTTTTATTGCTATTTGAAATTTCTGTTCTGTACTCTTACTTATTTGGAATGCATCCTTCTCCTTCCCAGATTATTTCTGCCTGAGGTTATGAAGTCTCTAACAAATAATTATGTTGTTGGAATGCATTGATTTCATTAATGGAGCTATTACTGCACCCAGTAAAATTGTTGATGATGATAGGCTTTTTAAACCAACTTTTAAAACCACTTATAAAAGTTTTGTTTATTTGTGCTCTTTACCTACTTTCAAGAGAAAATCTGAGATGGCTTAAAACACAAAAGCCCAAAACCCATTAACACAGCTTACAAAACCTAAGTCAAATAAAGAAGAAGTGGCACAAGAAAACCCAGACTGTGGAACCCCATTTGAGCACAACACATATCTGTGGTAGCTCAAAAAAACCTATTAAGTCATTTAGAATGAACACTATTCTGGTGATGTGATCAAAGAGGAATTTATCACTTAAATCTTTTTGTATAATTCACCAGGCAACATAGCAAGTAAGGTCTTTAACAGCAGCTTTCATAAAACAAGCAAAGACATCCTGCGGGGTCAGCCTAATAGGCATGCGACCCATGCAGCTGCATAGCACCTCAAGATTGGAAGAGCCCCATATCTGGTTTAGTGCTCTGCTGTTGCGGTCTTGAAATTCTTAATTTTTGTTATAAAAAGGGTTTTCTCACACTTTCATTTTGCACTGAGCACTGCAAATTACATAGCCCATTTAGTCATCTTTCATACAGCTTCTATCAATCCCTAAATTTCTTGTTAGAGGGCATTTCTCCTTTGGCAACAGAGGACAGTATTTGCAAAATTGATCCTACATTTTTTTGGGTATTGAAAATAAATTGTGTGGATATATAAAGACACACACACACACACACACACAAAAAAAAAAAAAAAAACCAAACTTAAGTCTTAATAAATACTAAACATAAACCATATAGACTTCCTTTGGAGAAAAAAGAAAAGCCAATATTTTTCTCCCTTCATATATTAAGCTCAAGATACCTTTCAACAGAAACAATGTATTTCTTGTGTATTTTTTAGATATAGTTACAGGTCTTAACTGTAAAATCTGTAAACAGACTTATAATTTAAAACCCATCACCCAGTTAGATGAAGTATAACTTCATCAAATTAAGAGAATTTATCTCTGAATTGTGCCTTCCATGGTGTTTGCCTTGATCTTATTGTCTTAAGAAATACATTTTTAACGAGTTCATGGAGAAGTAAAATATCCTCAGAGGGCACTTTTGTATCTTATCATGCCTTCAGATCTGTTATAATTACTCCTTCCTACCAGAGGGATGGACTCTTACCCTATTCCTTATAAACTTTTTGTATAGTTGAAAATCATCTTTCCCACATATAACACATCAAGTAAAAGTAACATCAAGTAAAAGTAACATCAAGTAAAACAGAACTTGGCAGCTGCTGTCCATATGACTGATGAAAACTGTTTTCTGAAAGTAATCGCACTAAAGGCCTCTATTACCACATTAAGTCCAGCACCATAACTGCTGCTATTGGAAGATGCTCAAAGTACCATGACCCCAGCATCCTTCCATTCTAGCTTAAACAACCACACAGACTTCCACACACAGCGCTAGGCCCAAAAGACACATCCCTGAGCAAAACATTTCAGTGTGCCTGTAGCTTAGAATCTAAGTGCATGTTGCAAGTGCATCATCACCACACCATGTCTACATGACATGGTGAAATCACACTGGAGAAAAGCAGGAAAGGTTTCCTGAAGAATGGGACATTCAAACTTATTTTTAAATATTTCTTTTTATTACCAATTCAGAATTTAACTTAATAGGTACAAGGTTATGTATGAGGCCAGAGGTGTATTTACCGTGAATTAATGAAGCTTAGGTTCAGGTCTCCTTCCTTGTCTAGGCACCTTCTAAGATTTTTTCATCCATTTTGTTATTTGTAATTTTTTATCCTTTCTCTTAAAGAGGACCCCCAAACTGTATAAGATCCACAACCCACAAAATCTAGGTCCTCCTCTGCAGGAGTCATGCTGAGTTTTGACTCTCCACAGGGTATGCAGTTAGTTAACATTACTTCCATTTTACTAACTCATGGACTAAACAGGAACAGTTTAGTAGGCTGTAAACTTTATCCTATTCGGCCTAATTTTCTCAAACTAAACTCTCCTCCTGAGCTCAAAGTCTTTGTGCTAATTCAAGCCCTCCTCCTAGTAAAAACATAAAGATAAGGGTAGGAGGGCACATGCATTTTCATGGCAATCCCAGAACCAAAGAGAGGCATAGAGAAAAAAAAAAAAAAAAAAAGAAGGTGTGCTGAGAAGGAAGAAGTCATGACACTGCAGCTCCTCTCTTGAAGGAGAACTTCTCACTTCTTGGTTCCACCCCACAGCCAGCTTGAGCTTTCTAGACAACCTCACTGGAAGGAAGGAAACATAATTTGCCTTTTTTTCTCTAGAAGTATTTCCTTCTAATGTCACGGGTTTCCTTTATAACAGTGACAGAGAACATCAAAATTGTTGTATGGGTGAAACTGTATGTTAGGTGATGTGGTGTTACAAAAATGGCTTTTAATCAAAGGAGTTTTATACCTATCACAAAAATGGAGTTTTAAGCTTCATTTTCATAAGCTTATCTGCTTTATTTAACAATGAATTTATCCATAAATTACAATGTAATTTTTTATAAAGATAATTATTCTTTATAGAAAATAGCTTGGAAACAATAACAATCACAAAATCAGAATAGAAATAGTGAAATCTTTTGAGTATTAAGCAGTCACTCTTATTCCATGAAAGTATATGTGACTTAAAGTGGGTTTAAAGGTGTTTGCAAAAAAAATAAATAAATAAAGGTGTTTGCAATTCTTTTGCAACCAAACATTAACATTTCCACCAGATAAAGCTCAGTGATTAGGAGGAATTGCAAGCTAAAGAAACTCAATTCATATGATGCCACTTCTAGCAAAATTTATTTTGATTTATTCTGGAAAGAAATGCAAATAAATCTTTTGAGCACATATAGCCTAGAGAAGATTGCCATGAAACTTAAATATAATTATTATAACACAAGGGAAAGTGAATAAAAATGTATTAGCACAGTGACTTAGACAAAGAGACATTCAAAGCATATAATTCATCCAGTAAGCACTAGCAGGTCACACTGCTTCATATCAATAATGCAAACAAAAGTTCTCAAAATATTAGGAAAAAATCTTTGAAAGCTATTAAAACAGTACATAAAAGCTTTAAAAATAATAATATGATAATATTTCTAATAAAGGAAAAATGATAGCAGGCAGCAGGCTGCATTGTTGGTTCATGCTGAAGTACCTTTGGCTAGGTAGTACGAGATTATCTTTACAAAGAACTTTCTCATAGAGACTTAGAAGCTTTATCAGATATATAGTTCCAAGCTCTTTATTTGTACCTAAGAACAAACTTGGTAACAAATTATCTTTTAAAATAGTGCAGCCTTTAAGTAGTTGTATTTTGGCAGCATCTAAGAGAAACTGGTTGTACGATGCATTTTGGGTAGGACTATGTACTTTTAGCATGTTCAGTTTCCATGAAAATGTGTCTTCTCAAAAATAAGCTTTTCCTTTGTTCTCCCATGTACCAGAACACTCACAAGATATCAATAGCATCTTACAGTAAACAGTGAATTTTTATACGTTCTTTCAAAAATATTTTTAGTCTTTTTATTCAAATACTTGGATTCACCAGACTACTAAGGAAAATACTCAAGAGTATTAAAAAGTTTCTGTCAGAAGATGAGAAGTCTAAGGAAATTTGCAGCAGCCCTAGCTTAACATAAATATATTGATCAGTATTTCAGATCTAAGGCATTCATAACAGGTTTACATGTATGCATTCAACTAACCTTCTAAATATCTTTACTTGAGTGTCTTGCCCTGCAAGGGCAAATGTACAAAATTAGGCTAATCTACACGTTCCCAACCTTAAACCTCCTTTCCTAACAGGTCTCTTCTTCTCTTCCAGTTTTGCTTCCCTCCAAGTTACAGCCAGAATGATATTCCTAATATACAAATCTGATTATGTTATTGCTCTGCTTAAAACTCTCAGTGTTTCCAATTGCCCTTCATTCACCCCAGTTTGGCTCACCACATTCTCTGAGGTTTGCCCACAGCTCATACACCTCTCCACTCTGTCTCACAGTCTAGGCTGTGATCAGCCATGGTGAACTGCTCTGAATGCTATAGATGTATCAAAAATATCTCTCACCCTGCCCCCAAACTCTTTCCCTAACACTAGCCTCTACTCTTGAATCTAAATCTCTCTTCCAGTGAAGCCCTAAACTAGCTTATGTTCCCACAGCATTCTATACTTCCTTTCTCATAAACTCTAACATACTATACACCATTACTGTTCAAGAGAGGGGTGCTTCTCTCCCACTCTTGAAGTTTCTCTCACATGGGAGGAACACTAGTAGTGTGACACTCTTACTCTTCCCCCAAAGAAGGAGGGACAGACCTGGTGAATTTAAAAAGGTAACGCAGTGTCTTTCTCCGGGGAGAAAAGAACCCTTCTACCCACAGAGAGCATGTGCTTCACTTCTCAATGATATTAACGTCACAGGAGGCACAGAGGAGCCTATAGTTGCCCACCACTCTCAAAACAATTTGAGTAAATTTCTCATAGTATTAGAAAAAGTTCAATATTAGAAAGCCCACTTGTCCTCAAGCTACACAGTCTAATGCCACCTATATCAGTATAAAGATGATAATTTTGTGGGGCAGCCAGGTGGCTCAGTGGTTGAGCGTCTGCCTTTGGCTCAGGTTGTGATCCCCAGGTCCTGGGATTGAGTCCCATGTCGGACTCCCCCATGGGAAGCCTGCTTCTCCCTCTGCCTATGTCTATGCCTCTCTCTGTGTGTCTCTCATGAATAAATAAAAAATAAAATAAAATATTTTTTTTAAATTATAATTTTGTTTCCCATCCACCATATCTCACTTTGCTCAGAAGTCAAACAAGGACAAAAAGCATTTTTATTGAGAATACTCAAACCCCCAAATTAGCATATCTATGTACTATTTTTGGTAATAATCTATCAGCTCCAAAAGATGGGGAATACATGTCTGGTGTACTACTATAGTACTAGGTTTAGCAGGTGCCTGGCCAATAGCAGGTGCTCCATAAATTGTTGTTTATTTAATGAATAGACAATTAGGTGCCATCCCTCCATCTTATCCACTATTCAGGCACAACTATTACCGCCAGTGAGGTTGTAACTACTCTTAAAATACTTCTTACTATCAAATCCCATCTAATATTTTCTATCTAATAAATTTTAGGCTTGTAACATCAATCTAATATACTTTTAAAATTTTTATTAAATAGCACTCTATTGAAATAAACCCTAAATTGGAAACAGATGAGCTAGCACATTAAGAATTCACTAATTTGCAGATCATTTTTATCCATTAGTTCACTGCAGAAAAAATCACACATTTAAAACATAGTTTAAACAGCAATTTCACCAACATTTTAGCCTTAAACTTCACATACTCTAAATTTATCTTGTCCAGAAACATACAATAAAGTGTAGACATGTTATGGTTAAATATGGTTCAAGATAGTTAGAAAGAGGCAAGCTGGCATTTTGGAAAGTAGATTAATGGGTTAATGAGTGAAGTGAGGGTAGATTAATTAAATTTTGAGAGTTTCTAGTTCTCTAATTTTAACATTTCCACTGACCATAAGAATAGCTATTAATATTCTAAATATGTTTTCTAATGAATTTTATAAAATTACTATTTTATGTTTAAATATATTATTTTAAAAGGACTGATACACTCCTGAATATGACATCTCATTTAAAATCAAGGGACAAGTTTTCCTTTTGAGAAAACAAATCTATAATTTTTATGATACTTAACTGAAAAATATAAATCATAGGATTAATCTGTCAGAGAATGTTTCTTTCTTGTAAAGTATCTGTTATTTTAAGTGAAGAATGCTTGCATAAACTAATTTGTGGCAACTTCATTTTTATTCATTCAATTATATTTAAAAGTCCATGTATATGCATGAATACATAATTAAACGTTCTTGTAAGATTTGTCTCTAGACTTGAAGAAAAAAATATATATATTCTCAAATTTTGAGAATTATGATGCTACTGCATAAAACATAGTGAAGGATTATATGTCAATATCTTCCTTTTGTATTTATGACAAAAGGAAAAACATTCCAAAAAGAATTGTAAATGAAGATCTAAGTTGTACAGGACAGGAACAAAATGTGCAATAAGCAGAAGTCTTTTGGCATGTATTTTTAAACAGGAGGTTTTGAAAACTCCAAATTTAGCTTCATAAAAAGAGGTAGTGCAAGTGTGAAGCATGTGGTCATTTTGGCATACTCTGTGTATAACTTCTCTCTTTACCTATATAAGGATATAATAAAGCTTCAGAAATGTGCAAAGCAGAAATCCTCCAGTTCTGTTTATTCACTTTCAGTCAGGTAGTAAAATATCCTAATGTTCCATGAAGAAATCTTCAAAATGCACTGCTAAAATAGTCTGCTAAAGAGAAATCAACAACTTCTTTATTTAGATACTAAGCAGTTTAAAGGAAAAGATCAGTGAGGTTTTTAGTTTTTTATTTTCTAAGCCAACTATATCTGCAAGGATCAGTCAGTTTTACTAAATTTTCATCATCTTTATTTATTGCATTTTTTTCATACTGCCATCCCCCTTTGTTCATCTTCCATTTCCCATATCCTCCAACTTCCTTTCAAGCTCTTTTGAGGGAGGGTGTCTCAATACTCTTTTTCCATTTCATCTCCTCTTTATTATCCTTTCTCCTTTTTCTGATTCCCTCTGGCCTTCCTTCACTACTATAATTATATTTATACAGCCTCATATTTCTTTTAGAAATTCAATTTCTAAAACACTTACCATTCACTTCTGCTTCTACAGTTCTTGGCCACACTTTGTAAAGAAAATGCAAACTAAAGCCTCCTTTCTTTTGGTTATCTAAAACACGGTAGCAGTGGAAGGAATGGCAAAGAGATTCTGCATGCTATGTATGTGTGATGTTGCTGTGGCCCTCAATCTCAAGAGAATACAAAAGCTACTTATAACTAACATGTATGGCAAAAGGATCCATAATTGAGAAAAAAATCACACTGTTTGGGCAGATGTATTTGTGTGGACAATTTTTTTTAGATTTTTTATTTATTCATTCATGAGAGACACAGAGAGAGAGAAAGGGGCAGAGACAGGCAGAGGGAGAACCAGGCTCCCCACAGGGAGCATGATATGGGACTCAATCCCCAACCCCAGGATCACACCCTGAGCCAAAGACAGATGCTCAACCACTGAGCCACCAGGCGTCCCTGTGCTGACAATTAAAATGGGAAATTCTGCCTATTTCAATGGTGCTACATGACATTCAGTTCAGTTTTGAAAAACTCCAGTTTAGATCATTATGGTTTCAAATTTAACTTTAAATAGATTTACAGAATCCAAATAACCAATAACTATGAGCAGATGAATGAAACTAGATTTTCAGATAATAGATCATTAAGTAGAGCCTCTGATCACCAAGATACTGAAACCATGCCTTCCTCTCTGACAATTAGTATACAAAAAGAGGACACAAACTAACATAATAATCATAAAATGGAAATCAACTTGGTAAATATTAATGACAAGTATCATACATCATTGACAAAATGGCATGCAGTTGTAAATCTGAATAACCAACATAATCAAGATTTAACCTAGAAATGTACTTAAATAAAATGTCCAAAACTGAAATGAAGTTAATTGTACAACTTTACTAAAAAGGTTAAATAAAAGATGTACTATCTTTCTGAATAGGATGATTAATATTGTAAAGATGTTAATAGTACAATTGCAAACTATTTTGAAGAGAGATTTTATAAATTGAATTTAACATTTGGTTCTGAAAGAAAAAGTAGGTAAGAATAATCAAGAAGAGTTTTAAAGAGAAAAATTAGGCTAATTTAAACAGTATGATATTGGTAGAGAAATAACATCATTATAATAAAAAAAGTCTATAAACAGACACATGTATTTATAAATTTAGCATAAAATTAAAAAGCTCTATTATTCCTCACACTGTTAAAAATGATGAATTTTATAGGGATTGTTATATTTAAAAATTTATAAACAAAACAAAAAGTAGAAACAATGCAGGATGTTTTGTTATTTGTATCAGAAATCTTGGGGTTACGGAGGTATGTGATTGTATTTGAATGGTAATGCCATCACTTAGTATTATATAACCCTAAAGAAGCTGTTTATTCATCATCTATAAAAGAAGAATTAACAGTACCTTATTCATAGAGTTATTAGGATGATTGAATGAGAGCATGCTCACAAAGGGCTTAGGTGCTCAACAAATATATTACTTGTGGTTTTTATTCTTAGCATAGAAACAAAATCCAGGATGGAAAAAAAAAAAAGAAAGAAAGAAAGAAAATCCAGAAACCAGAAGCAAAATGAACATATGTGAATATATCCATTTTTCAAGTTTTTGCAACAAGTATCACATAAAACATAAAATTCAAAGTATATAATGATTTATAACATGTATCAAGGATATATTGAGAGCTTTTTAAGGCACACCTGGGTGGCTCAGTCAGTTAAGCATTTGACTCATAAGTTCGACTCAGGTCATGATTTCAGGGATTGTAGGATCAAGCCCTGTGTTAGGCTCCACGCTGGGACTGGAGCCTGCTTAAGTTTCTCTCACCCTTTCTCTACGCCCATCACTTCCAACCCACCTTTCTACTTTCTCCCTCCCTCTCTTAAAAAAAAAAAAAAAAAAAAAGCTCTTTAAATTAGTATGAAAAATAAGCACCTTAAAATTGCAGCAAATGTCATAAGCAAGCTATTCCCAAGAGAAATATAAAGGTCCCACAAACATATCACCAGTAATCAAAGACATATGTATTTTTTCTTTTCTGATCAGCAAAATTATTCACAGTATTATAATAGAATAAAGCCAAAAAACTTTTTCATGCAATACTAATGAAACAATTAATTGGTAAAACCTTTTAGAGAGTGGTTTATGAAGGTGTACGCCTGTAAATATTTAAATTTAAACATGCATTACCTTTCCCTAACAGTTCTATTGGCATGAATTTCACCTGAGGAAATAGAGAAGTACAAAAAAATACAAAATGGGTGTTTTTTTTTCCATACTGCTATTAAAAGAGCAAAACAAACCAATACCTATGAGGTAAATCTATAATGCAGAAATAGACCAACTGGTCAATATTCGGCAAGGAAAAAAAATAAATAGCATATGCAGTATAATCAACCTTATTTCAAACATATGTAGTAGCAATATAGGTTCATAATTGCAAAAAAAAAAAGTTCTAGAAGAAAATAGATTAAACTGTAATCAGTGAATATTTCAGGATAAGATTATAAGAAGCTTTCACTTTTTAATTTATACTATTGAGTATTGTTTGAACACTTTTCAACATTTAAGAACTGCTTTTATAATAAAGAAAAAACGAGACTTTTCCATTTTAGAAAAAATAAAAGATTAAGAAATTCTTAATTACTCTCCTAGTTTCAGATTCTCACATAATGCTAACAGCTACCTGACTTTTTATAACATTTTTTGCTTAGGTTCAATAAGGTCCTTGTCAAGAATTAATAGATACTTAAGTGCTAACTTCCTCTTTAAAAGAACTGCAATTAGAAGAGCCACTTATAAAAGAATTCAAAAGCATGTTTCTTAGAGTTTAACTTGCAAGTAACATCTTCACTAGGACTTGAAACCAAGAATTATAACCCATAGCAGGCAGAGCATTAAAGAAATCTTAGCAATAAGAAAGGGTCCAATTTAATATAGCTTTCAAAATGTTTTTTATACTCTAAAAGTGAAGGACTTCCTTACAGCCCATAAAACCTGTGCTTTGCATCATAATTTTCAGGAGAAAAAGTAATTTCTTTTCATTAATGGTAAATGAATTCATTTCTTTCAGAAACTATAGTTATGTAGAAAGTTCATAATTATTATAGTAGAAACAAGATACTCTTTTTCATCAATGAAGAGCATTAAAATCTTCTGAAGAGCAAATATTTTGCATTTCCCATGGTTTTTTAATTTTTTACTAAGCAAGCTCTAACTATATTTAAATATGGAAGGCCACCACCCAATTTAGTGAACAATTTCACTTCCTCAGGAAGCAGAGGAACAGCCATATGACTAGATATTATACCCCTCAGAAAAAATTAAGCTGGATTCCTCCAAGAGAGACTAACTTCCCTATCTCTATGGCATAAAAAATGAACATTACTTGTTCTTAGTTTAGAACCCATTCCTCCTGCCAAAAATTGTACGTCCCCCAGATTCTCTTAAGAAGCATCGTGTTGAAAAGCAGAGCATTCTACACCAACATTTACCAGATATCTAATTCTGAGATCTAATTCTGAGAAAGTTTAGTGTATACATCTGTAAAATGGGAAAACATCACCTGCTTTATAAGGATGTGTGAAGACTAAATGGGATGCTGAGGCTAATATTAATGAAAATATAATAAAGGGCCTCAAAATATGCTACTCCCTTTTCAGCTTATCTGTAGCCAGGATAATTAAGAGTGAGCATCCCAAGAAAGAAAAAAATTGAAATATTACAGTAATTGTAATTGTATAATTATAGTTATATGATTTTTGAAGTATGTGCTTTCTTGGCCTTCTTGAAAAATAACATGCTAATTTTTTTTTTAAAAAGTAAAGTCACACAAAGTAATGTGACCATTAATCAACCACCTCACATTTTAATTTTTTTAATAAATTCATAAAGGAACAAGAAGAACAACATACCACTAAAAGTTATTGAGCAAGAAAGAAGTGATGGATCCAATGTTTGGAATCTGATCACCTGATTCTGAGTTATTGGGTTAACTCTCAGCATGCCATCTTCATATCTGCTGCATTATTTCCAGATTAAAGTCCCTCAAACCCCAGAATCATGACTTCTCTCCTGCTCCAGAAGCTTCAAGTGATGCTCTTATGTCTGCTTAAGTTGTCCTGCCTCATAATCAAGATTCTGATTACATCTCTCCTATCCATCCTGAATCTCAAACGCAGATTCTCTAGTCAAGGCTGGGTCAGTTTACTCCTGGAAAAACACCACATGTGTATCAGTTTCTGTGCAGGGATTCATATCACCCCCAGATTTAGAACACTTCCTCTCAGTTTTATGAAAGCTAATTCACTCTTCAAATCCAGTTCAAAAAAAACAACAAAAACAAAACAAAATAAATCCAGTTCAAGACCTACCCAACAAAATCATGAATGTGTATGTATTCATACATTCAGAGCCAGTTCCACAGAATTTATCCCATCTATCAGGTTCCTTTTTACATTCATACTATTAGTCTATGACTTGCTTTGCCTGGCATGGTCAGTTCGGAATAGAAAGTCATGGCTAATATTACTCTATTTTGAATTCTTTAGAAAAGTTTTTTAAAGTATAATAGCAGGAAATTTCTTCACTGGTGCAAAAAATAAGTATTTGTCCATGTCTCCCCTCATCTACCATATACATTCTTGTTTAGAATTATGGCATAGGGATCCCTGGGTGGCGCAGTGGTTTAGCGCCTGCCTTTGGCCCAGGGCGCGATCCTGGAGACCCGGGATCGAATCCCACGTCAGGCTCCCGGTGCATGGAGCCTGCTTCTCCCTCTGCCTGTGTCTCTGCCTCTCTCTCTCTCTCTCTGTGACTATCATAAATAAATAAAAATTAAAAAAAAAAAAAAAGAATTATGGCATAAATTTAATGTTCACTTAAAAATGACTTAATTTTTCACTTTGTTTAGATCTTGTGAAAATATCACTTTCCAAGAATAGTATACATTTCTGTACTTACTGCTTCATAGGAGTAACCTTGCACTGTGTCCGTCAGGCACTATGTGTATAGCATATAATTCTGAAAACAATGTAGCAAAAGAAGCATTTTTGCTCCTTCCTTATAGGTGAGAAGATGGAGAATAAAAGGGTCAAGGTCAAAAAGCAAATAAGTAACAAGTATGCACATCAAATGAGGCCCTTCAGATTGCATGGTCTCCCTGCTTTATGTTGCTTCTCCCTCATCAGACAAGGTGTGTTCTTATTCAATCCTAGCTCACTATCTAAGTCTCTTAATAACATTTAAAGTCTCAAATCAATTATCATCAAAAGGAAATTTTTTGGAGAACCAGAAAACTGTCAATGGGTCAATTTTTCTATACCTCACTGAGAACACCAATGATATGTGCTGGAGAAGGAAGACTTTTCAAGTAAAAAGAGCCATGAGTGTGCGGAGAGTGTTTTTTTGTTTTGTGTGTTTGTTTGTTTGTTTGTTTGTTTTTTTAAAAGACGACTAGACAACTCTCAACTATGCCTTTAGCCCTGGACAAATATTCTTCAATACTCACCAAATTTTGGCAGATGGCTGACAACAAAGTAAAAAAGGCATCTTTTCTCACTCATAACCCCTTATTCTAGCAATGTTCAAATAATAAAATACAAGTTAGGGAGACTTTAGTTTAGTAACCATTAAACTAAGTGATCAGTACTTTGAAAGTCCTTCATTCATCTAATTACTTTCCAGTATTTTCAAGCTCTCCACAGAACAGTCCCATTGTGTAGTCCCAAAGCAAAAGTTCAATGAAATATATTTCATATAATTCAATACTGAATTCAATATTTCATATTTCTATATATAACATTTTTAACTGAGAATTACCTGCATCTTTAAAAATAATTATAAGGAAGATATACTTCTAAAAATCAAGGAGAAAAATAATACATGGATTCAGAAATAAGGCTGCCAAATAATTATCCTACTTTATTAAGAAATTTATTAAGAAATAAATTTATTAAGAAATTCAAAAATAAAAATTAAATAAAAATTACTATGTTCCCTATCAGGCTCCTTTTATTTTTCAAATATAGTACCTTTTATTTTTCAAATATTGATAAGCATATAATAAGCCAGACATTGTTTTTTTTTTAAGATTTTATTTATTTATTCATGACAGACACAGAGACAGAGAGAGAGAGGCAGAGACACAGACAGAGGGAGAAGTAGGCTCCATGCAGGGAGCCTGACGTGGGACTCGATCTCGGGTCTCCAGGATCATACCCTGGGCTGAAGGCAGCGCCAAACTGCTGGGCCATTGGGGATGCCCCCAGACATTGTTTTATTATGTCAATAGGAACATAAACTTAATACAAATTCCTAGAGAATATTTAGGCAATATGTGTATAAAGCCTTCAAATGTTTACATGCTTCAATTCAGCAATAACATTTTTAGGAATTTATTTTAGGTAAATGGTAGAAGATGTGCTCAAGAATTTAAGGGCAAAAAAAATAAATAATTTATAATAGTCAAATACTCAAAATGACCTAATTATAAAACATCAGTAGATTGTTAGAACTATGGCATGCCCACAGAATGGATGCTAAGCAAACATATAAAAATCCTATTTTAGAAATACTATTTCATACATGAAAATTGTTTATGATCTGCTGTTATGTGAGAAAAAGTTAAAAACAGCACGTACCCTAATTTGTTTTTTAAAAATGTTCAAGGTTACATCCGCATTGGAAGGAGAAAAAAATAAAACCTGGAAGATCTACTACATGTGGATGGTAGACTAAAGATAATTTTTATATCTTGAGGTAGGTGATGACTAGCTTTCAAGGAGACCCAATGACCCCCACCTCTGGCATTCACTTCCTTGTGCTGTAAATTCCCACAATGTATCAAGGCTGGTAAACTGGGATTAATGGAATCCAGAAGGGTTGGTATGTTACTTCTAAAGGTAGTTCATAAAAGATATTAGAGCTTCTACCTCAGGCTCTGGGGTCACTCATTCTGGCAGAAGCAAGCAGCCCTGTGAAGAGATCTACATGGCAAGAAACTGAGACCTTCTGCCAATAGCCAGAGATCAACTGAGGCCTCCAACCAATAGACATGCAAGTGAACCATCTTAGGAAAGGGTCCTCCAGCCTTGCTCAAGCCTTCAGATGACAATAGCCATTGCCAGTATAACACATGAGCCAGAAAAGCCCAGGAAAGCCACTCCAAGATTTTTGACTCTCAGGAACTATGAGAAAATAAACGTTTGTTGTTTTAAGTTATTAAATTTTAGAGTAATTTGTTATACGGTAGTGGTAATCAAAAGTGTGTTCATATATTCCAAAATTCTTTGGATAATGTGTACTGCTTTTAAAATTGGAGAAAGGGGGATCTCTGGGTAGCTCAGCGGTTTGGCGCCTGCCTTCGGCAGAGCGTGATCCTGGAGTCCCAGGATCAAGTCCCCTGTCGGGCTCCCTGCACGGAACCTATTTCTTCTCCCTCTGCCTGTGTCTCTGCCTCTCTCTTTCTCTCTCTCTCTGTCTCTCTCTGTGTCTCTCATGAATAAATAATTAAAAAATAATAATAAAATTAGAGAAAAAACAAAATGCTGCTTTAAAACACTAGACATTGTCAGTGTAATCCTGATACAGATTTTTTTTTTTATTTTTTTATTTATGATAGTCACACAGAGAGAGATAGAGAGGCAGAGACATAGGCAGAGGGAGAAGCAGGCTCCATGCACCGGGAGCCCGACGTGGGATTCGATCCCAGGTCTCCAGGATCACGCCCTGGGCCAAAGGCAGGCACCAAACCGCTGCGCCACCCAGGGATCCCCTGATACAAATTTGAAGATTTTAACTTCAGTTTCAACTTTTCAAGCTAAATGTTCCCAAAGAATTCTTACACAGGTTAACATAGCTGTACTAGTCTAGCAGCAGAGAAGTCCTACAAATTGAATTCTCCAGTGATAGTAAACTTGAAAGCCTAAAAACTAGCTAGAAAGACTCTTTGCAAATAAATAATAAAAATAAATTAACAGAATATTCAATGTAAATATGTAAATAATTTTTTAAAAAGAGAATAAGCTATAGCTAAGGAAAGTTAAGAAAAGAAATGCTAAAGATATAAACAATTGGGTTTTTTTAAGAAGATTTTAATTATTTATTCATGATAGAGAGAGCGAGAGAGACAGGCAGAGACACAGACAGAGGGAGAAGCAGGCTCCACGCCAGAAGCCTGACGCAGGACTCGATCCTGGGACTCCAGGATCGCGCCCTGGACCAAAAGCAGGCACCAAACCGCTGAGCCACCCAGGGATCCCCTAAACAATTGTTTTTTAAAAATACTAAAATATGTACTTTCTAGTAAATAAACTCAAAGGTATTTGGAGAGAGAAGGAAGAAAAAGCTAATCTTTGCTCTCAAGAGACAAAGACCAAAAAATAAAATGAGAGAAAAAAATCACTACTCAAGGGCAGTTGGTGGCTTAGACCATTAAGCTTCTGCCTTCAGCTCAGGTCGTGATCCCGGAATCCTGGTATGGAATCTCAAGTCAGGCTTCCTGCTCAGTGAGGAATCTGCTTCTCTCTCTTCCTCTTCCCCTTCATCTTCAGAGAGTGTATGCTCTCTCTCTCTCTCTCAAATAAATAAATAAAATCATTTTTTTAAAAATTAGTACTATAGAAATGATTAAAAGAATTATAAAGAGTGCTACATACAGTTTGTTGCAAAAAAAAATTTTGTTTCAGCATGCCTGGGTGGCTCCGTTGGTTGAATGTCAGACTCTTGGCTTAGGTCATGATCTCAGGGTCTTGAGACTGAGCCCCCCACCAGCTCTGCACTCAGCAGGGAGTTTGCTTGAGATTCTCTCTCCCTCTCCCTCTGCCCCTTTACCCTTCTCCCCTTAACCCCACCTCTGCTTATGCTCTCTCTCAAATATATAAATAAATCTTTAAAAAAAAAAAAACAAAAAAAGTCTAAAAAATTGTTTTAAAGATTTTATTTATTCATGAGAGAAAGAAAAGCAAGAGAGCACAAGCAGGGGGAGGGGCAGAGTGAAAAGGAGAAGCAGGCTCTTGCAGAACAGGGAGCCGGATTGGGGCTCAATCTCAGGGTGCTGGATGATGACCTGAGCCAAAGGCAGATGCTTAACTGACTGGGCCACCCAGGCACCCCTTACAATTTTTTTTTTAATTTCAGCAAACTTAAAAGATTCTCCCAGAAGAGCAGAATATACATTAAAGCAGACCAACAATTCTAGAAAAGATGGAAGTAAACAACTATTACCAAATAAATTTCCAGCCCATGGTGATTTTAATTTGTTAGTTCTTTAAACATTGAAGGCATAGAAAAATATAGGGATATTTTTTAAATCTATTTTAGGATGTCCAAGTAACCCTGATCTTTCTACTAGCTGATAGGATAGCCTGTGTGTTTGAAGAAGGTCCTTTCCTCAAGATACTTCACTATCTTCATTGGCAAAACTACCATAGCTATACAAGGAATGATACGATAAGTGACAACATGCAGGTTGTATGATCATAAATGATGAGCCCAGTAACCTTTAAACTGAAACCTGAAAAAGAGCTGACAAAACAGAAAAACTACAGGTATTATTTATAAGCACAGAAGCAAAAGTGTTACATGAAATATACATCAAACACAGCAGGGTATTAAAATAATAATAAAACATGTTCAGTTGAGTTTATTTCAGGAACTCCAAAATGATTTAATATTAGGAAGTCTGCTAATAAATTTATGAGATCAATGGGTCAAAAGTAATTAAAACAGAACACTCTCTCAAAAAAAATTTAACTATCTGAATATATGTCCCTGGGACAGCAAACCAGGATAGTCTGATGTAGAGTTAGCACCCTATTAAGCATTTAATAGAGTTGTTTTCAATAAACTCAGATGTACATATGCCCACCGCTAACATTAGAATGACAGCATGACAGTCTTACCAATACAATAAAAAAAGAATTAAGATTTATAAATACTGGAAAGGCAGCTTATATGTACATATAATATTGCTGCTTCTCTTTTTAAAAAAGAGATTTAACTGAAAACCATGACAAGTATTGAGATTTGGGTAAACTTTTCAGTATGCCAACAACAGCTGGAAAGTTTTCAGGAAAAGCCACAATCATATACAATCAGTCACTCAATCATTCCATCAATTGCCCTTCTTTTGCTTCTCTCTTTCTCTCTTACCCTTCTCTCCCCTTGCTCTCCCTCTCTCATACACACACACTAACATACATTCATACATCTCATACTGCTACACACCTATTTACAGAAATAAGACTCTGGTTATCTAATGAAAAAAGGGAGAAAAATAGGCCTTCTAAAGATCTTACATATTAATGTGATATACCAAGATGAGTGACTTCTCTATTCTCAAGGAACAAGATATGTTTCAGAAATTGTCAAATATGTATTAATATGATTGACAAGAACAGCTTGGAATAAGCCAATGGAGTCCAAGCGTCTGTAACACACATTTTCAGCCCAATACAGGTCTTCTCTTCAAGAAGACAAAAGCAACAAAGTTCCTCATTGGATAAGGAGAACAAAAGATTTCTCTTCATCTACCTCATTTTCTTTGGAGTCAGTAGTCCAAGTCACAATATTCTGGGACCACATCTTAAATTACATAAGAACAATGTATCCTTTCAGTGCCAAATGATAAAAACTCTTTGAAGACAAGGACATAGTCATTTCTTTAGATCCTCAATACTACCTTCTTAAATCTTTTAAGCAGAGCAGACAACTTATTAAGATACTAACCCTTCATAGAGTGAAAAAGGAACAATTCACCCACATTAGGATAAAGAGATAAATTGGCAGAGATCACTTTTTATGTATCCTTTTCCGTTCCATAGCACCAACTACAGGATCTCACCCATTAACAGAAAACTTAAATATATTGACTAATGAGCCTTCTTGGGTCATTCCAAGTTATATCTCTCCACATAAAGAAAGGACTGAAACTCTGTCTAGATGATTTATGTCTCCCATCAATGACGTTAAATGCTTTCTTCAAATGGGTCAAACAGTATTTTCACCTTTGAATCTGTATCTTAATTGACTACACTATGTGAGATACGTAAAAAGGGGTTAAGTCATTTTTAAATATACTATTTTACAAGAGAATAGAAATGATCAATTTACTATCAAGTAGTATTTTTGATCCACATTCCCCTTTCATTTCCAGGAAACAGCAAGTAACATCAACTGTCACTAAGGAGACAGCAGACGCCCACTATTAAACTATGGTACTTAAGTAAAAGCTTTTCTACCATTTTACATTATCTTTCAGGAAAATATTTTGTGGTTCCATATGTAAATAATAACAACAGTGTAATCTCCCCAAATAGCCAGAAATAATAAAATACTTTCCATGATCCTCAGTTTGCTTTGAGTGAACAGAACTACAACTAAAGATGTCTTTATAAAATAATGCTTTGCTTTATTTCTTGCTGCCTATGACAGCGTATAGTTAAGAACTGCTGCATTCTTTATTTTGTTATCTTATTACTTAGTTTGTTAAAGACATAAAAGTAGGATTTAGATTTGGTAAATCTGGTGAACATTTGCTTCCTATGCTGTTGCATATCACAGAAGAACTTACCAGTTTCTCAAAGCATTACATATAAGTATCATTCTTAACTACCTATTGGAAAAGCACCAAAATGAGATTTTCTCCATTGATATGACTTTTATTTTTTAAGTACACTAGTTACAGTGTATTTAATGAGGTGAAGTGAGAGAGATTAGACCTTTTCACATATTAATCTGAGCTTAAATTCTGAGAAGCATCACTGTTTTATAAGAATGGACAGAGGCATGTGTTTATCTCTGAAAGAACAGCTATGGCTAAGTCAAATGCCGCTTTTCATAGCTGAATGGCTGGAATTAAATAGCATGAGTCAGACAGACCATTAAAATAACAGTAGCTTCAAATTATGACTCTGACACTTTCTGTATGATGTGAACAATTATACTCCAAAGCCATTGCCTCCTTATCTGTAAACAGGATAAAAATATATACCCTGTAATGTTACGTTGTTGTGAGCTTAGATGCAGTAATGTATAAAGTGATTAGAAGAGTTCCTGGTACTATAAGTACCTGCAAATAACTCTGCATTTACTCTGATAATGAAATTTATGTCCTAATATCACTATTCCTATAGATGAAATATCCTCTCCCCTTTAAACTTGGAAAGGAAAAAAAAAAAACACTTATATCCTAATAAACTCACAATGCTGGAATGCTTGGAACTATGGAAAAATTATGACATGAGAGATCCTTCAGAGGGGCTCAGCAATCTATTATTTTTGCCCAGTAGATGTCCCAAGAAATAGAGAATTCTTCATCACGTGTAATGGACGATCAGGCTTCAAAACGCTTTTCCAAGGAGTGGTACCACCAGTGAAAAATAGAACTGCTAATTTCACATCTCTTAAAAGCACCCTGTATCTGAGCTTAGGTCTTCAGAGTGTGAACAGCCCAAACATTTAGCTTTGCTGTTTTATCTGAGTAGATGAAATTAGAAGTCAGCTAATATTAATGACTATGTTTACAGTAATCTTCAGTCAATGAAAATCAGTCATGGTTACACTAGCTAATAACGAAAATTCCTTCTTAAAGATCCCAGTCATAAAAGTAAAATCTCAAAAACACCCCATTAATAATGGTTTGTGGACAAACAATACTGAGTTACCTATTATCAGAGTTTATAGTAATTAGAGCTGTGTAGAAGAAAGTTAAAACTAGCCAAACCATCTTTCTACAGGTAAAACAAACACACTTATAAAATACAGAAAACTATGGTCCCTCACATGTATACTAAATTTAAGAAAAAAAAAAAAAAAAGAAGTGTAGGTCATGAATACTCCTCATCGTTACTTAAATGCCAAAACTAAAAATTGGCCACTGGAATACAATAAACCTTGAAAAGTACTCTCTCCTGGAAATAGGCATTTCTTTTAAAAGTATTCTTGGTCTTACCCTAGAGGGAAAAATTATTAAAATAAATTAACATTTTACTGGGTCTCTAATTGGAAGTGGCTGTTCTCAACAAATATGTTTATCAAACAGTGTGACTGGCAAAATGTATTACTGTAGCTGTAGTTATCCAAATTACATGCTGTCTAAAGTAAAAAGGGCAAAAGCCATCTGGCTCATATAACTTGCATTTTCTAGACAGCTTGCAGCTGGTTCTGATTAAGCAGCATCTCAGAACTCCAACAGATCTATTTTTATCCCTGGAAGTATATTTTTAGGGCTCACACATCCAAGGCACAATGCATTTGCATTAATAAATGAACAACTACCTTCGATAAGGAAAAGGTTTATGTAAAACTGTGGTTTGGTCTTCAGCTATACCAGATGGGCTACAAATTGAATATGGTAGCCTGAAACCTAATTTTGAGAACCTCCTCCTTTCTGGATGTTCCAAGAGAGAGAGACACATAAAATACACCTTTTCTGTCTTACGAAACAATCAAAAGGAGATAGCTCAGGGGTGCCTGGGTGGCTCAGATGGTTAAGCATACTCTTGATTTCAGCTCAGGTCATGCTTTTGGGTCATGAAATCAAGCTCCAAATCAGGCTCTGCACTGAGGATGGAATATGCTTGTGACTGTCTCTCTTCCTCTCCCTCTGCTCCT
The DNA here is from genome assembly GCF_003254725.2 of Canis lupus dingo. NCBI lineage: Eukaryota > Metazoa > Chordata > Mammalia > Carnivora > Canidae > Canis > Canis lupus. Next base: position 32,353,396 of record NC_064256.1, on the reverse strand, counting down.
CCCCTCACTCACACATTTTTATGTGTGTCCTCTCTCAAATAGATAAGTAAATAAAATCTTAAAAAAAATAAAGATGGCTCAACAAGATACTTGACTGTATTATCTTATTCATCTTATGAAGTTGGTACAATTATCAACAGATGAGGAAACAAAAGTTTAGAGAGGTTAGATAACATTCTCAGTGTAAAAAGCAGTGAATAATGCAACAAGGATTCACACCTGTCTCCTCTAGCTCCAGAGCAAGAGCTCACCACCGACAGGGTTAATGAATTTCAATAAATCACTTTTTCATAATAGAATTTAAGAATATTGTATAAAGAAGTAATCATAAAGGCTGATGGAAGAACATCCTAGAATTGAATCTTATAATAATAAAAATGATGAATAATAAATAAGGAAACTTTTTTTTATTTGGGGGAGGGGGAGTAGAGCCAGAGGTGAGGGAAGGGCAGAGAAAGGAGAGAGAGAATCTCAAGCAGGCTCCCACCCAACATAGAGCCTGACATGGGGCTTGATCTCACAATGTTGAGATCATGACCTAAGCCAAAATCAAGAGTTGTACACTTAACTGACTGAGCCACCCAGGTGCCCTTGTTTTCTTTCATTTAAGTCTCCACAGTGGTTTTCCTCATCATCCTATTCATCATCATCCTAACCATCAAATTAGGACAAAGGCAGTCTTGGGTGCTAGACAGAAACATTAAAAAAGGCAGATTACTAAAAAGATAAGCATTCTAATTTTTTATAATACTCTGTCTAAAAGAAACTCAGTGAATCACTGATCTCAGTAAACAGCCTGATCTTTTAGTAACTAAAGAATCCCTTCCAAGAGAATCCTTGCACCTTAACCTTTATCGCATGCCACTTAGCCCTTTGCTCACTCCCCTGCAGTGGTCTTTTGTGCCTGAAATATGAACTCTCTCTCTCCCCTCCATAACTCCACACCTTTCCATGCATCCTCCTCACTTGTCACTCCTTCCCCATTATTTACTTACATTATACACTGTACTCACTTGAATAGAAATAATCACAATGACCATACTTTACATGAACAAATCTATGCTTTAAACATTGTTTATTTATGTCTTTCCAGCTGCACTTCACAATGTCTATTATCATAGGACCTAGGTTTTCACTGTACATTTTTCATCCCAAGAGCTTAGAATAGTAAGTAGCACTCAGAACCTTTTGCTGAATGCATGAGTACAAAACTCATTCTTTCCAGGGACAGATTTAAAATACCCATTATCAAGTAGATCTTTCTGTTCGCGATTAACAGGCACCAGCAAACATCTCTACATGTAACTTCATCATAGAGACCAAGTCAAATAACAGTCATGGATACTATGACTGTATCAGAAGAAAACCATGAGGATACCAACACTTGCACCAAAGTTCATCATTCTCTCATGCAAAGGCAAAACTTACATTGGACTTCTCTCAATATATCACAGCACAATCAGTCTCAAAACAAACATCAGAAACTCATTCACTAAGTACTGTATTTGTATTCAAGATACACTATCAGGGCCTGAAAATCTATTTTTTTTTTAAGTCTTAGATCTGCAGAGGTGCCTAGGTGGCACAGTCGGTTATGCCTCCAACTCTTGGTTTTGGCTCAAGTCATGCTCTCAGGGAGAAGAGATCAAGCCCCACACCAGGTTCCGTGCTCAACAAGGAATCTGCTTATGACTTTCCCTCTCCCTTTACCCCGCACCCTGCACACACACTCTCTCTCTCAAACTTTTTTTTTTTAAGTCCCAGATTAATAGTATTGGGACTGTGAGTTAGTGGGCTTCTTTGATGGGTGAATTTTTACACAGGCACAAAGGTGGTGAAGCCCAACTCACTAAGAGCTTTGTAAGCTGCTTTAAAATGTAAGTTAAATGTTGTGTAGATGGTTACTGATGGGATTCCCAAATCATTAATCCAAGACTGACATTTTCTCCTTTTATTATCAGACATTCTCCTTCCACAACTATAGTTACATGCTTTTATGTCTCCAGGGGACTTTGCATGCATTTTAAGTAATTATGGTCATATTTACCATCAGGACTCCAAAGGAAAGGCCGCCCTGTATAAAAATGTTAGGGAGTATTTTATTCCTATCCTTGACGTCATTGCCATGCTCTCTTTACAAATAAATACCTTCTGATGGTAAAAACAGATAATAATGAATGGTTGCCAAGTTTCCTCTCCTCCAGAATGTCATGGAGGATTAAGTGTTAAAATGATGAACTTAGCTATAAATAAAAGGGATCATTTCACTATGAATAAATAAAAATTGTCAATTTATAACATGAGAAACTCCTCAGGCCCAAATTCAGAAGAGGAAAGGAAGAAAATCTCAGTTTAATTTACAACCTTGAGCTGAAAAACACAGTCCATATTAACTTAGTTTTGGTTCCACATCATATAGCAACTCCCAAAAAACAAAAACAATACTTTCCTGATTCTGGTGTGTCATAGGGTGCAAAGAAAGAAAAGGAAGTGACTGGTTTAAAATAGGCCTTCTAAGTGACTCAATTACATTACATTGAACTCTTTTCAACATCCACTAGTTCTAAAGGTAAAATGTGGATTCTAGTTGAAAAAGGTTTAAAATGATGGTACAAGCTGATTTACATTACAGTATCTGAAATAAGAAACTCTCTTAGCCAGAAGTTACATTATTAGATAAGTGATAAATGCCCAAAGGTGATGATTCTCATCAGCAATTTACTGAATGTGAATTGTTTGAAAAGTAGCGATCTCATGATAAATTCAAAGTTTCTCCATTAGACTCTCAGTTCTTTGAGAGTCAGATCTAGGTCTTATTCAAGGCTGTAGCACTGGACATAGTAGAATATCTGGATTTTATATGGTATTCCAATGTCTGATGAACACAATTAAGTCTGAAAAAAATCCAACTATGTGCCTCACTTTCCTCATTATATCAGTAGAATGTTTACAGTATATATTGTTTGTAGTTGTCCTTAGTAGACAAAAAGAGAATACCAGTTCTTTTCAAAAAAACTACATACTACTCTTTTCCCTTAAAAAACTGTTCCCATTTCTGATTTGAACCAAGGGAAATCTGAACTAACTCTTCTGACTGCTGTACAGTCAACAACAATCAGAGCTGCATCTCAGTGATTCAATTCCACAATTTGGTCCAGATAATATAGCAGCCTTACATTTATTTCACTTAATAGAAGATTATAGTTTATACAACATAATTAATAAACAGATAGCAAAGCATATCTTAAGTAAAAGTCTAATTTTTCTCGAAATTTTCTTTCCATACTCTATGTTATCAATGATGACTTCGTTACAACTTAGAATGGATGTGCTAGGACATTTTGGATACAAATGATTAAGTCTACCACACAAATTAGAAATGATTTAAGATTAGGAGAGTTATTTTTTGTTTTGTTTGCTGCAGGTGATGTTAAGGGAAAAAAGAGAGCTAGCTATTGAGATAGAAAATATGAAATGTTATGATCTGGGTAGCTATTAAGAAACAGTTCTTTCAAAAATAAAATAAAATAAAATAAAAAAATAAAACAGAAACAGTTCTCTCTCAAATGGAGGATTCAGTAAGTTTTTTACATCATGTTTACTATGCCTGCTCTTCTTTCCCACACATTTCTTATCCCTCCATTGTTAAATTAATGATTAAACTGACCAGGTTGATCTGAAATCACCCACAGGTAAACCAGTAGTTCTTTTAAAGGGAATCATATAAAAGTACTACCAAAGCCAAATGATACACCTAAAAACTGTGTTTTTAAAACACAAATATAAAGATTCAATATATGTAACAATAATAATAAATAATTGCATGTGTGTATGTAATAAAAAACATGATAGGAATAATAAATATAAGCATACTTGCTTTTTTTGTGGCTAAGACTTCCCACTAAATTTATATTTTCCTGTTGGCAAACTGAACTCCAATAAAAAATAAATAAATAAATAAATGTATATTTTCCTGATAATCTTTTCTTCTCTATACTTTTCCTCATTATTAAATTGAATACATTCTTATAAGATGTCTCAAATAATTTTTTTCAAAGAAGTGCATAAATTAAACATAAACACTTGGACTAAATTTATTATCAAGTGTCTGCTACTCTTAATTCTGCACTTGAACTTACTCTGAGGTTACAGAACTTGGACCACTAAAATCATTTCAGTGTGCCTCCCAAAAGAGAATTTTTAAAAGGCATCCATTTATTCAAGTCAATGGCCCTGTGTATATCCAAATTATATTTTATGATTCAGATAGGAAACCAACTCCTCATTATTCTTTCATCTCCTGTAACCACAAGAATAATCATGTAACTGAAAGGACTGAAATTCAAGGAGTCTCTCTGGGAATATTTATCCCCCCCACATCCCCACCTTTCTTTTCTTTTTTATAATGGGATCCTGGCCAAGAGAAGTGTTCTCGTACATAAAAAGAATTACACAAAAGAGAAAGTCCAAAGACAGTCATCCATTGGGATTTCTTTATTTACGTCACTGAGGTCCTGCTTATTCCTGACCTAATTTGCCAATACAAAAATATTTTTAAATAAAGCATACATTATAAAACTGAAATAATGAAATGAGCTTGAGTATGCATTTAAATAGGAGAGTTTAAATAACTGATGTACACAGAATTCCAGAAATGATTACTATATTATATGTTTGTTTTATTTTCCAAAACTCCTGAGTATCTTTTATCCCCTCCTTGTCACCAATTAACAGCTGCAGTGATAGAAACTATAATTCACATGCCAAAGATGTACAGTGTAAAGTTTCCGTGGCTATAGAACACAGACTGTTTTCTACAATTTCAATCAGATTTTCATAAGAATATGTTTTCTTGGTTCAAGAATTTTTCATTGACATACTGTCAGTTTCAAAATTAACATCACTAACACATCTATATTTGCATCTTGTGTATGCTAAATCCTATCAAAACCCAGAAGTAATACCAATGAATGTTTGAGAGACCACCCCAGAAGATGCAGGAGTATATGCTCCAATTTTTCCTTGAGTGCCAACCCCAAAACAAAAGCTTTTTTAAAAGAAATAAATCAAATATGGAACTACCTGGAGATTACCAAAATAATACTCATAACATGTACATAATTATTTCATATTAAAGAAAACTATGGAATTTAATTGAGATACAGAAAATAATCCTAAATGAGATTATAAGATTAAAAAAATCAAACGTTCTCAAGTAATTTTGTAGACATAAAATAGCAATTAAAATTAATATAAAACTTTCATTAGTTTTAAAAATAAACAGGTGAAAATATGCTATTTCTCTGTGCTACCACAGTACTATATTCACCTCTCTTTTATGTTTTTTATCACATTATAAATGGGTTTTTTTTTTTTTTCATGTCTATTTTCCTTGGAAGATGTTGATTACCAGGGCGGGAAACTGGGTATTGTTCATTTCTCTACCCACATTTTTTCTGGTATATAATAGAAGCTCAATGATTTTTTAAAAGAAGATCTGAGCCAACCAGATTTTAAAACTTATTATAAAGCAACAGTATTTTTTTTTTTATTTTTTTGAGAGAGAAAGTGACAGCAAGCGAAGGAGAGGACAGGCAGGGGGTGGAGAGGAAGAAAGAGAATCTCAAGTTGACTTCCCACAGAGTGCAGAGCCCAAGACAAGGTTTGATCTCATGACCCTGAGATCATGACCTGAGGCAAAATCAAGAGTCAAATGCTAACCAACTAAGCCACCCAGGGCCCTAAAGCAATTAATAGTTTAAACTGGTTTTGATATTTATTTTTGAAATACATCAACAAATAAGAATAGAAAGTCCAGGAAAGTTTCTAATATACGTAAAAATATTAATAAAAAGGAAGTTCAAAACAATAGCTATTTAATAAATAATACTAAGATAACTGGTTGGTGATTTGAGGTAAATTGGGTCAAAATTTATAAAGTATAATATAGTCGTAATACAAATGCCTCCTTATCTTTTTCTGTGTATGTGTGGCTGAGTATATACGTATAAATATATGATCTAGTTTTAGCATAAAATAAAATCGGGTATTTCTGCAAGAATGATAGCTTTCTAAACCTTGAGTATTTAATAAAAGAAACAAAAAGATGTTAAGTTTTGTGTAACAGTTCAATCTTTAACTTCTAAGAAAAGTAATAGTCATGGTAAAAAGAAAACAACATATTGCAGAAATATTTATCAAATACAAGTGATCAAAGGTTTTCTTCTATGTTACAAAAGGGGATAAACAATCTGACAGAAAAACAAAATTCAGAAGAAAAATGAGGCAATAATATGGAGGATCTACAAATGGGAATCAAATTATTAAGTACACATAAAAAAAAGAGAGCAACCAAGCATTTTATTTATCAAAGTGAAGCAAATTAAGGCAACGCTGAAGTATCATTTTACATTTAACTAACAAATACAAAAGTTCTCAGACACCATATCCAAGTTCTTAGAAAAATAGATAAACCTATACATTATTGCTGGAAATTTACAGTAGAAAGCCCACTTGACAAAGCACTTCAAAAGCCATTTTTCAAAAATCACATCCCTTGACCCATAAAAATATTTGATACTTTTAACCTAATAACATCAGGCCAGAAAGTTTAAACTGAGTAAATAACCACCTACACACAAAAAAAGAGGCATATTCAAACAGATTTTTGTGGGGATGTAATATACAGTAGCAAAACATTATAAGTCTAAATCTTTAACATCAGAGGAATAATTAAGTAAACTACTGATTATCGAACAACCACTCACAGAAACCAGTCATTAAAGAATATATAATACATGAAAAGGGCAATATAAACTGAAAATGAATATGACTTGAAGCCAAAAGGAAACAAACTGCACAGGTTGGTATGGTAAGGAATATCTCCCTTCTGTTGGTAATATTATTCTATAATTAAAAATTGAGAAAAATGGTTATATAAATTACTGGTAGATGTTTAAAACTAGAGACACACACAAGGATCACATATGAGGCCAAAGCTAAAAGCAAAATTAATTTCTTCGAAAGAAAATTACAGCTTCTGAAATGTAGTACATGCCCTGGCATTTAAATGGAAAAAAGGCTAAAAATAATGGGGAAGTTACTACAGTAAATAAATGAAAGACAAAATAAAAATGCCTATGCAAAGTATTTTCTCCATGGAGATCAAGAACTAAAGCTGATTTTAAGATAAAAAACAGCAGTTATTTGGTCCATTCAAAGAAGCTAGAAAACAAAAGAGAGTATTACAAAAAAAAAAAAAAAAAACTTTCCCTGTGACTAATTTTTTTTCACTTTCCCCCACCAGTCATCCCTCTTAACTCCTGTCTCCTGTGCACCAATAGTAGCCCATTGGTGTCTAACCAATGACTGCATGGTTGCAATCAGTTTGTGTACATTCATCATTTGCACACAAACTTTAATATTAGCTTTAAAAAGAACACTGAAAAAGAATAAAGGAACATTGATGCAGAGGTTTGGAGAAAGGGCAAGCTACACCTTATATCTGTATAACATTACTTGTAAAATACAGTGCTCCTTCTAATTTTAGTTTCATTAAGTGGAATGAAAACGAGAAAATTTGTTATGCCCGGGTGTTCACACAACTCTACCCGGATTAGCCACTGTGTTGAGACACATCTGGTGTGCCAGAAACAAACTAGGAAGTGGTGTGTAGGAGGAAAGAAAATTAAAAGTTGTCAAACATATTTCTTTAGGCACTAAACATAATCTGTTATTCTAATTATTTTCCTGATATTGATGTAGCCAAATTAATTATTATACAAACTAAAGTAAAACTTTTAGGTTCCCCCGAAACTTTCCCTTCACTATTTCTTACATGGCATGTCCACGTAACACCCCATACACACAAACACATATACATTATATTAGGAAATTTTCTCCTTAAGTTATTTTATACCTTCTATTAGATTATCCTACATTCCTCAAAAATATCCATATATTTTATGCTTCTTTATCTGTTAATAACTGGACACTTATTTCCTCAATATTCCCCTTATAATCAGAGCAACTACGACTACATGACAATTTTAGGCCAAATCCAATGACAACAATGAAGACAACTATAAACAGTTTGACAGTGGGAAATAAATTGCCTGGAATCATCAACTGATTTCACACAGACAACCAAAGAGTCTATATTTATTTATTATATTTATTTATTAATATTACATTATACAAAATTAAGGCTCATAGTCTTTTGATGCACAGTTCACCTTTAAAAATGCAAGCTAGGAACCTCAGATATCTTTCTAGTTCTGTTTTCCTACATAATAGTGTAGTATTATAGAAAAACACTTTAAAATACAGGTAAACACTGATCCACTACCTCAAACTAGGAATGTGAAGACTGTTCAACAGCTAAGATTTATAAAGCATTTATGATGTTTCAAACACTGTTCTAAAGTGCTTTCCAGGTATCAATTCACTTAATTCTCACAAGACTTTTGAAATAGACAGCATTAATTAGCATGCCCACTGTGCAGATAAGCAAACACCAACAGGGAGATTGTGAAAGTCAGTTGGTGGAACTGAGTTTCAATCCAGGTCCATAGGTCTCCACTGCTAGTCTCTGCTGGCCCAGTGCCTTCCGCTGTTTATCATGATTACCTTTGTGTAACTTGCTGTGTGCCACTCCTCAGGGGCCCTTGACAGGCCCACTAAGCAAAAACATTATGATGATTCAAGAGATGTCAGTTCAACCACTTCTTCAGAAACAATCTTAAAGGTGATGGTTTTGATTCCAAGAATGTACTAAAATATCTTAAATCTTAACATCTTAAAACATAAAATCTGAAATCTACTCTGCAATTCAGTATCCTTTTAACTAAATGGCCTTGAACCTACTAAAAGGAAGCAAAATCTAAATGAGTGTACTAGTGGGAGGAGAATCTGTAAGAGTCCAGTACATTATCATTTTTTATTAGTTTTAATTTACCTCTGAATGAAGTAAAAGTGTCTATGCACAGATGCAACATCTTTCACAAGGCAAGAAACCCTAAAGAAAGAAATCTTAATAGGAAGGATACTGTTAAACATTCTTTAGGCTCATAGGTAGCTCTCTTCAACTGTTGCTGGAGAAGGTAAAGAAACAAGGTGATCACTTAAAAAATATCTGAAAAAATACAAAGTCATGAAACCTAGTAGACATTTAATTCCATCAAACTAAAAATCAACTAGAAAGTCTAAGACACTTCTATGACCTGAAATTTTACTTAATTCAGATTCAGAAAGAGACAGAATCAAAACAAAATAAAATCATTTGACTCTGCCTATAGGTACTGGGGAACATATTTATTAAAATATAATGGTGGGTGCTGACAGAGCTGAAGCAGGACAACAAATAGATAGGAAAGGTCTCCCCTCAGCTTTCTCTTAAAAATGTCAGAAGATGGGCTTAGCGGTTTGGCGCCGCCTGCAGCCCAGGGCGTGATCCTGGAGACCCCGATGGAGTCCCACATCGGGCTCCCTGCATGGAGCCTGCTTCTCCCTCTGCCTGTGTCTCTGCCTCTCTCTCTCTGTGTCTCTCATGAATAAGTGAATAAAATCTTTTAAAAAAAAATGTCAGAAGATGGGATACCTGAGGGGCTCAGTGGTTGAGCGTCTGCCTTCAGCTTGGGTCCTGATCCCAGGGTCCTGGGATAGAGTCCCACATTAGGCTCCCCGCAGAAAGCCTGCTTCTCCCTCTACCTATATTATCTCTGTCTCTCTCTGTGTGTCTCTTATGAATAAATAAAATCTTTTTTTTAAATGTCAGAAGAACAATACCCTGGTGATGACAGAGTAAAAGTTCTTCATTTCCCATTATTCAGAATATTCTGAGCATGTGTTCAAAGCACTCTCGTCACCACTGCTTAATTCTCATTTATTTTCCTCAAATGCAAATGGTCAGTTGCCTAGGCTGACTTCTTTACCCTTGCTTTTTCGACTCGATTCAGGATTATAATGGGAACATAACTCATTATGTAGGGGGAAAAATGTAAATGACACTGGTGTCAGAATGCTGATGGGGAACAGGAGTGGTAAGGCAAAAAAGAAAAGAAAAGAAGAAAAAGAAAAAGACGAAGATGAAGACACTCACCAAAAGGTGACCTACCTGAAAGGAGCTGCTTCCTATGAGTGGTGGAGGGCTGCTTTCATTGGCCAGAGTCCTTGGAAAGCACCCGAGTGATAGGCTCTTGGCCTCCCAGTGAGGTCTCTCAGAGATACTGCCCTGACAGTCCTTCCTGAGAGTGGTCCTGCATGGGGGTAGGGTGGGGACTTGCCAATCCACACTTCTCCATCAAGGACTGGGTGGCTAAGTTCAGTAGAGAGCCCTGGGAGGCACAGGAAGCCAGCTTCAGCCTTGAGTCTACCATGTGGTCCAAAACCCAATATTATTTGTAAGAAGGCAATAATTTTGATCTATTTCCCTTTCTCTTTTTTTTTTTCCCCTTTCTCTTATATGTATTTCTTGATGGCTTCAAACGACAATGGTGTAGTACATAATATTTTGAAATCCTAACCAAATGTAAAACAGGTTTGTTTGTTTGTTTGTTTTTTCTGGTTTTCCAAATTCATGAAAGTATGGGGAGTTATTTTAAAAGCATTAAGGAAAACAACCTAAAGATACAAAATCTGAGATAGAGAAGAAGGATGGATCTTAAGCATTTTCGGAGAACGGAGAGATAGCTTCCACAGACCAGCTCAGTTGAGAAGTGGTCATAAGTTCCAGCCTAAGCTTCCTGTGTCAAATAAGTAGGCCCAGCTCCCCTGAGCCTGAAATGAGAGCACTGGACAAGGCCATCTTCAAGGCACCTAGAGGCACCAACATTCTATGATGTTATAACTAAAATTAACTAGCTTTGGCAGTACTTTTAAGGTGAAAAATGAAAACCCACATCAGTCCCACATCATAAGACTAAAGCCAGCCAGAGCCAGAGAAATCTCTCAGAAAGAAGAAAACGTTGTTGATTTGCAATAACTTTAGAAACTGGTGAAGAAAGAAAAAAACATACTGAGAAATTAAAACAGGACATTGACCTCTGTGAAAAGATCAGATATAAGAAGAATAAGCACTGTACTAAGGGAAAAGTCACTTTTCCTTGTATTATTTTTAAAGTACATATGTCCTTGGAAATATTATTAAAAATATTGAATCCTCATTGCTCAATGGTGTTAGTCCACTTCCAAAATCCAATAAAATCCCAAATTAGCTTGCAGATGAATGATGGCTTTAAGAGTTTATCCAGAATCTAGTGTGATCCTATAGATGGGTTGGGCCAAACTCCTCAGAAAATGCCAAGAAACATTTGTGCCAAGCCAAAAAGTGCTGAAATGTTCCACTGACATAGAACCCACAAGTCAACATGAAGCTTTCACTGGAAGATACAGCCTTTGCGTGCAGTTTTCCAGGGATCCAGCCAAAACTCAGAGATTATTGAAAAAGGCTCTCAAAACCAAAATGATTCCAAATAGAGATTTGCATGACAGGGGAATTCTGAATGGAAATTTATCATTCACAACCAAGAGATTCAGTAGGTGGTCCCATTACATCAGAGAATTTTAATTCTTCCTGGAAATTCTTCACAAATTACAGGTAACTGTAGTCTGAGCAGAACTTCTGTGTATTTTTAAACAAGTCAATTGTTTCAATGAGATAAGTACATTATTTCCACCAGACAGATAATTGTTTTCTTGTTCAATTGCATTACATTTGTGTATCCAGGTATAAAATGTTACAAATGGAAAATTACTGAGAAGCAAAGCAGTCATTAGTGTGACTTCTAAATGGAGCAGAGATGTCACGAGTTTTTCTAATGCTTTTTTATGTTCCCAAATATGTATATTTTATTTTTTAATCTCTTCTATATCTGATTACAAAGCAAATAGTAAAAGCAGATCCTCATGCCCATACACAACAAAAACAAAACTAAGGTGTCAGCTGACCAACATGAATAACTAAGTGATTTGAGTATGAATATACACAAAAGTAAAATAAATTACTTACCTTCATAAGAAATCCAGAAATTTGGGATCTCTGGGTAGTAAAAATAAATAATTTTCAAGTATCACTACTGGAAATAGGCAATATTTCTAGATATTACTCTGTAGATAAATTGTATCAGAAAAGTGCATATCTGATTGCTGTGGTGACATTGTCTATTTCCTGAGAGAATTCTTACCTATTAACGGTCATCAATTAAGAAGAGCCTCAAAACAAACAAAAGAGACATTAAATACAAAACAAAACAAAACAAAACAAAACCAAAAAACCCAGCACTTTGTTAGTCTAAGGCAGATTATTTTCAGATGGAATCTGCAAATAATAGATTTGGTCACTAAGAAAGAATGACCACAGAGAGTGTGCCCTTACACACCAGGAAGTATGAAGACAGACAATTAGAATTAAAAATAGTATTTAACACACAATGCATATCTTGGGGGCACAAGTTCCACTTAATAAACAAAATGTTTTTTTTAATGTTAGTATCTAAATGCCTTTGGATTAAAGCTTATGGCACCTATTCCCCATCTGTTCAATAGTTTCTGTATCACATATAGTATATCAACATATACACTGTACATTTTTTTAAATCACATTTTTTCCAAATTTCTTAGAAATTCGTCATATTTTAAATTGTACGGTGAAAAAATTGTTAAAGGGTATATACTATAATTTAAACATCATGCTTTGATCAAATACCCAAACTGACTAAAAATGGGTATTGTGAGGGCAGCCCTGGTGGCTCAGCAGTTAGCGCCACCTTTGGCTCAGGGCCTGATCCTGGAGATCCGGGATCAAGTCCCACGTCGGGCTCCCTGCATGGAGCCTGCTTCTCCCTCTGCCTGTGTCTCTGTCTCTGCCTCTCTCTCTCTCTCTCTCTCTGTCTCTAATAAATAAAATAAAATCTTTTTTAAAAAAAATGGGTGTTGTGAGATTGTATGATGTTAGCACAGATCTAGAAACATATGAGGAGGTGCAACATAATTTTGAATAAGGTATGGTAAAGATACAGAATTATTTTAACCAGTGATCCTTCTGTTTTAATTATGTAAGTTAACTCTATGAGAAGCTTTGAAGAGTTACAAGACTTTGTAATAGAATAAAAATTCCATGAGAACTGAAATTTCTTTACGGTATTACAGTTTAAGGAAAAATGCGGCTTGTATGTTTCTGTTTTCTGGGGGGGGGGGGGGTTTACAGCTATATTAATTTAAAGCTATATAAAATAGGTTTAGGCCCCCTGTAAAAAATTTTTTAATCACATTTTTAATATTTAGGAGGAAATCCATTGGTCCAAAGATGCTTTTAGACAAGGTTACATAAAAGCTTTCATTTAATATAATATTCTGATTAATACTGAATTAATTAAAAACTTCCCAAAAAGTGTGAGGAAGATTTGTTATAAAATTTATTTTCTGAATTTACCCAAGGCCACTTTTGCCTCTTTTGACATAGATACTTTTCCCCAGTATTTTTCAGCTATAAGAAAATCCTAAAAGTTCTTAAATCAACCTTCAGATTTTGGAAAAGGAAATCAAAGTTCTAGAAATTAAAATGTGAAACTGGATTCTATATGTCTAAGTCCATGCCAGGTCAAGATTAGAGCAAAGAAATCCTAATTCCTGTTTCATTTTTCATTTAAGGTAAAAAAATATGGGACGCCTGGGTGGCTCAGCGGTTGAGCATCTGCCTTTGGCTCAGGGTGTGATCCCGCAGTCCCAGGATGGAGCCTGCTTCTCCCTGCATGGAGCCTGCTTCTCCCTCTGCTTAGGTCTCTGCCTCTTTCTGTGTCTCTCATGAATAAATAAAATCTTTTTTAAAAAATAAGGTGAAAAATAAAGGTTAAAGTAATGTTCTAGAGATCTCACCAATCTGAAGCACAATATTTAAAACTGGGGTAAAAGGAGTGGGGAAACCATTGCCATCATGGAGCTCACATTCTCACGCACCAGGCAGACAAACCAATGTCAAGAGTGAACTCTATCACCAACTAGGTTTTTATGTACTGACTCATCTTTCTTCTCTAGGTCCATAATTCCCACCTTACCCTCTGCTTCCCTCTCTCACTCCCCTGTGGGCTTTGTTCTGCCAGGAGACCTCTGTTCACCTGCTTGCATAGGATTCCAAGATGCCACACCCACCCTAACCCTCTCGAGCTACCTTAGAGCTACCTATGTTACTACATCTTCTTAAAATAATTTCACTTGAATCTCTGATACCACTTCAGAATCAACAAGAACAAAACCAAACATATGCTCTCTTAGGACTGATTTCCTATTTCAACTTCCTCTATTGCTACTATTACTATTCTCCAGAATTCTCGTTCTCAAATTTTAGGTCATCTTTAATTCTTCCCTCACCTGTAGCATCCATATATGGTCAGTCTCCATGGCCTACAGGTATTAGTCAGAGTTCTCCAACAAACAGAAACTTACTATAAGGCGTTGGTTCACACAATGTGAAAGCTGGTAAGTCCAAAGTCTGCAGAGCTGGTGTCTCCATTTAAGATTAAAGGTCAGCAGACAGGCGGGCTGGGTGGCTCAGCGGTTTAGCGCCACCTTCAGCCCAGGCCCTGGTCCTGGAGACCCAGGATGGAGTCCCATGTCAGGCTCCCTGCATGGAGCCTGCTTCTCCCTCTGCCTTGTCTCTGCCTCTCTCCATCTCTCATAAATAAATAAATAAATAAAATCTTTTTTTAAAAAATAAATAAATAAATAAAGGTCAGCAGGCTTCTGAAGAACCAGGAGGAACCAGTGTTCCAGCTCAAAGGCTGCCAAGCAGAATTCTTATTTAGGGGAGGTTATTGGCCCTTTGTTCTATTCAGGCCTTCAACTAATTGGATGAGGTCTACCCACATTATGCAGGCTCAGTCTGCTTTACTCAGTCTACAAATTTAAATGTTAATTTCAATAACACCCTTACAGAAACAGTAAGAATAATGTTTGACCAAATATCTTGGCGTTCAGTAGCCTAGTCAAATTGATACAAAAATTAATCATCACATCACGGTTTCACTTTTCAGAAGTGACACTCTTCTCTCTCCATTCTCAGTCTCACTAGCATCATCTCAGTTCAGATCCTTATGATCTCCGACTGGTTTTCAGCACAAGGATGTAACTCAGCCCCTTCCCCATCCTTTAGTTCATGTAAACTGGATATGCTGTGGATAAATTTATTTTCAGAAATGTTTTTAACATATCATTCCTGTTCTATTCTTTAATTTGCAATGACATCTTACTCCAAATAGATCCACTTATTTTTACAATATATTTATTGCTCTGTGTAATCCAGCCCTACTGGCCCTACTGACCTGTTTCTACTGTCACTCTTCTAATTTAAAACTTTTTTTTAAAGATTTTATTTATTTATTCATGAGAGACACACAGAGAGAAGCAGAGACATAGGCAGAGGGAAAAGCAGGCTCCCTCCAGGGAACCTGATACAGGACTTGATCCCAGGACTCTGGTATCGGGACCTGAGCCAATGGCAGATGATCAACCACTAAGCCACTCAGGTGCCCCTAATTTAGAACTTATATTATAATTGGCCAATAACTTAAATATCTTCTCCATTTATCCACACCCATTCCCTTAGCAATGCACCTCCCTTCTCTGGGAAGCACTGGGCACTCTTCTTCGCCTACCTCAATTCCATCCACCTGCCAAGGTTGGTCTCCAGCTACAACTCCTTTCTGAAGTTTTCCTAATACTCCAAACCAAGAAAGTCTTTTAGTTTTCTAATCCTCACATGCATTTAAGATAAACAAAAGCACTGCTACTCTAAACTACTCTGTCTTATTCATGAATTTTTTTTTTTTAAGAGAGTGAGAAAGAGAGAAAGAGAAAGGGAGAGAGTGTGAGTGTGGGGGGAGGATCAGAGAGAGAATCCTAAGCAGGCTCCACGCCCAGTGCACCACCCAACACTGGGCTTGATCTCACAATCCTGAGATCTCAGCCTGAGCCAAAATCAAAAATCAGATGCTTAACCAACTGAGCCACACAGATGCCCCTCAAAAATTTATTTCTATTGCACATCTCTCTTTCCCTAGTTCCCAATCTCACCCTATCACTTCCAAATACATACCTTCTATTTACTTAGGGTTGAAAATATTGGAATCTGTGCCTTGCTAAGCACTGTGTAAGGAATAGACATACAAAGAGGTACTAATCTCAGAAGCCTTAGGCTAATATAAAATAATTATTGTAGGGATCCCTGGGTGGCGCAGCGGCTTGGCGCCTGCCTTTGGCCCAGGGCGCGATCCTGGAGACCCGGGATCGAATCCCACATCGGGCTCCCGGTGCATGGAGCCTGCTTCTCCCTCTGCCTGTGTCTCTGCCTCTCTCTCTGTGTGTGACTATCATAAATAAATAAAAATTTAAAAAAATAAAATAAAATAAAATAAAATAATTATTGTAATAATTAAGGGGCAATATACTACATACTATAACAAAGGTAGATTCAAAACTCTAAGGGAATATAGAAAATATAACAGAAGGAAAAAATAAATTGCCCTACTAGAATGATGTGGTAGGGAGTAAATTTAAGGGGAGGAAGAGAGGAAAAGGCATTTCAGTACTGAAAATAATCTGTACAAAAGAATAGAAACAATGAAGAAAATACATATATATACACACACACATATACACATACATACGTATATAGTAGACACACAAACATATATTCTTATATATTCATATAAGGTATGATGAGACATTTACCATGATGGCAAACAAACTAGGTATTAAGGATCAGAAGCAGAAAAGTAAGGGATTAAATTCAGCAAAAGAATCACTGAATAATAGTAACAGAGCCCCAGAAACAAAATATCTGTAATATTAAGAATGTTAAGTCCAGAACTTGAGTGGAGCTGAGAAGAAGCAGGCATGGCTGGAGCATGGAGCTCTATCACTTAAAAGTGACATGACATGAGGAGCACCTGAGTGGCTCAGTTGGTTAAGCATCTGCCTTCAGCTCAGATCATGATCTCAGGACCCTGGGATCACCCCCGTGTCAGTATGGAGTCTGCTTTTCCCTCTCCCTATGCCCCTTCACCCCCCCATCCCCCACCTCTGCTCATGAGAGTTTCTCTCTCTCTCTCTCTGATAAATAAATGAAATCTTAAAAAAAAAAAAGTGACATGACATGTAACACAGGATTTATGTTCCATACTACCTTTTAAAAATCTGATAAATTCTCAATTCCAAAACTCACCTGGACCCTTGGGTTTTAGATAAAATTCTACAGATCTTTGACTTTGAGATTCCACAGAATGTGTCAGATACACAAAGGGGTCTCTTCCCCCATGAAAGGTTTTAGAGTCCATGGAAGATCCATTTAGAATTGTTTTTAAGTGGAGGATAAGTTTCTTAGTGCCAAACACATTCTATTATTGACTGCCTTTGTGATCTGTGGCAAAGTTTATTTTACTTATAAAATATTAGTTAAAAACAAAAGATAAACTGCCAATCATGGACTCTTACTTCAATCTTTTTACTCCCCTTATAATGCCAAGAATACCAGGAAAAAAATTGTAAAACAACATTCTCTTTGCCTCCTATAACCTTAATAGATAGTTTCCTGGAATTGTCTATTCAAACAGAAAATTAATTTCCATGCACAGCTGGAAATACCACATTGGCAAGTGAAGAAAACATCAAACACCAGTAGATTAAATAAAAAGTGTAGGAACTATAAAGACTTAACAAAACAAAATTTGCTCAATAAGATGGTCCTATGAAAACAGCTTTTCACCGTTTATTTAACGTATGAATACATCTCTTAAAAGCGAAGTAGCAATAATTAAGGAAGCTTTGGATTCAGAGAAACAATGAGAGGATTATATCATTCAAGTAGTTTTTCTACTGTTGTATGAAAGAGAAAAGGTTAACATTTCCCTTGCCAAGTATGAAAGAGGTCCTAGGGCCTGTACAACACATGTACAGGTAAGACATTGCACCTACGTTGTGCCATGTCCCCATGGCCAGTTTTTTTGTTTTATTTTGTTTTCACTTCAGGATGATTAAAAAGTTCTAGAGATAGACGGTGGTAATGGCTGTGCAATACTAATGTGAATGTACTTGATGCCACTGAAATATACATTCTAAAAGGGTTAAAATAGTAAATTTAGTGTTATGTTTGTTTTCCTACGATAAAATACAATTTCAATAATATACAAAAAGTTCTTGAAACCAATAACAAATAGAATAGTCTAAAAAATATGCAAAGGGCACAAATTCAAAACGGGAAGAGAATCCAATAAATACATGGAAAAATGTTCAAAACCACTAATA
The DNA here is from genome assembly GCF_003254725.2 of Canis lupus dingo. Classification (NCBI taxonomy): domain Eukaryota; kingdom Metazoa; phylum Chordata; class Mammalia; order Carnivora; family Canidae; genus Canis; species Canis lupus. Next base: position 32,335,102 of record NC_064256.1, on the reverse strand, counting down.
TGAATACAAGTAAAAATGACAAACTATCAAGTTTAATCTTTCAAATTACGGAAGATTAAAAAGTTGAGAATTTGAAAAAGAAAAAAGGCAGCTTTTCGAGACCCGCCAACAAGATCAGGCTCTGTTTACACATCGCCCTCCATTGGCTTCAGCCTCATGGGGATTCTCTTTGTACTGACAGCCATCAAGAAAAGCAGGCCCATGGGGCCATCAGGGGACTACTCCGGGATGCCATACCTGCATCGGGCAATGACTTGCCTGGCAAATATTCAACTAATAACCAAACTAAAGAATACACTTTGTACAAATAATTCAGAAACAAAAGAGGGAGAGGCAAAAAACCAGAACATCACTTTCAGGAACACAGAAACACATAAAGGCGAGCATGAAGCAATAACAGTGTGGGAACAGAACGGCACATGGCTTCCAGACAGTCAGCCCCCTTGCCCTGCTGCCTTGATTCTCAAGTTGTCAGAAGAAAAATTAAAAACCTCCAGTACTGACACTTTGTAAATAGCAACAGAGAGAAACTTCAGTAAAGATCTGTGTGTTATGAAAGCAAGATAGAGAAAAACATTCCACATGAACTCTATCGTTGTAAGACTTCTGAAAGGAGTGAAAGGTTGAGTTTAGGAACATTTCTAGACCAAGCATGACAGAGTTCCATGTAGCATACTGTGTTATAAAACATGGAGCTACAACTCTATTATCTTTGACAAACAACTCCAAGACACCATGTACTTCAGTAAGCCTGCTGGGATACCCCACAAGCAAAGTGAGGGATCAATTTAATTAGCTACATATAGGAGGAAGTATGCACATGGCAAAATACATGGCACAAAGCAGGAGCTCAGTAAATATTTGTTGAACTGAACTGAAGCAAGTGGTAGAAGCTGATAAACATTACTTGTATCTATTGATAAAATTTATTAGATTATTGTTCCAACTTTCCAATGCACTTAACCTATGTAACCTATGGAGAATATAGGCTTTATCTATAAAGCAAGCTATAAAGGTTCTATTCTTTTCCATTTGGCATCCCCAGTAACAACTAACCCCCCAGCATGGTGCTCATAGGTTCAATGAAGATTCACTTCCCTAGAATCAGCACCTTGGACTCAGTTTCTAGTGACAAAAATACAGACATTTTTTTAAGTATGGAGGTGAAATGTAAATGAAGCAAAGGTGATCAAAACAAAGATTCTAACAGAAGACGGACCCAATGATACATGAGCCACCTCAATGAGATCCACTTAAATTAACTGGAAGTCAGTCTCTTAATATCGAATCTGAGAAATGAGAGGACTCACTCAGTGACTTCCAATCTTCCTCAGGGGCTACTCACACTGAAAACTCATTTCATTTAAATGAGGTATATTTATATACATATAGAAATATACTTATCTATACAAAATGCAAATATCATTTTCACAAATTAATACTTAATCCTACAATGTACCTGCTCCCTGATATCTTCTAATGTGGTCTACTCTATTCTACCATTTAACTGCAACCTATGAAATCAATTCCATGGCCCAACAAGAGTTCCTGACATGCAGAAAACACAGAACTAGAGGACTTTTTCCCAGTTTATTAAGGAAAAATCCTGATTTTACTTAGAAGCTAAAAATATCCACCACTCCTAAATACTAGTTCCTCAATGAACTTTCTAAAACTAATTCCTGAATGAAATGACATAATTCCTGCCTTCCCTGTTTCCTCACAATAAGTACCCATGATCCTTTCCACTTGAAAGTCTTTAAAAGTGATTTTCCCAGGATATATGACTATTGCCACACCTGATGACAGAGATGAACACAAGGGATTTTGCAGAAAAAAGTTAGACATCTACCAAAGGAAATCCCTTAACCCCTAATAAAGTACATTTGAATCCTTGTAAACTACCAGACAGTAACTAAACAAAAGTCAAAATGGCACTCACACAGCAGCAGCAAACCACATAAATCTTGATTTTAATTAAATGAAAGATATTTCATAGTAGTTGCCTTCTCCCTTCAAAACTACAGAATTTGTTCCCTGAAATAAAATGATTCTAACTTTCTAGAATAGCATCTTTGTCACTTTTGTAGATTTTCTTAATTAGATGCCTTCTGTTGCAAGACCCCCACTTCATCCCACCTCATTTTCACCATCGTTAGTAATGCCCCAAACTTGTGGGTGTGCAGGGATCTCTGGTGAAAAATGAGCTGGCTATGAGTCAAACAATACTTCCCAATCACAACTGGGTTTTTTCAGTACATAGCTAGGGAAAGGTCTTGTTTACTTCTTCCCATTATAGCTTAAAAACCATCTAAAACATTGTCTCCTCAAAGGCACTACAATCTAGATATGGCATGCTAACAGCATCATTTGTGCTTGTCAATGATTTCAAAATGCTTCATTCTATAAACTTTCTCTTGGTTTCTAAGTCTACAGGGTAAGGAAGAAATAAATTCCACATCTATTTAATAGTATCTGGATATTTTATTCATTACAGTTTATAAAATAAAATGGAAAGCCTCAAAGTTTTAACTTTAAAAGGCACTTCAATTCATAAGTATGAAAGAAATATTAATGTCAAAAATTAAATCCATTGTAATCCTGTAATCAAAGCATTCTGTGTATTTTCCAAACTTGGCAAGACACATTTTTATTTTTAATTTTTGAACTACTAATTCTAGAGGAAAAACAAACACCATTAACTTCCTCTTCAGTCACTAGCTGTCTGTGCCATGTGTTTTTATCGCTTCCTGCCACAAGGAAATACGTTTGAAACAAAGAATGATATTCAAAAGAGAGTTCTTGGGGTAAGTCTAAAGTTATTCTTTCAGGAATTGAGAAACAGTGTAAACATATTTAAATAATAGTACAGTGCTAAAACTATTCGGAAAACCTTCATGTTTCTTTCATTACGTGATAATCCTCAAAACAAGTCTGCCAAGATTATTTGGGAATAAACTAGTTGGTTGAGTTAAACAACCTTGCTTCCCTAACACAGCTAATAAATGGCAGAGCTACAATCTAAATCCACTCTGTTTTTGTACCCAACATCATGGTGGAAATCATACCCCACTGTTTTCCCTATGAACCATCTGACCAAATTGTATCAAATTGATTATTTTAGCCTGTCTGTCTAAACCATCATGGGTTTTTGTGTAAGACAGTCAGGAGAGCCTTAAGTGAGGTTATAGATGATGATGATGATGATGATGATGATGATGATGATGACGACGACGATGACAAGAACATGAAGATGGATTCCACTGCTTCAGTCATGTTCAACACTTATTTATTGAGTCCTGTGTTCTAGGTAGTACACGAAATACTAGGGATCCTAAACAAAGTCATAAATATAGCTCTTACTCTAAGGAGTCGGTAAGAAATTCAGAAAGGGAACTGTTCTAGTCTGTTCAGGTTGCTGTAACAAAATATCATAGACTGGGTGGTTTCAACAATATATTTTTTTTCTCACAGTTCTAGAAGCTAGGAAGTCCAAGATCAAGGTGCGGGGAGATTCAGTATCTGGTGAGAGTCCTCTTTTTCATTTGTAGATGACCACTTTCTTACTGCATGCTCACATGGCCTTTCTTGGTTACATGCTCATGGAAGGAGATCTTTTTTCTTCTTCCTATAAAGGCACTAATCCCTTCAGGAGGGTCCTACTCTCATGACCTAATCTAAACCTATTGTCTCCCAAAGACCTCCATCTAAATACCAATACATTGGGGGCTAGAGCTTCAACATATGAACTTCAGAGTGACATACAGGAACCCAACATGTAAAACAAATAATCACAATTAGTTTGATATATGTAATTCTACAACATTATCACTTAATTACATTCAACAAATATTTATTGATGTTGAAAAGAAAGTAAATTTTTGACAGTAAATGAAATCCATGAGATAAATAATATTCTCCATGTTTCACAAATTAGAAAACTGTGGTTCAGAAATGACAATCTGTCCAAAATCAAAAAGTGAGCAAGTGAGGGAGACTGGATTTAAACATAAATCTACCTAGATCCAAAGCTCAGCCTCTTTCTACTAGAATAGAAGAGCTGTAACCAAGGGCAACACAGCCGTCCTCACTGCCTCTTCTAGGATGTGAATAGTATGGCTCTCCCTACCAAGAAAGAGAGTAGCTCTCCAAGAGCCAGGTACAAACACACACAGCATGTACAAACCCTCTGAATAAAAGATGACTAAGGCCTGAGTGCTGATACAATAAAAGCAGGTCAGGGAACTAATTAAGAGCACATAGCCTAAACTAGCTTGTCCCACCTGTAAAAGAGAACATTCTACGCAGTAAAATGGTAGAGCCACTGGTTTCATGGCAGGTATAGTGTGACTATAATTCTCAAAAAAATATTTCATAACCTGAGTAACAAGAGAATAAAGATACGAACATAGCTGAAAGTTTAAACCAATATAAAGAAGTGTTTCAATGGTGAAGCAAACCAACCTCAGATGTAGACACAGATCTTATTTATCTGTCTTCGGCTCTGACAAAGTCACTGTGACTCACTGAATATCAAGGCTGTAGCAAAATTTTAAGGGTATACATCTTTTCTGGCGCTTTGCATAGTAGGTACTTAATAAATATGCTGTGAATGAATGGATGCAAGAAAGAATGAAGATTCTGATTAATTGGTCATATTCAAAATTTATAATTATATATCTTATTTTATTTAGAGGTTTTGAAATGATTTCCTCCCCTTCCAATTAAACATCTACCCATAATTTACTTGCAATCCTAATGTGTTCCATAGCCAAAAGGGCTAGATTTTTTTTGTTCCAAAATAGAAGAAATGCACGATGGTATTTTACTTGCAATTTTTGAAATCTGGGGGCTCATAAAAATACTATGTTTAAAAGGTATTTGGGGAAAATAGAAATGACTGGGAATAAAGAAATCTGTACATATGAAGTTTGATAATACAGAAAATGTTAAAAACTAGGTAATGTTGCTTATTTGTAGTACAAATGAGGGAGGATAAAGAAAAAAAGAAAAGCAATGATCTTTATTTCAAAGTACTATATAATAGCTATTTTGATGATAATGCAGAGGTTTGTTTTTTTTTTTTTAATTTTTATTTATTTATGATAGTCACACAGAGAGAGAGAGAGAGGCAGAGACATAGGCAGAGGGAGAAGCAGGCTCCATGCACTGGGAGCCCGACATGGGATTTGATCCCGGGTCTCCAGAATCACGCCCTGGGCCAAAGGCAGGCGCTAAACCGCTGCACCACCCAGGGATCCCTAATGCAGAGGTTTTAAAGACAATATCTCTACTCCATCTTACATTCTAGTCATCATTTTTCTCTTATTTCATAATCTTATTGTTAATGTCTTTTATCTTGCAATATTAGGGATCCTTTCATAAGCTAGTTTATATATTTTTTTGAAAAGACAAGCTGTGTGTGCACGTGTCTATACACACACATTCATATACATTTATATAAATGCCCATAATCATTTATGTATATGTGATTATATACAATTATAATGTATATGTCTCTCTCTCCTGGGTGTGTTCTCTCTCTTAGTACCTCTCTCACATTCCCTAACATCATACATATGTTAGAATTTTACATATATAAATTATATATGAGTACATATAATTTAGAAATTAAATATAATAAAATTATATACATAAATTATATATATAATTTGGAAATGAGGTAATACACATTTTAACTATATTTATTTACAAGTTCATCTCCTTTATGTATCCTTATACGCTCACATAAAAATATCTCAGGCTCACACAAATATGAAAAAAATCACCTCTCTCAAGAATTCACTTTAATTAATGTGTCTTTGGGTTTTTTTGGCACTTGGTTTGCACCTCAGGAATGTGTGTAAGAGGATGACCAGGAGAACTCATGTGTGACCAAGTATCAGAATGTCAGGCAGTACTGACTGATTTCCTAAACACTCAGTGGTACCAAGAGTCCTTGGGTGGTCCCAACCACGCACCTATGCTCTAAGACTATCAGAAGACCAGAAGGTTTTACCAGGCCCCACAAGGCCTTGTAGATCCCTGAAGATTGTGCTAGGCAGGTTGAAGAGGGGCCTGAGAACTTGTGTATTAATAAGTCCCCAGTGATTCTTATCAGACAAGCCTGAAAAACACTGTTACCATGTCTGGGAAGGAGCACACTGAGGGAGAACACCAGAAATGTGGTTTGTCCTTATACCATGGACTCTAGAAATGTTTCATGAGTACTGCCATTTTTTATAGACCATGGCGAGCCATGGAGATTTTTGATAAAGGAAATAATTGGATTTGTGCTTTAGCAGGACTGCTTTACTAGGCAGCAGTGTACAATTAGGCTGAATGGAGGAGAGTCAAAAAATAGAGACTAGCTGGAAGCCTATGATAATAGTTGCAGCCAGAAGTAATGAATGCTAAAGGCTGGGAACAAAAATGGAAAGCAGAGTCAATCGAAATCCAAGCCAACTTAATGTGGAGGGGAACACAGTAGGAGTTTCAAAAATGGCACCACTGTTTTAAGCACAGGAGGTAATGGAGATATCTGTGATGTTCATAAAAAAAAAGGTTAAAAGGATTCAGACTAGATGCAGTATGACTAAATGAATTCATAATTGAGTGATTAAAAGAAAGACCATTCGGAAGGAGAGGAAACAGGGTTTCAACTCAGTTCTACCATCTCCTTGCTAGGAGGTGTTGGGACACATTTTTTAAGCTCTCTGAACCTAGTAAACTCATTTATAAATAATTCTAGTAAAACATATTCTGCAGGATTTGTGGTGAAGACTAAATGAGGCTATATGTAACATTGATCCTTAGTTAGTTCTTAGCAGACAGTATTTTTTTTCCTGTTTTTATTTTCACTGACTTTTACTTTCAGTGACTTAAAACCATTCCAGATACATAGTAGGCACACAATATACACTTGTTGAATGAATGAATTGCTACTGCTATTATAATTCTATTGAAGACTGAAAAAAGACCATGGGATTTGGCCATTAGACAGTAATTGGTGCACTAAGAGACTGCTTAAATGCCTAGGGGTTTTGAACACTTGGATGAAGTAAAAGTCCAAGTGTTTGTTCTGGTGAGGACATTTGAAATCAAGTGGTATTGTAGAACAAAAGTTTATTTGAGTTTCATTTGTTTGTTTTTTATTCTGCATGTTAAATAAAGGCTTCCAGCTAGAAAAGAAAAATCTGCTTTATTAACGTTAACAATTTTAAAAACATCTTATCCTTTATTTAGAATTTCTACAATATATTATGTCTCATTTGATCTTCACCCCCTTGAGTTAAAGAACTAGGTTACTACTGTCATCATTTCTATCTTAAAGATGAGAAAGCTAAGACTGAGGACAGTTGAGTGACTTTTAGTGCATGAGTGTCAGAAGCAGGAATTATACTGAGGTCTTTTCATTACAAGTTTGCTGAGCTTTCTACTACCCACACTCATCAAGCCCATTCATGCTATTCCACATGAGCTCTCTTCCATGCTTCCTCCCACACAGTTTTCCCTCCTACAATCTGGAAGTGAAGTGGGGGGGGGGGGGAGTTTTGTGGGCCTGAAGAAGTTGTGAGAATACTGCTCTTTCCTCAAAAAACCAGCCAGTGCCAAAGAGCATCCAACCTCCTGCTAGGTCAGTGCCAGTCAAGAATGCTAACACCGTAGTGTATTTGTTCCTTGTTAGCTTCAACAGAAAAATCTGCTGTTCTCTTGGGAAATATCAGGATTGTCTCTTTGGAAAGCTTTCCTGTAAAGGTGATACAGCTTTAAGTGTGATCTTAACCAATTGGTTAAACAGAAAAATTTGTCTTCATATTGAGTTATTGTTAGTTTGTATCATTGGCTATAGTGTCGATGGCTTGAATTCATATCCTGGCCTTATCCCTAAGTAGGTGCACAACTTTGGACATCTATCTTATCTTTGTCTCTAAGAGTTTCTCATCTTTAAAACAGGGATTCTCAAAAATAGCCCATTTCATGGGGTTTTCACTATAATTAAATGAGATGCCATATATAAAGCTTTGGCACACTTAGAATTTAAAATAATGAACACTCAATACATGGTCATTGCTATTTGGCAATATGTGGAATCTTAGTCTCACAGAGGAAGCAATTCAGACTCAGAATGATCAAGATACTTGGCACAAAGTAATCAAGCATCACTTTGTAACAGTAATCATGCCTTCCTTGTGGAGAAAAAATATTCAAGATTATCAATGACTTTTTCACTGACTGAAACTGCCACATTTATTCCAATTTTGAATTATTCATTTATAAATTAATGTATTTTTCAGTTCATAAATTGAAATGATGAGGGGAGTAGCTAGACCCACAGTTGAGATTCAAAAATCTTAAGGAAAAAAAAAGTGAGTTTAGAAACACAGAAGGGCTTTTTTTTTTTTTTAATTTTTATTTATTTATGATAGTTACACAGAGAGAGAGAGAGAGAGAGAGAGGCAGAGACATAGGCAGAGGGAGAAGCAGGCTCCATGCACCGGGAGCCCGACATGGGAGCCCGACGTGGGATTCGATCCCGGGTCTCCAGGATCGCGCCCTGGGCCAAAGGCAGGCACTAAACCGCTGCGCCACCCAGGGGTCCCCCAGAAGGGCTTTTTAAAGCACATAAATACATATTCTCACATATTCTTGTAACAATATCTAAGTGAAATTAATTTGCATCTTTTCAAAATAGAAAAACCAAGAGTTTAGTCTTCATAACTAATAAGATAATATTTCCTTTTTTAGAAAGTGTACGTCATTTCCTAAAGGGTATGATTTTTATATTTATTTATGATTTTTATATTTATTTACTTTCTCCTGCTCTTTTGTACTTCTCTGATGTTTCTTTCAATAGTGGCTCTCATCATTGGCTGTATATTATAATCACTTAGGTTTAAGTGAATACCCACACCCAGGGCTAACAAGAATCCAATTAAATCAAAACTGTTGAGGCTGGGGGTCCCAGTTCAAGTTTTGCTTCTGAATTTTTTTTAAAGCTCTATAGATGACTTTTAAGGCAGAGCCCAAACCAAGAATCAATGGCTTACCCAGTATCTTTCCAGCAGAATGATGGACTTTTTTGCCTTGTTGATTGTTGTCTGTAAATAAGTTATTTTACTTCCAGCCATAACACTGCTTATTCTGAAACACAATCTTGACCATTAATGCAAGTTAGATTTCCCTTGATTCTAATCAAACACTTTTAGAGAGTCCTACTGCATTAACTTTCCTAATAAAGTTAGGTGGATGAGTTATATAAGACCAAATTATACACAGCACTCAATTATAGCACTAGAAAAAAACAGGACAGACAGGTTACAGATTAGGGCTCTGTGGTATTTTTTTAAGAGTTTAGGTATGGTGCTAAACTTTTAACAGTCGAAGTTATAAATCAAGGAGAAAAATGTGATTCCAAGAAAACCAGCACAAGAAATACAGTATTATAATATGAAAATATTTGACACAATAATACAGCTTTTCTGAAATCCTTTGAAGTCAATACCCAAAACCCTTCTAATGAATTATACTAGATCCAGACTGTGGAACAATGGGGGTTAAAAGAACCAGAAAACCATAGGAAGCTTGATCTGGCTATACTGGCAGGCAGGCAATCAAAAAGGAATATAATTTATAGATTTAAACAGCAGTAATTTTATTTTTTTCCTGGGTTGTTTTATAGTGCTGTCATATGCATGCTCTATAACAGTGTGGAATGAAATGAAATTCCAGGCACTCTGAGAAAAGCAGGAGGAGAAGACATCCAACAGCCAAGACACATCACTAGCATATGTTATTTATCCTTTCAATAACTTGGTTTACTAATGGTTTAAAATGACAAAAATACTGAACTAGTCTACAAATTCTCTTACACTGGCATAGCCTCCCTACAGAGCAGCCCTCTTCCACAGGGGAAAACATGCAATAAGGTGGAAAAATGGAATCCGACAAAGACCCCAAGAATCTGAAACTAAACAGGTTCACAAATACAGGAAAGAGAAGTTAAGAAAGTATTTTATCTGTCTCCTTTGAGTAACTGAAGTTATTAAGTAGAACCTTAAACACAGGTTGAAAACTTCTGGATGGACAGATGGGTTCATTTGTTTACTTAAATATTCAAAAAAGTTTTTTTGTTTTTGTTTTTAATGAATCATATGTTAAGTGACCAGCAGCCTTAAAGAAGGATAAGATACTGTGCCTATAAGTTTCAATGTGACTTAGTCCTTGGCCCTTTCCTCTGTTCCTCCTTTTATAATCTTTTGATAAGGTCATGCTTGCTAGTTTAAAGCTACCAATGTTTTCAACTGTGATCTTTCTTTAGATGATTCCTAAATTCCTTTGGGACCAATTTCTCTTCATCAACTCTACATCTCAAGTCACCCTCTTGACAACTAGCAGACCGTGGTTAAGAATACACACTCTAGGGGCACCTGGGTGACTCAGTAGGTTAAGCATCTGCCTTGAGATGGGGTCATGATCTTCAGGCCCCGAGTCGGGCTCCCTGCTCAGGAAGAAGTCTGCTTCTCCCTCTCCTCTTGCCCCTCCTCCCATCACTCATGCTCTCCCACTCAAATAAATAAAAAAAATCTTAAAAAGAAAAAAGAATACACACTCTAGAATTAGGATACCTTGATCTGAGTCCTTGATTTATTCTACTCAATTTAATGTGAAACCTTGATAGAGCAAGATACTTAACTAACCTCTCAAAAGTCTCAACATCCCTATCTGTAAAATACGGATGAGAACAGTACCTGTACCTCAAGAGTTATGAAAGGAGTTCTATGAAATAAAGAAAATATAGTCATGAAGCCCCTAGCTTGCAGAAAAAAATTCAGCAAAAGTTAACTATCTTTTCTATCAATATCACTTACATTCTATTATCATTCTTGAACTTCAAAATTATTTTTGTTGCTTCCTACTGTGCTTTTCTGTCTTGTAGTCAATCACTGTATCTAGCTATTCTTCTTTTGAAACATTAAAATAAAATTTTCCCGTTTCTTTTTTTTTAAGATTTTATTTATTTATTCATGATAGACAGAGAGAGAGAGAGGCAGACACACAGGAGGAGGGAGAAGCAGGCTCCAAGCCGGGAGCCTGACGCGGGACTCAATCCTGGGACTCCAGGATCACGCTCTGGGCCAAAGGCAGGCACTAAACCACTGAGCCACCTAGGGATCCCCCTTACCCTCTGTTTCTATTTTTCTCACTGTGGAGAGTCTGCTCCTAATATTTACAGGACTTAGATTAAAATTATAGACAGAGGTCCAGCTATCGTGTTTCTAAACTTTTAAAAAGTATATACCAGTCTATCAGATGTTAAATAAAATTTGTTCTACCCTACTACGTTTGAAATACCTTAAACGATCAGGTTTAAATTTCGATTTTTCAGTTACTTCTGGATTTCAGACCAGAAAGTCTGAGCAAAAGGAAATTTGGTGCCTGAATGTGGACCCCTGGCCCTTGCCTCCATCCATGACCACCCACCTCTCCTAATCTTACCCACCTAATCTTCTGAAATCTTACCCATCTTTCAAGGACATTCTAAATACTTCGTTCTCCAAATTTTCCTTGAGCCACATATGATCTCACCCTCCTCTGAGTATCCAAATTATTTTGTTACTCTATAGTTTAATAGAACTTACAGCCTTCCATCTTACATTTTTAACAGTACCTAAGCCTTTGTTTTCCTAGTTACAGGTCACTTCTACAAGACCTTCAATGCTAGCAGCATGTAAGAATTTCCTGATGAGTCTTAAAAAAAAAGACCTTTAGGCTTCACCCAAAATCAAGCATGAGGTGCAGTGGGGGAGCAGGCAGAGATACTTTTCTAAAGCTCCACTGTTGATGCAGCAAGCGTTGATAAGAATTGTATAAGATTATAAATTCCTTGGAGGGCAAGGTCTATGCTTTATTTTGTACTCAACACATTCTCTGGAACTGAATTTAAGCTGATATGTGTTTTCCCTCCTGCAAAACACTTTCTGGTCCACAGGCTGCACATAACCTCTATAGTTACTGAAATAATTTATGAGCACTGGGGCGTGATGGTGACTTATGTTCTACAATTATGTAAAAGGAAAGATACAAAGAATTAATCTCATAGCCTGGATCAAACTGTCTCTTTTACCTGCATCTCTGTGTTTACTCTGTATGGTACATCTGATCAACAAAATAATGAACTTACTAAATCTGGTCAATGTGTTATTCTTAATACCTCGCACAGTGTTTGGCATATACTGAGCATAAAATAAAAGTCTGGTGAGACTGGGTGAGTGAATAAGCAAATGTGTGAACAGAAATTACGAACTGGCAGCAGCTGAGAAATTATTTCGGTCAGGTGTGGGGTAAGTTAAATAATGACTGCTCAAAAGATACTCATATCCTCATCCCTGGAACGTGTGAATGTTATCTCATAGGTCAAAAAAGGGGGAAATTTTGCAGATGTGATTAAAGATCTTGAGATGGACAGATGATCTTGGCTTACCCACGTGGGCCCCGAATGCAACTACATGTATCCTTATAAAGAGGGAGGCAGAGGGAGACTAGAAACACATAGAGGAGAAGGCAATGTGACCATAAAGGGAGAGATTGGAATAATGCTGCCACAAACTGAGGCACCAGAAGCTAGAAGAGGCAAAGAACAGATTCAGATGGGGACACACAAGAATGCTGGTATGGCAAATGGTGTAAAAACAGGCCAAAAGGTGAGGCAAGGCAGCAAAGTCATTTACTATTGGAGGTGGGATAGGGTAGGAAGCTGGCATATAATAAAAAAGAGGGATGACATAATTCCATTTGCTCAAAAGTGAACAAACTTGAGAGACACAACTAGAAATTGTGACAGAACATGGAAACGATGGTCTCTCACCAGTGTGCAAAGACCTGCAGACATCAGTGTTCACAGTGAAATTCACAAAAGCAGAGTTACAGATCACAGTTGAGAAAAAAGCACAAATTTTTATATAATAATTCTAAATAAACAGTAGCTACTTTAGTATTCTTTTACAATTATATTTTTATGTACTGATATAACAAATTCATGACATATTTTCCAAATAAAGAAACTGGGACAAAGGGAGATTTAGTGAATAGCAGATAGATAACAGGTAACACTTGTTTTCAGAGCTTATGTGTAAGTCCTTGAGTTTTTACTAATAACTTCAAATATGCATTTGTATTTGTCAGTAACAGATAAGGTAACCAAATATTCAAAGCAAAAGATACGGGTTCACTTAGAACTGATAAGTGTGAACTCTTTTTCTTGTGATGTGGGGGTAGAGGTGGAGAATGAAAAAGAATATACAGAAAGCAGAAGCAAAAAGACCAAAACTCTTCACCCTACATATTGGCTGAAAACATATAACCACAGCAGGATGTAAACATTTCCATAATGATCCTACAGTTATAACAAGCAAAATAAACAATCCAACCTTAACATGTCCCAATTCCCCGAGGACCTCAGGTTCACCTTGTAGTTTAAGATTTAGTCACTCATTTAGACTGAGCCAAATCCCTGTAGATTCAGGGAGTTTGTGATCAACTAATGGGTTATGGCGTTATTGTCAGTGGATGTTACCCCACAGGAGGCTGGACCATTGCATCACTCAGGGTAAAGACATACTTCTTTTGTGTGTGACAAACAAGAGCCTACCCAAAGAGGTTCCACAGGGAGCTGTGAGTGAAAGATATGCAGTGCTTACCTGTTCCACATCTGTTCTTTCCATAATCTTTAGAAATATGAACTTCCTGGGCAGACATGAAGGGAACCCCACATGACTAGATATATGCCAAAGTAAGAGATCACTTCATCTATCCAATATCATGCTGCCACAATGTCAAACAGTAAAGCCAAAACATATCTTCAATGGAGACACACAGAAAATTTAGGATCCTAATTTAATCTTTATAAAGACTTCAATTATCATATTAAAGTGCTTATGAAAAAAAAAGAAAAAAAAAGAAAAAAATAAAGTGCTTATGAGTTCCTTTTACATGAGAAGAACTGAAAACATATATAGATTGAAATGTCATAAATTTTAAAGCAGCTGTTTTCCTTTATACATATTTCACTGAAGGTCCTCGGAAATTAGTGCATAAAAAACATTACTGCTAATCATACAGTCTGCAAAAAATGCATTAATTTTTAAAAGTTTAAATGATGTAGGACCAATGAATTCTAACTTACAACAATTTGCCGCTTAACCACAATTCCAAATCCTTTTACTCTCTCCTCTATTCTTAACTACAATGTGTATTTTTAATCGGGTGGGAGGTAGTTTCTAAGTACTGGAACAAGGAGAGGTCCAAGTTACTAAAAGGCAAAAGGCTGAGAGGTCAGCCTCGATCACTGCTAGCTAAGGCAGCTCTGCAGGTAGCTACAGGTCTCACAAACAATAACCACCCTATTGCCATGTTCATTGTTCAACTAATAGGGAAGCCACCCTAGAAAGACAAAAGCATTTCAGTGGGTAGCACCTAAACAGTCAAAAGAACAGCTCAAAACCATCATGAAGAAGTAAAATGAAAAAAAGGTCAACAAACAAGAAGAAATAAAGGGAAGGGACATGATTTACTACCAAGATCAAGCAGCTTCATTTTGCTCAGGTATTTTCGACTCCTTCCCCTCCCTCCAAAGATACTGCATCAGCAAAATATCCTTTATTCTTTACTTATTTGGCTCCTTTTATGTGCTAGACAACATATCAGCTAACTAATCAAGCAACCATGAGTAAAATAACCAATTTTTTTATTTTATATTTTAAAAGATCTTAGAAAGAGGTCTTTTGTTTTCAAAAAGCTTAGTTTATTACTAAGCTATGAGTTAGTAAACCCCCACCTCTAGGAGATAAGCTCCATATTCAATGAGGTAACAGATGTCACAGGAGCCCAGAATCACCCCGGAGAGCTTCACAGAAGAATGAAATAGAGTCATGCCTTGAACAATAAATAATCATAAATAACAAAGTGAAGGGGTAGCAGTATGAAGGGGAAGGCACTCCCAACAGTGAGAAAGTTGCATTCAAAGGTCTGCAGGCAGGAAAGCAGGGAAGGCACACAATTCCATGTGGTGACCAAAACAGACTCATGGTTTATTCATGAGGAAAAGAAAGACAAACAGGAAAGGATATAGGGTCCTTGTATACCTCAGGGAGAGGTTGTATGGAGAGTCTCTGACATTTCTCAAACAGTGCAGAGACTTCATCACTTAACCTAAAGGAGGAATAATCTCATAGTAGAAAACAGACCTCCTACCAAGAAGTTCAGAGCGAAATCTGTTCCTTCCTAGCAACTTTACAGAACTTGAGTATATGTATGTACCAAGGGCATTTGCTTTATCCAATCTCCCTTCCTTTCTTTCCTTTCATTCTCATGTATTTTATTTTTTAAAACTAATTATATAAAAAACCTAATTATATAAAACCCAAATCTTTTTGGAGTTAGGCAGGATAAAAGATAAAGAAAGAAAGAAAACTAAGAAAGGTAAGAAGGCAGATGGGTAGGCGGATTATCAGTTCTCCCAACAGAAGGGAAAATGAACTCTACTTTGACATATTTTATTGAAATTTAGAGATTTGATAGCACACATTATCCAACGCAAGTTATGGTATGTATTATTTTTCCTCTTTCTATAATTGGCTTCCTGACTTTTTCTACTAATTTCTGGATCCTTTCACTAAAATACTATTACCTTTAAAATCTGTTTTCTAATTTGTTGTTTCACTTTAAACATAAAGCCAAAATAAGATATATTAAGTTCTCCATTAAAAATGAAGCACCATATTAATGGCACAAAGAGACAGATACATTCAAAAATAACATTAAAAACCACCCCAAAAAAATTCATAGCTTTGTCCTTTTATTCTCTTAAAGTAGTTTTCAAAATATTCCCTAATTATATTTCTTTTAATACAATATAAAATGAGAGCAGACAAGTTTTCAGAAAGAATGATTTCACAATCACTGGGTTAATAATTTATTAACAGACAGTACTCCCTGAATGATAGTAACAGTCCCCAAATGTCCATGTCCATGAACACACTGGGTAGACTTTTGAGATTCCAGTGACATACCAAACAAGTAACTATAATGACTTCCTATATTTCATCCTACCACATAGACATTCTAAAAAGCGAGGTTCAAGATAAAGTTCTGGTTTTGTCTATTTGTACAGCAGTCTTAGATCTGCAGAAAGCACTCAGAATCTCAAAATCAGAAAAATAGAGGTAAGGTAATCAAACAGCCTTTCCCGTAACAAAAGACCCAGGTTTCACCAGCTTTTGTTAAACATGCTTATATTCCCAGAGAATCCGAACCCACTAACTGGGTTTTCTTAATAATTTGTTCCTATGTCATTTCAGCATTTCTTTCTAAAGAACCACTTCCTCTTAAATGAAAGTTAAAAGATAAGTGCCTGCATAGGTGCCCCTGTGATTATCTGCCCTCTCTTAGGACTCACAGAATTCCAAAGAGGGCAAAATTATTAGGGCAAATTCCAACTTCAAAGGAAATTCCCCAGCCAGGCCAGGTGCCAGTGGAACTATAATATCAATATAAAGAGAAAGCCTTCTTGAAGGTAAGAGTCTTGGAGAAAAGGTATTAACTAAGGAGCAACCATCTATCACAAGAGGAAAGAGCTTTATATAATCACATGCCGGAAAGTTATCATGAAAAAAGACTTAAAAAAACTTCACAGATTGCCTCAGACTTCTACTCTCTGTAAATCAATATAAGACCTTAAGGAAATACTCACCAATAAATTAAGTCATGAGTCTTTCTTTTTGGGTATTAAAGTAACTCTGAAGCAACTTAAAAATCCACACATGAGACATGCATGGATAAAAGGTATTGATTATAATTTGTAAGGATAAGCATGACAAAATCAAAGGCATTATAATGGCTCACCTATTAGAAACTCAGAATTTCATAAATCTATATAACAAAGACAGAAAGAACCAAGAAAATAAGAGGGATTGAAGACAATTAAAATGTAATTGAAACATGTAAGAAAAAAGAACAAAAACATATTTTGTTCATAAGAGAACTTTGTGCATTTCTTCAGAACTTACTGAATTTATTCTTATCTCACTAATGATTTTATTTAACACAGTTCTTTGTTTTCTAACCCGACAACAAATTAGAAGCAATAAATTATATAAATTATATGGGGAAGACTGCTGTATTGACATTCTTAAAAGATAACAGATAAAAATTAAATAAACAGAAAACCACAGAAAGTAAAGAATTTGAGTATTTAGTGGAGTTTATATGGTCCTACATACCTCTGTATTCCCTGAGACTTATTATTGCATTGCAAAACAATCTCACACATAGGTGTACACACACACACACACACACACACACACACAACTTGGCCATTATTAACAGGAAACCCTAAATTATGCATAGAAAAAGAAAATTCTGTAAAAGTCCACATATTGTTTATAAACAAAAGGCCCTCCGTGTGCTTTGTCAAGGTATTAATAATTGCTCCTGGATCTTCAAAAACTAAAATCTAGCATTGTTTTATAATTACGTTCATGAAAAGATCCGTATAAAACAAGTGTTTATCAACCACTATTTGACCTAGATTTTCATCAAAATATTTGAAACTACAAAAGTGTTAAAAAATGTGATGCCAATATGCAATAAAGAGCAAACTTAAGAATTGTGAATATTAAATTACACTTTCCTCGGCATATGCTTAACTATAATCTAAGATAAAGTGACATGACTTTTTTTTTGGCACACAGCCTTCACCTGCCACTGATATGACTTTTATACACTAATTAAGGACAGATAATATTCTACATTATACATATTATTCCAATTTTCTGGAAAGTTTCCACTAACAACAAGAACTTGAGTTTTCTAATAGCTACACTGCTTCACTATTTCACACAATTCATAAAGAAAGGGTTCCTTAAGCATCTCTTAGAAAATGTAGATAAGTAAAAAAAGAAAGAAAGAAAGAAAATGTAGATAAGCTGCATCTCCCTAAATTCACTGTGTTTCTATGTCTTTAAAAGAACCTTACTTAATTCTTTAATAATTGGTTTAGTCAAGAGTACATTATGAAATACTCCTACCTACCTCTTGTAAGCAATACTATATTTGCACTACCAGGTATAACAAGGTGTATTCAAGACAATTGTGGTAGAGATTGGCCAACTATTCACCAAACCTGTTTCCTCCTCTTTCTGGTCCACTGCTAGACTACTTTCCCCAGCCTCCTTTGTAGTCAGGTGTGGTCATGTGACTAAATTCTACCCAAAGAAATGTGAGTATGCCTATGGAAGTGTCCTATATAAACCTACTTCTTCCATCAGCTTGATGTAGAGATGTAGATTGACCTTAGAATCCAAAAGCAGAAGAAAGACAAGTCACAAGTCAGAAACTGCCCGGAGCCTGAACAGCCACCAGAAAAAGACCAGCCTGCCACTTAGGAAAGTCTTTTTGGTCTCTACATGAGGAAGAAATAACCTTCTTTTCTGTCTGAACTACATTATGGGGGTCTTTTGGTAGTGTTAAAATAATGAATACAATAAGAATTATATAAACTGAGTTACCCACCAAAATTAATTGTAAAAAGTAAAAGTTGAGAATTAAATGTGCAAAATGAATTTAAACTGAACATTTTGGTAAAAGATTTGCACCTCATTTTTAAAGCACTGTCCCTCAGGAAATGGGAGAATAAAATGCTCTCTCTGGTTTATGTTTCAAACTTGAATATCAGCTTGAGAAGTTTTGACTTAGCAATAGCAAAAGAATGAGTCAGTTAACTATGAAGTTAAAGTAGTAAAAGAAAATCCAAAATAATATTTAATACATTTAACATTCCTTATTTCCCACCAATACTATACTCTGGTCAAATTCAGTTGCAAAACTTCAAGAGACTGATTTATTTGATTATCTTAGACTATTTTTCTTGAATACAACTTGAAATAAATAATTAGCTGGGAGCCTGAAAATATTTTAGTTACACAGAGCTTACTGCAATGAGATTTGACCTGTATTTCATTAAAAAGCCAACTGGTCAGATTCATCTGGGGAAGCCATAACCTACTTGATTTGTCCTATGACTCTATTTCATTTACCATTAATTTTCTATGGTAACATATTATTAACAAACTGAAGAGAAAATACCCACTTGGACATTTTTGTATTTGTTTGTAGCTTTGTCCTGGTTTTAAGTTTCCTACTTAAGGATTAAATGGCACCACAGTGGGTAATGCACTGGAGTAAAAGTGGTGAATCATTAAAGAGTTCGTAAATTTTAAAAACAGGGGCAGGCCTTCTGGGCCCCATATGCTTCTAGAAAACCCAATGTTGTGCTGTATTAATTGAACCGTGAAACTTTTATTAGTCCTCTGTAAAAATGCTTGCAGTGAAGCTTTTATTAATGCTTGCCCTCAAATTGTTTATACTACTTAGCATTTCCGTAACAATCTCTATTTCAAAGAACTTTTTGATCATTAGTTAAATCTACTACATTTCTGTAAGAGAATGCAGCTGCTTAGCAAAACGGAGGCATGAAGGGAAAACTCAATTAACTTTTGCCTGAGATTTGCCAATGAGAAAAGAAAGAGAAGAGAAGATCTTCCCACAAACCTTTAACTTCTGATTCTATAAGCCTGGTTCTGTCACTCCATATGGGTGGAGTAATTGTTCTAAGTGTTCTCATAATGGTGAAGAAAAGAGAAATTAGTTCCTTTATGCAATGGGCTTTGAATACTAATGTTACAAGACTTTGCAAGAGCTATAGCAACTCTACTATCCAAACTCACCTACATGCCCACAAGGCCACAGCATTTCCAGTAACAAGAGGCAAACTGCACACTGCAGTCTATGTTTCAAAAATTCCTTTGGTTACATTTTTGTCAAAAATGCATTATATGGGATCCCTGGGTGGCGCAGCGGTTTGGCGCCTGCCTTTGGCCCAGGGCGCGATCCTGGAGACCCGGGATCGAATCCCACGTCGGGCTCCCGGTGCATGGAGCCTGCTTCTCCCTCTGCCTGTGTCTCTGCCTCTCTCTCTCTCTCTCTCTCTCTCTGTGACTATCATAAATAAATAAAAATTAAAAAAAAAATGCATTATATAATTAGATTCATCAAAAGTAAAAGTCATGCTGGAATCATTCTATGGTTGAGGCAGCCTAATTTATTTACTCTTAAAAATGCCCAGGCTCAAATTATGTTTTCTATATTCTTGGGATCATACTAAAAATCTGATCTGGGTTAAAATAAGTAGAAATCAGTTTTGAGTCTGGGGTTGGGGAGGAGGAAATGTACTCTATCTATAAGAATATCCTTGGGTCACCTCTGCATAAAAACAGGATGGCCTAGACAGCGGAGAATTCATATAAACCACAAGAATTTCCCCACATCTTATAATCTCTTCTAATTTTCAATAGCACTAGCTTTTCATTTAGCAGAAAGCAAAATAACTCAGTTATATATTAGCTCAAGGAGAAACACCTATATTCAGATAGGATTTAATGATATATTTTCTGTTTTTCTAGAGTCTCAACATGAGAAATTCTAGGGCTTGTTAGATTAAAAAACATTTCTTCACTTTGCAAGTCATGGTGAAGAGCACTATGCAATCTGGTATCTAGTACCCGCCCCCCCCCCCCACCCAAGTTGACCGCATAATTCTCTTTAGGGGAGGAATCTGAGAATCTGTATTTATAACAAGAGCCCCCAGTGATTTTATTATCTGACATGTTTGGAAACTCCAGATTAGACGAGCCCTGAAGTCTTTCCTTCAGAGATTTAACAATCCTGATAAAAAAATTAATTACTAGAAATTGCATTCATACTGCTATACAGAAGAAATTAGTTTCTGCTCCTATATTTATAAAAAGACTTAATACACTGAATGGGCCAAACTACTTACTCTTCTATGCCTCCACTAAAGGGTGCTGTTCATCAAGGTAGAAACCATAATTTAGTACTCTCTGCGCCCCCTGAATAACACACGGCCTGGCACAAAATGCTTAATGAGCTTTGAAAGACTATCCCAACTGCAGCAGTTAGCTGCCAATCTTATCCAGACAGTCTTCCCTCCATTCAGGCTCCTTGCTGCCCCAAAGCAACACTCAATGCTCTAACTTAGAACATTACTGAGGCACCGAGATTAAAATAAAAACCAGTGAATTCTATATTCAAAAATCAGCACTTATTGTTTGACTGAATACATGATCAAGACAGTAATATTTAGTACTTGATATCAACTATAATTGAACATGGATGGAGAAGTTTTATGGGGAAAACAAGAATTCACACTATCCCCGAACCAATTTTCAAGACAAACATAAATACTCTGTCCAAAGCCCTGACTATTAAAGAATTTCTGGAATAACTGGAGTGAGTCTATTTTTCTGGTGCACAATAACTCCTTAGAGCCCTTTGCAGAACAAAAGCAAAACAAATGGATGGTGATTGCCTCAGGCCAATTTAAGTCTCTTTTTAGATAGCTTTTTTTTTTTTAAAAGGAGATGTAAGAAAAACACTTTTTCTAAGTCAAAAGATTAGGTTATTTCTCACCAAAGAACATATATGGCACCATAAAATACAGGCTAATAATAGCAGAAAAATGTTTTCATGTTTATGACCAGAACATTTTATTTTACATATGCAAAGTGCATTTCAGGTCTCTGATCATAGTTTGCATTTTAATAAATACAAAAGACTCCCACCCACCTGGCCCATTTGCCATGACTTTCCTCAATTCAAATTTCATTCATAAAAACTTCCCAAACAGAATTAAGACCTCTGTATGCTGCTTTCAATAGAGCAGAGCACTTAAAGTAGAGTACACAAGGAAATTTTAATGATTCTAAAGTCAAATGAACTTAACTCAGTAGTTGTCTCATTTATCACCCACTTTTTCCCTTCTCATAACTGAACAAAGATCATGGCTGGCAAGAACTTACTCATTAAAACAGCAGCCTCAAAAGATCTTTTCATTTTATAAAGTCAATATTCTTAGGGGAAAGGGTATCCTGATTTCAACTGTCAAATATTACTAGTTGTGAGCCAGTATCAGATATACATGGAATTAATCCAAGTATTTGGTATTATTTTACTTTACTTTTTTTTGGAGTTCAATGTATTTGTTCATCTTATGTATTATAATACATTTACCTATAGATGCTCTGAGTTTTTAAAAAAATGCTACAAGCTGTTATCATCTTGAGTATAAAGAGTTGATACTGGGCAGCCCTGGTGACTTAGCGGTTTAGCGCCACCTTCAGCCCAGGGCGCGATCCTGGAGACCCGGGATCGAGTTGCACATCAGGCTCCCTGCATGGAGCCTGCTTCTCCCTCTGCCTGTGTGTCTGCCTGTGTGTGTGTGTGTGTGTGTGTGTGTGTGTGTGTGTGTGTTTCTCATAAATAAATAAATAAATAAAATCTTTTAAAAAAAAGTTGATACTATTACCAACAGTATCATACTATTCCCTCCTTCTCTAGATGCACCTGGAAGCAAGGATTTACATCCACTTATTACACAACCAATAATCTATGCTGGGTAGACAAACTTCTATTTAACTTCGGATCCCCTTTAATCATGCCTGTTTCTTCTCCCTCAGGAGGAGTTAGGTACATGCACTCTGTTTTCCTTCTTTCTTTTACCACACAAAGTTCAGTAAGTGTTCCTTCTGGCCATTACCTCCTTATATATACACATTTCTATACTTTACCAGTATACTGGTATACTTAACCTCTTAAGCAATTATCTCAACAGCAACAAAAATCTCACTCTGCTCCCCACATAAGATGAGAAAACTAGTAGTGGTATCACCCTTGCAGCAACTTTCCAAAAAAATACTACTTTTAGAATGAAATTAGATGTAATATGGAGCTACCTGAGAAATTCTCTAAGGTACCCATAGTTTACATTAAGTATGAAATTTTTCACCTGTTTATCTTCCTGCTATTTGGTACAGTTTTCTTTAAGCATATAACGTTTTTAAATATTTCATATTACATTGTACTGATTCTCTTCCTTACCTAAGGTTCCTGTATTCATTGTAAGCTAGTTACCTTTAAATAGGCTTTGATGGCCCAAACTGGGAATCCAACCACTTACATATAGTGTCATTAATGGGATTATGTGTTTTTCATTAAAAACAAGTGGGTCCAGGTTTTAGAAAGATGCTAAATAAAAACCACATAAACTCTGAAATTGCTACACTTGCACTACTTAAAAGTGAGTTTCATAAATTGAGTTTAATTATAATCTGGATCCAAATTGTTCCTATATAGTTTTATCCTTCATTAGCCATGATGGCAGCTGCATTTTATGTCCATTTCAAAATTACATATCCTGGTAAAGTTGCTGTTTCAAATGTTTCATTTGGATACAGCTGTTGTCACTGCCATAAATTCTATTTTCTCATCATTCAACCTGCCCCGTCACTCTTCCGTAAAGTCAGGGTGGGAAGTAAACAAACAATACAAGGAAGAGATGATAGAGATCAGTGGAGAATAAATGGACATGACAATTTTTATTGGTGTAGAGAATTAAAGACAAACCTCTATATGAGTTCTAGACAATGATTTCCAGAAATGGAGGAAGTTATCTGCCACTTTTGTACTCAGCCAATTTATTCCTACTGGTTTTTTCTTCTTTGTATGAATTCTTTTAAATTCAATTAGCCAACATATAGTACATTAGTTTCAGATGTAGTGTTCACTACTTCACCAGTTGCATAAAACACCCAGTGTTCATCACAACTTGTGCCCTCCTTAATGCCCCTCACTGTTACTCCATCCCCTCACTCGCATCCCCTCCAGCAACGCTGTTTGTTTCCTATAGTTACGAGTCTCTCGTTTTTCTTAATTCCTATTGATTTTTGTATGATTTTTAATGATACCAATACATTCCAATTAAAGAAGAAAATGTTTGACTATGATGGTTCTAAATAAAATGCCTTTCTTAAATTATGCAATTCTGAAACATTAAATTCAAAATAAATAAATATATATTTAAAATGCAATATATACAAATATAAAACGCAAACATGATGTTAAATTCATCCTAACAGAAAGGATAATAATAGTATACTATAACTGTGATGAGCAATGTTATTCACACACAGGGCTGTCTGTGGGATGAGATGGGGCAGGGAGGAGCAGGTGAAGGAGCAAATATAGCAGTCTAGACCAGTGGTTCCCAAAGTGTAGTCTCCAGGTAAAAGTAACATCATCTGGGGCAATTTGTAATTCTTCAGCCACACGCCAGACTTACAGAATCAAAAACTTTGGGGATGTGGTTAATTTTTAACAAGCCCTCCCAGTGATGGTAATGTATGCTAAAGTTTGAGAACCACTGGACTACAGGGACTCAGAGATAAGAAACCTAGGTAACTAACTCTTCATCTGTTTATTCAGATGACAATGCCCATTATAAATAATGACTGTAACTAAAACCTCTGAAATATCTTTACTACGTCACTTAGAAGCAACAGTCATAATTCTATCCTACAATGATGTCCAGCTCTACATTCAACATACAAGTTGGCAGGCAGACTATTGAGGATGTGAGGAAAGGTTGATGAGACAGTGGAATATCTGGGCAGCTGATCTGGGTGTGGCACTCACAGGGTGAAAATCTTGGCAAAAATTTCCTTTTGTAAATCCTGAATATAATATTATACTAGATCCAACCTCAGGAGTTGGATAACTCAAGGATATCAATATGACAAAAGGATTTTTTAAAGAATGCATAGAAACAAATTATCCTTTAATGATCCATGCAGAAAATTCTTTTAAAATTTGTCCATGATTAACGTGATATCGGACCCTACTCCATCATTCGTAGACTTGAATTATGTTTGTTCCAAAAGTGACACCCTGTTCCTGCAGGAATGGGTGTTGGCTCTGCTGATCACAACACTATGAGCCACATATTACACTAGACTCAGAGGAAGCAGGTGCTGAGATTATTATTAAATAGGTATATAGGAAACAGAAGTGGCAGCAAAGAAGGCCAGGGAGGAGAAATATCCTTCCTGTGTGTCAAAGAGAGAAGGTGTAAATCCACAAGCTGATTTCCAAACCCCACAGCACAATTTAAGAGCATACAGACACATATTAGGTCAGAAAGACCATGCCTGTGAATTAGATACCTATGTCATATTTAATAAATATTAATAATGTCACAAAATTTAATCCAAATGCTACATTAGCAGCAGAAGGATTAAAGTCTAGTGCTCAGATAACAATGCAAATGAAATTAGTGCCTGGAAAGCAAACCAGGTTATGTAATCGAAGATTAGTTATAGAATACAAAATTCAAAATTCATTATATCAATCTTTGTCAGACAAAAAAGTCCTTTCATTACTTCAACTGCTTGCTTTCAAGCAACACAAAGCAACATCTTTCATATAAAATCTGCAAATAGTTTAAGAAGGAATCAGACTGACCAGGCTGCACTGGAGAGCTCATCATGGAATCTGGAGAAGGATGAATAGGATGGGATACAAATTCACAACCTTCCTTCAGCTGTCAATGTTGGTCCCGGAGGAGCTGGTAGAGGTGAAACCTAGAATGTTAAAAAAAAAAAAAAGAAGAAGAAGAAGAAGAAGAAAAGGTGTATGATACAGGTTATGTCAAGCCACAGGAAGAGACAGAACTGGCTTTGCATCTGAGCTCAGCCACAGGGGGACTGTGGGCCTCTGCAGCAGTCATATCAACCTCACTGGTGTCTTAAGTCCTCACCCAAAAAAGAGCAAATTGACCAGTCATGCTTAAAGCACAGAAATATCGTGAACACCAAATAATATGATAGGTGTGGAAGCAATCTGTGAGGAAGAAAGCCGTTCACAAAATTATAGTTTCCTGTTTTCTGTTCACTATAATTTGTTTGCTGTTATTATTATAGAAATTAAAAATATTTTTTGAAATTTGGATGTAAGTGTCTCATTACATAGTATGCTCAAATATCACTGTCAAAGTTCTCCTTGTTAGAGACAGGAGTTCTTAGTGAAAAAAAAAATTAATGGACTAAAATAAGGAACAAATAGGCCATAAACTATCAGAGTGACAGAAATCCTCTACTATAATTTCCATTTCTTCTTGCAATCTTTTGCAGTCTTGTTCCAGCCAAAAGTGATAACAGCCATAGTCTTTCAAGGAGTGGCACTTACGGGATGGACTTCTTGAAAGGAATTTAAGGGACTTTCTGCTTTTAATTTGAATGTACTCTCACTTCTAGACACTTCAGCAAAGGAAAAGCAAATGGAAGGACATTTTCCTCACAGTTTACTGGAATGTCAAAGTTTAAAAAAAGAAGAGGAAGAAGAAGCTTTTAAAGTTGCACTTAATGAGTTTCTTACTAAAATAGTACATCCCAATTGCACTATTTTTATAGAGAGAATGCTGTAACGCTGAGAATTGTACTTCTCTTTATCTTGAGAATCCAACATATTTATTGGGACTCATTTTCCCATCAGTATCTTGAAAGTGTTATTACTATTTTTGCCCAAATGTATAAAGCAGGATATAAATACATATTTCCTTTGAAGAACTATGTAACATCACCAAGAATACCTAGCATACTTCAGAAGGTCTCTACATAGAAATAGACTACTTCCTAAAACAGTTAAGCAAGAGTCATCAGTTCAGCAGGCTACTACTTCTCATCTTACCTTTGGTCCTAGAAAAATATTAAAATATAGTAACAATAAAATGTATACTTTTATAAATCTTCAAAAATTATACTGATGTGCTTATTTTATACTTACTTGTACTTAATTATACTGATCAGCATTATTTTAAGAATCTTAATTTCCATGTTGATGAGAAAGCAATGTCTACAAAAAAAGATGAAAAATGAAAAGCAGAAAACTTCTGAATTTCTGTATCAGCAGAGGCATACTGACATTGACTTCTACATGAAAAGGTGTCATTGTCATATTTTAAAGTAATAAAACCATATGCATAATTCTTTGGAGTCACAGAGTACTTTTAGATGTATCACCATATGTAATGCCATTTTCACATCAACCTTGCTAATAGATGCTTGTAACTCACACCTCCCTTGTTTTTTTTTTTAAAAGATCTTATTTACTTATTCATTCATAAATAAATATGTCAGGCAGAGACATAGGCAGAGGAAGGAGCAGTCTCTCTGTGGGAAGCCTGATGTGGGACTTGATCCCAGGACCCTGGGATCATGACCGGAGCCAAAGGCAGACTCTCAACCACTGAGCTCAGGTGCTCTGTCTCCCTTCCCTTTATGAGTGAGAAAAATGAGATATCTATGATCCACTACATAATTAAAAGATAGTAAAACAAAATCAAAACAAATTGAATGAGATTTGAATTTTATAGGCTTTAAAATTAATATGGAGTCTGAGGATTTGGGCATTTTTACTTTTTACATTGCAGTCTGACATATTTCATAAATGCTCTTGATACATTCTTGATTCTCAATGCACAATTTGATTTTAAATTATGAATAACAAAAAGTAAGACACAGGAAATTGTAAGAGTATGTAAGTGAAGTAATACTGAGATGTCTTTCATCAGGGGCTGAGTTACTCTGTGTTTAAAAAATTCTTTTTAATCTATAATGTCACTTTGTTCAATTAATACTTGTATATGTACAAATACAACTAAATTTAACCAGTAATCTCCAATGGTTTAATTGTGATAATAATACTAAAGCCAAAGTTTTACTACCTATCCATAAGTCTAAAATTTAAAAAAGTCTCTATTTCCACACACCTGCCATTTATTTCCACAAACATACATAACAAATGTCCATGACATGCTGATTCATGGCTAGTTGCACATTGGTGGGTTTTGCCTTCAAAGCTTTAGACCTGACTTGCAAAATGAATCTCATATGGAAATATGAATTTGGCTACCAAAATACCAGTAAATAACTACTTAAAATGTAAACTCTGGGATCCCTGGGTGGCGCAGCGGTTTGGTGCCTGCCTTTGGCCCAGGGCGCGATCCTGGAGACCTGGGATCGAATCCCAGGTCAGGCTCCCGGTGCATGGAGCCTGCTTCTCCCTCTGCCTGTGTCTCTGCCCCTCTCTCTCTCTCTGTATGACTATCATAAATAAATTTAAAAAATTAAAAAAAAATTTAAAATGTAAACTCCTCTCTGCCATTCAGCCTTTTTAATAACTGCCTAATCATGACATATTCTTCTAATATTATGAAAGCCTTGTTATCTGAAAACTGTAAAAAGAAAATTAATATTCATTTATATGTTGATACACTCTAGTTTCTGTTTATTGCATCTCCATTCCCAATGAGCCACATTAAACCAAAATTATGATGACAACTAGAGCTGCGTAATTGAACTATGGTCATTTTAAAAATCTATCCTAAAATGTTTCAGGAGTATCGACCCTCTACTGATACATGCATCACATGTGTGTATATGTGTGTGTACACACACATGCACATCATCAGCTACATAAATTTCTCTTTTCTCGTGGCCAACAAACAGATTAACAGCCCTGTTCACACATTTCAGGGACAAAACTGATAACAGAATTTTACACAAATTAAGACAGTTTCTAGCTGCTTGGAAAAGAAAGAGAGGTCAGTAGGGGAACATCTGTCAATGCGAATGGGCTATTTATTCTTAAATCTTCTCCCACTTCTTTATCCAAATGAGCTGCAGAGAAACAGACTATTTTCTTAGAATGGGGGAATTTTCTCTTAGAACATTAGTCATTCTTACAATAAGCCTGATGTAAAAATAATAGGAAACTAGCCTTCAAGTGAGCAGATAAATTTAAAAAAGGAAAAAAAAAAAAAAGCAAGTAATGTTGATTGGGGGTACAGATTATCTAAGCAGATATGGAAATATATTTGCCTTCAATTAATAGTTTCAATTAATTTGCACATTGATTTGTCCATGCTGTAAAAATATATACATGAACATTTAAGGAGATAAACACAGGCACAGCAAGAGCAAAATTGCTGCTATGAATCTTTTACCTATTGAGATCCAAGAATAGCTACTTTGGTTCCTAAATATATTCCTTGAGCTACGCGAATCCACAATAAGGGACTAGAAGTCTTGCTTGAAAAAGATCAGTTCTGGGAATCTCTGGGTGGCTCAGCAGTTTAGCACCTGCCTTCAGCCCAGGGCATGATCCTGGAATCCCGGGGTCAAGTCCCACATCAGGCTCCCTGATGGAGCCTGCTTCTCCCTCTGCCTGTGTCTCTGCCCCCCGCCCCCGCTCTCTCTTTCTCTGTATGTGTGTCTTTCATGAATAAATAAATAAACTCTTTAAAAAAAAGAAAAAGATCAGTTCTGACTACAAGTTGGTCAACTGCCTACACATAAGTTACTGCACTGCCATAATATACTGGGATACAGAACAGTTCAACAGTCCAAGGGGGTGACACCTTGCAATGTCTTAGCTTGCCCATGCTGCCAGGGTAAGAAAGGACACTAAGACATTATATCGCCCAAACCCACAATGCTCTCATTAACATCATTGTGGGGTTGTTGCCATAGGTCCTTTAGCCATTCCATCTCCATGGCCTATTCCATAGCAATCACATGGCAAATCAGCAGAAGGTTGTAAAACATAGAAAATTTGCACAAGGATTTCCTCCTCTGATCTTCACAACAGCCCTTTGACATATACTGATAAGCCATTTTTTTAAATATTTCAGTTATTTATTCATGAGAGAAACAGAGAGAGGCAGAGACATAGGCAGAGACACAGGCAGAGGGAGAAGCAGGCTCCCTGTGGGGAACCCCATGCGGGACTTGATCCCAAGATCCTGGGATCATGACCCAAGCCAAAGGCAGACACTCAATGCCAAGCCACCCAGGTGCCCCTGATAAGCCATTATCATTCCTACTATATAGATGAGGAATTTGAAGCTTGAGAGTTTCAGGGATTTGTTCACATCCATGCAGGTGGTAAAATGGAAGGGGGCTGGTCTTTTGACTTTTAGCCTACTGTACTCTGTAGCATCACAATGAATTACACACCACTTTAGCAGAGCTGCTTAAATATCAAGACTGTGTCTACCTAGTCATCACAATTTCAATAATGACTCATTAAGTAACAAGTCTCCTTTACTAAGGAACCTATCTAGACATTGAATAGACTGAACCCAGTCAAACAAAAACAATAAAACAAAAAATTTTGAATGAATGTCTACATGAATTCTCACAGTACAAGCTTTCATTTCCTTAGATTTGGACTTCATAGTCCTACCACAATCTTTTCTTGTTTTTTTTTTTAACTATGGTCTGAGCTTCTTACTAGAGTTTCTTTTTCCCTTGTGGACAATTGGTATTATTTTGGACAATGTATCACTAAGAAAACAATGTTTTTGTAATTACGTAGCTAACAAAAACCATGCATCTCTAAAATATCTTTCCCAGACATAGAGCAAGTTGTAACACACAGCTCAGTCTACAAAGCCATTCACATTCATCCACAGGCCTTTTCTTCTTAGATAGAACCATTAGCCCCAATTCCTCTAAAGAGTTAAGCTCCATGGGCTGACTCAATTTGTTAATCTACTGTAAGAGATTTTATTGGTCAGATAAGCCTACTGTGCCAGTGCACTGAATATCATTCGACCTCTCTCTCTTGCCTCAGAATGCAAAATTCTGCCAAAATTTCGTCCTTAAAGGAAAACACAGGAAAATTACTCTTAACATTCTACTCAATTCAACAAATTCTTATTGAGTGCATACAAGACATTCCATTATCCATTTTGGAAACCTTAGATTATATTTCACTTCTTGATTCTTGCATTTCTCACAAATAATCATCAAAGCCAGTACACTGTCTTAAAAATATCTTTCATATCTGGGCCCTCCTTTCATTACAATGAATGCTGTCTTAGCTTAATTATTGATCTTTCTTCTAAGTATGTATGTATGTATGTATGTATGTGTGTATGTATTTGAAAGAGAGCACCAGCGCCAAGTGGGGGAAGGGGCAGAGGGAGATCGTATCTCTTTCTGCAAAGGATACCATCACCACTTTACTACCTCCCAGCTCAAATTCTTTTAAAACCATCTTCAATGAGAATTCTTAACCAACCACTCCAAGTGAAAGGTCAGCTTCCTTTCTTTATATACCCTCCCACTGCGTCTTGTACCATACTTGGAATAATACCCCTTGTGTTAGATAATAACCCTTCTTATGTTAGTCAAGTACTTTTATCCACCATAAGACTATGTTCCTCAGTTCAGAGATTGTATTGTATTGATCTCAGTAATCCCTACACCCAGCATAGTACCTGGAACATGTAGGTACACAATAAATTCTTGATAAATAAGTCAACAAAGGGGAAGGAGTAAACTAATGAATCTGTAGTTGCCTTTCAGGCAGAATCATTTACCCAGTGTTTTAGTACTGAGTTCTAAAGGACTAGAACATAGTCCTTTGATTTGGGTCCAAAAAAAGTACTCTATAGTTTGGGCCACCTCCTAGGAAGAGCAGAAGGAGATGGGGTGAATGCCTTCATGGATCAGGGGAAGGCACCACACACTGAAAAACAAATTTGCGTGTGAATTATGTTATCCAAGATACCGCCATTTTCTAGGCTTTTCAATTGAAGCGATTTCTCAGATTATTGGAAGAGTTCTGCTTCTCACCTTATTAGCCTCAGCTTTTTCTCCTCTCAGGGAAATCCATTTCTTTTTTAGACAAGCTCTATAAACTCCATGATTATATCAAAATAAGCAAACCACTATTCATCAAGACACAAGAGAATGGGATACAGAGACTTAAGGATACTTATTCCCCTTCAAGTAAGAAGAACAGAAGCAGGATTGTGCAAATAATGCTCCTGACAGTATTTAAATTGTCTTAAGCAATAGGACCCTGGAGACTCCGGAGACTGGGAAACCTATGGACACAATGAGAGCCACACCAATGATACAGTCAATGATTTAACTTCACCTAATACCACAGCAGCCACCCAGTGCTCCAAATCACCAAAGACTAATAAAGACTGGCAAATCAACCTCTGTTGGCTCATTCTGGTCCCTGGGCAGTTACCTACACAAGACTACTGGCTTCGCTCCCCACCTGGTTGCCAGATGTTTGCTGACTTCACCTTTGAGCACAGCTAAGAACAGAATATGTCACCCAGAGGGCTACACATGTCACATGCATGCTCTGTGCTTACATTTTAAAAGTAAATAATAAGATCCATTCTAAGACTTTTAGGAGAGCCATTTAAGCACAGGCTACAATGTAGGTGTAATATAGAGCAGGGAACGCAGCTTGGGAGGTTAGTTATGCATATATTTTGCATATTTAAGATGGAATTCAGTAGTCTATACTATATATATAACTCAATGGTAACATCTAAAAATACCTAACACAATCAGAAGTGGTCTGCTGGTTATTTCATTTCATAAGAAGTTGTTCTGCCAACTACAGTACCTGCACTAATAAAATAGACCTGTTCTTAGCAAGTCTTGTTTTTTAAAACACTGAGCATAGCCCCAGGGACTCCAGTATCCAAGTCATATCCTAAATGGCTTCTATATAACGAAAACCATTTATCAAAAACTCTTACTGCACCAATTTTTATTGGATCATCTTTGAAAGCCCCTACCCGCAACTTCCCTCCTTGGACAATAGGGAATAGGGAGTCACAGCCACCATTATCATCAGTTTGAGTTTAAAACTAGAATCACAATACCCAGAAACTGCAGGACATACAAGGCTCCTTTTCAGTCACGGCAAAGGGGTTGTTAGAAAAAGAGCTTTGTCTACCTGTAAATACACACGAGACAGAAGTCCAAAATAGAATTGTGAAAAGGAGTAATAGTCGAAGTGAAGGAACTTGTAACAGACAACCTCTGATACCTGGGCAGCAGGAGGGCTTTGTAACTCTTACACTATAACCTTCCCTGCAGAAAACTGCCCGATCAAGCATGCTTAAAAGAACCTGGCTCCCGGTCTACTCCCTTGCTAGTGTGGAGGCACGGGTATGATCAGCTAGCCAAATACAAAAGACCTTTATCCATTGCTGCAATTTAGATTGACATAGTTCTCTTTTCCAAACTTCAATATTGAATACATTTTTTTAAATGTCTGTGATTTCTTTAATGCTACAACCTACCTCTTGAAGATCTGATAATCCCTTCATGCAGCAAATTGCCCATGTAACATGTCTCACTAGCTGGGTGGTATGGAAGTCAATTAACCTCTCTGAGCCTCAGATGCTTAAACATGAATTATTTAACTCACCAGGTCATTGTGAGGCTTGGAAAAAATAAATGTAAAATAATCGGTAAGGAGAAAGTGCACAAAAATGTTGACTATTATTATCATTATTAGTATAGAAATTGTGTTGTACTTCAGGCCAAGCTCCATCCCAGGAGGAAACTGTGATACACAGTGCTTCTCACCCTAGAACAAGTTCTGCGGCACAGCTATTAATCTTTCTCACTCCACTAGGGTTACAACAGGGATCTAATTACTAAAGCTTTTCTCCTTTCTTTGCTTCTTTCTTTTAGAAAGCAAATGTGCATTCTATGGAAATACAGTGTGCCACTGTTCGCTTGTGAATATACCCTGTTTACCCTAATCTTTCACTGACTGATGTTACTAATACATTTTTTAAATCACTTCTTGAGTATTGATGGAAAGGAAAGCATAAGAATATCAAAAAACAGGGACAATTATCACTTTGTAGAAATCTGAAAAGAAACAGGAAGTACACTCCCCAAGCACTGTATAAATCCTTCCATAAAGAACTTTTGTTTTAACAGATCACCTTAGGAATTTCAGTAGACACTAAGGCCTCTCCTCCTATCTTGAGGAGGATTTCACTAATCATTTTACTCACTGTTCTATCTATTGCTGTTGGTCATTTCGATTTCAAGCCAGCCAACACATATCTCCAGACACAGACAGTCACTTCCTGAGGGGTGGAAATGACAACAGCAGCATTCCTACACAATGAAGAAGGGAAACGAGATACTCCTTGAGCCACAAGGGCTGCTGCTTGTGCTGCAAAAGATGGCAGGTGCATGGGCTACCTCCCCAATCAATACCCACGCTGTCACTGATGCCTTTTACTCCCCATTTCTCTTTCACTCTCTTTTCTACTAGTCTTCTCTAGAATCTTCCAATTGAACAGGTCATTTACTTCATTGATCTTTTTCTGAAGAACTCTCCCTTAACTAATGAATTGAACCAATCTCCCATCTCACTGCCTTCTTATCTCTTCCCAAAGAACTATAGTTTATACCTAAGATTTATCTCAATTGCATCCCTCTCTGGTTCTTTTCTTGCCCATGCTTTTTCTTTCTCTACAGAGACTTCCTTTGAACACACACTTGTATCTTAGGATACCTGTCAATTTCCAGAATACACTGATATGCAAGAAATAAATCATCACAGGGCACCAGGGTGGCTCAGTCAGTTAAACATATGCCTTCAGCTCAGGACATGATCCCTGGGATGGAGCTCCACATCAGACTAGCTGCTCAGCAGAGAGTCTGCTTCTCCCTCTGCCCCACCCCCCCACCCCCGGCTTATGCTTGTGTTCTCTCTCTCTCTCCCTCTCTCTGTCTCCAAAATAAATATTTTTTAAAAAGTAAAGAAAGAAATCATTGCATCAAATACCTTGTTCTTTGAACTTTACCCTACCAATTATTACTGACTTTTCTAACTGACACAAACCTACCATTTATATTCAGATTAAGATCAACCCAGGTTCATGCTATGAAACTTTGTGCACCAAATATAGCATAAGAGCAATAGTTTTAACTATGCTTGAACATAATATTCACTAGGAATGTTCAATATGGAGCCCAGAGGGTAGCTCGGATAGTTCTTGCCTCACAGATTTCACACCAAGGATCTCTCATAGTGTGATCCAAGGACTACCCTGAAAATGCAGATTCAGATACTTGGCACTGATCTAAGAACCTCCTAGATTAGAATCTTTGGGACAAAGGCCCAGAAACAATGTTTTAACAAGCTTCCACAATGATTCTTAACTGAGCCAAAATATGAGAACCACTGAATATATGAACAATTAAAGAAACAAAATAACAAAACAGAGAGAGAGAGAGAGTAACACAGTGAAAAAGTGCACTGGCTTTATAGTCTGAATGACCTTAATGTAAATTCCACCTCGCTGATTTTCTTATTTTATTCTCACAGGCAAATTATTTTACTACTATGACCTTCAGTTTGCTCACCAGTAAGTTGCTGACTCTAAGACTCACTTGTAGGGACAAAAAAAAAACAATATATTTAAAATACTTAGCACAGTCTCAACCAATGTAAGATACCATTATGATATTCAGGGTCTCTGCATTGCAAAGTGCCACTGGAATTGTAAAACTGCAGCCCTCATAGGTATTATTTCTTAAGAGGAACAGGACAGGGCACGTGCTACAGGGATTTGAAAGGAGCTTTCATTGTACTGAGATAGAAGGGAGAAGGTACCATGGCAGAGGTGGCACACAGCTTTAGGGTACTGAATGTGATTGAAACATGCACTGTTGGCAAAAATGTCCTTCCCAGGAAATTTCCTAAGTCCTAACACCTCAGTAAATTGTAAATAGCTTCAAGAAACAATTTTAAAATTACCTTGTTATGTCCTTCAACTATTTCATGATTAAAATGATCTATTTTTGTATTCCCATACCATAAATTATTTTCAGTATTAAAATAATCCTCAAAGTTATCTCAAGCTCTGTGCTAGTAACAGGATGTTGGTAGTTGTTTTATGTAGCACATTCCATTCCCTAAAAGATGACAGAATTTTATACAGACTGCTTCTCAAGTACATCATGTTCTTTATATACAAAATGACAGTGCTGACTCCTGCCAGGAGGGGGTACTCTGGATTGTTATACTATTATTGCTGATGGGTTGCAGCTTTTCCATCACCTCTTTGAAGAACTGTGTGAAAGACATCCACTGGGGGTCAGGAAGGTTGCCTTTAACAAAGATGAAGATTCACCTGCTAATGAAGCTAAATGGCTCATGACAGGATCAAGAGACTTGATCCCATTAACAATATACACTAATCAATTAAGCCAACTCACTCTGCGCCAATCTTATTAAATCTCATTATTCCTATGAAGAATAAAGAGAAATTCCTACTCTATTTCAAAAAATGGAGAGAAGTTTCAAATTCTAAAACTTGCAAAAATAAGGTAACAATTACTGCGTATATAAATACAATTTCAGAATTCAAAACAAACTCAGTGCTCAATCCATAGGATGTGTATTTTCTCCGAGTGAGAAAGCCTCCTTTGAAATGGAGTATCTGCCTAAAAACAAAGGGGCTGAAGCAACTCATTTTACTGCAGGCAACTTCTATTAATGTCACATAGGGGAAGATACAGTCTTTGCTTTCATATTCCAGTTCTGCAGGAAAAAATATTCATATATATATGTGTGTGTGTATATATATATACATATATATACACACACACACACATATACACATACACATACACATATTAAAATAGACTGAGACAGATCAACACATATAAATAGCTCAATGCAACATCTGTAGCAGTCCTTAAAATTGTATTAAAGTCCTTGCTGTTTATCAGGTTGGTAAATCATATCAGCTCCTAGTTATTTAAATTGCCAGTTGCCGGGCAACCACATCTTCTGTCAACTGTCATTCACTCTTAAGTTCCTCTGCAACACTCCTTTAAGAAAAAAAATAGTGAAAAATTCTTGAGATGCTTATTTTGGGCATCAGAAATGCACTTAATTTTATCCCTGAGCTTAAAGAGTCTGAGACTTGTGTGATATTGAGAAAATAAACACGTTCAGTGAGTTGGAGTAAGAGCAGTACAGGTAGTGATGTGGATGAGTACCCAGACAGAAAAGTTGAGAGACATTGTTAAAGGAAGTTTTTCCTCTGGAACTTGGTCCACGGTAAAGGTATGTTTGTGATAGAAGCGTTCCAAAAGAAAATACGCACTGAGGGAAATAGGTGATTCTCAACAAAACTGATGTCTAGTTATTTTTATAATCATGCACTCACCACTGAAGGATGAATAAGCATTACAGTCACCAGTAATCAACAATGCCTAGCTTCTGACAAAAAAAAAAATAATTACAAATAATTTACTGCCATCTCATGAAAATTTCTACTATATAAATGTTTCATTTTCTTGGATGTAAATCAGCATCCATTTTACTCACTCCAAGAGTTATCTACCAGTAGTATAAAATTCCTCTTCAAGGTCAGAGTGCTCCTCAGTCACGAAGATAATATAATGCAGTATCTATGCAATTGACTCTACCAATACAAGTAGTTCTAGAAGTGTTGCTCCCTGTCTCTCTGGACCTCAGTTTTAAACTAGATCATCCCTGGGGGCACCTCAGTGGCTCAGTGGTTGAGCATCTGCCTTTGGCTCAGGTAGTGATTCCGGGGTCCTGGGATAGAGTCCCACATCAGGCTCCCCACAGGGAGCCTGTTTCTCCCTCTGCTTATGTCTCTGTCTCTCTATGTGCCTCTCCTGAATAAACAAATAAAATAAAATCGTTTAAAAAATATAAAAAAATAAACTAGATTAACCCTGAAGTTCTTTGTAGCAATAAAATTTCATAAACTCATCAACCTTTAAATTATATAGTTCTCAACAAGTGCAGCCTGTATAAAACTGGGCCAACCCAATAAATCAGACTTGTGTTGCTACAGGTCACAAATACAGAAAGATACACATATGTAAATAAAAAGCAAATTATTAAAATGAACAATTTACTGTTATACAAACATTTAAAAATCAAAAGGAATATCTTCATGACTTCAAGAAGGATATAATTTCTTCAACAAGACAGAACTTGTCAACTTTGAAATTAAAACCCTTGTGCAATCAAAGAAACTCTGGAAAAGTGTAAAGATAAATCACATCGAGGAAAAAATATTGCAATGAAAATAGCCAACAAAGAATTAGGAACAGGAATATTTTAAGAACACCCATGAATCAGTAAGAAACCAAACCAAAACAAAAAAAGAACAATTTAAGAATAGGAAAAGGAAAGGAATGGGCAATGAACTGAAAGGAAAATTTCAGCAGCCAATGATTATATGAAAAGATGCTCAATGAGATACCAATCATGCTCGTCAAATTGGGTATCCTTTTTAAAATCGTATAATCCTAGTGTTGGCAAGGATATGAAACAACTGAGAATTCACTTTCAGAGAGCATATTCTAGACACGTACCACTTAGAATAGAAACAAAACTATGTAGTCAAGAGGAAGATTTATAACACCTATGACCTGTGGGAGGCAGAATAATGATGTCCCTAAAGATGTTCGTGACCTAATTCCCAGAACCTGTGAATATGTTACCTTATGTAGCAAAGGGGGATAAAGGTTGCAAACAGAATTTAGTTTGCTAATAAAATAACCTTAAAATAGGGAGATTATCCTGATTATTCAGGTGGGCCTGATGTATTCACAAGGGTTCTTAAGAGTGGAAGACAGGCAGAAGGCAGATGGAGATGTGACTATGGAATAGCAGAGAAATGCAACAATGCTGGCTTTGAAGACAGAGGAATGAGGCCACAATCCAAAGAAATTGAGCACTCTCTACAAACTGTGAAAGCAAAAAATGGATTCTCCCCTAGGGGTTCCATAAGAAATACAGCTCTGCCAACACCTCTTCCATTTAACCCATCAAAGCCTGTGTTAGACTTCAAATCTCCAAAACTGAGAGACAATAAATTTGTGTTTTTTTAAGCCAGCAGGTTTGGGGTAATTTGTTTTAGCAGCAATAGGAAACTAATAAATGACCCAGCAATTATTCTCCTAGGAAAATTCTCCCATGCGATTACTTGGGCAAAATCACAAAAAAATGTTCACAGAAAGATTATTTAGAACAGAAATTTTGAAAATGATCGAAATGTTCATCAACAGGACAATGAATATATGAATACAGTGCTAATATATAATAAAAGAATACTCTATAGTAATTAATATAAAGGACCGATAGCTATATGCATCAGTATCGATACATTTCAAAGTTTACTGTAAATTAGTGAAATAACCAAGACATTATTTGTACAGCATACCATTTGTAGAAGGTCCAAGAACATACAAAATGACATGGTAACATTAGTGAATAAATATATTATAGCTAAAGAATAAATAAATTGGTAGGAATGATAAATACCATACCCCCAATAGCTCCTATCTTTGAGTGAGTGCAACGAACAGAGTGCTTCAAATACATCTTAAAAGCTTACTTCATAAAACAAGAAGTCCTGGGCAGCCCAGGTGGCTCAGCAGCTTAGCACCGCCTTCAGCCCAGGGTGACCTAACCTGGAGACCCTGGATAGAGTCCCATGTCAGGCTCCCTGCATGGAGCCTGCTTCTCCCTCTGCCTGTGTCTCTGCCTCTCTCTCTCTCTCTCTCATTCTCCCTCTCTCTCTGTCTCTCATGAATAAATAAATAAAACTTAAAAAAAAAAAAGTCCTGAAGTAAATAGGATAAAATGTAAATATCTGACAGGCACATAGGCATATATATTAAATTATTATTAAATTTATTGTTCATATTTTTCTGTTACTGAAATATTTCACAATAAACAACATATGCTCAATGATGTATTTCCCACATGTCCACTGACAAACAGGCAACCCAATTCTCTCCAAGTTCACAGAAAATGATCTCACCCAAGGAAGTATCCCTATTAACTTGCCAATTAAAAGACAAAAATACCAAAAAGCAAATATCAATATTTGACCCAATTTTTGTAACCTTCCAAATGTACACTGAAGTAAGCAAATTTTTATTTTTCTTTTTATTTTAAGCAATTTCATCTTACTTCTGAAAGTCAAGAAGTAATTCACATTGGGAGAATTTCTTCTGAGTGTCTCCAAATAGGCACACCCAGGTGTGAAGAGGTCTATTTGTAAGTGTGTATTTATGAAATGGACTATAATAAATATGCTGTCACCTTTCAGACCAAAAATTGAGGGTTCATTTAGAAATACAGTGTTTTAAATAGTTGTCAGACAAAATGATATTTTAACTATCATCATAAAAATGCTCCATCAATAAGTAGTAATAAACTTGTTTGCTAGAGCACAAATATTAGGGAAAAAATATAAATCTCCTTTTTGTGGTTTAATATTTTCCCTTTATTTATACTTCTATCAAACATGTTTCAATTCCTATTTTTATCTTTTTCAAGTGGCAATGTCTGTGTAAAGCCCTGAGGGCACTAAGAGTAGGAAATGACTATTCTGCTTCTTAGGAAAATATAAGAAATGAGGGGGTTTTCCACTTTGTCTGCTTTTCCTACTGAACTGGAAAACTTTAACTCTTTCTCTAGGAAGCATTCATAACTTAGAATACTGGCACTAAACTGTTTTTGATACAAGAAAAATATAACTATAACCTAAGAATAATGTATAATAAATATATGACTGGTGAAAGCAGAAGCATTGTACTAAGCCAATTGTTATTAACATAAGGCTTACTTAACCTCTAGAAAGCCAAGATCCCTGTCCTTTGGGGCTGAGAAAGCTAAATTAATTATATTTCATTCTGGGTAGCACAAATTTAATACTTCTGCCTGCCAAAATGCCAACCACAACATAAAAAGCAATAATAGCAACTCTAAAGAAAAACATGTTCCTTTGTTCTTTCCCTAGCCAAGCCTGACTCCCGACAATATACTTCAATCAACAATTCTGAATAGTCAACATGAAGACATGTCATATGATTATGCCTAAAATAAAAAATAAATGTACCATTCCAGGTTAAATTTATATAATACTGTTTGAGGTATTAATGGACTAAGAACTATCATCTAGGAAACAGTGACTTAACTATTCCAGCCAGATAATATCTTATAATCAAAGCTTATCACTTTGATAACTTGCATTTATGCAGAACATTACTACCTACAGCATTCAAGAATCACTCTTCAATAGAATAGAATCTTCTTCAATATGACCCCTTCTGCTTCTTGATCTTACCTTCTGTTATCCTTTTCTCTAACCAATCAGCATGAAGACACCTGGGTTGATGTCTACTAATTTTCTACCTGTCTCTTCTCCAGAGAAATGTCATCTCTTATGCTATCCACTTCTTCTGAGGGGTCTTCCTCTCTGGCTAGGATCATTTCCTCCTAGGTCAAGTTCCTAGGTCACGCTCCCTAAACTTAATGGAATAGGGATCTCTGAAACCATCTTGGCAGCGTTTTCCTCCTTTAGAGGAAATTCCCCACTCACCTCAGACAGACAGATCACCTCTACTGAAAAAATCCTCTGTAAAAAACTCATCAAATTCTTCCATTGATGAATAGATTATAAGCATTTATTTTTTTAAGATTTTATTTTTTCACACACAGAGAGCGAGGCAGAGACACAGGCAGAGGGAGAAGCAGGCTTCATGCAGGGAGCCCAACGCGGGACTCGATCCTGAGTCTCCAGGATCACACCCTGGGCTGAAGGCGGCACTAAATCACTGAGCCACCCAGGCTACCCAGATTATAAGCATTTAAAAGATATTCTTTACAGGGAGTTAAGATATGCCTCTCTGTAAGTTCTATGTACTGCTTTACTTCACTCATTCTTCTCTGGGTGATCCATAATCTGTTATGTTATATATTCATTCAATTATTTGAATGTTATTCTTGTTCCCTTCAAATCTTTAACACCCTCTGTTTATCCAAGTAAGCCTCTGTAACTTAATACCCTCAGCCCCATAATATGCCCAGCTCCCACCATCAATCACTCTTAAGCTAGCATATGACTAGTAAATGCTTGGAGAGAGTACAGTGGCATATAGGAAATAGCAAAGCCCTTACCAGTTCAGCCAATCTAAAAGCATACTACTGCACTCAGTCCCCTCACATCACCCTGGGTTTATTACTTCAAATTATTTACTTCTAGTGACATTATCTTACTTATTTGTTGCTTCTTGTTGGGTGTATGTCTCCCACTGCTAGTCTACAAAGTCCATGAAAGTAAAGATGCCATCCACCTAATTCACCAGAGAACAGTACCTGACATATGACAGTCCATATATACCATTG
Source organism: Canis lupus dingo (assembly GCF_003254725.2). Lineage (NCBI taxonomy): Eukaryota > Metazoa > Chordata > Mammalia > Carnivora > Canidae > Canis > Canis lupus. Next base: position 32,293,093 of record NC_064256.1, on the reverse strand, counting down.
ATTCTTCAAATAAAACCTACCTAAAGTATTGCTTCTCAATAATTTTCACCGGACATATTCATATATATTCTGGATCTCTTATTGACCTATGTCATATAATGTCTAAGTGCCGGCCATAAACTGTGGAAATACAAAATGAGTGAAATTTAGTTTTTGTGGGCAGGGGGGGTTCCCAGAATTGGTGATGACAAGGTTAAGTTCTGGGGAGGAACATAAAGATATCATTCAAAACATGTATTTGTAACAAACATGAAGCACTGCAACGCCATCCTGTTTCATTTTTTTCAGACTTCAGGAGGTTTGAGACTTCAAGAAGGTTAGAAGAAATGTTGCTACTATAGGTACAAGGAACAGCACTGGTGAACAGTGCAGAAGTAAGAGAAAGGACATTCTAGGAACTGCTACCAAAGAATATGATGGCCAAGGAGAAGGTTGCGGGGGGGTGGAATGTGAGGAGTGGACTTGGGAGTTATCAGGGCAGATTATGAAAAGGAGGGCAGCGAGAGCCTCTGAAAGAATTTTAACAAGAGTATGACCTCATCAGGTCAACATTTAGAAAAACAGAAAATGCTGGTGTCAGAATAGTGCATTCAGCAGAGAAGGGGATGATTAGGGGCAGGATGATGGGGAAGAAGCTGCTGCAGAATTCCAAAGAGATGACAGGAGAGTGAGATAGGAGGATGGACAGGGACCACAAGAGTAGGCAGCAGGTATATTCAAGGCAGTAGAGCCAACTGGGTCAAATGATAAAAGGGTGAGTGAAAAGGGACATTAAAGATGACCCCCAAGCTTTCTGACTTGATGAACTAGAAGGGGAAAGGGGGCCCAGTCACAGAATCAGGATCAAGAATAGGAAACAAGAAGCTCAGAAGCCTTCACCTTCCTAAACAGAGGGAAGGAAAGACAACATCAGTATGGTGCTCCCTAAGAACTGGTATTTAAAGGGATCTTACCTCCTTTAGTCTTTTTTTTTTTTATTTCCAAATTTTCTTTAAAAAATGTGTTCTTCATAACCAGAAGATATTTTTACTTCTGATTTTTTTCAATAAAACTGGCTTTGTTATTTTGTTTCCTTATTTCCCATTGAAGAGTCTGAATGTCATTAAAATCAAAACTAGATGATCCATGTAGATAGATTTAGGGGTTTGGAAGTTTTATTTTTTGGCATAAATATAACCACCAATATAAGACTGTGATATTACCAGGTGAGCCATGTCAACCTGGGTTTTAATGTGGTTATCTGTTACATGCCAGAAAATTTTTGTGTAATGCCTACTACTAGGTCATACTGTGTATAGAGCCAAATTCTGCACAAAATTAATAGGTAAAATAAAAGGGACACTCATTTCCTCTAAACTAGTTTGTTTTCAGTTTTTATTTAGTTATAGCAGACACTCATCTTACTTATAGACTTAACATCTTGGACATGGTAATTTAAACAGATTTTGTCATCCCTGCCAATAAACAGAACTCTTATATAACACGCCATCTTCATAAGCAGATTGACCACAAGCACCACATACGTGGAATTTTTTCAAAAGTGTCTTAATGTAGACAGTTGTATGGTAAGGGTTAACAAACAGTCTAACTCCATCTCCTGATTTCTTTGAGGAACTTTTTTCTCTAGGTTTTAGGAAAAAATCATTACTAGTATTTTCTACAAAATTCAAATATGCCACTATGGAGATTTATTCATTTAGCACAGTCTAGGTGCATGGAATACACCAGTTACAAGAGATGAGGGGAAAAAGCTCCCTGCCTTCATGTAACTTACATTTGGGTAAGAGAGCAGCAGAGGGTAGAGTTTTCATATTTCCACAAGGTAACTGTAAATCTGAAGTGGTTCAAAACTAAAAGAACCAAAGAAGGGAACTGAAGGATCTTGGTGGGACTGAACACCCAACAACTAAATCCAATGGTTCTGTACATGCTACTCATACAATGGAAGATTTTAACATAAGAGGATCCCTCAGCTTGGTAAGTGTTTGCTGCTATAGGTTTGCTTCACAGACTCAAGTGCAAAAAGAGATGGAATCACAAGATGTGAGCATAAAACCGAATACTCTTGACCTGCCAAACCCTCTGAAAGGGGGGATAACCAGGTTCCATCTCAAGAGAAGCAAAAGTCAGCAGCCCTATGAGCCACCAGAGATGAAAAGCAGAGGACCAGGTGAACTGGGAGGCTTTCAGATTCACTTGAGATGAGTTGGTCCCAAAAAGGCCAAAACTCTATGGCCAGTTGTCCCTTCTGTTCAAAGCAGAGAAACAGCTGAGAATTAACAGAACACCAAGTCCCCTGCAAGATGAAGAAGGGACAACAAAATTCTACACAGTAATGCTGACCTCATCCCAGGAACAACAGAACAGATTCTCTTAACATCTTGGGGGCATTGCAGACTCCAATGCACTTAATCTTCAAGCATGCATTTTTTTCAAAAGGGAGAAGAATCTCAAAGATAGGAATAAGAACTGCCAGAGCAGGTAGGAAGGAAGAATAGGCAAGGTGAGGGGTCCCCTCTGAGGGTTACTCCTCTGATTATTCTGGAAGACCTTATATTTTAAGGTAGAGTTCACTGAGTCAAATTAAGTTACTTTTTTTAGGCCAAATGAAGGTACTTCTAATTTCTTCCACCGTCCCATACAGCGGGTGAGGAAATGGAGGAGATCCTTAGACATAGGTTCTTTGTAGCTTAGGCCCATTTTCTCTAAGCAACAGAAGAGTAACTCTTACACAGACAGCAGGTGGGCAGGGGTTGGGGGTTGGAATTCTTCTGGTAGGACTTTTTACTCAATTAGGATCTAGGAAAATAGTCCTAAAACAATGAAGAACTAGGATCAATTTGATAATTAAGAAGCTAAGGATTTGAAGGTGCCTGGATGGCTCAGTTAGTTGGGCATCTATCTTTGGCTCAGGTCGTGATCTTGGGGTCCCTGGGGTCCTGGGATCCAGACCTGCACGGGGCTGGCTCCCTTCTCAGCAGGGAAATCTGCTTCTCCCTCTGTCCCTCCCCCTGCTCATGTGTGCTCCCTCTCTCCCTCAAATAAGTAAAATCTTTAGAAAAAAAGAAAAAGAACAGAAACCAAGGATTTGTTTAGGGAACTCATGATTCAAGGAACTGATAGTATATTGTAGGCCCTATCCAATATTTGCTTTCTGTATCCAAAGCTCTGATTACACTATGGTATTTAAAGTCTATAAGGCAAATATTTTTAAAAATAGTATCTTAGAACAAGATCAAGACTGTGGTCATTTCAAATTAGTAATAATGAAATGACACAAGTAACTAAGAAAAAAGGATATATGAAAATGCAAAGATGATGTAGTTTTGGAATATACATGGGATTTGGTGGGGTGAGGTCGGGAGCCAAAAACCAAGAAAGAATTCTTGAGATGTCTGGTGTAAGGTGGTGGTTTTATTAAAGCACACGGACAGGACCGGTGGGCAGAAAGAGCTGCTGCACCTGGGTTGTGAGGGGAGGCTGATAATACACTCAGGAATTGTGGGGAGGTAAGAAAAACGGAGGTTTCAAAAGAATTTTCATATGTTAAAGAAGACTCACAGGGTACTGGAAGCCTTGCCATTGTCAAGTTAAGGTTGTTTTTCCTTCGAGCAAGGCATTAACATTAAGACAGTTGGAAGCTTTCTGGAGGAACAGTACTTTCTGCCCACTTCAAGTATCTGCCAATGGGCTGCAGGTTATAAGGACATTTAATTGTATCTAGATTTCCTTCTGGAAACTAGGTTATTCATAAAAATGCTTTGTTCTTATAAATTACTAAAAGATTTGTAAACTGAGGGAGACTTGTGTCTTACAGGATTGTGATCTCTGTAAGTTATCTATCTGTTTTTCCTTTCCTTAGTTTTGGAGCAGCCAGGAGTGCCTGAGGAAAGTCACACAAATCCCACAAGGTGAGGAGCGATTTGCAGGATGTCAGCTTCTGCTTCGTGCTCAGCTTGCCTTCTGTTCCCTCATCAGAGGTAAAAGATAAAATCCAGCCCATTCCATGCCCCACCACTACTCTGAGAGCCCTACAGTTATTCGGTCAGAAAATACAAATAAGCTCCAAATGCCCCAGCCGTTTAACATTTTATATGATGAAAGAAGCCGTCTCAGTATCTGTATCACAAGTACCCTGGAGTGTTGAAAACTTGCCTATTTATTCTGGGATGTTAGTCCTGAATATTAGAACTTCATATTAGAACTTAATATTCCTTTCTGAATACCAAAGTTTTAAAGCATTTACTATGCAAAATTTCCTGCCCAACCAAACCAGCAGTTCAGGAAGCAGAGTACTGCCTGTGGGTTCTGATGGCTTTTAGACTCCATGTACCTGGGATCAAAGGCAGGATTTTCAGATAATTTTAAAGCCCTTGCTAGGGTGCTCAGAAAATGTTCAAGGCTTTTAAGTTTATCACTAGATGTAGAGGGAGGAGAATCTCTTTTCAAATAGATAATTTTTCTGCAGTCCTGAAAGTGCTTTTTAACAAACCATAATCACCTCAGTCAGATGTACTGCAACTAGCAAGGGAACAATACAGTTTACTTTTGAAAGGACTCTGCAAAATACTCATTACCAAACAATAGAAGCAGTGCTTCAGCAAGGGCCTCGGTTCAACTTTAAAATGCTTGAAGCCGAGGGTGGCTTGCTTGCTAATCAGGGCACACAACTTTTCACTAACTATAAAGAAGCTTGTTTTCATAGTGGCTGGTTTATTCTAAAGAAAAATGCTGTTCATTGAGAATTTTATTTTTATGAAGGAACAGGAAGTCAAATTCTACTGTAGCCACTTGATTAAAAAAAATCTTACAATTTGACTTTCCATACAAAATGTGACCTTCAAATTAAATGCTATGTCAACAAAATAGCTTTGTTTTTAACTTAATATTACTAGAGTAATTTACAGAAAGAACCAAGATAAATACATTCAGTGGTATAAGCATATACATTAAAATCTTTGGTAATGGGAAAAAAATTTTATTTTTTCAAAGTATTGCATACCAAGTAACAACTTATAAAAAAAATTTCTAAGTTATCATAGTTAGATGGATGTATTTATTTACACAGCTAAATAAATGGAAAGTCTTGAATAATCCATTGTCCAAATATAATTACTAACAATTCCCCTACATAATATAAATTACCAGTGTAGTTTTCTAATTGTATTTGAATTAAAATAACTGTAAGAGATGAGATGAAATCTAGATCTAGTCAGAGTAACATGTTTTCCTAAGTTCTAAGGAAGATGATGTATTTTAATATTTTTCTTATTTTAGAGTGCTCAAAGAAAAAATCTGTAAAATAACTTGTATGCTCATATTCCAATTTTTTAAAAATACAACAAAACTCATAACCTTTCATTTCTTCTTCAGACTAATTCTGTCTTTGTGGAGATAGGCCATTTTCCTGCTGCCAAGAATCCCTGTGCAAGGGACCATCCTTCCACCACTGGCTTGTCATCAGAGCCTCCTTTCTACAGGGGGAAGAGTCCCCTGTAAGTCTAGAGATTTCACTTTAGCAATACGTGAATTTTACCTGGGCAATGAGTGCCCTGGCTTTGGCAGGAAAAAAACCCTGAATCCTGCCCTTCCACTTTTCATGAATTGAGGTTGGATAAGGCCTTGGACTTCTCCAGGGTGTCATATTCATTTCCTAGGGATGCCGTAACAAATTATCACAACTTGGGGCCTGAATCAATAGAATTTATTTTGTCACAGAAGTTCTGGCAGCCATAAGTCCAACATCAATTTCAAAAAATAAAATCAAGGTATCAGTAGGGTAATACTCCCACCAGAGGATCTAGGGGAAAATCCATGTTGCCATTCCCATTTTCTGGTAGCTGTGGTTTTCCTGGGCTTGTGGTGGCATCACTCCAGTCTTTGCCTCTATGGTCACACTGCTTTTTCCTCTTCTCTAGTGTCACATGTCCCTCTGCCTCCCTCTTATAAGGATATATGTGATTGTATTTAGGGCCCACCTGGATAAGCCAAGGAAAATCAGAATAATCAAAAATATCTTAATCACATCTGCCAGGTCCATTTTTGGCCATTAAAATAACATTCAGGGGGCTGGGTGGCTCAGTCTGTTAAGTATCTGACTCTTGATTTCAGCTCAGGTCATGATCTCAGAGTCGTGAGACCTAGGCAAGGATCAGACTCCATACTGGGCATGGAACCTACTTAAGATTCTCTCTCTCCTTCTGCCTTTTCCCACATACATTCATGTTCTTTCTCTCCAAAAAAAAAAAAAAAAAAGTAACATTCACAGGTTCTGAGGATTAGGATGTGGATATATTACAAGGTCCCATCATTTTAGCTTACTACAGGTACCTTGTTTGATCCAACATATTACAAAATTGTTTATGAAACCTAACAATTTATTCTCTATGAGTCTCAGAAAACAAAATAATAGCAAAACAAAGTATGTGAAGATTATAAGTAAAGCATTATAATATAAGTTCCATAATTTCTTGGTGCCAGAGGGTAAAATAAAATGTCAAGAAAAGGTCCAGATTATAATGATATGATGATGATACATGATATATTAAATATTTAATATCCCTAAGCATATTTTTCACTATCTAAAATACATAACTTTTTAAATATTTTAAAATATATTTGATTAGGGGCATTTGGGAGGCTAAGTCGGCTAAGTGTCTGACTCCTGATTTCAGCTGGGGTCATGATCTTGGGATCATTGAAACAAGTCCTCCAACAAGCTCCATAGTGGTGGAAATCTGCTTAGGATCCTCTCCCTCTGCCTCCTCCCCCCTTTCTAATAAATAAATAAAGTCTTTTAAAAAAAATCCATTTGATTACCAGGTTTAGAAATAGAAGATTACTAGAACTGTTAGTAAACACAGGTATAATCATAACATTTATTGGTTTAGACCCTCATGCTAAAAATCATTATCTAGGGTGCCAGGAAGGTGTAATGAAGAGGAAGAAGTACTATGAATTGAGCCAAGTCCTAGATTTACATCCCTGCCTTGCCCATGACAAGGTGAGTGACCTCAGACAAGCGCTTATGCTCAGTTTGCCAATCTGTGATATGACAAATGTCCCTAGGCATTTCCCAGCCAATCAAGATTCATAATGAAACTGAAGTTGAACCCCTAATTCCTTGGTTGGTGCAAGTCCAAAGTAATCCTCTCTCTCATTACCAGTTCCTAGAGAGGTTGAAGCCTGTCACCCTTTCTGCTTCTTGAGCTCTCTCCAGCACTATCTACTTATGCTAAGAGTCCATGTCAGCACAAAAGTAAGAATACTAATAATCACATCATCATTATCATCAGCATTATCAGCACCTCTATGGAAAGCTTCCCACCATCTTGGCTTTGGATCCCTTTTTTTTCTACCCCCTCATCTCTCTTCCCCATTCCCTCCAACTCAGACAAACCTATGAAATCCAATCCCTTGTCACATGATTCTGTGATCCAGTTCTCACTCTGACATCTTGGAACCAGCAACAAGAAAGGAGAGAAGGCGAGGAAAGCATCAAGTATGTCAGAGGTTCATGGGGTCTCCCCAGAACCCTCATCAAGACTGCACACTAACACATTTCTTTTCCTACCAATAGGTTCTATTTTTATCAAATTGATAAGACCTTGTTATATTTTAAATGGGGCCAATACTATGCACTTGGAAAGGTAATGAATGATGAGAATTAAAAGAGAAAATAATTTAGCACACTGTCATGCACGTATTATGAGCTCAATAAATATTACTGCTATCATTATTATTATTGATGTTACTAATATGCTACAGGGGTTTAAATTAGATCTTTTTCAGTATAAACCATATAAAAAAACTTATAGTCAATATCCATAAATGGACTACAAAAACTAATGAAGTCAGAATCATAGTTTGATTCAATGCTATATTTTAAAGGGTTGTCATGCATAAAAACAAATGCCAATGAATTCCATTCTGAAAACAATTTTGCATAGTTGTATTTTTAGTTTCTCAGAACTGGCCTGATTTTCTCTTCCTTGGGTGAACAGAATTCCCTCTGAAATCCCTAATGTAGCAAATAAAAAGAGAATATTTCTAGTTTCAGTCAAGTATTATTTGGGTTGAGGAAGGGAATGGGCATGGAGATGAAGCTAAAAACACAAATCTGATTCAGAATCACTCTCAGTGTTTAAGAACGACCAATAATGCTGCTCACAAATGTTGACAACTTAAAATTGATCCTCTTCTTTTTCTCTTTTATGGCAGTTCCTGTAACTAATTTCTGCCTTTAAAGAGTCCTGCTCAATTTCTATTGCTTCAAATAGTGCTGTGCATAAGAATCTCTAAGCTATGGGATGCCTGGGTGGCTCTGTGGTTAAGCATCTGTCCAGGCATGGTCCCAGACTCCTGGGATGGAGCACCACATCGGGCTCCTTGCATGGAGCCTGCTTCTCCCTCTGCCTATGTCTGCCTCTCTCTGTGTATCTTTCATGAATAAATTAATAAAATAATTTTTAAAAATCTCTAAGCTACATTCAATCTATGAATTTTGATAATGACAGGTGTAAGTACAGCTAATGGTGGAAATTAACCATAGCGTCATTGGTCTTAATCCATCAGAGTTATAAAAGAATTTATATGGTCACCCAAGGCTCATTTCTTTTCCTAGCAGTCCTTTAACAACACTTCTTAATTAATATATACTACAACATTAGTGAAAAATAATATGCTATCCAGCAGAAATAAAGCAGGTCAACTTTGTATCGCTTAGCCACAAGAGATTTAGTCTCTGAAATACCAAGCTGCTTGGTAAGGGGACTTGGACTTTAAAGCAGTCCCACAGCATGAACACAGAGAACACTATGGTGCCAAGGAGCCAGCACAGCTACAGGAAACTTCCACAAGGTTATTCACACAATGGTTGTAATGGATCAGTTCCAGGAGGGTGAACATTATAATCAAGGCTAAATTTTACTCTGTTGGCCCTGCCTGAGAAGAAGCACTTAGGCATTTAAAAAACAACTTGTGTGCAGGCACGTGTGTATGTGTCTGTGTGTACACACAGATATGTATACACATAGATATATAGATTTTTAAAAAATAACTTCAAACAAGCAAACAAATGTAATGCCACAGAAATGTTGCATGCTTCCCACAGCAATTTCCAATAGTCAAATGGTTTTCTCTGAGTAAGCGACATGAAAGCATTTACAAAAACATGCTGCTTTCCCTTTTTCCTACAATAATCATTTTTTCCACTTGATGCTTTTGGTTATCTGACTCAAGTGCCATTTTAGATGCAAAACAACCAACAAAAATGAGCCCATTAACTCATTAAAAAGGTGTTCACGCATACAGAATAAAAACTCAGTGAAAAGGTTCATATCTGCTGAATAATGTGTATATCCTACAATTGCAAAATTAAGCCCAGGGATAATAACCAGGAAAAACAGACATCACACGAAGCTAAAAATAAGCTGATGCCAAAGCTACCAGACTTAGCTCCTAAATGTCCCTAAAATGACAAGAAGTCATGCTGTGTCTAGTTTCAAGTCATGGATATTTGACAAGTCTTCTCATATGTCATCTAGAATATCACCAATGCTTAACAAAAAGCCTGGTGGATTTTTTTTTCCTTAAGAGGTTGATATGAGGAATGAACAGCTCTAAATATATTATAAGGCTCTGACACATCCAAAAACTACAATTATTTTCTGTGATTAATCCTGTTTTATACTGACAGCATGGGTATGTTGGAGGGAATTAGTTCTGCTTTGAATGGGAGTTCAATATTCTGGAGGTTTTTTGTTATTAATTTCTAATGCAATTTATGACAGAAACTAAGGATGGGGAGTTGGTGGTGCGGAGCAGAAGTTTGAATCGAGATTTGCTTTCCTTGACAGACCGCTGGTACCAATTGTTACCATGGTGAGCAGCTTCATTTATGTTTGAGGCCAGAGGACATAGTTAGACCAGGGCTCAAAGTTCATAGCCAATTGATTTAATTCTGAGAGCTATTTTAAAAGACTGTTAACCTTAGGATGCTTTTCAAAATAAAATCAAATAAAAAATAAAGTCACTTTATTCTGAGGAGGGGGAACAGGATGCACTGGGATTCTGATATAAAGAAACAATATGATTTGAAAGGCTTGTTCTTCATTCTCAGCCTTGAATGACCCACCTCACTAACGACAGATTTAGGCTAAACTTTTCATTTTATGGATAATAAAACTAACACCTCACAGATCCAAAGAACTCGGCCGAAGTCAGTTAATGATTCTATACCATTTTCTGAATAATCTTACTTAAAAGAACACACTGTCTTTTTTGGAAATTCTTCAATTCTTCCACATAATTCAGGTGATGTTAACTTATCTGACTCCACATAGAATAAACTAAAAACTTCAATAATAACATTTGAGTATATTCTGCTTATTAGTCCTCATATTACTACAATCTTATGAGAGTTTCTAAACACCTTGAACGTAGTTATATTTTACTTCTGTAGTTAGCAATTTGAAGACTGTTGTGAATTTTGGAAGCTACTAATTGTCTCAAGAAGAGAAATAACGTCACTGGGACACATTGGCACACTAAAGGCAAGAAAAAACCCTTAATTGCTGTGACTTGGGAGCAAAATGAGGGAAGCAAATGAACACGCAATAGAGAATTTTTAAAAAGAGGCGTGTGAAGGTGTTAGAGAATGGAACACATTCAACTCCTAGTTCTCTAAGTCTGTAATTACCACCTGGCCTAAAGAACAAGCAGTGATTCTCCATAATCTATCTGTTGCCATTAGCTGAAATAGCTCTTAAATACTTGACGTCAGCTTCTTCTAAACCTAAAACAAATTGGGGAAGTATTTGTCTTAAATTTTGACCCCAATTATCAATCATTACATCATAATTTGTAAATTTTGTACTGCTCAGATTACAAAGACCAAAGATGAGCGAGCATGACAGCCTGCCTGAACCTGCTTTCTTTAAAGAGGTCTTTCTTTCCAAAGTCCTTCGTTAGGATTGAAGGCATCCATCACCTCATATGGCAGTGTCCATTGTCACCCTCCTCTCTTGCTCAGAACAAGTTTCTTTCCTTCTCTAGGGCGTGGAGACCACCATGGCCAAAGCTTTGGCCCAGGAAAGACACTGATGCCTTCTTTTCCGCCTTTAAAAGATACTTTCAATAACTGACTTCAGAGAGTGGTTCAATAGTGTACACTTTACCTATACGTGGTCTGGTCAAAAAATAAATGAAGATTAATACTTCTTTATTTCTAGGGCTCCTGGGTGGCTCAGGTGGTTAAGCATCGGACTTTGGCTCAGGTCATGTTTCTGGGGTCCTGGGATCAAGCCCCCAGGGTGACCCTCCTCAGCAGAGAGTCTCTTTCTTGCTCTCCCCCTGCCCTCCCCTAGCTCATATTCTCTCTCTTTCTCTCTCTCTCTCTCTAATAAAATAAAATCTAAAAAATTAAAATTAAAAAAATAATTGGAATAGATTTTAAGTATTTTTCTTTATGTGAGCCATCCAAAATTACGAAATTCACACCTCAAGTTTTCTTCTTCTTTAGAAGAGCAGAGAAGCTTTAAAATGTGTCTATTACATTACAAAGGTTCATTCAAGATTCCTAACACTTTTAAGTGGAAGAGATTAGATTTGGGTAAAAGAGTAAAGACCACTTGATCATCTGTAAATATTTCTAAATACTGAAAAATAATGAGTGACAAGAAAGACATCTCTTCATCAATACAAATTGGGCTGTTGCACTTAGCAATCTGGAAATTGTTCTAAATTTGGAAGTTACTGATGGTCTAAAAAAAAAAAAGAAAAGAAAAAATACAACATGGAACAAGTTGGCATACTGAAGGCAAGAAAAAGCTTTTAACTGTAGTGACTTGGAGGTAGAAAGAGGGAAGCAATAAACATGTAAGAGAAAACTTCAAAAAGAGACATGACACAGATAATCACATATTATGGTTCCATGTATACAGAATGTCCAGAGAAAAAAATGTCCATTAAGGCAAAAGTTGAATTACTGGTTGCCTAGGCCTGGGGGAATGAAGAGTTCTAAAGAGCATGGTGTTTCTTTTTGGAGTGATGAAAATGTCCTAAAATAGATTATGGTGATGGTTGTAAAACTCTGTGAATGTATACTATACTACTAATTTCTATGCTTTATTTTTTTTAATTGTATGCTTTAAATAAGTGAGTCATATGGTATGTAAATTATGTCTCAATAATGCTGTTAACAAAAAAAAAAAAAAAAGAGGCCCATGAAGGTCCTAGAAAATGGAACACCAAAAAAAGCAACTGTAAGGAAGTAATTTAGTAAGGGAATAAAACATCTAGGAAACTGAGAACTAGGCACAGCATCTCCAGCCCTCATGCCACTAATCCCCATGCTTAAGTTTCAATGCTTGGGGCCCACAGGACTCTTTTCCATCTCAGGGCCTTTACATGTAACATGTAATATGATGACTAATCCACTTGTCATCAATTGTTTTGTTTTGTTTTTGTCTAGCCACGGAGTAACTATTCATCTCAAAAGTAGCTCTCTCTTAGCTTAAATGTTACTTCCAGAAAGGTTAAAGACATCTATTCTAGAGATGTCACAATTCTCTCTCACTTGAACCCTGATACTCTCCTTCTTAATGAACACTTTTCTCAGTTTCCAGTTGCACATTCATTTATGTTTACTTTCTATTGCTTTTTCTTTCATTGACCATAAGCTTTATGATGGCAGGGGCTATGTCTGCTTTGTGCAAGCATAATAAAGGCCTCAGAGATCATCCAGCCCCACCTCCACTTTATTTTACACATGAAAAAGCCAACATCCAGAGCTACCAGCACACCATTTCTGCTTAGTAGTGCCAAAAAGAGTTTGGGCCCTTAATAATTTCTCCATAGTAACTAGATAATAAAACCATTCCCCTAATATACCCAGTGGTTTTCCAGCCTAATCTCCGGGATTTTTTGGTAAAAATATAAGTTTCTTAGAGTTTTGGCAAAGTAGGATGGAACTGGCTTAGATAAGGTGTACAGAGGAGTTCGTAGTCTACCCCACCTCGGTACATGTCTACATGGTTAGATACTGAGAACTCTGACTTCTCCTACTGCATTCTGATTGGGCAAGAAAGAAAAAAATTACTGAGGGTAGCTGGGTGGCTCAGTTGGTTAAGCATCTGCCTTCAACTCAGGTTGTCATTCCAGAGTCCTGAAATCCAGTCCAGCATCAGGCTCCCTGCTCAACAGGAAGTCTGCTTCTCCCTCTCCCTCTGCTGCTCCTCAATCCCACCCATGCTCGCTCTTGAGTGCTCTCTCTCTCTCAAATAACTAAATAATGGGATGTCTGGGTGGCTCAGGGATTGAGCTTCTGCCTTTGCATAGGGCGTGATCCTGGAGTCCTGGGATCAAGTCCAGCATCGGGCTCCCTGCAGGGAGCCTGACTCTCCCCTATGCCTATGTCTCTGCCTCTCTCTGGCTCTCATAAGTAAATAAATTTTTTAAATCCGTAAAAAAAAAAAAACTAGGTAAAATCTTTTTTAAAAATTACCATAAAATATTTCCTTTTATTAAAAGTGGAAATACAGTTTCAGAATTGTTAGGGGTCGCAATCATCCATTAAATTTTTTTAAAGTATTTTATAACAGTTTTGAAAATGCACCAAAATAGCCATGGAAATCATAAGCTAGAAAATGAACAACTATGATGACCAAATTTTAGATGAAATAAAAAATAGAGTTAAAATCATAAACTGAGGTTTTGTGAGAAAAAAAAAAAAAAAAACACTGTACCAGAATAACTAAAAGAATGATTTCAAAACTCTTCTCCATTTTCTCTGCATGGGCTATGAAGTTCTGGCTCCTTAAGTGACTATGTGCTACTATTAGCTACAGTAGGTTCTATTTTTTTTTTTAAGGACTTTATTTATTTATTCATGAGAGACAGAAAGAGAGAGACATAGGCAGAGGGAGAAACAGGCTACCTGCAAGGAGCCCGATGCAGGACTCGATCCCAGGACCCCAGGATCACGACCTGAGCTGAAAGCAGACTCTCAACCTCTGAGCCACCCAAGTGCCCACTACAGTAAGTTCTGTTAAATAAATACATAACCTGGAAAAAATAACCTATGAAGCCATTAGCACTGACAAACAGGTTAACTCCAAAGTATTTTATCAGATTTCCCACTGGATGCTATGAAAATGAGCAAGAATAAGGTCCTCACTTAATGGTCTTGAGCTGGTAAATTCAAAATAAAAAAGCAAAGAATGGGGTTTGCTATAGCATGAATGTCTGTATTCCCCCCAAAACTCGTAAGCTGAAATCCTAACCTCCAAGATGACAGAAGATGACAGTATGAGGAGGTAGGGTGATTAAGCCATGAGGGTGGAGGAGCCCTTACGAATGGGATTAGTGCCCTTATAAAGGCCCCAGAGAGATCCCTAGCCATTTCTACCATGTGAGGCTACATCAGGCTCTCATCATGAATCTGCCAGTTCCTTGAAGTTGTATTTCCCAGCCCCTAGAACTGTGAGAAACGAACTTGATGTTTATAAGCCACCCAGTCTATGGTATTTTGTTATAGCAGCCTGAAGGGATGAAGACAAGGTTAATAAACCAAAGCCAGCAGCACAGTGAGGGTCTCTGGACAGTTTAAATGTCTAGAGAAGGAGAAAAAAGGATGGGACACTGTTAGGGTTGCCAGATTTAACAAATGGTAATAATGATAATACAGATGCCCAACTGACTTTACATTTCAGGTAAATAACAAATACTTATAGTCTAAACATGATCCATGCAATTATTTGGCAAATACTAATATTAAAGTAGGTTTCTGTTGAGAAGATAAAATTCCAATTTAATTGGGCATCCTGCATTTTACCTGGCAACCTATACACTAATGAAAAGAAACATAAACTTAAAAGTCAGATGACTTTGGTTCATATTCCAGTTCCACCACTCCACCACCAGCTCTTTACAGTCTCTGAGACTCACTGAAACCTAAAAGCATTGTTGCAATGCCAAAATTAAGTAATAGCAAAATACCAATACATCAATATAACCATTTATCCACTTGTCCTCATGTACTTAATAATTCTGTATGAGGATGGCTTGGACTTGGAAGATATTTTTTATACAGGTTGCTAATTTTACTCCCAATTGCTCCTCCTTGAACCCAGACAGTACATAAAGTGCTTTAAACCTTGGCTTATAACAGACCTACTAATATTTTAATCCAAACACAAACAGTATGACTTGGGAAAATGTTTATAGCAAATTGATAGCCAGCATTAATAAATCCCTCACACTCAGAAATTGGTGGCTTTTCCACAGAAGGATTGGGCTCTCTGTGGCCAATAAACTAAATTGAAAAATCTCCAACCAACTGTAATAAACACAGAATTGAAAGCTAATAAAACACCACAGGGCATTTCAAGGTAACTCAGCAGGGGAGAGCTCACCAATATTAGATGTGTTTACAGATGGTGACTAAAGATATAATAATTAATCTGCTTTTGAACTAATGAACAAATCACATGCTTCCTTAAAATACAAAGCACAAAGCTCTTAGCTGCTAATTAAGTTCAGGAGTGGAATAAACACTTGATTTGCGGTAAAGGATAAGGCTCATAAACAGTAATATACAGCTATCCAAATCTTGCCTGTCTGACAGAAAAACAAGTGCCCTATTCAGGGTGTAAAAATTGACATGACACTATCATTCACCTGTGGTTTTCAAGTCTTAACAAGATCCGAGATTATTTATTATTTGATGTAATGTGCTTAAGGATATTTTATAAAGGAATTACTCCAAGTTGGTTATCAGAATGCTAAATGTAGTATTTTATAATGATGATGATAAAATATTTAAAGCTTATACAAGTTCAGCCATGGAAACAGGAGTGAATCTGACGAGAGATGCAACAACAGATCGGCTATTCTTTATCTTCTTTGTAAGTGTTTGGTGCAGCTGACAACATATAAAAGTAAGACTTCCTAACGCAGAAATTAATGGCATGAGATCTATGCTCACAGATGAAGGAGGGTAGAGGACGGATGGGTAGACAGAGAGACAAAGAGATGACAGACCAGGGTTCAACAAACTACAGCCCAAGGGCCAATGGCCTTTCGCCTGTCTTAGCACAGCCCACAAGGTAAGGGTGAGTTTTACATTTTTTAATGGTCAAAAAAAAAAATCAAAAGAAGAAAACTTTTTTCTTTTTTTAAGATTTTATTTATTTATTCATGAGAGACACAGAGAGAAAGGCAGAGACATAGGCAGAGGGAGAAGCAGGTGCCCTGCAGGGAGCCTGATGCAGGCAGGACTTGATCCCAAGACCCCGGGAGTACGACCTGAGCGAAAGGCAGACACTCAACCACTGAGCCACCCAGGTGCCCTAAGAAGAAAACTTTTTCAGGACACGTGAAAACCACATGAAAGTGAAGGAAATATGAGGAAGTTGTCCATAAATAAAAGGTCTCTGGCACAAAGCCATGCCCATTTGCTTAGCTATTGTCTATGGTGCTTTTGTGCTATAGTAGCAAAGTGGAATACCTAGAGTACCGGCCATAAGGCCCTAAAAGACTGAAGTATTGACTTTCTTGTCCTTTATAGAAAATGTATGCCAACTCCTGAGGCAGACAGGTAAGTAGACAGACAATACAAACTGTAATCCTCTAGCACCTACCCACCACAGTAGGTTTCACTAGAATTCCAAAGCACAGTCATTAGCAAAGTACATTACCAAAGTTATCAGTATCAGTACCATTACCAAAGTACTTTAGAATGGATTTTATCATCCCTTAGAAAATAAAACACATTTATCATGAGCCAGTACTCCTCTTATTGCTACATTTGATGATAGGCATGCTTTCCTTTAAAAAATGGACTTTGATGAAAGGCCCAGAAACCCAGATTGCAGCAGAACCTGAGGATCTTCTGCTTCTCCCTCCCCTGCCCTCATGGTCCACCATCTCTGATGTTGCCTGCCCGGCCTGTTCCCTTCTCCAATCTTTGATGGTCACCCACATGGCAGCCATGCGGCAGCAGGGGGACGCCCGTGCCTCAGCACGCCTACAGCTGTTCTCAATCACAGGTCAATCTTCTCCAACATACTCTTCTTCTTCTTTCTCATTGCATCTGGGTATTTCTCAGAAGGTAAGTAGATTTTAACTCAGTAGTTTGAATTCAAGGAAGACCTGTTAATTCTTTTTGTGCACTTTCAACTTTCTCCACAGGCCTAAGAGAATAGAGAGGGTGAAAAAGCTCCCTCAACGCCTCCATCATCTATTTCCTCTGTCGCCAACAGTTTGGGGAAGAAAAAAAAAAAAAAACGCTTAGAAAATATCAATCAAGTTATCTGTTGCTTTGGGGGCAGAAGTCTAAGAAAAATGCTGCGACACTGTTTCTTGTATTAGGATGGGTAATGGAAAGACAGAAACCCTGTCAGAAACAACAGCTGGCGGCAGGGCAAAATGGAATGGATCAGATAAATCTCTCAGATTCTCAAAAAAGAAAGAAAAGAAAAGAAAAGAAAAGAAAAGAAAAGAAAAGAAAAGAAAAGAAAAGAAAAGAAAAGAAAAGAAAAGAAAAGAAAAGAAAAAGAAAAGAAAAAGAAAAGAAAAGAAAAGAAAAGAAAAGAAAAGAAAAGAAAAGAAAAGAAAAGAAAAGAAAAGAAAAGAAAAAGAAGTGATATGAAGCAGCCAAGGCTAAGAAACTGCCCACAAAAGTTTATGCCACCAGACAGCCTTAGGTGTCTACAACATCTCTACCCCATCCCCCAAATCTTTACAATGATGACAGCTTATCACATGGAATCACAAAGAAATATAAGAGAGCTGGGAAGGGACTGTTCAAGGTTCACTGATATCCTCTGTGTTGAAAATACTGCTTATACAAAGCAGATGCTCAATAAACATTTGCTGAATGAATAAATTGAGGAATAAATGACTCTATTTTATTCTCTGTACAGAAACTAGAGGCTTGAGAGAAAAATCACATGACTTTTTCAAGATCACACAGCTGATTGAAGAAAGCTAAAATAACAACTCAAAACTTCCCCTTGCCCAAGGCTATGGCTCCCTAGGGGCAGGTAGTGTGGAAGATACCGATGACATTCATCATCATCTGCTGCCATTCTACCCTCTTTATCTACAGATCTCCAAATGAGCTTGGCATTCTGCTCAGAGAAGGTAGGCAACTGCCTTACCTCCCAGAAGATAATTCACCTGAAGCCTGGAGTCTAAGCCAGCGGTAGCAATCTGATTTTTTATGGGCAGTGACTGGTTTAGGAGCAGACTTCTGACGGAGGATATTGGTCAATGGTATGTGAAGGGAAATGTGCTCAGGAGAAGGCCTTTAAGGAGATATTTTCCTACTTAATAGGATTAAAAGGCCACTCCTCATTCTTTTACCTTTCAGAGTTTGTTATACAAGGGTACGAGTCTTCTGACATCTTATGACTGTGAGGCTACAAAGATTTCAAGACCTAACCTAACCTAGAACGGAGACTTCATTGAGCTGTTGAATTAACCAAAGCTGAAACTGCCTGTTCCAGACTTTGTGAAAGGATAAATCTATTATTATTCAAGTACTATTATTCAAGTCCAGTTGTCTCTTGTTTGTAGCCAAAAGCATGTTGAATCATGTATCCACTCTTGGAAGATGCCTGATTCCCTGCCTTAGCCTTTATCCTGCTAGAATCTTCACCTAAAGTCAGAGGAAACACAGGTATCATCAATAAGAAAAAAAATGCTAATTTTCATCGCCAAGATGGCAGGAGGGTTTCAAGAGCCCCGCATTACCCCTGTGAAGCACTAGTCTATTCCAAGCCAGACTCCAAGTGCATCTTCCCAATAGAAATATATGTTGTGTGGGCCCCAAGATGATTTTAGAGCAAAAACTGTACTCTATGGTTTAAATACGCTTTTGTAGGTTGGCCTGGAAACGTAACATTGTTTCTATGGAAAAATGTTTAAACTCCAAACAACTCTGTTCCAAATGAACTTTTGAATGCAACCTGTTTTAAATTTGGGGGTTGCATATTTATTTATAATTAAAATACACCAGGATGAAAATGAGTTATCAGGTGGAAAAATCACATTTGGACTTGTGGCTTTCAATTGATCAGTGTCCCTTTGCCATTTTGAATAAAATAGCTATGAATAAAAAGGGGCTGTGACATCTTGCAGCACCAAATAAAAATGCTAAATCAGAACTCCAATAACCTACCAGATTCCATTTTACAGTACTTTCCTGTTGGAGGAGGGGGTTACCTTACAAATTAAACAGTGCTCATTCTGACAAAGTCTGTCATTGTAACCAATGGCTCATTGGGAAATATTTCAAGCAGCAATTTGAATGAGTGTACGAAAATCTTCCACCAAAATACATTTAAAAAACAAAATAGGAAAAAAATTATATTTAATGATGACTCCAAATCCTTAGAGTTTTGTGTTCAAGTCAACCAACAACTGTAACTTGGTTCCCCTAATCCACCCCGCCCCGCCCCAAATCTCCATTTCTTGGTCCTAATACTAAAGATGGATTGGGGTATATCAGAAAAAGTAGTTCCTAGTGATGGTAGCTTTTTCTATTTCCTCAACTGTAAAAGGAAAATTATGCCATCTAGATCCCAGACCTGTTGTGACATTTAGAGGATATAGCTGTACAAGTACAGTGCTGTACTTGAAATCTAGTAAGCACTCAGTGTCAGTTCCATTACTTTCTCGTCTCTCTTACAGAGTACTGCCCTCATCTAACATATCCAAATTCTCACCAACCTACACACATAACTGACAACCAGAGTTTATTCTTCTGGTAAATATGCATATGGTCTCTAAAGAAAATCAAGTCTAGCATAATCTCTCAACACTATGTGAAAATGAATTAACATTTCTCTCTCCTTGTATAAAATATTATGATTGAAAGCTATGGGGATTTTTCAATACTGTAATTACCATAACTTATATTTAAATTCTGCTGAAAACAAAGATCCGGATGTTAGTTTCTGGAATTGCCCGTGTTGAAGAAACACAGGTGTAGCCCTGTTGCATGAAAGGGTAAAAAATAAATTAAAAACTATAATTCAAGTCGAGGTTTGGTATGATATAGAGAATCTCATCTTTGCTTCAAGATCTCCTTATCTTTTCCTTGGAAACTACTAAGTTTCAGAGTTTCCAAAACTGTTCTCTTGTAATATGACAGCTTTTTTTTTCTTTTTTTTACTTAAAAATCTATTGTAATGATTAGTGAATGTTGGTGAAAACAATGTCTGTAGTTAACAGAAGGCAGTAAAGATTAGACCTCAGTGTTCCTAATGCTTTGAAATTAATGTTGAAAAGCAGGAATTCATTCTTTCGGTTAACTTGACTGCCACACTGAGCATATCTCTGTGTACTGCTCCCTTAAAATGCTCAATTTTTAGATGCTGATTAGAAGCTGTGTTCAATTCGTCTATCATTAATTCTGAAGTGTTATTTGCATATTGCTATGGTGCTCATCTTACCTCAGTTCCAGGACCTGTCTTTTCTCTGTTTATTAAACCTACCACTGACAGAATGAACACTATGTAAATCAAAGAGATGCCTTTGTTCAACAAGTGTGATGATACTGTGCAAAGCAACTGAAGACGCTGCCACAAGTCTCCAGAATAAAACTTGACCCCACACATGTGTAAAGCTCTAGGAGCAAGCAGAGCTCTATCCAGGGTGGCTATCTATATTCTCCCATGTATTCTTCAGTCCCAAAATACAGTATTTTGAAGGCAATTTAATATTTTGGCAAAAAAAGAAATGAGTCTTATCAATTTTCCTAAGTCATACTTCCAACTCACAAAATGTAAGTTTTCAAATAAAATAATTCAAACTAACTTTTCCCACCTATTATACTGCACTAACCTTATTTATCTGTCTGGCTTTATCCCAGGCAGATAAATACCAAGATTTATCAGTGATTAAGGAAGTAAATAAAACAGTTTCCTCATGAAGCTCTCTACACTTCCCTTCCCAAAGTGCAATTTGCTCTTTCTCACATCTCTGTATCTTCTGTTATGTTTTAAGTCTGAAATGCCCAAAATCTACCTTACTGCCAGCATGAAAGTAAACTCTCATCCTCAAGTACCCACAAAGAGTTTTCGATTCCTCAACAAGCAAGCTCTACAAATCACCATCACGCCCAAGAGAAGAGCAAATCAAATTGCTTTTGAAAGATACAAAGAGAAGAAAAACTAAAAGCTCTCATTCTTAATCTAAAAACAATGCATATGTATGAGCAACACTAAACTCTAAATATACATTTGTATTTCACCCACACTGCTTATGACTACAGATTTTTGCCAAAAATATTACATTTAAGTATAATACCTCAACTTTTTGAAAATCTCCAAACCCCCTATCTTTCCTCTCCACTGCCTACCCCCAACCCAAATATATTACTACAAGGTGAAGGACAGAAAATCTCACATTAAAGATGAAAAACTGAGAAGAAGGGTGATTCCCAATGTAGGGGAAAAGAAGATTTGGGTTTAGGTACCATCTCTTAGTCTAATAGGAATGGGCTTTAGAGGCTGAGATGGGAATGCTGACTCTGCCTCTAATGAACTGTTTAACACTGAGAAAGTGACTTAACCTTTTTGAACCTTAGCTGTAAGATGGGCTTAACATCTCCTATGATCACCGTGTATACAAATTAAATAAGCCACCGGCTATAAAGCAGTTTCTCAACCTTGGCACTACCAGAATCTTAAGCCAGATAAGTCCGTGTGGGGGTTGTCCTGTGCATTGTAGTTTATTTAGCAGCATCCCTAGCTTCCACCCACTAGATGCCAGTAGCACTCCTTCCTTCTGTTGACATTGCCAAATGTACCTGAGGGGCAAAACTTTCCCCTGTGGAATATCGCAGAGTTATCTGGCTGATAATAAACACTTACGTTTTATTAGTAATAGTCATCATCCTCATTATCCATTAGATATTGGTTTCCAGATAAAAACTGTACTATCATCCACATTTCAAACTTCCCAAATGTTACCAATGAAAATGTCCTTTGGTGGCAAAGATGGGAAGCATGGCAAGACCACAGTAAACATCTAGGAGTTGATTGACACCTGATGAAACATATATTCTCAATACGACAACTACAGTCCTTTGTAAGAAGGAAATGAATTTGTAGTTAAAGGGAATGTAAAAAAAAAAGAAAGAAAGAAAGAAAGAAAGACCACAGCTTTGACATTAAAAAAAAAAAAAAATGCCACACAGCACGACTTCCCAGTCCTAATGTTAATTTTTAGCAGAGCTGTGACCAAAATACGGACACATTTACTCCTAGTTCAACAGATATTTCATCTCACCATGACAGGCATTTAGGGAAAATCCAAATTCAACAGTCAGACTTTCCAGTGACTATTCACTGTCCAAGTGCATTTTCCCACTAATTCTTTTTTGTAAACTAGCTAAGCTCCCCAAACTCTCTTCCTGTCTCCTTCACTATATTGCCCAGTTCTTCAGGAAATCGACTGTTCTCTAGGGTCTACAAGACAGAAGACAAATTTAACCAAGGCAAGTTTGGGTAGCAAGAAACCGGTAGCTTCAGTCTCTCTAGTATGCCATAGCAAACATTTTCTATGGCAAACATCCTCAGCTGGCATAGAACAGTCAGTCTTTCATATTTCACCTAACCAGTGTACACTGCTTGGTCAGATCAGTTTTGCCTCTAAAGACTTACTCAAACACTACTGCTTGCTGTATTTTCTAAGAATTTTTAGTATTAGAAGCATGCAACACAGTGTCTATGCCTTCCAAGGAAATGGCATGGAACAGACTTATTATGCACTCTGATTTCCTGATTTCAAATAGAACATATCTTTTCTACTAAAGGTTTGTAACCTAGCGTTCACTAAAAGGTCCATGTTAGGGATAGACTGTACAGTTTGTTACCCGTTCTTGAATAGGAGAATACAAGCAACAAAAAATTAAGGCAAGAAACATCAGTTTTTGCTGGCCCTAATTATGGTAATTAAAGATAAATTAGTCTATTTCCAGAGTGGATTTAGATAAAATATTCTGAAAGAAAACAAGTTCATCTTTGGTATCCCCATGTTGACACACCTGTGCTCCTCATGGTATGCCCCATCCCCAAGCCTAAGCTACTTTATGCAGTACACCATTTTTCAGATGCTTCCAGATTTCCCATAATTACCCATGTTGGTCAGTATCTTCTTAGAGCCCAGATACATAACTTCCAAGTCAATCATCAATCTGATAAATTAATCCATGTCACTGTGTTAAAGGCCCTCTCTAACAATAATATGCAAAAATAGAGTCTGGTAGTAATATAAACAAGGATTTGGGGACTAGTAATTTTGACCTGGTTACTTTTCCGAGCCTTAGTCTTTAAGCTGTGGAAAAATAATCATCTGTTTCATAGGTTGCTGTACCCAATGCAGTGCCTAGCACATAGTGAACATCAAATAATGACAATTATATTAATAACTTCCTATTATATCCTACGTTGAAGTAGCTCCAATATTGACATTTTCAAGCTAGAAAATAAGGAAATTATATTAAAATAATTTTCACAATAAAAAAAGAGGATAAAGTGTAACAAAGAAAGAGAATTTCAAAGAAGAAAATAGGGACCCTCTGTTCTGCACAAAAGGAAACTGTGACATGGCCAAAGTGAGAGTACCATGTTGATGTAACATCCCTTTACATGGCTTTCACTCCCTTAGGTATCTGTTGTTATCTTTCCCATCAAGGAAACATAAATACTAACACTATTTCAGCACAGATTTCCATGTACAAGTCTCTGAAGGGACAAATTAAAAAAAAAAAAAAAGTGAGAAGTCACAGAGAAATGTCATTATTTGGGTCATTTGTAAAGTAGGGATAACAGAAATGCATTACTCACAGAATTCCTGTGAGGAGTAAATGAAATAATACACATTAATAAGCAGTGGGCCTGGCATAGGACCCATATAAAATATTGGGCATTACTGTTACTCAAAACAATGCAAGATCTTCACTGTACCCACACAGCAAATGCAACCCAGACAGATTAAGTGATGTTGCAAAGGAATGCAATGGAGGTAGAAAAAAAAAAAAAAGTTACTTTCTCATGTTTCTAATGAGAAGAAGGAAAATATGGAATGCTACGAGAAAGAGCAAATCCATAGAACACTATCACAGACTATCACTCTTCCTAGTTAGTTTCCTAGGGTGCTGTAACTACCATAGACTAGGTGGCTTAAAGCAACAGATATTTATTCTCTCATGGTTCCAGAGGCTGGAAGTTTGAAATCAAGAGATGAGCAGGGCCATACTCTCTCTGAGACCCAGTAGAATCCTACCTTGCCTCTTCTTAGCTTCTGGTGATAGCTGGCAATCCTTAGCATTCCTTGGCTTGCGCCTGCATCACTCCAGTCTCAGCCTCTGCTTTTTATATGGCCTTCTCCCTGTGTGTCTCTATCTATCCTCCTCTTATTTAAGGAAAGTAGTCACACTGGATTAATGGCACATCCTACTCCAGTATGATCTCATTTCATCTTGATTACAACCTCAGAGACCCTTTTTCCAAATAAGGTCACAATCACAGATTCCAGGGGTTAGGATTTGCATGTATCATTTGGGGGGAACACATTTCAACCCCCAATACCTCTCTCCTTGGGAGACTTTTTATTTTGTTTTTGTTTGATTTGTGTGGCTTTTTTTTTTTTTTTTTTTTGTCAGTACTAAAGCTACAAATGTGAAATCCACTGAAACAGATATTCATGCTAATGGACCAACTCAGAATTATTGTAATAAAAAGGCAACTATGTCTACTTAACCATGTTTACTTCCCAAGCTCATTAGTGGTTCCATGTGGTGAGAAAAATTTCCCACTCACTTTATCAAATTTAGCACATTTATTTAGTCCAAGTCAATGTCTGAAATATCCTTTCATACATTTAAGCCAATTTTTCCCAAGGTCGTGCAGCAAGATAGAAGTCATAGATCTTTCCCCTGTGAGTCAATCACTATAAAATATAGCACTGAATTTGGGTGAAAGGAAGTTAGGTGATGAAATGTGCCTGGAATAATACAGAGTTGCTTTTTTCCCATGTAATACACTTTTATTATATTTTATTATATATACATTTAAACCAAAACCAAAGCACCACTGGTTCTAGAAAGAACTGTAATTTCATCTGAATGTTTCTGTAATTAAGTAGCTTATTTTTTAGGACTAACAACCACACTTTCTTTCCAATCACAATTCAAAGTAAAAGGGAATACATATTATTATCAATATCATTTAAGCAAAGTGATCTTTAAAGAATAAAAGTGATCACTTTTCTCTTATCATAAAACATCAGCAAGTAACATAAAATATAACTTTTCCAGTCAAGCATAATCTTTCATCATTGCTGAAATTTTTTGTCAGATTTTTCCAGCCTGGGATTTTTCTGATATAAATTTGGTAATTTTGATAAAGAAAAATTAACTCAATTTGCCTTAAAAATGAACTAATCTAAGTTCTGGTCATATGTGCAAGACACAAAGCAATCCATATTAAATTGTCATTAGTGTACATCAGAAAAACAGTTACCAAATTTGATCTGACAAAGAGAAGCCTCTGAGCACGAAATCACTGAGAAACATGAGGCGGCTTTTCTGGAACTGTGTAATACAGATAAAATTTTCTCTTTAGAAATGAACATTATATTTTACATATTTAAAAACCCTATGGGGGGCAGCCCGGGTGGCTCAACGGTTTAGTGCCTGCCTTCAGCCCAGAGCCTGGTTCTGGAGACCCGGGATTGAGTCCCACATCAGGCTCCCTGCATGGAGCGTGCTTCTCCCTCTGCCTGTGTCTCTGCCTCTCTCTCTCTCTCTCATGAATAAATAAAATAAAATAAATCTTTAAAAAAAAAACCTATAGGGATACAAGTCAAACATGTGACTAACTACACATATAAGCAGTGTAGTGAAGTAGCTAGGGCCCATGTAGAGTCAGGTCAGACCTCCTAAGTTGGAAGCCATGCCTTGGAAGCTGCAAGAAATTCAAACAGCTACTCAATCTAATACTCAGTGTTCTCAGCTGTAAAAGAGGGATGATGATAATAGTACCAACATCTAAGATTTTGATGAATAATAGATGAAACGACTATAAAATCTTTGGCGTTGTGCCTAATGTTATTATTATTAAGAGCACAGATCCACACCTGGCAGGTATGGCAAACTGCCTGGTTTCGAATCACAGCTGCTATGGATTACTGGCGAAGAAGTCTTAGGCAAGTAACTTAACCTCTGTGAGCATCAGATTCTTCAAAAGGGGAAAATAATAGTAACTGCTTCAAGAATATAAAATATATGTGAATTGCTTAACCCAATATAGGAATATAGTAAGACCTCAGAAAAAATATATATACCTCATCATATGTTCATGGTGGAATTTAATTATGCAAATAATTTAATAATTGGCTTTTCATTTACATGCACTACAAATTTTTTGTTGTTTAATAATTATTCTCATAAATCCAAAACAAAGAATGATTCTATGCATAGAGGGCCAGAAACATTTTTGCAGGTATGAAGGGTCCAAGATTGATCTAGGCAGGGATTTTAGAAATATATTCCTTTCAGATCCATTCTCAGTGCTCCCAAGTAGTCCATGAGCAGTTTACTTAAATTTCACTCTTTTCTAATATTTTTTTTAGCTGCAAAGAAAGAAACTAACATATTTCAAAGAAGTCTTGATGTCCATTCTCACAAAAATCAGAAAACAACCCAAGTAATGTGTGTAGCTATACTTGCTTAAAGCATTCAGATACAAAAAGTATTATCAGGCAGATTCTCAGATTACTTTCCTCCTGCTCATCTTTTTCACCGGACCCTTCCCAGCAGCTATGCTTGGTACAGAGAGCCCTCCTTTCAAGTTCAACATTGTGTCTCAGCTCCTGGACTGCTCTATCTAGACTGACACTGAAGAGTGGATCCTCTCCTCCACAAGGGATTGCCTAATGGCTTTACTTACCAACTAAAAGTAAAATCTAAATGGGGGCCAAAAACATTTCTCCCAGGCCAGTAGGTAAGGAGACTGAAAAGGCTACCTTCCAAATATGCCAGCCTGAAGTTGTTAAGAAATAGGAGTGTTGGAAAAAAAAAAAAAGAAGAAAAAGAAAAGAAAGGAAGGAAAGAAAGGAAGAAGAAAAGAAAGGAAAGAAAGGAAAGGAAGGAAGAAAAGAAAGAAAAGAAAGAAAAGAAAGAAAAGAAAAGAACGAAAGAAAGAAAGAAAGAAAGAAAGAAAGAAAGAAAGAAAGAAAGAAAGAAAGAAAGAAAGAAAGAAAGAAAGAAGAGTGTTGGGCAGCCCGGGTGGCTCAGCGGTTTAGTGCCGCCTTCAGCTCAGGGCCTGATCCTGGAGATCCAGGATAGTCCCACGTCAGGCTCCCTGCATGGAGTCTGCTTCTCCCTCTGCCTGTGTCTCTGCCTCCCTCTCTCTCTCCTGCTTCTCCCTCTGCCTGTGTCTCTGCCTCTCTCTCTCTCTCTCTCTCTCATGAGTAAATAAATAAAATCTTTAAAAATAATTTTTAAAAAAGGAGTGCAAAGATTGGAGTTATACATGGTTTGAGAGCCTCCCCTTTAGCAAACATGATTAGTTGGCTAACCAAAGCCATTCTCTATCATAAGCCATTTTCTCCTTTACTGTCTCCCACTACAGATGTTGGAAAGATAAGTAATCACTTTTCAAGCTCTTCCGTAGCTAGGAGTGGCCAATGAGGTATAAGCAGGCCTGCTAAGGAAGTGTTAAGAGTCTCTAAAACTTTTGCTTTTGTGATCAAACAAGATATTATATGCCTGGTGCTGCCCCTTCCCTGCCCCTCCCCCTTTTTTCTACCTAGAACATGAACCTGAGGTTTAGACCAGCAGTAGCATCGTGCACCTATGAATCAATCACTAAATACAAGGACCAGCTGTCTGAGCAGGGCCACAACAGTGTTCTAACTCTAACATCAGAAGTACAGAGTGAGGCATTATTCTTCCAACATCAAGGCTAAGGCCTCGAGAGCCTCAGCTAGATAGAAGGGGTGACATTAGACTGCAAAGCAGGTAACAGTGTTAGCTGCTCAAAATGGTAGCTGTAATGGCAACAGGGGGCCAGCTGCATGTATTTTCAATACCAATAACCGTATTTAGCATCATCAGTACCAGTATCCCTAAATACTTAGGCTAATTGTTTAATTCCTATTTGAGAAAATAGATCTGAAGAGACCTGAAATGTTAAAATGTTATGCAAGTGCAAAATAGTAAAAAAGTTCTTTATTTTACTATATTTCAATTGAGAGAAAAATAAGGACTGTAAATTTTAATAATGAGAAACTAATAGAACTGACACAGGATAAGCAAAATGTTATGCCTTTCTTTGATTGAAGCATATATATAAATATGAGTGTGTTAAAAGCAAGAATCCAAGTGAAAAAGTCATAAATTATAATGTTGAAGAAAGTCATGTTCCAAAATAAGACTTGTTTTCTTCAGCAGTCTGGATAACATTTTACCTTGTGTTCAAACTATCCATGCATGCAATGAATGCAGCTTAGGCAACCTCAAATTATACCTCATTTCTGATCATCTTGTAGCAACTCAACCCGTGTCCATGGAAATGTAGCATCGCATTGCACAGCTAAGTAAAACAAATAACATTTGCCATTTAAATGCATGAGGTACCTTTAAACTGACTCTCTGTATTTAAATATCTCTACCTAAAAACAGACTAGAAATACAACACAATATTTTAGAGATTAAATCAACATGAAAATTTGCCCTGGTCAATCACAGTATTCACCTCTCATTCTACAAATTTATTCACAAATTGATTCCTTTCTGAGTTTCTTTTCTTGAGCTCATCCTTCCCACTTCTTTAATTACAATTCACTAATGTAAATGATGTTAATATACCTGTACTTGAATTTGCCACATCTTACATTATCATTCCTCATCCTTACAAGAACAGGGACCCAACCTCTGGACAAGCTTAATTTTCCCACAATGGTCTGCATCTCATTTCCTACCATTTGTTTGTCAACTTCTTCCAACATTTACTACTTCTATCTTCTTTTACACCATCAATCTCTTGCTCTCGAATGGCTCCTTTTGTTAGGGCTATCAATTAATTCAAATAAAAACACAAACAAAAAATGAAAGAGCCCCAAACCTGCAAATGTCTTCTGGCTACTTATAACCTAGTACCTAAAGAACATCCTTCCTCAGTCATGCTTTTTTTTTCTTTTCTTTTCTTTTTTAATTTTTTTTAAATTTTTATTTATTTATGATAGTCACACAGAGAGAGAGAGGCAGAGACATAGGCAGAGGGAGAAGCAGGCTCCATGCACCGGGAGCCCGATGTGGGATTCGATCCCGGGTCTCCAGGATCGTGCCCTGGGCCAAAGGCAGGCGCTAAACCGCTGCGCCACCCAGGGATCCCCATCAGTCATGCTTTTCAAAAGAAAAGATCTCACTTCTTTCCAAATATCCCATATACACAACCATTGTGTGCTGGTAAATGTTTAGCAATTGGCTCTCCTAAAAATAAGTATGTGTATGTGTATGTATATATATGTATATGAGTTTGTTATAAATTTTATTATTATAAAAGAGATATCAGCACAATTTATACATAATAATAAAATATATAATATTTTTTACCTTAAATTCCATAGTGCCAACTGATTTTATTTTTTACAATCTGGTTTCTTATAAAATGCTTTCTTTTTTTTTCAAGATTTTATTTATTTATTCATGAGAGACAGAGAGAGAGAGAGGCGGAGACACAGGCAGAGGGAGAAGCAGGCTCCATGCAGAGAGCCCAACGCAGGACTTGATCCAGGGTGTCCAGGATCACGCCCCGGGCTGAAGGTGGCGCTAAACCCCTGGGCCACCCGGGCTGCCCATAAAATGCTTTTATTGATATTCACCAAATATGTTATATTCTGACATGGATGTTGGTTGGTATTTTCTTTTACATTTATAAATATGATGAAAATAAAACAATGAATATGTATGTCAGAACTTCTCTTGCACATCAAAAATGGAAGCAACTTCTCTGTTAACTAGATAATATTTTATGAATTTGGAGAATATCTGGAAGAATATTTCATTTTTTGTGCCACTTATAATGCAATTTCTACATATCCAACACCTTTTTTAGTTTAGTCTGCATTATTAACAAAATCTCTATCCCTTTAAGTCTAGAAAACAGGGGATCCCTGGGTGGCGCAGCGGTTTGGCACCTGCCTTTGGCCTAGGGCACGATCCTGGAGACCGGGGATCGAATCCCACGTCGGGCTCCTGGAGCCTGCTTCTCCCTCTGCCTATGTCTCTGCCCCTCTCTCTCTCTCTCTCTGTGTGATTATCATAAAAAAAAAAAAGTCTAGAAAACAGCAAAACAAAATCTCACATTTGCACCATTTGCCAATTTCCATGGTATAAATACTCTCACTATGGCAAACTGCAAGATACCAAAGTGAAGTCAATGAACGCAGACTCCAGAAGAGATATACAGTAGCAGAACATTATAGGGTACATCCATTATCCAGACAAAATAGATGTAAATAACCTTTTTAAAATTTTATTTATATTCAATTAGCCAAGAGACAGTACTTCATTTGTTTCAGGTGTAGAGTTCAGTTACTCTAGACATAAATAACTTTAAGAGCACAGACAGGGCAGCCCAGGTGGCTCAGCAGTTTAGCACCACCTGCAGCCCAGGGCGTGATCCTGGAGACCCGGGATTGAGTCACGTCAGGCTCCCTGCATGGAGCCTGCTTCTCCCTCTGCCTGTCTCTGCCTCTGTCTCTCTCTCTCGATTAAATAAATAAAACCTTTTAAAAAAAAAAAAAAGACCACAGACAATAAGAAATGCACTAAAGCAAGTAGGAAGGATGGATTTTGAACATTTATTATACTTATTTTTAATACAAATTATTTAATTGTAAGTATACATAATTCAGTTTACAGTAATGGCTATGTTTAACAACCAGCTTGTACAACTCCTGAAAATTTAACAATCTGACTCTCACAAATCAGTATAAGCCAGCTCCAGGTCACCACTACATGGCTATATGGCTTACGCACCTATCACTCTACTGTATCTGCTCTTGCTAGAGCCAACATGGACTTGCAGCTACTGGTCCATGGAAACTTTTGTGTACCTATTTTATTTAATCTCTCTGCCACATTTCCAACCATTTCCACACAACTTTCAACTACCCTGTCATGCTTTTTCAAATTCATCTTAGAATTTATTTCATTCACCATCCTCCTTAAATGTTCGTGTTATTCTAACCTCAGTTCCCTTTCCCATTCATTTTGCAAATCCACTCTAGGCAATCTCACTAATGGTTTTAGTTAACCAACAATTTACCAATGACCTTAAATCCCTATCACTTAGCAAACCAGACTGTTCTGCTAAGCACCAGAATGGATCGCACAATGCCTTATGAGTTAGGTCCCCTTCTTATTTACTTACAAATTAATTAGTTGGGTAATCATTTGTTTATGTCTGTCTCTCCCAGTAGGCTGTAAGCTTCACAGGCACATGGAACATTGTGACTCTTTTCTTGCTGTATCCTCAGAGTCTAGCACATTATCTAGCATAGAGTAGTTAACTCTGGGAATCAATAAAAGTATAAATTGAAATAAGTATTTCAAACTCAACAAACGCAAAACAGAACTCAGCAAATGTTCCACAAAATGTGTTTCTTTCATGAATCCCAATCAAACCAAATGGTGCCAGTATACAACCCTGCCTCATGTGAAAGCATCCCAGACTCGCCCTTTCTTTTATTCTCCTTAGCTACTCCTTCATGACAATCTACTTTCTCATCTCCTAAATATACTTCAAAACTATTCACTCTTCCTCATCATTCCTCTTGCTACCTTAGCTTCTACTCACTCTTGCCTGGACCACTACAACAGCCTCCCAAGCTCCTTGCCTCCTGTCTTTCCCTATACCACCTCAGCTACATAGTGCTACCAAAATAGTATCTTTAAAATGATGACTATAGCCACACTTATTTAGTAATCTATCAATGGTGTTCTACCAGCTGGAGGGTAAACTCCACAGTCCATCCCCTAGCACTTACAAAGCTATCAGGACTTCATCTGGCTTCGCAGGCTCATCAGCTTTGCTTTCACAGGAGAAGCCTAAACTCTACTTGCATTCACGTGGCTGTAGTTCCCCCCACTCTCTCTCACATCTCTGGGCCTCTGGACTTTTACTTCTCTCAGCCTGAAATATCCTCTCCCAGTTGTTCACATGGTCGTCAAGGCTCATTGGAAGCAGCTTTGCTATTCAGAAGCTTTTTTTGACCCCCAAGGAAGAGCCTTTCCTCTCTACTTTCATAATACTCTGGTCTTTCTCTAACTATATTAATTCCCTTCTATGGCTATTACTTTTGAATATTTATTTCTCCCCAACTAGACTATGAACACTTGCCCAAACTTGACCATAATGACCTCAGAGACAAGCGCACAGTAGGAACTCAGTACTCCTTGTATGACTATAAAATGACAAATCATTTATTCTGCAGAGAAAATATACATCTAAGAAGTTGTCCCTTTTAAAACCATTCACCTTGAAAGTTACCCACTTAGTTTAATGATGGTGGCATTACTCCAAGTATTTTTGGAAGTCGAGTTTCAGAATTGTCTGGGGAATGTTCTTTAAATTATCTCAAGTGAGGCCAAAAAAACATCATTCTGAACAGATCTGAAGCCTAGGAGGAATCACAGCACAAGTGATACAATTCTCTGCAGAGAATGAGGAATGAAATATGTACAAGATCACATAATGATTGATGCAGGGGGACTAATCAATTGGCTCAGAGGCATATCTACAGAGAGAATCTCAAAAAATATTTTGAGCAAAGGTCAGATTATTTAAAGACATTTACAAGTCCTTAAGACATGATTTCTTTGGTAGACATTATTAAGGTGGATGTATAATTATTGGGAACTTGCTTGATCCATTTTATGAAGCTCTACAAATTAACATTTCCCAAGGAATATCCAATGTGAATTGGTATCTAATAGAAACTGGTGATTAAAGAAATTTAATGCACAGTATTAAACAGTCAAAAAGATCCATTTACTCCCAGATTTTTCACAAATGTTAATATCTTAATATGACTATCCGTGACATCCAATTATGGCACACAGGGTTTATCAAACTCTTTTAACTTCATGATCTTTTTTTCTTGCAGATGTTGTAGTACTAACACTCCATACTTTAAGAAATCTGTTGCATGGGACTAGGTGCATCTTTAGACAATATGACTTTGTAACCTGAAACTATACTGATACCAAAAGCCGCAGATGAGGTTACTGAGAATTTATTCTAACTGCCTTACATAATGTATCTTATGTATCTTTACAACATATCCTTACAACAGTCTTATAGTGTAGATAGTACTAGGATCCCCAATTTATAATTAAAGAAAGAAAGGCTAAGAAAACTGAAGTAACCAGGCAGATACCACACAGTTAGTTAGAAACAGAGACACAATGTCACCCTGTCATGGCCAGCCCATGGGCCGGAAAGCTTAACCTGGGCACTGAGACAGTTCGCACCTGCACTGTCTTTTGGACTTAACACGCTCTCCTGGAATACACTGTCCCTTCACAAATTCCCTGTGTCCAGATAGCTAATTCCTACCTATTACTTTAAGGTTCATTTTATCTACTTTCCCTGGGATGCCTACACTGCCAACTGACTAAAAATAGCCATCCCATGGTACCGGATTCCTTTTATGAACTTATAAATCTACTATCTTATACAAACTGCAGCTAGAGGCCAGAAAAAAAAAAAAAAAAGCTTTTGACTGGCTAACATATCCCTGATAAGAGACAAGTTAATGGCCTAACCTCATTTTTATGGCTTTATCGGAATAAATTCGGGTCAATACCATAATAATAAATTTGAAATACTGCTTTTAACATTTCAAAGTATTTTCAGGAATATCATCCCTCTGTATCACAACTTTGAAAGGAAGAAAATAAGTTATCTTTATAAATGAAGAATCTGAGTTTTAAACAGCTAAGAGGCTCACAAGCAAATCAGTATACCCCAGCACAGTATTTAACACATAGTAGGTATTTGATGGATGGCTGAGTAAACGCTTGAGTAATGTTAAATTAAATTTTGATATTTTTCACACTTTAGCACTCCCCTCACTATGGTGTAGCATCTCCATATACAACAGATACTGTTGATGCCTGCCCACATCCCCTGGCCATTACTACTCAAATGTGTGCCCACAGACTTTCAACTGCCAACACTTCTATTTTGTCACTTGAGGGTTTTCTCTGGACCTCTACAGCAGGCGGGGAAGCAGCCTTCAACTAAGGAGTAACTGGTTCTAAGGTATAATACCCAAAAAGCAAGGGAGCTCCTTGGGTAGACAATTCTAAGGGATGTCTTCTTGCAGTTTCCCAAAAAGAATTAAGCTTCAGTTGCCCAAAATGGTACCTGGCTTAATAGACATCCTTTACTGACTACCTTCCCTATTCCCACTCATAGGTTCTTTGCCTCCTAAAGAAACTACCTGCTCTCCAACCTTTGTCTTAGAGTCTGATTCTGGGAAATGAAACACTCTAGGATAGGAAAGTGTTTCTAGTTTTAAAAACCAAAGGTAAAAAAGTCAGGGATCATTTACAAATAATTTAGTATAATCACATTTTTCAAAGAGAAAACATTAACCAGCCACTAATGCCACTGCACACTAAAAAAATCCTAACTGGGAGTTACTGTTAGCACATGAATTTTAACTTACGAATATTCTGACATGAAAAGGGAAGAAAGACTGCTTTGAAAAGTATAGAAAGACACTTTAAAAATCTGTTGGGCAAAGTGCCATTTTAATACCCACTTTAGGCCTTCTATCTAACACCTTCCTCAGGTGCATAGACTGAGAAAAGTAAAAATTCTCACATTCTATTAATCTATTCTTTTTGAAATAACTTTTTAAAGGCTGGGGGGCAGGGACAAAAGACATCAGGTTGTTTTAATGAAGCGATCTAATTGCATAGCATTTCTTAATCCACAGATCTCTGATTTTCAGTAAAGCAAACATAAGCTATCTCTCCCATATGCCTACATTTGATGCCACTGAATATGTCCACTCATTTGTTCAAAATCTGCCAAACACTTTCTATGGAGAATTATGAGGATTTACTTGTAAAAATAGGAAAATGAAAGACACACAGCTATCCCCAAGGAATCTTAAATGGTGAGACAGAAAAATGAACCGTTACCATTCAGGATGACAGTGGATGCCGAGGGCATGTGGGGGTCACCAAGGAAATGCTCCTAACCTACACAGGGAAGGAGGAATGAGGTGTGGAGTCAGCAAAACTGGATTA
The DNA here is from genome assembly GCF_003254725.2 of Canis lupus dingo. Taxonomy (NCBI): domain Eukaryota; kingdom Metazoa; phylum Chordata; class Mammalia; order Carnivora; family Canidae; genus Canis; species Canis lupus. The sequence goes on along the minus strand of NC_064256.1, from coordinate 32,257,746 downwards.
AGATGCTTATGAGACAGTTGCTTTAAAATATAGTTCCCCACACCTAGCCCACCATATTTTATTTAAAATTAAAAACTATAAAACATGAGCACTTACATGCACCATGAAATTAAAAGAGCTTTTTTCTAGATTTTCTGATTTCAAAATTTGGATAAATTCATTAAAGTTCATCTCCCTTCATTTTGTAGATGCTCCTGCTTGGCTCTGGAAGATCTACCTAACCCTCCTCTTAAGTAATCCAGCAGCATTTGTATAAGAAACCCCAAGTTAATGAGATCTGAACTAAAACTTGAAGGAAAATCAGGAATTCTCCAAATGTAAGGGGGGAAGGATTCTTCTGGCAGAAACGTGCAAATGGATACCACTGAGAGGCAACATGGAACTCTTAGAACAGTCAGTAGATTAGTACACCAGGGAGAGAGGGGCAGGTGGGGGATGTAGGGGGAAAAAAAGTATCAGGAAATGAGACTGGAAAGATCAGTAAAGGTCAGGTCTGTTATGGCCTTTGATTCATTCTTTTGAGGTAGAATTCACATACCACAAAATTCACCCTCTCAACCTGTACAATTCATTGATTTTTTTTTTTTTTAGTAGACGCACAGAGCTGTACAACCATCAGCCCCATGTGATTCCAGAACATCTTCATCACTCTCAGAAAGAAACCTATGTGCATTAGTAGTCACATGCCATTCCACCCCGCAACCCAGTCCCTGACAACCAATACTCTACTCTTATCTCTGAAGTATAAATGGAATTATACAATATGCGACCTTACAAAAGGCCTTGTAAGTCAGGCTCCTTTAACTTAGCATAATGTTTTCAAGGTTCATCCATCAATACATCATTCTTTTTTTATGTCCCAGGATTTTCCATTGTGTGCATTTACCACATTTTGTTTATCTATTCATCAGCCGGTAGACATTTCAGTTGTTTCCACTTTTTGGCTATTATAAATGGCTATGAACAAGCATGTACAGCTTTTGTCTAGAAATATGTTTTTCATTCCCTCAGGCATATACCTAGAAGTGGAAGTGCTGGGGAATATGGTAATTCTACATTTAACTTTTTGGGGAACTGCTAGACTGTTTTCCAAAGTGGTTGCACCATTTTACATTATACCAATGCTAAGGAGTCTGAAGTCATCCAGATGTCAGGGGAGCCACTCAAAGTCTTGAGGCTGCATAGAATGACACTAAAATTTTTAGAAAGGTCACTCTAGAAGCAGTGTGGAGAGTGATTAAATAATTTGAGTAATATAAGAGGCATAAAAATCAGTTCGGTGTCTGCTGCAAATAAGCCGGGTGAGAGACAACAAAATACTCTAATTAGGAAAATAATAGCAGACATGGGGAGGAGGAATTGGAATTGAAAAGGAAGAGAAAGGAATTAAAAACTCGGAGGAGAGACAGAGAAATTGCTTTTTAAAAAAGATTTTATTTATCTGAGAGAGTGAAAGACAGAGAGAGAATGAGAGAGCACAAGCAGGGGGAGGGGCAGTGGCAGAGGGAGAAGCAAAGTCCCCTGCTTTGCAGGGAGTCTGACATGAGGCTGGAAACCAGGACCACAGGATGATGACCTACCTGAGCAGAAGTTAGATGCTTAACAGACTGAGACACTCAGGCACCCCAGGAAATCTTATTTTTTTTTAAGATTTTTTTATTTGTTTGTTCATGAGAGACACACAGAGAGAGGCAGAGATACCCCGGCAGAGGGAGAAGCAGGCTCCATGCAGGGAGCCTGATGTGGGACTCGATCCCGGGACTTCAGGACCACATCCTGGGCTGAAGGTGGCGCTAAACCACTGAGCCACCAGCACTGCCCGGAAATCATTTTTAAAAACAATTAATTCCAGACACCTGGGTGGCTCAACGGTTAAGGATTGAGTCCCACACCAGGCTCCCTGCATGGAGCCTGCTTCTTCCTCTGCCTATGTCTCTGCCTCTGTGTGTGTGTGTGTGTGTGTGTGTGTGTGTGTGTGTGTGTGTCTCACGAATAAATAAAATCTTTAAAAATAAAAACAATTAATTTAAAACTTAAATTACACAGGAAGATGAGTATCATAAATCATAAACTTAAATGCCTAAAAGATCAGGCAAGTAATGAAAATAAATAAAACACCAGATGTGAGCATTGGGAATGGAGATTATAAGAGGAAAGAACAGATCTCATCTTAAAAAAGCAGTTATCACTCAGCTCCAATCACCCCAATGCCATTGGGAATGTAGATGTAGTACTGTCAGATCTTCTTCTTGGTCACAAAAAGTCAAAAATCTGGATTTCATGTTAAATATCCTGATTTTTTAAGTATAGTCAATTAATTCAATGTTTCTTTAAATTCTGTGATATCAACAAAACATGCCCATGAGCTGCAGTCTGTGATCTCCCCAACAGAAGTGAAAGGAATGGTAAGCCAAGAATCAGAGTATGTGCACAGAGAAAGGGTGGACTGGAGAAGATCCCATGGAAGAGACTGAGGAGAGAGCAGAGGCAGAGGAGGAAACTGTCAGGATTTGACATCCCAAAAACCCAGGGATGATATATTCCAAAAAGGGGAATAGTAGTAAACTGTAAAATGCCACAGGGAGCCATTTCACACTGGGAGTGAAAAGTGGACTTCAGGATTTGACAACTATGGAATACAAAATATGGAAAATTAAAAAAAAATTGGTGACTGTGAGCAAGTAGAAAGCTGAATAGCTTAGCTTTCTCTCTTTTCCCAAGCCTTTTCTTCAAAAATCAACATAAGAATTACGTGCCTCAAATTTCTATTTACATTTCTTGGAGAAGAAACATCACTGATTATGCTGTCCTCTTTAGGTGATAGATATTAGAATAGTCCAATTTTTTTTAATGATGCCCTATGAAGAAGTTTTGATCTCTATGATGCATGATCCCTTGTTCCTCTCAAGCTTAGTTATAAAAATTAATGGCTAATGTATCTTATAAACAAAAAAATTGTGAGAACAGTGTATAGAGCTTTATCTGTGTGTGGCAGAGACCCAAAATAACAGTGGCTTAAATAAGAGAGAAGTTTATTCCTCACTCACATAAAGCTCTGAGCTAGTATGGCAGCTCTGCCTCAAGAAGTCATATCATTGTTCCAGGCTTTTTAAAAGAAATCTTGTTGTTCTGCTATCCTTAGAATGCTGGCTGGCCTCTTACCATGGTCTAAGACAATACACCACCATATCCACATTCCATCAAGTGAGAAGGGAGAAAACAGCACTCCCCTGTGCTTTAATGGCCCATTTGGAAGTCATACAAATCACTTCTACGTACTTCCTATGGCCAGAATTTTGCCACGTGGCACAATTCCTAGCTGCAAGGGAGGCTGAGAAATGTCATCTTTATTCTGCAGGGTCTGATATCAGCAAAATTCAGAAACTCTGGGTTTGAGGAAGATGGGGAAAGGAGATACGGGGAGATAACTAGCAGTCTCCACGATAGAGTGGTATTCAATTTTTTAAGATTCTGTTCTTAAAAATTCTATAAATAATTTATATTTTGGTTCAGTTTTACAAGAGAATATAAATCTGTCCTAACCTTTATGCTTAAATATTGGAAACAGAGCACTGTAACATTGCCACAATTTTGGCTTCATCGTGCTGGTATTTATGACAGCACTGAAGAAAGTTAAAGTTAATTTTAATTTGTTCTTACAAAATTATTTTCCTAAGAATTCTAAAGCAACTCTAGTCTTCTTGCCATGCCTAAAAACTAGCTTTCAAAAGACTACATTAAAAACTCAAATTATAAAATACAAAAAATCATTGACATATTCCTACAGCATATGGAACTATACCACCTCAAAGATTCTTTTAAATTAACACAGTCAATTGTGCCCTTACTGCCAGAAAATGCTTGAAGTAACAACATGCATGCGCTAAAGCAAGATGTGCTCCTGAATTTTGACACTCTATTCTCATATTAGTTCACAGTGCTATATTTTATCATTCAAATACTAGAGAAAACTAAAAATAAAATAGGTTCACCAGCACATAGTTCACTACTACTTGACATGTGAACATTCTAAAAACCTACTCATGAACTATAGAACTACTAAATTTCTTAAGTAAATATAAAAAGGAACTCCAAAAAAAGTGACACAATTTAAGAGACAGTAATTTATTAGCTGTTTTACGATCACTCACATGATATAAATTCAAGAGTATATTATTACAAACTACCTGACTTCAATTCTTCTTAAAAAAAACAAGCTAAGGGCAGCCCCGGTGGTGCAGCGGTTTAGCACCGCCTGCAGCCCAGGGCGTGATCCTGGAGACCCTGGATCGTGTCCCACGTCAGGCTCTCTGCATGGAGCCTGCTTCTCCCTCTGCCTGTGTCTCTGCCTCTCTCTCTCTCTGCATCTCTATGAATAAATAAATAAAATCTTAAAAAAAAACAAGCTAATAGGACAGAGTATTTCCCTATATTAACATCTTTTATCCACTTACAAGTATGTGAATTCTTATGCTTAACAAACTTAACTTCTTATTTTATGACTGACTTACTTTAAGAATAATTTTGAATAGCTAGAGCAATAATTAAAATCATCAAGCATAATACAGGACATAAATGACTATTAAAACTTAATTTTTGAAAATATGTAGTACAAAGTATTCATTATTAAAGGTTTGGAAAATACTGAAAACTAAAAAAGACTATCACAATAAACTACATTAAAGTGAGTATTAAATACTTAAATCATCTCCAAAATTATATTAACCAATAATACTTTACATGGAAGAGAAAAATCAATGGAGGATATTCATTTTTTAAAAGATTTTATTTATTTATTCATGACAGAAAGAGTGAGAGGCAGAGAGAGAAGCAGGCTCCACGCAAAGAGCCCAATGTGGGACTCGATCCCGGGACTTCAGGATCACCCCGAGCCAAAAGCTGACGCTCAACCACTGAGCCACCCAGGCACCCTGAGTATATGCACTTCTAGTCAAGACAGAATAACAGGGATGGGAAATGCATGCTCTCTGAAGTGCTATACAAAATGTATGAAACAACAGTTTTCAAGACACTGGATATCAGGCAATAATCCTGAAGAAACAGGAAACATAATGCAAACCCTAAGAAATGGGAAACTGATGACATGAGCTCTATGACTGTTCCAGCTTCTAGACAATAGCTCAGGGAAGAAAAAACAAGGCAGAGCCAGCACAATCCCTGAACTGAAGAGATGTACCTAAGAATATAAGGAGATCAGAGAAGCTAGAAATCCCCAGATTTCTTCTACCAGAAAAAAAGGTAGTTGAACACAGAGAGATCTCCAAAGATCTGCAGATAACCCTCAAAGACTCAGCAAAGTACTGATCAGCTGTGATCAAAGTATTGATCACAATATATAAGGGAAACAACGCATGGCCAGGGAAAGAACCACCAGAAAGGATTAAAGGGAACAGTACAGAGCACTCACTTAAGGTTGAGAATTGTGCCTGTTCCCCCCAGCCATACTGGAAAACATTAGAATTCATGCGGATTGGGGTAAAGCTGAACAAGACCTGAAAAGATCAAACTTTTTCCAAGAAACTAATTGTATCACATGAAAAACACATTTAAGAAGATTTATAGGGATACAAAAATATCCCGCACTCTACAAGGTAAAATTCACAATCTCTGGTATCCATCAAAAACTACCAGGCACCCAAAGAAGCAGGAAAATATAAACCATAACAAAGAGAAAAATCAACCCAACAAAACTGGTCAAGAATTAAAAAGATGTTAGAATTTGCAGACAAGGCCATTAAAATGGTTATCATGAATCTATTCCATGTGCTTAAAAAAGTTAGAGACATGGAAGATTTTTAAAACATCTATTTTAAACTCAAGAGATGAAGACTACAATATATGTGATTAAAAATAAAAAAAAAACACTAAATGGGCTTACTGGTAGTGAACCTGAAGACACAGCAATAGAAACTATCCAAAATGAAACACAGAGATGAAAAAAAGAAACAGATTATCAGTGATCCTAATATATACCTAATTGGAATTCCTGAAAGAGAGTTGGGAGACCAGGGAAACCAAACAAATTTGGGAGGAAAAATAACTACGTTCTTTCAAAATTTGAAAGCAAAGATAAATCCATAAATCTAAGAAGTTCAATGAACCCAAATTACAAGGAACATGAGGAAAGCCATACCAAGACACACCATAATCAAATTTTTCAAAACCAGTGAAAAAAGGAAAATGTTTAAGGACACGTTGTATATGAAAATAAGGATGACAGCAGATTTCTCATAAAAAATAATGCAAGGAAGAAAACAGTGGAGCAACATCGTTAAAGTATGAAAGGGAAATACTGTCAATTTAGAATTCTATAACCAACAAAAATCTTATAAAGTGAAAGTGAAATAAAGATGTTTTCTGATATACAAAAGCTGAAAAAATTCATCACTAGCAGACCTTTGCCACATGAATAGTTAAAGGAAGCCCTCCAGGCAGAAGGAAGATGATACCAGATGAAAATAGTATGAAAGCATAAAAGGAAATGAAGGAATGAAAGGAATGAAAAGCACTTAAAATGGCAACTACATGAGGAAATGCAAAATATTTGGTTTTATTGTGTAATCTCTTTAAAATATGATTTCATGTTTAAACAAAAATAACACGATATAGGGTTTATAAGATATACAAAAAACATTATATGAAATAAAATTTAATGTGTTTCTAATAGTTATTCAAAAATTAATTTCCCCAAGAATATTTCAGACCTGATATTCTAAAGAAATTAGAACCGTAGCCTTTATTCTAAAATCCCATTCCACTTGGTTTACATTTTCTCATTCGCCTTGAGTAGGCTTAGCATTAAACTCAAATTATATACTCAGAAGTATATTACATTTGTTTTCATAAAGAAAAAACGGTAACTCCAAAAAGGTGTTCTTAGTGAACAAGCTAGCTCACATGGTTTCACAATGGTTTTTACTGAAATTTTATAAATGAAAGCAAATAACTATTGTTTCACTACAATGCTAAGCTCATCAAATTTTCATTTTAATGCAGGTAACTTTCAAAATTTGGGTCAAACAGGTAGATTAAAAAATATTTATGGCGCAAGTCACAAAACAAAGTTCTCTTCCTCATTTCCCCAACCTGTCTAAAATGAACATAATGCATAATACATACAATTAGGTATTTTTAGGATAAGGCAAGTTGGAGCAGAAGATAATGCAGTGCTAGCTTCTCACCATTAAGAGGCAGATGAAAACAATCATGTGACCAAAACACAATTCGCAAGTCATGAGTTTAAAATTCTATATATTTCTGAGTTTTTGTCTTAGTCTTTGAAATCTATTCAGAAGCAGAATGACAGATTCTCTCAATGAGTAGCCCTATGCTGGAAGAAATACAAACAAGATGCATCTTTTGGGTAGTAGGTTTCAAGATAGAAAATTTCATATTGACAAAACTGTCTTGGAAAGGGAGCTAAGTCAGCCATAAAGTATACTTTAAAGGCTTGAGTGTATAACCCTGTAAAGAAATTCTGATGCATATTAAATTTGGGAAATAATACACTAGACTAAAGAATGAAGAAAGGCAAGTCTCCACACCAAAGTCTGTTTTCAAATTCTGCCATTTAAAACAACTATTAAATCTCTAGGAGTAGAGAATGAGTGGAAAATTCTCAAATGTTTCTGCTTGTCAGCAGAGTTTACTTCAGTTTCTTTGAATATTTAGTCTCTATTTAGTTTCTAACCACTATTACCAGATTAGCATTCTCAAAAGAATTAAATGAGACAACATATACAAACATACCCAATAACAAGGTTCAATGAATATATGATGGATTTAAATAGAAGACTTGCTCCTAAAGTGCCACAAGTTGTATAAAAGACCTTGGCCACTTACTTGAAGCAATCCTTATCTTTCTAAAGGGAAAATCTTGTTGCACTGATGTCATGCAATTGATACCAGCTGTGAAACTTTTTATGTTGGGATTATATCTTACACATAAGGATTGAGTCATCATATGTTTAAGTGTGTATGACGTCACTTCATTCTTTTTCTCTACCAGAAAGGATAAAAAATATGAAAAGCAAAACAGCCAACAGAAGAAAAGGAATATTCAGACATTTTTAAGAATATGTAAACTTGATGGAGTGCCTGGGTGGTTCTGTGGGTTAAGTGTCAGACTCTTGATTTCAGCTCAGATCATGATCTCAGGGACCTAGGATGGAGCCCTGAGTCCGGCTCTGGATTCAGTGGAAAGCCTGCTCAAGATTCTCTCTCTCCCTCTCCATTTTCCCCTCCCCCCCCCCCAGTACGGGTGCTCTTTCTCTCTCTAAAATAATAAATACATCTTTTTTTTTTAAGTACATAAATTGGGCAGCCCGGGTGGCTCAGCGGTTTAGCACCGCCTTCAGCCCAGGGCGTGATCCTGGAGACCCGGGATCGAGTCCCATGTCGGCCTCCCTGGATGGAGCCTACTTCTCCCTCTGCCTGTATCTCTGCCTCTCTCCCTCTCCTCTCTGTTTCTCATGAATAAATAAATAAAATCTTTAAAATAAATAAATAAATAAATAAAGTACATAAATTTGAAATCAGAATATCAGCAGACATTAGTACATCAAATACAAACTATTATAAACACTTCATGAACAATGATGATAATAATGATAATGATCAAATAGAGAATGCAAGTTTAAATGGTTTATTAAGGAGAGAAAAGGATTAAAACAATGAGACTAGCAAACACAAGTAAACCTGGGCAATTAAGAAAAAAAAAGTGTATGTAAAACTTATTTGATTAAGTGATCAGTGTCAGACCTATACACTAATAAGGAAATGATAAAAACCCAAATCAAATGATGGGAGATTGAAGGGATGATGACATGCAATGTTGTTGGTCATTTGGGAAAAGAATGAAACAAATTTGAGGGAATATATCGACCTGTGTTTAAAGTAATGTAACTCAAATAAATAAGTAAAGTCATATAACCCTTTCTATTTATCCAAAAACAATGACTTCCAAAAACACCAAATTACAACCAAAAAATGTAGCAATGCTGGTGCAATGAGTTTGAGAATGGATGGCACAATATCTGGACCTGAGATGCCTACCAACCTCATGACACTGCTTTATAATTAAAATTAAATAAAAGCAAATTCAGGCTCTCAGCCTAACTACATTTCAAGTGCTCAAAGGTCACATGTGTCTAGTGACTATGACAATTGGAGAACACAGACACAGAATATTTCCATCACCAAAGAAAATCCTATTAGACAGCACTAATCTATACAAGTGCTAAAAGGCCTTGTATATGAAGCGTGAGTTCTAAAAGAAGACATGCACATGCACACATATACACACAAGCAGGAGTCAATAACTCATCCAGTCTTTCTTTCAGAGCATTTATTGAGTATTTCTCATGTAAGAGTTGCTGTGCTAGGCATCTGGAGTCCACAGATTAAACAAAATAGTCCCTGCCCTTAGGAGCTCACAGTGCCATAGGAAACAACAACATATAAACAGTTGTTCAGTCAGCAAACACTTGTTAGGCATCAACTAACAGAAACACACTTAGTGCCGTAGAATAAAAACAAAAACAGTGAGCACATTCTCCCTGCCTTCAACGGGGCTTCCAATCTAGTCAATGACACAATACAGAGTAAGATGTAAAATATTTTAAGTGGCAATTAATATTTGGAACTATGTATTTCAAACTGAAATCCATGAGTTTAATGCACAGTTTTGTTTTGCTATTTTGGGTTATCACAGGGATAATAATCTAAAAGTATAAAATAAATATAAATATATTCTAATTAATTTCTGAATAAGCATCTTAAAACAAAATAACCACCATGGAGTTTTCATTCCACTTTTTATGATTGGTGTTCTCAATCAGGCAAGTACTAGATGAAGGCAAAATAACATGCAATTTGCTAAATAAATAAAGTCTGATGAGAAAAAAGGTAAGCATGGATCAAGTCACTACATAGTAGCAAGGCATCCAAAGGTAACCTGCACAATAGTGGTTAAAATCATCATCATGTTTGAACGTGAGGCATACATGCTATCTGTGTGTAGTTTGTACACTATCTGTTCTCCATTCCTGTAATCTCTGGATATGACTTACACATTTGTCTTAGAATTCAATAATTTCACAGTGCTGATCACATCTTTAAGAGAACAAAAAGATACTATAGAGTGATCAGGTGATACCTCATTAAAACAGACACTTAAAGATTACTTACTAGTAGAATTTTGTTCATGAATGAAGTCTGATTGACCTGAACCAGCAGTCTTGAAGTTAATATTGTGTGTGTGTGTGGGGGGGGGGGGGAGGCTAATCTTATTTTTATAAGGACACTTTCTATCCATTATATATCCATATATATAAAACACAGAAACAGATTAAATAAGAACAAGATCTGAGGCTACATCTTTATATTCTTAAACCCAACACTGGCAGTGTAACTTCAGGAATACATCATTTGTCACAAAATTTAATGTTGTTCTTTTTAATTTCATCAATTCTGTTCACATTTAATGTTGGCTCATTGGTTCTGGTTTTATAATTTGTGAAATCTACAGGTAAAAGTTTTTTCACTTTATTATGTGTTCCTACATACTTACATAAAATGTTTAATAAGAATAGCCTAGGTTCTTACTGCACAGACTCATAGTCTTAGCTAAAATCAGACCATTCTTCCTGTGGTGTTTTATTTGGGAAGGGTGTTCATTAGGAAGCCAAACCTCCCCTTCCCTTCTCTCCATCTAGGCATGAGATGCTATAGATCTCTAGTGGGCCACAGAATTGCAAAGAGACCAAAAAATATGCAAATCATTCCATATAGTAAATATACCATGATACTTCAAAAGTATAAATTAAAGATGCTGTTCTGGGCAAGAAAAATGCAAATTCCTTTAACAATTTTACTCATATAGTAACCTTATTATGGATTTTTTCAATTAATAATAAAATTCAAATTTGTGTAAACCACTGCTATAATCCTAAATACTATAGGAATTCAGAAAAGAATGAGATCACTGTGAGCTACAGTAATCAGATGAAGCATCACAAAAGCAGAGGGACAGAAGTTGGGCACAGAGAAAAAGGAGCACGGAGAAGGTACACCCCCCCTAATGGGTACACTTTCCAAATAAGAACCCAGAGGAGTAACACTCTGATTTTGAGTGGCTACTGACAGTTTCAGAGGTAGCAGTTTCAAAAAAAGCATAAAGAATCCTAGGCTGAAAGAAACTTGGGCTATTCGGTACTCTCTCAATCACAAGTGACAGAAACTCAATTTAAGGAAAAACTTCTTGCTCACATAATGTAAAAGCACAAAATCAGCGGTAGATAGAACGGCCTCCAGAATGACTGGATGCTGGAACTGAAAAACTGAAACGTTGCTTTTGTTTGTTTCCCATCTCCTCCCTCCTCCCCCCACACACTCATTCACATCTTGACCTTTCTTCACATGTCAGGCTGGTTGTTTAATATCTAAAACCTAAGTCATGTGCTAGTTCCAAGCTTAGGGCTTATATACTTAAAGCCATACAGCAAGGAGTGACAAGAATTAAAAATGAGGGCAGCCCGCTGGCTCAGCGGTTTAGCGCCCGCCTTCAGCCCAGGGCGTGATGCTGGACACCCAGGACTGAGTCCCACGTCAGGCTCCCTGCATGGAGCCTCTTCTCCCTCTGCCTCTGCCTCTCTCTCTCTCTGTCTCTCATGAATAAATAAATAAAATCTTTAAAAAAAAGAATTAAAAATGAAAAGGTAATAAATATAGGCTAGGTCCAGACTATGAGAGAATCTGTATGCCATGCTAAATAGTCTGGGCTTTCAGAGTCAAATCTGGCCTATGCTAAGTTAGAACATCTAAGTCATATGGAAAAAGATAAGTTTATTTCAGTTTCCTGAGCTGTAACTTGTCAGAGATTAGGTTATTGTAGCTGACCCTAATAAGCCACAGTTGAGTGGTCCATAGGTATGCACCTGACCTAACATAATCCAATCACAGTGCTGCTTTAGGATATTCAGTTTAAAATACTTACATTTTGACTTAAATACCCAGAGAAACCTTAAAGTCTTCCTCATACTGTGCTGGGATGTGGGATACAACTCTGTAAAATTAACCAAATACAGATGAGTCCCACACTGAGCTTGTATTTTGCAGTAGAGCAGCAAGGGAATCTGAGCAAATGATTGCGATCAATGGAACTAGATCCATTTAAAGAAGAGATTTAAGTACATAAAACAGAAGGGAAAAAAAGTAGAAGATCTATGAATAGAATTCAGAGGCACCACAGAGTAGAAAGGGGGACTGAGTAATAGAAGAACAAAGGAAAGAATGTCTCAATAGACTTTTCAAGTAGATCAAAACAGTGGCATCTACTGAAAAAGCTATAGAAAGAACCCTATGACCAAAGAGGCAAGGAGAATTCATAACGCTTCCTAATTGAATTTAATAGAAATCTACATATAGGAGAGAAAGGAGACACAGAGCTTTATATTTCTGCCAAAATGATAAGTAGAAATAAAAATATACAACCTCCACTCCACATTCTTACTTTTAGATGGAAGACAGACCTATAATCTGTACTTCCTGCTGGGAAAAAAGAAGGCACGTTAGCACACTCTCACTCCTCTCTTTAACCCTCATACTCCAGGATCCAGTTCTCACAAGATGAATGAAGGAACCCAAGAGCAATTGTAGGGCCGACATCCACTTCAGTAAGAAAAACAAGTTTTTCCCCTAGAAGCCTCACTTACTGCTTGTGAGTTAGGGATGTGTATTATAAGACTATGGGCTTTGAAATCAGAACCTGATTCAACTCCTGGTGCCACTCATAGGTGAATGACCCTTGGCAAGGTATTTAACCTTTCCGAGTCTCCATTTCCTTGGGAGGGAAGCAGGGGTGGCAGAACCAGGGAAATTGGAACTAGGTTGCCAGAGATGGGAGGCAGATTAGATAAAATCACTCCTGCAAAGTGCTTGGAGCTCCAGCTGTGCTCAATAGAGGACCCTCCCCATGCCCCTACACAACACCTGATACTCATTAGACCACACTGTACAATGGATCTGAGATGGTCTCTGGCTCTGTTCCCTCCTGAAAAATAAGGGGAGGCCAGGTTGGGGACCTCCAAATCATAGTACTAGTTTGTACAAAGATTGGTGGCAGTAGTCCTTTAAAAAAAAAAAACCTTTCATATGTGGAATATATTAAAGGCTAATTAAGTCAATTCCTAGACTAACATGTCTGCTAGTGAGTCATCTATTTAAAGGCTTCTACTCCTTTCTTACCACCACTGTTGCAGGATTCTTGTCTCACAGAGTGAAATAATCTCCCAGGCAAAAGGGTGAAGTGAAAGTTTAAGTGAAGGTGAGAAGAGAAAGGAAAGAGAGAAGCTCTCTGGAGTGAGATGGATCCCCAATAAGTTGCTGCTGAGGGCTTTTATGGTGGGTCTTATATAGAAAACTGACCAGAGAAGTTGGTAAATTTCATGTCAATAACATGGTGGATTTGTAAGTATCATGAGACTATCCCATCTATATTTTGAATGAACCAGGAGTTCTTGCAAATATCATGAGCCCAAACAAGGTGTTCCTTTCTGTCCAGTTAATCTCTAGTAGATTTCTACACACCTGGGATTTCCCAGAGCCTGGTTTCTAGCCCCCTGGGTAAGCCTAGGCACTTAGCCCCCTACCTGTCTCTCCCTACCCAGCCAGCCCTTCCTGTCCCTTACCACCATTCCTAAATGAAGCCTCACTACCCGCATTCTCCTAAATGCTACTAGAGTTTTCTAAGGAGTTGCAGGAGTCCGGCTACTCTCCAGTCCAACTCGGTCTCCAGATGGTCATCATGCCTATCCAAAAACTTCAACATTTCATTAAGCAATCTTTTGCTCACATTTTTTTGTCCTTCTTTCCTTCAGCAATACACATTTGTCATCCTTTAGGGGCCACGAGCAACTGAACCCCATGGTGTTATATGAAGAATACTCTCTTATGATACAGAGCTTACCTTCTACTATGGAAGCTGGTATGCCAACAGAGCAGTATTTTCTCACAAAACAGTTCTGCAGATAGATTCTCAGCACTGTTTTTGACTGAGTGGCTTCTAAGCCAGGTACGTTGACTATTCCAGAGATTCAATGAGTTAGTCAACATGGTAGATACATCCAATAGTCACGTGCTTGTATAGTCCCCTCCCCTTTAGTTTGGGTATGTGACTTGCTTTCAACACAATATGGCAAAGGTGATGGATGTCACAGCCTTGATTAGGTTATGTTACATGACAAAAAGTGATGTGTCATTCCCTTATGTTATAAAAGATTGTCTTCTCATACTAGAGACACAACTCTTAGTTGCTGGTTTTGAAAAGTAGGCTGCCATGTTGTAAGAGTACTTTTGAGAGTGCTACATGGCAAAGAACAGCAGGGTCTCTAAGAGCTGAGAGTGGTTCCTGACAACCAGCAAGAAAATAGAGACTGCAGTCCTACAACCACAAGGAGATAAATTCTTCCAACAATCTAAGGAAGCCTGGAAGCAGATTTTCACCCTAAGTGAGCCTCTGATAGGACTGTAGGTTTAACCAACACCTGGTGAGACCCTGAACACAGTATACAATTGGGCCATACGTGGACTCCTGAGCAATGAAACGGAGATAATAAACATGCCTTGCTTCAAGCTGCTAAATTTGTGGTAATGTGTTACAAAGCAACAGAAAACAAATAGAGTCAATATCCTCTAATACGTTTATTTAATGCTTAACTAAAGGTAACTTCAGTGACTTGCTGCCAAATATCTTGAGTGATATCTGAGTGAACCAAATCTTATCCTTCCTTCGTTAGCCATTTCAAATTCCACTTGTCATTACTGCATTCAAACTAGACTAATCCACACTAATCTCCTTATCATAGATTCTGTAAAAATGGGAAGAAAGTACCATTTCCAGCAATTTCAACTCTACTCAGACTCACCAGCAGCATGCTACACTCTCCCTGGGATAGCAAAGAATATTAAAAATGGGTGTTTTCTTCTCTCTGTGACCCTAAACAGAATCCGTTATATCGAATGACAAACCACACTTGAAAAGTAACTTTTTTTTCCAGCATTTCTTTCACACTTAAAAATGTTTGGATGAACCCCTTCTATAAACCATATATTTATGGAAAGGACGGTAAATAAATAAACATAGTAGAGAGAGCACCTAGTACCATCGCCTTATTAGAAAATGCTGAAAATATTTTAGCCCAATAAACAAACCTTGCATAACATGTTTTTTTTTTTTTCTATGACAACACAATGCTTTCTTCTCCATCATGGATAATGTATTCCACTTTTGAATCTAACAATATAATATCATAAGTCTTGGTTGTTGCAAATCAAGTGGGCAATTACCCTGAAAAATTCTAGTGAGATTCGAAAAACAGGGAATTTGAAAAAATGAAAAGTCATGAGTACCTTCGCCACAAAAGAACAAGTTGCCATCTTTTCTTTTTTGTTGTGTTTTTAAGTCTGATTTATCTAGACACATTATCTACATGAACAGAAACAATCAGATAATTGCATAAACCCTCACTTTGATTTCTGTAAGTTCAGCCAAAGACGCAGAGCTAATGAGAGAAGATGGGTGTCCTGACACCCAGAAAAACATGATCCTTAATCGATATTGGCTGGCTCTGCAGTGGACAGTCCATTACTGTCTTCAGTCAATATCCTATCTTCTCAAAAATCACATTCCGAGTTCTCTCACCAGTGAGCCTGATGATCCTCAAGCTTGATGAATGTGCTGATAAAATTCAAAGCAGCCTTGACTACTCAAAGGACAGTATGCAGTTCATAAGGTAGGGCCAGTGGGGACAGAGAAATGTGCGGCATATGAACTGACAGCAAGAATGACTACCCCTCACAGGTGTGTATGTTTGTTTTAGCATTGGCTCCTGGGGTCACGGTTCTCCCCATCAGCAGGCCACAGTAAGGACCCATTCCCTTATGATCATATTGATGGATATAAAATCCGATCAGCATATCTACAAAGCTAAGCACTTTAAAAATCCAGGAATGTATAAATTTATGAAAATATCATTTAACATAGCCACAGGAGCAGCTTGCTATTACGAACAGAATACAAGAAATATAGATGTTACCCTTAGCTTCACACTGATTCACTAGTGTGTGACCTTGGATCTATCGGTGTACCTGCTGCCTTCTTCTGAAAACGAGAACAATATGTCTTCCTACCTGCCTCTCAAATGTTTTGAAGAATATCTGAGAAAGGTAAGAGTTATAATAACAAGCTAGGAAACAACTGTATAAATCTGCGGATGTGTGCAATAAAAACTAAGTGTGACATCTTTATTGAAAGGAAAGGGCTTCAAACAATAAAAGCCCCCACACCAACTTACACATTAATATAATTACATTTTAAAACAAAAAAAAACCATCGAAGCAAAAATAAAAAGCCACATTTCAGTGTAATAAAAAATGTCCATAACTACAATATTTCACTAATGAGAAGGTACAGATGCTACATACAGAAGGATTTTATGATGTCCATATGTTTCTCAAATGACTCTCCTTGTTAGCTATTTCTCCATATCTCTATTTAAGAATAACCTACACCTTCCCTGCTGAGCAGGTGTAAATTGCAGTATAATATGTTGTAATATTTAAACAAATTCAAAATAGAGGTGATTCTAATGAAGAGAAATGAAAGCCGTGTAACTGTAAAACATCCTTAGATGTTGATATTAATACAAATCTAAATTATGTGTATCACTGTAACTATAGTTAGACAACTTAACCGGTCAGTTGGCTTCATGATTTAAAATTCTTAGAAACCCAAATACATTCCAAACATACCCCAAATACATATAATAATTATTTATATGTATATATATATAGTGGCAGTAACTTCATGAAGCAACTGTCTACCATAATAATGGGCATAGTAGTGGTCATAAAAGTCTGTTACAGTATATAAAAGTCCCTTTTTTATTTCAGAAAGGCCATCATTATTTTTAGAGGATAGCAGTTTAATATGCCAAACACTGTAGCCAAAGAAGTGTTTGGTCTGACTTTCCAATGAAGGCCAGTCCAATAAGCTGAATTGCAGAGGGAAAGAAACAGGAAGACTGAGGTTTAAGAAAAAAAGAGAAAGAAAGAAAGAAAAAAAAAAACACTCCCTTTCCAACCATAAAGTGGTACTTAATTTAAATCTCTTAATTCCTGAATTTGCACAATCCTATATGCATCTAACCATATCCATTCTGAGTGAAGATGATCAATTCAGGAGGAGAGCTGGGAAAGCACCTCTCCCTCTAGCTGGCAGTCTAAAATCGAAGGTCAGACTCAGGATTCCCACTCTATTTGCACCTGTTTGTGACTGAAACCTGAAAACATTCACTTTCTCCTCACACAGAAAATGACATATTCCAAGAAAATTCTCTCTTCTTGAGATCTGCCTCATTCAAACAAAATGGATGAAAATAAATTACAAGAAAGTTTTACAACTGACTACCTTATTTGTCTTTTTGGAAATACAATATTCTTATTAAGTAGTTTTAAATGCAAATACTTTCCAGAAGGCACAACAGTGGTTTGGTCTTTGGGTAATTAAATTGGTCCAAACTGGAATAGCAGTTTAAAAGGAAAAGGAGGACTAATTATTTGTGGTAAAAAGCAAATATATTAAACAACAAGTTTTCAGTCACAGTAATTTCCATAATAAACATCCAAAGTACCAAAGAGTACTTCAAAAGATATCTTTTCCAAACATGATATTTTAATTGTCCTCATTTACTTAACTGCAACTTATTCTGTGCTGTTATTAATTACAGGATTTAAAAGATCTGCAGCGCATCAGAAAATAACATCCAGACCTTTCCAAATGTCAAAATGTTTTCTTTCCAAATAATTTTTTTTTCTTTAGCATACATTCTCCACCTACCTACTCCCTACTCCCTTTCTCTAGCTTTCAATAACGCTCGCAAGATTTGGAAACATGGATTGTACCCTAAATACCTGTAACTCCTAAAGCCTACCCTTTCTGAGACATCTCCACACACCAAGAGTATTTAGTTGTAGGAGTGTTTGGTTGTAGGGTCGTTAGACCCTTTGGGGAGAATACCGTTAACTCTTCACTTTCTTTTTTCCAGGTTAAGTTCAACTTTTTCAGCCCTTCTGACCCACTCCCACATTCTGCATGCACGCACATCAAGAGGCACGCACGCCCAGTGTACGTAAAAGGGGAATATATGTGGACAGCCTCTTTCTCCCAGATTGGAAAATATCACAGTCACCGAACCTAAAAGTTCCTTCTCGGAGACTGCACACACCTCCCGGCAGGGAAAACAAACGCGACGCATCCTTCTGAAATTAGAGCGCAGCAGCCTGGCTGGAGAATTCCCGGGGGCAATCACCTGAGCGGCGCGTCCCCGGCTCCGGGCTGCAGGCCGCCGCTCCGCGCCACCTGGCCTCGGTCTGCAGAGCCGCTCAGTCCCGCTGCACCGCGCGGCCGACGCGCAGGCCTCGGACACCTCGCCGCGGACCGCGGGCCGATGGCTCCGGAGCCCAGCGCTGCCCGCCAGGCCCTCGGGGGACGCCCCCTGTCCTCCGCTGCCTCCCGTCCCGTCCCCACTGTGCCACCCTCGCGGCATTGAATTACCCAGTTCACCTTAATGAGTCTGCGATTTACCCATCTCCTTCCACCGGCTAAGAAACTGATTACATCCCACCCCCCCCCCCCGCCCCCAGGCGGCTCCGGAACTTTTCTTAAGAGCCTAGAATTCTAAATGTATATAGACTTGGAAGTGAAGTCCCCCCCCCCTCCACGACACATCAAAGGTGCCCCCGCTAAGTACTGCTCCCCTCCAGCAACACGTTGGCAGCGCAAACTTTTCATTCATAACTCGGCTCCTGCATGAGCTGGGTGTGCGCGCGTGTGTGTGTGTGTGTGTGCGCGTGTGCGTGTGCGCGCGCTGGGGGCGGCGGTGTCGTGTCGCCGACCCCTCGCCTGGGCTGGTCGCAGCCCACGTCTTCTGGCTTCACCTGGCGCTGAACTTACGACAAAGGTTCCCTTAAAGCCGCCAGCCCCGGGGTTGGGAGACGCAAGGCAGGCAGCGTCGGGGTCCCGCCTGGGATGCTGTAACCTGCGGGAATCCGAGCCGGGAACCCAGCGCTACATCCGGGGCGGGGAGCGGGGCGGGGGGCGCTGGGCCCCCGATTCCCAGGGCGGGCCCCCGGGCACCCGCCGCGGAGCCGGCCGCGGAGCCACTCACCTCCGCCCGCGCCCGCCGAGCTGTCGCGCCCTCCTGCGCCCCGCGCCGGCGACCCCCTAACTTCTCCCCCGTCTCCAAACAGCCATGTTTCGCGGAGGAGAGAATGGCGAGGCAGAAGCACGGGGGGATTGAAAGTTGACTCGGGGACCGCCGCTGCTCCGCCAGCAGGGACTTACCGGCCGCGACAGGCGCCTGCGGAGGAGACCGCCGCGAGGGTGGCGGGCGCGGCGGGGCCGGCTCGGTGCGCGCTGCGCGAGGTGCGGGACGCGCCGCCGCCGCCGCCGCCGCCGCCGCCGCCGCCGCCGCCGCCGCCGCCGCCGCCGCCGCGGCCACCGCGCGGGGGGCGGGGGGCGGGGGAGCTCGGGAGGGCGGTCGCGCGGCTGCGAGCTGCGAGCTGCGAGCTGCGCCGGTGGCGGCGCGCGGAGGATTTACTAAAAATAGCAACTCTTGGGGAGGAGGGGGGCGGAGGTGGGAGGGAGACGGAGAGGCCAGGCCAGGAGCCCCTGCGCGGCGGAGGCTGGGCGGGGCCGGTGGGAAGGGAGGCTGGGCGGGCGGCCGGAGACCCGCAGGCCCGGGAGCGGCCCGGGGATGGGGGATGGGGGCGGGGGGGACACCTGGGCGCGCGCGGCCGAGGCTCGAGCAGGGGCGCGCGGGAGGCGGCGGGACCCCGAGAGCCGCCTAGGGGGGAGCGGAGGGGAGCTCGGGGCCGGAGCGGCGACTCCTCGCAGGGGAAGGACCGGGTGCCCAAGAGCACTTGCTTTCTGGAGCGAAACACGCCCCCGCGGGGCGCACGCTGACGGCCCGGGCGACCCGCGCTCCTCCCGCGGGGTCCTCGGCTGCCCGCGGCCCTGACCCGGGGCGCTGCGGGCCGGAGCCGCGGAGCCGGGGCCGCTCAGGTGCGCGCCCCGCAGAGCCCGCGGGTCCGCAGCTCCGCCGCTCGGTGTCGAGAGGAGGGAGCCCTGTGGGGCGGTCCCTGGAGCGGTCCCCCCCCCCCCCACACACACACACACACACAACGCTTGCAGCCTGAAGAATCATTCAAGGGGATTTTAAGAGAAAACGCTGCGTTTAGGGGGTTTAAAAAAACCAAATGGGAAATGAGAGGAAATCTGGTGATTGCTATTGGAAACATGATTTAGTTTGTCGCGTTTTAAGGCTGAACAGGGAGCACCATCTGCGCTGAGATCAACCCTGATGGAAGGAAGGCAGAGTTAGTTAGGTCGGAGAATTGATGAGGTGATCCCCTACAGTGGTTAGTATTTTTACTTGGCAGACCTGTTTTTTGTTGTTTTTTTTTTTTTAACTGCTATAACTTAGTCTATACCAATATCGCTTACACCTATAGAATCGTTTTTGCAAGGGCAGCCCGGGTGGCTCAGGGGTTTAGCACCGCCTGCAGCCCAGGGCGTGATCCTGGGGACCTGGGATCGAGTCCCACGTCGTGCTCCCCGCAAGGAGCCTGCTTCTGTCTCTGCCTCTCTCTCTGTGTCTCTATGAATAAATAAATAAAATCTTGAAAAAAAATCGTTTTTACAGGGTAGAACCCTGAAACGTGGTTTTTAAAAATTGTGATCCTAAACAAACTTGCCTAAGGCTAACATTTGATGCTTCCAAGAGGCTCGTGTTATGGTGTATATAATGCGCCTCTCAAACGAATTAAAGCTAGTGTCTCTACATGTACGTTTCTGTTTTCCGCTACGTCAGCTAAAACACGACTGGCTCATAGATTATAGGGATGTAAAGAACAAGAGACACTTAACCTAGTGCCCTCGTTTTCAGAGAAGAGAACAGGAATCCAGGAGTCATGTGATTTGACTAAGGTCTCACATATAGTGCCTGGGTTCGGTTTAAACCCTAGTATTAAAACAGATCAATGGGAAAAGACCAAGATAACTCAGAGAAAGCGGTGTGGCGTCTAATTTAAAATAGTTCAGCATTTATAGTAGAATGAAGGCTTATTGTGGTTGATTTAACCCTCACTTTGCTCTAATCAGGAATTCACACTACATGGATGGTCAGCTGGCTTTAAATTAAAAAGTCACAATCGTAAACCTGTTGGTGCTAGATCTTAGCTTGCTTAACTTTCTGTCTACACTAGGGCCTGTGTTCATCAGAAAGATGAATCTTGATAATGGGATTTCAGTAGTAAATTGGTTGTGTTGGATATTGACTAAAATATTTTAAACTTCTCATTCACATATGAACTAAGCATACACAGGTATAAACATCTAGAGACCTTTAACCCTTTACCTTCCAAAATAGAGTCCTTTCTGAAATGGTCAAGTGTCTAGCCTTTATTTACTTTTTTTTTTAATATATAATGATTGTGTTTGCCTACTACTGACCCAAAGGGAAACAATTTTCCCTTTCTTGTCTCAAAAACTAACAACAACAACAACAACAACAAAGACCTTTTGAAGCACAAAAAAAGACAAAGTACTGGGATTTCACCAAATGTCTGTGTAATAAAGTATGCATGGCAGAATTTGAACTGAAATTTGTTTTCACCTTCTAGGGTGGTAGAGGGCATAGCTAACATTCACCCATGTCTAATTATTTCTACCACATCTAGGTCATTTGACAACAGGGAGCTGAATTCCTCATCGTTCTCTTAGATATTCGATTGCTGACTTTAAGCAAGGCACTTGTTAGGTGCTACTGGAGATTCAAATATTTTAAGATAATGTTTAGTAGAAAAGGTTAGAGTTTCTCTTAAAAGTCCTGATGGGGCTCCCACCACTTTCCCTTCAAACCTATATTGAAGCATTTATGACACTATTACAAATTTTTTCTGGTTTTATACTCTCCTCAATTCTGAAGACAGATTACATAATCACATTTTTGTAGGGTTTTTTTTAATAGACTATTTTTTAGAACAATTTTAGATTTACAGAGACATTGAGAAGCTGTATAGAGAGTTTCCATATGTCCCCCCACATACACACATAATTTTGTGCTATTGACATATTTGTTACAAATGGTGAATTAATATTGAGACATTATTATTTATTATTAACTGTGGATTCATAGTTTTTCACATTTCCTTAGTTTTTATGTACTGTCATTTTTCTTTTATTTATTTATTTATTTATTTATTTATTTATTTATAAATAGTGTGAGCACATACAAGCTGGGGTAGGAAGAAGGACAAGCAGACTCAGCACTTAGTGCTGAGCAAGTGGCCTGATGCCAGACTCCATTCCACAACCCCAAAATCATGACCTGAGCTAAAATCAAGAGTTGGACGCCTAACCAACTGAGCTACCCAGGGCCCCCCCTCCAATGTCCATTTTCTATTTCAGGATCCCCTCTAGGGATCCCATATTGTATTTAGTGGTCATGTTTCTCTGACTCCTCTTAGCTGTGATAGTTTCTCATACCTTCCTTATATTGATAACCAAGACAGCTTTGAGAAATGATGATCAGGTATAATTCGGATGCCTCTCTACTGGAATTTGCCTGATGTTTTTCTTGGATTGAGACTTGGATTATGGGTAATGGGAGGAAAATCATAGAGGCAGAATGCCATGTTCAGCACATCATGTCAGGGGTACATACCAGCAACATGATTTATCACTGCTGATGTTGATCTGGCTAAACTAGTGTTTGCCAGATTTCTTTACTGTAAATTTACTCTTCTTCTCTCCTTTCCACACTTTATTCTTTGGAAGGAAGTCCCTATGTGCAGTCCACACTTTGAAAGTAATTTAATTAACTTTTAATATTGTATAAACCACATATGTATGTATGTACAAATTTATTTAATTTACATTATTCATCTGGAATTATTGTGCATTCATTTACACTTTTTCCTCCAAGGATCAGCATAGTGCCCTCACCATAGTAGGCTCTTACTAAAAAAATTGCCAGTCTAGGTTTGAACAGATTTTTTTCCTCTAAGAAAACTAATAAAATTTCTGCATATTAGCAGAAAAAAAATGCCTCATTCTAAACCTCAAAAAAATTTTAATATTAGTCATAGAAGGGAAGATAAATCAGGTGTTTGTAGTGGTGGTGATGGTAGATGTTTGTAGTTTCTTTATAGGGAGAGATACTGCATAAATTTCATTATTTTTTGAAATGTTTGTGTCACCCTATTGGGACCAAAACCTCCCACTTCACAATATCCAGCTTAGCCATATGACTTACTTTGGCCAATAAAATGTTAGCAGAAGTGATGTGTGCCACTTTCAAGCAGAATCTTTAACAGCCTTCTTGTGGTTCCATCATTTCTCTTTGCCTTCAGCCACAAATTAGCAATTCTCAAGAAATAAAGAAATGAAGGCCACCTCCAAATGATGGAGTACATAAACACAAATAAGAAAATAAAGCATTGAGACTTGGTGATTTGTTGTCACCACGCCTTCACCTAACCTATCTGATCTGATTGCAAATTCCCATTTGGATTCCTAAGACTGGATCACCAAGTGCTGTGCTTGATTCAGTTCTCAGAGGTGATCTCCTTTGGGGTATTGCCTTTTAGGACCTGTTTGTGTTTAGTTACGATACAAGTATGTTTTAAAATGATTTTCTCATGTTTAAAAGTGAACATTTTCTTATGCATGAAAAAAATCCCATCCTTTTTTTTTATGACATTGTCAAAATTAATCAAATACCCATTGTGTGCAGAACCCTATAGGAAAAAACTATAAATTTTTATCTGTATGTTTATTTTAGGATGATGCCATTTATTTTTTTCTTTATATGTATTTTTTAAGTTTTTCTTTAAATTCCAGTCAGTTAATATATATGTATTTTTAGATGATGATAGATGATAGATAGATAGATAGATAATAGATAGATGTATTGGAATATTACTGTATATATCTATAGATATAGATAGATAGATAGCTATGCATAATGGAATATTACTCAGCCATAAAAAAAGAATGAAATCTCGCCATTTGCAACACTCTGGACAGAGCTAAAGAGTATCATGCTAAGTGAAATTAGTGCTCACCACATCTTCTGTATCGATTCATCAATGATTGGATGCTTGGGCTATTTCCATATTTTGGCTATTATTGATAATGCTGCTATAAACATTGGGGTGCAGGTATCCCACTGAATTAGTGTTTTTGTATTCTTTGGGCAAATACCTTTTAGTACAGTTGCAGGAGCGTAGGATATTCTATTTTTAACTTTTTGAGGAATCTCCATACTGTTTCCCAGAGTGGCTCACCAGTATGCATACCCATCAACAGTGCAAGAGGGTTCCTCTTTCTCCACAGCCTTGCCAAAGCATGATACCATTTTGAAAAGGAAAGATATTATATTTAGAAGTAAGAGATACAGAAATTTCGCTAGCATAATATACTACTGGAATTGGATTTTACCATGGAGCTACTAAAACTTAGGTTCCAGGGACCCTCATGTGCGCAGATGCCTTCTAAGGCCCTGTATTCATAATTTAGTATTATTTTACTTAAAAGGGCCCCAAATATGCATAAGCTTCAGACCCCACCAAACCTGAATCTTTCCTTGTTAATTTTGCTATAGGGTCCTAAGAATAGCAGGTAACAGTCCTACAATATGTGTATTTGATTTTCCAGAAAGAGTTCTGTGCAAGTTGGCACTGAAGTTTAGGTTCCTCAGTCAGATTTAAAACTGAGTCTGCATGTACATCTATAATAAGAGACAAGGATGTATTCAGCATCAGGTACAGCCTCCTCAACCTAGAAACTACTGCAAGGCCAGTGTCTATATATCCACCTTAGCACTTTCATTTTGTTTGTCACTCAGAAAAGTCTTTGAGAATATTATTAGTCCTCTCTATAAAAATTCTAGTTTTCACTGAGATCATTTTTTCCTGGAAGTCACTTCATTTTGAAAATAATTTTTCTCATGATTGCTGATAATACTTCCTTAGGGGATTTAAGTGACTATTTCATTCTCAATTAATTTTGTCCATTTCTAGGTCTGCAACAATGGATATTGTATTGCTCATCATCTGGTCAGGAATTCCCCATTGAAGGGAGAAGTCTGTGCAGTAATAGAGGTTGTAATGTGACCCATTAAGGATTTCTTTCCCTTGCTAAATTTTGAATGGAAACTGGATGAATATGCTGCCTCTATTTTTAATAATTCCTTTCTTATGCAAAAATGTGTGGGTCATAGTAAGGTTTAATCACAATCCATTGCTCATTTATGAAATACTCTGAACTGCAATTAGTCACATGCAAATATGAAGTGCTGCTATCATGTCACCATTAGTAGGCTGCCAAACCAAGTTTTTGAATTATGAAACAATCAAAGGAAAACCTTGCCTTTTTATACTTTCACAGTGTTTCTTTTATTTTTTTATTTTAAAAAAATATTTATTTGAGAAAAAGAGAGAGTGTGTGAGCAGGGGGAGGAGCAGAGGGAAAGGGAGATGGAGGCAGGCTCCCTGCTGAGCAGGAAGCCCAATGTGGAGCTTGATCCCAGGACCCAGAGATCATGTCCTGAGCCAGAGGCAGATGCTCAACTGACTGAGCCACCCAAGTGCCCCCACAGTGAATTTCTTTTAAAAGAATAGCTTTCATATCCATTTTTACAATATTTCATTTTAAGGTACCTCAAATCTACAGCTAATCAACTGACATTGAAAGAAAATATTTCAAAATCTAAATTTACGTTTATAGGTGTATGTCTACATTTATACATAATTTTGGTAGGTAAAGTCCTTATTAGAAAATAGTTTTTAACATAAATAAGTTTTATGCCATTTAAGTAAAAGGAAGAACATGAACAAATGAATGCTATTTGTAGGTTATTTTTCAGTATGCTTGAAGTAATCATCAAGTTATATTTCAGCTCTAATATGTTACCTTATGATATGAAGGCATAAAGTTCATGTTGCCTTTTGAACTTAGGGTGTTCACACAGTTGCATAATGTTGTTCACCATATGAATATACATACAAATTTTAGGATGCCTTTTTTAAGGGAATCTATTTTCAGTCCCTCAAGAATTAAAGTTTACTTTCATCTGTGGAAAATCTGAATAAACAGTGGCTTGTACAAACTAAAAAGGCTTATTTATTTATTTGTTAACACTGTAAGAAATCTAAAGATAAGAAGCTGCTGATCTTGGTTTGGTAGCTGAAGGATAGAAAGGCAAGGCTTAGTGGTTGGTCAGGGCCTTTTTATTATTATCACAAAATGGCTGCTGCAGTTCCGGCCATCAAATCTATTTTCTAGAGGATAACATAAGGGGGAATATAAAAAGGGTAACACATGTTTCAGGGAAAACAGAGACTTCCCTGGCAGTCCTAAAGTCTTCTCCTTAGTTCTCACTGACCTTTGTCATATCAATTCTGTCTGCAAAAGAAACTGGAATAGCACATTTTATTTCATATTTACTTGTTATTTCTTTTTCCACCCCCTATACTAGAGAAAGACAAGGAAAAGAGAGTTTGAATGGGTGAAGAAACCAACCTGTAATATCTGCCATACCCCCAAAGTTAAGTTTCAAAAATATTGATTTTGACTTTACCAGAAAATTCTCATTATTCAATATTTTTAAAGATTTATTTATTTATTTATTTTAGGGGGGAAGCATGTGGGAGGAGGGGCAGACAATCCTAAGCAGTCTCCCCACTGAGCATGGAACCTGGCCTGGAGCTCCATCTCAGGGTACTTGAGATCACAACCTGAGCCAAAGCCAAAAGTGAGATGCTCAACTGACTGAGCCACCCCGGTGCCCCCATTATTTTAAAAAGAATGTGCTGAATGCAGCTCTTGATCTCAGAATCACGAATTTGAGCCCCACATTAGGTGTAGATCTTACTTTAAAAAAATAATAAAATTTAAAGAATGCTTAGTTACAGAATTACATGAAATTTCAGATATTCACTACCCTGATTTTAATGATCACATCTAATCCAACTCAATCTTACATAAGAGGAAACTGAGATCCAGAAGTTTTAACGACCAGCCCAGGACCACAGTAGGTCTTAATTAGTCCAAAAGCAAGAGCCCTCTCTGATCTAAGACATACCTTCTATATTAGTATCCTCCCCTCAGTATAACTAACCCCTGTCTAATTTACCTTTTCTGTTTAAGTACTGAAAAAGAGAAAGAGAAAAGAAAGAAAAAAGAAAAGGAAAGCGTGCCTATCATCCTCCTCTAACTTACCCTCTTCCTCTGAACCAAAATTCCGTACATGGTAACAGACTCAGTAAAAAATTCCCAATACATTTTGGTATTACTTGTTTAGTATTTAAAGTCAGTTTGCCATTATAGCCCTCCTCTTCTGGTTTCTCATCCTAAATCTTTTGCTGTTAATTTTGCTGTTATTATTCCTGAGCATTAAGAATATTAGAATGTACCTTCCTTCTCTAAAGATAATTATAATTGCCTGAAAAGGAATACCTTCTTTTCTGTGGTTCCTTATGGCTGCCTAAGAGGACAGGATATATCCATAAAATAGCCTTAAGAAAATTCAAATTTAGAAAATGATTAGTGTGGCAAGTAATTATTAACAAAAAATTGTTTTACAATAGTTTTGATCATTGAAAGCTGTAATAATGTATGATTAAATATAATTGGAACATGTAGGGGAATTTTTCTTAAAATTTATGAAGTGTTTGAAAATCTTATTCTGTGCATTTTATTGCATAATGAGCTCTTCAGTGAGTTCCAAATTCATAATTTTTATTTTCATGCAATTCAGGAACACAGAAAGCATTAAGTAAATTAACTCTCATTATTGCCATCGTCTTTTTTTCTTTTAATAATTTGTGGTAATGTGGGTTTATATTTGAAATATATAAGCATTATTTCTTCTAAGCCAAAGAATAGGAATAAACAGTTTCTAAGTTATCTGTTATTGACCAAAAATTCTTAGAAAACACAAAGATTTTATAACTAAGTTTTCATAAATTACCATGTTAAATGTAATAACCTAAAAGTATGGAGATGTATGACAATGGTGGAACAGAGCAGAGGATAACACAGACTTGTCTTAAGGGTGGTAGTGCTCAGAGGTCAAATCTTTTACTGACCAAATGATCAACTTTGCTATGAGGCCATAGAACATATATTTTACTCAGTAAAAGGAAACATAAACAAAGACCTCAGATATAAAGATAGTGAACAAATAACAGCATGACAATGAATGAATTCCGATGGCATGAGGAATATATCTGCTTTTTTAAACTAAATTGGTCAGGTCACCTGGGTGGCTCAGTGGTTGAGCATCAGCCTTTGGCTCAGGGTGTGATCCTGGGATCCTGGGATCGAGTCCCACATTGGACTCCCCATAGGGAGCCTGCTCTCTCTCTGCCCATGTCTGTTATGAATAAATAAATAAAATCTTTAAAAAAAAAAAAGAAGAAGAAAATGAAAGTCCAACACACAGAATGGGAGAAAATATTTGTAAATTATATCTCTGGTAATGAGCCTCTACATATAATATACAAAAAACTGTTAAAACTTTCTTTGTCTCATGTGTATCATTCCAGAATGAGCTAAAAGGAATAGACAGGAGTATACAGAATTAAAGCCCAAATTTGCACAATCCCATGAAATGTATGTAGGATCAATCAATAAGTGTATTTTCCAAACCCACAACTTAACTTTCACCCTTTTTTTCACCCTATCAGTTCTTTCGCTATGTCCCACATCCATCAAAATAAGAATCTGATGTTGACTATATTCTAGTACAAATAAATTTTCATTAATTTTCTCACTGTGAGGAAAGGAAGATCTCGTTGCTGTTACTATAGACTTGTTTCTAGGGACCAAGTGTGAAGAAATGAGTAAGTAATGCTATTTGTTACTTACCTTTCGAGTTTCTTGGAGGCACTCTTTCCCTAGTAACTAATCTAACTCAAGCCAATCCTCTCTCATTTGCTCCAACAGGCCCAGTTTCTTCTCCCTTTTCTTTCCCTAGCTCTTGAACATGAAATTACCCACTTGTGTTTGCATATGCACTTTGAACTTAATTATCACAAAAACTTATCACATAAAATGTTATATATTTCTTTCATACCTATTAATCTAGGCTTCTAATTCTCGGTCTCTGAGGGAAAGCTTTTTTTTTAATTAAAAATGAAATTAGGCTTCAAATATAAGTCACATTTTATGGTAAACCACTTACTTCAAATAGACAAAGAGATAACTGGATGGATAAATAGATAAATACAATATTGACTGAGCACATTATTAAATGTGTCAATTCATTTGGGGCTTCAATCTTAACTCTTCGTTTATGCTCTCCTCTTTATCATGTGTGCCTTTGTGTAATCGGTAATCAGTAGCTGAGTTTTACAGTCACAGTTTCAGTTTAATTTCAATGTAATTTCAGATTCAAAGTAATCGGCTCACATTTTCATTTTACAGGGAACATTTCATCCATTCCCTCCAGAACACCTCTCTTCTCCATCTGGCTGTCTGCCCAGAACACTGGCCTCTGCAGACTGTACCACCTGGGCTTCCTTGCCTTTGGGCTCCTGGTTGGGTTTTGCCAGTGGGAGGCTTGGAGAAAGAAGTTACACTGGATATTTCATCCCGTCACTCCAGCTTTGCCTGCTGGGCCCTAGTTTGGCAATGACTACATTCTTCCTCAGCCTGGAGCTCTCATAAATGCAACTCTCACAGGGTTCTGCTCAAATGCTCTCACCTCTCAATATCTCAGGCTGAGAGACATCACGAACTTGCTACTATTGCTGTGTTGTAGGTACTTCTCTAGCTACTGCTCTGTTACTTGTTGACTCCTCTAAACTGTCCACACCTCTATATGGAGTGACGCAAACCCTCTTTACCCCTTTGCTTGTGCCATGTTTCATTCTGCTTAGGCTGTAATATTGGCTAAAATCCCCCTATCCTAAGAATAAGGTTTTGAATCAGTCAACCACAAAATGTTCTGACTGCAGCTACCATATAATTCCATCCATCACAAGACTATGATTGAATACTGCTTTAAAGCACATCAGGGAGCTCACCAAAATCTAGAATTCCAATGTTTTCCATGAATCTGTGATTAAATGGGGTCCCTGAGTGGCTCAGTCAGTTAAGCATCCAACTCTTGATTTCTGGTCAGGCCATGATCTCAGGATCGCAAGATCAAGCTCCATGTTGGGCTCCACAGAATCTGCTTGAGATTCTCTCTCTCTCTCTTTCTCTTTCTGTGTGCCCTTTCCCTATCTCTGTATCTTTCAAATAAATAAATAGATCTTTTTTTTTATAAATAGATCTTTTTAATAAAAAAAAAGATCTGGTGGGCAGCCCGAGTGGCTCAGTGGTTTAGCACTGCCTTCAGCCCAGGACGTGATCCTGGAGACAGCGGATTGAGTCCCATGTCGGGCTCCCTGCATGGAGCCTGCTTCTCCCTCTGCCTGTGCCTCTGCCTCTCTCTCTGTGTGTGTCTCTCATGAATAAATAAATAAAATCTTTAAAAATAAATAAATAAATAAATAAATAAATAAATAAATAAATAGTTTTGTTTTTTTTTTTTTTAATCTGGGATGTTCATAATGTCATTTGAGGTATACATGTGTATATTCCTCCAAGCTTTAGCTTCACCAGCCAGGGAAGGATCACTTTTCTCAATGTGTGTGTGTATGTGTGTGTTTCAACTTAAGATACACGTGTGTCTTCAATGGATATATCTAACACAATAATAGTATTGACATGAATGTAGCAAGTTGCTTTGAAGTGGAACATACAAAGTATTTGAATTATGGACCCAAAAGAAATCTGGTTTAGAAGTAGTTGTCTCAGAAAAGCACTCTGGTGTCTTTTTAGGGGCCACAATTAAAGAAAGTAACATTCCTATCAATCTTCAACAGAAGGTGTTCAATACTTCCAGAACAGATAGTCTAATATCTTCACTTGGTGTTAGGAGAACTGGAAGAACAAGAAGCTTCAGATTTGAGACTTACCACTGTATATAAAGAGAATGGAAAACTGTGGTCACCTACATTTGGTTATTTCATTAGCATGATAGTACATATGAAAGCCACTGAACAAGGGGAACAAGGACGTTTTCGGGAAAAGAGTCAAAGAAATCGATAGAAATCATCTTTAAAGATTGGAAAATAATCAGCAAAACAATGAATGTGACTGACTCAATGAATGTGGGTTAGTCCCCCCAATCCAGTAAAGAAAAGGTTAAACTCTTCCTGTTGCTTTAGAACTGCATTTTCCCTCATTATTCTTCCAGGTTTGGTGTTTATTTGTATTTTTTAAAGATAATGTCAGCATTATATCTCTTCTGGATGCTTTAATCTTTATACCTTAAAGAAATGGACTTTCTCTAATGAATCCAGAGTACTGTAAATCTGTCGTCCCATCAATGACATCTTTTTGCTCTTCAAAAAGAGACTTTGATCTTCTTTACTTGAACAAAAATTTTCTAGTATCAGTTGAAAACCCTCGAAAAATAGAACTCAGCAACTATATTTTACATGGTATTACTCACAGCAGTTGCATATTTCAGTGCTTTAAAAAAGGATTTTATATTTGAAATGTACAGTAGTCCTCCCCTTCTCTGTGGTTGGGCCTTCCATGGTTTCTGTTACCGGCAGTCAGCCTCGGGTTCAGAAGCAGATGACCTTCCTTCTGACGCATCATCGCTGTCATTATGCTACATCAGTCACCTCTCTTCATCTCATCACGTAGGCATTTTATCTCACATTCTCACAAGAGGAAGGATGAGTACAGTACAGTAAGATATGAGACAGAGATCACATTACCCTAGTTTGATTACAGTGTATTGTTAGAAGTGTTCGACTTTATTATCAGTTATTATTGTTCATTTCTTATTCTGCCTAACTTATAAATTAAGCTTTATCATACATATGTATGTACAGGGAAAAAATTAGTATCTATAGAGTTCAGAGTTCAGTAATATCTATTGTTTCAGTCATCGTCTGAGAATCTTGGAATGTATCCCCTGCAGATAAGGACTACAACATTTCTTTTTTTTTTTTTAAAGATTGTATTTATTTATTCATGAGAGACATAGAGAGAGAGAGCGAGAGAGAGGGAGGCAGAGACACAGGCAGAGGGAGAAGCAGGCTCCATGCAAGGAGCCCGATGCGGGACTTGATCCCAGAACCTTGGGATCATGCCCTGAGCCAAAGGCAGATGCTCAACCACTGAGCCACCCAGGTGCCCCAGGACTACAATATTTCTTAAATGTGTATCATTTTTCCCTACTGCCTTGTGCATTTCTCACACTTGTCCATTTAACACTTGAGAACAGAGTGCTATTTTTCCTAATTCTTTGGCTTACTAGTAAGAAAGGCATATTTTTCTTCTTTAAATATGAAATACATCCACAATTTTTAAAATATGTTACTTTATAGACTGACAAAGACTGAAGTAAAAAAATAGGGCACAAAAGACATAAATCAATGTTAAGAAAAAGCTTACTGGTGAAAATATTCTTTCCTGCTTGCTTTTCTCACTTAGAAGTTTTAAAAGGATGAAGACTTCCCCAGAAAGGACTGGAGAATTTCAGAAGAACTAATAGGATATATTCACAAATCCCTATATTGAAAAGCTATTTTAATATATTTCATTTGGAATTATTAGGAAATCCTCTTTCCTCCTATTTCAATATGGTTTAACCTCAATGGCAGCCAAAATATTTATGCTACAACAAATTCTTTTGGTGACTAATTCCCATATTTCATAATAATGACTTTTCTACCATTTTCTTTAAACTATGAAGAAAAAGTTTAACTGTTTGAGAGCACTGTATTTGGAACTTCAGTTAAACAGTGGACTGAACATGTATTTGTCTTGAGTTCTACCATAATCCCATTAAACCGACAATAATGATTTTTTAAAATAACAAATCCATGAAAACAGAAAGCGTGAGAAAGAAGACACCAACATTACAATGTAAGAGGTTGCAGAAAAAGATAGATGAATTATAACTGATTTAGAAGCTAAGAGAAAGCTTAAATGAAAAATAAGTCAACTCATAACTCAAGAATTGGAAATAACACAACCCCCTAAACAGGGAATCAGCCAGTAGATACAATATGGGAGATTCACAGTTAGATAATACTGGCTCTGAAAAATGTTCAGAAAGAGTTTGCCCTTAGGAGACAATTTAATTGTGAACCACTGGATGCCTAGGGAAACTGAGGAGACAGGTTTGTCACATTACATTGATAACTAGACCCTATAGGAGACACTTGAAGTGCCAGTGCCCCCTATGCAGTTGATGCCCAGACTTTAGAAATAGGATTAATACCCCCTGGAATGGACTTAGGAAAATGATCCTAGAACTTTTATAGGTTGAGGGTAGGATTTCTCTAAAAAAAAGAAGGGAGAGTATAGTGTGGATGTTTGAAAAAGAATGTGCTTATTGCATTGTTTGCAGGGGAGGAGGTGGGTGGAAGAGTAGGGGGGTGTAGGCAGATGGTGAGTGAGATAAGGATTTCAAAACAAATAGTATAATAAAAACCTGGGGTGTGTCCATGAGGGATCCCCAATAATGGGTTTAACATTTTGTGCTACTCTCTTTGCACTGTCAGTCATATTTAGTTGTGATGCTTTCGGTTGCCCGGAATGCTTTAATAATTCTGATATATTCTGTAGCCTGGCGTGGGTGATTTTTAGGAAATAAAAACATAGAGCAGTGAAAGAAATGGGGCTTGCCACCTAGAGAGTCCTTTAGAAGGGCGCCTACCAGAACAGAGCAATATGACAGTTCCAGGAAAGGAGTGAGCTCCGAGCGCATGATGAGGAGAAGCAGCCCAGGGCAGGCAGCTCAGAACAAGTGTGAGAAAAACTCTCTCAATCTCAAATGTTCTGGAAGGAGATGACACTGAGGGAGTATTACAGCTGGTTTCCCCAGAAAGTGAACTCGGAGAAAGAGGACCGTGTACAGAGTGTTTAGGAAGCAGAAGTCTCTTCTCCCTAGTGGGAAGGGAAAGCAGCAGGACTGGGCAGAGGGAGAAGCTGGCCTGTAGCATAACCCCTCACGGCCTCGACTGAACCTGCAATGAGCTCTGAAGCTGGGATGGCCCTTTCCAGTTGTCCTGCGTCAGGGTGAGGAGGCTGGGCCATTTTTATCCTTAGTTCAAAGGCATGAATTTGGGCAAGGAAGCTCTCCACAACAGAGGATACCTCTTCCCATCAGCTGAGGGAGGGAGTCCCTTATTTCTGAACAGGGGATTTGGACAGCACAGTATAATATCCGTGATAGTAGAGAAGACTGAAAAATGTTAAAATTAGAACATGAGTTACAGTAGAAGGTGGCTAAACTGCTTCGTGAATAGATTTGGCTACATGTGGGGAGAAGTTTTGTTTTACAGAGAGTGGAGAGTAAGCAAGCCAAAAACCAGAAGTGAATCGTCTGGGTGGTAAGCAGGGATCTGAGAGGTAGTGGAGGTGGTGAAGGAAGAGAGTGAAGGTGTGACAGCTGATAGCCTCGGAAAAGCTTTGAAGGAAAGGAACAAAGAAGGGGGAAGTTTCTGTTACATTTTATATATGTGGTGTGTCATGTCAACTTTCCTCTCTATCAAACCACAAAATCCACAATAAATTTTTCATGTGTTTTCTACTGTGTTTTACTTTGTTTTGTTTTGAACTACAACAAAGTCTGAGTACTGTCTCTGAGGGGCCTTGAGTTTGGAAGGCCTAGACTGCTCACTAGAGGCCAGCCCCATCTGCCAACAGGTGCATTCACAGTGAAAACAATGGTTAAGGTGAAAGCAAAATTGGAGAAAAGATATGTGTTCAATACGATCATCAGACAAGTTTCAAGCATGTCAAAGTATCTAAAATCAACCTGTTTGTACCATCACTGTCTAAAAAGACAACATTGGAATTGGAAATTTGATCTCACGAGCAAATTGATGCTTATCTCTTTAAATACCACCCATGTATGGATGGCTTCCAGATGTATCCCCCAGCCAGATCTCTCCATTCCAGGCTTTGTGGCTGCTATGCAACACATTCACTTAGATATCCCTAACCAGGCATCTGATATTCCCTCTGCAATCCAACACCACTACAGTTTTTCCCACCTCAGTTAATAACAACTCCAAACTTCCAACTACTCAGGCCCAAAATTTGGTTTCATGTTCAATTGCTCTCTTTCTCTCAGAAACTACATGCAATCCATTGCAAACCCTGGTGCTTTACCTTCGAAATACATCTAGAATCTGACTATGTCCCTCCACCTCCACAACTCCACCAAAGCCATCATTTCCTCTCACTTAGAACAGTTCAGTAGCCTCTTAACTAGTCTTCCTGCTTCCTCTCTTGTCCCTGTCCAGCTTATTATCAGGACAGAAACCAATAAAACACAATAAAAGCCAAAGTCTTAGCAATGGCCTACATATATTCTATAGGTCTGCCTCTCGTTTTCTATTTTATTTTATTTTATTTTATTTTATTTTATTTTATTTTATTTTATTTTATTTTATTTTATTTTACTTTATTTTATTAATTTGAGAGAGAGAGAGAGCAGCACAAGCAAAGGGGAGAAGCAGAGAGAGACGCAGACTCCTGCCTAAGCAGAGAACACAAATCGGGGCTCAATTCCAGGACCCCAGGATCATGACCTGAGTCGGAGGCACACACTTAGCTGACTGAGTCACCCAGGCACCCTCTGCCTCTCATTTTCCATCAGTCTCCTTACTGTCCCTTAAACATGCCAGGCACACCACTCTCCAGACTCTCTGCACTTGCTGTTTCCTCTGCAGCAATGCTCTTCTACTAATACATGCACAACCCCACCCTTGATACTTCAGTATGTACTCACAAATCTCCTCCTTAAAATAGACAGCCCACCCCGCTCACATTCTGTCATTCCTTACTTCCTGTTCCTCTTTATTTCTACCATAATGGTACCTATCTCCAATTAATGTACTGTATTTTTTACTTATTTATTTGAGTATTATATATCTTCCCCCACTTCTACATAAGGCAAACTCCACAGGTTAGAGATTTTTATCTAAAGAGGTGTTGCATCCTTAACTGCCTGGAACAGTATGTGGTACATAGCAGGCATGTGATGAAAATTGATTGAATGAATTTAATAAGTGAATTTTGTGCTATGAGTATTTGAGAATGTCAAGGTCTTCATCTTGACCTTTATTTTGAGGATTTTATCAAGTCTCAATACCACACACCTTCCAATTGATCCTGTGCAAATAGTAGAGTTTCATTTGGCTATTTCACCCACTAGTGTGTTTTACTCCAAGTCACTTGGGTTAGCTCAGGTTAAGGCAGGTTACCTACTGAACACTGTCTTACTATGAGTAGATATGCAGGAGGAGATATAAAAGACAGGTGTAGTCCAAACCCCAAATCCCAATCCATTTCTTGCAGTTCACTTCTTGTGTAAACAGAGTTACATATAAAATTTCTAACAGAATGGAATCATTTGGGGAAGGTAGAATGGAAAATCGAGTGGGTAGCTTGAGAGAAAAACACTGGAAGTCGTAATTTGCCTTTCATAAATTCACACAAGTGAGAAATTCATCTAAAAATGGAAATTCTAAAACAACCAGAAAAAAAATGACTTACGAACCAAATTTTTGTTTCTCTTTCTCTTCTTTTGTAAAAGTAGCTTCCATTTCCTGTGATTTCATCCCCCAAAAGGGTCCATTAACATTGGTAAATGCACACCTGGAGCACAATTGTCCTTTCATTCTCATCAATCAGCAATACTTAGTGCCCACTTTTGATACCAAACACTGTGATATGTTTAAAAAGAATCAGACAACACTATCCTTATTTTTCTTAATTTTTCCAATTGGAATGAACAGCATTAGAAAAGCAATAATACCTCTTTAATTCACACACCGCTAAAGCTGAATTTGTAATTATTCAGAAGGAGGCCAGATTAATGTTTGCACTACCTCTAAAGAAAGTCTTTGTTAAATAAGTGTATTTTCCACAAAATTTCATGAAAACTATTTAAACTATTTAAGGTAATTATTTTCAAGTACCTTTAAGTATTTAAAAACACTCATTTACACATAGCTGTTGTTATGCTATTCAGAAATGATTTTGATCTATTTACTAAAAATAAATCATCAAAGGACATCTAAGCCATCATTTCTCTCAGACCTAGTCATGGTACCTTCCTTAAAAGAGGAAAAAACTGTAATTATTTGTGAATATTTTTTAGCTGAGGATTTTTCATATTAAATATAAATTAGTGTTTTTTCTATACTTAAACAAATATTAAAACATGCACCTGAAGTTATACAGGTGTGTACAGTATACAGAAATATACACAAATACTATATAGGTGGGGGTGGGATAAGAAAGGAAAGCAGATAGAAGGATGAATGGACAGAAGAAAGGACTAAAGGAATATAGAAGAAATAAAAACATTAACATTATATTTGAGGTAATCAAAACCAACTATGTTACAACAGATTACTCAGATGGACAACTGAAGCTTTCCATGAAATAGTTCTTTTTCAATTTATCCTCCAAATAAAGATATTTTGTATATTTTTTACAAGACATTATTTATTTATTTGAGAGAAAGAGAACGTGCATGCACAGGAGGCAAGGGAAAGGGGCAGAGGGAGAAGGACTTTGTGCTGTACAGGAAGCCTAACCTGGCTTGATTCCAGGACCTTGGGATTATGACCTGAGCCAAAGGCGGGTGCTTAACCAACTGAGCCACCAAAGTGCCCCTATTTTGTGTATTTATTACTGGTCTGGAAATTTTCCCACACATGAGGACCATAAAATTTAGATATTTTGTATTTCCAGTTAGTAGATGAATGTGGACAAGGCATGA
Source organism: Canis lupus dingo (assembly GCF_003254725.2). Lineage (NCBI taxonomy): Eukaryota > Metazoa > Chordata > Mammalia > Carnivora > Canidae > Canis > Canis lupus. The sequence goes on along the minus strand of NC_064256.1, from coordinate 32,219,785 downwards.
ATTTGGTTAAAGCTTACTATTCAAGAAGAGTAATGGACTAGGGTTCAAAAGTGTTATTCTTAAGCCTTCCATTTGTCATTTTTTAGTGGCAACATAGCATAGGAGGTTGAGAGCTCTAGAATTTGAAAAAGCCTGGGTTCAAATTCTGGCTTTTCCCTTTACTAGCTCAATAAGCAAATCACAACCTTTCTGTGCCTCAGTTTCCTCATCTATAAAATGAAGGCATAATAGTTTTGTATACTTTATAGGGTATTGCAAAGATTAAGTGAGTTATTGCCTATAAAGTGATTAGTATAGTACCTGGCACAAAGTAAGTACTCCATAATTGCTAGCACTTATTATTTCTATTATTGTTATTATAACTGAAACTCATTCATTATCTTTACATTTAGTTTCTTCATGTACTTAATGAAGATAAATGCTGTGTCACATGCCTGCCTTTCAAGCCAAGCCAGCAATGTAGCTGAGGCTCATGGAAGCAGGCTGGACCCAGTCTGTTAAATGCAGGATGAATAATCAACATTGAGATATGTAAATCAAGAAAAAAAGTCAGAATAATATAACTGAATTCTGATTTCTATTAAAGATATTTGAGCCTGTTTCATTGTTTGGATAGGACAAGCCAATGATTGGTGATTCCCCCAAACAAAACTGATATTCAACAATCTATTACTGTATAGGTTTTTATATAGGTTCCTGCCTGTAGATGCCCACATTTGTCCTGCACTCTCACAGTGTTGGGGTAAAGGAAATAAACTGAACCTTCATCAAAAGAGTCACAGCTTTAGACATTTATTCTCTGAAATTAAAATAAATCTATAGTCACTGTAGTAGCCTTCCAAAGAAAATGGTCCAGATCACTTTCTCTTTAATTAAAAAAAAAAAAAACACCTCAAATGTGCTAAAAAGCCACATACAAAAGAAATTTAAGGCATTCATTGCTCAACAGCTATTTCCTCTAGACCATCAGTAGTATGTGTATATCATGTCCTTGAAGTGAATTCTTGCATTTAAAAAGCATCTCTACAATTTACAATGTGTTTATATATGTTATTTAATTTGACATTTATAAAAACCAAGTAAGGGATAAATATATTTAATGTAAAGTAGATACTAATATTTTTAAAAAGTATATCTTGGAGAACGCAAGGTACTAAGCCAGGTCAAATGGTTAGTAAATAGGGAAACCAGATTCAGGTTCTAAATCAAATTCATTTGGTATTAAGTAACTTCTTGTCAAGAGTACTTTATGTGCTAAATACTGTGTTAAACTCAAGGGCTATAATTAGTCCTTGCCCTTTAATGGTTTTCAGTCTTAAGGAGATAATAGAAGAGCAACAAAGTCATTACGGAACAATGATAATGGAAGTTTCATTCATTCATTCATTCATTCATTTATTCATTCAGTATTTGGGGTCTAGCAGGAAACAATGGCATACTCCAAGTATTTATCTCTGGCTATGGCCTAATTATGGTCCCAACAGCATACAGGTTGTACTCTCAAATTAGGATAATTTAAGGAAGCTTTAGTAAAGGCGTGATATATCAGGGTAGAATAGTACAATTCCCCAGTACTAATAATAGTGGGGCTAAGAAAACAAGGTAGGAACACAATCACTGGAATCTAGGACAGTCCTATACAGAGAACCATAATGAAAAGAGCTGTTAAGTTTGACTGCAGAACAACATCACTAGGATGATACTCCAGGGTGGGAGTCAGGAAAATAAATACACCGAACTCACCTTCCTCTTACTCCTGATGAAACTCCCATTGGCTGAACCTAACTGGAAGCAAGAGATTAAGGGAACTCATAGACATATAAGCAGCCTCATAGGGCATAGGGATAGAGAAGGGTAGAATGTGAGTATGGAGAGGCCAACGGTTCTAGAGGGCAAAAGTGTGAAGTCAGCTTCACTGGGCTGAAATAAGGTATTAAGAGGGCCAGGTTCCCTCTGGATATCTTAGAGGAGAATTTGTTCCTTGCCTCTTCCAGCTTCTGGCAGCTGCCAGCAGTACTTGGTTTGCTGGCCACATCACTGCAAGCTGTCTTTATGGTCACAGAACCTCCTCTTCTGTGTGTGTAATCCTCCATTTTATAAGGACATCTGTAATGGAATTTAGGGCCCACCCCAGAAAATCCAAAATAATCTCCACATCTCAAAATCCTTAGCTTAATCACTTATGCAATGTTACAAATGAAGGAACATTTGTAAGTTTCAAGGGTTATGGTGTGATATGTTTGGAGAACTATTTTTCTATATACCATAGTCTTCATTTTTCACTGTGAGGAAAAAGTATATATAATACTTAAAACTGAAAAATCAAGCAGTGACAACACAAGCCTGTTTTTCAGCGAGATGGAGGTAAATACCCAAAGAATTAGCTTAAAAGGATAAAAAGGGTGACTGTGGAGGGGTAAATAAATTTGGAGGAGGATGTCCTCCACCAGGGCTCCACTACAGTAAATATTTAAACATTAATGCCCTAAAGCATCCCTTGTGTGCTACTAATTAATCTCTCTCTTATGTATCAATGGAGGATACTATCGCTCTGCTATTATTAGGAGATTTCGGGTGGGGGGAGCAGCCCCTGAAATCCTATTCTATGGAGCTTAGTTCTCTCCTATAACCCTGGTTGAGAGAAGCATTTGGAGCTGGACATAGAAGTAAAAGTGCAACAAAAGAAGGAGTAGAAACAGCATCTTTCGAAGGAGAGGCAACTATTCTTCTACAACTGATGAGGAAAGAAGGAAATAGTATAGATGGCTGGTCAATTCAAGTGTGTAGTAAGTTGTTGAAGAAACACACATGATAACCCTTATTTTCTCTGTGTGGAAGAGATTTTGCACAAGTCTACTTCATTCCCCTCTGTTATGACTGTCGCCTGTAAGACGAAGCCATTAAGACTCAACTCTGAAAGATCACTTTGTCTTTTTAAGCCAGTGATCCAACTTCAGCTTGGTATCTGAGTTAACATCAGCTAATAATCATTTTCTTAAGTGTTCTATTCCATTTACATCTCTCGCCTCCTAGAAGAAAGAATGTTAGTGGTGAGGAAAGCTGTCAAGCCTCTGATTACTGCCTACAAATGTTATCACTTGCTACTGTTCAACAATGTTCTGATGAAAATATTACTACTAATGGAACAACGTGCATATGTTCTTAGGATAGAAATAGTATTGCTACATTCTGTTTGCTTACACATAAAGTAAATTAACATTGAACTGAGGTGAAAAGTAATTCCTTGAGCAAAGTTCTCATGAAATTTTAACTCGGAATGCACACATTTCTTAGGAGATGGCAAGAGACTTCAGACTTGAACGCTTTCCTAAATAAAACCTCATCTCTCAGTAGGTATTATTATAGAATGAAAGCAGTTCCAATTTCATATTTTTGGGTACACTAAATTGTGGTTAGTGTCATAAACTTTCCCCAAGGAGCTGACAAAGGGCAAGAGATAGAGCCAGAAACCACGATCAAATCAATCTACAAGCAAATTTCATAACAGCCATCTATCTAGTTGTCTTTCCTGAATTCAAACTAAATTTTTTAAAAGCATGTCCAATATCTTCAACGATAATGAAAGCAATGCAAATTTAAATGTAAAAGACTTCTAGAATGTAGTATATTTAAAAAGTAAAGGGTAGGTAAATATAAGAATTTTACATGAAGTAAGGAATAGCAAAGGAAGTTTTAAATTAAAACCAAAGAAAATTTATATTTATCAAGCATATTAAACTTTTCATGTACTTTTATCAATACTTCCAAGAGTGAGACTCTATTCTAAGGAAATAGTTTTACGTGTTTAGAGTCACATTAGGTCAAGATGTTCATCACAACATTATTTTTTGTTCAGAATTATTCTTAGTTTTTAGTTTTAAAAGCTAAGAAACAGGGGCTCCTGGGTGGCTCAGTCAGTTGTCTGCCTTTGGTTCAGGTCATGATCTCATGGTCCTGGGATGGAGCCCCTTGTCTGGCTTCCTGCTTTGTGGGGAGCCTGCTTCTCCTTCTCCCTCTGCCTCTCCTCCTATTCGTGCTCTCTCTCTCTCTTAGATAAATGTAAAAAAAAAAATCTTTAAAAAAAATAAAATAAAAGCTAAGAAACAAAGTATCAGTGGGAGAGAGGAGTGAGGAAAGGTTATAGCACATCTATTCAATGGAACGTCTTGTAGTCATTAAAATTATTTTTGTAAAATAATACCACACTGTTTAACAGAGGAAACTATAGATATATAGATGATAGATAGTAAGATGTCCAAAAGGTATTAAGTGGTAAATTAAGTTGCCAAACCAAATACAAAATGTGATCCCAGTGTTACATATGTATACAGATGGGTTTATCTTCAAACATATAAGCAAAAATTTGGAAAGTTATACACTAAATTTTACTGCATTTTTTATGTGGTGGAATTACTGTTGTTTTAGACACTAACATATTATTTGAAATTTCTATAACTAACATGAATTACTCATAGAATAAGAATAGGAAAGAGAAATATTCAGTTTTGCTTTAAAAATTAGGCTTGCTAGATGTTTCTTTTTTAAAGATTTTATTTCTTTATTCGTGATAGACACAGAGGGAGAGGCAGGCTCCCTGCAGGGAGCCGGATGAGGGACTCATCCCAGGAACTGGAACTGGGGACCACGCCCTGAGCCAAAGGCAGATGTTCAACTGCTGAGCCACCCAGGTGTCAGTTGCTAGGTGTTTTAAATGACTAAGGAAAATTTTCATGTAATATCAAATGCAAAAGCAGGCTATGAAACTATATGTAAGGGCTCAAATATGTTACAAAAATGCAAAAAATATGCCAAAATGAGTAGTATATTGAGTGACAATTTTTCCCACTCATTTTCATACTTTTCAAAATTTCAACAATGAATATTTATTAATTAAAAAATAAGAAACAGACAAACATAAAGATTCATAGAAAGTGTAGAGCTACATGCAAAAAGCTAGTAACTAATGTTCACCATTGAAAATTTTCCACTGGAACGCACTCAGTATGGTGTTTATGACAGGCACTTCCTGCCAAATGTTCATTTATTCCTTTAAAAAATGATCTTGAAACTTCATAGACTAGAGCTCCCAAATTTCTAGCTTCTGGGGCTGTCTGGCCAATTCAATCAAGTATGAACAAATCAGTGGCTAAGGTGACTAAGTTGTTAACAAAAGATGGAGCAATCATATTATGTGTCTTTCAGCTTTTGTCAAATGGATAAATGCAAAGTAGAGATAACAATGCTTTAAATTCAGAGGTTGAAAAAGAGGGCAGTCTTGCAACTTAAGAAACTTAATAAATAGGGGTTGAGGGAGTGTAGGGAGGGCAAATGTGTAGGATTTAAATTAGGTTTTAAAGGATGAACAACATCTGATTAAAATCAGAGAAAGCATTTATTATAGTCATCATGTATGCATAACTGGGTTGAAAATTAACACTTTGCCACTTAGATATGCAAAGAAAAGTATTTTCTTGTGATTTACAAGGGTCATAATATTTATCTTGAGCCTAATTCTGCAGGAAGTTGGTAGCTGAGGAATGTGAGTTTACTAACTGTTGGTTTCTCAGTCTCTTAAACTCTTATTGATGACTCAATATTTTAAGACTAATGCTCAGTTTTTCAGATTTCCTCTGGAAGCAATGGAGGAATAAGTTATTCTATGTAAAAAGAATAATTGGTATAATCACAAGGTTATGAAAGTTCCTAATTGTATTTCTCTCTCCATAGACCGACCATGGTAAAATGGAGGCATGCCATATCCTTTAAATAATGGAATTTAGCCATGCTATCTTTACCAAGAACAGATGTTAATTTGGGAATAGCATAGTCTAAATCTCAGTCTAAAGACTGTGAATAGAAATGTTTTCTCAATTAGCGAGGAGCCTCCCCCTTCCCATATTGTGAAATGTCACATTTGGTTTCTTCCATCTGAGGGACCCTACAGAGAAATAATCTCTTCTAAGGAGTTATAAGGTACTTTAAATGCTGTTCCCTTGTTTCTCTAAGAAAGAGCCAAGATTCTAGAAATTTCTTTAGGCTTAGTAGTTTGGAAGTGTGGGGAATCAGGGAGACAAGGATGCCAATACTTTTTTTAAGCATCCTCTTCTTCCCATTCAGCTTTCCAACTGTGCTGCCCTTCTGCCTTGCTGACTAAAGGGACTAATTGCTCACCAGTCACTTGGTGGCTCTCAGTTCTGTTTCTTTTCATTAAAGGGAACTCTTGCTCTGCCACAAATCCTGAGGAAGGAAGAAGTTGAGAAGATCTAGGCTGAAGAATGTGATATGCCTTGTGATTCATTCAAAATTGCTTTTTCCTTTTGACCTACATCCACTGTGTCTGGGCCAAGTCTGTGAACCTAGGCTCCCCTACCACTCAGGATGCACTCATTATGCATCAAACATACTACCAGGAAAGTCTGAACATAGCTTTTATTACCAGCCTGCAGAGACCAGGCATAACTCTAAAAACTCTAGTAGTTGGCCTTCCCATGAGGCCCTCAGTCCATTTCAGGATGGACTGGATAGGTCTGATTTATCCATAGCCCAGCCAAGGTCTGTCTTTGGGTCATTCACCACTAATCAAATGTGTCCTGAGCATCCACCACCTACCAGGCCCTGAGCTTCAGTTCAAATTGGAAGGAAAAATGGAAAAGACATGTTTCCACACTAAAATATATCAGAGGCTAAGGTGGAATTAAAGGCAGACATGGAAAGATTTTATCTTAAGATTGGATTATAGAGGGTCTGGGAAGGGAGTGGGTACTGGAGGTGTCTGGAAGGTAAACTGGGGCTAGATTATGGAAAACATTTAATTCTGAGTGAAAAAGACAAAATGCGACAAATCTTATTTCTTAAGCAGTGGTATTTCTGTGATTTATGTCAACAGTTTATTTTTGAACCTTAAAAAAAGTTATTTTGGTCACTTTAAATATACCACAAGCACATTTTTAAACTCTTAGATTTTGTTAACACCTGCAGCTTTGTCATTGTACAAAATAAGTCACATTAAATGCTAAGTGGAAAAGCTTAAATTAAGTCTTTCAAGAATAGCCTCATCTGGAAACCAATTCTTATGGTGAGGTTTTGGAGCACCACTGCTCTAATACCATGCTAATCATTCTTAAATTTGACTCTGTGATAGAACCTCAAGGCGATGTGAAGATTGGAGGTGAATTGCTTGCAGGTCATTCATCAAAATCATTAATGAGTGTCTATTAACATATGATCTATGCTAGGTGCTATTTAGAAGGAAATTAAAATCACAATTCACCCTTTTCATATTTACAACCCTAAAAGAAATTTAATTCTAAAAACTAATGCCTCAATTTGAAGTTCATATTGATTTTTAGCCTATCATCATAAATCTGTTACATGATCTTCGCTTTTTCAAGAATCTTGCAATAATGCTAAATACATTTTAGTTATAAAGTGCCTACTCTATTATATTTCTACCGAGCATCAATTAAGTGCTTGACCTTTACATATACTACCTAATTTAATCTTTACAACAACCTCATGAGACAGACTTTACTATCCTCATTTCAAAACAAGTAGCCTGACTCTCAGCAAAATTAAGTAACAGGATTTAGTTACACAGCTAAAAAGAACCCAACCTAGTTTTGCCTGATTGTAAACCTGTTCTCCTTTTCTGGCACACATTGCCTGGGCAGCAAGTTAAGAAAATACAACATAGAGAGGATTACAATGAGGACATATACCTGGCATGGAGGGTCATAAACGTTGGCATGTCCGGTTCTATCTAATGGAGTCAGCAAAAAAACTCTTCCCACAGAGAGATGGAGATCTAGGTCCAGACTTAAAAGTAAGTGCTTTTACTAGATAGAGGAATCAACATGTCATGTTCAAACACAAGTCTGAGTGGAAAACCACGCTGGTTTTAGAGATCCTCTATGATTTGATAATGTTAGGGCACAGAGTATGCATGGAAGAGTCCTACTAAGTGAATTAGCCAGAGAATAAATCATGAAAAGCATCCTAGAGTTTTGCTTGATGGAAAGATGTTGTTTCTAGAAAATAAAAGTTTTATTTAAGGGAATTGTGTGGCTATAACTGAGGTTCCTTTGCTCAGGTTGCCAAATGGAAAATGTCTCCCCAGGTGAAAATGATTTGTTCATTTATTATCATAACATGCTAGAAACTGTGCAAGGCACTAAGGACACAGTGATAAGAAAGATACTCTCCTACTTAGGATACTCTATCGTAATTGATATTGAGGTTGACTCTCCATTCTCCATCCCAGCACTCCCTTTTGCTATTTTAAGGACTGACCTCAGTGACAAGGCTGTAATGATTTTCCAAGTCAAATATAATAATTCCACCTCTCTTTCAAGTGATTGGTTCAGGAAACCAGATTTAAGCCAATCAGAGACTTTAAATGTCCTTGAGATAATTCTTGTCCATAGGTGGATGCATAATTCAGTTTTTAGGAGACTGATGGGCAGATTGATTGATAAACCACTTTATTTCAAAGAAAGATTTGAGGCAGCCTGCAGATGTGCATGCAAAGTAGCAGGATAAAGAATAAACTGATGAAGAATAAGGGAAATAAAAAAATAATGAACAGTTACTAGAAGAAGCAAATTTGATCCTAATGTTCTTAGGAGAAAAAGCAAAAAAGAAAAAATGAATAGTTGTAAGAATCACCAGCCAATTGCATGATAACAACAAAAACATCTTACACTTACTAAGTAGTTATGTTTAAGCACTGTTCTAAAATTTATGATATATGAATGTATTTAATTCATATTAGTTCATTTAATCTACAGCACAACCCTATGAGGTGGGTAAAATTTTCATCCCTGCCTTTGAAATGAGAGACAGTGAGGCCCATAAAGTTTAAAGTCTCAGATCTAATAAGTGACAGCTAAGAAAAAGATAGAAACAAATGTACTCAGGGGAAAACACAGTGATCTTAATGCATTGTCAGAGAGAAATGCCTCTCAAGGGTCCTCCTAAAGGGAAATTTTGCATTATAATAGTTAACTTGCTTGTGCTGCAATGCAGAAAATTCCATGGCAGAAAACAAGATTTTTTTTTTTTTTTTTAATGTAGGGAAAAGTCCATTCCGTGAAGGATCAGATTTAGAAGTAAAGTCTGGATGCTCTGAAAGATCTTTGTATTTCCTCTCAGTAGTTATGATCCTTTTCTTAACCAGATGAGTACGGTTGCAAGCTTCAAAAATACAGGCTTAAACTGATTGTGAAATGAATCCTTCATTGGGTACTGGAAAATTTATTCACCTAGCAACTATCTTTCAAAGATACATACTGTCTCTATCTTTCTAATTTGCTATTTGAGGTTTCCAGTAGAATTACTATCTTGAGAAATATTCTTTCTTACAATAAATAGAAGGTATCATCAGACACCATCAACAATGTCTTGGATTGTCTTCCACTCAGACAATGATTCTGCCATTAAAATCATAGGCAAATCTCTGGTGTTGATTTTTTAGGCATGTGGCCCAGGCAGACGTAGCCCTTTCTAGTAATATCCCCTCACCACACCTGAGTTACTCGATTCCCCCCAGGCTTTCTCATTCTCTCCTCATTAAAAGCCATGACCAGGAATGGATCTGAACAATTGGCTTCCACTAAAGTTAAATACAGATGAGGCTTAATATCTACTTACATTTTAACCACGGAAAGAACCTGAAGGATCCAGTCACTGAATGTTGGAGGCAATCTGATCTAGTTGACCTAGCCTTTGAAAGAAATGTTATAAATTGAGAAAGGAGCATAAGGAAGAGAGAAGCAAAGGGATTAAGGTTCAAAAGTTACAGTGTACATTTCACTATTACACAAATATTATAAGGCAAAGTATTTTCTGTAAATGAAGAGGTGAATGTTTCGCTGTAATATCACAGCATAATAGATGTAATTTACTTATTTTTCCTAAAGAGTTTCAAACTTACAAAAATGATAAAAAAAAAACTTTCTTTTCAAGATAAGTGCAACTCAATGTCTTATTCACACAGATCAATACAAGTCCATGAACTCTTTTCTATTGGTCTGTGAGACATACACACATTGAAAATAAAAATGTGAAACAAATAATTTTAAGGCAATTTGACAGAATAAGTTTTTGTCTATTGCAACAAATATTTTTACATTGGGTTTTTAAAATCTTTTTTCAAAATATATTTTTCAAGCAATTCATTTTTATTGTATTTTACAAAAGAATTGGTCTATGATGGACTGAATATTTTATAAAAACATAACTCTCTCTTCTCCACAGTTAGTTTGAGAAGTATTACACTATAGCATAAAGAATTCTGTGTTAAATAGGACGCTGTCATATTTTGTTCTAATACAAATAAATGGTACAGGCAAGTATCAGAGGTTTAAAAATATTTTGTAGGGATCCCTGGGTGGTGCAGCGGTTTGGCGCCTGGCTTTGGCCCAGGGCATGATCCTGGAGACGCGGGATCGAATCCCACGTCGGGCTCCCGGTGCATGGAGCCTGCTTCTCCCTCTGCCTGTGTCTCTGCCTCTCTCTCTCTCTCTGTGACTATCATAAATAAATAAAAAATTAAAAAAAAATAAAAATATTTTGTAGAAGTCTTCTGTCAACTAACCTAACTTTTCTATGTGTGTATATGTGTGTGAACTAAGAAAAGATTTGCATTGTCTGTGTAATCAAATATATATCCAAGAATTAATATTTAAGAAATACTATAATCAGGAAATAATACTAAATGATGGAAGATAAAGTAATTTTCCAGGAGCTGTTAGAACTCTAACCGAGGAAGGGATGTCTACTGGTGCTGTTGCATTTTTGGCAAATGGCTGAAAATGGAGGAAAGATTAATAGAGTCATAAGGAGCTGGAAATCACAGAATCATACTTTTTTGTTTTGACAGACGAGGTCAGAATAAGGAAGAAATTGTTGGAACTGAAAAATGAACTGGTGGGTGAGAACTGCAGTTCCCATTATATATACAGTTCACATATATACATCATATATAAATACATCTTTGCCTCTACTTTGTAATATCCAGAATCAGATATTAGAGTGGGAAGAAACCATCACTATCAAATAATACCATTTCTGTATTTTACAAATGAGATAACTGAAGACTTTGGAGGTTAAGTGAGCATGCCTGAAATCACTGAGTACTTAAAAAAGGAAAACCAGGAAAATTAGAACCCAAGTATTCTAATTTCCATTTCAGTAATATGTGGCACCATGTTATGGGACTTTCAAGTGAGCTACTGTATTAATTCCTCAGGAAGAGTCTTCTACCCAGTACACAAAGTAGCTATTTCATAAGAATGAAGCCTTGCTTTTCTTACACACATCGATGAAAAAGTGTTTTATTAAACAAACTAAATGATTAACGATAATGATAGGACCAGAGGAATTTTGCCAAGTAAAGATGACGTTTTTGGGTGGATGATACAATTAATGAAAATAAGAGAATTTCGGGGTTAGAATAAACCTCAACTAATCTATGTACACACAATGGAACTACCATCTATCTTACCAACAAGAAGAATGGTAATGGATCCAATTCCAACATTTCTGTGTTTTGGGCTCATAAAAACTATGCTAATTTATAAAAACAGAAATTAATTCCTGAGTACTTCTATAATCCAGGTACCAAGCTAGCCCTTTATTTAAAAGCTTCACAATAACCTTTTGAAAATGTTATTATGATACATTTTACACATGGGATAATTAAAGGTGAGAGAATTCAAGTAAGTTGTACATGTTAGATTGCTTATATGAGATCGGACTTCAATCTCCTTGTATACCCTTCATTCATATCTATTATACCATATTGTGGTCTAGCTAGTTTAGTCAGGGTGATATGATAGGCAGCCAAGAGGGCCCTGGAATCAGATTGTCTGGGTTCAAATCCAGCTTTCACTGCATAGTAACTGTGACTCTGGGAAAGTTATTCAATTTCCCTGTGCCTGCTAAAAAGAATTTCCTGTAAAATGGCAGGGGGTTATGGTGAGGATTCTAAACATTTAGCATATAGTAAGGACTCAGTAAATATTAGCTATTATTACCAAGGCTCAAGGAGCCAACTCAAGCTAAAGTAGACCTTCTGGTTCTCTTGGACACAACAAAGTCATTTTTTTTAATTCTACCGTCGCTCATCTTCCTGTCTATAGGCTCTCCACCTGGTGGGAAGAAGGTAATCGTAATCCAGCTTCTATAGTACGTCTCAGAGAAGTCATCTATTTCCCCTGCTGAGGTAACTAGGTTCAGACATTCCCCATGCTAAAATTTGATTAGAAGGATCATCAGCTTCTGAGGATCCCAGGGGTCATCAGGAAAACTTCAAAAACAAACAAAAGAACTATTTGAAGATGGTAATGAAATGGTAAAGTTATAAACCAAATCAATATTCACCATAAGAAACTCTGAATATTATACTTCTAATTAAGAAGCGTATTGTTTAGAACAGTGGTTCTCAAAAATGACATTAGCTTGAAACGCTCTTAGAGTTCGAGTTAAATTTAGAATGATCCAATTCCAATTACAGCAGGATCTCTGAGGGTGGAGCTGAGGTATCAGGGTTTGTTTTGTTTTTTAAGCTCCCAGAGGATTCTAATGTACAGCCAAGGTTGAGAATGACTGCTTTAATGCCACCGAAAAAAAAATTTTTTTCGAGGTTGAGTTTAGAAATGTGCATTTTCAGAAAACAACCCATATGATACTGATGATTGGCTATATTGGAAATCACTGGTTTAGGACACACGACATCTCAAGAAATAGCAGAGGGTCTATATTTACACTTATAAAGTCTGAGGAATCATTACTAATGGAGCTTTCAGACAGAAAATATTTGGTAATAGTTTGGATTTCAGTTCATGAAATTGGAAATAGATTCTTAAGATCTCATTATTTACTAACCTATAAACAATGTAAAGGAATTGGAGATTTAAGGTGAAATGTAAATGTGTATTTCCTGCTTCCATTATATTTAAATCATAACCCTTGATATTGAACCAACATAATTTGTTTCTTACCTACCAGAAATCATTTTCATATGCAAATTGTATGAAATTCAGCCTTTATAATACAGAAGAGACAGCACAAAAATCACAGCTATGTAGCAACCAAGCAAAAACAGTGCTGATTTATGAAACTTCACAGACTTAGAAATAGAAACAAAGCACTAAATATTCATGAAATCCCATACAGTGCTTGCACATAAGTTACATCTCAGTGATTTGTAACTTAGTTATAGGGAAAAAAAATAATAATCTGAGCACATCCAAACATGTGGAACCTTTCAAGTGTTAAGTTTCACTAATTTCTGGTCTTTCTTTGGTCATAAATTTGGTCTTATTTTGGTCTTATTTGAGTCATAAATAAATTATGATATGCTGTAAATGGTTGGCCATAATCTAAACCTCCCAAAGAAAAGTAAACAAAGATTTCATCAGCAAAACAAGAGAGTAACTACGGAAAGAAGGATTTAATGAAAATCTTCTCTGATTGCAATGTTTTTTTTTAAAGTGGTAAAAGCTTTTTAAACACACAAAGACACAAGTGAAAGAAGCAAGTAAAATTCTGTCACTCAACAAAACAACATCATAAACCTACCATGCAAACAGAGTTAAAATAAGAAAACAATCTGTGCTGTGTACTCTTTGAATTAATCATAAATTCAAGAAATAATCTGAGAGCTAATACAATAATCAAGAAAATATTAAATTTCGTTGAGTTACCTTGCCAATTTTGGTTCTAGTTTCATAACATAATTATCCCAATTTTATTTACCTATACTAATGACAGATGCAGACTTCAAATACAAATACTATGCCCACAATCCACATTTAAGGTAGAAAGATTAAAAATATATCACTGGTGAAATCTAACAATTGAACCCAAGGTCTATTTGTTTATTTCAGATACACTGGGTTTTTAAAAAATATATAATTCAATTAATTGCTAAAAATCACTTCTATTCATTTTTTTTTGCAACCTGTGATTTTTTTTTCCTTCAATGTGTAATAAACCATAATTAACTCCAAGTAGCTCTGGAACATAGTGCTGTTTTTTTTAACAACTGTTTAAAGAACTTCTTTAATTAGAAAAAATTTACAATCAAGATATGCTCTCTTTTTGTGTGTGTGAAGGGAGGGTGCTTGTTTTCAAATGGCTTTAGTTTACCTGTGACACAAATATATGGTCAGAGATAATGTATCACCTCCATTGAAATGCTCTTACTGTTCTTAAAAAAGCAAGTGTGATACTGGGATGTATAAATAGTAGTTAAGCATTAGGAATGTGAGGTGACATAGCCAGTGTAATACTTACACTGGTCAGACCCGGAGGAGTACCAATTACTTAGATTTTGAAATTTAAGAGAGAGATGTAGACAGCAGTAAAAATTATCAAAGGCTATAAATATAGAAACCCTAATGAAGGCCTTGACAAAATGAGATTATTCAGCAAAGGAATCTTTTAATAATAGTTCTCAAGTATATGAAGAGGATGATATCAGCTGCTCTTCATCTTTATTGAGGAATGAATAAGCAAGAGTGAGATTAAACTTTAGGAGAGTAGACTTAAGAGAAGTATAATAGAATTTCCCAAATGACTTGTATTTTTAGAAAGAGCAAATCATCAACAGGGTCTGTGGAATTTCCTTCCCTGAAGATGTTTATAAATAAGGCATATTTTCCTTGTTCAAAATGTTTCAGCAATGTCTTGCAGAGAGAAGTAGTCTACTATCATAGAATCTCAAGAAAGGTCATGTTTCCCAATCACCATTTATTGCTATAAAATATACTAAAAACGGAGACTTAATATGTAGTTATAAGAATTAAATGTTGAAATAGTCAAGAGATTTTATGATCTATAGCTTAAAATACGTTTAATCCCTATTAGACAAACTAAGGAAAATGAGAAACCTTTTTCTTTTAGTTAACTAGTAATTTTCTACATGGCCATATGACTAAAGTTTTTTTCCAGGGACCTTAATCTATCATTATATATGGAGGGAGCCTGCTACCATAAAAATGCAATAAGATGACAGTGCCTTCCGGGCCCTCACCTGACGTAGGAGTTCATGGGTAAAAACTCACTCTAGTTCAAGGAGTCAGGTGGAATCATGAACTATTTAAAGAGGCATACCTTCAGCATGTGACCCTCTCATCACAGCTTACTATATAATCCCATGGGAGAAAGAAAACAGTCAATACTTTGCAACCTCTACTCCACTGTTTTTGCCCCTCCAGGAAAAAGATAAATAGCAAGTGAAGAAGAATCTGGAACATGTCTCTATATAGACCAGTTCTGCTATCCCTTTTCAAAGTTTTCAACATCTATCTATAGCCTATATACATAAACAGCTAACATTGATAAAGTATGTGTGATATACATATAGTATATAAGGCACTATTATTAATGGCTTATATTTGTTCTATTCACTTAATCCTTAGAGTCTTGAGAAGTTGGTACTATTTTTGTTATCCATTTTCTGGAAGAGGAAACTTTTGCAAAGATATGTTAAATAATTTGTCCAAAGTCACCCAGATATGAAGCTATTGAGGTAGGATTCATACCCAGATAGTCTGGCACCAAAGCTCCTGTGCAAATTTGTCATAACATCAAACTGCTTCTCTGCAGTTGGATTAAATATAATGGAAATTAGAAATCAACCATTTCCATTCTACTCCTCATACTTGGAAACATCAATAATAACTATTTTTCTAGGCTCCAAACACAGAGCAGGACCCTCCAAAGTTAATGAAAATAAAATATTGCTTTAAAAATATATAATTTTCAAGAAATAAAATAATAGCTTATTGTCATAAATTCATTTATCCACTGGCAAAATCTCTTTTCTTATGTCTATGAAAGGAAGAAAACAGATTGACACTAATAAGCTGTTTCTTGTTTTTCATTGTAGTTTATTTGAAACGAGAGCTCATGAATTGAATTGATAAGAAGTAAATTAACATATAAGGATATGAAGCAGAATGTATTTACACAAAAAGTGACTGTTGGTGAAGTAAACTGCTAAAGTCAACAATTGCAAGTAACATTTGAAAAGACAAATTACTAGAAGTTAGTATATAGAATATATATTCTTTATATGTCTTCAGTCTCTCTTATCACCAAATTTGAGTTTATCATAAATGTAATTATAATCTTGATTTTAAAGGTCCTAGAACATGGGAAAACCATGTCAGAACTATAAATATTACTACAATGTCACGATCTTACACTAGCTAATTCATAAAAATTATCCCTGTCTCAAAGCATCCAACAGCTATTTTTGATAATTTCTCAGACTACAGGTTTCCGTTACTTATACAAGATCCTGCAGATTTATCCACTCCAGCCTCTTCATCAGCTACCATGATACTGCCTCTGCTACCACTAATCTTCCTGAGACATTTTCTCCCAAGGGACAGGTGTCCTCTGCCAGTGGTGGTTGCTGCTTGCTGCCTCCACAATTTTGCCCTCAGGGAGAGAATCTGAGCACAGGCTTATCCTAAATTCCTGATCCAAGAGCTAAGACTAACTGTCATTATCCTAGGTTTCAGTTTTATAGACTTCATGGGTCAAGAGGGTTAGAAGTTAAGGCCCAGGGCCTGCCCAAGGGGAGGAGTCTCATAGGAGACCTTCTACTTATTAAATTGGGACCCAAAAGCTTTCTATCTTCAGAATAATAGTGAACCAGAAGTAAACCTGCCCCACAGTCCATAGTAGGGAAGGATGACTTGTGAGCAGAGCAGATAGCAGACAATAGTGTTGGAAAGATGGGTGAAAGTGTTGGGAGGAGGGGAATCCCTGAGAAGTTGCTATATTCCCTGGATAGGCCAGGGGAACTTAAATGCTGTACATGGTTTCAGGTGGTCGCAGACAAGTAGCAGTTCCATGCAGAAATCAGAAACAAATTCTTTCTGGAAAAAGAAACTTTCATTTTAGACTTCAAGGAATTTCCTCATATAAAATTTCATATGTCATGAGGGTACATAGTCAAATATAAATAAGCAAAAAAGAAAAAAGGCAACATGAGTGAGAAAAATAGACAGCACATACAGATTCCAAAAACTTCATATGTTGGAGTTACAGATATATCTTATGACACAGCTATTATACTAGGTTTAAAAAATTAGTCTGATATAAGAATAAGTATGAAGATAGCTTCAGAGAACAAAACTCTAAAAGCAGCCCCTATAGAATTGAAAACAAAACTACACAAATGTTTTCAGATGAGAAATACAATAACCAAATTAAAAATGAAATAGACATACAAACTTATTAAAGAGGCCAAAATCTAGAACACTGGCAATACCAAATGCTGGTGAGGACGTGAAGCAATAGGAACTTTTATTCCTTGGGGGTAAAAGTTGCTGGTGGGAATGCAAAATGGTACAGACCCTTTGGAAGAAGGTTTGTAGTTTCTTATAAAACTCAAACCACTTTTACCATATGACCCAGAAATCACACTTCCTGGTATTTATCCAAAGGAATTGAAACTTTATGCCTACATGAAAATCTCCACATGGATGTTTATAGCAGGCTTATTCATAATTGTCAAAGCATGGAAGGAACCAAAATGTCCGTCAGTAGATGAATGGATAAATAAACTTGGTCTATCTAAACAATGGAATGATAATTAACACTAAAAAGAAATGAGCTATCAGGCCATGGTAAGATATGAAGAAAACTTAAATGCTTATTAATAAGTGAAAAAAGTCAATCTGAAAAGGTTACATTCTGTATGGTTCCAACAATACACATTCTGGAAAAGGCAAAACTGTGGAGACACTAAAAGGATCAGTGGTTGCTTGTTGTGAGGGAGGAGAGGAGAGACAAATAGGCAAAACACTGAAGATTTGGGGGTAGTGAAAATATCCTTTATGACATTATCATGGTGGATACATGTCATTATACATTTGGCTAAAGCCATGAAAGGTACAACAAGAGTGAACCCTAAGGTAAACCATTGAGTTAGGGTGATGACAATGTGTAGGTTCAACCTTCATTTTTAAAAAGTGCCATTCTAGTGAGTGGTGTTGATAATCAGGGAGGCTATGCCCACAAATCTTCATAATCTACCTTCTTCTCAAATTTTTTTGACTTAAAACTGCTCTAAAACAATTTTTTAAAAAATAACTTCAATCTATTATTTTTATACCATAATAGACCCAGGTAAAAAAAGAATAAGTAAACTGGAAAATAGGTCAGAAGAAGGGATTCAGAATCCAGCATAGAAAAAAAAAAAAAAAAAAACTATGAAAGAAAGGTTCATGGGAAGTTGAACGAGAGGCATATCTTAAGTTTCATTAGAATTTCAGTAGTAAGAGAGAGAATTGGACAGAGTTAATATTTAAAAAAAGTAAGAGGGCGCCTGTGTGGCTCAGTTGGTAAGCCTCTGCCTTCCATCCAGGACCTGGAATGGAGCCACATTGGGCTCCCTGCTCAGCAGAGAGCCTGTTTCTGCTTCTCCCTCTGCCCCTCCCCCCCAACTCGTGTTCTCGCTCTGCGTGTGCGCGTGCTCTCTCTCTCTCCAATAAATACATAAATAATCTAAAAAAGAAAAAAGAAAAGTAAGGAGATTTTTTCCTACCATCCAGGAAAAACACCAATCCATAGATTCAAGAAACCAAATGGATCTCAAACATGTAATTACTTTTAAAAAATTCCAACCTAGACTCATAACAGTGAATCTGCATCAGAAAGAAAGAAAGAGGGAAGGAAAATCTTAAAAAGCAGCTAAAGGGAAAAAAATGTAGTAACTTCAAAAGAGTAACTTCAAAGCAGGCTGAGTTCTAAACAGCAATAGAATCCAGCGAAAGGGAAAATGATGGCCTCAACGCACTGAAAGAAAATAACTGATGACCTGGAGCTATACACCTAGCAAAAATGTCTTTCAAGAATAAGAGTGAAATGAAGATATCACAGAAAGAAAAATGAGAGTTTTTCATTAGCAGTATCCCGAAAATTTGTAAGGATGCACTTTAGGCAGAAGGCAAGTGATCCCAAATGGAAATTTAAGATGCAAGAATTAGAGAGAAGCAAAGAGAGTAATACATAGGTAGATATGCTTAAATGAACATTGATTATATAAACAACCATAGCAATGTGACTGTGGAAGCAAAAAAGAAGGAAGAAAAATGATAATACCTGGTCACTCTGTGTTAGGAAGGGATAAATCAAGTTAAAAGACATGAAGTTAAATGGAATTTATAAGCAACACAACTAATACATAAACAAGCAGTAAAGCTAAAGCCAAAAGATAGGAAAATAAACCAAATACTATTCAAAAGATAGCTAATATAATCATATTACACCAGACAAAATAGAATTTAAGGCGAAAGACATTACTAGAAAAAAAGAGTTTTGCTTTAAAAACTAAAAAGCTACAGGAATTTACATTTGGAGATAGCCAATAAACTCAAAATACAGAGAAATAAAAGGTTTGTAAAGAGAGACAGATGTATACGAACAATCACTGTTGGAATTTTAACATATTTCTCTTAGTATTTGATGAACTAGACAAAAAAATAAGTAAAGATACAGAGTACATAGATAACATTGCAAACAAACCACATCTAATGTGTGTTTATCTAACTACTCCAGAGTACATATGAGCACACATGGAATATTTATGAAAAGTCATCACTTAGGATAACAAAAATCTTTCAGTAAATTTTGAAAGACTTAAATCACACCTAAAGCATGTGTTCTGACTACAGTACAATTAAGCTAGAAACCATAAACAAGATATCAAAATTTCCTATATATTAATTAATCAAAAAATTAAATAGCCCTTGAACAAAGAAAAAATTGCCATTAAAATTGGAAAATAATTTTCCCTGAATACCCACAGGAATTACTATAAAAAATTACACACAGAGACGCCTGCGTAGTTTAGTTGGTTAAGTGTCAGACTCTTGATTCTGGAAGCTCAGGTCGTGATCTCAGGATGGTGAGATCGGGCCCCTTGGGCTCCACACTCTGAAGCAGTCGGCTTGTCCCTCTCCCTCCCATGCCTGCTTGCTCTCACACTCTCTCTCTCAAACAAATAAATAAACTAAATCTTTAAAAAAATTACACTCAAACCTTCAGTCAAAAAACTACTTAGAAAAAATATATAGCTTTAAATATTAACAATAAGCTAAGCATTCATCTCACAAAGTTTAAAGAAAGTACACCAAAATAAACACAAAGAAGAGATAAAAGGAAATAATAAAAATAATCTTAAAGTCAATCAAGTTTAAGACAAGAAGCCAGTGAGGAGTGTATGAACAATTTCAAACATAAAATCAATAGACTTCTGATGAAATTGACCAAAAAGAAAAAGAATAGTTACGAAAACTCAATACTAGAAATGACAAAGGAAACCATGTTAAAGATGCTGCAGATACTAAAAATACAATAGGAGAATATTATGGAAAGCATCAAATCATCAAATTTTAAAATTATGATGAAATAGGAAATTTTGTTAAAAAAAAAAAAAACAATATAACTGGGCAGCCCTCGTGGCCCAGCAGTTTGGCGCTGCCTTCAGCCAGGGGTATAATCCTGGAGACCCAGGATCGAGTCCCACGTCGGGCTCCCGGCACGGAGCCTGCTTCTCCCTCTGCTTTGTCTCTGCCTCTCCATCTGTCTCTCGTGAATAAATAAATAAGATCTTAAAAAAAAATGGGTGTATCCCATTAATGTAAGGTCGGTTTAACATTAGAAGAGAAATCACTGTAATTTACCATATTAAGAAGTTGAAGACAAGAAAATCATATTATAATTTCCAAAGATGTGGGGAAAAGCATTTAGCATTAAGCCTCTTTCTTAATTGAAGAAAAAAAAAAACTTTCAGCAAACTAATAATAGAAAAGACTTTCTTAATCTAGCATTTTCTGATAAAATGCAACACACAATCGTTCCTAATGGAAAAATATTAAAAATCTTTCCTTTTGAGATTAGGAACAAGGGAAGAATGACCACTGTCACCACTTCTAGTCAGTTTGACTTCAGAGGATTTTAGCCACCACCAAAAGCCCAGATGATGGAAAAGTACAGGGAACAGAAGGAAGAACCGTAATTGCTGTTTATTTCTAGGTGATATAATGGCTTATAGAGAAACCACTAAAAATCACAAATAAGTCTTAATAATGGGCACAATATTTAAATTATCAGGTATATTCCTATATAATGGTTAGACAAAACAATGTTCAATAAATACCATACAGATCATATAAAAATTAAGTATCTGGAAATATCTTAGAAAACATACAGAACAATACTTCTAAGGGAAGACTTCTACAGAAAGATTATGAAAATTTATTTTCATTTTAAAGAGTAATTAAGTGGAAATAAATAGTTTGTTCATGGATTGGAAACCTTAATATGACAAAGTCAATTTCCCCCCTAAACTGATTCATAGATTTAATGCAATTCCAATAAAAATTTTAAAAAAATTTTAGTGAAATTTGAAAGCTGATTCTAAAATTTGAGTGTAAGTATGAAGGGATAAGAAGAGCCAGTATATCCTTGAGGAAGAACAATAGGTAGGCCTTAAGGTTTTACTCATTCTAAGACATATTTGATGAAGAAACTCTTTTGTGTTTGCTTATTTTTTCTTAAATAAACTAATACACAAAGACTTCCTCCCAAGGGGCAACATCAAATCAACCTAGCAACTATTTACCCTATACAATGCTAAGTATCCCTATGAACAGCCAAATGGTCTTCAGAGTATGACAAAAGATTTTTCTCAGTGGCAAATACTTTAAGAAACTCAAGGAAGGGAAATTAGATCATAAACAGGAAAGCCTCTTAATTTTTATTCAATTTTTACTGGGCTAGTAGGTAGAAATTGCTTTTTAGATGTGCAAATGCCTAATGGATTTTTTAAATCCCCAAAATAATAAGAGTTCATAACCTACATGTACTTGTCAAAATATTAGGTTGAAGTGTGTATGTTTATAGTTTTTAAAGAATTATGTGATATTTCAAAACAAAATTCATACACAGAAAAGAAGGCGATGAAGAGAAAAAAAATCTAGAAGCAAAATTAAAATGCCACATCAGAATAGCTAGAGAAATGAATCAAAGAATAATAAACCAACCATGCCTTTTATTTTCTCAAATGGCAAAATAAACGTTGATGATATAAACCAGTGGTTCTCAAAAGTGTGGTCACCAGAAGGGCAGCATTAGCATTGCCCAGTATTTTAGTAAAACACAAAGTCTAAGTCTCCACCTTAGACCTACTAACCGAGAACTGTAGGGACAGGGCTCAGGAATGTATATTCTAACAGTCCCTCCTAGATACCCTGATGCCTTTCAAGTTTGAGAACCACTGAACCATTCCAAACCACACCTCACTCAACTTTGATCTTAAAGTTTATTATGGGGATTAAATAAATGGTCACAATTGAAAAGAAAAAATAAAATGTCTTAAATGTCAAAAGTAGGTTTGAATAGCATAAATGGACCTTGTGTTTTCTCAAAATATAATTAACATGAGTTATCTTTTCACTAATTTCATGAAACTAATATTCCACACGAGAAGACAAAGATCCATCATCAAAAACTGCTTCAAAAGACTTAAATATTTCACACAAATATTAGGAAGATATTCCTTATTTGCAATTTACTAATTATGGAACCTCTCCATATACTGCTTCATCTATCATTGCAATTATATATTATTCAGCAGATGTACCATCATTTTTATTCCAAGATTATTATCTCAGACTAGGATTTTCAAGTTCTCCCGAAGTTTTTTTTAAAATTGAAAGCGTTTCAAAAATACCCCCATGCATCTACAATAATATACTCAGAGTTAAAGTGGCATTTCTGAATCACAAAATTTTCTCCTTTTCTCCTATTTATTTCACTGAGCTTTGTTTACCTAATCACTATCTTCACATCTATTGTGTAAAATGACAGATTTCCAACTAAAAGCTCAGTAAACGCACACAGTACTCAACTTTAATTGTAAAAAGTTACAAAATTTAAAGCATTTCTACCAATGTAAAACTCTGTGGGAAATTTTCTCAAAGTATTGTGGATGATTATTATGAACAAAATAAATGAGGTAAGGTAATGTTACAATAATGATCTGGAACTGTGAGTCAAACAAGTAAGATTAAAGGCACAAAGAAACTCTTCCTAATAAACAAGCAGATAACTGCTGGAAAGAAAAATATGTTCCTTGTTTGAAATTAACTGCCAAACATTCTCAACCTACACAAAGCTGTCATAAAGGACATCTAAATCTGTCCTTGTTTGTAACATGTGTTGTGACAAGATTTGACAGTTTATCAAAGAACTATAATTGCCACCTAAACATCTAGCATTTTGTCAACTGCAAGTATGTTTAGTGAAAGCATTTATTTTGCTTAAAATACAACAACTGTTTTTCTCCACTTTCTAAAAGAATTGACTGGATTTCTTTTCTCCTTAGCTGATCAAGCTGCATCAGGGCTCTCTCTTTGAATTATTTATGTTGGAATTGTGAAGGGTAAAAGAATAATCAGTAAAGCAAGAAACTATTTCCAAGGTAATATATATATATGTATTCTGGGTATTGACTCAAAGACCTTCAAAATATAGCAATGCTCACAGATCTGTAGAGATGACATTTAAAGATGCTTGCCTTGGGAAAGAGAAAGATAGGTATTTTCTCTATACCACAATTTATTTATCCAGAGTAATTTATTCAGATATGATGTCTTAAATACAGAGAATGTGTTCTTCAATAAGCATCATTCCTACTTGTAACTTTTGTTAGAAACAGCCAATGATAAAGTAGATGTGTTTCTCAACCTACAGAGACCAAAGTAAACAGGAGCTAAATCCCCTTGCAATAGATTCACGTAACAGAAATGTCAGAGTAATAAAGATATTTCCATGACACTGCCAATTGCTCATTTCAGGAAATAATTTTTTAAAGAGTTTTCCAGTCTCAGGTTTGGGACTTTGTTCCTTGTAGTTGTTTGATAATAAAAAAAAGTAACATTTTTATACGAAAATTTCTGCTGGACTTTTAAATTTTTCCTTCATTCTCATAAACCTCAAAGAAAAATGAAATAGTGAAAAAAAAAAAACCCTATTTGGAAATTCAAGAACCCACATTTTAGTGCACACTCTGCCCTCTAATTAGCTGTTAAATCCCAGTCAAGTTGCTTCATTTCTCTGGGCCTCAGATCTATGTCTGTGAATCAGGATTTTGGACTGGAAGGTCTCGAAGGCCATTTCCATCTTTAACATTTTATGATTTTAGACAAATCCCTGAAACTATAAGGTGTTGCAACAGCCAGAACTTGGAGCAAAAATAGCAGCAAGACAAAAATTTCTCCTACTTAACACCTCAAGGAAAATGCAACCAACTATGTGTTTTTAATGTTTACATTAGCATTCAGTCCTATTTAGGTAATAATAAGTCTATTTAAAAATCTGTTTGCTGTTGCTTTAAAAAGTGAAAAATGTGTGACACATTGAGAACACTAAGAGAAAAATCATTTTAATTGAAGCTGCAAGTACTTTTTAGTGCTGCTAAATTAAGCCACAGAATTTTCTTTAGAAATCACTGTATGTAGTCAGGCCAGGGAGGAGAATTACATAGTATAGATGGGTCTGCTGATTTTATGATAGGAAGGAACATGAATGGAGGGCTGTGGACAGAAATGAGCTGGCATGCACTGTCAACCATGAAGAGTCTGAATTGAGGACTGGGAGATGTTGATGTTGGGGAGATGTGACTGGATCAGCAGCAGGACATTTTGATTGGTCTTTTTGACATGGCTGTTTATATGGCTTTATAATAATAGCACATTTGATATAAAAACACTTTTTTTCTAGCAAAGTAGTGTGTTTCATGGACATTGCCAAATCTTACCCATTTCTGTTGCCTACTCTAATTCCTGAGCTTATCCCATCTGTGAACCCAACCCAGTGGGGGAGCTCAAAAGTGGGGTGAGAAAATATATTCAGCAAATTATTTACTAATTTCAAAATATGAAAAAATGGTTGATTTTAGGCTAAATCAAAATGTTTCCAAACCAAATGTCAGACACACAATGAGCAGGATAAAAATGTATGATCTATATCTGATGCCTCCATTATTTTTATGACACAGTTTGTTCTTGAAATTCCTCATCTGTGCTGCATTCCACTTCTTTCCCCATTACTCTAACTCTCAATTCACTTTAGAAGCTATGTACTTAAAATTTACTAACACTTAATCATTTTATATATTTTATTAGTGTTTTTTTCATTGTATAAGTAATGCAAGTGCAAATACTATATTAATAGATGGCAATAAAATGTGATAGCCCTTCATCCCAAACTTCCACCAAATTACTCCCCTCTCCAAAGATAATCACAACAAAAGAACCCCCATAATGACTTGATGTTTTGACTATTACTTTTAAATATGTAAATTTCATATTATGCATATCTTTTTGACTGGATTTTTTAGAAATACCTTGGGGATATTTCCATATGACTACATAAGTCAATTTCTTTAATGGCTGCTTATGTGCATATAATACATTATATGATAATTTACCTGTTAATGGACATTCATTATTTTCCAGATTTTGCTATTCTTGGTAATTCTAGAGAGATTACTATTTGTCATTCACCATCTTATATTCTGTAAATGATACAACACTTGACACTCGGATTACCTCAGGAAATATTGATCGAATGAATTAATACAGCAATAAATACCACCATCAATACATTTTCGGGATGCCTGCAATTATTTCCATTGAATAGATCCCTAGAAGCAGATACATCCAGTCAAAGGTTATACACAAGAAAATTTCCCTTGCAAAACTTACACTTACCCATTTTATTACAATAGAGGAGTTATCTATCTCATAAATTTGGCGCGTCTGATGTGTGAAAATAATTAGCATTTTCCTGGTTACTAGCAATTTTTGTATGTTTATTACCCACCCACCCCCCATGAACTATTTATACTATTTCCAAACTTTATTTTTAAGATTTTATTTATTTATTCATAGAGATACAGAGAGAGAGAGAGAGAGAGAGACAGAGATACAGGCAGAGGCAGAAGCAGGCTCCATGCAGGGAGCCCGATGGGGGACTCGATCCCGGGTCTCCAGGGTCATGCCATGGGCTGAAGGCAGGTGCTAAACTGCTGAGCCACCAGGGCTGCCCAAGACTTGATTTTGGGCACTTTGTCAGAGTGTGAAGTGAATGTGAAACAGGAGCTTTTCCTACCATGGAGCAGCTCGTGGCCAGAACCAGCACAACCCAAAGGCCTTGGCTGGTCCCGGGTCTGACTCGGGCTGTGGTCCCGGCCGCAGCGGTGGCCGCTGGACGACGAGTGCCCGACCTACTGACCATAATGCCAGACATCAAAATCTTCGGTGGCAGCTCCCACCAGGACTTATCCCAGGAAATTGCCCACCACCTGGGGCTGGAGCTCTGCAGGCTGGTGACCAAGAAATTCAGTGACCAGGAGACCTGCGTGGAAATGGGCAAGAGCGAGCGAGGAGAGGACAACTACACGGTGCAGAGCGGCTGCGGCCACACCAGCGACGGCCTAATGGAGCTGTTGATCATGATCAACACCTGCAAGATCGCTTCTGCCCACTGGGTTACTGCAGTCATCCCGTGCTTCCCTTATGCCCGGCAGGGTAAGAAAGATAAGAGCCGGGCCCCATACCTGCCAAGCTTGTTGCAGATATGCTGTCTGTAGCAGGTGCAGATCATATCATCCCCACGGGTTTACATGCTTCTCAAATTTAGGGCTTTACATGCTTGGACTTACACACTTCTCAAATTCAGGGCTTTTTTGACATCCCAGTAGACCATGTGCGTGCAGAGCCAGCTGTCCTCAAGTGCATAAGGGAGAGTATCTCTGAGTGGAGGAACTGCACTGTCGTCTCACCAGACAGATGCCCCTGGGGAGCCAAGAGAGTGACCTCCTTCACTGACAGGTTGAACGTGGACTTCGCCTTGATTCACAAGGAGCAGAAGAAGGCCAATAACATGGACTTTAGGGTGCTAGTGGGAGCCTTGAGGGACCGTGTGGCTATCCTCATGGATGACATGGCTGACACCTGTGGCACCATCTGTCATGCAGCTGACAAACTTCTCTCAGCTGGAGCCACCAGAGTTTACTCATGGAAACTTGACTCAATGGTCAACGTTGACTCACAGAATCTTGACTCACGGAATCTCTTCTGGCCCGGCCATTCCTCGCATCAACAGTGCATGCTTTGAAGCAGTAGTAGTCATGAATATCACACCTCAGGAGGAGAAGATGAAGCACTGCTCCAAAATACAGGTGATCGACATCTCCATGATCCTCGCCGAAGCCATCAGAAGAACTCACAATGGGGAGTCTTGTTTCCTACCTATTCAGCCATGTCCCTTTATAATAGAACGACCTCGGGTCATTCTATTTTAAAATGAAATAAGATAAAATAAAAAAAAGAATGAAAACATACCCTGCCACTTGTTTTTTTTCTTGGAATTTGAGGAAAAGTTCAGTAGAAGACCCGCTTGCTCACTTTGTGGCTTTCTGCATCCCACATCTGATATATTTGAGTTTATCTTATATTGAAGAAAGATTGAGGATAATTGCTGGGATTTTCTCTCTAGGTTGTCTCATTCTGGCTTCTTGAGTATTTTGTGAACCTTGCAGCTCTCACTGCAGTTCAGCTACTGATTTCAGACTTTGAGGGTGTTGTGTGGAGGTGTCTGAAAGTGATTAGGGAAGTTTAAGCTACATATGAATGCCTCAGGATAACTAGCAACTGCAGCCAATCTGATCCACCATCCTCTCACCACTACCTTTTCATACCACCCTTCACTCCTTTTTATTCCCCCTCCTCTGGGCTGCTCCTCCCCCCATTTGTCACAAGTTCTCCAATATCTATAAACCCCCTCCAAGACAAGAGTAGCAGCTTTCAGCTTGAACAGCCACTGGGTAGGATCATGAGAGGAAGCTGCAAAGTGCAGCAAGAGGAATCTGTCACCATCTGTTTGGAGACTGTTTATCTTGGATTCTCCACAGAGCGGGAGGGAGAGGGAGAGGGAGAGAGAGAGAGAGAATCTGAAGCAGACTCCCTGCTGAATGCAGAGCCCCCTGCAGGGCTTGATCTCGGGATCCTGAGATCATGACCTGAACTGAAACCAAGAAACGGAGGCCTGGCTGACTGAGCTACCCAGGTGCCCCTGTACCTGCAACTTTCGATTTAGTTTTACCTCTAATTACCTTGAACTTGTCCAGGACAAATATCCTATTGGGTCCAAATGATCAGTGTGCCAGTGTTCTGGAAAGCAAATCCACTTCCTGCTATGCAATCTTTTCACATTTATATTAGATATTTTTGCTATAGATTAATTTTAGCCTACTACTACTGTGACTGTAGATTTTAGGTGGTGTTATAGTGCCTTTTGATTAAGCATTTCCCTTTATTTTCCTTCCTTGTATTTGGTTGGCATCTCAGATGACCTCAGATTTATATTTAAAAATTGGTATTATTGTACTCTTGTTGGGGAAACTAGTAAAATGTCTGCATGTATGTGAAAAAAAAACCACATCTAGGCATATCATGAAATTTCTGATCTCTAAAAAAATAAATGCAGACAGGCACTAAAAGCTTCTAAACAATGAAACATAAACAAGGTGATTTTAAAGGAACAATATTCAGATTGCTATTAGATTTTCCATTTGATCTACCAGGCAATAAGAAAAATGGAAAATTTTTTTTTTGCATTCTAAAGGACATTATTTTTAACCTAAATTTCTTTCCCCAGCTAAACTACCATTTAATTTTGAGTGCAAAGGTAGGGCATTTTAATATATTAAAAGACTCAGGGATTTTGCCACCATGAATGCTTTCTGGAAATACCACTTAAGAATACTGAAAATAAAAAATATATATACAACTAAGAGGAACACATGAATTAAAAGAGATAATGGTGAAACTGATAGAAAAATATTTTTTCAAGAAGTTATTGTGAAGATTATCCAGTTATTAAGACTTCACATAAAATTCACATAAAAATTGAGCCACAGTATAAATTAAATTATTTTAAAATCTGTAAATAAAATTCCAGATCATATCCACAAAGTGTGGGAAGTTAGGTGATATTAGGGCTGGTCTAAGGATATTAATAATCTTATCTAGTTTGGGAGGGAGGTTACTGACAAATTATTGACATTATAGAAAAAAACTGTTTTTTTTAAAATTCAAGGACAAGTAAGAAAAAATGGAATGGATTACTTGAAAACTCCTAAACAGAAAAAAAAAATGCATAATGGCCATTGTAATGCCAAAATGGCATAATGAACAAAGTAAAAAAAAAAAAAAAAATCCAGCTGAAGATAGGAAGTAAACATGGGAGAAAATATAGCACATGGAAAATATCAAATATATGTTAAGCTAAAGTCAATGTGTCAACTGAAGTCAATTATGTTAAATTAACCTTATAAAAGAGATTATTAGGTTGGGTAGGAAAATTATCAAGTGATAAGCCGTTTACAAGAGACACACCTAAACAAAAATTTTGATATTAAGGGCTGATGAAAAATATGCCAATTAAATGCTCACAGAGAGAAAGTAGGAGTGATTTTCAGTCAAAGTAAACATGGAATTATGTTTTGCTGATTAAACCCCTCCAATAAGTTACAACCATCAAGAATCTTTATGTATCTAACATTTAATGTTTATTAAATATGTGACAATATGAGGATAAATTCGAGTGAGAATATGAGAAGAAATATATAAACTACATTAATAGAGGGAAATTTTTTTTTAATAGAGGGAAATTTTAACAAAACTCTCATAAACAATCAAAAGATTTTATTTTAATAACTACATATGGAAACTAAACAGATAATTCACATTTTTCCAGCATAAATGAAAACACTTATGATATAAAAAATATTAATAGGTCACAAAAAGTCTTCATATTTTTTTTAAAGAAATTTATGTAGACCATATACAGTAAAGAGGATTTACTGCAATCATCTTGGCAATCTTGTGAAAAACTATCAGTAAAGTAGGGATAGAACGAAGCTTGCTTGACCTAATAAAATCCACTAGAGACTTACAAAGATATAATTAATGATTCCCACTACAATCAGTCAAATTTCTAAGCCAGTGGAATAAGGCAAGAAAAAGAAGAAATATTGGGTCAAAAAAGAGTCAAAACTGTCCTTATTTACAAACGTCATGATTGTCAACAAAAAAATCCAACAATCAAAAGAAAATTTGTTCCTTACAAGAGGTCAGGAAAGTGACTACATGTAAGATAAATAATTGCCTATTCTAAATACAAACTAAACATAATTTTACATTATAATTGAAAAAAAATTCCACAACCTTGAACAATAAAATCTGCAAAATAACCAGTAAGAAATTAACACTGTAGGACTTGTTTGAAAAACTTTGCTAAAGGATGTAGAAGATATGAACCTGGAGAAGAAGAATAATATGAGAGTTTCCTCAAATCATGTAGTCAGTATAACTCCAATCAAAATTCTAAGAGGATTAAAAAAAAACTTGAAAAGATTTTCTTGAAGTTCATCTAGAAAAATAAGCAATAAAAATATGCAAGATATTTTTCAAAATGTTTAATATGTTAAATCTTATAAAGCTACAGTAATTAAAACTGTTACATCAATGCAGGAATGGACACATAAATTAATATTACAGGATTTAGATTCCTGAAACAGACCTACGTATACTTACCGGAATGAGTATACCCATACCCTATTTAATGGAGGGATTGTGTTACTGGAAAAAGAAGCATAACTGAATCAATTCTCTAGGAGAATCACTATTACAAAGTCTCTGTGGAGATGCTTTCCTGATATCCTGCCTTGGCAACTACTCCTGCAATCTACTCAGATTCTCTGAAATGGGGATGAGACTCCTGCCATAATTTTTTTCCTTAGGTATCTTCATATAATTGTTGGTCAAACCAAATGATAGTGATGCTTATAATAGGCTCCTTAATGTAAGTTGACACTTATCAATATCTGTCTTCTTGATGATCTTAACTTTTTGCTTACTTGATTCAATCCTGGAAAGCACCTCCAGCCTCTTCAAAACTTCCACTTAAAGTACCATTTTAACACTATTACCTTGTGTATATGGAGTATATTCAATGTTATTTCCACACATTTAACCAGTCATTTTGGAGGAACTGTTCTCTGAATGAAAAATAAATGAAAGAGAGGCCATAGCGTATAAATAACTGCGGATTATATTCACCCCATGGTTAGCAAAGTAACAGATTCTGTAGCTGAAAGCTATAGTGTACTTATGCTTATTGGTCAAGAACTATTGGGTAGCCCAGGTGGCTCAGTGGTTTAGAGCCACCTTTGGCCCAGGGTGTGATCCTAGGGACCTGGGATCGAGTCCCATGTCAGGCTCCCTGCATGGAGCCTGCTTCTTCCTCTGCCTGTGTCTCTGCCTCTCTCTCTGTGTCTCTCATGAGCAAATAAATAAAATATTTTTTTTTTAAAAAGAACTATTTTATGTAGCCCATCACACTACATACCAGCTTCTGTTGGATGAGAGCTCACAACAGTACTTAGAAGCTAGAAGGGAGGAAATGTATGTAAATATACAGTTGGCCCTTGAACAAGGTGAGAGTTGGGGCCCTAACCACACACACAGTCAAAAACCTTCTTACAACTTCTGACTCTCCCGAAACCTAACCACTAATAGCCTACTGTTGACCAGATGCCTTACCAATAACATAAACGTCAAAACAACACATATTTTGCGTATCATACATATTACATACTATATCTGATAATAAAGTAGACTAGAGAAAAGAAAATATTGTTAAAATCATAAGGAAGAGAAAACACATTTACAGTACTGTACTATTTTACTTTTTAAAAGTCTGCATGCAAGTGGACCCAAGCAGTTCAGATCTGTGTGAACTGTGTAAGTGGGGGTGTCTGTGTACATATATATTACATATATATTATAATATTGTGTATATTATAATTAATTCTGCCAAAGTAGCATTCGATCAAATATGCATTTACAGGACAAAATTGGTATAGCATGTCATTAGATAAATAATGCACTGATGAATCAATGATGCTGGATAACTATTAATTGGGAAACCAGTTTTTTCTCATCCTTAAATAATGCATAAAAATAAATTCCAGGAGAAATGGTCATAAAAAACAACACTGTAAAGCACTGGAAAAAAGTGTGGTATAACTTTCATACCCTTGTAATGGAGAAGGCAGTATAGGGTACAACCTTTCAAGTCTAAAAGCACACCTTCAAATTTTGCCCTCTTTCAAGAATTATACTCATGAATTTATCTCTTATGGCAAAACTCTGAAGTCTTTTGGTCTAAGGGTGGAGAGAGTCACAATGATTCCGTTGCTCTTTAATATACTCATGAAATTCATTCGGTTCAACAAATTGATCATGGATCATTCCCATTCTTAATATTCAATACCTCCCTGAAGGTTTTTTTTTTTAAGAGATTTGCTACAAGACTTCCTTATTTGGGGATCCTATCTTTTATCTTTATGAACTTCCAGTTTTTTTATTCTCTCAGGATTTGTTGGTAATTGGTTTCCATGTATTTTATACCACATGGGAATAATTTACTTTTCTAGTCTTTTGGTAGTTTCCCTTCAGGCTAAGCATTTATTTTATTTATTTTTATTTTATTTCTATTGACCTTTCCTCATTCTCTTTGGCATTTCTGAAAATCATTACAAGATTGATAACTATTTTCTTACTGAGGTATCCTTTTTGACCCGACTCATTATTACACTATAATACAGGGCTTTTCTCCCAATTCTTGGCTCTTCTCAAAGTTCTTCCCCACCATCCCACTGATACAGCTTATCTCAGCCACTGTGGCAATTCTTAAGTGTCAAGGCCTCTTACTATCACTCACGTCTAAGGTAAGCACTTACCCTAATATCCTCCTACAGATTCTCTCTGCACTTCTGCCAGACTTATTTTCCTAAAATATTACTTTTATTACCTTAACCTCATAATAAAATTTTCAATAATTCCTTCATATTGTTTACAACAAACCCTATACTTTATTTTCATACATGATCATCAAAATCTGATCCACTACTCCCAATATAAACTTTCTGCTCTGTCCTTATTGATCTCTGTATTGCCCCAGAAAATACTTGCAACATCTGCCATCATTCCTTTACACACATTCTCCTAACTTCTAGTAGTCTCTCTGTTACCCTCCACTTGACTGAATCTCACTTTTCTTCAAAGCCCACTTCTTTTACAAACATCACATTATCTGATCTCTTTGTGTCTCTCTCTTGCAAATTCCTTTTGTCCTCATTATTCTTTACAATGTTGCATATTCTTATAAGATTAATTTGGGGAATCATTAAGGATTTATTGATCTTTGTATCTTTGAGATGCCTCATTTAATGTTTACCACATACTAAGCAGTCAGTTGTTATGGTTTGGTTGATATTTTTAAATTGATATAAACCTTACCTAATAATGGATAAACCTAATAATAACTAAGTAGGTGTCTTAAATATCAACCTGAAGACTTTGTATTTATTTTAAAAGTAAAAGAGAGCTATTGTAGCCTTTTCAGTTTATTTTCAGTAGACGGCTTTAAAATGAAAATAGCACTTTTTAAAAAATATAGTACTCTCTGAAAGATAATACAGCAACATTGTGCAAAGTGAACCGGGTAGAAAGACTCTACAACTGGGAGATCCAATGTGTCTGGGTGATTTCCATTTTGAGAAATTTGGCCTAAGTATTATTTTTAATTTATAGTAAACAAAGAAGCCCTCATTTTCCTAATCCCTAATGTACACAAGGGATGTTTACTGGAATTCAGTCTGAGTATAAATTTCTAAATGTAACACTGACAGTATCTCTTATCAGATGACATGATTAATGATGTTTTCTTTAGAGTGGCTTCAGTTAGTGTTTATTAAGACGCTTCCCAAATCCTAATACTCCTTCAAAGATACAGTCAGATGATTCTACTTATAAGCATCCTGTAGGAATCAAAAAAGATAAGGCAGTGATTTAATGGTTTTAAATACATTTTACCCAGATTTCATTGTTATTCAACTAGTGACTTTCTGTTTTTATATTTGTCATTCTTTATTTTCTAGAAAAACCATTATTTCTTTACATCTTTGTAGACGCTGTGCAATGACTGGCATAACCCATTGCTTCAGCTATGGCCTCCCTTTTCCAATATTAAAGAGTTTGTCATATAAGCAGTGAGTCTACTTCACAGACTTAAGATCTTCCTCCTTGCTTGCCATTTAGCTTTTCCACATTATAGCCCTACCGCTTAAGAGAGGATTAGGGACACTAGTCCTGTTAAGGTCTCCAGGAATGACATACCATGCAAGGGAACAGAAAGGACAAAGCCTTTGAGAAGGAACATGCATATACTGGAGCAACAGAAAGAACACTTGTGTTGCCCTGAGTGGAGTAAGCAAGAGGTAAAGCAGACCGAGGGCAGCCCAGGGGGCTCAGCGGTTTAGCACTGCCTTTAGCCCAGGGCGTGATCCTGGAGACCCGAGATGGGGTCCCACGTCAGGCTCCCTGCATGGAGCCTGCATCTCCTTCTGCCTGTGTCTCTGCCTCTCTCTCTCTCTCCTCTCTCTGTTTCTCATGAATGAATAAATAAATAAAATCTTAAAAAAAAAAAAAGAGGTAAAGCAGGACAAGAATAAGTCAGTAAACTGGGCAGAGCCAGATGGAGTGGGTAAGCCAACACTGAATTTCTCTGATCACCAGTCAGCATCAAATTGATCTGTTGTTTGCCCCTGGCCAGTAAGTGCTCAAATCTCTACCAGGGAGTATGTCTTAAATTACTGCTGCTCAAAAACTTCATGTTTGTCTTTCACAGGGGCTTTCTGAACACATAGGCAACTCAAATGATCCCAAACTTGCCAGAACATAAAATTCCAGGCCTCCTACTCTAAACCTCCTAAATCTTCCAGATAGGCCTGGGATACGGTATTTTTAAGCAATTAATCTAGATGATTCCTACAATCAGGCAAGGAAACACTAAGCCCCCAAAATAAGAATCATTTTGAGAGAATTAAAGTGACAGAACTTTGAGTATGAAAGGCAATTTTGAGCATTAGCATACCAAATTACATATTACTTTACTAATATTTGTGGCAGCTCTAGCCAATACATGGCACATAGCTGCCATTTCCTCACCTGTGACCATGGCCTTCATCTCTTATGGATCCCAAGGCTCCTTCCTAGTGACCTAGATGTGACCTCAGATTTGTTTTCCATTTAGAGATCCGGGCAGCCACTATCAATTCATCAGATCTGACAGCAGATGGAACTTGTATGCCATTGCTCTTGTAAGATTATCCCTAGACCAGGAGGTCTTCTCAGCTTATTTTTATTTTGAGCAATATTGAATTATTATATAGAAAAAAGTATTTGTATTTGGGAATTGATCTGTAGGAGTAATTCTGTTTTAGTATCTCAGAAAATGTATTGATACAGACTTCATAGCTGCAGCATCTAAAACATGGATTTAAAAATTTCTTTTATAAAAGTCTAGTGTATAAATATACTTCTGAAATATTGGGCAATGAAAACAAGAATGAGCTTTAGAATTAGATAGACCTTAAGTTTAATTCTGGCTGTGCTGTTTACCAGCTATACTACTCCCCAGTTAATACATGTCTTTGAATTCCTGACTCCTCATCTCCATAATGGAGACAAAATATCTCACACAATTGCTGTGATTCAATATGAACATGTGTGAAACAGCTAGAACAGTTTTGGTCACATGGTATGTACATGAAATAAAGCCTAGATTTCCTCTTTTCCTTTGCTTGAAACAGAAATCTTCCTCTATTAATAGACTTGCTCATAGACTTTTTCCTGTGTTCCTCTATTTGGTAACAGATTTTGGATAGTGTAATGTGGAAATCTTCAGAAAAACTCTAAAATGTTATTTATTCAAAGTTTGATAACTAATATGTATTCAAACAAGCAAAATCCTCAATTAACCTTTTTTATGTGTATGAGTGTATGTCTAGAATCATAAGGAAACCATAGTCCCTTAGAATTAAATGGGATCCTCCACATTGTTAGGACCACATACTGAATTGCTACAGGCAAATGATGAGAAAATAAGCTCAAACTGGGGCCTCATTTATAAAAATGTATGTTCTGGAGTTAATAAGAAATTGTCCCAAACTATATTTTGTGATTCTTCAGTAAAGAATAAAGTCTGTGAATTATGTGCAATCTTCAAATGTTGAAGTAATATTATGTGCCTTATACTACCATGATAAGTCTGGAAACTTAAGCTAACCTGAGAAAAGTATATATAGCAAGAGTTTATACCCAAAAAAGTTTTCTAATAATCAGAAATCTAAATGAATCAGAACAATACAATTCTTGTACATGATAGCTATTCAACATTTTATTGAAATCATATGTAAATACCTCTCAAATTCTCCCAACTGCTTGGTTTCCCCTGGCCCTTAGGCATGTATACTTTTCCAAAACATAAATCAATAGGCTAAAATATCAAAAAATTAAACTATAGGCTCCTACTACCTGTATTATTCCATCTGTTCCAAGGGTCAACCCTCATTTTATATCTCCCACTTCTTTTTCCTCAGCTACTCTCATTGGGATTTGGTAGTTTCTGAAAGAATTCTAAGAAGATCAGAAATCAAAAGCTTTGAATCTGCAACCTGGTATAGGTTTAGAATCAATCACTGAAATGCAACAGCTATCCATTGTGGTTGGGCTCCCCCATGTCCTCTATTTCTTCTTTACCATGAATATAGCTCAGCCCAAAGTCTGCTATATGAGATCCAAACCTCAGGTCCCTAGGTGTTCCTTGGATTGGCATACTCTGACACCCCTCTTGTGTTAGCTATTAGACCAGAATTTTCCTTTGATTATCTTTCTTCTTCATATTCTATCACGTTGTGCTCTGGTTCCTGTTTGGACTGGGGCCCTACATTGAGCCCCAGGTGATGTCAAGGCTCAAGAAGCTTGAGCTCCTGTATCTGCATCCTTTCCTAAGGAGCTCTAGTGTCTGGATCCTTTCCTAAGGAGAAGCCTGGAACAGTCTCTCCCACACCTGCTGCACTGTCACATCTGGTCAGCCCTCTTTCACCATCACTTAGATTTCTTCTGTGTTCTGCCCATCCAATCAACTCTTCTGATTCTGGTGGCTGCTGGTATCATGTCCAAGCATGCTGTGTTTTGGAGCTTGCTTCTGACCTCTGCTTACCTTACCTCTGCTATAGTGGATAAGTAGCTTTCCACCAAGTTTTGGCCGTGATCTGCTCCCTGCTGTGGTCTTAAAGTGCTTTTTAAAAAAAAGATTTTATTTACTTATTCATGAGAGACACAGAGAGAGAGGCAGAGACAGGCAGAGGGAGAAGCAGGCTCCTCACGGGGAGCCCAATGCGGGGCTTGATCCCAAAACTCTGGGATCACTCCCGGAGCCAGAGGCAGACGCTCAACTGCTGAGCTACCCAGGTGTCCCTTGATGTGCTTTTTAATGAGGCCAACCTAAGTTACTTCTACTTGTTCCCCTGCCACTAACCTTAACCTATATAATCTCTCTTTCATAATGCTGGCAGATTAATCTTCAAAGGCATCCCTTTAATGTCATCATTATGATGCTCAACAGCTCTATAATAGCTTTCTATTGCTGATTGCGTTTAACAAGTTTTTTATTTGGCTTTTAGAAATCTCCCAGGATCCATCCAAATTTCCTAATCATTCCCACAAATGAGATGTTATTTGCTCACAGACCAAGTCCTTCGCTAATGCTATCCATCCCACACAAAGTGGGACCTTATGTCCCAGTCCTAGTCATCACTCAAAGACAAACTTAAGTAGAAATCCCTAAATCAAGTCTTTCCTGACCCCTCTAGGTCTTTAGTACATTGACTGGCATTTAACAATTCAGTTCTTTTTTCGTTTTTTGTTTTTTTTTTAAGATTTATTTACTTATTTATGATAGACATAGAGAGGCAGAGACACAGGAAGAGGGAGAAGCAGGCTCCATGCAGGGAGCCCGAGTGGGACTCGATCCCGAGACTCCAGGATCACACCCTGGGCCAAAGGCAGGCGCCAAACTGCTGAGCCACCCAGGGGTCCCCAACAATTCAGTTCTTTTCTTTCCTAGTTGCTTCATATGTTTCAGCAGTT
Organism: Canis lupus dingo; assembly: GCF_003254725.2. NCBI lineage: Eukaryota > Metazoa > Chordata > Mammalia > Carnivora > Canidae > Canis > Canis lupus. Next base: position 32,181,629 of record NC_064256.1, on the reverse strand, counting down.
CTGACTTTCCAAAGTTTGGAAGGATTCTGTAAGAGATGACCCTTTTCTCTGCCTTGTATCCCTTCCAGTGCTTAGGACAGTAATAGAAGGCATAAAATAGTTAAAACCAGTTCATTTGGTTTAAAAAGTGCCCAGTAGGGGCACCTGGCTGGCTCTGTCGGTAAAGTGTGTGATTCTTGATTGCGGGGCTCTGAGTTTGAGCCCCACACTGAGTGTAGAGATTACTTAAAAACAAAATCTTTACAAAAATAAAAAATAAAAAGTGCCCTATAGGCAAATTGATTTCCATGGAAAACACTGCTCACTGAGTAGTGGTTTAGTTAAGTTGGATATTGGATACAGTGATTCAATTATGTGGCACTTTCCTCTGTCCGAGCTATCTAAGTATCAGAGAAGACATCAGGTGAGTCTGCCTGTGTAAAACAGAAACAGGTGCTAAACAAGTGGGGAAACTGTCTAGAGTGGTAACTGCAATGGTACCTGACTCAGCTGAGTTAAAAAGCTGAGGAATAACTGTTTGCTGGTTGTTTTGCTCAGAGAGAACTTCTGGGATATTTGTTTCAAACAAGGCTGAGCACTGAGGAACTCTGCTGTCAGAAAAAGGAGAGAAAGAGAGAAGAAGGTGGGGCTGGAGAGTAGGAGGAGAAGAATGAATATAAATATAAAGACTCTTCCCTAATGAACCAGCTAAGAGTTTAATCAGAAAAAGCTCTATAGGGGAGCCATACCTAGTGACATTTACCTTGCATATAACAGCAGGGTGCTGGTATATGTTTAACAACCAGCTCTCTGGAAAACAAAAGTTCTGATTTGTTCTGTTTACATATTTCCTTGGAATAAATACTCCCCATTGCCAAATTCAGGCTACCAATGTGCTCTTACTGAACAAGGAATTGGAAAGAATGAATACAAATGTGTCACATGAATCATAGGAGAGGCTCTAGAACACCCTTGCATAAAAGTTTAGGATAGTCAATATGAGAACATGCTGAAATTAACATGAGGGCTTTTAAATGCTCTCATGTGACTCAGTTTCCTGAAGTTATAGGCAGTGAATCCCTTGTTAGAAAGGACCTAATTGCTTTTATAAAAATAAGACTGAGTTAGGAGTCTCTCATGTTCTGTCTCCCTCCCTGATATTTCCCCCTCATTTTTTTTTCCTAACTCTGGGAAACGAACTAGGGGTGGTAGAAAGGGAGGTGGGCCAGGGGTGGGGGTGATGGGTGACGGGCACTGAGGGGGGCACTTGATGGGATGAGCACTGGGTGTTATTCTATATGTTGGAAAATTGAACACCAATAAAAAGTAAATTTATAAAAAAATAAAAAATAAAAATAAGACTGATGACATGATGTTTTGGAAAGACAAAGTCCTATTCTTCAGTCTTTGGAGGCAAGCAACCCAATATTGCAGAATATATAGAAACATGTCCCATCACTTTTTCTGTTCTTGAAATAATAAGTTTTAAAAAATATTTTATTTATTTATGCATGAGAGGCACACAAAGTGAGGCAGAGACACGGGTAGAGGCGAGCTCCCTGCTCCTGCCCGGAGCCTGCTATAGGACTGGATCCCAGGACTCTGGGATCATGCCCTGAGCCGAAGGCAGACGCTCAACCACTGAGCCACCCAGGTGCCCCGAAATAATCAGTTTTATAAGGAATAATATTCTTGTGTAATCCACAATTCTTACAAGAAGAATTTGGTTTTTCACAGTAGTAACCTGTCTTAGTCATTTCAGGCTGCTATAACAAGATACCATAGTTTGCGAGGGTTAAATAACAAATATTTATTTCTCACAGTTCTGGAGGCTGGAAACTCCAAGATCAAGGTGCCGGCTTGATGTCTGGTGAGGGCAGGCTTCCCAGTTTGCAGCCTTGCTGCATCCTCACAGTGTGTAAAGACAGATGTCATGCCTCCTCTTCTTTCTATAAGGACATTAGCTGCATCGCAAGGGTCCCACCCTTCTGACCTAATCTAAGGCTAATGACCTTCCAAAGGCCTCACCTCCTAATACCATCACACGGGGGCTTAGTGCTTCAAGCAACATGTGAATCTGGGCAGACCCAAACATTCAGTCCTAGCATAACCATTTTTACATGAGGAATAGGAACAGACAAGGGGCTGTGGCCAGCACTTGGGGCAGGAGGGAGCAGAGAAAGGGTAAGTTAAAGGAGAGAGCCTGGTGGAGAACTCTTGCTCAAGTTCACTGAAAATTTTCTTCCTCTGGGGCCAACAGGGACAAGAATGTGCTATAATTGTTTTAGAGAAGTGAAAGTAAGAAAATATTTAAGAATTAGTTGACCAGAAGCATCTGGGTGGCTCAGTTGTTTAAGCATTTGACTTCAGCTCAGGTCATGACTCCAGAGTCCTGGGATTGAGTCCCAGCTTGGGCTCCCTGCAACCCTCCCCCCACCAACCCCACACCTGCACTCTCCCTCTATCTCACAAATATATAAAATCTTAAAAAAAAAAAAAAAAAAAAAAGAAGAATTAACTGACCAAAAAAGTGATTAAACTGATCTAAGCTGAAAAGTTACAAAAAAAAAAAATAAATTGATATTAGTGATCTATACAAAATAAGTTTGGACAAGTTTGATTTATTTAAATGAATAAAAACAAAATGTTAATTTATGGACATAATTCGGTAGGCTAATTAGTCATGCAGTACAGCATTGCCCTTCGACAGTTTATTTCCATCAGCAGAATTAATCACAGCAGAGCAGATGTAGTAGGGACAATCCAAGGTTAAAACAAATGATACAAAATAATGAACTGGAGCCCGAGATGATAACCTGGAGAAAGTAATGATTTATTATTCCGCCACAGCCTTCTGTGGATTGTGCAGCCACTTTATGCAAGCCTGTCTCCCTTTTAACCAGATATCTCTGATTGTAGTGATCTTTTACTTTGCATTAATTTTATCTGCCTTTGAAGGTAATGTAACTGTGATAAGAGCCAATTAGTTTTGCACCATCGAGAAGCACAATGAAATGTGACTTAAGAAAACAAAGATAAAATTAACTGTCTAAATGAGACTACAAGGCAATCTCATCTTTGCTATTTTCTTATAGGGCTAGAGCGCCATACGTTCAGCATCATAAACTGAAGGACAACTATAAGGATATTTAAGTTGGTTCAAAGACATGCTGTAATGAACACGATTCTTCCAGAGTAACATTAACCAGTAATTTAATGCTAACTTTCCACAGGACTTAAGATCCATATCTACAGATTACATTACAGACAAACACGAATGACAGAGTAGCAGGATGGGGTACCAAATCCCTTTTGAACTTTATGTTTGGAATTTTGATTATGAAATAAAATGAGCAAAAGGGTCTTCCGTTGAACATCATCTGGCTTTATTATGCCATCATCATCGTTTCCCTGTTGCTTCAGTACACCCAGGAAAATTCCAGTGTTTAAATCACAGAGGTGGGATCCCTGGGTGGTGCAGTGGTTTGGCGCCTGCCTTTGGCCCAGGGCGCTATCCTGGAGACCCGGGATCGAATCCCACATCGGGCTCCCAGTGCATGGAGCCTGCTTCTCCCTCTGCCTGTGTCTCTGCCTCTCTCTCTCTCTCTCTCTCTCTGTGACTATCATAAATAAATAAAAAAAAATTAAAAAAAATAAATCACAGAGGTATTGTAAAAAGGATAAACTTTTGGTAGAGTTAAATTTTTGCATGTCTTTTATGTTTTTAGTTCATGCTTCTGGCAAGAAATGAATACTAATAATGTGGTTAGATAATACAAACCTATTACATTGTTCTAGGTCTCTCTTATAAAAAATAAATAATTTTAGTCTAATAAAAAGAGTTCTTGAGGGCTAGACAAATGGATAATGAAAGAGCATCTTTTTTTTTTTTAAGTCAAGAAACTGGCACATCTAGATCGATGGAATAGATTAGAGCGCCTAGAAATAAACCCATGTATAAATGACCGATTAATTTAATACAAAGGAGGCAAGAATATACAATGGGGAAACTACAGTCCCTTCAAAAATGGTTTTGAGAAAACTAGATAGACCCATGCAAAAGGATGAAACTAGACTACTGTCTGATCCCATACACAAAAATTAACTCGAAGTGGATTAGACCCGAAACTCCAAAACTCCTAGAAGAAAACATAGGCAGCAAGTTTCTTGACATTGGTCTTGGTGATGATTTTTTGAATTTGACTCCAAAAGCACAGGTAGCAAAAACCTAAAATAAGTAAGTGGAACTACATTAAGCTAAAATGTTTCTGCATAGCAAAAGGCAAAAACAAAAGGTAATCTACTAAATGGGAGAAAATATTTGCAAATCATTTTATCTGATAAGGGGTTACCTTCCAAAATATATAAAGCATTCATAGGATTCAATACCAAAAACAAACAATCTGATTTTAAAATGGCCAAAAGATTTGAATAGATATTTTCTAAAGAAGACATACAGATGACCGACAGTACATGAAAAGATGCTCAACATCACTATTCATTAAAAAAAAAATCACTATTCATTAGGGAAATGCAAATCAAAACAACAAATGAGGGATGCCTGGGTAGCTCAGTGGTTGAGTGTCTGCCTTAGGCTCAGGGTGATCCCAGAGTCCTGGGATCAAGTCCCACATCGGGGTCCCTGCAGGGAGCCTGCTTCTCCCTCTGCCTATGTCTCTGCCTCTCCCTCTGTGCCTCTCATGAATAAATAAATAAAACCTTAAAAACAACAACAAACCAAAACCACAATGAACTATTACCTCAAACCTATTAGAATGGCAAATATTAAAAAGACAAGAAATAACAAGTATTGGGTGCACTGTTAATGGGAATGCAAACTGGGGCAGCCACTGTGGAAAACAGTATGGAGGTTCTTCAAAAGATTAAAAATAGAACTACCATATGATCCAGCATTTCCACTTCTGGGTATTCATCCAAAGAAAATGAAAACACTAATTCAAAAAGATATATGCACCCCCATGTTCATTGCACCATTATTTACAATAGCCAAGATATGGAAACAACCTAGGTGTCCATTGATGAATAAATGGATAAAGAAGATGCAATAAATGTCTCTCTCTCTCTCTCTCTCTCTCTCTCTCACACACACACACACACACAGGAATACTATTCAGCCATTAAAAAGAATGGAATTTTGCCCTTGTTACAACATGGATGGACATTGAGGGCATTATGCTAAATGGAATAGGTTAGGTAGAGAAAGATAAATATTGTACGACCTCACTTAAATGGAATCTAAAAACCAAAAACAACAAGCAAAAGAACAAAAAATTCCAAGCTCATGGATACAGAGAAGAGACTGGTGGTTGCCAGAGGGGTTGGGGTGAGGGATGAGCAAAATGGGTGGAGGCGGTCAAAAGGTACAAACTTCTGGTAATGAAATAAGTCATGGAGAGGCAATGTACAGCATGGTGACTATAGTTAATAATACTGAAAGTTGCTAAGAGAGTATATCTTAAAAGTCTTCATTACCAGAAAAGAAAAAAAAATTCTGTAACTTTGTATGATGATGGATGGTAACTAGACTTACTGTAGTGAGTATACAACATCGAATCATGTTGTATACCTTAACTAATATAATGTTATATGTCAATTAATTCTCAATTATAAATGTTTAAGAAGACTGGCATAAAAATGGAAACAATAAAAAAGATTGAGTTATTTGACCTTATAAAAAACTGTATGGCAAGGTAATAAAGAAAGGCAGAAAAAAAATCTTGAATATATACCCAACATACATGACAAAGGATCTATAGTGTTAGCAGTAAAGAGAAATAAACAAATCAGAGAAAGGATGATCACCTAGGAGAAACAACAACAAAAAAAAACAGGTTAATAAACTACAGGAATAAGTATAATTCTGAGAAGAAATAAAAGGGCAAAGTAAACTAAGGAGAGAGTGGAATTCAGCATTCCTAGTAATGCAAGAAATAAAAATTAAAATTAAACATACTATTTTTACTTCCAAATAAAAAAATCAAGACCTAATTAAATACTTAACATTAGCTGAGAATAGGAAAAGATATTCATGTCACAGATCATTTGTAAAACTATAAACTAGCGAATCCTTTTTGAGGGCAGTTTGGAAATTTTCATACTTTTTGATCCGATGATTCCAACAGTAGGAATTTGTCTTGAGAAAGTTACCACAGCTGTGCTCAAAAATTTTGCTAACAGGATGTTTGTGTTATTATTGTTTATAATGGTGAAAACAACGACCTTAAAATGTATCCATTGACAAAATATTCGTTAAACAAATTATAGTGCGTCCATTCAAGGACACTGCAACTATTAAAGCCATGGTTCCCAAGCTTCCCTGTGCTTCAGAATCATCTAGAGATCTTTAAAAAATCCCAAAGCCCGAGTCACTGTCCACACTAATTAGATTATAATTTCTGGAAACGAGGCATAGGCATTTTTATTTTTTTAAGCTCCTCAGCTGCAATGTGCAATATTGTTAAGACACTGTTGTATTAAGGTAATATAAAAATATTTATCATTATGAGAAAGTGTTCACAACATATTGCTTTGTTAAAAAAAATGGCAAAACATTATTACTGAGGAGATAGCAGTGTTCTATAAAACATGGACTTTTGTTCCAGCTGGTGGATCATCTTATAGGGGTTCTCAAGCCCCTGGTGACACACTCCACTTTACCAAACCTGATTGGACCAAAAGTAAGCTCCTGACTTAGAGGCAGTCAGTCTCTGAGCTAGCCAGAAGCTCAGGGGAGTTTGGCATCAGAATCTCTGACCAAGCAGAAATAAGCTGGGTCAGTCAGAATCTTGTGATAAGGAAATTACAGTTGTGAATTCTGAAGTGAGACTGAAGCTGAAGGGATGTACAAAGGAAGGATTGTGAAGCAGAGAAGGCTCTTGAGGTAGAGAAGGTGTCAAGAGGAAATTAAAGTAATAAAGAAGCAGAGGGCATTAGTAAACAAAAGCCATGAGGTAGTCAGAGAGACTAATGGGTGAGCAAGCAGGTGGTGGGAGGGATAGCTTAAAAAGATGTGCAAAATGAGGAAAGACCAAGAGAGTACCTGAAATGTGGCATCTGTGAAGCTCCACAAGCACTTGTTCAGGCTTTCCCCTTGGATTCGAACGATCCACTTGGGCCCAGTTCTCCACATGGCCCAGTATAATCCCCAAGAGAATTGTCAAGGCAAGTGCTGTGCATGGTGAGGAGATCTGTCTAGTTCTTAGGAGAACAGAAGCTAAAGACTCCAAAAACCAAGAAGGCCAACACCAAAGCAGAAACCAAAGAAACAGACGTTGGTAAAGACCGCGAAAAATAAGTACGCATGGTGATGACACTAGATTCAGGCTCTGTGAGGTCCAGATTAATTTCCCGGCAAGAGGCTTTTTGCAGAGAAGCCCCTCCACTAAGCTCTCAGTATCTGGCACCTGGCAATTCTTGAATTCTAGTGTGAGATTATATTAAGGACAGATTTTAAAGAACAAATGGGAGTCACCTAAGTGGCTCAAGTCTAAGACGTTGGTTAAACGTCTGCCTTCAGTTCAGGTCGTGATCCCAGTGTCCTGAGATCGAGCCCCATGTTTGGCTGAGCCATCCTGTTTATTTATTTTATTTTATTTTTTAAATATTTATTTATTTTTTCTTATAGACAGAGAGAGAGAGAGAGGCAGAGGGAGAAGTAGGCTCCATGCCGGGAGCCTGATGCAGGACTCGATCCCAGGATTCCAGGATCACATCCTGGGCCGAAGGCAGGTGCTGAACCGCTGAGCCACCCAGGGATCCCCATCCATCTGTTTTATTTTCCTTCTCCCTCTGCCCCTCCATTCCACTCCTGATCCTCTCATAAATAAATAAATAAATAAATAAATAAATAAATAAATAAATAAATAAATAAATAAAATATTTTTTAAAAGGAACAATTTTTTTTTTTTTTTCTGAGCACTATGGTCCATGAAAGAAGGCATTTGGTTTCTAATCCTAGTTACTCTGCTACCACTAACTATGCAGGCAACATGGGAAGAATAATTTTCTTCTCTGTATCTCAGCCTTCCCTCTCGAACCGGGGAGAGGATTCAGCTAGTCTTTATCAACCCCCAACTGTTATTTGCTTATTATATAACTAAACCTAGGACTTTTGGAATTTCCTCTCTTTGAGTATCTTAAAAACAAGGATGTTTTAATATTAATCATTTAATCAGTGAATTTAAGCCAAATGTTTTACTGTTGGAGAGCTAGTACACCAATAATGTTCAACACATGGTTCAGTATCTTTGGGGATATTTGGAAGGAACTGCATATGGAACATATGCAGTGACAGTTTTAAGAAAATCAATTTCCAGATCTTCATTTTTTGAATGACTTTTTTTCTTAAACCTGAGAATGTGCTTATGGTCAAAGTATCCATGTCTTTTCTCCTCTTTCACCTTCACTTTCCCTAATGCCCTTGTCCACTTGACCAAAGAAAGGCATAATCTCACCTACCCTGAATTTACAAGGTTGCATTCCCCAGGTTGTCTAAAGACTATGGGATTGTCAAACAAAGGGTAACTCCGAATGTGGGTGTCTGCGAAGCCTCCCTTAATAAGAGATGTTCTGTCTCTTTTATTTTTTTAAAAAAATACTGGGATCCGTGGGTGGCGCAGCGGTTTAGCGCCTGCCTTTGGCCCAGGGCGTGATCCTGGAGATCCGGGATCGAGTCCCACGTCGGGCTCCCAGTGCATGGAGCCTGCTTCTCCCTCTGCCTATGTCTCTGCCTCTCTCTCTCTCTCTCTGTGACTATCATAAATAAATAAAAATAAATAAATAAATAAATAAATAAATAAATACTTTCAAGGAGCAAGTAGTGAAATATTCCATTTTTATTTCCTATGAATGTCTCAAGTCTGAGTGAAAAAGACAATGGTGGAAGTAAATCAGTGGGTTTTGGTTTTGTTTCATTTTTTAGCATATGCTCAGGCTTATAGTAGATATATTTCTATTAATATTTGCTAAAAATGTTATTGATGCTATAAATTCACATTTGTCTTTTTTTTGGGTATGTGTCCTGCTTACCATCACATGCCAACTACTTGCCTGCCTATTTCTTCATTCCTGTCACATACTTACTCAATTTGGGCCAACTTAAAGAAGATATATTGTGGATTATTCTGTAAATAATGCACTTAAAACACTTATGAAAAACTTCATGTAAGCCATACACTTATCAGTGAATTTTTAGTGACCTTCCGCTAAAACTTGTCTTATTTTGGAAATAAGGTATACTTACCCATGAATATACCCTTTATTTAAAAAAGAAAAAAAAACAGCATTCATCATATGAAGAAATGCATTTCTGATAAAAATTTTACTTTACTGTTTAATAATAAAAAAGTATAATATATTTAGGTTTTTTTGACCAATCACATAATACTAAATATAATCATAACTCAAACCCAAAAGAAAAAGAATTTTCCATACTTAAAGCTTTATGGTAACAGACAAATGAATTTTGTGTGTATATTTTGTTTCAGAGAGGTGTAAAAGTGAAATCAACAAATCCTTCCAAACCATAAATATTTCAGGGGCACCTGGGTGGCTCAGTTATTAAGCATCAGATTATTGATTTTGGCTCAGGTCATGATTTTAGGATTGTAATATCAAACCTCATGTTGGGCTCTGTGCTGGGTGTGGAGCCTGCTTAAGATTCTCTCTCTCCCATTCTCTCCACCCCCTGTGCATTCTCCCTCTCTTTCTCCCTGTCACACACACACACACACACACACACACACACACTACCTCCAACATAAAAACATATTAGGACAAAAAAAACCTTTGGGATGAGCGTAATGAGTCTTTTTTTTTTTTTTAAGATTTTTATTTATTCATGAGAGACAGAGAGAGAGAGAGGCAGAGACACAGGCAGAGGAGAAGCAGGCTCCATGCACCCGGAGCCCGATGTGGGACTCGATCCCGGGTCTCCAGGATTGCGCCCCGGGCCAAAGGCAGGCGCCAAACCGCTGCGCCACCCAGGGATCCCCTGGGGTGAGTGTAATGAAATAGGAACAGGTAGGAAAAGGGGGCACCTGGGTGGCTCAGTGGTTGAGTATCTTCCTTTGGCTCAGGTCAGGATCCCGGGGTCCTGGGATCAAGTCTGGCATCCCGCTCCCACAGGAAGCCTGCTTCTCCTTCTGCTTATGTCTCTGCCTCTCTGTGTGTCTCTCATTAATAAATAAATAAAATCTTTAAAAAAGTAGGAAAAGGAACAATGTATACTTTCTGACAAGCAGAACCTGTTGATGTATCTTTAAAATGTACCATTATGGGCATCAAATCACTATGATATTAGATTCCATTAGCTACATTTTAGAGCACTGTAATAGTTTCAATTTAAATGTTAATATTTTAATATTGTGGAAATGGCATGTTTAGTAACTATTAATACCATGATAAAAATTTAAATATTCACTTAAAATGAGCAACAAAGGGCAGCCCCGGTGGCGCAACGGTTTAGCGCCGCCTGCAGCCTGGGGTATGATCCTGGAGATCCAGGATCGAGTCCCACATCGGGCTCCTTGCATGGAGCCTGCTTCTCCCTCTGCCTGTGTCTCTGTCTCTGTCTCTCTGTCTCTCTCATGAGTAAATAAATAAAATCTTAAAAAAAAAAAATTTCCTTAAAAAAAAAAGAGCAACAAAGTATCAAAAATTTTCAAAACATTTTAAATGTTTAAAACAAAAAATTCAAGATTTATAAATGAGAAACTTTATATTTAGTAATTAATGTTTTCTTGCTATTACAAAAGGTCTAATTAAGAGCATGGAAAAGCATTCAAAACATATTGCTTACTAAATGACAATCATAATATAATACGTGGTGGGATACCTGGGTGCCTCAACAGATGAGTGTCTGCCTTTGGCTCAGGTCGTGACCCCAGGGTCCTGGGATCGAGTCCCACGTCGGGCTCCCTGCATGGAGCCTGCTTCTCCTTCTGCCTATGTCCTGCCTCTCTGTGTATCTCTCATGAATAAATAAATAAAATCTTTAAAAAATATAAAATGATACATGGCAATTTAAGAAGTCTAAAAGATGCTAAAATTTCAATACTGTCATATTATGACTTTTATTTGAAAACTATCCATTAGGTTATAATATTAAAAACTAAAATATTAACAATGGCCTGGGTGGTAAAAATAGAAGTAATTATTATTTTCACTTTAGTTTATTTTTTCCCCTAATTTTAATATCCTAAGCACATGTTACTTACACTGTAAGAAAAAAATTATTTAAAATAAAACAGTAAAATGTATATTTTGATCTGAACATCAGCAGCTTTCTCAGTAAAAACAATAACAACAAAAATCCCTGCAGAATGGGATTTTTGGTTGTAATTCTGAAGCATTAGCCAGGATAAATGCTAAAATAAAACCTTCCCTTTTGATCCTAAATTCTGCTGGTTTTTTTCAGGATTCTCAGGACATTTATTCTGAACAAGGAGGGCAGAATCAAGCCCCATAATAACAATGGTACTACATCACTAAAAATATGCTGCCTAAGTCTTTGTAAAAAAAACAACAACAACAAAAAAAAGCTAATCAGCAGAAAACATATTCTATAAAGGCACCTCCTGTAAGGTCCTGAATTATAACTTACCTTAACTGAAAAAATATAGAAACTAAAGAACACAAAAATAGTAGACAACTTACATTCCACATTAAATTTGAATTATTATTCTTCAAGGAGTTCTGAGGCTGTTCAGTGTGTATTAAATCTCGAACAAGTTACAGGTTTTTGGAACCAAACAGTAATTGGTTTGTAAAACTGGCTTAAGCATTTCCATCTGCACACATAAAATTTTGATTAATTTTCTTTCTAGCTATGTGGTGAGGCATAGCAATGTATTTGACATTGAGCTTTTATCCACATTTAGGACTAAAAGGTCATTATACTTGCACTCTCAGGGAAGACGTGTCTTGAGATAGTAATACACTATCCAAAAGTACCAATTGATACTTGGCTAGCAGTCAGATGAAGCTCTGCTCTATCTATAATGACAATTTTCACAGGACTCAGTTCTATAAACACTGGGCTGAACACTTTGTGTCCATTTCATCTTGTATATTTTGGAAATACTGACCAGAGGAATATCCTGATAGCCCTATGTCAATACACGTCTCTTTCCTCATCCTAAAATTTGTCTGCAAAATTTCTCCTTAATTTAAAAGAGAAAACAAAGTTTTACAGAAAATATAAATAAGAACATACGAATAAGCAAAGATGTAATTGTGCTTAATCTAGCTCAGTGGGTTAATGAAATAGAATTTTGGATGCCAAATAGGATATTAAGGTGAGACCAAATCTTGAATCTACACTTATTTCAAACGTACACATTATGGCACTCTGTAGGATACATCTCAGTACCTAGGAAGGAGAACATATTAGGTTTCATGTCAAGACAGTGGGACTTGGAAACAGAAGCAGCTGAAGGTAAACAATCATGAACAATTCTAATGTACTTTTGTTTGACATGAGGGCTCGTGGAGAGGTGAGACTGTACTAAAGTTTAAACTGCCCACCAAAGCATTCCTTACCTACCAAAATCTACTTTTCAGTTTAATATGTGATTTATTTTCCAAGATACTGCTATATGTTGTTTGTTAATTTATAAAATTCCTCAAAAAAGCAGATTTTTGTGCCAGATTTTGCTATTCATTCTATCCTTCTTTTACCCTATAATTGTCCACACAGCACCCCCTCCAAATACTTTCTAGTTTATTTAGAGAGTAACTGTAACTACCATAATTCCATAATCACTTCTTTTCAAAAAAATTTTTATTGGAGTTCAATTTGCCAACATTTAGCATAACACCCAGTGCTCATCCCACCAAGTGCCCCCCTCAGGGTCCATCACCCAGTAACCCCAACCCCCCGCCCACCTCCCTTTCCCCCACTCCTTGTTCGTTTCCGAGAGTTAGGTGTCTCTCATGTTCTGTCACCCTCACTGATATTTTCACTCGTTTTCTCTCCTTTCCCTTTATTCCCTTTCACTAATTTTTAATATTTCCCAAATGAATGAAACCATATAATGTTTGTCCTTTTCCGATTGACTCATTTCACTCAGCATAGTACCCATAATCACTTCTGATGAGATGTTAGGAACAGTAAACTTAAATATCAGATTTGAACACTAATTCAAATACTGACTGCAGGTTTGGCACTTGACAAGTTACCTGAATATCGGAAATGTTTGTTTCATTGTCATTTAAGTGTAAACAGTAATATCCATTTCACATTGCTGCAAGAAATAAACAAGAAAAAAAATCTACCATTTTTTCTAACACATAATAGTTCCCCAGCAAGTGATCTGTTACATTTCTCCTACTCTACCATCTACTGGGTTACATTTATTGAAAATTAACTATGGGACAATCTCTATAGCAATAACACTAAGATATCAATAACAATGTGAAAACAGTATTCTTCTGATCATCAAAGTTGAATGGATTAGGTTAGAGATAAATCTATGTTAAACTGAATTCCATGCCACAATTGATTTGATCATGGTCTGTATTAACCATCGCATGATCTGATGTACTTACCTTATTGGTGTGTTTAATCCATGTCCTTAATAATTCTGTCAATGTCAATGCTATTTACTATAAGCTTTTTAGTTGCCCTTGGACTTCACTCAGTTAGCACAGTGTTGTTACTTTAAAATAAGAATATAATTTAAGAACTTAAGTGTTAAACAAATATGGTGTGATTTGGCTAAGAATTCAAAAGTAAATGATGAAAAAAGAATTTGCTGCCATGGATAGATTTACTTTTAATGAAGATCAAATTATTGAGGACTTACTGCAAGGGGAAATGTATTAATAAAAATCATCCTGCAAATGTAGGATTAACCACAAAGCAATTAAAGAAAAGCGAGTGCCACTCATTCACATGTGGAGAAAGTATTAAATAGTCATTTCAATGCTGTTGTGACCTTTGTTTCCCTAGGCAATGACAACTTTGGAAGCAATCAAAGCTTAGGCAAATAATCACGTTAGTAATTGGGTCCAATTGCTGTATGGAATTTTTCCTAGGACTCCAAACTCTTTTTTTTTTTTTTTCCCTGGTGGGGCTATTAAAAAAAACAAAAAAACAAACAACTTAATAGTGCTAGTCAATTATTTTATGTAATGCTACTCTGGAAATTTCTATGGATATGTTAAAAGGGCAAGTTAATTAATATAAACAGAAATGACTACTGGTTTTCTTCATCAATTCCCATCTGTTGTTAAGAACTCATAATTACAGCATACTTTTACTGATAAAAAGCACAGACAGCAGGAAAGAGAGGGGAAATACACAATCCCTTTTTCCTCCTGAAAGGTTCTAGCTCAATTCCCATCTAACTGGTACACTGAGTAGATAAAAACTCAGTGTAGTAAAATTTCTACTTATGCAGTTCAGCATCTCCATGGAAACGTCTCCCCCTCAGTGAAATAATGAGATGGTAATGAAAACAGCTGCCACATAATGAACCTAGGCACAAGGAGAGGCCAAGTTACTCAAGCCAAAAAGTGAGTGACAGGAGGGTCAAATAGACAGGGGTGGGTTGGGCAAGGAGTAAGAAGAAAGCCCATCAATGTGTATTATGGGAAGGGGTGGGAAGATCTGCATAGAATTCTAATATTGAGACTCACAATTTGATTATTGCAAATTTTGGTACTGAATTTGTGGCATTCCCATTTTAGAGACAATTGAGTATAGACAATTGAATGAAGCCTAATGTTTCACATATTCAACACTTCAGATACAAAAAATGTGGCTTGAATACTTAGGGTTCTATATTCTGCTGGGTTCTAAAGACCATGTGTAAAATGGGAACATCAAGATGCCTGAGGGACAGCTACATTCGGGGGAAAAAAGGATAGGATGCCTTCCCTTAAAGTGTTGTCAAGTGAATAGAAACTATATTCTCCTCTTCAAAGGTGATCTGGGCCCACTAATTTCAAGATTAAGAGTAGAAATAGGTTGGAACTGATTAATAGACTTGGATACATACAGCAAACAGAGATGAATGTGGAGCATTCACAGTAAAAGGCATAAATCCAAAAGGTATGGGCCAAAAGTGGGAAAGAAGGCATATAATAGCATGAAACATACATACACATTGTATATAATTTACATATGATTAATATTTAATTCTAATATCATAGTTTATCACATATACTAATAATACATACATCATATACATTAGCAATTGGTCTGAAAATCCCCTTTAAGAAGTGAGCCTCTTTTGTTTGATCAGCCTTTGGGAGACTGAGTCTTTAGGGCTATGGCATAGCTGGTCACTAAAAGGGACCAGAACATTCTGGATCTTGCCCTAGCTTTCATCCAGAGATAAAGTGAAAACTAGACCCAGAGAAAATATTTCAAAGGATATTTTTGTTACTATGCTACATAAGCTATATTGGTTTGATGTAATATTTTTACCTGGTAACATGCTGCATATACGGGATAAGAGAAAGGAAATTATTACAAAAGGAAAAACAGGCATGAAGAGGAAAAATGAGTTTGATTTCAGATGAAGCAGGATAACCAGAGGTTTCAAAAACTTGTTGAAGATGGAAATCTTATTTCTTCCACACATCCATGCCCATTCCTCAATTGAATAAAACATTTTTTAAAAGATTTTATTTATTTATTCATGATAATACACAGAGAGGAGAGAGACAGAGACAGAGACAGAGACAGAGAGAGATACAGGCAGAGGGAGAAGCAGGCTCCATGCAGGGAGCCTGATGTGGGACTTGATCATGCCCCGGGGCTGTAGGCAGCGCTAAACTGCTGAGCCACCTGGGCTGCCCTCAACTGAATAAAACATTAACAAGTGCCTATTAGTGCCTGCACCATGCTAAGCATGGAGGCTAAGTGGCTAGAGCAGTAAACAAGATAGATGTGGTCTCTGTCCTCATGGATCTCAAGGGTTGACACTAGAGGTGGAGATTATTCTTTCATGAAGCTTGATTTACAGCCAAGGAAAGGAAAAATGAAATTACCTAGATGGAATGGCCAAGTTAATGATTTCTTTTCTTAAGATGAGAAAGATTGGCAAGACTTTATTCTTTTTCACTGAGGGGGGCACTTGGCAGGATGAACACTGGGTGTTATGCTATATGTTGGCAAATTGAACTCCAATAAAAAAAGTTTTTTTAAAAGATGTTATTCTTTTTGATGGCTAAGTAATATTCCCCTGTGTGTGTGTGTGTGTGTGTGTGTGTGTGTGTGTACCATATCTTTACCCATCTTGCCATTTGCAACAACATGGATGGAACTAGAGGGTATTATGTCAAGCAAAATAAGTCAGTCAGAGAAAGACAAATACCATATGATCTCACTCATATGTGGAATTTAAGAAATAGATAAACATAGGGGAAAGGAAGGAAAAATAAAATAAGATGAAAACAGAGGGAGGCAAGCCGTAAGAGACTCTTAACTATAAGAAAGAAACTGAAGGTTGGGTGATGGGCATTAGGGAGAGTGCTTGAAGTAATGAACACTGGGTGTTACATGCAGTTGCTAAATTCTACCTCTGAAACTAATAATATACTATATGTTAATTGAATTGAATTTAAATAAAAAATTTAAAAAAAAAGATGAGAAAGATTGGACCATATTCATATCCTGGAGGAAAAAGCTAGTAGGGAGAGGTTAAAATGCAGAGAGTGAATAAATTAAAAGTAGACCTAGAAGAAGAAAGGAGGATCTGGACTAGATAATTCTCACATATAGTGGGGGAAAGATGGTGGGAGGTACAGATGGCCAGAGAAGGAGTTTTAGTTGCTCCAGTCTGCCAGTGTCTATGCAGTGAGGTAGAAAGTAAGGACAACTGCTAAAAAGAACTGGAAGGCAGGAGTCCTAGGGGTTTTTAGGAGGAAGTTTAGAATAGCATGTTGAGAAATATGTGGAGTGACCTAGTGGTTAAAATGTGTTGTTCTGATACCAGAGAGGAACTGATTTGAAATCTGGCTCCTCCATATACTGTGTGACTAGGAGCAAATAGCTTCATGTCACCAACCCTAAATTTCTTCACCCATAAGATGAGGTCAATAGTTATACCTGTCATGGGGTGATTATGAGGATTAAATGAGATAATACTTGTAAAACACTTATCACAAGGAGTGTTCAATAAATATTACCTATAATTTATATTAATAGAAGTAAAAGGGCTAACAAATTACTAGAACTCCGGAAAGAGTGTGTATTGGCACATGATTTTTTTTAAAAGATTGTATTCATTTATTCATGAGACACACACACACACACAGAGAGAGAGAGAGAGAGAGAGAGAGGCAGAGACACAGGCAGAGGGAGAAGCAGGCTCCATGCAGGAAGCCCAATGCGGGACTCGATCCCAGGTCTCCAGGACCAGGCCCTGGACTGAAGAAGGTGCTAAACAGCTGAGCCACCCAGGCTGCCCTATTTTTTTAATTTTTTGAATTGAAGTTCAATTTGGCAACATACAGTATAACACCCAGGGCTCATCCTATCAGGTGCCCTCCTCAGTGCCTTGCCTGTCACCCAGTTACCCCATCCCCCCACCTGCCTCCCCTTCCACTACCCTTTGTCTGTTTCCCAGAGTTAGGAGTCTCTCATGTTTTGTCACCCTCTCTAATTTTTCCCACTCGTTTTCCCTCCTTTCCCTTATAATTCTTTTCAGTATTTCTTATATTCCACGTATGAGTGAAACCATATGATATTTGTCCTTCTCCGACGACTTACTTCACTCAGCATAATACCCTCCAGTTCCATCCACGTCGAAGCAAATTGTGGGTATTTGTCCTTTCTAATGGCTGAGTGGCTATTGTGGACATTGCTGCTATAAACATTGGGGTGCAGGTGTCCTGGCATTTCACTACATTTATATCTTTGGGGTAAATACCCAGTAGTGCAATTGCTGGGTCTTAGGGTAGCTCTATTTGCTGGGTCTTAGGGTAGCTCTATTTTTAACTCTTTGAGGAACTCCCCACAGTTTTCCAGAGTGGCTGCACCAGTTCACATTCCCACCAACAGTGCAAGAGGGTTCCCCCTTCTCCACATCCTCTCCAATATTTGTTGTTTCCTGCCTTGTTAATTTTCCCCATTCTCACTGGGGTGAGGTGGTATCTCATTGTGGTTTTGATTTATATTTCCCTGATGGCAAGTGATGCAGAGCATTTTCTCATGTGCTTGTTGGCCATGTGTAGGTCTTCTTTGGTGAAATGTCTGTTTATGTCTCCCGCCTATTTCATGATTGGATTTTTTGTTTCTTGGGTGTTGAGTTTGATAAGTTCTTTATAGATCTTGGATACTATCCCTTTATCTGATATGTCATTTGCAAATATCTTCTCCCATTCTGTAGGTTGTCTTTGAGTTTCGTTGACTGTTTCTTTTGCTGTGCAGAGCTTTTTATCCTGATTAAGCCTCAATAGTTCAATTTTGCTTTTGTTTCCTTTGCCTTCATAGATGTATCTTGCAAGAAGTTACTGTGGCCAAGTTCAGAAAAGTTGTTGCCTGTGTTCTCCTCCAGGATTTTGATTGATTCCTGTCTCACATTTAGATCTTTCAAAAATTTTGAGTTTATCTTTGTGTATGGTGTAATGATCTAGTTTCATTCTTCTCCACATGGCTGTCCAATTTTCCCAGCACCATTTATTGAAGAGACTGTCCTTTTTCCAGTGGATAGTCTTTCCTGCTTTGTCAAATATTAATTGACCATAGAGTTGAGGGTCCATTTCTGGGTTTTCTATTCTGTTCCATTGATCTACGTGTCTGTTTTTGTGCCAGTATCACACTGTCTTAATGATCACAGCTATATAGTACAGCTTGAAATCCGGCATTGTGATACTCCCAGCATTGGTTTTCTTTTCAATATTCCTCTGGCTATTTGGGGTCTTTTCTGATTCCACACAAATCTTAATATGACTTGTTCCAACTTTGTGGAGAAAGTCTATGGTATTTTGATAGGGATGGCATTGAATGTGTAAATTGCTGGCTTGTTTTTGATTAATAGTACCCCTATTAATGTGATAAAACTTTCTGCTCTTCTCTGCCTCAGTCAAGCTGCTGAAGTGCCCCCAGCTCCCTCAAAAGATCACCTTCAGTGGCTGGTGCAACATCCTTGCCCTCTGACTGGTCTTAGCTGAAGCAGACAGGAAGGAATGCCAAAATTTTCGTTTTTATGTGTATCAATCAAAAAAACTCTTCTGGTGACAGAATTGATGATGGAAGGCACTAGCCATTAGAAAATTGATCAATTTTGCTCTTTGGTTTAGTAGGTTTAAAATGTGCAGTCATTACCCAAATGTATAGAAACAATTATGGAAATCTCATACTTTTTCCATTTTGATATCTTTAATTCTTCTTTAAAATTTAATATCTTTAAAGTTGTTACTTTGTTTAACTGTCAAGATCAATAGGTGTTTCACAAGCAAAAATAGGAGGAAGTGTACTCTTAGCAGAAGGAACAGCAAAAGTGGGAAAAGTATATGAACACACAGTGCATGTTCAGGTTTATTGGATGGAAGGTACAAGGCAGCAGTGTAATGAGATGAAGCTAAAAACAGACTGAGGATAGACCAAGAGATGGAAGGTTCTTAGCACAGTCCTGGCAATAGCATATATTATTAATTTTATTGTTATGTGCCATGCTGAGGAATTTGTACTTCCTTTGGTAAGCAGATGGGAGCCAGAAAGTTTTAAGAAAACGTGTGATGTTTCAATGTGTTTTAGAAAGATAAATGCAATGAAGAAATGTTACAAAGTGAAGAAAGTTGGTAGCATCCAAAAGAACATGGCAATCAATTGGAGGTAGAGAATGAGGGCAGCAAGGGCATTTCAAATGCTCCTAGCTGAGGTTAAATGTGTGGATGGTGACAGTGGTCCCTGAGATGTGGTTTATAAGAAAAAGTGCACACTTGAGCAGCACAGGATCTTATGTGTCGTTTGGCATAAAATTACAACTAGAGGAAGAAACTATAAAGGTAATCAACAATATTAAGGGAATTTATTCTAGTGTGGGTTTCCAGGGAGGAGAACTGAAAATAAAATGTGTGTGAATCATAAAGATCTCCTTTCTCATGAGGTTTGATGATATCTTCTGTCTGCATCAGACTGGGGTAGAGTGGAAGCATAGATAATCTGAATACAATACTGGAGTGGGCCATATGCCCAGGTGACAAACCCAGTGCAAGGTTGAGAATGTCTGTGTCACCTGGAATTGAATAGATATAGGCAGTAGGTGGTAGTAGAGTCAAATTTCTGGCAATGGAAAAATTTATTATGACTTGGTTGTCCAATGGCAACCAAGCATATGATATATAATTCAGGAAAAAGTAATATCTGGGACTCCCAGTAGGCAGAAAACTAATGCAGGAGAAGTCCTTCAGTAGATGACCCATTCATTCACTGGGTGGGGTCTTATGAGAGAATTCTAGTGCCTCAGAGGGAAACTGACAAGGCAAGGTACCCATGAAAAATGGAACACTAGGTGGGTATTGAGTAGGGATCTAGATAGAGAAATGAAAACAGGGATCTAAGTACAGGGCTCCGGGTACAGTTTGGGAAATGGGTCTTGGAAACAAGATAGAAGCCTGTTACCAGTTGATTGGGAAGAAACATGAAGAAGGTAGCTGATAGAGAGCTGAATTTCAAAAGGTTAGTCAACACTTCTCCGTCTGGGTAGCACATTATCATCATTCGGGGAAATTGAAACAAATAATTTTGCTTAGTACCAAATCTAAATCAATTAATATCAAAATCTCTGAGGATGGAGACTAGGCATTGCTATTTAAAACAAAAACTATGTGAATGTCCTAAACCAACATTGAGAAACACTAGAGTGTTCGTAACCTTAGCTGCCCATTGTAATCACCTGGTAGTTTAAAAAATCCCAAGGCCAAGCTCTACCCCAATAGATTCTACTTTGATGAGTCTGGGGTTTGGCTTAGATACCAAGGCTTCTAAAAGGTCCCTCGATGATTTGAATGTGCAGCCAAGGTGGAGATTTGAGGTCTGGAACTACACTTTCCAAGATGGTAGTCAGTAGCTACATGTGGCTAGAAAACACCTGAAATGTCACCAGTCTGAGTTGAGATGTGCTATAAGTATAAAACACACACTGGATTTCAAAGACTTACTATGAAAATAATAATTCATCATTATTATTAATATTATTAAAATATTCATTAATAATTTTTATATTGATTACATGTCAGAATGCTAATATTTGGGGTACATAGTGTTAAATTATATACTAATAAATATAATTCTGCTTTTTGTTTTACCTTTTACAATGTAGCTACTAGAACATTTAAAATTACATATGTGACTCATGTTATATTTCCATTGGACAAATGACAGTCTAGCACTTCTTACATGCTTCCAGCCTAAAGTCCAAATTGGTCCTCAGGAGCGCAGCTGAACTAAGCCTGGGATAGACTAGCTGTGGGAGGAAAAGGGCCTGTGGCCAAAAAGTTCTTTTCCTTATATAATGCTTATTTGCTCATAAAATTAAAGTACATCAGGGTTAAAGGGTGCATTAGAAGTCATTCAGTTTAACTCCTCCTTCATTTTATACTCGGAACTATATATATTTCACTTTGTTGTCCTAAATGAAATTTTTCCAATTAGCTATTCTAATTAGGTAACAAACATCTTCTGTTAATAATGTAAATAACTTGAGACTAGAGAAACTTGGTAACACAAGAGTCAAACAAATTCCTTCCTTATAATACCTAAAGGAAGGCTGTGGAGAGACAAACAGATTGCTTTTCTCATAATACCTAAAGGAGGGCTGTGGGGGAAGAAATATGATTCTGGACTTGGGGAGGGGAACCAGATAATTGGGAACAGTGATACCCTGGAGAACAGAGTGGTGGAGTGGGTCTCAGAGGGAGTCCTATAAGGGGAACTTAGGACAGGAAGAAGATACCATGAACCTGAGTGGACCAAGAGGAGAGAGTGAAAAAAAAAGACACTAAAGGGAATTGGGAAGCTTTTTATTTCAAATTTTTGCCTGTTTCCAAGGAAACAAGAGAAAGAAAACTAGATTTCCTTTTTTTTTTTTTTTTGCAATTCCCATAAGCCTGACTAATACTACAGTATTAAAGTTTAGTGATACTGAAAGTTAAATAGGTTTTAAAAATTAAGAGTTGGCCATGCAGAACACTGGCTATTAAGTGGTAAATTCCTCACAAAACTTAGCTCTATGCAGTACCTGGATTTTCTAAATGGTAGCACATGACATAAATCTGGACAAAACTAAGCATATGACACACTCAGGAGGCGTTGCTTTAGAGCTTGGGGTTTTTGTCTGATAGCTAACATCCTTGAGTTTGGTACTTTGGACAACAGGGAAAAGTGTTCATTTTCTCTTCATATACCAGAGTCTGCTGTGATGCAATTTAGACAATCAAGAACATTGAAATGGGCCCTGGAGTCCAAACTTGATTTGGTAACTTTCTGACAATGATTTTTTTAAAAAATAAGTTCCATTTCTTGTGCTTTGAGAAAGAGGTTTCTGTTTCTCCTATCACTTCCTCATGAGACAGTGATCATTTAAATCCAGCTCTATCTGTGCAACTTGTAGCAAAGATTCTTCCTTAAGGTGAGGCATTCTGCTTCTGGGTACAAAAACAGAACCTCAGTAGGATGGTAGAAAGAAACTCTAAGCCAATCGAAGAGGGCCATGTGAAGAAAAAATGAGATCAGTCAAAATAATTTTGAATTGATATTCTACCCTAAATGTAATATGGCTCATTCATAAAAACAAAACAAAACAAAACATTTTACCTAATCTCTGTGAAAAAAAATTGACTGAAAATTTTAATGATCAAAGGATATTCAAAGATTACAAGATTATAATGTGTTTAGTTAACAGTTTTGTGGGTGTTTAGGTACTCACTTATATCTTGGGGGCTTTATTTTTCTCAGCTTTGTAAACCAAGGTCCACTGCCCAGAGTTTTGAATACCAAGCTGCTGCCTGAGTTCCAGAAATGTCTCTGCATGTGATGGCAGTTCATTTAAAACCTAAAGGCCTAATTTATCTACTTTTTACCACTCTGCAGCAATGGACTCATCTGAGTACATAGTCAATTGCCTTTTTTTTTTTTTTTCAAAAAGAAACACTTGATTGCTCCCAAATTATGAATCTATGCTTAACAAATTTTTTTTTCTCAAATGTAAACTGACTTCTTTCTTGATTAAAAAACAAGTTTATGGGCAGCTTGGGTGGCTCAGCGGTTTAGCGCTGACAACTACAAGGGCTGAAGAGGATCTTGTAAACTAGCTTCAGTAAACCTCACAAACACCTTAGGAAAATGTGGCAGTTACGGAATTTGTTGTGTGTCAAATTCCCAGCAGTGCTTTTACAGTTCCTACTCCAGAAGGAGTTTATGACTTTTTTAAAATTTTTATAATGCATACAAGTCTAACTTATTAGAATAACATTGGCCCAGATTGGCCAAATATGGTATAATAATCCATAACAGGATACCTGGGTGGTTCAGCGGTGGGCATCTGCCTTTGGCTCAGAGCATGATCCGGGGTCCAGGGACGGAGTCCTGCATTGGGCTCCCTGCAAGGAAGGAACCTGCTTCTCCCTCTGCCTATGTCTCTGCCTCTCTTTCTGTGCCTCTGATGAATAAATAAACGAAACTTTAAAAAAAATCCATAACATTCTTGGAGATTTTTTAGTGAAATAATATCGCTTTTACTTTTGATTTTTAATGGACCTCCTGTTTTTGAACTGAACAATGGTCACTCTGAGTAAGAACTGAATTTCTCAGCTATCCAGGTAGCTCAGTATAGATACTAATAAGTTCTATTCAATGGGACGAAAGTGATAGTGATAAACACAAGTTTTAGGAAGAATATCATTCAATAAAATGAGAGTGCAGATGGTGATGACATTACAATGCATACCTCTCTCTCCATCCACACATATTATAAATATATATGCATATATATACATATATATGTGTATATATATGTGTGTGTGTATATATATCTATACATATATACACTTGCACATATATATATATATCTCAAGAAGAAATGCAGAAACCATTCCAAGTCTTGCCAAATAGAATTTTATATTCATCTTTATAAACAATTAGGCATATTTTGGAAATTGTTCATTTTCTCACTTCAATGACTAATATCCTCACTCCCTACACCCATGCCATATGACTTTTTTGTGTTCCTTTTACATATAGAAGAGTATGGAGATAGGGCTAGGCCCAGGGCAGCCAAAGACCTACATAAAATCTCATTATGGGTTTGTCTCTTTGAGATTCTAGTTGATACCATTTAGCAATAATAATAATAATAATAATAATAATAATAATTGTAAAAGGGTGCCTGACTGGCTCCGTGGGAAAAGCATGGGCTTGATCTCAGGGTCATGAGTTTGAGCCCCATGTTGGGTGTAGAGATTACTAAAAATAAATAAACTTCAAAAAATAAGAATAGTAAGAACAAGAATAACTAATATATACATATGGAATGTGAAGTGCAGGTCACTGTGTATAAACAATCTTATTTCATGTTCACAATGACACAGAAAAGCAGGTATCATCCTCATTTTAAAGAAAACCTATTTTCAGGATAAGGTTTAGATCCTTATTCATTTTTCTCCTGCTGAGGCTAAAAATGAAAGAACTGCGAAGTGTTGCAAGTTATGGGTGGTAAGGGCCTAGAGTTATTCCGTACGTCCCATGTTAGGGCCCTTACAAATATTTTAAAAAGCACAAAACACCTCATACAGATGTGTGTTTTGTGAGTGGGTTGAGGAAAGGATTGTCTTTCATCAGTCAGCCTGAGTATTTTGGTCCTTGACAACCTAATTAAACTCTAGCTCTGGCTATTTCCGTCAATGAGATGCAAAAAAACACAGATATGAGTCATTTTCCTTTTTTATAGGATATTTTTCCTTCAACTAAATCAATATCATTAAGCAATCTCAGAAATAGTCTTGGACATCCTTGAAATTTCTGAAAATTAGTATATTCAGGAAAAAACTGTTCATACTAAATCCTATTCTACATGATAAAACACAACCTTGACATAGAACCGTTGCCATGATTTGAGGATTATATTCCTCAAAGAAAAAATTGGTTGAAACATTCAGCTTTATTCTTTTTTGCTTCATCCCATCAACTTAATGAACCAAGAATGACAAGCTCTAAGGAAAACCTGCATCTCAAGCCATGATTTTATTCCTAAAATCAAATCTATTTTTAACAGCTACTGTGAGCCAGGGACTAATTTCTACACAAAATTATACATTCATGGAAAAACTGTGAATGAATCTACTGCTTGTTAAATGAACCTAAGTAAGTGATGGAGTAAGCTGCCACCTAGAGTTGATATTTTAATTCAGTTCAAAATATGAAAATCTGTATATCAGTCTGAGACTTTTTAAAAAGAAGACAGATTCCTTTACTTCTGAAAGTTAATGTCTGTTTAGATTTGGAAATTTTGCCAAAGAAGAAAAGGATAATATTTTTTAAGGAAAATGCAAGACTACTAGAAGATAAGTATGTTGATATTTATTGGCTCTCTATTTTTTAAATGAGTTTTGGGGAAAATATATTTAATATATTAACACATGTAAGTACTCCTGAAACAGTTTAAAATATATTAGGGTACCTGGCTGGCTTAGTCAGTGGTGCATGTGACTCTTGATCTTGGGGTTGTAAGTTTAAGCCCCATGTTGGATGTGGAGCCTACCTAAAAAAAATAGAATGTCTCATGTTGTAACTTTCTGGAGCAACAGTTTATTCAGTCCAACTCTTCCATTCATAAGCTATTTGTTAACCTAGTTCACTGACAGCCACACTGGGCGCCAAAGACTTCTACGGCATGTATACAGGATCACTTATCAAAATCTAGTCATCTGGGGTATACGGCTGGCCCAGTCATAAAAGCATGTGATTCTTGATCTCCGGGTCATGAGTTCAAGCTCCAGGTTGGGTTACTTAAATAAACAAAGCTTTAAAAAAAAGAAAAATCTGGATCAACTCTTCAAATTTAAATATGTCAGTTAATTGTTCTAAGGACTGGAAAGTTAATGTTTTCACTTCCTTAAACTAGGCTGGTCTAAAATCATACTCTTGTCAGAAACCCTGAAGTTAATAGATTAGCCAGCCATAAAAGAACCCACCTAGCTAAATAAATTGTGAACAACCCATTCTCACCCCAAATTTATACTTACCCACAAGTGTGAAAAGGATTTCTCCTGCCTAGCCACTCATGTGCAGCATGGATGTAGCCTTAACTCTGTGTGTACCCACATGTTGTGAGTGTGGATTTTCTAGGTCAGAGAGAGCCAGAAAGCATCTATGAGATAAGGGTTTAGGAATAAGCTACTTCTAACTCTTCACCTGTACTTCACCTATGACTGTATGTTTATCACTGGACTGTACTCATTCTTTAACCCCTACCATGTACCTGGTTATCTTTCAGTCTCTTGGTGCATGGAAAATAAGTTGTTGACTCTTTTCTGCTTCACAGAATGTCCTACTTCTTTCTCCTAGTCCATACTTCCTCATTCTTGTTCTCCCCGCCCACTTTCATGGCACAAATTTATTGTCTTTAATTTGTTCCACAAAATTCTGTGGTTTTTAAAAAAGATTTTATTTATATATGTATGTATGTATGTATGTACGTATGTATGTATGTATGTATGTATTAGAAAGCACAAAAGCAGGGGAATCGGCAAAAGGAGAAGCAGGCTCACCACTGACCAGAGACCCCTACATGCAGGGCTGTCCTGTCTGTCCCAGGACCCTAGGATCATGACTTGAGTCAAAGGCAGATGTTTGACCACCTGAGCCACACAGGCGCCCCCAAAGTTCTGTTTCAATAAACCGTTTCCCCTCATTTCTATCATCCTCTTTGTGACCTCTGTGACCCGTCCCCTGTAGTTAAATGTGTGTTTAATCCTGTTGATTTGTCACAGCTTCCTTCCTGCTCCTCTAGGCTCTCCCTGAGTCTTTGCCTCCCTTACAGCTCCCCCTAGGAAGCTCTTGACTTTCTGCTTCTACAATCAGCCAGAAAGGAAGCAAAATAAGTTTCCTCTTCACTCTCTAGCAATGTCTGTATGGTTAAACTATTCTTTAGCTTCTCATGATTTGACATTTGCACCTTATTCCTTGTGTCTAACTTCCCTACAAGTCCCTGTGTACCTTCTCTCTTCTTTTTCTTCTTTCCCATTTTTACTAAGTCATTTTTTGTCTACACTAGATTTTGATCTTCATTGTCCTCTTGGTTTCTACTCTATGTCCAACCATAATATTAGTGTCTTGCCTGTTATATCAAAATGTCTTACAACATGAATTGCTGTGTGAAAGGCATTGTTCTATATGCTTTGTAGTAGTTATTACTTCATGTTTTAAAAAAAAAAACCCAACTCTATGAATTAGGTGCTATCATTGTCCCCATTTTGCAGATGCATGAAACAAAACACCTAAGTAATGTGCCCAAGGGAATGCAGGCAATAAGTAGTAAACCTGGAATTTGAATCCCAAAAGATTAGGCTCCAGAATCCATGGACAAATTCACTAGGGTTTACTGCTCCTATGCTTCGACCTTTCCCTTAACTCTTTTTTTGCTTCCAGTGCACACTATGAATCTCAAAAGATATAAGAAAACCTAGAATTAGGTTGCTTTGAGAAGGGGCTAGGAAAATCAGCTCACTTCAGATTATTGCAATAGAAAAGTACTGTGGGTGGGGTAGCACTGCTGTAAATAGCAAAGTAGTAGAAAGGATTTGGAATCAGACTCAGATTTGATTTCAGGCTCTATTGCCTGTATGGTAGATCTCGTGTGGGTTTTTTGACCTTTCAAGTTCCCCTTTGTGTGAAATGGAAATAGGTATCCGTCTTTAGCTCATTTTAGTATTCTAATCCAAAGTTAAGTCTCTTTCTTTTTCTCCCCTCTTTCTACTGCCAGTCATGTCTCTTCCAATTTAATACTGTCTTCTGGCTGGCTGCTCTGAACTGAGAAAGATAACTGATATCTGAGCTGATAAAGATGTGGAGTCCCGGACCCCATCCTTCCCACTCTACACCCTCTTAATTATTCACTCTTGTAATTTTTGATTCTTGTCAGCATCTGCTCAATGGCAGGCTGTAATTTTTTTCTACAGAACTCACTAGAAGTAGTAAGTATAGTAGAAAACAATGGGTATTTTCTATAGGAAGTAAGTGAGAAATGGGAAAACTGGTTGTCACTGTAGGGTGAGTAGAAGAATTTTAATATATACATATACATTCTACCATCTATCAGCTACTGTATGAATTAGCATATACAGTATATATGTGAGACACACATATTTGAGGGAATATCAGAAGAGATAATGTAAGTCAAATGATTAACATGGTGCTGGGCACATGATAAGTGCTCAGTAAACATTAACTATTGTTTTTATTACCGTCTGATAAGTGAGTCTATCACTTGACTACTAAAATCCTGACCAGTGGGGTGCCTGGTTGGTTAAGTGGCTACCTTTGGCTCCGGTTGTGATCTCAAGGTCCAGGGATCAAGCCCTGTGTCAGGCTCTCTGCTCAGTGGGAAATCTGCTTCTCCCTCTAGCACTCTCTAATAAATAAAATTTTTTAAGTCTTAAAAAAAAATCCTAAAAAAATAAAAGCCAGACTACTATTCTATGCAAATAAAAATAATAGGACATGCCCACTTGAGAAATGGACACACGACTCTGCTTTCACATTTGTATCTTTTCACTTTGATCTAATAATTACACTTCTCACACACCACCAACTATAATGTACTTGAATTTTGGTCTAGATTAGCTTGTTAATTTTTTAAAAGATTTTATTTATTTATTTGAGAGAAAGAGAGGTCAAAGCAGGAAGAGGGGTAGAGGCAGAGGGATAGGGACAAGCAGACTCCCCACTGAGTGGGGAGCCTGACATGGGGTGTGACCACAGGACCCGGAGATCACGATCTGAGCCAAAGTCAGACACTTAATCGACTGAGCCACCCAGGCACTCTGCTTTTTAATGTAATACTGTAGTCTGAATGGTGCTCTCAGAATATAAGGGGGAACTTTAATCATTGTCAACATTGCTTAATCAATATGTGGATCAGATCATTTCTATTTACTAATATGTTTGAGAATACTGAAAATATGCTACATGAATGTGCATGTTTCAGGTGTTTAGAAAAGAAAACATAGTGGGGCTCCTGGGTGGCCCAGTTGGTTAAGTGTCTAACTTGAGATTTTGGCTCAGGTCATGATCTCATGGGGTTGTGGGATCAAGCCCTACATCAAGCCCTACATCCAGACTCCAGGAGATTCTGCTTAGGATTCTTTCTCTCCTTCTCCCTCTGTCCCTCCCTCCCCCTAAAATAAATAAATAAATAAATAAATAAATAAATAAATAAATATTTAAAAGAAAAAGAGAGAAAACATAACACATTTTTCTAGGGGATTATTTTGGTGTGCATTGCTTAATGTCATATCCCACCATGGGCAAAAAAAGAAACCTGGTCTGGTCAATAAAATGGGCCTACAGCAGTTTTCAATTCTACCTGAATTCTGAAAAGTGGCATCAAATATGGACAAAAGTTTCAGGAGCAGTGCACCAAAAATTGCATATCCACAGTTGTTCCTTAGAAATAAATCAGAAATCTCCCATGAAACTGGTAGAAGCTGAATTGGAAAATAGATGGGGCAACCAAGTACTGTCAATAAAAGGGGTCAGAAAAAAGGTGAATTAAGATTAATTTTTCCATATAGTTTGTCTTCTAAAATAACTAATTTTTATTAATTCAGTCACACATACAAAAGTTTTGACCCAAATATAATGGTACCTTAAAGGCATTATGCTACCCATGAGACTTAAAGGGAAATTGTGGCCATCATAAGATATACAGAAACAGAGGTCAGAGGCACGTGAGTACTCAAGAATACTGCTCGACCCACGAGCCACCAAAGTTACTGAGTGGCTTTGGCCACGATAGTAAATTCTGTGCCTATATCTTCTTATCTGTAAGACAAGTTAATAAACCTATGGAATAGAGTTGTCTAGAGAATTTTAAAAGGTAATACATGGAAAAGCACTTCAAACAGTTCCGGATCAGAGCATTTGCTTATTAGATGTTAGCTGTCGTCCACATCACCATTTGCATTTAAATTTAAAAAATGGGCCATCTGAGTACTTATTCCCTAGAAGCCCCTTCTCCAGTCATGGTCACTTGGAAAAATTTCTCATCTGTTAGGAATTGTTTCAGCTTTGTCATAGAGTGATCATACCATTTTCTTTAGTCTGAGATCATTAAAGACACAGTGATAGAAAGTCCTTTAGTATTTGTAAAAGGGAGCCAACAATGACTTTCTTTACATTTATTCTGTCTGAAGTTTGAAAAATCGTGGTGTCAGGGTGCCTGAGCAGCACAGTAGGTTGAGCTTCTGTTGAGCTTCCAATTCTTGATTTCAGCTCAGGTCATGATCTCAGGGTCCTGGGATCCAGCTACATGTCAAGCTCCCTGCTCAGTGGTAGTTTGCTTCTCCCTCTGCCCCTCCCCCTGCTTGTGTGTGTTCTCTCTCTTTCTCCCTTTCTCTCTCTCTCTCTCTCAAAAAAAAAAAAAAATCATGTTGCCTTTCATCAACACAGATCCCAAAGAAGTTGCACTAGTTCTTCAAGTTTGAGAAGGGCTTGATATTCTCAAGGAAACTTTAAATATTGATTAAACAATATCCCCATGAAGCAGGTCAGTACACTCACCTTTCATGGTAGGATAAACAGGACACAGTGAGGTAAAATAATAATTTGCCTTAGGTTATCAACCAACTTATTGTTTGAATCGACTTTGTATCAAGTAATTAGTCTATGCTTCAATCTGATAGGCCAAGCTACAACAAACAGATTGTTAAAATACTAATTTGTATATTGTTATACTTAGGGAGTCATTGCTGTATCCTATTCCTCATGAATCTGAGCTTTACATCTTATGCTCTCACTGCATGAGATGACCTTTCTTCCCTAGCCCCTTTATTTTCTAGCTATCTTCTCCTCATTTTGGTAATTTATATGTAATCTCCTCTAAGAAGTCTTCCCTGTCTCGCTGATTTGGAGTTTCCTGTTCATTGTTAAGATAACACTCTGGATCCCACAGCCTCTCTATTATGGCATAGACTATACTCTATTGGAAAGTAGGCCCTCTGGGAAAAAAATGCTTCGCTGTCTTTCTACTCTGTAGCACATGCCTCACGCGTGGCATTTGCTCAACAAATAATTGTGAAGAAAGAATGCAGAAATGATACATGTATTAGGACGGGAGAGGATCTACCATAATAACAAATGCAGCCTAAGTTTCCTATTTTAATATAAATGTCCAACACGAATCTAAAGGAGACCCTCCCCCAATAACTGAAGAATACAGGCTAACAAAGCTCCACCATCCTGGATGGTGGATTTTCCAAAGCAGGTTGCTGAGGTTTCCAAGCGAGTTCTAGGTTGTCAAGACAGGAGAAGAAAATGCTGGTGGATCGCACACTGGAAATTAAATTCACCTGTGATAGTAATTTCCTTCCAAAAATCACTCAGCACCTGAGAGAGACAATGTCTATCCCTAGCTTAACTCCTTGAATGTCCAGTCTATGGGCATTCCATGGCTAGTACCTGTGTCTTGTCTTCGGCCACTTGCCTTTGGGCTACTGAAACTCCTTTGCAGAGTTAGAAATGCTTAGCATTCACATGGATGAAGTCTGAAGTGGCTGTTGATTAATGGCTCACCTGTGCAAAAATAAAAACTCAGTTTCCCTTTCCTCAGCTTAGGACAACTCAGAGTCATCACCTACCCTCCAGAATTCTCCTGTGGGATCATGCTCAAGCCTATCTGCTGTGAGACTTTGGCCTGAACTTACACTCTTACTTAGCTTTATTGCATTCTTTGTTTCATTTACTCTGTTTCAATACCAGTCTCCCCGGAGAATATTTTCTTAATATATCACTTGCATACAAGTTTTTGTCTTAGAGACTACATCCGAGGAACTCGACCTAAAATAGTGCCACCTAACCAAAAGGTGGTCAAAGAAGTATAATGCATGCTTGCATGCCATTTCCAGAAAGAGAACTGATACAGGTAAGCACTGTTATTTAAACTGCAGCACAGTGAAAAGCAATTTGGTGATTCAGGGGTAAATACCATGAGTTTAGCTATATATCAACAAGGACTGGGATGTCTGGGTGGTTCAGTGGTTGAGCATCTGCCTTTGGCTCAAGTCCTGATCTCGGAGTCCTGGGATGGAGTCCCGTGCTGGGCTTCCCACAGGGAGACTGCTTCTCCCTCTGTCTATACCTCTGTGTCTCTCATGAATAAATAAATAAAATCCTTAGAAAACAAAACAAAACAAAACAAAACAAAACAAGGACCAAGAAGATGGAAGACAGGATTGCATCGGAATAGGTTCCCTAAGAAGAGTAACTTCTTTGCCAGGCAAGAAGCTGAGGAAGCCAGGCTGGTAGTCCAAAATACAAAGTGTTGAAAGAAGCACTGGGCTGGGTTCTAACAGAGTCATTATTTCAGGAGAGTCAATCATACAGTAATAATAAAGATGACAGGCAGCACAAGGAACCCACATGACATCAAAGCATAAACAATATATAGAGGGAGGTATAAGTCCTCACTCATTAGATTTTTTTTTTATAGAGTTTTCCTAGCTATTCTTGCATGCTTATCTTATGAGGTGAACTTTAAAACTAACCTATTTTCATCAAAACCAAAATAAATGAAACAACTTTGGGGTATTTTTATTAATAATTTTAATAGGGATCACATTAAATTTATATATTAATTTGGAGAGAATTTACATCTTTATGATATTGAGTGGTTTTATCCAAAAATGAGGGATATCTTTCCATTTCTTCAGGTCTACTTTCTGAATTTCCTTATATAGGTTTAGTATATCTTCTTTTAAGATTGTTCTTAAGTTGGGGATCTCTTGGTGACTCAGCGGTTTAGCCTCTGCCTTTGGCCCAGGGTGTGATCCTGGAGACCCGGGATTGAGTCCCACGTC
Source organism: Canis lupus dingo (assembly GCF_003254725.2). Classification (NCBI taxonomy): domain Eukaryota; kingdom Metazoa; phylum Chordata; class Mammalia; order Carnivora; family Canidae; genus Canis; species Canis lupus. The sequence goes on along the minus strand of NC_064256.1, from coordinate 32,148,602 downwards.
GGGCTCCCTGCATGAAGCCTGCTTCTCTCTCTGCCTGTGTCTCTGCCTCTGTGTGTGTGTGTGTCTCTCTCATGAATAAACAAATAAAATCTTTTTTTTAAAAAAAGATTGTTCTTAAGTATCTTCCTGTTCTTATTATATTTTTTCTTTAATTATTGATTTTTTAAAAGATTTTATTTATTTATTTATGTATTTAATTAATTAATTAATTTATTTTAAATTTGAGAGAGAGAGGAAGAGTGTGTGGGGATGCCTGCGTGGCTCAGCAGTTGAGCATCCGTCTCTGGCCCGGCGCGGGATCCTGGAGTTCCAGGATTGAATCCTGCATCAGGCCTGCATGGAGCCTGCTTTTCTCTCTGCCTGTGTCTCTGCCTCTCTCTCTCTCTCTCTCTCTGTGTGTGTCTCATGAATAAATAAAATCTTTAAAAAATTTTTTTAAAAAGAGAAAAAGTGTACCTGGCAGACGGGGAGGGAAAGGAAAAGGCAGAGAACCTCAGGCAGACTCCGTGCTGAAGATGGGGCCTCCATCCCACATCCTGAGATCATGACATAAGCTGAAACTCAGAGTCAGTTTAACTGACTGAACCACCCAGGTGCCCTCAATTATAGATTTTAAATGGTTATTTTTCTATTTGTGAAAGCTATTGGTTTTTATATATTAATTTAATATCTGCTATCTTATTGAATTTTTTTTCTTGTTTGTGTTAGAAATGATTCTCTTCTGTGTTCTAGGTAAACCAATGTATCATTATCATTGGATATAGGTTTACTCTTTCAATTCTTATACTTCTGCTTATTCTCTATTATATGATTGAATTTATTAATACCTCTGCTCCAAGATTAATAGGAGTGGAGTTAATAGACATCCTTGCCTTGTTTCTGACTTTGGTGGTGCTCTATACACTCATCATATTATGGAAAGGTATATCAGTTGGCAGAGTTCTAAAAACATATGTAGATCTGTGTATGGTTCCTAATCATCTGTTTTATAAAAAGCTTCAAAAGTGATTCTAATATAAACCCTCATTTGAATATATGCTCCTTAATAATATAAGGTCTAAGTAAGTAAATTAGTCAACTGCATAAACATTTGAGTTGCATTCTGTGTAGGACCTGTGGATACAAAGACAAGCTTCTTTCCTTCAAGGAGCTCTATTTAGTAGAGAAGAAAGACCTACAAATCAATGATTGCATACAATATAATTATTACATTATAGAAAGTGTTCCATCACTGGTATCTTTCCTTAAAGTTATCTTTATCTAGAGAGTTAATAAAATATTTAATGTCAAGTTTTACAAAATTGCATCCTACTAATTTTTTATTTTTAAGGTAATCCAAAATTGACTTTTTAAAAAGAATTTATTTATTTATTTATTTATTTATTTATTTAAGACATAAAGAGAGAGGCAGAGACACAGACAGGGAGAAGCAGGCTCCTCACGGGGAGCCCGATGTGGGACTCGATCCTGGGACTGGGATCACGTTCTGAGCCAAAGGCAGATGCTCAACCACTGAGCCACCCAGGCGTTCCCAAAATTGACTTTTATCAATAGTGATTGACTGAAAAAAATATGTTTACAGAGATTCTAAATTTCCTGCTCTGCTCCCTCACCCCACATTCTATTTTCAAAGTGTAGTAATATTGATTACGGCAAGCAATCTAATTCACTTGTCAATTCCTGGTGTTTTCATAATTATTTTGTCATCAGAGACCAATCAGCTGTATGTTAGACAAAATTATGCAAATACAAATGTTTTTAAGAGCAAATAAATACTCTTACTTTTGCTAAGAGGTTTACACTAAGATTTTAAATATTCTCTACCTACACCAAACCAACTCTGAGACCCATACTTTTTGGGGGAATTGCTCATGATTATTGTTTAGTTTGGGAAAAGTTACTACTTTTAATGCCATGGTGAGGCATCTTATGGAACACATAAATAATATCAATAAATAGATGATAAAGAGTATGAGTCACATATTTCTTATCCCAAAACAGATTTTTTTTTTGTCTAACTTTTTATTCTTGGAGCTGAACACCTACATCCATGTGAATCTGCACTTCTATAATGAACTGTGAGGAAAATCTGAGTTCCGTGCTCAGCAACACGCAGGGACCAATCCATTAATCTTATTGTACCCAAACCTTTCTTTTAGCAGTATATTACAGAGTAGCAAAATATTGTTTCTGTTTGGTGATCAGGGCCTTCAAAGCTTTCTGTGTCCTGCTTATCTATCAATCTATTTGTACACATGTTGGGCTATTTAATAGTATAGCCAAGAGCCTAAGAAGTATTTGTGAAAACAATTATAGACTTCAAGAATGTGAAATAGCCTTAAAGACCAGCTCAACTACCCATTAAATAGATGGAGATTCCTCAAATAGTTAAAAATAGATCTGCCCTACGACCCAGCAATTACACTGCTGGGGATTTACCCCAAAGATACAGATGCAGTGAAACGCCAGGACACCTGCACCCCGATGTTTATAGCAGCAATGTCCACAATAGCCAAACTGTGGAAGGAGCCTCGGTGTCCAACGAAAGATGAATGGATAAAGAAGATGTGGTTTATGTATACAATGGAATATTACTCAGCCATTAGAAACGACAAATACCCACCATTTGCTTTGACGTGGATAGAACTGGAGGGTATTATGCTGAGTGAAGTAAGTCAGTCGGAGAAGGACAATTATATGGTCTCATTCATTTGGGGAATATAAAAAATAGTGAAAGTAGTGAAAGGGAATAAATGGGAAAGGAGAAAAATGAGTGGAAAATATCAGAAAGGGAGACAGAACATGAGAGACTCCTAACTCTGGGAAACGAACTAGAGGTTGTGAAAGGGGAGGTGAGTGGGGGGTGGGGGTGAATGGGTGACGGGCACTGAGGGGGGGCACTTGATGGGATGAGCACTGGGTATTATTCTATATGTTGGCAAATTGAACACCAATAAAAAATAAATTTATAAAAAAATAAATAGATATAACCCAATTTAGCATTAGAACTAAGGATAGAATTTCTTTCTCTGCATTGAGTAATCATTCTCAGTTGGTAACTTAATGATTAATATGACTTAGAGAAGCAACACTAAATTTCATCTAAAAATAAGATTTAAATATAGTAATTTTTTTCTTAAAGTAGGCCAGTTAATTTGATAGCTTTAGCTCCTAAGCTCTCATTACTAGACTTACCAAATAACCTGATATCTTAGTCTAGTTGTTTTCAGTATCAGCCTTAAACATTATTCCACTTCAGCCTTGACAGGATATTTATAATGTTGTCTACTGGCTCTGATGACGAATGTTTTCAGTTTTTAGAAACTTCAGTGTACCACATTTTAATTTTCAAACCAAATTTATTTTTAAAGAAATCTTGACTATATTACTTTATTGTGTCCACTATATTTTAAATGATATTTAAATAATTTCTCTGAGTGCAATAGGTACAAACCAAAACTCTTACAAAGGCTAATATTGCTTCACTTAGGTAAGTAGGTCCTGAACAGTCTCTGTGTCATGCTTATCCAAGCAATAAATTACTTTTTTAGACAAAAATCATCCTATGAAATTGCTTTAGCTTTTTCTGAAGTAAAGGTATTGAATGCATAGTATTGGGAACACTTTATTTTGCTTCTTAATCAAATACAATTATTTTACCTATGATAGCTAGCATCACAAGAGAACAAGATGGATTTCTTATATTTTACTGTTTTCTCATTTATATTGAGTCCAGTTTTAATTTACCTCAATAAAGATTCTTTCTGCTCTATAACTTAATTTCACTGGCTTCTTAAACCCAGAATTCTTTTTGAAAAGAATCTTAAAACATCTGAGATATATTTATCAAATTTGAATTTAATGTACAATATTATTTCCCTGAAAGTTATTTCTAAAGGTAGGTAAAAATCATGCTTAAAGGTTTGTACAGAATATAGATACTGGTTTCTTATCAGATGTTCATCTTCCTTGATGTTTCACAACTCAAGTGAATAACAAGTGCCTCTCATTTTACTCTCTTGAGAAATATGCTAACAATATCACACATATACAAATAGGCTAGTTTGTGAAGAAAGTAACAAGTGAGGAATTAGATGAAAAATAAGTGTCTTTGGTTAAAGCCCCTAGAAAGCCTTAAAATCTAGGTTAAAAATATCAGGCAAAGATAGACTCCAATCCATACTCAGATGAATGTAATCACCTTGGTGTGGTATATTCTGAGCAAATTCTGACACAGCAAGCTATTTATTTAGCTTATTTTGATTCACATTAACTTAAGTCAGTTTTTTTGGGCTTATAGGTCTTTTTTTGAATTTGAGGCAAGCTATAAACTTTATTCTGGGGTGGAGGGGGATGCACTTAAACACAAATACAAAATTTTACATACAATTTCAGGCAGTTTGCAGACTTGACAAAGCCTGTCCATTAACACACAGGGATTGTATAGTCAGGACTCTAATATTACAAGTAAAGAGAAAATCAGTTTATATTATCTTAAAGTAAAGATAAACGTATCGGTACATGTATCTAGGAAGATATTGATAATTCACATAAATGAAATGGCTGTAGAAAGTAATGCCTATAGGAAGAACTGGATCTGGAAATTTGACATCACCAGAACATATTATTTCTGCTGATCATCTCTGCTTGCCTCTGCTTCTCTTGACAAAGTAATCTCATTTTCTCTTGCTCTGCAGAAACACCTTCTTTATGTGGTAGAGAACATACCTACCAGCAGATTCTGCTTAGTAACCCCAGGAAAAACACCAATCCTGAGGATTCATAGTATCAAAGCCAGAAAGGGACTCTATCTCTGCTTTTGTTGCTTGTAAATTCACTAATCACTGCTACTCAAATCAATTAAGTGCAAGTTCCATGGCCACTTCTGTGGCAAGGGAGGCAGAGTCTGTAAGTAAAAGAAAGAGGACGGATCACCTTAAACAATATAACCAACATTCTTGGGTCCTTGCATCAAGAATCTGGAGAAGAGGGCAGCCTGGGTAGCTCAGCGGTTTAGTGCCGTCTTCAGCCCAGGGCATGATCCCACGTCAGGCTCCCTGCATGAAGTCTGCTTCTCCCCCTGCCTAAGTCTCTGTCCCTCTGTGTGTGTGTGTGTGTGTGTGTGTGTGTGTGTGTGTGTGTGTCTCATGAATAAATAAATAAAATCTTAAAAAAAAACAACAAAAAAAGAATCTGGAGAAGAGAAATAAGCTGGCAATCAATGGGTAAACTGAGACTGTATGAAGGAGGTCAGAGAGTGTCAGTGCTGGACAGTGGCAAGCTGATAAACTGGCTTTTTGGGGAAAAAAAGGTATGCATGTATTTATAGATGCGTATACATTTATCACATATTTTGCTGATATAAAAAGACGAGTGGCACACGATTTGTTAAAAATGATACAATATTAATATTGTTATGATTTGTATATAGCCAGTAAATTCTCTTTTAATGCTTTTGTTGATTTTTGTTGAATTCTTGTACCCTAGCTAAACTGTGATTGCAATTGACAGACAAGTGTTTGATGAATAAATGCTGGTGAAGATGTCAGAATTTCATTTGTCTATAGTATGAGCAACTTCTTTGCTGAACTGTTTATGAATAATACAAGAATAGTTCCTTAATTTGTGTGTGTGTGTGTGTGTGTTATTCACAATAACAGTTGGTCATCACACCTAATAATATGCATTATTAACATGTTCTTGATCACTTCCTTAACTCTAGAAAATCAGCAAAACAATAACCCAGGTCTTGATTTTGTAATATTTACCAATTTCCCTGGTATAAATACTACCTTCACAGCTGGTTTTAAGCTATTTCTGGGATATCACTGAACAAAGAATTGAAAGATGTGAAATAGCACACTATTCTATAGTATTTTTGCCACAGAATAAGTATAAATGACCTTGAAAACAAGATAATAGTAAAAAATAGTAAAACAATTAGGAAGCAAACATTTTTGAGTATTTATGACTTTTGTTTTATATATAATTTATGTATATACTTTAATTTTTACTGATTATGTTCAAAAATTGCCTAAAATTCCAAGAATTTTGACAACTGCCCTAGCTCATAAGTCAGTTTGAATCAGCTCTAGCACACCACTACTGATGGTTTGCAAGATTTTCATGGAGAAAGAGATAGGTAAGAAATAATAACTTGATGTGACTGTAAAATGGAAAACTAATATATAAAATTAAGGTTCTGCTTTGGCATCACTATGATTTCTCTAAAAGAATATACACAGTAAATATAGCTGGGTGGATATCCAGTATGAGACATGCTCAAAGTTGAATGGCTTTACTTTATAGTTTGACAAGTTTTAGATTATTCGCCATTTCAGATTTTTAAAATTCATTTTCTCTTTTATTACGGCCAGTGATTGAGAGCTTATTTTATCACACTTACAAAAAGTGTAATTTCCATAAGCTTTATATTTTAGTTAGAAAAGGAGCCAAAGCAGAATCTCCGCAAAACTTTTCTGCTCCTTCATTGATATGTGTGATTAAAATCTCACTTCCATTTAATCACATTATAAACTGTATGAGGATTTCTTTCTTACTCTAATAATCTAAAAACGATACTACCCAATATGGGACAATGAACACTAGGAATATACTGTTTATCTCAGTTTTACTGCTATCTTCCAGAGAATATAATTTGGCCAAAATATAGGAATGAAGGAAAATAACAGTGAGAAACACTTTCGGTATTTTACTTTAGTTTTTATGTATTTAGCATTGAATACAAAGGTGTCTGCTTATTAGATTTCTGGCAACTGAGAACTGTCATGTGCTTTAAAATAATAAATGAAAAAAAATAATAAATGAAATAGATAAATGAGAGTAATTGTTAAATAAGTTAAGTTGAAAGCTAGAGAGCAATTGTGTCATTTGGTAATTATTTTGTCTTTGATGTTGAGTACAGACTTGTTACTTTTAAACATTGTGTTATTGTAAAAATCTACTAGTTTTAGCGTACATTTTAAATTTTAGTGTATTTCTTAAAATAAGCAAAGCAAGGCATATGATTATATGAGATACAGTATTCCAAACACATTTCTAAGGAATCGGTTCAAAAGAAAAGGGATAATAAATGAGACTAGTAAATAAGGGAAAGATAAAAAGATAAGGGAAAGATAGCCTAGGAAAAAAATCAGAAGTGACTGAAGATAAACTTACATTTGCCATCTGCACCATCAAAAATGGGACTTTGCAAATCAACTCTGGTCTTATCTTCTAAATGTCCGCGTACTTCAGCAAAATGGGCCTGCTGTTGAAGTTAGTACACAATTTGTGCCTTGTGGTTTGTTCTAACTGGTGCTTACAGATCACAGGTCATCCCTTTCAGTTCCAGAAAGCTCAGAGAGAGCCTGTGATCATGAGGATTCGTTAGCAACTAGAGATTAGCCTAAGGAGACAGAGGAAGAGTTGATTAATGATAGATTTGCCAATGTCAGACACACATGAAGAGAGGGGATGTAACTTGTCTAAAAAACAGAAAAGCATAGGACTCTGAGGGTGAAAAATGGAGAACAGACTTGACACAGCTCAAATCTGGCATTGTACATGGAAAGGGAGGCAGAGTGAAAGAAATAGGTTGGATACTCTTAGGTTATAGGATAAGCATGGTATGAGGCAGAGGTCAATAGGAAGGAGGCAGACATAAAAGTTAAATGTTGTCAGTGATGAAGAGGCCTCAAGTGGGCTTGGAGAGATTAGCTGAATGTATAATGCATGTCAATCAATGAGAAAAATTCAATAAATCTGTGAAACTGGCTTTTACTATCAGGAGAGGTATACTGTGTTTACATTCGACTAGACCATGGTTAGATTTTGACAATTTAACAGAATAAATCAGATAAAACTCTTAGGGTTCACACCTTTATCTCTTATGTTGGGGGGAGTGGGTAAACTGGAAAAACAAGTTATTGTTAGATTAATTATAGTTTATTTCAAGAGATTCTCATGAGATTTAGACTACAAAAAAATGGAAGATGCTTGAGAAAAAGAGGCAGGTTTTCACTGGACATTCAAAGCATATATTAACTCCTGGTTCTGAGGCTGAGTTTGTGGGTAGTAGAAAAGTAAATTTCAAGTCAGAAAAGTCTAGACTCAAACTGACATGCTATTTATTAGCAGAGAACCCTGAGGCAAATTCAACAAACTTCTGAGACTTAATCTCCTCATTTTAAAATTGGGGCTAACAATACCTACCATGAAGTATAAAGGTAACAAGGTACATAATGCACCTGGCACAGAGGCGCTGTGTAGTAACAATTAGTCCCTCTGTTCCCGAGTGAATTTACAGTGTGGGAGACTCTTTCCATCAGGGTGAGGAGTGAGTGCCTGAAGACATCTCCAGGCAAAACTTGCCCCATAGTCCAATCAACCAGTCATTCTTTGATGCAATTCCTGAGTCAAACAGCTGGCTTTATTACCTCCTAGTTCCCAATTCTCCACATCCTTGGATAATGGCTACTAGAACTCCCTGGAAAGACTCCGTTCTTTAAGAGCAGCTTGTCCTTCATTCTGGTTCATGCCTGTCTCTTATTCACTCTTTTTCCTCTTCCATGAACTTTCATGGTTTTCTTTTCTGAGTAGACCAGAAAGATGGGGCAGAGTCTTCAGTCTTCAGCCTTTGCACCTCTCTCCCAGAAATCTGTGTGCGTGTGTATGTATGTGTGTGGCCATTTAATCTGTAATTCCCAGGTCATGATTTGATGAAGTAGTCCTCCCTAAAATCTGGTGTAACTATTAAGGATTGACTTAAGTACCAACACTTAAAACAGTCCCTGCATTCTGGAAGCAGAGGGGCAGAAGAGAGAGAGAATGTCTTCGGTTACATACTTTCTACTATCAGTAAGTAGTTACAAAGTGTTTTATTTGGGATATGTATTGCTAGGTGTGGCAACAACAACCCACAACTGTAAAAGAACTTGTCAGTCATGCAAAGTCCAAACATCTTTTTCTTTTTTGATCTAGTAGATGGGTTCTCTTGTATGGTTCCTTCCATCTCAAGTGTTTGTTATCTCAAACAGCACCCAAGGGCACCTCCGAAAGTGGAGAAAGAGGAGGATTGCCACATTCCATTGACCTGAGCTAGTTACATGACCCCACCTACATAGGCAGGATTTGTAATCTTTCTCAATGCCCAGAGGAAAATGAAATGAGTAGGTCAATACAGCCATAGAATGATTTAGAGAGATATTATGAAATATTCCCTTTCTCAAAAGCTAATGGTTCATAGATTAACAACTTGCTTCTAAAGACAAAAATAAAATTTGGAAGACAGAAACTCAATTACATTTTCACATCATAGAGTTTCAGTGAAACCAAAATTTCTGGCATGAAGAATACATTTGATGAATTAATCAGACACAGCTGAAACAAAGTAAAAGCTCTTGTTTAGGAAATCAACAGTCTTTCACAGAGTATTACAACACAATTAAGATACTGATAATATAGAACTTAATTTTGGGTTAACAAAATTACATTAAAAATAATTCTATAATTCTTAAGCTGAGGATAGCCAGAATGGCCATTTTTTTTCCATGCAGCTTTAAGCACTGTATATACTAAGGTAATATTTTATACATATTTGCTTGCCTGTGATATTTCCTCCACTAGTTTCCTGCCCCAAAGAGTGCAAACAATAATATATAAAGGTGAAGAGCAAGATGGTTGGTATTTTAATTATATGATCCTAAGATTTGAAGAGAAAGCCAGATCTCATCTATTTCTTCCCTTACCCCTTTTTTGGAAGCTAAATTATACCAGGCAAAAAATGTAAAAATGATAAATTTCTTCTTTGTACCTTCTAACCACTGAGGGTTCAGAGGTAATAAATGTTTCAATATTAATTCTACAGCCCTGTGATCTTTACAATTTGAATAGTTAACCCATTTAAGCTTTAGTGAATAAAATAACATGTAAACAAATAGACAAATTTCATGATCCTATTAAAGGATTCTCTGGTAAATAACCAATCATATGCCTTTACCCAGAAGGCAGACATCTCACTTACAGAAACACAGTTTAAAAAAAAAAATGGATTCCTTCATTCATCCTTCTGCTACTCCTCCCAATAAAAACAAACATTTCCCATTCAAAGCAGAACATTTAGCTCTGTTAGCAACAGAAAGAACACTTCCCCAGCAACAGGAAAACCTAAAAAGGACATCTATTTTTAAAAATCAAATGTGAAGCCCTCTGCATTTTGCTGATTTAGTGAACAAGATAAATCTTATCCATCCAAATTAGTTGAATATCCTATAGATTTCAAGAATAAATAGCCTGATTTCACATTCTCTTTCTTTGCCTACTTGCTTTGTTTTTTATAGACCAGAACTTTTCTCGACGTGTTTGCTGATTTCTCTGTTCGTGGATATTTACACACATGGCTGTGATAAGGTAGGAGGTGTCTCATTTTAAGTGGAAAGGTGGTAATTCAAGGAGTTCATTACCATTCACATAACAGTTCACAGCAGAGTATGTGTCTGCTCTGTAGCAAGGTTTTTGAAAAAGGTGATGATGAATATGTTTGTTGAAGGAAAGTGATAGAAAAATGAACTGCAACTTATTTGCTATAAGTACCAGTTTTAAACTTGAAAAAACCTTAGAGAGCATTTGATCTTGAGCCATAGGACATTGCCCAAAGCTTCAAATAACACTGTGTACACAGTATATTAGAATATTAGTGTTAATTTAATTATATGTTTAACCTCCTAACTTTACAGAAAAAGACATTAAGCTCAACAAATGATGGATTTGCATTTCCAAGGATTAACCCTATTTACTAGTAAAGACAGGACCACAGTGTAAATCTTCTCAGGCTCCTATTCATTTTATTCCACAGCCAATATTAAGGGGCATATATCTAATATTTTTCAATTTAATAGTGTTACATCTATTACTAATAGGCTTACATTTGAAATTTTTAAAAAAAGATTTAAATATTTAATTTATTTATTCATGAGAGACACAGAGACACAGACAGAGGGAGAAGCAGGCTCCCTGTGGGGAGCCCAATGTGGGACTCAATCCCAGGATTCTGGGATCACGACCTGAGCCAAAGGCTAAGGCTTAGCCACTGAGCCACCCAGGTGTCCCCCACATTTGAAAATTTTTTTAAAAACATCAGTTGCCATATATATATGCAAGGGGTGAAAGCAGGTTAAACTAACTTTGTGTCAATTAACGTATTAGGCAGAGCTAGGGTGGCAAGGGTCCTGGGGTATGTTGCCTCCCAGCCAATAGCAGCCCTTACCAATGTCATCACTTCCAATGTGTCCCTCCACATTAGGAAGCTCTGCTCATCTCCAGCGGGGAAGCAAGTGTTGATCAACTTAGGTTTTAGAATAATATCTTTTACCTTCCTTGTTAAGCTAGTAAAGTAGGATGCGATATAATAGCAGTCTTTGATTTTACCCTTACTCTGTAAAAATGAAACTAGCTGAGGTAAGCCTTAAATGTGGGGACATACTAGGTTCTGTCCATGAGTAGATTCCTTTTCTCATTTCCTCCTTTGGCTGAAGCCAAAAACAGGTCAAAGGCCAATCACAATTCTTATGATTCACATAAGAAGTTGAGGACATGATTATTAAAAATTTTTAATTTTTAAAGTTAATCTAATATACATACACATACAATTCTAAATTATATAACCATATGGGACACATGTGTAGTTATATATATACATACGTGTGGGGATCCCTGGGTGGCGCCGTGGTTTGGCGCCTGCCTTTGGCCCAGGGCGCGATCCTGGAGACCCCGGATCGAATCCCATGTCGGGCTCTCGGTGCATGGAGCCTGCTTCTCCCTCTGCCTGTGTCTCTGCCTCTCTCTCTCTCTCCCTCTGTTACTATCATAAATAAATAAAAATTAAAAAATATATATATATACATACGTGTGTATATATTTTTCATTAAATATCAACTTTACTACTAGCTGTGTAAACTTGAGCTAAAAACGTAATTCTCTGGGCTTCAATTCCATCATTTATAAAATACGAATAATAACAGTTCTAATTTTATACCATTGTTGTGAAGCACTTAGAACAGAGGCTGGCATATGGCAAGAACTTAATATTAGTTATTATAGAGAATTATGTATTTAATGCATCAAATATAATATATATGTATCTTTTCTGAAATCTCTATATGCAAGTGAAGTTTCTTCTGTACAAAGAGCAGTTGTTTGGGTCTATAGATAAAAATGTAAAAGTAATTTCATTATGTATTTTCCTTTTCCTTTATGTTTTAGGGCTGTGAAGCTATTCTGTGTGATAGGACATTAAGTAGTTGTCAAAAGTCAGCACAAAGAGTGAAACTTACTATATGTAAACTGAAAAAAATCATTTAGGAGTTTGGAGGGAATCTTAAGAAAGTAGAGTGCTACAAGAGTATCTTAATCTATTAGATGTATGAAGCAACCTCACTGAAGGAAGTAGGCGGAAAGGTAGCTAAACTAAGCAACTTTGGAAATAACTGAAATTAGTAAGATTAAAGAGAAAAGGAATTGTGTCTAGACACTGTACTCTAGTTGATCAGGTTGTTGCCCAAGGGTTAACAATTCTGATATTGTTGTGGATGTGTACTGAGATTAAACAAGTAAATGGATGGCAAAAATGGTAGGAACCAGGTTTCTCACTAGAATGATTCACTGTTAATGGGCTAGAGTCGGGAGACCTCAGTATGAACTCATGTTCAGCTTAATATAAATACAGATGGTTACATACAGAAATATGTGTATATAGGTAAAAAGAAGGGACACTCTGAGTAGCAAAGAACACACCTAGGGCCTAGATCTTGGTTTCTATTATCAGTCTCCAGTAAAGGAATAGAAATTCCTTAGAAAAATGGCTGATTCTGGGACAGGGGTATAATGATCCTGGAGCATTTTGCAGTAGCTAGACTATCTTGCAGAAAGTAAGGAAGAGAACAATAAAAAAACTACTCCACATTAATGCGAGTATATTAAGAGGACATAGGGCAACTAAGAATTCCTAATAGCCAAAGCTGGGACAATTTGAGCAACAAAATAAAATTGTATTGGATTTAACCCAAAGTATAAAATAAATGTCTACGAGTCCATACTCTATTAAATAAATGATTGGACTGATAAAAAATGGAGAAGAGACAAATTTCCCATACGAAATAACTCCAAATAATTTAAGTAGATGTTCCACCCTCAAGAGTAGGAGAATAATTCCGGGCTCCTTGTGTGTGGGCTGCTGATAGCAACTTCCTTCTACGGAGTATAGTAATATGGAAAGAGGGAAAAAACAGTAATTTTGTAGTGGAGAAATCTAACAAACACTAACCTCAGCCAAACTGATGGAAGTCAACACCAACAGTGATAAATGATATTGGTAGTATATACCTTTGACATGTGACTTGGAGCAACTCACTAAATTTGTCATGGCCTCAAAGAGTAATGAGATCTACTGTGACAGTCTTCTTCAATTGTTAAGTATAATATACGCAAAATGCCTCCCACAGAACCTGGGTCATAAGTACTGAAAAATAGTTTTCATAACTGAGAATTAAAGGTTTGCAAAAGTGCTCTAGGTCTAATTTTTGTGATGTGAAAATATTTGTCTTAAAAACTCTCGCCTGGGGTTACCAGTGATCCCTTCATACTTTTGAAATGTGAACATTATTATTTTGCTATGCCTGAATGTATTGTTAGCAAGGCTTCATATTATCTGTTTCTGTTTCTTAGGCTTGTGTTGCCTCAGTATTTCCTCAAAAAATACTATGCAAGATAAAAGCACAAGCTGGGCTATTTGAAGCTTGTCTTCAGATCACTCTTAAATGTCCAGAGATTTCAGCTTCCTGTTGCCCTACTAACAAAGAATCAGGATATCCTGCTGTTGTCTTAGAATATGTCTCCTCTGCTGGTAATGTGTTACTTCAATACTGATTCCCTGGCTTTAAGATTGGGCCTTGTTAATGAATGCAGAGTACTATTAAATGTTCAGTAGAGGTGGTAGTTGACACTGATGATATGGTATTATGAAGAAACTGGAGTTAATGAAATGGCTTAAAAAACCAAAATAATAAAGTATAACAACTGTGTGATGGAGGAGATTTGCTTGGAAGGTTGATGTCATATTTTTCCAGTTTTCAAAAGGAATTATAGCCAATTTGTAACAACTTGAATATGTAGAATTTTTTTTAATCTGTTTTAAAATGAAAGTAGGCAAACTAGATATTCTGAATTGCTGCTTGGAGGTTTAGAAATCACTGGCAGTGACCTGTTCAAAAAGCATCACACCCTTGATTTTTGCCTCTGACCTCTTTTTGTCATTCCTTCCTGTGTTAACTGGACAGATTAGACATTGCTGTTGGGGAATCAAACCTTTTGCAAGAACAGCCATGTAAATATCCTTATCATGTGTTTCTTAAGATGGATGGATTGTTTTGTTTTTAATTTCTGATTGATAGCCAAAGCAGCCAGCATTTCAGATCAGCTGGTTCCAGGTTTCCTTTGTAACAACTGATATGATGTTTTTAAGGCCACATGGAATGCAACTGTAATCTATACCAAATTCGGTGCTCATTTTAAACTAGCTGATTCTGTAAACATTCTCTTTCCACTTATATAACTCCTCAATTTCCATAACTCCACGAATTGGCATACCATATTCAGTTTGTTCCTCCCCTTGCTAGCACGTTAATTTTAATTCATGCCCAAGATAAATGTAAAGTTTGTTTTTACCATAATTTATTTTTATTATTCCCCCATCCCACTACCACCACTAAAAATAAAGGTGTAGCTCACAATTCTGTCATAAACTTCCCTCTGGCATTCTCCTGACCGTAAACGTAATTCCCTCATAACCGCAAGGTAACACACAATGGCCGATTTTTAAAAAAATTAACCTTTCAACACCAAAGTTTTTGTTTTAAATCAATTTGAACTAGGCTTTTTCCTTTTGAAGTCTTTTAGGAAGTGATTTACTCATTCACTTAAGAAATATTATCTACTAAGTGCCATGTCAATATTCTTAGTATTCTAGGTGCTGAGGAAACATCACTGAACAGAACAAAAAAATTCCTGTCTTTGTGGAGCTTACTCATGTTCTAATGGAAGGAAGACAGACAATACAAAAGAAAAATTGTAATTACGTTAGAAGGTATAAGAGTTATGAAGAAAACTGAAGCAAGGGAGGGGAGATGGGGACAGGTAACATTTTAAATGGGATGGTCAGAGTAGGCTTCTTTGAAAAAGGTGACATTTAACTAAAGATGGGACAAAAGTGAGGGATCTAGCCATGCAAGTATTTGGTGGAAAGATACTTCTAGATAAGAGTACAGTCAGTGCAAAGGCCCGAAGGCAAGAACATGCCTTGCTGTTATAGGAGCAGGAAAGCCAGAACAAAGTGTGTAGTAGAAATGAGGTCAGAGAGGTGGATGTGAGGAGGGACTTGGGAGGCTAGCTAGCATAAGGTTTTTTAGGTCACAGAAAGGACTCCGGCTGAGAAAACAGGGAGCTAATGATTGTGGCTTGCTCCTGGTCTACAGATAAACTCTTAAAAGTTAAAAGCATGTTGAGGTCATATTACAGGTTGGTACAAACCTCAAGTTATGTCTACACTTACTTTACCACCTTTAGAATAGGTGACCACGTACTGCTCCTGGAATAATATGTGCAAAAAGTTAAATACTCAGGGCTAGATGCCTAAATTACAGTTTTAATTCACCAGCTGGTATCTTAAATATTAATAAGTCTCCTCTGTTTTCTTACTTACAGGTTGGAACAGTATCTTTTTCCAGCTTCCTTGTTGTCTCTATTATCTCTTAGTTTCCCTTATCACGTCTTAGTCCAGATAGAATTTTCCAATCCTATTTCCTATTCGTGGCTTGATCTGTCAATACCAGTAACACATCATATTGTGTTGCAGAGGCCAGAATCCTGCTGGGCTAGCAGTATGGAAATTACGTATCAGATGCAGATCAGAACAACAAAAACTACTTTGCCTCAATTAGCTGAATTCAGTAAAATGAGGGTTTTTTTCTTGAATTTCTGCCAGACTACCTAAATGGACAATTTTGTTTCACGAGCGAGGACACAGCCCAATAGAGGTAAAACGAGTTTGTAACGCCCTCACTTAGTTTTTGAGAATACGAGTCATGTGCTAAGTAAATTTCATTTTATAGAATAGTGCCAATTGTTAAGGAAAGGAGTGGAGCTGGGAGGAAGGAGATTCAGGAGAGGGTTGAATAAACTATTGGCATCAGTTTTCCCAAATGCCTATGCATCCTCTGTTAAAAAAAAAAAAAAAGAAAAAAGAAAAAAAGGAGACGGAAGGGGTTCTGCAAGTCAAAACTGAGACTCTTCAATTTCCTTGTACACCAGTTTTCTAATACAAAAACCGAGGAACACACTTTGACACCAGGGTCAGGTAAACTACTTTCCTTAAAATCCAGGTAGACGTGACTGCCTCTAATTGCACACACCGTAATGCATCCAGGGGTGGACTCAGGATGGTGTCAGTCTCGGGGGCTTCTGAGCACAGAGTGCCGGAGTTCAAGCCTGTTTTAAGTAGGCACTGTTTACAATGACACCTGCCGAAATCTGCTCGCCTTGATACACAGACAGATCAGGGAGCCAGCAGAGCTGTAGGAAGGGCACTGAAAAGGCATGCAAGTGGCTTTCTCTGAGCTCTCGTACAAGGAGCAAGACTCAGCCCTCACGGTCATGCAGGTGCTGGCCAATCACCTACGGAGCGACCGTCCTGACCGCTAGGATCGTGGGTAAAGCTGATCTGCCTGTATCAGTCCTGCGACCTGTCGCACACTCTCGAAGGGGGTTCGCTGACGACCCGCAAGGGCGAAGGAAAGTTTCTGTCCAAGTTCAGAAGGCGAAGGGACTGCGCGGGGAGCAAGTTTCAGACCGTATTTAACCCAAGATCGCTCTTCGGCGGCCGCGGGGCCAAGGAAATGAGAGAGGCAAGTTTTCCTACAGGACATCGGCCGCCGGGTCCCCGAGACGCGCGAGGTCCGCAGCGCCATCCGCCCAAGGCTCGGTCCCCGCAGGTCTCGCTCCGCCCGGGAGTCGGAGTCGGCCTTCCCCGGCGTGCGGCGGGGGACGCGCGAGCCGCTCCGCCGCCGCGCGGGACCCAGTCTCCACTCCCGCGAGTCCCGAGCCGGCCCGGAAACCCGGCTTGGGAGGCCTCCCCACCCGGGCCGAGCGGGCCGCCGAGCGCCCGCCCCCGCCTCCCCACGCGCCGGCGCCATGGAGACGGTCACGTGCCGCCGGCCGCTCCTGCGCCCGCCAATGGGAGCGCACGTCGCAGAGATACGCGGACGTCGCTCTTCCAAGATGGCGGCGCGTCCGTCGCGAGCAGCCGGGCCGGGGGGAAGCCAGCGAAGCCGAGTAAAGCCGCCGCCCGGGAGAGGACTGAAGGAGCTGTTTCGGCAGTTGGCGGCGGCTCGGGCAGTTTTCGCTGCTGTTACGGCTGTTGCCATGCGGCGAGGCTAGGGAGGAGCTCACTTCCCCGGGGTGTAATAATGTTAACAGAGGTAAGCGGCGACGGCGGCCAGTGTTTACCTGTGAAATGGGGAAGGGGCCGGCGCCAGCTTTTCCGAGAACATCATTTCTCCCGCCCGCGGGCCTGACCCTCCGTAGCGGGCCCCCGGGGCCCGAAGAGCAGCGGGGATCCTACAAGTGCCCCCCCGCCCCCCCCCCCCCCCCCCCGAGTGGGAGCTGTGCTGACTCAACAGAGTGCCACCACCTCCGGCTGCTGTGCTGCTTTCGCAGTCGCCACTTGCCCGTCGCCCGTGGCACTGGTCACCCTGCTGCTGTCGCTGCCCCCCGGCTCCTCGCTTCCTCCGTGGTGTCCCCTTACACGCTGCTCCGTGGCAGCGTTGGTCTGTCTGCGTTGCTGCTCATTCCCGTGGCCCTACGGCTTGCCCGAGCTCTCCCTTCTCCGGTCCCTGGCCTCCAGGGCCCTCTACCTCCAAGCTCGGTCAGCATCCTGGGGTTGTCCCTCGGCCGGATTGTTTCCACCCCCCATCCCTCCATCCCCACCCCCTACTTTGCCTACTTTGTGAAGTGGACCATCTTTCTCAAGAGACACTTGGATAGCCCAGTTATATCACCGCCCCCTCCCCCTCCTCCTCCCCCGCCCCCCTGCCCCCCCCCCCCCCCCCGCTCCCCATCACCTCTTTAAATCGTAGGAATCAAAAAGTACAGTTTATCATCTACACTTGATTTGCTTAAGGCTCCCTTGGTACTCTTTGTGGAACAGTTTTCTTTCTTTCTTTCTTGGGTTTTTTTTTTGTTTTTCTTCTTTTTCCCACTTGGACCTGAAATGGAAGTAGGGCAACTATGACTAGCCAATCAGTTTCCCTTTTCTAGTGTCTCATGTCCCTTGCAAAAAAAAAAAAAAAAAAAAAAAAAAAAGGGCAGACTTTTTGAAGAAGTAGAGTTTGCCTTTCCTAGCAGTACTTTTTTAAGAGGAAGAACTAAATTGGTCTGATTAGATACCTGACCCAAGTTAACACCCGAGTTATGTGTAGTGGTATGTTGCTGGTGTTGTAGGCGTCATTGAAGATAAATCCTGCAGCTTGTGGATTTGAGGGAATATCTTAGAAGCTACTCGCTTGAAACCCTGTGAAGGTTCCAATGTCAGCTGTCAGAGGACTAGTTTGGGCATATTTGTGGGCTAAGGGATAGAAAAGAAAACAACTTTAATGGGCAACAGGAAGCATTCCTACCTGGGCCAAAAGGAAATAGAAATGTTTGTAGATGAGCGGCTTTTGTTGTATTAACATGTGATGAGAAAGGATGTACTTGCCTTTCCAACTTGACTAGCTCTGAGGAAGTTCACTCTTTGGTAGTTGCACTTGATCTATGCACAGAGCCTGGAATATGATATATCCGGCAAATACTTGTTGATTTTAATTTATGAACTCCTTTATCTCTAGTAGTTTGAGGTTCACTTGATGTTTCTAAATTCCACATATATATATATTTTTTAATTCCTGGAACTTAATTCTCGGAGATTAGGATGATACATCCTAAGTTTCTGTTGTCATCAGCAATATTAGGTTAAAAAAAAAGACCTAAGTAGCAGAAGTTCTATTTTTACCTTCAGTGTGATATTTTGGTGAGAATAATTAGCCTTATAATAAGCTTCAGCCATGTAAAAAAATAAATGTCTTTAATGTATGATATTTTATGACATGATCTGATGAAACTTGGCTTAGGTCAGCATGGTTTAAAAGAGTTATTAATGCTGTCATGTGAGCCCGTGTCAGCTAGTAAAATGCTAGTGTCTTGAATTGGAAGGACTGTACCTTCTGATCTTCCGTATTATAAAATGATTTTGTGTTTCAGTGAAATATTTTAATCAGTAAGTCATTGGTACTAGTAAGACATACTGTAGTGTTTGCGTGTGTGTGTGTGTGTGTGTGTGTGTGTTAGTGCACAGCTTGTAAGTGACAGAGCCAGGTTTCCTACCTGGGCAGCCCCTGCCGAGTCCATCCTGTTAACTACTACATTGGATTGCCTTCCTGAAGGAAGGCCCAGATTGAATGGTACTTGGATTTTTATCTTTGGTTTTTAATAGTCATTTTACAGATTAGAAAATTGAAGCCCAGAGACTTGTCCAAGGTCAAACAGTTTGTAGTGGCAAATGTGAAACTTGAATCCCATCTCCTTACTCAGTAGAATTCTGACTCCATAGCTTTCAGGAAGTAATTTTTAGCTCTCTTGATATTTTTTATAATACACTGCTTTCCTGTCTGAATATTGTCAGTCAGTAAACTGAGAATTATCATTACTTAAAGACTTTTTGTTTTTACTGTAGCTTTTTTTTTTAAGAGTCAGAAATAGTCCTGTTTTGATATCTACTATGTATAAAATTGTACTCAATATGGGTTACTAAAAAATTAGTAGTATGAGACTCTGTTTTACTGCCTTTCTTAGTTCTAACATAGATCAGGAGATAATAGGGGAAGTGATTTAATTCATGTAAGATCTTAAAATATATAATGGTGGGCTATGTTACAAAAGAATCTCTTGTTCAACGAGCGTAAGTTGTGCTCAGAAAGTGGTGAGTGGTACTGTTTGCTTGGTGTTTTGACATCTCAGCATTGAGGTTGAGATATTATCCTCAATAGCCAGATGAGAAGACTGAGAGTTAAAATAGTTTGCTTAATACTGTGTAACAGGTGATGGAGCCATGAGTCACACCTATCTCCTTTTATTCCAGTTGTGTACTGTTTTTGTGGCTCAGGGTGGAATGCATCATTAATTTTCTTTTGTCGCCGATAATCATCAGTAGACTATTTTTAGACTTTTTTTTTTTTTTGAGTCAAGGTATGGGTGCCAGGTATATAGATACATAATAGTAGTGATAAATGTTCATGGGAAACTTTTCAGTTTTGCATTTTGTCAAAATAGGTCTTTGAAACCTTCTCAGAAATGAAAACTCATTCAAGGGATCAATTAAGGGCCACATTAAGTTACTCAGTTGAGCAAATTAATATGTATATTGAACTTTGAAACCTGTGATTTGGTAGATTAGTATGAACTGGAAGTACCGCCCCCATAAGTCCTCTTGCCTTTTTTTTTTTTTTTTTCCCTAAAGAGGAGTTAACATAGTTTTACATTTAAACTTTTGGCCTTAATTTGTATTATTTTCATTCTTAATACAATTGAAATATTTAGAAGACTTGCTAGCCATATCTGTGGGTCTTTTGCATTTTTCATTTAGGGATGACAGGTTTGTTTTAAATGTCTAGTTAATCTTTTCTCCTTCTACTTTCTTTTCCTCTTTTTTGACTTCTTAAAGTTACTTCTATTTGTCATAGTATACTTGAAAATTATTTAGCACCTACTAACCCTCCACCCATCTATTTAAAAAAAATAAGTGTAAATTTACGTATATCAGAATTAGAGTATGGAATATTTACTTGAGAATTTGTTTCAATTAATCTGAATTTTCACAGCATGAGAATATAATGAAATACATTAGAATGTAATGAAATATTTATCAGTGAATTATCTTTTTTTTTTTTTTTTAAGTTTTTATTTATGGATTCATGACAGACACAGAGAGAGAGGCAGGCTTCTTGTGGGAGTCTGATGCGGGACTCGATCTTAGGACCCCAGGATCATACCCTGAGCCGGAGGCAGGTAGATAGATTCTCAACCACTGAGCCACCCAGGTGTCCCTTTATCAGTGAATTTTCATTAAACACATTTTTAAACTTTTTTTCAAAAGCCATTAGGGTTATGGTTCTGAGCATTTATTATTACAGAGAACAAAAGGTATAGAAGATGTAGGAAAATATGTTGAATTTAAACCAGAGCCGTGGTATACTCTGGAGGTTGTTTTTTTTGCATAAAAATCAGTTACCAGCCTGTTGATAAAAAAATGAAAATGGTGTAACTTTAAACTTAATAGTGTTTAGGTTGTGCTCAAATGTGAGGTGTTAGTAAATGTTAAATAAAAATGGTTTATGTTTGTGTTAAGTCACTGCCATCCAGATTTGTTGGTTTTTATATAGTAACACTAATTGTTGATTTTGTGGTTAACAAATAAGATGCAGATGGGAAAAGGCATACTATGTAGCACTTTTAGAGAAGTCCTAGGCTAATAGCTGTTAAGGAAATAAACTTCTGTATTTCAAATTCATTTTGAAAATATTTGCACAAAGGAAGTTAATAGATTTGTTCTTTCAGGATTTCTCATAGCTTTTGGTAGGTGATTTGCTTTCAAAGGTGATGGAGTTTGCATTTTATGGCGAAGTCCTTTAACCATGTGATGGGTAATTCCATTTGTCAGTTCAACTGGTCAGGGGGTGCCCAGATGAAACAGTATATCTGGGTGTGTCTGTTAGGGTGTATCTGGATGATGGTGGGATTAACATCTGAATCAGTGGACTCTTTAAAGTAGATTGCTCCTCCCATTATGGGTAGGTACATGTAATTAATCCATAGAGGCCACAGGTGGAGGAAGGAGGAATTTGCCTCCCCCCCCCCCCCCCCCCCCCCCCCCCCCCCCCCGCCCCACCCGCCACCTTTTTGCCTAGACCTGGGACATCAGATCTCATTTTATCTCCTTCCCTTGACTGGGATTTAAATTCTTGGTCCCCTGGGTCTCAGGCCTCTGGACTGAATTACCACTAGTTTTCCTGGCTCTCCAGCTTCCAGATGGCAGATTGTGGGCCACCATAATCATTTGAACCAGTCCTTTGTAATAGACCTCCTTTAAAAAACTTCATAAGTATTTTCTATTGATTCCGTTTCTCTGGAGAACTCTAATACAGAGACTTAAAGAGTTTCTTGTGTCTCTCTTTGGGAGATCCTGAGATATGATGAGTTCTGCCACAAGGAAAGGTCTCCAGATTTTGAGGGCTCTTTTTAACACACTCTTGCCTATAGTAAATGTTTCGTAAAAAATTATAACTTGATTTTGTTAATATATTTGTTAAGAGAAATATTCTTGGGATGGGTTAGTCTTTAAACTGCATGAGCTATTTTTTAAATGATTAATGATATTATAAAGGCTACTCACCAGAACAGGAATCATAACTCCATTGGCATTCAAAGGATGTTAAAGAGTAGGAAAGAGATTTTATAAGGGGAGCGGAAGGACATCACTGTCTAGAATGAGGCTGGCTTGTCACTGTACATACAGCATTGTCTAGCATCTTTTGATAAGCTAAGTTGAGTGTTGCCTCCCATTTCTCAAGAATTTTAAAGGGGTGGAGCACCTGGCTGACTCAGTTGGTAGAATGTGCGACTTTGGATCTCAGTTGGAGCCCCGTGTTGGGTGTAGAGATTACTTAATAATAAGATCTTAAAAAAAAAGAATTTTAAAAGGCCTTTGTTTTATTTTCCCCCTTTTTATTGGAGATTTTCACAGAGTTTATAAATAAGTTATATTCATAAATATTTTCATTATGTTTTATTAATCTAGCACACATACACCACTTGCTCATCACTCCTGATCAGCAGCTTGCTAGCTAGTTGATAGAATTGCAAGCAAAAGCAAATATATGTGATAGTTTAATTAAGCCCTACAACTTTATACTAATTAAACAGGTCTTCCATTCAGTACTTTGAAATATTAAAATAGAGGTTTTTGATTTTCATAACCATCCTTGGGAGTCCTAGTTAGGGACATACCAGTGTATATGACTCTGGTGTTTGGATGGATTGTTCCAAAGTTTGTTGACAAGTTTTCCATAGACATTGATAAAAAATATTTTAACCAGTCTACTGTATGTTTATGGTTAAAAGTATCATATTAATTGCTACAAATTTGTAAGAGTATTTGGGAGGATATGGAATTAAATTGGGAGAAGAACTAAGAAATAAGTAGAAATGTGTATAGTTTTAAAGATTAAAGGTATTGGTTGTATGTCGTAAGGCCACAGAAAAATGTACTGGCTTTTCATCTTTTTGTGTAGTAACTCCCAACATACATACAGCTTTTTGCAGGTTATATAAGGGTATTTTATGTATTAATCTACTCTTGTTAAGATGTGCTTGCTTATGTTTGGTCTCATTTCTAGTATAACTGTGGAATAAAGAGAAATCTCTTGAAGAAGGAAAAGGGTTGAGAGGATGTTTGCTTTAGGTGGAATCAGCCAACCTGTGTTAGCTGAGTAATAATGGAAAAGGAGGGAGCATGAACTTTTGGAAGAGGGAGAAAACAGGTTCTATCTGGGGGACGTTTTCATTGCTGGTCACTGAGTAGCTAGCCATTTGGTGGCAAAGCTAAGTGACTTTATGGCATTCCCTGACTGAGGTTCTCAGGGTATGGCTTTTTAAATGTGTTTTGAAATTTTGTGGTTTTACAGACCATTAAGTGCCCTCTCTGTTGATGGTAATCTAAAATTGACTTTCTATTTTTCAGGTTTAATTTTGATATTACAACACTTTAAATATTTGGGAGGAGAGGGAAGTTTGAATTAAAGCAAATGGACAGCTTTAAAACTAATTTACGCCTAACAAAAGCAGTTAAAATTGAGTGAATAAATAGTCCGGAATCACAGTGATGCATCTTCATGTCTATCAACAAATTACACCTATCACAGTAGTGAGACAACACATGAATAACCTATGTATTAAGTAATATAAGAATGAGTCCCAACCTCACTTATTTATGATGTGACCATTAGGAAAGTTGTTTGAAATTTGAGTCTTAGTTTCCTTCTTTATAAAATTGGGTAATAATAGTACCTTCCTAGCTGCTCTCACATTGTTGTGAAAATCAGAT
The DNA here is from genome assembly GCF_003254725.2 of Canis lupus dingo. Taxonomy (NCBI): domain Eukaryota; kingdom Metazoa; phylum Chordata; class Mammalia; order Carnivora; family Canidae; genus Canis; species Canis lupus. The sequence continues at coordinate 32,124,358 of NC_064256.1, read as the reverse complement.
AATATGAGAGTATAACCGCTTGTGAATTGTCGGTCATTATGCAGATATTAGTAGCTAATCCATCATTTTTTTTCTCCTATGTCTTGCACAGGTGTGAATTTAGGTCCTAAGCTTTATCTAGCTTTATGGCTTACTGGCTTCTTAGTGGATAGATAGATGGATCCCTGGAGAAAGAGGGTGCCTCTTGGCCACTGGTGCAGTTACAGGGGAAGCAGAGAATAGATTAAGTGAAAAAAAAGTGGACTGAGAGCATGTCCTGCACACTAGGAATGAGGTTAGTTTCCTGTTGGTAAACTGATTCCAACGAATTTTCGAAAGAGAAGTTCCAACACATATTTCGAAAAAAGTTTACTTAGAGGCACCTAGGTGGCTCAGTCAGTTAAGCATATGCCTTCAGCTCAGGTCATGATCCTAGGGTCCTGGGTTTGAGCCCTGTGCTGAGCAGGGAGCCTGTATTGTCTTCAACCCCCCCCCACCCCAAAATCCCTGCTTGTGCTCTTTCTCTCAAATTAATAAATAAAATCTTAAAAAAAGGAAAAGTAATTTTTTTGAGAGTTAGAAGTCATTTGTATATAATCTTAAATATTTATGGGAAAAGAAATCTCTTAACCCTGGTAAATTCTTGAAAGGAAAAGCTGTTAGGGCAATTTTCATAAAGCTTTGGTTATAATTTGTACTGGAGATTAATCTTTGTGATTTAATTTGTTCACTAACCACAAATACACCTACTGTGTGGTAGGCACATGAGAAGTTCTGGTGCTGAAGTAGTGAGTCAGATCTGAAACCTGTCCTCAGAAAATTCACTAGCAGAGCTAAATTGTGCCAGTTTGGCAATCATTCAGTTGAAGCCTTGAGGTCTTATGTCAAAATAAAACAGATGACATAATTAAAGGATGAAAAATTAAGGGGAAGTAAAGGTTGAAGTATGTAATTAAAAGATAATTACTTGCATTAGCTTTATAACTCTAGGTAAAACTACCAGTTTGGATGACATGGCAGCTTAAAAATGAGTTTTTTGTTTTTTGTTTTTGTTTTTGCTATTGAAGAGTCAGCCCATCTCTCTTGTCTGTATATGCTCCAAGCTAATTCATAATAAATGAAAAAACAACCAAAAAAAAAAAAAATGAGAACAGAGAAGCAAAAAAATCTGTGAATTTGTCATGTTTCTTTCTTTCTTTTTTTTTTTTTCCTGAAGACTCTTGAGTCTCCTAAAGAGGTCCATGTTAGTCTACTGAAGGGCCAGGCTGAATTACCCTGATGGAAGTAATGCTTGATTTCCATTCTCATCTATTATAGATTCATTCATATGTTTATTTTGTGTTTCTTCCCTACTGAATGTAAAATCCTAAAGGTAAGGCTCACAGTTGTGTTCCCAGTACCTGAAATAGAGCTTAACATCTAGTGTCCTCACTACCTGTTGAGGGAATGAATGTTGAATATTCTCATCAGCAGGATTAAGGTAAAAATGAAAAATAAGACAAAAATTGTCTACCATAAATTTATGCTATCACATCAGTTACCTTTCAAGGATTGGTTATTATCAATGTCCATTAGATATTTTTTGATAGGACACTGTGGTTGAATATTGTGTTTGGGATCTCAAAACAAAAAAGTTTGACAAAAAATTTTGAATACTAGGCTTTTTGTTAGAATGTATTTCTGTCTCGATTTTTCCTTCAGGTAAAAGTCTGGTTAGATTGATTTTATTTTTATATGACCAATTATAAATGCAAGAACAACTTAGATTTTTGTCTTGTATCTCTTAATACTTGTTATTTATTTATTTATTTATTTATTTATTTATTTATTTATTTAATTTATTTATTTTTAAAGATTTTATTTATTTATTCATGAGAGAGACAGAGAGAAATAGGCAGAGACACAGGCAGAAGGAGAAGCAGGCTCCGTGCAGGGAGACCGATGTGGGACTCGATCCCGGGACTCCAGGATCACACCCTGGGCCAAAGGCAGGCGCTAAACCACTGAGCCACCCAGAGATCCCAATACTTGATTTTTATTAAGTATTAAGAGTACTTAAAATTTGTATTCCTGAACTAGATATAGCTTGGTTTCTAATAGTACAATAATGCTGATTTTTGTGGTGTTCTGTTGACTGTTTCACAGTTTGTATAAGCTTTCATACTGTCTTCAAAGTTTATAAATATGAGTAAAAATTTGGTCATGGATTTCAGAAAGTTGGAAATCTGGGGGATATGTTTTAAAGGAGGGCAGCTGCTACCGTAATCTCTTGACTACAAAGCCTCTCAGTGTCATTTTTAGAGACAGAACATTGTTAGATCATTTCAGCCATCTAAAATTCCATTATTAATTCAGAAATATGTACCAGAAAAGTTCAATGAAACAATTCTGTGTTCAGCTGTGAAAATTAAACTGGCTTAATGATCTTTAAGTTAGCACTAAACACTTCGTATATATCAACTGGAAAAATTTATTGTTGTTAGTTTATTGCACTGTTTTCTTTCAACTTCCTGAGGAACTTTTTTTATTCTGATGCATCGGTGAAACCCTTACTGCGAATCCTGTTTTGCTTTTGACCGTAGCTCTACATGATTGGAGAGTCCTTGGATGTTACTATGCTTAAACCTGAATTGGTTTTGCTCCCAGAACCCTGGAACTATTTTTAGCCTGGCTATGGTTTGGCATCAGAGAGGATGTGTGATTCTTTGTATTATGACTTTTAAGGCCAGGGTTGTGTGACAACTTGTGTCTCGGGAGAATGGCTTTTGGATTTATCATTATTTGAGGCTTGGAAATTATAAAACTGATTGAAGTTGTGCAGTGCTAATGGAAGAGTTAAGTATAAAATAAAATTTCATCTTATTTTAGTTATTACATAAATTTTGGGAAGTAATTGGTCTGATTTTAAGATGTTTTATCCAGTGTTTCTTTAAGTCATAATATTGTACTTTAGATTTGTTCTTGATTTCTTTTCTCGAGTGTATTTGAGATGGCATATTTTTCTCAGGGTGTTTAATCAGACTGCAGTTATTAATATAATCAGCTATTTTTATACCTGATGTTAATTACTAACATCTGATGTATTTTCTTGAGTGGTGCCTAAGTGCTCAACACTTAAACCTTTGGAATAGTCTAATCCTGGTAAAAGAAGAGAAAGAGGAAATGGGTAGGGGGAGGTTGGAGGCAGCTTGTAAGGTCTAACATAGAAAAAGAAACTGAAAATAATGTATTATACAAAGAGTTGGGTATGTTGATTACATAGAAATTTTAGAAAAATCAGTCTTGAGAGTACTTTATAATTTTTTTTAAAGGTTTTATTTATTTCTTCATGAGAGACACACCCAGAAAGGCAGAGACATTGGCAGAGGGAGAAGCAGGCTCCCTGCAGGAATCCGATGTGGGACTCGATCCCAGGACCTCAGGATCACCACCTGAGCAGAAGGCAGATGCTCAACCAATGAGCCACTCAGCTGCCCTGAGAGTATTTTATAATTTTTTTTTTTTGAAGATTTTCTTTATTTATTCATGAGAGACCCAGAGAGAGGCAGAGACATAGGCAGAGGGAGAAGCAAGCTCCACGCAGGGAGCTCGATGTGGGACTCGATCCTGGGACTTCAGGATCATGCTCTGGGCCAAAGGCAGGCACCAAACTGCTGAGCCACCCAGGCACCCCAGTATTTTATAATTTATTAAAAATGTGTTTTATGAACTAAAAAGGCTCTGTAAGTTAATGTCCGATAACTGAGGATATTCAATAGGTAGTGGGCACTAATGCAAAATTAATGTGTTTATTTTTGTACTGGGGCACATGTTAATCTTGTTTTCTACATACTGTATATCTTTATTATACACGTATATACGTTATTTTCTCTTTTTTTCCCCAAAGATTTTATTTATTTATTCATTAGAGACAGAGAGAAAGAGAGAGAGAGGGAGAGAGGCAGAGACAGAGACACAGACAGAGGGAGAAGCAGGCTCCATGCCAGGAGCCCGACGTGGGACTCAATCCCGGGTCTCCAGGATCACGCCCTGAGCCGAAGGCGGCACTAAACTGCTGAGCCACTGGGGCTGCTCTGTATTTTCTGATCACAAATTGAACATTCCGAATTTCTGAAGAGTGTATGCTGATGGTTAAGAGTGATGGCTGGTGTCAGATTATTTGGATTTGAATCAGAGTTTTGTCACTTTTGAGCATTTTGACTTTGAAAAGTTATTAACCTTTTTGAGCCTTAGTTTTCTCATCTGCATAACTGTAAATTAATGGTACTTATGTCTAGTGTTATAGTAAGTATTAAGTGAAATGACACATTAAACACTGAATGATGTTTCCCACAGTAATACTCAGTAAATACTAGGTTTTTTTTTTATTATTTCTTCAGATGAAAATAGCAAGTAGTTTATTTTCATAACTTAGAATTTAGTGTTTGAAGTTGTTATATCTGTGTTCTTTGTTTCATAGTGGAGGTTTTAAAATGTCAAATTAAACAAAGAAGTCCTCTTTGACCGAGATGATATAATTCTTTTCTGTCTCAGTTTTGACTTTCTAATTTATGTATTACATTAAGAGCTAGATTTAGACTGAATTTCATGAGGAAATCAAGAAGTGATACCTGTACAATATGAATTGGTATAACTAGAACTTTTGACTAACCAATATATTTCTTCTATAGTAAAGCTTTTAGTGTAGGTGAGTGAAAGAAAAATGTTATAGTATAATTTCATATTGTGCTTTAAAAATGTCAGTGTTGTACAGTTTTCTCTTATGGGAAATACTATGCTTCTTGTCAGTTTGATAAAGTTTTACCTAAAGTAGCTTTGAAATTATATAAGCATTTCTGTTGGATTGTTCCTTTTATATGGAATAGATAAGGGATGTAAAAATCCTTTAAGAAATATATATATAGTGGTGTGATTAGTATTAGTAGTATTGTGCAAAGAGTTAAGAAAAGGATAGAACTATATTATTATAAATAAAATTTGTACTTAAAAGTTTAAATACGTATATTAAGCATATAAATTGTTTCAGTCCCTTCATACAACAGCTGCCTGTCAGCATTCATCTGAGAATATGATAAACTGTTCTACACAAGGAGGAGTGTTCTTGTTATAAAAACATTTTACTGGGATCCCTGGGTGGCGCAGCGGTTTAGCGCCTGCCTTTGGCCCAGGGCACGATCCTGGAGACCCGGGATCGAATCTCATGTCAGGCTCCCTGCATGGAGCCTGCTTCTCCCTCTGCCTGTGTCTCTGCCTTTATCTCTCTCTGTGTGACTATCATAAATAAATAAAAATTAAAAAAAAAACAAAAAAAAACCATTTTACTTAGCTGGAGATTATGCCATCAAAGTCCTTTGTGGGTGAATTTACATCTGTATTTTCTTTTCTATACTTATTTTTTCCTTTTCGGTGATGCTTTATGGATATGTTGATTATTTTCCCCTTGCCGCTTTTATTATTCTCCTCTCTATAAGCTTGGAGCTTGCCCTCTCGGGGCTCTTCCCCCAACCTTTACCCTTTTCTCTCTCTTGCAAATACATTTTTTAAAAAAAGATTTTATTAATTTATTCATGAAGAGTGAGGGAGAGGCAGAAACACAGGCATGGGAGAAGCCGGCTCCATGCAGGGAGCCCGACGTGGTACTTGATCCCAGGTCTCCAGGATCACACCCTGGGCTGAAGGCGGCGCTAATCCGCTGAGCCACTGGGGCTGCCCTCTTGTAAATACATTAAACAGGCCACGATAGAGTATTTAATTTCCATTTTTAACTTACATGCCACCAATGGGTATAAGGATATTTTCTATTGTTAATTTAAGAGGTGAACAAATAAAACTATACATTTATTTATTTATTTATTTTTTATTTTTATTTTTATTTTTTTTTAAACTATACATTTATTTAAAGGAATACAGTGCAGTATAATTTTTTTATGATGGTATGCCTTTTATCTGAATTTATTATGATTAAAAAGACTCATAATCTCTGAGTTAATGAACACTGTTGAACTTTGTTTTTTTATTGTGAATTAAGATGATCTTGTGGTACTTCAAAGGTCATTGTTCCGATACTGAGTTGTTACTGTACAGCCATCAGGAATGTGAAAGAAATTTATGTGTATCTGCCCAGTCTAGAACATACCCTGAAAGTTATCTGAATATTGTTACCTACAAAATCTACATCAGGTTTTTAAAGAGTACCAAGGGTTTTAAGATATTAGTGTCACTTTAGTTACTCTAGTGTTTTTTATTTTTTATTTTTTTTGGTAAATTGAATATTTGAATCTCAGTAAATCACTTTTATTTGATTACTCCTATATTGTGTGTGGACTTTTGCCCATCCCCTCCCAACTCCCTGTTTAAAAAATCTACTTGAGAATAAGTATAAAATAATGGTTCAGAACATGCTTGAATTTTAAACCAAGCTCACTTCATGGTCCAGTTCTATGATTTAGCTGTTTCCTCATCTGTGGAATAGAGTTTGTAATACAACTTATGTCAAAGTTGTGAGAATTAAATATATATAAAGTGGTTTGTAAAGGTCCTAGACAATACTAAGCACTTAGTAAAAGATGGTTTCTACTGTTGCCTTAGAGGATGCTCCTTTTCATAAGATAGAAAGGAAAGGTAGAAGATTGATGATAGTTCATTGCTAGGCTTTGCATTGAAGATCTAGCTCTCTCTACTGTGATAGGCTTGTGTTTTGATTTACACTTGGATGATACATGATGGGGAAAATAAGTTGATTTGTGAGTATTGAAACTTTTATTCTTATACTGTTATAGTCATGTGTGAATGAGGGCGAACAGGGGGCCGTATATGAATATGGCCTGTCTTGTCTTGCTTTTGCACCCATGAACTGCTGTGGTAAAAGTTTTTTGAACTTTAGTAGAGGAATACTTTTGTAAATGGACATCTTTGGGTGTATTAAATAAATTCACTCTTTATAATTCACTTTTGTTAAAGGCACTTAATATGAATTGCCATGTAACTAAGCTTATTTTTCAGTATGAGGTAGAGATTTATTTTTTAAAAGAACTTTTAAAGAATTAACTATTTAATTAATTAATTAAATAATTAATTGATTTAGAGAGCCTCTGTGTGAATGTGCAAGAGCCGGGGGAGGGGCAGAGGGAGAGAGAGAATCTCTGGCAGATTCTGCACTGATGGGGGAGCCCAGCGTAGGGCTCCATCTCACAACACTGAGATCATGACCTGAGCTGAAACCAAGAGTTAGGCTCAACGGACTGAACCACCTAGGTGCCCCAGAGAATAGTCTTGAAGTTTGAGGATTTTATGCAGTATAATGTAGCCCTAATAGGGTAGGTAGACAGTAGACTAGTTGTTGGGTTAGAAATGCCAAGTGCAATACTGTGTTATATTAGAACAATACATTTTATTTTAGTTTAATATCATAGTGACAGGATCTAAAGAGAGCAAGTTATTTATGGAATAGGAAGAAAATTACTGAGAAACCTGAACATTCAAGATCTTAATTTTTTTTTTTATGTTTTCTTTCTGTTGTTGAAGAATATTGTAGAATAATTCTCTCTTCCCTATTAAGACATTTCCATGGTTGTTTCAAGAAATGTAATGAAGTAAAACGCTCTCCGTCATTCAGAAAGAGCATTTTAAAAATAAATGATTTATAGAAATATATAAAATATATATAAAAATAAAATTCTAATCAGTTTTTTAAAATGCAATTTTTTCAAACACACAGAAACCTTGAAAATATTGGCTTTAGCAACCATGTACCAAGTACCTGTATTGTTAACATTTTGTCATATTTGCTTTATTTCTGATTCTGTTATTTTTGTTATTTTAGCCAAATCATTTTAAAGTAAATTGACGGTATTATGTCACTTCTTAGAATACTTAAATAATCTCCCAAGAATAAGGATTTTTGTTTTTGCTTTTTGAGTTTTTATTTTAATTCCAGTATAGTTAGCATACAGTATTACATCAGTTTCACATGTACAATATGGTGATTCAGCAATTCTCTACACTGCATGGTGCTCATCACAAGTGTACTCCTTAAGCCCCATCACCTATTTAACCCATCTCCCCACCCACCTCCCCTTTGGTAACCATCAGTTCTCTTTAATTAAGAGTCTCTTTATTGATCCTCCCCTCCCACCTTTTCCCCTTTGCTTGGATTTGTTATGTTTCTTAAGTAACATATGAGTGAAATGGTATTTGTCTCTCTCTGACTTATTTTGCTTAGCATAATACTCTGTAGCTCCATCCATATCATTGCAAATGGCAAGATTTCGTGGCTGGATAATATTCCATTGTGTGTGTGTGTGTGTGTGTATGTGTGTGTGTGGGTACCACATCTTCTTTATCCATTAATCAGTCGATGGACACTTGGGGTGTTTTTGTATCTTGGCTGTTGTAAATAATGCTGCTATAAACAAACATAGAAGTCCATGTATCCCTTTGAATTAGTGTTTTTGTATTCTTTGAGTAAATAGTAATATGATTGCTAGTTTATAGGGTAGTTCTATTTTGAAGTTTTTGAGGAACCTCCATACTGTTTTCCAAAGTGGCTGCACCAGTTTGCATTCCTACCAACAGTGCACAAAGATTCCTTTTTCTGCACATCCTCGACAACCTGTGTTGTTTCTTGTGCTGTTGATTTTAGCCATTCTGACAGGTGTGAGCTGGTATCTCATTGTAGTTTTGATTTGCATTTCCCTGATGGTAAGTGGTGAACATCTTTTCAGGTGTCTCTTGGCCATCTGGATGTCTTTGGTGGGATGTCTTCTGCCCATTTTTAAATTGGATTATTTGTTTTTTGGGTGTTGAGTTGTGTAAATTCTTTATATATTTTGCATACTAACCTATTATCAGATATGCCATTTGCAGATATCTTCTCCCATCCTCTAGGTTGCATTTTAGTTTTGTTGATTGTTAACTTCTCTGTGCAGAGGCTTTTTATTTTGATGTAGTCCCAGTAGTTTATTTTTGCTTTTGTTTCCCTTGCCTCAGGAGACATAACTAGAAAAAAATTGCCATGGCTGATGTCAAAGAGGTTACTTACTGCCTGTGTTGTCTTCTAGGAATTTGATGATTTCCTATCTCACATTTAAGTCTTTAATCCTTTTGAGTTTATTTTTCTGTATCGTGTCAGAAAGTGGTCCACTTTTTCTTTTGCATGTTGCTGTGTACAGTTTTCCCAGCACCGTTTGTTGAAGAGAACATTTTTTCCCCCATTGAATGTTCTTTCTTGCCTTGTTGAAGATTAATTGACCATATATTTGTGAGTTTATATCTGGGTTTTCTGCTGTGTTCTGTTGATCTCTGTTTTTGTGCCAGTACTATACTGTTTTGATTACTGCAGCTTTGTGATATAACTTAAAGTCTGGAATCATGATGCCTCCAGTTTTGCTTTTCTTTTTGAAGACTGCTTTGGCTATTTGGGGTTTTCTGTGGTTCCGTACAAATTTTAGAATTTGTTCTAGTTCTGTGAAAAATGTATTTTGATAGGGATCGCATTAAATGAGGACTTTAAAAAATATAACCACAGCATTATTGTCGCACCTAATAAAATGACCAGTAATTTCCTATTGTCATTGAATATTCACTATATTAAAATTTCCCTAGGTTGAACCGGGATCTATTGCAGCAATATCATTGTTAATATCTTTAATCCAGAATAGGTAATGTCTTCATTTTTCTTTCTCCTTTTCTTCTTTTTCCTCCTCCCCCTTTCTCTTCTCATTGTTTTAAGTGGTTGTCCTGTGCATTAGGATGCTGTGTAGGATGCACAGGACAACCTTTTGATAATCAAAAATGGCTCCATATGTTGTTAAATGTTTCTTGGTGAGCAAAGTTGTCCTTGGCTGAGAGCCACTACAAAAGATAGTACCTTTTCTTCACTTTAAGTTTTTTTAGATACTTGGTCCTTTGAATTGTTTTTATCTTGAATTGATTCTGTTCAATGAAACAATCTGTGTAGCCTGCTTTGCTTATTTCCTCTTTTTTTTGACATTTAGCTAGCAAATGGTAATTTTAAAAATAGTTTTATTGGGATATTATTGGCATACTATACAGTTCACTCAAAGGGTATAATTCAGTAACTTTTAATATAGAGAATTATGCTCTGTTGCTGCAATAAGCTGTAGAACTCCTTACTCCCAAATAGAAAAACCCTAACCTTTTAGCCACCATTCCCAAATTTTCTCTTCTTTGAGCCCCAGGCAATCACAAATAACTCTCTGGATATGTCAGTTCTGGACATTTTCTATGAATGGAATCAGCACATGCAGCCTTTGTGACTGGCTTCTTTCACTTAGCATGTTTTCAGGGGTCATACATATTGTAGCATGTATCAGTACTTCAAATTTTTTGTCTTGCTTAATAATATTCCATTGTATCAGTACACCACATTTGGTGTATCCTTGCATCTGTTGGTGGACATGGAGATATTTCCATTTTTGAGCTATTCTGAATGAATAATGCTGTTGTGAACACTTGTGTACAAGTTTTTGCGTGGACATTTTATTTCTTTTGGGATGTACAGTAGGAATGAAATTGTTGGATTATATGGTAACTATATTTAACCTTTTGAGGAACTGTGAATTGTTTTCCAAAGTGCCACTTTGACATTCCCACTAGAAATATAGGAAGGTTCTAATTTCCACATCCTTGATATTATTTGTTGTTATCTCTCTTTTTTTGGTGATGGCTATCTGGTGGGTGAAAAGTGGTATCTCATAGTGGTTTTGTTTTGCATTTCCCTTACGCTTAATGATGTTGAACATCTTTTCATGACCATTTATCTTCATTGAATAAATATGTGTTTGAATCATCCTCATTTTACAATTGGGCTATTTCTTATTCAGTTTTAACAGTTTTTTCTTTTTTTATTTTATTTTATTTTATTTTATTTTATTTTATTTTATTTTATTTTATTTTATTTTATTTTATTTATTTTTTAACAGTTTTTTCTATATTATACATAGAGGCTCATTACCAGAGATTTAATTTACAAATATTTTCTCCCATTTTGTGTGTTGGCTTTTCATTTTCTTTTTTTTTTTTTAAGATTTTTATTTATTAAAAAAAAAAAGATTTTTATTTATTCATGAGAGAGACACAGGCAGAGACACAGGCAGAGGGAGAAGCAGGCTCCCTGTGGAGAGCCCGGGCGATGCAGGACTCAATCCCAGGACCCCAGGATCACGCCCTGAGCCAAAGCAGATGCTCAACCTTTGAGCCACCCAGGTGCCTTGGCTTTTCATTTTCTTGATGGTATCATTTGAGTGCAAAATTTTCTAATTTTGAAATAGTTCTATTTATCTACTTTTCTTTGGTTGATTGTGCTTTTGGTGTCAAAAGGTGTTTAAATTTTGCAATGCATTTTTTGTAGTTAGCTTCAGGAGATAGTATCAAGCATTGCATAGGCAAGATCAAATAGATAATAGTAGAGCTGAAATTGTCATTGCAGTTTTCTCCAACTTGAAATTTTATTTTATTTTATTTATTTATTTTTTTTAAACTTTTTTAAAAATTTATTTATAATAGGCACACAGTGAGAGAGAGAGAGAGGCAGAGACACAGGCAGAGGGAGAAGCAGGCTCCATGCACTGGGAGCCCGACGTGGGATTCGATCCCGGGTCTCCAGGATCGCGCCCTGGGCCAAAGGCAGGCGCCAGACCGCTGCACCACCCAGGGATCCCCTAACTTGAAATTTTAAAAATATTTTTTTTGTGTGTGAATTTAGTGTTCTATCTAGATGCTGTGTATGTGTTTATAGAAGACTTTACTGAGATTTGAGGGTGCTGAGGAGTCGGATTGACATTGTTCAGTGTTGGGTAATTAACAACTGCTGTGCTCTTTAGTGGGGGGAAGCTAACTACAGTGACCTGCAATTCTGCAGTGTTCCTGTCTTCACTTGCCTCTCTGTGAGTGTTCTTCATGGTTAGTCATGCCCCTGGAGGAGGAGTAATCCTCCAAAAGCAGAGAGACCCTCTATTTCCAATCTTGCCCTCTCTGCCCCTGTCATCTGCTTACTCCCCACCTGCTCACTAAATTCCTGGCTGCATTATCTCATGATAATTGCAGTGCTTATCTATTATTTATTTTTTTCTCCTAGCGCATTTGGAGTCTCTGGCTCTTAACTTTGGAGATCCTTTTTTAGGTTGGCTGGTTGTTTCAGTGTCACTCTACATCCAAGATTCTTAACTTTGTGATACTCTTGAGGATCATCTATCTCTGTTTATGGTCCACCTGCCTCTTCACAGTCATTTGCAGCAGCTTCTGCCTTCGTCATCTCCACCTTCCCAATGTCATACTTCCTACTAAACATTTTAAAATCCTTATTTTTTTTTTAAGATTTTATTTATCTATTCATGACAGACACACACACAAAGAGATAGGCAGAGACACAGGCAGAGGGAGAAGCAGGCTCCATGCAGGGAGCCTGACGTGGGACTTGATCCTGGGTCTCCAGGATCACGCCTGGGGTGAAGGCGGTGCTAAACTGCTGGGCCACCGGGGCTGCCCTAAAATCCTTATTAATTAAGTAATTAGACCTTGGCAATATACAATACTGTCTATTTTTTCTTTAATATTTTCCATATGCAAATCTGTTTTAAAGGACATGTGTGTTAAGCTATTTCCTCATTATTACCATAATTTGACCAACTATTTTGTCTTGCTTTCCCAAAGAGGATGTTTCCTATATTCTACTTAGAGGTACAAATGTTATGAGGGGCTTTATGATCGTTGCTTGCTAGAAATAAATGTTAGTAATAGCGTATTCATTTAAATATTTTAAGTGAATTGTTAATTGAATGCTAATAAAGTCAATTAGGAATATGGTGTGTGAAAAAGTGGTATGTGCAATCTGAAAATAATAAAGAATTATTTGCAAAAAACTAATTATTTTGTTAAAAAGATCACATGGTTCTTGAAAAGTAAACCAGTGCAGAAGCATATTTAGTAAAAAGTAAAAGTATTGTTTACTTTTTCCATTTTAAAAACTGTATTTACTTCCATGCCTTTCTTAATATTTAAACACATGAAAGAATTTTCATTAAACTTGAAAAAATTACTATTAAGGGAGTAATGTGAATTGCCTTTTCCTGCTTTGATAAATTTCTGAGGTGTTTAATTTTTCCAATGGTTTTTGTTTGGTGGTACACCTTAGACTGTTTCTTCCCTACACCCTGGAGATAGCAGTTGCTCAATGAATTGACACAGAAACCAAGGATAAGTAGACCTAAGTGTTAAGATGCCAGTTGATGATCAGAAAGGAAGACAGTGTTGAAGATTATTACTGGGAAAAAAAAAATCTTGATTTATATAACCTTGATTTGATGATTGATCAGGATAGTGTGCGTTCAATGTATACTACTGAGAGCTTACCGTATGTGCCAAATGTTACACTTGGCACCAGGAATACATCCCTGAACAAAACATACACAATTTATGTCCTCATGAGACTTATAGCATATGGCATATATCAGAAAATAAACAAGCACTTTCAACATAATGTGATAAATGAAGATATTGGCAAGAGACTGGTTGAAATGGTGAACCATGGAGTCCAATCTAGATAGTGAAGCGAATACAGAAGTGGGCTAAATAAGGAGAATGTACAAGAATCAAGTGTCTGCGACTCTGAATGACAAAAATAGATACAGTTGGTATAACTAATTTAGAGCTAGAAGATTGTAGTCAGAGAATAAGATATTAATTTTCACATTTTCCATTCAGAGAAGACAAGGTGATGATGAGTGTGGTCTTACAATGGCTAAAGTGGAGTTGCACTGAAAGTTGGCAAATGTGAAATGTTAATGATAGTAAAAGTAGAGTGATGGATGGATTATCCATATGTATGCTAAATGATTCAAGGTTCTGTAGTACTTGGGATAGAGAAAAATGTTGTGTGCCATGTATCAGGAGGTTTTTTGTTTTGTTTTGCTTTTTTTGTATCAGGAGTTTTGAATTAACAATTAGGAGCATCTTGGAGATTAGTAGTTCCTACTTGTGACCATGTTGAAGTCACCTGGGGAATTTAACAAACTACTAATGTTCTTACCTTAATTTTGCTGCACCTTGGAAGGCCTAACAGCCTGCTGTCATCCCCAGCTAAATTCTGATTTAATTTCTATGTGGTGTAACCTGGGCAGTGGGACTTTAAAATTCCCCCAGTTAATTTCAAAATGCAGGAGTTGCACAGGGACGGGGATTCTTATAGGAAACTGACCGAGTTATAATTGGGACCATGACTCTGCATCAGAAAGTTGGAGTAAGTGATAAATGAAAAAATAAGCAGCCTTTGATAGGATCACTGGAGAAGCAGCTTTTACTTAAAGAGTGAAGTTTTTGAGGATGTAGTTTTGTTTTACTGTGGAACAGAGTAAACCTAGAGGAGAGCTTTGGGTGGGAGGGAAGTAGTGGGAAGTTGGATAATGGAGGAAAAAGCATGAACAGTACAGTGGTTAGTGTACAGGAGAGTACTGGTAATTGAATAAATTTATCTTTTGGTAGTGACCAAAAATAACAGGGCATAGTGGGTTCAGAATTGATGTGAAAAATACATTCATCAATTCCACAGTGGATGACAGTTAGAAATTGGGTGAATAGTTTTTTCAGGAATCCATTTTGACCTTGATGGGTTGAACATCATAGGACATGCTAGCCTGTACCCCTCTTTGTTATGGGGTTTGGATTGATTAAGATTCATGGAGGAGAGATCCGGAGTTCTGGGCTGTTGTTCCACAGGTTCCCTAAGTGGTTAGAGGCCTGGTGTGTTGTTCTGACCCTGGCAGGTGGCAGCCTTGGAATGTCAAGGCTTGGTCAGTTCTGCATAGTATGGTTCTGTGCACACGCTCTGTTGCTTATGTGCTAGTTTAGCACTCTGCTGTACCTAACACTGGCAAAGCCTTTACTATTTCTTTACTTTTACACTTGATAATTTTTAGGAACTATTGTAATTGTCCAGTTTCAGATTTGTGTGCCACTATTTATGGGTTTAATTTTTTTCCCCAATGTGAAAGAATTGGAGTAGACTTAGAAGTAGTGAAAAAGGGCTATATTATAACACATGCAAACTTCCCTTATTTATGCATTAGAATTCTAATTATGGAGAGTTGAAGTGAGTTTCACAAAGTAACCACTCAGCTTAACTAAAGTATAAACTGTATATGGACCTAGAAATTTATAATTGTTAAACTGATTCAAATTTGTTGCAAGAATAAATGGGTTAATTGCAGCTCATTTTTATTTTATTATTTAATTTAATTTAATTTTATTTTTTTGCAGCTCATTTTTATTAATTTGACATGTAACTTGATTTTCTTGCACTGTTAAACTTGGAAAATGCGATAGACCTCCCTGTCAACAGTGCAGCAAGTTTATTTTTCTTTTAAAATTTAAGCTTTTCAAAGTATACTACTTGCAGTCTGAAAGAGCTACCCTAGTTTGCCAATGTACTATGAAATTACTTTTGATGAAGCGTTCATTCAAAACATTCTAAAAATTTTTCAGTACATTTTTGGTCAAAGTAAGGTAAGTAGTAATGTAGTAAACGTAATAGCTTGATGTAGTGATAAGAAAATTGTATACTAAGTGGAAAACAAGACTTTTTGCATAATTATAGCGTATCATGTTAACTAGTAATTAAAACCCATGTGCTTTTACTAAGCAAAATATATGTCATAATTACAGCTTTTATGCTTTGTTTAATTAGATGATTTTGTATACAGTGACCTTATTTCATATGCATTTGAATTATGAAACTCCTTTTTTGAGGCTATGACACCAAGTAGATGAAGCCTATGATATGATAGGTCATGGGAACAACAGCTGGGTTATGACATGCATTTTTATATTTTTTGTATTTATAGTTTTTAGATGTACCTAGCAAGGTGAAAATTGAGGCACAATTATGCTAAACAGTGCCTGATTTCCTTTTCTCTTTTTGGATTGCATTTATCAATTTACCTGATGTTTAGGTGGATATGAATGGTATCCTTTGTTCTAAAACTCAGTTGATATTTATTTAAAAACTACTCAGCAAGTCAGTTGTAGCAGTCACCTGTGGCCACATCTCATAGTTTAGTATTAACAATACAGATTTAGATGATTCATGGGAATGTTAAGATTTTTCTTTGGCTGTGACAGCTGACATCTTTTGGCTTAAAATTTCTAGACTAAGGGCAGCCCGGGTGGCTCAGCGGTTTAGCGCCACCTTCAGCCCAGGGTGTGATCCTGGAGACCCAGGATCGAGTCCCACGTCGAGCTCCCTGCATGGAGCCTGCTTCTCCCTCTGCTTGTGTCTCTGCCTCTCCCTCTTTGTATGTCTCTCATGAATAAATAAATAAAATCTTTAAACAAAAAATTTCTAGACTAAAATTATTTCTACTCTGCTGTATGGTGGGAAATTCTGATAACTCAGGTCAACATTTGTTATGTTGGAATATATCCAAAGCTGCTTCCTGAGGAAACCTTTGGCTTTGCTTATTTGTCTTTGGTATTTTCTGCCACCTTATGAAAGTAGGGTTGAAAATATGTGTTACTCTCTTTAATTTTTATGGCTCATCTGACTTTTAGTGTGTGTGTATTAAGTCTAAATCAGAAATATAGGTAACCAACATAGAGTGATCTCAGGCTATATGATGCACAGTACCTCCCAAAGCCCAAAAGAATTGATATTGGGGCAAAATCCCCAAGAGTTCATTTAATCCAACCTTTCTTCTAGATTCTCTTTCATCTATTTTTTGTTTATAATTGTGGTTAGATTTTCTAATTTCTGCCCTTAGATATAGTTTAGGTATAGTTTATAGACTGCTAGGAAACTGTAATCTTAGAACACATTAGTTTTACTCTTTGCAGAATTGCCTTCATTGAATTGACTTTTAATGTTTATGTCCATTTCTGTTTAGTTGTTACAAGAAGCAATTTTGTTAAACTTTCTAATGACTTTCCTGCACAACTGTTGTTGAGAACATTAACCAATACTTCCTGCTTTGTTTTTCAGATAAATTCCTATATGATACAATTCTTTAAAAATTCAGAGCTGCAGATATAGAGCACCAGTTAAATGAGAGAAACCTTGGATATCATCTGTTTCCAACCTGTTTACAGATGAAGAAATGAGGCTCAGAGAGGTCAGCTATAAGTAGCTGGCCTAGAACCCGGGTCTAGAAATTGTGTCTTCTAACAACTGACACAGTTTTTTTTTTTTTTTTTTTAAATTGAGATGAAATTGACATAACAGAGTTAACCATTTTAAAGTGAACAGTTAATTGGCATTTAGTACAATCACAGTGTTGTTGCAACAACCACCTCTATCTAGTTCCAAAATGTTTTCATCACCCCCAAAAAGAAGACTATATTCATTATAGTTGCTCCCCATTACAGATCCCAGCGGTTGGCATCTGCCATTCTGCATTCTGTCTCTATGGATTTATCTATTCTGGATATTTCATATAAATGGAATCATATGATATTTGACAGTGTGTGTCTGGCGTCTTTCATTTAGCATATTGTATCCATGTTGTGGCATATGTCAGTACCTCATTCCTTTTTTATGGCTGAATAATACTCTATTGTATGTTCATACACAATTTGTTTATCCATTCATTTGTTGATGGAAATTTAGGGTACTTCCACCTTTTGGCTATTATGAATAGTGGTGATATGAACATATATGCGCATGTATTTGAATTTTCAGTCTTCTGGGGTATATACCTAGAAGTGAAATTTCTGGGTTGTATGGTAACTGTTTCATATTGGTCCCTACCATTTTACATATCCATTTTACATTACTGTTGTTTATTTGCTTGTTTGGTAAGATCATAGTGGCTTGAAAAAGAAAATGAAACAAAGATCAGTTTCATTTTTTTTTTTTTAAAGGTATGAGCTCTTAACTTGATTTGTCTTTTGCAATAGATTTTCAACCATATTTATCTGTCTCTTTTTCTCCAGTGATTTCTTGATTTCTTGAATTTAATTTTGGTTTGTTCTTTTCCTTCAAACTGTGTTGAAATTGTTCTCCTTTATTTCTTTTCCCTTACAACATTTATGTTCTTAGAACCTATGAGAATGATCTTAGAAGCCTAAGTAAATGTCAACTTATTATCATTTATTTGTCAAAATAATGTAAAAGTAGTCAAAAAGAAGAAATAACACACATAGTTGGGTACTTTCAAGGAGTATTTATAGATTTTAATGGATTGAAGTGCAGATCAGATTTTTGTCTTCCACTTGTGTTTTGGGGATTAATTGTCAGGGCTTGGCAATTTGTTTTTGTATCTCAAAAATTTTGAGGCCGGGGCAGCCCCGATGGCACAGCGGTTTAGCACCACCTGCAGCCCAGGGCGTGATCCTGGAGACCTGGGATCGAGTCCCACGTAGGGCTCCCTGCATGGAGCCTGCTTCTCCCTCTGCCTGTGTCTCTGCCTCTCTCTCTCTCTCTAGCTGTGTCTCTATGAATAAATGAATAAAATCTTAAAAAAAATTTTTGAGGCCGTCCTATCACATTAATGTCATTATTAGAGCAATGCCTTGAATTCTACTCAATAGATGAATTTTTTAGAGCATTTTAAGTACATGCTTAAGATAGGTTAGTCATCAAATCTCAAGTTTTTGAGGTAAGGCTGATTTTGATTTAGTTGCACTAAATAATGACCCTCTGTCATTATTGAAGTCTGCCTTTTTTTTTTTTCCCCAATATCTTATTTTTTTGTTTGGTTTTAATCATAAAAAGGCCCTTACTAAATTATCTATTTGCCAAGAAAGAAAGAAAAGTTAAGCTAATGTCAACTCTAGAATACCTAATTGAGTTTTCCTGTTAACAGAGAAAACAACTTACTCCAATTAAGAGTATAAACCTATACTTATAGTCTTTGAGGAAAGAATTTGAAGGTCATTATTTTTTTTACGTTAGTTTTAGAAGCTAGAGATTTAACAGGTATATAGAATGCATATATTTAGCTTTATGAAAAGTATTAGGTATATTAGACTTTTTAAAAAAAATGTGCAAAGCACAGAGGGATTCTGGAATTACCTTAGATGACAAGAATTTTATTATAAGGGTACTTGGTGAACTCAGTAAAACAAGAGCTTTGTTAGATAGCCATGCTTGACAATAGAACAGAAATGGCTAGCCTTTCCTGGTTAGATACCTGGTGACCTTGTGACCTTCTTTAGCATCAGACTTTTGTTAATCCCTGTACTAGTGCTTTGCTTACTGTTTTACCACTGCTTTTATCCCCCTTAGCACCAACTGACAGTCTCAAGAGAAGATCTTATTGGTTAGATGAGAGTCACTATTTTCTCTAGGCCACTTAAGTTATTTGATAGAGGTTTTCTGTCAGGCCATGTCACAGAACAGCTATCAAAATCCACCTTTAGAGCTGTCTGTGGTCCATGGTGGGGGTGATTTATGTGACTCAGAGCATTGTGTTCTTTCCTAAGGAAACCCTCAGAAGATCGTCTAAAGTATGGTAGGCAGGCAGGCATTTTTGAGAAAAGTCCAAGAAGGGAGGCAGTGTATCAGGTGAGTACCTTGCTTGTCTTGAAAGGAAGTTTTACACTTTGATAGTTACATTTGCTTTAGGTTGCTGCTTTATGGGTTTCTGGGATCTTAGGAGAAAGCCATTTTATTACTCCTGAGCTTGTATCTTTCACATTGTTAGAAAAATTCACAAGGGCCTTCCAAAGTGTTGCTTTAAGAGTATATATATCTTTGAATTTGTTGTATATGTACACATGTACACACCCCTCATGCTGTCATTGCAAGTTAGTTTTTAAAGGATTTAAGTATAGGAGGTCTATAATCCAATTCTGTCTTTCAAAGTAAGTAAACAAAAGTTGAGAGACATTTTGATTGCCAAGATTTGCATGATGTTAGAGGAGAGCTATGATTAGAAACCAGAATTCCTACTTCTGTGTTAAAGTGTGTAGTGCCTATTTAGTGATTTAGAAAAACAAAAACAGCTTCCGTTTTTCTGGCATTTATCTAATCTTGTTTAGGACTTTCCAGTTGGGAATCTTGATTGTAAGGAACAACAGTATATCTCCATTACCTCACATAAAAAGGAGAATTCAGGGGAGTAAAATGGAATGCAGCTGGTCCTGTGGGAAGTAAAAAGCTAGTCTCAACTTTCTCTGTTTCTCTCCCCTTCTTCCTCTCTCTCTCTCTTATAACTTGTTTCCCCCCCTCCTCCCCACTTCTGTTTCTCTCTCCCTTCCTCCCATTTTTTCTTTCTCTTACAGGTAACCACAAAGTCTCTCATCTCAGCTTTTCAGAATGTATTTGCTTCATTTTCAGTTTTTCTCTCAAAAGGCTTCCTTATGTGTTGGCCTATATGCCCCTTAAAGTGGCCACCCAGCATATACATACTCTTTTTTTAGGTTCATTGCCCACCATTGGCTGGCTACAATTTGTACCTTTTCAGGTTACTGAGAGCCTAGCTTTGATCACTGATGGAACCAGGTCTCACAACGTATACATTGTTTGCTAAAAAGTTGACTTCCTTTGGGTTAGGTGTACACATACCTGGTCTAGACCAGGGTGAGGTTAGGGGAGGGAAAAGTAGATAGGATAGTATGATTCTTGGGGCTGTGGATGAGAGGATGGGATAGGCAGATGAAATCTGCCTTTTACGTATATAACAATTACTGTTTTTATATTTCAAACAAAGACTGGTTTGTTTTATAAACTCCTAAGTAGATCTTGTATTTGGATGGCAAAGACTGAACAGATCTTAACATGGAATATCATATTCTATACATTAGTACATTGCTAAGTTCATTAATTGTAAACAAATCTCTGAAGTGATAACTCTCAAGTTATCACTTCTAGATACATGCTTCTAGGGAATATTTTTTTAGCCCTCCCCCCCCTTTTTTGGTCAGATTGTTTATTATATTACAGAAGGAGTCTCCTTCTGAATTCGTTCATGTATTCATGCACATCACAGACTCTTTGAGTTGTATTATATTCCAGGAATTTTGCTACCTATGGGGAGATGAAGTTGAACATGGTATGTTCCTTGCCCTAAAAGAAACTTTACATTTTGGGAACAGCTGTCCCTCTTGCAGTTAATTAGAGGTCTAGCTATCTTTTGTACCTATGAGCCCTTCATCTACTGCTCATTGAGTCATATCTACCTCACTTGTACTCTTTTCACTAGATCTTTCCCTGAAGCCTGATATACTACAAATCTCTTACTACTCTTTCCTAAACTTACTGCAGTGTGATTCTATGTTGCCACTCTGGTGATGCTGCTCTCAGTAAAATCATCAGTTACCTTCTAGTTGTCAAGTCCGCTGGACATTTAGTAGTTTTTATATTATTGATTTATTCTCCAACTTTTGGATACTACTGATTACTTCATTCTTAGGGACATACTGCTCTTTTAGGTTCTGGGACTCCATCCATTCCTGGTTCTTTTTATACCTTCTCAATCATCTTCATGGGCTTTGTTTTTCTTTCTCTGCCCCTTAAAATATTGCTGTTACCAGTATTTTATTCTTGACCTGCTGATCTCTTCCTGCTCTGCTTCATTGGCAATAACTTCAAATTCTCTATCTCTAGCCAGAGTATTCTCTTGAAAATAAGTTGTATTACCATATCCAGTTGCTTGCTGGCTACTCTCACCCTTGAAATCTTGTATATTACCTGCAACACGCCCCTTAGTGAACTTGACTCCATCCACAAAGCGAAACCATAAACACAGTGTCCCCCAACTCTGTTCTCCCATATGTTGTTTGGGGTGACTAGCTGTTTGTCAGTTATTACTCAGGCTTAAAAAGCTATGGTGATGGCTCTCTTTTTTGTTTTCCCACTTTTAATGACATAGTTGTCGATCAGTATTTTGCATCTTTAAAACAGCTGTGACGTTATGATGATATGCTATATCTTAGACTTAAAATCGGATAAACCTTAAACCAAATGTTGGTACTGTGGCAATACTGAGGAGTTCCTGGCTCATTTTCGTGGGAGTTGTTGCCTTGCAGGGATATAATTCCACTGATTCCAAACTTTTCATTTTTTAAGAAAAGCCAGAAATCCTGATTTGTCTGTGGTATGTTAAATGATTATTCAGAATTAAAATAAAATACTATGTTGGCGAAATAAAATCCACTAGTTTTTGATCCCTTTCTTAAAACTTAAATTCTTCATAACAGAGATCAACCAGCATCACAAACTGAGATATTTGAGACGTGTTTTGTTCTATCGCATACAAGGGTAAGAGAGGAAACTTGACTGAAAGCCACAGAAGACTACGGTGGCAAAGGAGACAGGCTCCATCCCTTGGTTTGGAAGATTGAATAAAAATTGATTGGGTCATGAAGTCAAATAGGCTGAGACTTATCTCATCTGCAGTAAGTATCCTGATAGTGTATTCTTGTTATCCTCAGCTCCTTAGTTGCTGAGGTCTTGATCCTGGATACCATGATCAGTTAGGGAAGATATTTTTCTGTTATTTTATCCTGTGTATTTAAGCACAGCATTAAAACATCCTCTCCTCTCTCTGTCTGTCCCTTTGTTTCTGTCTTTCTCTCTTACCCTCTGTCACTCTACTTTGTTGTTTTGTCCCAAGAATGCAACCCATAGAAATAATGTTTCGTCAGTTTCAAGTTCAGAACACCTGATTTACTAAATTATCTCAGGGTGTGATTTGTTAGGGCTTACTGTATTATCCTGATTTATTTATTTTTGTTGAGTGAACTTTTATAGGAAGTGTCCTACTCATTCCATGGGAAAATCAGGGAGACTTATTTGAACTGACCTTTGGCTTTTCTCTTTGTTCTTTGTGGGAGTGAGGAGTAATGATTCTTAGAAGTGCAAGTTTCATAGTTCTGATTGTGTGTTTTAGTAACAGCTTTACCTTGTAAATAAATTGCATTTCTATAAAAATTAGATCTTACAGTTAAAAGTTATATTTAAAAAAGATGCCACAAGAGGTTAGAATGTGTTGATTAATTCTTGATTTCATTGGCTTTTGAGCATATCAGATTAGATTATGAGAGATTTTTATACACTAGGTGCCCCTGATTAAAGGAAGTGTGATTTTCTTTAGGTGGAGAGAGGAGTTGAAGTGGAATTAGTTGAAGTATGTGTTAATGTATTATATCACCTAAAATCTTGATCATCTAATAATTTTCCATAATTATGTGATAAGTATATCTTACGTTTGTAGTTTCTCTTAGGTTTTCTGTATCAGACTCATTTCTCTCTAGTTCCCTGGAGTAAGATGAGAGATTGTGAAATCTATGAAATGAATCATGACCTGAGCCAAAGGCAGATGCTAAACCACTGAGCCACCCAGGCACCCTATGAAATGAGCCTTAACATTTAATTTTAATATGTAAAAATAGTTTTGTGGGTTTTTTTTTTTTTTTTTTTTACATTTTATTAAGAGGAGAATGAATTTTGGGCTGTTTGACTTTCAACATTTCTTCTTTTGGGCATTGATATGGTTGACTGTTTATATAGTTTATCATAATAAACTATTATAATACATGACTGGTGCCAACTTGTTATCATTTTCTCCCTTTGTAAAATCTTTTTGTGGGACACTTGGGTGGCTCAGAGGTTGAGTGCGTCTGCCTTCAGCTCAGGGCGTGATCCTGGGGTACCAGGATCAAGTCCCACAGTGGGCTCCCTGCGTGGAATCTGCTTCTCCCTCTGTCTATGTCTCTGCCTCTCTCTTTCTGTGTCTCTCATGAATAAATAAATAAAATCCTAAAAAAAAAAAAAATCTTTTTGTGCTTGTCATTACTTGTATGTAGTTTTTAAAAGACTTTTTGGGTAGCAGATTTCAATTTACAACAAAATTTAGAGGAAAGTACTAAGATTTCCCATTTACCCCCCCCCCCCATATATGCATAGCCTCCCTTATATATCACTCATAGAATAGTGGTATTTTTCTTGTTGAGGCTGAACTTATATTGACATATGATAATCAACCAAAGTCCATAGTTTACCTTGGAGTCCACCCTTGTTGGTGTTATATATTTGGTGAGTTTGAGCAGAAGTATAATATCCTATATCCATCATAATACCACACAGGGTATTTTCAGTCCCATAAAAATTCTCTGTACTCTAACCTATTCATCTCCCCATCTTGTCCCCTCCCACCCTCCACCAACCACTGATCTTTTTATTGTCTCCATAGTTTTGCCTTTTCCAGAATGTTATTATATAGTTGGACTCATATCGTGTGTAACCTTTTTACATTAGCTTCTTTTACTTTGTAATGTGCATTTAAGGTTCTCCGTGTCTTTTCATGGCTACGTAGCTCATTTCTTTTTAGTGCTGAATCATACTCCATTGTCTGGATATACCACAGTTTATTTATCCACTCACCTACTTTAGGACCATCTTGGTTGTTTCTAAGTTTTGGAATTTATGAATAAAGCTGCTGTAACCATTTATTTTCAGGTTTTTGTGTGGACATGTTTTCAGTCCCTTTGGGTAAATACTAAGGAATGTGATTGGTGGATCATACCATAAAAGTATAGTTAGTTTTGTAAGAAGTTGCAAAATTGTCTTTCAGAATGCCACTTTACATTTCCACCAGCAATGTAGGAGAAGTCCTGTTGTTCTGAGTCCTTGTCAGTGTTCTGGATTTTGCCATTTTGATAGATGTGTAGTAGTATCTCATTTTGGCTTTAACTTACATCTTCCTGGTGATATATGTGTAATATCTTCTTATATGCTTACTTGCGATCAATGTATCCTCTTCGGGGAGGTGTCTATTATATATAGTCTTTGGCTGATTTTTAAATTAGGGTTGTTCTTCTGCGTTTTAAGAGTTCAAAAGAGTTTAACTCCTTTTCACATGTGTCTTGTGCACATATTTTCTCCTAATCGTGGCTGATCTTTTACTTATGATAATGTCTTTCATCAAGTGGAAGTTTTTAATTTTAATGAAATGTAGCTTATCAATTACTTCTTAAATGGATGGTCTTTGGTGTTATAGGTAAAAAGGCATCACCATAGTCAAGATCATTTAAGTTTTCTCCTATGTTATCTTATGAAGTATTACAGTTTTGTCTTTTACTTTCATATCAGGTCTGTGATCTATTTTGAGTTAATTTTTATGACAGTTCTAAGAGCTGTCTTAGATTCACTTTTTTTTTTTGCGTGTAGATGTTTGTTTTTTCCAGTATTATTTGTTGAAAAGAATGTCTTTGATTACATGTAGTTTTTTGGAAATTCTTAAATGGTGCATTTATCCCGAACAGCTTACTTTGTTACCGTTTATAAATGGAATCTTTAAATAAATTTAGACATAAAAATATACATAGCCTTGAACATTGGGCTTAAGTTCAGTAAACAAATGATATTCTCTGTTCTGCTTTTTGTCAGAGTACTTTCTCTGTGGCACACTCTTGAATAGCCTTAGCATTGTGAATCTTTGTTCACTTGGAGTTTTTATTTTTGGAAATTACCAGAACTTTAAGAAGGTTTGTAATCAGTTTTGGATGGTACCATTTTTTTTTAAAGATTTATTTATTTATTCATGAGAGACACAGACTGAGAGAGAGAGGCAGAGACACAGGCAGAGGGAGATGCAGGCTCCTCACAGGGAGCCCGATGTGGGGCTCGATCCTGGATCCCAGGATCATGACCTGAGCTGAAGGCAGGCGCCCAACCGCTGAGCCACCCAGGCATCCCTGGATGGTACCATTTTGATGGAAAAAAGTGGGTAACTGTAAAGAGAAGAGATTATCTTGAGTGCAAAATTGCCTGTAGAAGACTCAAAGGAGTTTGAATACTTTTTAAGCTCTGGAGGCTTTATCTTTTTTCTATTCCTAAACATTTTGTTAATCTTTTTACTGTGACACCACATTTTTATGTTATCATTACATGTGTATTTTACTTATTTAATTGCTGAGCATATTGAGGCCAGAAACTGATTCATCTTTGTATAATTTATAACAAATACATTGCTACTTAATTGTTACAGGATCATATGAAACCCCCCCTAAATAATTATTTTGAAGAACAGTAATTCTTATATAAAATGTACACATAGCCACACATAAAGTAGCATATTAAGATCATGACTTAGTTTATTTATTGAGAGAGAGAGAGAGAGAGAAAGAGAATACCAAGCAAGCTTCATGCCCAGTGTGGAGCCCAGTGCAGGGCTTGATCTCACATCCTTGAGATCATGACCTT
The DNA here is from genome assembly GCF_003254725.2 of Canis lupus dingo. Classification (NCBI taxonomy): domain Eukaryota; kingdom Metazoa; phylum Chordata; class Mammalia; order Carnivora; family Canidae; genus Canis; species Canis lupus. The sequence goes on along the minus strand of NC_064256.1, from coordinate 32,098,224 downwards.
AGCTGAAATCAAGAGTCAGATGCTTAACTGAACCACCTAGGCACACCTTCATTTCATAATTAAAAGAATCTTTTTCTTACTTGAATAACCAAGTGTATATTGCTTTATTATGAACTAATAATAGAAAATTTTTAATCCCAGGTTAATTCCTGGGGTGTAAACACGGAGCATGTTTCTTACAGTTGTTCTGTAAGAAATGCAAGTTTTTGCTAAGTAAGTAAATTTTGTGATTGTATGTGTTTAAACAATTTTTTAGATAAAGCATTTCAAACATAAAAAGTAGAAAGATTATTATAATGAATTCCCTGTCCTCATGCCCAGCTTAGACATTTATCAACTCATGGCCAGTTGTATTTCATCTACACCATTTTTTTTTTTTTTTTTTACTTTTCCCTCAGTCTCTACTTACAGAATTATTTTTGAAGTTATTCTAGATATATGATTTAATCTGTAAATAATTCAAAATATTTCTGTAAAACAAAGATTCTCTTTGTTAAAACATAACCATAATATCATTTCATTAGCTAAAAAACAAGCAGTAACTTTATATCATTAAATATACAGAAAATATTAAGAATGACCAATTTCTCTTTTCTCTCCTCATCCTCCTTTTTCTTTTCCTTAACCACTGTATTTCTGTTAAAATCAAGTAGAATAAGCTCTACATATTATAGTTGTAACCCACAGATTATTCCAAACCCTTCCTCTCCTTCCCTTGCCCTCCTTCTCTTACTCTTTTTTTTCACCTGGGCCCTTTATTTGTTGAAGGAACTGGGTATTTTTTGCCCTTTAGTGTTTCTCATAGTACGAATTTTGCTTAGTTCATCTGTGTGGCTTATTGTAACAGTTTCTTGGTCTTCTGCATTTCCTAAAATCATATTCAGGTTTGATACCCCTTTCCCCCCAACGGGACTCTTTCATAGATGGCAGTGTGCATTTTTCTCCCAAGAGGTGTATGATACCTGGTTTGTCTTCCTTCCCTCTCTCCCTTTCTCCTACCCTCCCTCCCTCCTCTGCTAGATCTTTAATATATTAAGGATTGCAATATGATACTATTTTGATTCTATCATTTATTTCGTTATTATATGGACTATTTCCTTAAAGAGAAGCTAGATTTTCACAAACTTTCTGATTACCTTGATAAATGCTTAATTCTCTGCCATTTTTCAAACACAGTTGCTTCCTTTAAAGGTGATAAAAAGAAAGTCTTCCTGATTTCATGAATTTCATGTTTGAAGTGCTCCAGTACAATGTAGCTATTATTTTTAGTGATTCCATCTTTAGCCAGTTGAACCCTTTTCATGTTGTCTCCTGAGTCCTTTTGACATGTCCTTAGAAGTCTTTAGTAGCTTTCTGGTATGTCAAGGTGCTGCAGGCCCATTTTAAACTCATTTTCTTCCCCAGGCTTGGAATCAGCCATTGCTCTAGTAGCCCTGGTTTGCTTTAGTGGAACTGTCAAAACTATTTTTTACTGAAGCAATATTAGATTTTTGTTGTGGTTGTTCTTAGAGTACATACCACTAATGAGCCACAGTTAAATTACTATATTGTAAAATCACCTAAAATAGTTTCTCTGTGTGGTTATTCCACATTGTTAGTATATGATTAGATTTGTTTTACTTTGCTTTTGATTTTTAGAGATGGCTTTTTAAATTCTTTTTATATGTAAAAATATTTATACCATCACAAAATCAGATCTACACAAGATACCTAGTTCTTATCTCTGTCTCCTCTGCCCCCATTTTCTTTATTCCTCATATATCAGTTAAAGTTTCTGTATATCCTTACATTAAAAAAAATGAGCTATTGTGTGTATATTTATAACTCTATCCCTTTCTTAGCTGAATGATAGCTATATATACTTTACTAGTGTGTAATTGAATTTTAAAAAATAATCAGGGTAAATATACTGATGCAAAAAAATTACAAATTGTGCAAAATACAGAGGATCGTTTTTTTCTGTTCTGATATCTTGATGGATTTTAGTAGCATATAATTAGAGATTTAACTGTCTTTTTGTTTGGTAGCTTTAAAGTTTTTGCTTTAATCAGTTATTTTTAAGGGAATATTTCTTGTGTATTATATATATACATACATATACACGTGTGTCATGTATATACACATATCAGTCTCATTCATAAATTAAAGATAGACTTTCATCTGCCAATTGGAAACATGAGGAAAATAATTTTCTTTTTGTTTTGATGGAGATTGAAGGTTTATTATTTAAAGATATCTTTACTTTTATTTATTGAGTTATCTCCAAAACAATATGTATAGCTAGAAATATGCTGTCTCTGAAAAGCTCTTTTGGTTAATTTACTTTAGCCTTGTGTATCTACTAGACTTTTTATTAGAAATTCAGGAAACCGTAGTAAAGCACTTTTTCAATTTGAGGCTTTGAGTATTTATTGTCTATCAAGACTGTTCTTTGCAATACTGCCTCATCTACATTTTAGATACTTTTATGATTTTTCCTGTATAAGAGAAAGTGTTCAGTAAATAGAATCTTTTGCTTTTTTTTCAATACTGTAGTTACTTCAAGACCCCAGTTTAGTGATTCCCAGTGTATGGGCTATGGAAATGAGAAGGAGGTCTGTCTGCAGCCTAGCTTAGTTTTTATCCTGAATAAATAAATACATATTATGAATGTTCACTATTGTTTTCAAACTGTGTATAGGTATTTTGTAATTGATAGAATTTAGTTTAAAAAGCATTAATTTGGGGATCCCTGGGTGGCTCAACGGTTAAGCGCCTGCCTTTGGCCCAGGGTGTGATCCTGGAGTCCTGGGATTGAGTCCAGTGTCGGGCTCCCGGCATGGAGCCTGCTTCTCCCTCTGCTTATGTCTCTGCCCCCCCCCCCCCCGCCCCGTCTATCATGAATGAATAAATAAAATCTTTTTAAAAAAAACAACACTAATTTATTGTAGCTTATATTTGTAATTGGATGCCAGGAGTCCTAATTGTGTTTAATTGTATGATAGTCTACGATCTTTTATTTATTTTTACTTACTTTATTTTTTTAAAGATTTTATTTATTTATTCAAAGAGACAGAGAGGCAGAGACATAGGCAGAGTGGAGAAGCAGGCTCCATGCAGGGAGCCTGAGGTGGGATTTGATTGGGATTCTGGGGTCACGCCCTGAGCCCAAGGCAGATAGATGGTCAATCGCTGAGCCACCCAGGCGTCCCTACGACCTTTTGTAACTGCTGCTCTAAAAGCAAGTGAAAGGTTTGTTCAGGTGGTCATCTATATATTTGCACATAATTCATTCTTGAAAATGTATAACAGTTGAACAATACACTTCTGTTGTAAGGGAGAGGATTCTAATATCAAAGAAGTAAAAATACACCCCCTAGTTGGGAGAGGTAGGAGAAATTATCCAGGTATCTAGTGGCTGTTAACTTTTGCCAGCTGGGCAGTTAGCCATCTTGGAGACCAGGATCATTGATTGGGGTGTCTGCCCTTTCTGCAGACCCTCTATCTTTTCTGGCTCAACAGCTAAATTGAAAACACCCTATCACAATAGTGTTTGATTATCTTTTCAGGAATATGCGAGGTATCTTAAATAGTGAGTAGAAGAGGATTTTTATTTCCTTATCCTTGGGGTTTTGAAAAGAGGGGTTTGGAACCAGTTGCCTCAGTAAATGTACTGATAATAATTGTGTGGTTGCTGTTCTGTGGCTTTCTCCCTGTAAAGGAAGTAATGATGTCAGTTGCTGTCAGCATATGTTGAGGCAGCCAAAAGGATGCATTTTTGTATATCAGTCTCATGGAAGAACAAAGAAAGTCCAGTTTTTTTCTTTTTGGAGATGGGAATTGGGTGTGGGTTGTACTGGAAGGAATGTATAGCTCTGCCTAAAGCCAGAAGGTGGGGGATGGAGGAGCACTTCAATTTAGGTTTCCTTTTCCTTTTCTTTTTTACTTTTCCTAGACTTTTTCTTTTTCCTGCCATTTCCCCTTTCCCCTGTCTTCCCTTTTTCTCCTCTCCCTTCTTTTTCTGTTCCCTCCATTTCATTTCTCTAGTTAGTAGATTAAATAGTTCCATTTTTAGTGAGCAGCTTCTTTGTACCAGGCTTTGGTTAAAATTATTAAATAATTACATAATGTTGAATGAGACAGGTTCTATGTCAGGAGTACATGCTCTTGAAATTACTTGGAGAAGAACTTCCAACTTATTGTAAATGGAATAAGGGGTGGAAGGAAAACAATTTATAGTTGCAATAAGGCTATAATTGCTGGGTACTTTTGTTGTTAAACTCATGATTTCAATGACCCAAGTTGGCACTGATATATTACCAGTTTTAAGATTCTCAGCCCTGTCTGGCTATGCTGTGCCACATGTTGTGTTCACATACGGCAGGTTATTATAATTCTGAGTATGGTTGACCCATTCTAATGAGACTCCAGAGTCCAACATTCATTTTCTGGGAGCTCTGACATTCTTTTTTTTTTTTTATGTGATCTGAAATAGCTGTTTCTACTCAGCTCCATTCTCCACCTTCAGCCGGGAGACTCTAAGTCTAGCTTTGCATCGAAATAGCTGTGTCATTATGAGGAAAGTTACTTAACCATTCTGCTACAGCTAGACTTGACTTGAGAGCCTGCTCATTGTGCTAATGGGAATTCTGGATCAAAGAGAGTGATTTTGCAGAAGTTACACAGAATGTTAGTGGCAGACTAGAACCTATAATTTCTAACTTTTTTAGTACTGTATTATGCTATCTTCCCTATCCTAAAAGTATGTGGTGAGGATCATGTAAGATAAATGTCAGTAGGACTTGATAGGCATAAAATATTACAGGATAAATTATTTCCACTTGCTTTCTATCGTCAGGAGGCAGATATGATCCTCTGCATTGTCTTTTCTTGGTTCTTAAGCATCCTGACAGCAGGGATCATTTTTTATGTCTGTGTGTCCCTCTGGTAAAGGCCAAATTATACATATAGGTGTTAGGACACTAATAAATTGACACCCTTTAAAACTAAAATTCTTTCCATTATTTATATAGGGTATACATAGTTAACTTGACTGTCTAGTAATAAAAATTATATACTTCATATTCAGACTAGGGATTTATTACATTCATTACAAGTCATTTTCTGACTGATTTCTTTGGAGATATTAAACTGAATAACATTTGGATAACATTTGGACATTAAACTGAATAACATTTAGATAAATAACATTTGGATAAAGAAAGCACTCATTTATGATTTTAGTATTTTTTTCTTACTGTGATTTAACTTCAGGCAGTTGTTAGTGACAAATTATAAGGTTTAATAAGGAGTTGGGATTTGCCTAAGATCAAATCTCACTCTTACTTATTAGTTTGCATGACCTTTGGCAGTTTTTTAAAAGCTTCTCGCTTTGTTTCTCTGTTGCTAGACTAGGATAGTGATTAAGGTAAAAGTGAACACTAGATACTGGACTCATTTACTCCCTACAACAGATACATGATATAGGTGAGGAAATTAAGGCATGAGTGATTACCCAACTAATAAATAGTGAAGTTGGGATTTGCACTCAGTCTAACTCCAGGGTCCATACTGTTTGGTCCCTGTGCTGTACTGACTTCCTGATTACTTTGTAAGTTGTTCTGAGAAATAACTGAGATAGAGTATGTAGAATGTTTGGTACAGTTGTGGTTCTCAAAGTTTTTTAGGTTTTGGAGTTGTGAATAAGGTTTTGTGGACTTAGAGATTAATTTAAGTGGAATTGTGAATATATAGTTGTCTTTAGTTCTAAACAGTTCTGATAGCTTGTTGGAAGTGAAAGAATCACAGACATAATAGATCAGCATCTGCATTTTAAGAGCCTGCATTTAAGATCCTTGGAGTTTAAGAAGTACTAGAATAGATGATCCTGAAGATTTCTTTCAATGCCCAGTTGTTGAGTTAGGGATTCTAGAGAATCATATAGCAAGGGTATTTTAGTGTCGATTATTGTATTTAGAGAAGAAAAATGATAATAAAGTATTATTTTGATGTAAATAACTGTAATAGGGATATATTTCTATTTTTTGGCTTCAATGTTAGGTCCACTCTTGAGGTAATTAATACCTGCTTGAATTTGTAGAGAGTTTCTGATATGGTCCACAGTGATCCTAAATTTTATCATCTTGTATCATCTTAGGAAATAATTAGAACTCAATTTCTGTATGATATAAGATGAGTTGTTTTTCTTAATCAAATATAAAATATTAGCCAATTACAAATATATATATATATATATATATATAGGAATGCTGAGAATAATACAAAACTTTCTAGTGTTGTACAATTCACTATTCTGGTGTTTCAATGAACAGTTTTAAATTTAAAGTTAACTATTTTAAGTGATTAACTACAAAGCAAATGATCACCTGACTTGATTGATTAAAAATGTGCAATTTATTAGTCTATGGAATATAAACATTTCAAAGAAAGGATCTACTTTTGTAGATTGTTTTTTTAAATACAATAACATCTGTTTTCACTCTTAAATCATTAGTATCTGGCATATTGTAGTGGGTATTGACAATATTTATTGACTGAATAAGAATTTGTGTTTTGATCATTTTGCTGCCATTTTCAAATGAGAGGAGGTAGATTCTGAAAACTTGCGTTTGAGATATTTGAGCAATTCCCCATGTTAATTAACTGCTGCATTTAATAATTTCCCCCATATTAACTAATTTTGATTCTTTGAAAATTTTTTTTAATTGTGAGAGGGTATGATTCAAACAGAAGAAGAAATATTACATTTATTATGCTCTTTTCCTTTATCTACAGAGGTAGCTGCTTGGTTTCATTTTTAAAACCTCTTAATATATCCAAACGTAAGTTGTTTAGTTTTGAAATACTGGCTAGCAAGCAATAGATCTAACTTTGTAAAAAAAGAATAATATTGTAAATATATAGTTGTCTTTAGTTCTAAACAATTGTGCTAGCTTGTTGGAAATGAAAGAATGCAGACATAATGGATCAGCATCTCCATTAGGTCAGATCTTATTCAAGTAAGCAGTTTGAATAAAATATCTGGGTCATAATCTGGTTTCTGCTTTCCTGAGAGATTATGAGAGAGGACTCTGCAGGGAAGTCACTGGATAAAGTTTTGGGTGAATCTTGAGAAATAGCATCTGGTTTCCTTCCATAGTTGGGCATTTGGCGGTACTGTAGTGTGGATCCAGGTACTGGGTGTTCAGCCGAAGTATTATCAGAGGGACTGGACTGCTCTGTCCTTTATTCTAAATCCCCTTGGCTTACTTTTTTAGCTCTGGTGTAAAGTCAGAGATCACTTCTGTAGATGAAGTAGTATCCCCAGCTCATTCAGGGAGGAGATCATGAGGGCAGAGCAGAAACTTCATTAGCAGGGCATTCTGCTCTCTGGTTAAAAAGTGGTCAGGGTAGGGACGCCTAGGTGGCTCAGCGATTGAGCACCTGCCCCTGGCTCAGGGCATGATCCGCAGTCTCCAGATCTAGTCCTGCATCGGGCTCCCTGCCTGGAGCCTGCTTCTCCCTCTGCCTATGTCTCTGCCTTTCTCTCTTTGTGTCTTTCATGAATAAATAAATAAAATCTTAAAAAAAAAAATGGCCAGGGTGAGGAAAAAGGAAAATAAAATTACAAATGAATAGGAATTGCACCAGCCTTATGTAAAAGAAGAAATTTTTAAAAACATCCACAGAGTGACATAAAAGAGAATATGAATAAGTAGAGAAATATTACTCTGGATAGGAGGATTCATTATTATAAATTCTCCTTAAATAAATCCTTTGTAAGATTTCTGTTTATAGGTTATCTTGTTGAGATCTTCTTATATAGTCACATATATATAACTTACATAGCAACCATATGTAGTTACTTTATTTTTCTCCATGCACTTATCCTCATCTAATACAACTATAAATTTATTTATCATGTGTTTTTTTTCCCCTTCTGGATTGTAAACTTAACGTAAGTGTATAAATTTACTAGAGTATGCTTGTCTTTCTCTCCTTACTAGAATGCAGCCTTATGAGGATGTTGTATTCCTTGTGGTTTCCCTTAGCACCTTGAGCTTATGGCACATAGAAAGCAGTCAATGACTGGTGAATGAGTGAATAAATAAAACTGTCCTTTCTCTTATAATCCATAGAACTTATTGTCTATTCCATAGCTGTTTGGTCATTAATTTTGTTCACTTTAGCATCTTATAATGCTTTCTATTATTTTCTTTTGGTTCAGTGTCTAATTGTTTCATTCCTGTAAGACATTCTTCTCTGTGCTCCTTGATGGCAGGAATGGGACAAATACTTCCTTTGTATACCTCACAGCACAAGGCAAATGGATGTAGGAATTTGTTGAATTGAATACGTTCATTTATTCATAATTACTTAAATTGCTAAAATCCAGTTTGCCTTCAACAAAAGAAGTATTTTAAATATACAATACAGTATAATTCTAAACAAAATGGTTTTTTTTTATTTTGTTTTGTTTTTAAGGGCTGAAAATTTTTGGAGATGTTTTTGAGCTCATGGTATATTTTGGTAATTGAAATTGGAAGCTACAGTTTTACAAATTTCTGTGCACCATTTGAGTAAAAGAAACAATTTCCAATGAGATGTGGATTTCTTACCTTGAAATTTTAATTTTTAATAAATGTCTTCTTATGCTATAGTTATATTTGAACTTAGTTTTAAAATGGAATATTCTAAACAGGTACAACTTTATAGTCTACTTAACTTTTTATATAAATGATTTTCTAAGTACTTTTTCTTTGGTATTTCTCATTTCAGCATATCATTCAACAACTTGTGTAATAATTGCCTGATATGCATTTACATTGCCATTAGATTTAAAAAGAATCATTTCTGATGTACTTAAATCCCTTTCTCCATATAGATTTTGTATATTGTTTCTTGGAGATAAATCTCCAAGAATGTAGTTAACATTTTCAAAAGTAAATATATAACAATTCCTGAAACAGCCACTGTATGTGTTTAAAAGGAGAAATGTAAAACTATGTAAAAGTTTTGATTCTTTTTTAATTCATTTATTTATTAAAAATAATTTTTTTTCTTTGCTTTATTTCAGACCAGTTTATCCATATGGGGATGGGGAAGCCTTGGCATTGTCCTTTCTCTAATAACCTTTGGACCCTTTGTAATATTTTATTTGGCCTTTTATATCCTCTGCTTTGTGGGTGGGTAAGTATTCTCAGTGATAATCTTATAGTTCAGATGTCATATTTTTGTTAGAAATTGAAACAAATGACCATGAGACCTCAATAAAAGAAAAATGAGCATGAGAAATGGTAGTATGATTTATTTGTGAATGCTGTTTTTGCAAATTATTTTTTACCAAAGTTAAATAAAGTAAAATTGATACCCAATAAAATAAAAGTGATGGCGATTGTTAGGTGTACCAGAAATATGGGTAGTCATCTTCAAAAAATTTTCCATTTTTGATGAGACAGACTTTTTTTGTATGATTTTTAAAGTTTTAAAGATTTTTTTATTCCTTTTGGTGTTACTACGTTTTGAAGTTGAAGATTTTTTACCTATTATAATATTAATAAAATAAGTTAAATTGAGATGATTCATCACGTTTCACATAGTATAGAAAATACTGTTTCATTAATTAGACTTTATACAATAATGTCACTTACTTCCTTAGTGAGTGCTCTCATTTTGTTACAGAAAATTCAAGCACCTAATTTTGCCATTTTCTCTTCATTTGTTTATTTGATTATGCTTTACTTTGAGTTGATAAACTTTTACAAGAGAAGTTTCAGTTGTGATTTAGTATAGTTTCCTATGCAGAGCACTTGGTATCAAATGTGAATTACACCTAAGAAAAGTATAGAAAAGAGAGGTAGATGCTTGTTACTTAGATGCTCAAACCAAGGTAGCTTCATTGAACTAAGTATTTTATTGTTACTAGATATATTTTTATATATGCTTCTGTGTGTGTATGTATATGTATGTGTAAGATACATTTATGTAATTGTGAAATGAATACCTTTGAGTTCTTTTTAAAACCTCTTTTGAGACCCCCCCCCCCCCCAATATTTGAAGGAATCATTTGAACTTACAGGTTTAAAGAACTTTGCTGAATTGAATAGCAAATATAAACTGTGGCCTGAAAGACTGCATAAGACTCTCAGGGAATGGCTTCTGAATATTCTTACCACCTCCCACCTCTTTCATGACAGAGTTTGAAAGTTATGTGTGGTCATTTTAGAGGAAGTGCACCCACTGTGGAACAAGTGAGAATCAAATCAAGCAACTACATTTATTTTAGATTTAATATTTTCATTATAATTTCTTAGAAATAGTACTGAACACTGAAACAATAAAGAAATAAGCCACAGGAATCAGATAAATGGAATTTTGAATATTATTATTGACTAAAAAGATGATTGAAGACTATAAATCTGCAGCCCCCTGGGCTTCCTCAATTACACTCTTTTGTCACAAATTAAGATTGGAGCAGAATGGTTGCATAGCTGTATGGTTGCTCCTCTCTCTGAGGGGGTCATGACTGCTTTTACTGATTGGAAAGGAGATGTTTCTCTGAAAAGGAGAGGTTTCTTCTCTTTCATAAATTGAATAAACCCTTGGCAAAAGTGAAGCAGGATTTCAGACGATTTCCCAATATTTCAGAACGGGAGAAAATTGAGCTTTATTTGTCAGCAGAAACCCTAGGAACTCTTGGACGTTAGAGGGATGGAGAGTCATTTCTCAAACACTAAAGTGCTCCATATAAAGTTTTGGAAGAGGGGAAAGGTGATGAGTCCATGCATTTCAAAGTCATGATAACCTTTCTTGTTCCCTTTTTGAGTGTAGATTTATCAGGGAGTAATCAAAATTGTTTTTAGATACTTCTAAAGTTCTGTAAAAATTTTTAGATAAGATATTGGCAAGTATGCCAGGGGCACTAAAACTTCTTTAGATAATATTAAGAGTCACATGGTAGGGTCTGAAATTCTAAATTCATAGTGTATATAAATGTTCTGATCTGATGTTCTGTTCCAGATTATTAATCTTGGTGAAATTCACTGCCATAGTAAGGAGACTTCAATTTAAATACTACAAAGCCTCCCAAAATTATCTCAGGGGATTAGTGAAGCATTTCTAGATTACTCAGTTATGGTCAATGAGTACCACAGTACCTGAGTCAAATCTTTCCTTTTTGGCCTCTAATTACAAAGAATGATTGTTTTTCTTTTATGTAGTTTAGTATAGTTTAATGACTTATGGATTTCAAGAGCAAATGTAAGCTTTTAAATATTAAACTCAGGTAAGATCATTATATTTCATAGAATAACCGTTTCTTGATTTTAGTGGTTGTTTTTTATTGTGTAGGTCTTTAAAGATACCTTTTTTCATAAAATGCAAGTTTGAGATGAATTAATACATTTTCCTATGGAAACCACCTTTTTTTTTTTAAGTTCTGCAGTTAACCATCTACAGGGTTGATAATGTATATATTGTGCTGATAGTCAAAGCTAATTCCATGTTTTCTAATATAGAGATAATATGGAAGAGATAATATGGAAGGAAAATCACTTAGAGTTTTTTTTTTTTGTTATTTGGGATACTATTCATACTGTATTATGGGTTATTTAATGTTATTTTGGGTGTTGCAGTCATTTGTAGCACCTGTTTTTATTTAAACCTTAAAGCTGAAACTATTAAGTTCTTTGTAAGATTAGACCATTCCTTAGCTTACTTCCTACCATTATACCTTAGACAGATGTTACTGTTTTATCAGTCTGTCTCATGATAATAATTTTAGAAATACATTGTTAATATAAGCATTTAATTGTGTCTGTAAATGTTCTTATCATGAGATAGAACTTAAATATAGGACCAACTTGATTATTAGTAAGAATATCAGATGCAAGACAGGTGAACTTTATTGACAATTCCAAGGCCAGGTTTTTTAAAAAAACTAAAACAGGATTGATGACATGGGCTGATTTTGACTCTGTTTTCTCAACTTATCTTTCAGCTTTTGTGGTGCTTGAACTAAAAAAGCAGATCACCACAAAAAGCAGAGGACTTTGAGAATCTTCCTTGTAGTAGTTGAAGCTGACCCATATTTTATTTTTCATAGTTCCCTTCTTGTCACAACAGCGTTTGAATCATTGTGAGATTACTGTGAGATTATTATAAAGTTAGAATTTTACGTTTTTCTATTATGGATTTCTTAGCTTCTTAGTGGTGCTTAGATTTAACCGGTAAATTTTAAATATAGGAAATACTGGTAGCATTTAGTGAGTAGTTAAAATAAAGCAGTTCTAAACCAGTTTTTATCTTACCTCAAGTCTATAATTGTTTTAAAAATAGCCGTTAGGATGTATTTATATGTATTTTAAAATTCCAGTCTGATTATAAACTGTTCTCTTTTTTTTCTTCCATAGCTTTTATTTATTTATTCTGTTTTTATAGTGGCAAGTTATATTATTATCTCATGTTACTTAGTTAATAGAACTATAGAAATGTGTGACTTTAGCTTTAGATTTAGATCCTATTTGTCTTTATCCTTGGTTAACTAGCCTACTTATTTAGTGAGGGCTGATTTTCCTAAAGTTTAAACTTGTTGCCTGGGATTCTTTTTTTTTTTTTTTTTAAGATTTTATTTATTTATTCATGAGAGATACAGAGAGAGGCAGAGACACAGGCAGAGGGAGAAGCAGGCTCCATGCAGGGAGCCCGATGCGGGACTCCATCCTGGGATCCCGAGGTCACGCCCTGGGCTAAAGGCGGCGCTAAACTGCTGAGCCACCTGGGCTGCCCGCCTGGAATTCTTTATGAAATGTATTATATGAAAACTTTGAAAGGCTTTCATGTATAAATTCACAAAATGCTTATGGTTGTTTTAAACTTTAGAACATAACAAAACTGCCAGTTACTTGCCTTGCTTGCCAAAGTGAAAAGCGGATTTTTTGGTGAGTGATTAATCAACTATTAAATCTGAAAAATATATTTGATGAATAGGTGTGTTAAGTTATAATAAAATTTTGTTTTTGTATCTATAATTAAAGTTTTTCTTCCACAGGGGTTTTGTGGTGACTCTCCTGTTTGGAAAAACAAACTCAGAGAAGTACCTAGAGCAGTGTGAACACTCATTTCTTCCTCCAACATCAACTGGGATTCCTAAGGTAAATAGAGTAAAGGAATGTAAAACCTCAGAGTTTTGTTCTGTGAAGTGATGATAGTATGGTCATCTATATATGGCTTGGTAGATTTTCCTATAACTTACTAGTGCTCACTATAAACTTATGAGAGACTTTCTGATCATGCTTAGAAAATGCGTTTTAAAACTTTTGTAGCATTAGATCTTAAGAGGAATGCAAATTTTAGGAAAAGTAGAAATTTGAAGCCTTTCCTACTTCAAAATTTCTCACAATCTAAATAATATTTGCCGATTTTTAATATTTTTGAGGATAACAGTAGATTTTTTTTCTGGACGTCTAGTTGGATTAATTTGAGATATAGTGTTTGTACCAGAGCCTTGAGAAATAAGGTTATTGATGGACTTAAAGATGACAGAAGAGTAGCAAGTTAGAAGTAAACTATAGATATTTTTAAATTAGGAAACAGTGCAATAAAATATTGTGATTTCCTTAAAGTGCTTAGAAGAAATGAAACGAGAAGCCAGGACTATAAAGATTGATAGAAGATTGACAGGTGCCAATATAATTGATGAACCTCTCCAGCAAGTGAGTTTTCGTATGTGGTATTTGAATTCCTTTTATTGTGTTGTAAGGTGTATTTCTTTTGAAAATACCAGGAAATAATTTTTACTATTTATGTGGTATGCTTGAAATTCATTATAATGCTGTTCTTGGATTCTGTACTTAAAGATGCTGCCTTATTTATGAAATCATTTATAATGAAGAGGTAATATTAAAGCCTTTTGTTTGAATTCGCATTTAGTAAAAATGTTTTTGCTGACATATTTGCAATGTTTCTAATTATTTTAAAGTTAAATGCTCTTTAGCTGATGAACAAGCTTAGTGTTTTGGCGAATAAGACATTTTTTTAAAAAAAGAATATACCTGATTTGATTAAAAATATTAAAAATTAGAATTAAAGTAATTCTTTTTCCTTGATATTTTTATTGATGTTTATTTGATTATGTGATTATTATAATGTGTTCTTTAAAATTCTAACACTTCTTTTATAGATAAACCCATATTTAGTTTATCAGATTTTCAAAAATAATATCCATTAAGTTGTATCACTTACTGTTTATTGACTGATTTACTATTGTTGGCAGTATCAAAGGTATTAGAATTAAGTGAACTGTTCTTTTTTTTTGTAATTTGACTACAAGAAATCTGATGGTATGATCTTGGAAAAATGGTTTCTTTTTGAGAATTAAGGTCAATTGGCATTATTTTGAACCTCATTCCATCAAGCTAATTAAAACTCTTCATTATAATATAGCACTGAAAATTTATTTTTTTGCAACCTCTGTCTTTAACCTGAATTGGGGTGGGAGTTGACCAAAGATAACTCTTTAATTTTTAAAAAATTTGGGAAGTGGATGAATTGGGACACCAAAATAATTTAAAAATTTTTTGAAATGGTTTTTTAGCATATTGATATTTTCGTAATAAAGGCAGTTTTTTAAATCATAATTTAGTATGTGGAGAGTAAATATAAATTGGTAAATAATCCTTTCAGGTTTTCATTTGCCGCTGATACTTTATAGATCCTAAGAAGTTGTATTTTTTCCCCAATATTTTGTTTTAGGTTATCCAGTTTTCCTTGAGGGACTATGTCCAGTATTGGTATTACACACTAAGTGATGATGAATCTTTTCTTCTTGAAATTAGGCAGACTCTTCAAAATGCACTCATTCAGTTTGCTACTAGGTAAGGTCACTGATGCAGAAAAATTTAAATACGTTGTTTATACCAGTAAGGAAAATGACTTTTAAATGGAAGAGGAAAATTAGTTATTTAAAGGTAAGTAGAACAGTGGATTATTGTGAGATAACTCAGATTAAAGAACTAGAGCTCTAAAAACCTGTACTTCTTTAAATTTAACCTTTACATTTACAAAATGTTTATCTTGGTTAAACTCTGTTCTCTCAGTCTGAATGTCAGTTTCTTCCTCAGGGTCCAATCATGTGACTTTCAGCCCACTTACTGAGAATACTTTTTTCACCTCTTACTCAGATACTGTTTTATTAGAATGCCATGAAAATAGTTTTAGTAAAACTATTCTTTTACTTTTGACACATATCTTCTTATAGAAGTCCTCTCAGGGGGAGAGGAAACCAAAGGAACATAAATCATTGGAGACTTTTCAGTTTATTTATTTTTAGAAGGAAGTGTATTTTGATGAATTTGCTCTAAGAAATTTTTGTGAAATATACTAAAATTCCTACTTTAAAAAACCCACTTATATACTACCTCCTCTATAAGAAAATATTTTGGTCCATAGCATTCATTATATTTAAACTACTTGATTTTCTTGGGTGGCCATTTCATATACAGAAATGACTTATTTTTGAGAGAAAGGATTTTATATTTAGAAAGAAATTTGAAATTTCTTCTTCTTCTTCCTTTTTTTTTTTTTTTTTTGATTAAAAGATTTCCTTGCTCGTCTACAGCCTCGAGACAGGAAGCTGTGTGCCCTGGCCATGAGTATGCTTTCAAATCTGAAGGTGTTGTTTTTCAACCAACCGCATTTTTTCCCACTTAGGTTCTTTTTTTTTTTTTTTTTTTAATTTTTATTTATTTATGATAGTTACAGAGAGAGAAAGAGAGAGAGGCAGAGACATAGGCAGAGGGAGAAGCAGGCTCCATGCACCAGGAGCCTGATGTGGGATTCGATCCCGGGTCTCCAGGATCGCGCCCTGGGCCAAAGGCAGGCGCCAAACCACTGCGCCACCCAGGGATCCCCCCACTTAGGTTCTTGAAATACAGTCTTGTACTTCTGAGAGTCTTGGACAATAGAGCTTTGCCCTGAGGCTTTTAATGTATTTTCATCTCTGTGCACATAGATATTTCTAGCTCATGCTACCTGTCAGGACTTTTCATCCGTAACTCAGTTAATCCTAAACTTTAGGAGGTTAGTTCCTCAACCTCAGGTCATTGGGGAGACCTGCACTAATGTTTATGATTTGAATAATAACCTATAACCTAACTTATAGAGATAGATTTGAGCTCCTTCTCCCTTAGTATTAACAGAGATGTTTGCAGAGTAGCCAGCCTTAATTACGAGTGTCACTTGTAATTTTCTATGGAACACAGAAAATAAAGTGTAATCAAAGTTCAGAACTAGGATTTTATCTCCTTTATTTCATATATATAACATTATTGAGTATTAGGTATTCATTCTTTCAGATAACTCTTCCATTCAGTCATTGACTACTTTCTATAATAACATCATCCTAATGACTTTTTTTCCTTTTGAAAGATGGGAATAAAAAAAAAAAAAGAAAGATGGGAATAGGTGTTCATTATTGATGTGTCTGGCTGCCTAAATATATATATTGAAATACAACAAATCTTAGTCCTGGAAAGAACTTTGAACTAGTAATTAGGAGACTTCAGTTTGCATCCTGCTCTACTAGTTAGCTATGAAACCATGGGCATATATTTTAAACATTTTGAATCTTGGTTTTTCTCACATGTCAATTGAGCATAATAATACTTGCCCTGTTCCTCACAGGGTTATTGTTGGCATCAAATTCATCTATCCATTCAGCTAATATTTTATGCCTCCTTTTTACCAACCAGGTGCTGCAGATACTACAGTGTGTAAAACAAGATCCCTGATGTATGAGAATAATTATGAAAATGTTTTGAAATTGTGAAGGAATTTAGAAATAAGTTTTTAATGCTCTCCAGCATTTATAATTTCACAACAGAAAAAGTCCAGAGGTATTAAATGGTTAGTCCAAGGCTATCCAGTGAATTGGGACAGAGTCAGAATTAGAATCAGACTGTTCTTAACAGTCTAGTATTCTTTCTTCCATTCCCTACCAGATATATTATGGTCTAGATTTTTCATCTTAATTTTCCTACCTTTTTTTTTTTTTTACCTTTCATTGCAATGCTCTCCCTGTTTTTGATCCCCCAAACCACCTTCTCTTTACACTTCATGTAATTGTTCTGTTCTCCGCCCCCCTTTGTAACATTGTACACTATAAAGCTGAATATTTAAGTGATTGCAGGAAGAGAGTCAGGTTTCTTCCATCCTAGACTGTTCTGAATTTATATCTTTGCTTTCTCATGGGCCTTAAGTTTTTGGACAAATTAATCAGCCTCTTTTGAGCCTTAGTTTACTCATTCATAAAAGGCTCACAATAACAAAGTTACTTTTGAGGCTGTTTTCAGGCTAAAAATGACATGAAGTGAAGCCCCTCGCATTCAGTAAGGCTCAACGATTGTGCTATCTCTCTGAATGACTTTATTTTTGTTCTGTGTTGGTTTTTTCTATTGCGACTAAAAGGTACATCTTACAGAGTCTCCATGACTGTTTTCTTTGCTAGTATCGAGAAAATTAGGTCTTTTTACAATTTGAGTACTACTTCAGTTGTTCAGTGCTGACTGTTGCGTATGCTCGAACATACAACAAGTGCGCTAAGTTATTATTGCCTTTGTCCTTCAAGTCACAGTCTTGTATAGGGGCCCATGAAGTCCTAAAAGTATATATAGAATTGTTACAGATTTCATTTTAAAAAGGGCCTATCAATCCAGAAAAGATTTAGAACCACTCAGCTCTAGTGTTCATATTTATTCATTACGCTGAGCAGAGTATCAGCATGAAATGAAATGTTAATTTTGAGTTATAACAGGAAGAAAAGATAGACTTAGAGTCTGAAGTCCTGAGTTTTGAGTTTTAGGGCTATTATTAGGCTGTATAGTTTTGAATGTGCAAGACACATAAATTCTTAGAGTCTGGTGATAACCCATATCTTCTTGTCAGGTTATTAGGGTTAAATGACATCACGAGTGAGAGAGTACTTTGTAATGATAACACTTTGTGTTAACATTTTTAGTACCTGTTACTCTATTTTTTTTCAAAGATTTTATTTATTTATTCATGAGAGACACAAGAGAGAGACAAGAGACATAGGCAGAGGGAGAAGCAGGCTCCCCTCAGGGAGCCCGGTGTGGGACTTGATCCCTGAGCTACCCAGGATCCCAGAACCTGCTACTCTAGTAGCAGTTTAGGGATGGAAACCTTCATAGAACACTCTTGATTTCTCTGTCATAGAACCTGGGTGTGAACTAGGCTGCAACGTTAGGCGTTGAATCTGAGATCACCTTTGTATTTTTATTTCTCCTTCAAATACAATATTATGATATAGGACTGAGTCCTGGGAAATATATATTATAATTCTATCTGTACCATTGAGTTATAACATACTTAAAATTTCTTAATATATGTGTAAAATAATAATATTAATACTTGTAACAAACTTAACAATTGTGAGGGGCAAATGAGATGATGTCCAAGAAGCATTTCCTGAAGTATTTGTCAGCCAATGATTATACCAGTGATTATACTTGAGCAAGTTACTTGACTTTCTATGTCTCAATCTCTGCATCAGTAAAATGGGTTAAGTATCCCATGGGGTTGTTGTACTGTTTATATAAAGGAGTAGTGCATATAGAACATCACAGGAAATGTTCAGTGAATGTTAACTTGGTTGTTACTATTTTGGTTATTTATTACCTTCCTAGGATATATACACAGATTCTTTGTCTTAATTTGTTTTGTTTCGAGGGAAGGAGCAGGTGGAGACAAAATTAAAACACTTAAAATGGAGAGAAATAAAGTAGTCATTTGTGTGGTACTGAGAGCAGTTTTTATATAGAGGTAAAATGGACCAGAATAACCGAGGAAGACCTCATGTGGATTGAGGTTAAAGCTGATCTTCAAGAATGGATATGTGGGATAGAGAAAGGGATGAAGGATATAGTAGAAAAGAGCAAAGTTCTGAGAACGGGGATAAGATTAGTGTGGTAGAAGCCACAAGGAAATACAAGTGATCAAGGAACCTTGATCATAGGTGTGAAATGTGGCAACTGTGTTCCTACATCTCTGTTCTCCTTAGCCCCAAGGTTAGCAGGAAGGAGATATAATGGGTTTTCCTGTAGGAGGAGGAAGTATGGTTATGTAGGTTCCTAGTAGATGCACTGTGTTCTTCCTAAAGGGTTTTCCCGTAGGAGGAGGAAGTATGGTTGTGTAGGTTCCTAGTACATGCAGTGGTTGTAATACTAATGATAGCACTCTTTTTGCAACGATGGGGGATATGTTCTGAAAGTTTAACCATTTTTCTTACAACTTTTTGCTATAGAAGTAATAGATCATCTGTTTCTAGACTTGTCCAAAAGGCAGACACAATTCAAATAATGGACATTTGCAACAGTAAAGTTGTACACTCTTGTCACTTTACAAGTTTTCCTTGTAAATGGCAAAATGTTTTCATTTCTTTTGGAAATATAGGAATAGAATTTCTATGTCTTATCACTCTTTAATTTTTGAAGAACTGCAAATTGATTTTCTTTCTTTTTTTTTTTAAAGATTTATTTATTTATTTATGATAGACATAGAGAGAGAGAGCGAGAGAGAGAGAGGCAGAGACTCAGGAGGAGGGAGAAGCAGGCTCCATGCCAGGAGCCCGACATGGGACTCGATCCCGGGACTCCAGGATCACACCCTGGGCCAAAGGCAGGCGCTAAACCGCTGAGCCACCCAGGGATCCTCTGCAAATTGATTTTCAAAGTAGCTGGATATTCTCACCAACACTATATTACGATGCTTCCATTTTCTCCACATCCTTACTTATACTTGCTTTTATCTTTTTTTCTTCAAGTTTTATTTATTTAAGTAATCTCTGTACCCCACATGGGGCTTGAACTCACGACCTTGAGATCAAGAGTCACATGTTCTTCTGACTTAGCCAGCCAGGTGCCCCATGATTTTTTGAATCTGTCTTTTGAGTTACTGCCATCCTAGTGGGTGTAAATTGGCATTTCCTTATGGTTTTGATTTGCATTTCCCCGATAGGTAATGATATTGAGCATCTTTTCATATGCTTGAGTCATTTATATAGCTTCTTTAGACAATGTCTATTCAGATCTTTTCCCCATTTTTAAATTAGGTTATTTGTAATTTTATTATTAAATGGAGGGTACTATAGTCAGGTTTTGTAAATAGAATTTTATTGGACAGTCACACTGATTTGTTTGTATTTTTGTCCATGGCTGCTTTTGTACCACAATGGCAGAGTAGACTAATTGTGACCCAGATAGTGTGGTTGCAAAGCCTAAAATAGTTGCTCTTTGGCTCATTAGAGAACAAGTTTTCTGATCCCTGAAATAGTATTGTAGTCATTAAGTTTAGGAAGTATTGTTAAACAGATAGGAAATATATTAGAATAAAAATCATGCAAAATAGTGTATGATTTTAGCTATGTAGTAAAAACCTGTAAATATGTATGCAAAGCAAAGAGACTAATGGGAAATATGCTAAAATATTAACTGATCTTTGGATTGTGGATTCATGGCTGATTATAACTGATGCTGAAAACAAAAGAAGGAAGTTACACTTTACAAAATGAGAATGTATTACTTTTATAGCCAGAGACAGAAACATTTGGTAGTGAGCAATAAAGATACCGAGGATGGCGTTTTTTAAACTAAATTAATTCTCTTGTTGCTCTGTTTTATTTTTTTTTTTATTTTTTATTTTTTTTTGCTTATGAACGCGTAAGAATCATCTTTTTCAACTGTAGATGATGTGTTTTGTATAGGCAGCCACTATCCCTTTATTTCTTTGGACAGTGATCTGGAAACTAATGCTTAATATATAGGTTTTTTTGTATGTGATGAAATAGTGAATAGTCAATAAATTCTTGTTGATTGAATTCCCATTTATGACTTTTGCATATTTTTTCCCCACAGAATTTTAATACATTTTAATGTTGGGTCTAGGAATGTTTTCATTTGTCAGGTACATTTTACTAGCAGTTTTGTTTATTAAAATAGTTAAGCATTACTTGAATTTTTTTTTTTTTATAAATTTTTTTTAAATTTTTATTTATTTATGATAGTCACAGAGAGAGAGAGAGGCAGAGACACAGGCAGAGGGAGAAGCAGGCTCCATGCACCGGGAGCCCGACGTGGGATTCGATCCCGGGTCTCCAGGATCGCGCCCTGGGCCAAAGGCAGGCGCCAAACCGCTGCGCCACCCAGGGATCCCATTACTTGAATTTTTTAATTCTTAACACTATACGTAAGAGGATGCACACTTAGCCCTAGGTTGTTTATTTTTTTTCCTTTCCTGTAGATTGATTAAGGCTTCCAGCAATCTGTTCTTTACACTCAACCTCTAAACTAGGTGAGTGTGCTTTATGTGTATTTCTCTTAGTTGTTCATGTATTCTGAGATCCACATCCTTTAGAACATCTGGATCTTTAACTTCTGAGGTATTGGAGCACAGGATGTAGAACTGGACTTCTTATGTAGTGTTATAGTTCACTAAATACCATTTCCTTTAATATTGTTATATAAAACTGCAACCTAAAATTTTTCTCCATTTTTCCAATTTGTTTATAACTTTAAGAGTCAGGAGATTTTGTGTTCTCGTTAAGGTACAGTAAAGAAAACACTGGATTGAAAATTAAGAACCTTGATTTATTTTTTTAAGCAAAACCTTGATGTCACTAGCTATGTAATCTAGAATGAGTAAAGTCTGACTCTGCGGTGATAGGGACTTGTAATTATTTCAGATCCCTTGAAATTCTAAAATACTAGGACTCCCTGGTGAGGTTGGTACTAACCTTGTTTTTTTTAAATTTTATTTTATTTTATTTTTCTAGTCATAGCTTGTCCTCAAAACACGCACTCACATATTCTGTCACACCTTACATTTTGAATACCATTTGGGGAGTTGTTTTTTATAGTGTCTGATGTTGCTAATTAGATTTAATTTACTTAGGAATTAAAGTACTTCTCTAGTCTATTGTTTTACTAGTAGGTTTTAGAATAGGATGATAATAAAGCTTTTATACCTTGTATTATATTTCTATATGGTCAGAAATAAATATAACATTTGTTATATTTCTGTGCTTGACTTCAGACATAGGAGACATTTAGTAGACTAATCTTTTCTTGATGGTTAAATCATATATTAGTGAAAATTTAAAAATTTTTATTTGATTATCCAGATGATGCTATCCTTACAGAATGCAGAAAACAATAAATTTGTAGTTTTAGAAGTCTACTGTAAGTTTTCTGAAGTGTAAATATTTCCACCATGGTTGATTTTAAGCTGTCACCAGGAAGTCACTGAATGTGGAACTAGAAAAGAGAGGTGCGTAATTGGCTCTTCCACTTTTATTTTCTCCCCCAACTGGGAAGAGGTGCAGCCAGTGAAGGGAGCAGACAGGTTTTTAATCACCAGGGAGTGAGGCTTATTTCCTTATGTGGTTGCTAATTTAGCTCTTATAAAAGAGGAATTTTCCATATGTATTTGAGGATTATGATAGAGAGCAATAGAAAATTTCATGTAACTTCAGGAATGTTGTGGAAAAAAAGTTAAATCTATTACTTACTTTACAGTCTTATTTTTTTCCCTCACAACATTCCTGTGCCTAAAAATATGCTTGAATTAAATTTCAGGCTGAAACATGATACTGTAACTAAGTGTTCCCTCAAAGTCTCCTGAAGAATGGAAACAAGGTTTATGTATTTTAGAGTATATCCTTTCTAATAATGAATTGTTAGGGGGAAGGTTAGTGCCTGATACAATGGCTAAAGGAAGAAGGGATTCTTTAGCAGACAAAAAAAATAAAAAATTCTCAAAATTGCTTGCTTATTAAAATATATCCAGAAAAACTAGGAATTTTACTACAGTAGAGATTTTTAAAAATACCTAATTTTTATATAGAAAATGAACTCCTAGGAAATTAATACATATTATTATAAATTTATGTGATTGGTTATTTCCTTTATTGATTAATATATCTTTAAAACGTCTTTAAATATGTACGTGTGCGTATATGTCTACATATCTGCACTATACAGTGTACAGTGCCATTCTTACTGTTTTCAAATACGGTCTTAGTCATTTCTGAGAAAAAATAGCGTGATGTCAGGAACATAACATTTATTATAGGATTGTTTCTATGAGAAGTCAGTTTTTACTGTTATCATTTTGATATAAAAGACCTTTTGTAGGAAAAGTATTCTGCCAAGAATGGGAAGATTACGTTTACTGCTAAACAGCTACCCATGTCTTTAGTCAGGTAAGTCTACTACATGGTGATCCTTGCATATACCATGCTCACTCTTCTTTTTTTTTTTAATTTTTATTTATTTATGATAGTCACCCAGAGAGAGAGAGAGAGAGAGAGAGGCAGAGACATAGGCAGAGGGAGAAGCAGGCTCCATGCAGCAAGCCTGACGTGGGATTCGACCCCGGGTCTCCAGGATCGCGCCCTGGGCCAAAGGCAGGCGCCAAACCGCTGCGCCACCCAGGGATCCCCATGCTCACTCTTCTTTTATTCATTCCTATATCCTTTTTTTCTCTTGTTTGATTTATATTCATTAAGACTTGTTTTAAGTGTGGTCTCTTAATCCTTTAAAATTACAACATATTGCTTAATTTACCTCTACTTTTGTGTGTGGTTATCGTCAACAAAATTTTAAGCTACTTTTGCCATGGTTCCGATTCACTACTGTAGTAGCAGTTCTCTTAATTACTTCAGTTAGCCAGTATTCTCCATTCCCTGTGGAAGACACACTCATACAGACTCATGCACCTGGCATTAAAGCTAGGTGAAGAAACTACTTTGTAGTACTTCTGTCCACTTCTGTTCCCATCTTTTAAGCTTTAGGTTTCTGGGTCCTGCCCCCAGAAAATCTGATGCACTTGGTCCATAGGGTGAGTTGAACATGTGTGATTTAGAGGAGAAAGTTGACCAAGCATGATAAAAAAAGTTGTATTTGTTTCTGAACCCATGTATACCAGTTATACTTTTTATTATAATCATCATTTAATTTATTCCTACATAGTTGGAAGAAGTACGTGAATGGCAAGGTAGTTTCTATAAAAACTAAGTCATTGGTTTTGAAATTTTACTCAAGCTAGTTGCTAAATAGATTGCAGTTGAGTCAGATGTGCAGAAACAATCAGGTGTGCAGATGAAATATTGGTGTAAAGTCCTGAAGGACTCTGCATTCAGATTTGTTCACAAATGTCTTTAGTTGTCATGCCATTGAAAAGAAACTGGCCACCATAACTGTTGCAGTGTTGTAATGTGACAAAAGCTGCATTAATATCACTTGGCAAAACCTTAGTCAAATAAAAGGTCTTAGTCTTATATTGAAAGATTTATATGATTTAAGTTAAAATGAGATATATTCATGATTCCCTCTTTTGGTCAGATATTTTGATTTACTAACCAGTTATCAGTTTTCCATGTAATATGTCCGTGTGTGTATGTGTGTGTGTTGCACATGCTACAATGGGTATTCAGGTAATACAATCATGGATTCTTAAAGCTCTAAATGTCCTTAGAGAAAACAAACTCAGGGAAGTGATGTGACTTGCTGAATTTCACAACAAATGAAATGGTGAATCTTTTACTTGAATTAAAGACATAGTAGCCAATCCAGTGCTCTTTTAGAGAAATACTTAGTGATTTTGGTGTGTTTTTTGCATTACTGATGATGAGCTGTACACTGCTTAGCATAGATGGGACCAGTGAAGTAATTTATATAATCTCATTGTCCGCCTATATATTTGGGATATTTATTGCATATTTTTGGTATTAGCATTAAGTAGCTTGGGGATTTAGAAAGGTAAAAAGGGCTCCTTACTTTATATTCTTTTGCAGAACTTTAAGAAGTAAAGAGGAAACCGTTATGTGCATCTCATGTTGCATTTCTCTAGGCACCTACTTACAGTGTTTTGACCCTGAAAGAGGAATCAGTAAATCAATATCTATTGAGTGTCTCCAATGTTCAATACATTATTTAGCCATGTGAGATAGCACTGTGGATAAAATGAACACAGAATAAAACAGACAAAGTCTCTGGCTTCCTAGGATTTTTATCTCAGCAGTTGAATTTATCTCTAGCAGTTGGATTATTTAACTCTAGGTTTTAAGTGCTCTAAAAAGTGAAAAAAATTGGTACTGTGAGAGTGTATAACTGGAGATCCATACCTAGTCTGAAAGCATATGGCAGAGAGAGAGAGGGATAAGGGGCAATGAAGGCTGCCATGTGGAATAGACATTTTAGGTAAACTCTAAAGTAAGTGGGAATTGTTAAGTGAATGTGGGGAGAGAAGGGAAATGTGTGAAAAGTGGGCAAGGGTGAGCAAACTTGGCAGAGGGATTAGCTTGTCCAGAGGCTCTGAGATAAGGGCATATGTGAGAAATGGAAAGAAAGCCTGTGAGTTAGCAGAACAGAAAGGAAAGAAGAGGGTAGAACAGATGGTGATGAGGAAGTAAGCATGGTTGTCCTGGGTATGCAAGGTCTTAGAGAAAGTATTCATGCTTAGCCCTTAGATCTAAAGGGACTTCTTGAAGGGTTTTTGAATCTCTTATTTTGTACTATCATGTTTGTATTTTTGAAACGATCACTCTGGCTGCTCTATGGAAAACAGAATGGAGGGGAGAGAAAGGTAGATGTGGGAGACCATCTAAAATAAAAGGCTAGAATCAAAAGATGAATGGATAAAGAAGATGTGGTATATGTATACAATGGAATATTACTCAGCCATTAGAAATGACAAATACCCACTATTTGCTTCGACGTGGATGGAACTGGAGGGTATTATGCTGAGTGAAATAAGAAAATCAGAGAAGGACAAACATTATATGGTCTCATTCATTTGGGGAATATAAAAATTAATGAAAGGGAATAAAGGGAAAGGAGAGAAAATGAGTGAAAATATCAGTGAGGGCGACAAAACACGAGAGACACCTAACTCAGAAACGAACAAGGGGTAGTGGAAAGGGAGGTGGGTGGGGCGTTGGGGTGACTGGGTGACAGGCACTGAGGGGGGCACTTGGCGGGATGAGCACTGGGTGTTATGCTATATGTTGGCAAATTGAACTCCAGTAAAAAAATTAATAAAGTAAAATAAAAGGCTAGAAATAGAATGCTGGCATTAGGGATGGAGATAAAGGCATGAAAATACATATTCAGAGAGATATACTTTATAGTTTGGTTTTTGCTCTTGTACTTTAATGAAACTTCATTACTTGTTTGCATTCCTAGTTAACTTTCATAATTCTTGCAATTCTGTCAAGATACGTAAGCTTCAGGGGTCTGCTATAAATATTAGATTTTCAAGGTAGGGTTAGAATATATTATTCTCTTGGTCATATAGGAAATAACGCTCTCCTGTATTTAAGTTGAGGAAAGGAAAGTTTACAGTAGTAATAAAATGAAGGTATAGGTAATAGGATTTATTGTTTTTTTTTTTTTTTTTATTAGAGTAGGAATCATGCGGGGGAATAATACTTTAAACAAAGTGAAAAAGAGCCTTGACAATAAAGGTGCCTGGATGGCTTAGTCAGTTAACATCCAACTCTTGATTTGCTCTGTGCTTGGTGTGGAGGCTGGTTGGGATTCTCTTTCTCCCTCTCCCTTTGCCTCCCTCCACTCTTGTGCTAGGATATGTGCTCTTTCTCTTTCTAAAATAAATAAACCTTAAAAGAAAAAGAGTGTGGATGACTATAGGCATAATTCAAGAATAATTGATACTAAGAGCTCTAATAGAAAGCTACATGTGGATAAATAGAAGAAAGTGTGGCTGTAAATTGAATGACTCTTTAATTGATTTTTATATTCATGGTTCACTTACTAGATATTTATCATAATCCTCTAATTTTAGGAAGTACTTCACTGTCATCAGAATATTTTCAAATTATGTTAAGACAAACACTAGAAATTGTTAGTAGATGTTTTCCTAGTTTACAAAGGGAAGCGATGTACTACTATTTTTATCTTCCTAACCTAGAAAAGTTCCTTTAAGACTTAAATTAGCACATATTCAGTGGAAGTGAGTCAAGCAAAGGGAAAATAATGATCTTGGGTGGAGATACAGAATACTGTTGTTACTGGTTTTCTCCACCCTCAACATACTTGTATATTGAAAGTAGAAATCCCTATTTTAAATTTAAAATGAATTTTATGTATTTGCATTGCTTGTTTATTTTCACTTATTTTTTTTTTAAGATTTTATTCAGAGAGAATGAGAGAGAGAGAGAGAGAGAGAGAGTCGGAGACACAGGCAGAGGGAGAAGCAGGCTCCATGCAGGGAGCCTGACGTGGGACTCGATCCCGGGTCTCCAGGATCACAACCCAGACTGCTGGTGGCGCTAAGCCGCTGCGCCACGGTTTCTGCCCTTCACTTATTTTCAATGTTATATCTTCTCTAATGAGTTGAGATGGGTTTAAAATGCCTTCTAAAATTAGTAAATTTTATTTTGTTTGAAAATTTCAGTAAATTATGTAATCAGCATTATACTACAAAGCAAAACAGATGTAGTTTGAAAAATTATTTATTCAGCTTTCTTCTAAATTTGTTAGAATGACCCTTTTATGGATAAAATGAGTAATAAATTAGTATTATTCAGTTGGTATATAGTAATGAATTATACCAACTGAATTCTGTTGTAAAATTTTTAGATGTGGATGATTTTGTACAAATAATTCATGTAAAGAGTTTTGAAAGATATGTATACAAATTATGATTTTTTTTTTTTTAATAAGAGAATACTCTAGAGACTGCTAGATTTAAGTTTTTATTTTCGGCTTTTTGTTGAGGCTGAGTATTATTACCAAAGTTAGTATATGCTTATATACTATGGCACTTAAAGTAATCTAAGTAATGTTAACTCCTCAGATCCCTGACTGCAGGTTCCCTTTTTAATGTTAATTTGTTTTTGTGTTCATGTACTTAATAATTTACTGTTTATTCCCACATATGTAACAAAAAGTGCATATAAAAATATTGAGTGTAAATAACGTGTTTTTATTTGAAAACAGGCATCTGTTATGTTCCTCGATGCCATCATCAACTTCAAGTTTTCTCTCAAAATGTGACAATAATCAAGTTAATTCATTCACTAGCTTTTTTATTATGTATGTATGTATGTATGTAAATAACATAGCAAATTATAGTATGTTTTTTCTTTGCTTCTCTATTGGCCAGCATCTTCATGAATAGATTCTTTTACCTATTTGGTATGTTCCTAAAAAGGCAAATTAATTTGGGTGCTAATTTAAGGAAAATTGGACTGAAAAAAACATTTATTTAAAAATATCACTTAGTCCAAGGAGAAGTGTAAACTCTTTTTGGCTTATCTGTTTTCTTTGTTATCTGTTTCACTGATGTACTAAATTAGCAGTGTTTCTTGAGATTTGTTCCTTTTAAGATAGAATAATAGGTAACTTAATAAAATTAGTAATCACTTTTTTCATGGGTAGTATGTATCATACTTTAAGCCATTTCTGTGTGACTATAATTATTTTGAGTGGTTAAGTTTTTAAGTTGTAGTATCTGCAAACAGAAACCACTTAGACTCATACCAAAGAAATTTTGTTCAGAACTTGGGCTACATAACTAAAGAGAAGAATATAGAGAATTCAGAAAGCATTCAGAAGGAACCAAGAAATGTCTCAAATGCTCTTTTAAAAACAAGCAAAAACGGGATCCCTGGATGGCTCAACGGTTTGGCCCCTGCCTTTGGCCCAGGGTGTGATCCTGAAGTCTCAGGGCTCCCTGCATGGAGCCTGCTTCTCCCTCTGCCTGTGTCTTTGCCTCTCTCTCTTTGTCTCTCATGAATAAATAAATAATAAAAATCTTAAAAAATAAAATAAAAGCAAGCAAAAACATTCTGAATCCCTAATGTATACTCTGTCTGAGGTGAGAAATTACCCAATATACCTGTTGTCAGACTTATTTTAGGTTTAACCAGAAAAATTTTTTTCTTTATATTTTAAGCACTTAGATAATAAGCCTTAGGCACATGAAATACTTCAAATAATATTGTTCAGCTACTTTGTCAACTAGATTTGATATACCTTGGGTTATGTGAAAAGGAAGGGCTAAGATGTAAGAGTAATTAAGTAAACAAAATCTCAGTATGAATAAATTCAGTCTCTGATAATCCTGTTATTTAGGAGTCATTAAAATGAATTTATACTCTTTGATTAAAAAGCATTTGTATAATGCTTTTATGTAATGTGTTTTTTATAAGGTCAAAAGAAATAGACTGGCAACCTTATTTTACTACACGCATTGTAGATGATTTTGGCACACACCTACGAGTATTCAGAAAGGCTCAACAGAAGATAACAGAGAAAGATGAACAAGCAAAAGGTAATATCTTTATTCCCTTTGAAAATTAGGACTTTAAAATCTGTCTTTCTTTATCATTCTGTATGTTTTGTTCTTTTCTTTGTACAGGTACAGCGGAAGATCTTGTGGATACCTTCTTTGAAGTTGAAGTTGAAATGGAGAAGGATGTTTGCCGCGATTTAGTGTGCACTTCTCCCAAAGATGAAGAAGGTTTTCTTTTCAATTTAACTCTTTGGATAACAGTGACTATTCAGATTGGTTAGAGACAAGTTAGCAAAGCTGGGAACAAAATAAGGGTAAAGGGTGAAATTATACTTACAGGATAGGTAGCATGGTATAGACAGTGTCACTATTCACCTTATTTTTTAATTCTTAAAAGTATTTTCCAGATTTTCTCTTCTTGAAAGGTCATCTTTAAAATTAAAAGGTGGTGATTAAAAATTATTTCTCTTTTAAAATATAGCAAGCACAAATATTTTATCATTGTAAATTTACTTTTTATGACCTATGGTAATTTATTTTCTCTTTGAATTTGTCAATTCTTCAAGAGTATACCTGTATATCCTAAAATATTTTCTAAGAGAATGAGTATAAATATTTTAAATATAGTTTATGGAGTCGAATGGGCGTGGCTTTTCTTTGTGAGAGGTTAGACTGGATAAGCTTTAGTTGAGGAGGTTATGTTTTCCTAGTTTTGCAGTCTCTCAGAAAGAGTCTTTGCTACTTGGCACGTTTTTGATGAAAAGGATCAGCTATATAATTACATTCCCAGGAAGTGTTAGCATATGAAAAACTACAGAGAAGTATTTCTAGTTGTGGAAATTGTCTTCCTTGATTTTTAAAATGTGCTCTACTATTTGTTTTCCTTTCTTTTCCTCTCCCCTCCTTTTTTTCTTCTTCTTTTTTTTAATTTTATTTATTTATTCATGAGAGACACAGAGAGAGAGAGAGAGGCAGAGACACAGGCAGAGGGAGAAGCAGGCTCCATGCACCGGGAGCCTGACATGGGACTCGATCCCGGGTCTCCAGGATCACGCCCTGGGCTGAAGGCGATGCTAAACTGCTGAGCCACCAGGGCTGCCCTCTTCTTTTCATATTTACTGTGCAGTTCAGTTTTTAATTGCCATTTCATTAGCACTGACATGAAATAATAACTAAGTATAAGAAATAGATATAGTGATGTGCAGTACTTCTATATAAATCGAGCCCTCATGTATTAGTAAAATAGAAGAGCATACACTTTTTCTTTTGTTATTACCTATCAAGATAATGGAGATTCTTTCTTGTCAGGTATACTTTAGAATATGCAAATAACTTCTAAGTATGCAAAGATACTGTGTAGTAGAAGTGTAGAATAAACTAAAATTGGTACAACTAAAATTGTTTTGGGGAGAACACTTTTATAATTGAAGTTTCTCGATTCAAAAGATAAAGATGAGCAGAATGAAATATATTAGTTTAATGAATGAAAAAATTTAATGAATACTGATTTGTACTAATTATTAAAATAATAAGCTGCTATATATAAACAGGAAGCTACTTATTTCTGCCTTCATGTGTTTTTAATCACAAATAGGTGGAGATTTGATATTTTCTAATGTTATTATAGCTACCTTTTTCATTTCTAGGATTTCTAAGGGATTTGTGTGAGGTCTTACTATATTTATTGCTACCTCCTGGAGATTTCCAGAACAAGATCATGCGATACTTTGTCAGGGTAAGTTTAAACTCATATCAAATAAATGGGTATAAAGAAACTTAGAGTAGTAATCCTCAAAATATTTGGTTTCTGGACCCTGTTAAATTCTTAAAAGTTACTTAGGACCTCAAAGAGCTTTTGTTTACATGGGCTTTATTTATCAATATTTACTGTGTTATAAATTAAAATTAAGAAATTTTGAAAGGCAAGAGTATACAAGCACACATTCCATTAGTTGACTGATACCATCACACCATCATGTTCCTTTTTGAAAATATCACTGTGCACTTCTTATATCCCCCAAAGGTCCCTAGACAATATTTGAGAACTACCTGATTTAGAGTTAGGTATTGGGATTTTGGTTATAATAAAGATATGTTTTAAATTTTACTTAATATAGTTTTACCTCTTCCCATACTGGAATATAGTTTTACCTATAACTATACCGAAATAAGGCTAATTAAAATAACACTTCTGGATAGAAACTTTAAAAAAAAGGCAGTTAGGCAGCTAAGATTCTGCTTCTTACAATTAGAAAATGAGTTGGGATGAGAACCGTATTCTTGGACTTATTATTCCTTCTATATAGACATTGGAATAGAGTTCTATATATAGATGTAGAGGAATAACATTTTTGTTTTGACTGCTGGTTATGATGGAGAAATGCTACTTAGCTACAACCCTTATGCTGGTTGAATGGGTAAAATCAAAGTTTCTAATTTATATGAAAATGAATGCTTAGGATCTTCTTAGTCTTCCGTCCAGCAAAATAGATACGAATTCCTAAGGTGTGCTTTGATGCTTGTATGTTATTATTTAAGCAATAGTACACAATTTCTTGGTACCTACCTAAGTCAAGTTCAGCACACTTATATAAGTAGGGTAGTGGTACTGTGAATTGAGTAGAAAATGCTTGATTTTGATAGGATATGTCTGATATTTGCGTTAAGATATGTATTGTTAAGACCCATTATTTGGGCTAGTCATTATCAAGGCTGGTAAATACATGTCTATCACTGAATTCACATCTACCACTGAAGGAAGGTTTTGTATTTGGCAGCAGAATCTTTGTCTACCCGGTAGGCTAGCCAGCCACTGCTGGGCAGTGTCTCAGCAACTTTCACATGGCTGACAATCTTTTCCTTCTTGAAATTTTGTCTTTTCTTGGGTTACATGTCCTCACTGTCCTGATTTTTTTCCTCCTTTGGTCTCCTTTTTAGTCATTTTTATATGCTTTAACTGGTCTTGTATTCAACTTTAAATTAGTTCTGGGCCCTCTTCTTGCTCACCTATTCCTGTGGCTTTAAATACCATGCAAGTGCCAGTGACTTCAAATTTATATCTTTAGTTCAGACTTTCCTTCTGAGCTCCAGGCTCCTCTGACCAGCTGCCCACTGAAATTGCCATTCGATTGGCTCACCGCCCTTTTAAACTTTAAATGTCCAAATGGAAATCTTATTCTTGTTTCCATGTCCTGTGTTGCCTTTTAGTCCCTTCTTCATGCTATTAAATGCTATGACCATCCAGCAAATATTTCACATCTCGAGTTCTTCCAGAGGTTTGCAAGGCCATGCATGATGTGGCTTTGTTTACCTCTCCAGCCTTTGTACCGTGCAGTCACTGTATTCCCCCTGTACTGGTTTCTCCACAAATGCCATTTTCTCCCCACCATAGGGCCATTGCAAACTTTTTTCCTGCTTAGAATGATTCCACTTATTCTTTTGGCTAAATTGTATTCACCCCTCATACCTCACTTCCTAAGAGATGCCTCCCCTGACCACTCATTCTAAGATTCCCCTCATAATTTCCTATTGCTATAGGTAAGTACACAGTTATTTTCCCTCATAGCATTTACCATATTTAAAAATTATAATTTGGTTTTTGTGTTTACTTACTTGATGCTTCTTTCCTCCATTAGTACTGTAAGGCCCATTAAGACACAGGCCATGTCTGTATCATCATTATCTACCTCGTGGTTATGATGGTACCTGGCACATAGCACATATCCAATCAGAGAATTAGTTTTAATAAGAGGAGGCTTATTTGCCCTTCTTGCTCTTTGTGTACATAAACTACTGCAGCTCCTTGAAGAGTAAGCTGACTCCTGGGAGACATGAATGAAGATCTGCCTTGTTACATGTGGTTATAGTTTAAAACAAGTAGGATTGTTTAAAGAGCAAATATGTTTTGCTGTAGATTGCTCTTTTAGACCAATATTTCATTTCTTTATTGGTTGAATTTGTCTATAATTATAGAGTCCTGCATTCAACAAATCAGGCTTTTCTCTTTAAACTTGATAATTCTTTTTTTTTTAACTTGATAATTCTTTATCAGTGTTCGTTTGTTGGTAATTCAAGTTTACCCAAAAGATGTTTTTGTTCAGACTAAATAACAGATTAAAGAGTTCTTACTTCTTTCCTTTATATGGATTGTACAAATCATAGCATTTGTCTGCAATAATTGCTATTTAATCATCTCTGCTTTCTTTCTGTTACCATGTTTTATTTAAAGATTCATGGCCTCAATGACTTTGTAACTTTTTAGCCTTCATATTTGACAACTGGTGCTTGTCTTAAAGTAGAAATTATATGGAAATGGCTACTTAGAACCTGTATAGGAATTGTTGAGTCATATGATTACATCTTGACTAACCAAACCCTTTCATGAGGCAAATTAGAAGATCAAAGTAATTTTCACAGACTAATAAGCACCACATTCAAAATTCTTCCCACATGTTTTTTTCTTATTTTGTAAAAAACTTTCAAAAAACATAGTTTTGTTTATGGATTTTCTCCTTACAGAGTACATTATGAGCATATGTGGCCCGAGACAGTTTGAAGGAAGGAATTATATAAATTAAATAATTTTTTCAAAGTTGGAGACTAAAGCTAATCTTGAAAGAAAAAACAATTCCTTCTAATTTGAGGCTATAAGATGTCTCAAAAGACACTTCAGAAAGTTATTAGAACTACCCCACATTGAGATGTAGAGATTACTTAAAAAATAAATTAATTAATAAAAATAAAAAAATAATAAGAGGTGCCTGGTTAGCTCACTTGGTAGAGCATGCTGCTCTTGATCGTGGGGTCATGAGTTTGATCCCCATATTGGGCATAGAGATTACTGGAAAAAGAAAAAGATGTGAAGAAAAGAAAATAATTATGAAACAAAAGAAAAGTTTTATACTTTTAATATAGACGTAGGAATTCATACTTGCATATGGTGCCACGTTTTCCCTTTAAAAATTGACATAAATGCTAACATACTAGAGATACCCTTTTGCTTTTTTCCACTCAACTTCATGCCATTGTATGTATCCAGTTTGATATAGGTAGCTTCATTTCATTTATTTTAACTGACGTGCATTAGTTCATCTTTCTATGAGATTGTGTTGGTTATCAAATTTACATGTATCATACCTTTCTTAAGTAAAAGCATTGTGTTATTATTTACATTATGCTAACGATTTAAGAAATATATTAGGTTAAATTTATTTTTGTTTTTAATAATTTTTGTCCAGGAAATTCTTGCACGAGGAATTCTTCTTCCATTAATAAATCAACTCAGTGATCCTGATTATATTAATCAATATATCATATGGATGGTATGTACTTTCTAAAATTACAACTCTGTTTTTAAAACAGTCTTTTAAAATTCAGAAATAGTATTTGGAGATCAGGATGATCAAGCAATAATTTATTAAAGAATTAGGAAAAAATGTGTTTAAAGATAATCTTTGTATTTCTAGTATTTCTGTTTGCTCATATGTTGAATGAACTAGCCAAATTCTTTTAAAGAAGTTTGTTGTTAAGATAATTCTGTTACAATTTAGATGTTGTTAGTATTTATTTAAATTAAAAACAATTATTTTACTGCCTGAGTAATTTTAAAAGCTGCTATTAGGTTTTAAACACAGGTTGTGGTCTGAACTGCTTAAATAGCATGTGGATTTACATTTTTATACCATATAGTGTAGGAAAGTATAGTGTAAGGAACACTGTACAGAGAATGAGAGGATGGGTGTTCTAGATTTGTTTAAGTTGCTTAATGTGTGTATAAGTCGCTAGTTTTTTCTTTAAGTCAGAGTTTTCTCATCCATTAAATATATCAAAGGGTTATAGTGATTACTAAATTTACTAGGTCTAATTATTTTTGTGTGTGGTATATATGCTTTCCCTCAATAAATTTACAGTCAAGGAAGAGTTGTAAATGGGCGATTGCTGGGGATTCTTTGATATATACTTCTAGATCCTTGATTCATTTTCTTAAAATGGAATTTCTTCTCCACAGTTGTCTTCCATTAACTCAGTCTAGCTTTCTTAGGAAAGAAATACTTTATTTTTTGTTTCTAGTAGCCATTATCAAACTTGACATTGTTTCATTGTTGCTGCAGCAATATTTGTCTTTCCTACCAGTTTGTGGGTTACCTGCAGGCAGAAATTGTTTTGTTAGCTTTGTATTCCTAAATCATTTTATGGAGGTCACATAACTTGATTGAAGGTCACATAACTTGATTCTTCTTTTCATTTGTCATTTTTTTTTAGCATCCTGTTAGGCTCTACCAAATCGTATTTTTAAAATATGCAGATCACGGGATCCCTGGGTGGCGCAGCGGTTTGGCGCCTGCCTTTGGCCCAGGGCGCGATCCTGGAGACCCGGGATCGAGTCCCACATCGGGCTCCCGGTGCATGGAGCCTGCTTCTCCCTCTGCCTGTGTCTCTGCCTCTCTCTCTCTCTGTAACTATCATAAATAAATAAAAATTAAAAAAAAAATGCAGATCTGCCTAATTAAAAATTTTAAAATGCATATCATTTGGTTAGGAGTTCTACTCATGAAGTTTATTCTAAAGTGATAAAGAGTTAAATAATCTACATTTAAGGGCAAAACTGGGACGCCTCAGTGGCTCAGCGGTTGAGGTTCTGCCTTTGGCTCAGGCATGATCCTGGAGTCCCAGGATCGAGTCCTACGTCAGGCTCCATGCAGGGAGCCTGCTTCTCCCTCTGCCTATGTCTCTGCCTCTCTGCATCTCTCATGAGTAAATAAAATCTTAAAAAAAAAGAAAAAGAAAAAGGCAAAACTAAAAAATTGAAAGCAATTTAAGTATTCTGCATAGAGGATTAATATAATAGATTATGGCATATTAATACAATACATGCAACCATTAAAAAGAATGATGGTAGTGTATCTTGAATATAAAAAGATGTATATATTTTTATGTGAAAAGGATAACAAAGTGATGTGTGTAGTTACTGCTTTTTAAAACTAATTATTTAAGTAATTATATTTTTATTAATGATATAATTCAGATAGTATATATACTATTTGAAATCTTAATAGAAAGATAAGATTATGAATGTTTTAATTTTTCTCTTTTGGGGGTGCTTTAGTGGCTTAGTCTGTTAAGCATGTGCCTTAGGCTTAGGTGTGATCCCAGGGTCCTGGGGTTGAGCCCTGCATCTGGCTTTCCTGTTCAGTGGGGAGTCTGCTTTTCCCTCTCCCCCTACCCTTCTCCCTGGCTTGTGCTGTCTCTCTCTCTCTCTCTCTCTAATAACTAAATAATCTTTAAAAATATCTAATTAATTTTTCTTTTGTTTATGTATTTCACTTCTGGAAGTATTGGTTATATAATAAAAAAGTAATTTTTTAAGAAATAAGAAAACATAAAATTTAAAAACATTTCAGTAATGAAATGAGTATTATGATTTAAGAAATTTTTTATAACACAAAAATGGATGTTTTATAGGAAATTTAATCACAATTTAATTCTGTATAGTCTTACGTTTGGTACAGAAAAGAATGCTTATTCACTTGAATGTTATGTTTATCTCTCATTCTTGGGATTACGAATTATTTTTTTCCTATATATTTTTATGGTTTATTTTTTAAATACAAACTAATTAAGGATAAGCCTTGTCTCTTACTGTGGGAATAGATTACCTCATATTGTTATCTTCAACTAGAGCAGATAAGTGGACAGCTGTTTGTTTCTTAATGTATTCGTAGAAAAAGCAGGTCTTTAATAACCTACCATTGAAGTAAAATTTACATTAAGTGTCAGAAATTACCGAGTAGTCTTCTAAAGTTTTGTTCTAATTTTGCACTTCCCTAGCACCATTTGAGAGTTCTTATCTTTCCACATTCTAATGAACATTTGGCATTGCCATTTTGTTGTGGTTAACTTGAATATGCCTGATGATTAATGATATTGAGCATCTTTTCCTGTGCTTATTAGCTAGTTTTTCTCTAGTTCTAGACTGAAACAGTCCTCAGTTCTGTGACTCCTTGTAGAGAATGGACAATATCCCAAGTCTACTACCTTTCATACCTTCCCTTACTGCTTTATTTATGTTTTTTTTGGCAGTGATAGTGGTTAGTCACTTCATAATATCCTCAAGTACTTTTTGTCTTTGTTATTTACTTGGTGAAACCACACTCTGGTTAAATTCAGCTCAGCTGTCAGCTTCCATTCCAGTTCTTAAATAGCACATGGATAGAGAAAAAAAAAAAAAAAAACCAACAGAATTATTTATGTCATCACATTGATTCTGTTCGATTTAGGTCGGAGAATGCCACTCTTCTGTTTAAAACCCTCCAGTAACTTTTCATTCCACTCAGAATGAAAGCTATAACATGTACTGTACCCTACCAGATTTGCCTTCCATTGCCACTAATCTCATCTTCTACTCCTCTTTCTTTGGGACCATAAGTACAGAGATTTTCATTTTATTTTCTTAAAAGCACTGACACAAACACTTGCTATATGGTTGTGTCTACCCAGCACATGGTAGGCACTAAAGTTTCTTTTTTTCCTTACTAAACAAGTCCCTCTCTCACTTGTTTTTTTTTAAACTTGGTTTTCAGATCCGTGATTCTAATTGCAACTATGAGGCCTTTATGAACATTATTAAATTGAGTGATAATATTGGAGAGCTAGAAGCAGTCAGAGATAAGGCAGCAGAAGAATTACAGTATCTTCGATCTCTAGATACAGTCGGTGATGGTGAGTAATTTAAGTACAGAAATGTTTACTTATTTAATCATTAGTGTATCTTTAACCAAAACTTTAATTTACCTAAATGTCATTTTATGCTATTAGTTATTTTCGCCTTACCTAAATCTAAATCTTTCTTATTATGTTGACATGTGCTAAGAAAGAAAGCTAAGAAAATATAATTTTCTGAATGTGAGGCTATTAATAGTGTAATTATCTCCAAAGTAAAAATAATAGGAATGGTTTAATTTTAATTAAATATATTCACTATAAAATTCCAGATTATTTCTTTTATTAAATAATTACTCTGTTCATTAGTTATTATGTTAAATTATGGTATGTACATGTTTGAAGTATTTCATAAATAACATTACCACTAGCTCATAATTAATTTGTTTGTATTTAGATATCAACACTATCAAGAATCAAATAAATAGCTTATTATTTGTAAAGAAAGTATGTGACTCAAGAATACAGCGGTTGCAGTCAGGCAAAGTAAGTAAAGTACTTTCAAATTAATGTTTAGTTAAAAATACTCTATAACTTAAATATCTAGCAAATGATAAGAAGTGGGATATTAACCAGTGTAACCCTCCACCAAAGGACTTGTGGAAAAAATTTCTCTCATACACTATATTTTAAGTATTTGTTAAAAAAAGGTAAAGGGATTAAAACACTTCCTGAAAAATGCTGCAATAATTAAAGATTTTTTTATTGATTTATTTATTCATCTCTTAATTTTTTATTCAAAATTAACCACTTACATAGTTTTATACATTGGGCAACATATTAGATGGACCTAACTCTCTTCATAGAACTTATATTTTAGTTGCAGAATAAAAAAATAAACCAATAAATAATATGTTAAAAATGTTAAAAACAAGTAAAATATAAAAAAAATGCCAAAGCAAAGAAGAAAGATACAGAATGTCTAGGAATGTTTTAGATAGATGCTAAGTGATTTGGTAACATTTGAACTAAGAGAAATCTGATAGAATAATGAGAGAGACTTGAGAATTGTTTTTTATAGATTAATTTTTTAGGTAGAGGTAAAAAGCATATGCAAAGGCACTGAGATAAAGTGCTTGGTGAGTTAGAGTAAGTCAGCATGGCTGGTCTGGAATGAATGAGAAGGAATGATAGGAGGAATGAAATTGGAGAAGAATCGTGAGGGTTAGATCATATATGGTTTTTGTACCGTAGTAAGATTTTTAAAAAATTCTAATTGTGATGGGAATCTCTTGGAGATTTGTGCTAGCAAATGGCATTATCTGATTTATGAGTTAAAATGATTACTGAGCTCTTTGTGATGTTTAGATTGGGGTGGAGTTGGTGGGGGACAAGAATGGAGACCGAGAGATCATTCAGGAGACTATTGCTTTAGGCCAGTAAGAGATATCTGCAGAGGTTGTGAGACGTAATTGGAGACTGGATATAGTACTAACAGATTTGCTAATAGATTAAATATTGAGTGAGAAAGAAAAATAAAAAGGACTCAAGGAGGATTCCTAGAGTTTTTGACCTAAGCAGCTACATGAATAGTGTTGCTGTTTACTAAAATGGATAATACAGGAAAGAGGTTTGGAAGATAGAATCGAATTTTAGATGTTTTAGTTTGCAATCCCTGTTTGACAATCATAGAGACCTACTAGTTGGTAAAACTGTAGTCAAAGGGAAGATTGGTGATAGACCTAAACTTTGAAGGTCTCAGGATTATTAGATGTTTATTTAAAGTAAAGAGACTGAATGAAGTTACCTAAGAAAGTGAGTATAAGTAGGGAGATAACCAAGGACTTAGTCTAGAGGCAGTATAGTTACTTGAGTTCAAGAAAAGTGGAAGATTTAGCTAAAGGAAACAGAGGAGGTGGCTGGTAAAATTGAAGGAAAACCTGGGACTGTGGTATTCTAGAAGCCAAGTATAGAAAGTTTTTAAAGAAGTGAGAGGTCATGTCATGTCAAAGGTTACTAATAAGTTGAGTAAGATAAAGACTTAGAATTGAACATTAGATTTGCCACTAGGGGATATTGGTGATCTGATAACATTTTGGAGTAATGGAGAGATACCCTTGATTGGAGCTCCTCCAGGAGAAAATGAGAAGAGATGAATTAGAAACAGTGGTTATAGGTAGCTCTTTGGAGAGGTTTTACCCTAAAGAAGATCAGAGATTTGGATCTTGAAAGTAGAAAAGAGCACTTTTTACTACCTTGGTTTTTAGTGTAGTCTAGTGTTTTTTTTTTTTTTTGGCTGGTTTTCTAGTTTGGAAATTTATTATGATTCTCTGGGGCTGTAATTTTGCAATGTATTTAAATTTCTTAAGGAATAGAAGACTTAGTTTTATAAATCTCGAGTTTAGTTGCTGGATTAATTAACTCCCATTTCTTGAGGCCCACATTTGTTGTATACCTGAGTGTACGTATACCTGAGTGTACATATACCTGAGCGTACATTTATGTATGTCTTTGTTTCAGTTAACTGTATTTTAAAATTATATACCCACGTACATTCAATATAGCTGAATGATACAGTTTTACTTATGCTTATTGTTTCTTTCATTAGTTTACCTTATTTAGGCCTTAGAGTGATTTTTCAGCGTCATTATTTTTAAAATCTGTTTGTTTAGACACCCTTTTTTTTTTTTTTTTTTTTAAGATTTTGTATTTATTTTGTGAGAGTGTTTGCATGAACGGGGGGAGGGACAGAGAGAGAGAGAGCAAATCCTTAAGATGACTCCCTGCTGGGTATGAAGCCCAAAGTAAGCCTTGATCCCAGGACCCTGAGAATATGACCTGAGCTGAAATCAAGAGCTGGATGCTCAACTGACTGAGCCACCTAGGTAGGCACCCCAGTGTCCAGACACATTTTGATAGCAAATCCCTTGAAAATTTAGATATCTTTTTTGAAGCCCATCAATTCTATTTTGAATATCAAACTTTACCTTTTTAGTAGCTCGGGTCAAATAGTATTTTTTCTTGGGAAGAACAATCAGAATCTCCACAGAGATGAAGTTTTTTAACCATACTACTCATCTTGAAATCTTAGAAGGCCCTTTATCTTTTTTATTACAA
This sequence comes from Canis lupus dingo, assembly GCF_003254725.2. Classification (NCBI taxonomy): domain Eukaryota; kingdom Metazoa; phylum Chordata; class Mammalia; order Carnivora; family Canidae; genus Canis; species Canis lupus. The sequence goes on along the minus strand of NC_064256.1, from coordinate 32,057,142 downwards.
ATAAAGTTATAGTGAATAGTCTTGTGCATTCCATATCTGTAGAGCTGCTTTTGGGAAAGAGAAAGAAGTTGTAAGTTTGAAGATAGAGGATTTATTTTTATTTTTATTTTTGTTTTTATTTTTTTTTTAAGATTTTATTTATTTATTCATGATAGACATAGAGAGAGAGAGAGAGGCAGAGACACAGACAGAGGGAGAAGCAGGCTCCATGCCGGGAGCCCAATATGGGACTTGATCCTGGGACTCCAGGATCACGCCCCGGGCCAAAGGCAGGTGCTGAACCACTGAGCCACCCAGGGATCCCCCAAAGATAGAGGATTTAGATAGGAGAAAACATGTACTTATGCTAGGTTGCTTTATGCCAGACATTGTAATTCAGTTATCTATTATTATACAGTATTTATATGAAGGGAAATACTAATTAGAGAGGAAGTTTTTTCCTTTACTCAAGTTCTCTTCATTCTCCTTTATGTACTATCTACATCTAATTTAGGATCTGCCCCTAATTAAGGTGGCCTGTCTAACTTGCAGAAAAATCTTCTGATCTTCTTTTTTAAATAGAGGGTTGTGAGATAAGGATTTAAGAATAAAGAGAAACTGGTGAGTACAGTTCACAGAAACATCATGGGTTTTATGGGAGAGGCTGCAGGTTTTGAAAACATGAAGTCATTCTTGCCAGCTCTGTGATCATAGGCAGCCTATCTGATTTCAGCTTTCTTTTATCTGTTAAGTGGGGTAGGTGTTATTTATCCAATGGGATTATTGTGTAGAATAAATAAGTAATATGTATAATGTACATAGCACAGTGCTTAAGATGTAGATGCTCTTAATTTTGAACTTTTTTTTTTTCATCTGTATGTAGTTACCTTGTTATATTTGAAAACTAAATATAATTTACTACTTAGGTAGTCTGAGAAGAAACATATTTTCTATAGAAGATTGCAGAGTTTTTACTCTGTTAGAAGCAAAATTACTTTTTTGGAATATTTTGTTTTCTCAGTGTATAGACTTCAGTCTCTACTTGAAAATGCTGGAATTTACTTATTCTTGGACATTGTAAGCATTCCAGACATCTCCTTTAGCTCCTAAAATGTTCATTTTCATTTGGAATATGTAGATAGAGAAAATTATTTTGTATTGAAAGAAATGAATGCTTTTCATACTTTGAATGCATATTCACTAAGTAGCTCTTCAAATAACTAGGGAGTTCTGTAGGCTGAGACTCTTGGGAACCCACATGACTGAGAAGGAAAAAAACTTTATTCCATTTTAGTTTAATATTTTTATATTTATGTAAAGATTTTTTACCTACTGAGTGAATAGATGAAATATTAACCTCCATTTACTTTTATTTGTAGGAAATAAATACTGTGAAACTGGCAGCAAACTTTGGGAAACTTTGCACAGTCCCCTTGGACAGCATTCTTGTGGACAATGTTGCACTACAATTTTTTATGGGTAGGTAAATCCATTTTATGAAAATAATATACCCCTTAAAATTTTTAATAATTGTAAATATTATTACACTTTAAATACCTCATATTAAGCATGCTAAATATGTCTTTTTTCCATTCTTCATTCTCTGAAGTGTCCCTTTTTCGGAAATCATAGAGGTTGAGATATATTTTGTTTAGAAGGAAAGAAATGCTTATTATAACTTAATGTGCATTTGTTAAATTGCTTATTTAAATTCTAGGAGATTCTATGAATTTAAATATTTGAGAAAGTGCACTTTATCAGCAACACACACTGTTTATAACGTCTCATTTTGTGCACGAATAGGGGAAGGAATTTGTTTTTATATCATTTTAATATATATAAAATTTACTAATTTTATTAATATTATAGCTAACCCTTGAACAACATGGAATTGAGTTGCACAGATTCATTTATTTATACATGGATTTTATTCAATAAATACAATATAGGAAAATAAATATATTGTCCTTATTCTCTTAGTAACGCTTTCTTTAGCTTACTTTAAGAATACAGTACATACAAAATGTTATATGTGTTAATTAACTATTTATGTAATTAGTAAGATTTCCAGTCAGTAGTAGATTATTAGTAGTTATGGTTTTGGGGAGTCAGGAGTTATAAGGGAATTTTGACTGTATGGTGAGTCAGTGCCCCTTACCTAACCTCTGCATTGTTCAGTGATAAGCCATGCATCAAAATTGCTTTTATCTGGAGGACATTTTCAGTAAACCTCCCTGATTCGAATCTTCATTTTCATGACCAAAAACATAAATTTATGGCTTGTTGAAGATCCCAATCTTTACTTTTAATATTTGTAGAAATATTAGTATTATAATTAATCTTTACTGAGAACAGAAGCTGAATGTTACTGATGTAGTTTTTTCTGATGAAACCTTCCATAGCAGTTTTATCTTCTAGAAATTTTATCATGGAAAATGAGATTTTAAAAATGTGCATCCATTTGTGTGTTTTGCATAATTACGGTCTTATTAACCTAACCAATTTGTGATGTGAGTATTCTTTACCTCAAGTATTTACTTAAGCAGTTTGAAAATGTAGAATTTTGAGTATTTGAAACTTTAATTCTTGTTAACTTATCATGTGGCTACATGCACCCAAAATGTTTGACATTAATATCTGTGTTGTTATGGGTTTTGTTCGGTAGATTACATGCAGCAAACTGGAGGTCAAGCACATCTCTTCTTTTGGATGACAGTGGAAGGATACCGAGTTACAGCCCAGCAGCAACTAGAAGTTTTATTAAGTCGTCAGAAAGATGGAAAACATCAAACCAACCAAACTAAAGGACTTTTAAGAGCAGCTGCTGTTGGAATATATGAACAGTATTTATCAGAAAAGGTGAGGCTCTATTTTTGTTACCATATTCTTATCTTCTTTGGTAGTCATTAGTAATAGTAATAATTTTTTAATGCTTATGAATATTCATTACTCATACTAGGCACAGCTACTTGCAAATATTGTCTCATTTAATCCTGGTAAAAGTCTTTTTGTATATTACTATCCTTATTTTATAGGTAAAGAAACTCATGTTTGGAAAATTGAATTAATTTTACCAAGGTCATAAATACTAATGTCAAAGTCAAGATTCAAAGTCACACACACGCTAGATTCAAGGACATTAAAGATTGAAAATAAAAGAATGGGAAAAGATAATGCAAACAGTAACCAAAACAGAGCTGGAGTGGCTATATTAATAGTAAACAATAGATTTTCAAAGAAAAATTGTTACTATAGAGGAACATTTTATAATAATAAAAGGGTCAGTTGATCAGAATGTTAAAACAGTTTTAAACACAACAGCAAAACCTCCACATACATAGGACAAAACCTGACACAAGTGAAAGGAGAAATAGACAATTCAACAATAATAGTTGAAGATTTCAATACCCACTCAATAACTGATAGAATAATTAGTAGAAAGTGACCAAAGGGAAAAATGACCAAAGATATACAAGAATTGAAGAACACTATAAACCAACTTGACCTAGCACTTCTATAGAATACTTCCCCTAACAATAGCAGAATACATATTATTTTCAAGCTCACGTGGAACATTGTCTAGGATAGACAATGGCCTTTGCTAGGCTATAAAGCAACTCTGGATTTAAAAGAATTGAAATCATAAAAAAGTATGTCCTTTTATCATAGTAGAATTAATTAGTAATTAACAGAAGGAATTTGAGAAACTATAAATATTTAAAAATTAAATCACATTTCTGAATAGTCTCTGGATCAAAAAGAAATTAGAAGGAATATAGAAGGTATTTTGAATTGATTGAAAATAAGAACACAATGTATAGGAATTGTGGGATGAAATAATTATGGCAGTACTTAGAGGGAAATATGTTGCTTTAAATGCCTAGTTAGAAGAAAGATCGCAAAATGGCAGTTTACATTTTTACCTTAAACTAAAAAAGGAGGGACACCTGGGTGGCTCAATGGTTGAGTGTCTGCCTTTGGCTCAGGACGTGATCCCGGAGTTTCGGGATTGAGTTCCACATCGGGTTCCTTGCATGGAGCTTGCTTCTCCTTCCTCTGCCTCTCTCTTTGCCTCTGTCTCTCATGAATAAATAAATAAAATCATTAAAAAAAAATCTTTCTAAAAAATAAATAAACTAGAAAAGGAGACTACAGACTAGTATCTTTCATCGATATGGATACAACAGTCCTCAAAATTCCTCACACTCCAGTGTTTGTAATGGTTATGCTATAATACCTTTTAATTTATACATACTAGCACAAAAACTGTATTTGAATTTTAAGTGTGAATTGTATTTGAAAACTGCTTAGTCCATTTGCTTATATTTTTTTTGTATGAAACATACTTTTAAAAGACTGTACATTTTGAAGAGTAATAATATAACAGACACATTTATATTCCCTATCTAGCTGAAGAAATAGAACATTTACTGTGCTTTTGAAGATCCTTAGTACATTCTTCACCTTTCATTTTCTCCTGTTTCCTTACTTGGTGATGAAACCAATTTCCTGTAATTATTCACTTGCTTTGCCATATCATTTTACCATACATGTATGTTCTAAAGCAATATATTGCTTAGCTTTGTTTTTTAACCTTTATAGAAATGGAATATTATATGCATTGCTTTTATTCTTATTATATTGAAATTTATGCATATTGGTTTATATAAATGTAGTTCATTTTCATTTAAGTATTTCATCATACAGATATACAAGAGTTTATTTACTTTTGAAAATATTTATAAGCAGTTTGGTTTGTTTCCCTTTGCTTTCTGTTATACTTCTGTTCTGAATATTGCTGTTCATGTTTCTTCATGCACACATTCAAGAGTTTCTGCTATTTAAAAACTCAGTTTTAGTGTATATATGTAAGTCTTTCTATGTTAATTTTAAAAGTAGGTTATAGAGTCAGTTCTATTGTATGTAGTCCAGTAGTATGGGTTACAGTTAATATTGGAAAAATAAAAAATTAATAGTTTTTAAGTCAGTTTCTTACAGCATTTTATTTTACGATTTTATTTATTTATGCATGAGAGATGCAGAGAGAGAGAGAGAAAGACAGGCAAATGGAGAAGCAGGCTCCCTGCAGGGAGCCTGATCTGGGACTCGATCCCACCTGGGATCACAACTGAGCCAAAGGCAGACGCTCAACCACTGAGCCACCCAGGTGCCCTTCTGTCAGCATTTTAAAGATAGTGTTTCATTGTTTTCTGGCTCTCATTATTTCCAGTGAGAAATCAGCTATAAGTTTGTTATTCTTTTAAAGTTAGTATCTTTTTAAAGCATTGAAAGTCATCCTGAGTCTTGGGAAACCCTTTTCCAGGACACAGTAAGTCCTTTTTTTTTTTGCAGTGAATGGCGAAGAATGAGAAAAAAATACAAAACCAATTCATGGTTCCAGAATTCAGGGCTGAAGGCAATATTTTAGTGTCAAATGACTATGGCATGGATTTTCCACCTTTGGTAGTAATTGCTGTCTTTTTCCCTTGCTTCTAATATTGACAGCCATTATTTGGTGTTCACAATAATGGATTCTCCATTGTGTAGCACTCCGTGTATGGCTTAAGTGCATTGTTACCATGAATGTTGACAGTCTGTCTTCTACTTTTCCTGTCCTGTGCTGTGTATTGTGATACATTATGAATTTAACATTATGAATTTGGTAACCATGTTTTCTAAAAGTGTGAATAATGAAAATGAGAATGATGACAGTACCAATATCAGCATGACCTAGATATTGCCAAAAAAGAAGACTAAACGACTGGGTCATTTTAATGACAAATAGAAGGAGCCATATATCTTGGGTTAGGGAGAGTAAATAACCAAAATAAAACATACTGACCGCAGCCCTGGTGGCGCAGCGGTTTAGTGCTGCCTGCAGCCCCGGGTGTGATCCTGGAGACCTGGGATCGAGTCCCACCCACATCAGGCTCCCTGCATGGAGCCTGCTTCTCCCTCTGCCTGTGTCTCTGCCTCTCTCTCTCTGAATTAAATAAATAAAAAATCTTAAAAAAAAAACCATACTGCATGATGTGCAAAACATATTTTGGGATTGGCCTTAGTGGAGAAGGGGATATAAAAGCAAATGTGGAAACTGAATTTTGCAAATGAACTATAAAGAGTTACATTTCATGATTCAGCTTTCAACTGAAACATCCTATAGGTATAAACAAGAGAAGTTTTGATAACATGTTTTGGCTGTTGGAAATTTAGAACTTACTCTTGCAGATCTTACCAGCAATCATGCTTTCTGTAGTATCTTGTGTTATATCAGATTGTGGCAACAAGAGTATATTTCCTGTTGCTACTAGGTACTTTGATTTGAGAAAAATGGGAGTTTTAAATATCTTCTTGATTTCTAAGATTTTAATAAATTGCAGAAAACATAAAACAAACTTTACTTACATATTTGCATATTTAGCAGACAGTGCAAATGTAAATTTTAACAAACTTCCTTTTAGTCCATAAACTTCCTACCAAAGAAAATGAAAACCTCTTACCTGCTACATATCTTATATTCTATATTCTTTTATACAACACTGCTAAAACAGGGTATCATTTACCTACGTGTGATATTGAGGTTTTCATAGTGGAGTTTTTTGGTCAGTTTTTAGTTTCTTGAAAACATTCAGAAACAATGATATTTTTGACATTATAAAAATGTCAGAAAATAACTTCTTTAGACATTTGCTTCAACATGGCTATCATTGTTGCCAGCCATAGAAAAGATGCTAAACTTTTGACATGCAGTAAATATCATATTTTCAAAGAATGGGTTAAGAATAGTGTCCCCTAATTTGAAAATAGATTAAAAATAAATATGGTGAAAAGAATTACGGTAAACAGAAGTTTATGTTTTTTTTTTTTTCCAGAACTGTTAAATGATCTTTGAAGAGGCTAAAAGGAACCTTGAAAAGGATAGATTGATCTGAATTGTATATGTGTAGACTATTTAAAAAAATCATACAGTGAAAAAAAATAACTAATTTTTTTTGAAATGAGACTGCTGAGAACTCAAAAAAATATCACAAGAAAGGGATAGCTGGCTTTTAATAGATTTTCTCAGTTTCTTTACTGAAACTATAATTTATATGGAGTCTACCTTCCCTGTCACAACTTTAAATGATCTGTGTGTTTTAAAACCATTTTCCTTGAGAGAGGTATAACTTTTAGTGACATCCATTTGACTTTGAAATGTTTAAAATAGGCATTTTAGACATAGAAAATAGGCTTTTTAGACATAGATAGTCTATATGGTAAATTCATAGATGCATTGGATTTACTGGTCTAAAAACTTGCTGTTTTTAGTAAGTAAAGTCTCATTATTCTATGCCTAAATGATTTTACTGAAAGGATATTTACTTAATTTGATGTCATCACATTGAACTGATAAGGGAAGTAAATGTGATATAGACTTAAGAACAGAGATAGAGGTCAAAGTGAATTTTGTATTTGATTATATCAGTTATACCACTTGGTTTAAAAAAAAGAAAAAAACTGATGTCCTGAAGTCTCCAGGCAGATCAGAGAGGTATTGTTAAAAAAGGAAACATGAAAAGTAAAAATATTCTTTGGGATCATGGAATAAAAAGAAAATATTTTTTTAAATTAAATGTAGATAATACCTATTTAGTCTTATTACAGATATATACCCTTTTAAAAAGTCTTACATTTATGCACTTTAACAATATACAATAATATAGCCTACAATGTTTAAATACCTATTAAAGAGCTTAAATTGTATATTGATGGACAAAACCTAAATAGTTATGCTTTTCTCAAATATTATCTGTTTAATTAGTCCTATTAATTACTAATTGCTGTTGTTAACTAGTGCTCTTGCTGTTTTGCCTAACCACATTTGTCTAGAAAAGTACAGAATACAGATTAATAATTTTGGAAAATGCGTATTTTTGCATTTTTATGTTAGAGTAGTAAGAAAGTACATAAAAATTTTTTCTCTATTACTTTTTTTGAGGGAGGGTGATCTGGTTGGTTGTGTCCCATGATAACTCTTTAAAAGTGTTGGTCACGTTATACAAGGGTGAGTCCTAATCCCGTTCCATATATTTGAAAGTATAGGAGAAAGTAAACTTAAATAAATGTAAAATGTTATGGTTTTTCAAATTTGCATCTTCTTATTTCCTAGAAACTGAGTTTCATGAGCTTGGAGGGCAACCGGAAGGACAAAACTAGCTAACACTAGTTCCTCCTTAATTTTTGTCACATACTTGGAAGTTGTTCAGTTCTTTTTTTGTTTCAGGGAAAAACACATACGCACCACCACATCACATCCTCCCATACACAAACAACAAATAAGAACCCTTCCCTTCCTCCTTCAAAAAACCCCACCCACCACACAACCTTCTTGGGTTTACCAACTAGAATGTTGGATGAACCAGGGAGCATTAGACATTGGATAGGCCTTTTCCTACATATTTATGCTCTGCTGTTTACTTATTCTTTAAATCTTTTCCCTTTTCTGTATTTATCCACTCTTTTCCTTGGATATTCTATTGGGTAGCATATTTTAATTATTTAAACAATGCATTCTTGTGAAGGTTTCTTTAGAAGTTAACATCCTTATCACTAATTTATTCTCCAGAGCCTTCAGAGCTAAAAATTCAGAAGTTGGTATGCCAAAGATGATGATATTTCTAGCTTTTCAGCATTTTTTTCTTTCAATAAAGAAATTTTTCACATTGAACATTAAATTTTATATTTCTGGGGCATATCTGTCATATTATGCAATTAAAAATGGAAGTTGTTAGAAGAAATTAACTTTTTATGTTTTTTGCCCTCCCATATCATACTAGAACTTTGCTGCAGCATTATAAAGCCAAATTTAGGAGAAGGGTAGTCTCTTCAGAGGCTATTTAAAAAGATTATTTCTAGTGTTAAGTAAGTAACAAGTGCCTTACTCTTTTGCCAATCCTGTTAAATACATATCCAGGACTACTGGATATTAAGCTAATTCCTCATGACATTGTTTCCTGTGTGCCAGACACTGTGCTAGTGTGCCTTGTGGTTACATATTAATATGGTTACACAGTAACCATAGGTGGATTATCTCCATTTTGCAGATTGAGGAAATGAAGCCTCTTGAGAGGTAACTAAGCAAATGTCAAGATTTAAATTCATGTTTGTCTCCCCATCTACTTTATACTACATGATGACAAGAAGATTTGGTTCTTATTTCAGCCTCCTTAAACAGCTACATGGTGTTTACAAGCCAAGGATTTTTTACCAATTACTTTCAATAATATAGTTCCATTATGTAGTTCTTCTACTCTAAAGAATTAACTTGTATTTAGAAACTTAAAAAGTCATTACTACTATTATTTTTCTCTGTTTGTTAGGCATCTCCAAGAGTTACCGTTGATGATTATTTGGTGGCAAAATTAGCAGATACTTTGAATCATGAAGATCCAACCCCTGAAATCTTTGATGACATTCAAAGGAAGGTATTGTATATAGCATCTATCATTAAATCTTTCTTAATGAAAAAAAAATGTATATTCATGTAATTCATTTTTTAAAAGGTTATTGAAACATAAAAATATAGTGGTAACTAAAAAGATAATTTAACACTTCTCACAAAAAAGATAATTTAACACTTCTCACAAAAAAGGTAGGCTAGTTTTTTGTTTATTTAATTGACAAATGAGGAAAATTCTTATGTTGGGTTATTTAAATCTGAAAAAATCTGACTAAAGGATCAGACAAATAGTCTTAGAATTTCATGAGTTGATGATGTGTAAATTACCTGACTTAAATTTATTTTACTCTGTTCCTGGAGCCTTTATGTGAACTTGTTTCATAGAGAACACTACTTCCTGGAACATTATACATATAAGCTGTCATGTGACCTGTGTTTCAGTGGGACCGTTTTCAATGCAGTTAGGTACATTAGGTGAAATTAGTTGAGAAATCATTAGTTGTGATGTTGTGATGTAGGCTTATTGCTGGCCTCATAGATATGGAACCATAATGATTCATCATAGCAAGACCTCTTCCTAGCTTTTGGTGAAATCTTATTATTGGAAAGTAGTACATTATCTCTATTAATGATGGGATATCTTGATTTATTTCAATAAGGTTTATGAATTGATGCTACGAGATGAAAGATTTTATCCTTCCTTCAGACAGAATGCACTTTATGTGCGCATGTTAGCTGAGCTGGATATGTTAAAAGATCCTAGTTTCAGAGGATCAGATGATGGTGATGGAGGTAAGGTGGCTTACGCGCATATTTGTGTGTGTGTGTGTGTGTGTGTGTGTACATGTATTCCTATATATATATTTTGTTTACCAAAAAATGATGTTTTAAGCGAGATAAAAAATGCCTTGAAGCCCAATATAAATTGTAAAATATTTAAATCTCTAGAAATGAATGACAGAGTTTAGTTACTACACTAAATTAAGATGTTGAAAATTTAATAACAGATTAGTATTTCTCCTTTGCTAAAACGTGGTCACAGATTCTTTTAAAAATATTTAAATAATGCTTCCTGTTTTAATTTTAATCACATTATTTTTCTCACCGTATCAAATCGTACTTTCTCTTGTTTTTTCGTGTTTATAGACAGTCACCAAATTCTTGACAAAATGTGGGCCTAGATTGATTTTAGATTCTATTTCTGGATCTTCATATTGTTGATAACAAAAGTAAATTACACCTTGTTTTGCTTCTGATTCCTCTTTTACCTTGATTTGTCTTTGGTGGAAAGATTTAAGAGGTAGGCAGACCACAGAAGGAAATAGGAGGTATATAATTGAATAAGGAGGATAGAGAACTATTTGCTCATTTTAATTATCACCTTACTATTAACTAAGGGGTAATCCTTGGTAGAATTTCCTGTTTACTTTTTGTGACCCTAGGTCTGAGAAACCAAGAAATGATCTTGGGCATTTAGAGTTATTGAAACTCAAAAGCAACACCAACTGCCTCTTTGTAAAAGACACATTTAGAGATCCAGATTCATAAATAATCTCCTAAGTAGTGCTGAAGCCATATGTTAACTTTAAATTGTATATGAATATTGCTTCACCATATATCATTACTTAAAAAAAAAAAGATTTTATTTATTTATTCATGAGAGAGAGAGACAGAGACACAGGCAGAGGGAGAAGCAGGCTCCATGCAGGGAGCCTGATGCGGGACTTGATCCCGGGACTCCAGGATCACGCCCTGGGCCGAAGGCAAGTGCTAAACCACTGAGCCACCCAGGGGTACCCTATTATTACTGTTTTTAACAGAGGGGCATCATAATTGGTAACTTCGTGTGCTCACATACAGAATAAAACACTGAGGGAAAAGATGTTAATTTTAATAATGTATAATTAAGACTTAGCTCTCTAACATTACTTTTAAAAATGATCTCTACTTGCTTTTTAATTAAATGGCATTACATATGAAGTTTTATATATCTTGCTCTGTTAGTTAAATGTTGATTTAAGTATCTAGCATTACAATGTTTTTGAGCCAAACTACCAAGAATAAGTGGACACAATAGATACATTATGTATATAAACCAATCTTTAAAAAAAAAAATCAATCTTTTTATTCTTTGCACAAAAGAAAAATTTTAATTGTAGTATTTCTTAATCCAATGAGACAGAACTATCAACATTCTGGTAACATTTCCTAATGAACTTCACTCTTCAGTGTTTTCCTCATGTTTACATTGTATCAGACAACTTCATATGATATACTTAAGGATAAAATACTTAATAATTGCTCTCCTGTACGTGAACACCTATTTTTGGTATTTGGTGGGGGCATGTGCAAATCAGGCACATATATATTTTCTCTGGAATCTGTGGCTTTCAGAAAAATGAGGCTTAAAGGTTAGCAGGTATTTGGGAGTAGTATAACACAATTTTCTTTGCTTTTTTGTTATGTCTTTGCTTGGGTGACTTTCATTCTTGGTATTTGAACCTCAGATAAAACAACTCTTTCAAAAGTTTTTTTTTTTTTTACTGTATACTAAGTTGACTATCCCTTCCCACAGAATCTTTTAATGGGTCTCCTACTGGAAGCATAAATTTGGTAAGTATTATTAAATAACTTAGTTATTAAAGTGACTTGAAAATATTATAAAAGGTAAACTTTAACATACATAAATAATGATATATTAGAAGCTCTCATCATTAATTATAAGAAGTTACTTGCTTTAAAAGAAATGTTAAATTCATATATAACAGCTTCTGAAATTTATTTTCATTTTTAAAAATGTGCTTAAGTCACCTGTAATTCAGTTGTATTTGATAAAAAGGTGACTTCATTATTTTCAATCCCAATATTTAGTATTTTGAAATTACTTTTTGATTAGTGATATGTTGGATAGTATATGTGACATGTAAATGTTTATAGTGAAATTAGTTTTTTCTTTTTGTATGTAGAAAAGAAATATAAAATTAGTAGGATATCTGAAAACTTCCAGGTATTTCTTAAAGTGCACACTGTAACCAGTTCAAGTTGTAAAAAAAATTTTAATCTTAAACCCTTATATTAAATTAAGCAACTTTATCTTATGATTATGGGTTTAAGAATGATATATTTTTAGCATGTAAGCTGTCATTGGCATTTTATACATTCAAAGTGAAGTGTGAAGTAATGAATATTTCAGTTCTTTTATATATCCATCCCTGTCATGAATAACTTCTTTCATAAAATGTTGCTAAGAAGAAATACTTGTTCAATAGAAGTTTTAGTCCAGAGTTTTTGGGGGGCAGTTAGGAAGAGATTGTTTGCTTTGTTTTTCATTCTACCCACATTACTTTTTCTTTCAGACTTTTTAAATAGCTGAATGGTCTAGAGGTCCATTATCTTATGTTGTCTTCTGTATTGCTATATTTTTTTCAAAAAATAACCTTTTGTTTTATTAGTCTATGAAGTACATTTAACAAAACACTGAAGCACTCAGCCATAGTGTTAATATCAGATATGATGTAACATTTAAAATATTTTTTTAAATAATTTGGTATCATTACTGTATGTTTGTTATAATCTATAGCCCTATCACAAAAAGGAATAACTTGTAGAGCATGAAGGAAGTATTAGCAATAATCGTTATGTGAGAAAATTTCCAAATACGAAATTTTTTATTCATTTGAAATTTCAAGTATTCACATTTGTAGTACTTGTAGGAGTGTTTGAACACTAGTAACAAAGTTTTTTTTTTTACTTTGTTCCATATTTGGAATAAATGCCTTTTCACCTAAGAGCAGTTCCTTTGTTACGTAGTGATATAAACCAGGCAGTCTCATTTGACAAAGGTCACACTTGAGGTCAGTGACGTGCAGTATTTTGTTATTCATATAAATCTATTAAATTTAAGCTTTTAAGTAGCTGGACTCCTTTGGAATCTTTCTTTTTAAATATAGACAAATTTTAGTGGGTAGCTGCACTTTAAAAGTAGTTTTAAGATTGAAAAATAGGTCATAGTAGTTTTTTCCAGTATAGTAAGCAAAGAAAGTAATGTGTGGTAACTTACTCATTTTTCATTGAGATTGGCAAGTAAATTATAAACATTTCTAGCAGTGCCATTGTAGTTGTGTGGATTATCACAGTAAATCTGAATTTTCATTTTTTGCCTTAGCATAATGTTAAAAAAAGTTTATGTTTTTGCAAGCAGTTCAAGAATTTTAACCCAAGGATTACTTTACACACTATTTTATTTCAGGACATCATTAGTGTACTTGTTCTGAAATCACAGTTTTCTTTTATCAAATAATATAGTTCTAAATCAGAGTGTGGTTAATATTATTTTACCAATTGTTATTTTATATAATCTACTTTATGTTTACATTTGCATTATACCCGTGACTAATGTTTAAGAGATGTTTCATTGGATTGTTTCACTATATTTAATGAAAATAATATTTATTAGTTTTTTAAGTGCTAAAAAGACATTTAGATATAAAGTTTTCTAATAACTCCTGGATTGCATAGTATAAGATGCTAACATGTTTAAAGTAAAGAGTAGCATGTAGCTAGCTGTTGAAATATTACCTGCCAAGGAGGGTTAACAATAACAATAATAGTAATAACAAAAGTATATCTTGAAAAACAATTGTTTTATATTCTCTGTGATAGCTTCTAATTGGAAGAAGATCATAGTAAACAACAATCTAAATTTTGTGGAATATTCTATTTTCTCTGTAATGTTAAAGCAAAGGTTGTATTTCTATCAAGATGTATTATTATAGATCATATGACGACTTAAAAATAAGCACACTCTACTTCTTTTCAAAGCATTATAATTCATTTTATAAACTGACAGAGTTGTAGAGCAAGCATCACACTGTTATACCATTGGGAAGACTGAGGTACAAGAAGAACTGGTTGATTTAGCTGAAGTCTCTTAGGGTATCACTGGTGAAGCCTGAACTAGACCTATTTTAATTTAATGATTCGTCCCCTTGACTTGACCAGGAAAATACTGTCGATTATCTGTATGTTATTGCCATTTTTTTTTCTCTTAATAAACAATCTTCACTAGAAAAACTCTTTTGGCTTTCTTCTTAGAATTCAGTTGCCTTAATTTAAATGGCTTTATGTCATATGTATGGCTGCATTTAAGCTATTTAAATGACTCTTCTAGTAAGATCCTGTGGTTTTTGAAGTGTAAGATATGTCTGAATCTTATAATGTCTGTGTGTCAGAGGTCCCCAAGCCCATTTCTATATTCATTGATTACTAAGAGGAGGACTTATAGGCCTCAGTATAGTCAGACTCTCATGGGTAGGATTTATCAGAGAGAAAGGATTTAAAGCAAAATCAGCAAAGAGAAAAGGTACGTGTAACAAAGTCTAGAGAAAACCAGGTACAAGTTTCCAGGAATCCTCTCCCATGAAAGTCAGGTTGGACTAACTTAATTCCTCCAGCAATGAATGTAACAACACATGTGACATGTTGCCTACCCAGAAAGCTTATCTAAGACTAAGTGACCAGGGTTTTCACTGGATGTAGGTCACAAAGGCAAATCTCTGGTTAGTACATACTAAAATTCCAAACTCCCAGAAGGAAAGCAGGTGTTCAGCATAAACAGTTACACAAATAGTTTAGGTATGGTGAACCACTCTCAGCAGTTAAAGAATGGTGGGAACCTTCCCTAATTCTAAATTCCTAGATGTCATCCAAGGGCCAGGCTTGGAAGCAGTCCTTTCTAGGAGAGCAATTTCAAGTAAACTCTTTTTTGCTGTTTACTTTTTTCCAGCTTTATTGAGATATAACTGACATAAAACATTTGTAGGTTGAAGATGTACAACATATTGATTTGATATTACAAAATGGTTGCCACAGTAGGGTTAGCTAACCTCTCCATCACACAACATAATTGCCATTTCTTTTTGTATTAAGAACATTTAAGATTTACCCTCTTAGTAACTTCAAATATTTAATGATATTATTATTATTATTATAAATATAGGTGACTCAAGTTAACTCTTTCTGTGCAGTCTGTCATTATGTGCCCTTCTGAGTATTTGTGGGTATGGTGTATATGAGGCAAAAAAAGTCTTAAATTTAAACTGAAGGGCCATAGTTGAAAAAAAAGATTCATTTTGGGTAACTCAGTAATAATTTTGTTTGTGGAATTAATTTTGAAAATTATTTAAAATCTGTCTTAGACTCTGGATTCACTTCATGTTATAAGAAATCATAATAATAGGTAACATTTTTTTGTGTTAGGCAGTCTTAATAAATGTTTTACATGTCTTCTTGTTTAATTCTTTCATAACCCTATGATGTGTAGGTACTATTATGCTCATTTTATAGATAAGGAATCTAAAATTATTTCTAAATTAACAAGAATGTTAAGTAAACGAATTGGCTCTAGTATACTTCAACATTAAAAAAATGATAAGAACATGTCTACTTATTTTTATCCATATTTTTTTCCTTGTTCTTCATTGACTATAATTGAGAAGCAGCAAATGTTGGTATATGGATAAGCAACGAAGAATAAATGATCAATGTACTGAGTTGATTTCTGAATTACTTTGTTTTATAATTTTTTAATTGTGGATTTTCTCTCTACTGTTAGTATAAATAGGATTATTATTGGGAGAGGGATACAAATAATATAAACTCTACATGGGACCAAAGATGAGTAAGGTACATATGATATAGAATGCTTTAACACTTTTTTCCTATAAAATTAAAATATTAAAAAATTTTTTTTTTCCAAGTCTTTAGATGACCTTTCAAATGTAGCTTCTGATGACTCAGTACAACTTCACGCTTACATTTCAGACACTGGTAAGAGACTTTGTGGTATAATTATTACTCAAAAATTATTATTATTATTCCTGAATTATTTTCCACATTTATTTTTACAAACCATTTTTCTGTTTTGTAGTTATATTTTTTTAAGTTACATTTTTTTCTGCAGCATGTTTTTCATTAAATTCTGCATTTATTTACTTGTTATATATGGTTTGATATATACTTTGTATCATGTTTATAGTACTTTGTGTATATGTTATGATGTACTTGTGTACCTTCTTTCTCTTAAGGTTTTTACTGTTAACATTTGGAAAATTTTAAATTCTAAGCATTTTGTTACTGCTAATAAACTCTTGAAACCCAATCTTTTCCTCTTCTTGTTTGTGTCTTGCTGATAATTGTCTGTATAATTCTTTTTAAATAGCTTGGGGCAGATTTTAGGTCAATTTTTTTTATATATGCAGACTCACACTAGATAAGTAGGTCAATGAAACTTTTGTATAGGAGTTTAAAGAAGCTTAAGAAATGCTTAGATGAGGTGAGAAACCTCTAAAATTTTGTGACTCAGCATACGCCCAAAATGGTTAGTGAATTGAAAAAAGAATCTATTTTCATCCTTGCCAATGGGTTATTATATAATGCCAGTGAGTAGTAGATAATGGTGGCTTACTTATCCAACTTCTCACTATTTCTAGACTATAGGAGTGTGTCTGTCAGATTACATTTGAAATGTTACCATACTGAGGTATCTCAGTTCAATTTCATGCTTACAGTTTAGGTAACTAAAAAGAGATTTTATAGTGCAAGTATAGTTTAAAAGATAATTTGCATTTTTTAAATATCTCTGTTTTCTTTTGCTTCCCCTGGAGCTGGAGTCTCATTTTGCATTGTGTTCCCTGCCATATTTCTGACATAAGTTATTTATAATTGCTGTCTAAGTTGTTCTTTTATCCTTTACAGTCAGTGCATACATTACTTGCAAAGGTTACTAGATAACAACTTTGTCATGAAACCAGAGGTTTTATTGCTTTTCTTTCTAGATTTTGTTATAGTTGTTTCACTTTTCCTTCCTGAAATTTTAAAGTTCTTTTAAAAAATCTTTCTTCATTAGTTTTCCAAATATGAAAGTCTTTTTAAACTGCAGATGTTTAGTGTTTGTCCTTTACTTCTTTCTTGAAGACCTTAAACTTTATGTCTCAAGGAAGATACTCATGTCTATATTTTTTATGTAGAACTTTTCTTTTCTCTGAAAGTTGTGATTTTCCAGCTGCTTTGTCCATTTATTCAACAAGTGTTTAAAGCTTCTTAAAATGTATGGAAACACTGTACTTAGCATTTTTGATAAATTGTTATTTCTGTCAAATAAATTATGTATAAATACTAAAGAGGCACATAATATAGTTGTTAAGAGCATAACTTTTTGCTCATTTGCATGGGTTCAAACCTCAGCTCTGCCACTTAATAGGTGACCTTGGGCAAGTTCCTTAACTTCTCTGTAATGTTCATCCATAAAATGGAATGATAATAATGATATTTACCTCATAGGGTTATTATGGGACTAATTAATTACATTAGTAATTATATATGAGTGGACATTATATATTAGTGTTTGCTCAAATAAATATTTGACCAGTTGGACTCCAAAGTCTCTTTGAGTCTGGATTTTGTTTTTAACTTCTTTATTACAGGAAGTAGAGCTTAGAGTCTAGTGAAGGGCTAATCAAGGAGTGGTCCATGGACTAGCGCATATTCTCTTCTTTGTGAATCTTGCTTTAAAAAATATTAGCTAAATTAAGCAATGTCCTTAGTGATGAGTTTGATTTAAATTTTGGTCTTAGTTCTTATCTGATTATGGATTAGAGACAAATAGTTTACATCACCTGCTGTAACAGTGTCCTAATGAAAACATAGTATTTCTACAATAATATCTTAACATCATCTCTATCAGTATATACAACCTCATTATCTTTTTTAAAAATCAAATTACCTTTTTGTCTTCTGCACAATCTTACTATTCTTCCTATTGTGCATGCACCCTAGTCATGAGCTCTTCTGCCCATCAATTTGTGATAAATCTGATTATTATTTTTCGAACTGCTTTCTTACATTCTTCCCTTCATTTCTTTTCTATTCTTTCTCTTCTCCTTGTTCTTGTTAGCTTCTAATTGGTTATGAATTGCTGCCTAATTGGCTTCTGCTTTCTGATTTCCTTCCCCAAACCTATCTTGAACACAACAGATAAAACTATTCTCTTGTAGTCATGCTAATCCAATTGAGTGGTCCTAGTTCTCTAACAGGATGAAAAGGTTTTATGCAGTTTGTTCTGCATAGCATAGGTTTCTGAGAGAAAGATGACTGGAAGAAATGAACAGTGAGTAATAAATAATGTTACCTATAGTTATAGCCTCAGAGAGTGAGGTGATCAAAGTCAGTCCCTGCCCTAGTCCTATGTTTGTTCAAATCAGGAACACTGATACTAGAAAGAAAAGGACAATTTTGAGTAGAAAGTACAAATCTCAAAAAATTTTTTGATGAAATCTTAAAAGAGACTTCTGCCCAAATTGCATTTGCCAGTATAGATTTTTAGTTTTTATGTTATTAAGATAATTTACTAATATGCTATATGCAAGCCTTTTTTTTGCCTGATTATATATAAAACACAAAATATTGAGCTCCAAAACTTGGCCACTTTACCCACACATACACACAATTATGGATCTTTTATTATTAGAAGAGCAATAAATACTTGTGGTCAGAATGGTAGTTTAAAGTGCTAAGGGAAATCCTGCCTTCCACACACTGAAAACAGGAAAATAAAAATAGCTAAAGGGAGAAAGCTACAGGTGCCACAGACCATGAAGAAAAATAAATTTAGGAAGGTGAAGTGGAGTTGAAGCCAAGTAGCTTACAGGAGCATAAATACTGCTATTTTGATTTTGATAGCATTTTCATGTCCCTCACATTTTGAAGAGGTAGTATGGAGTAAGGCCATGGTAAGCTGGAACCCAACCCTTCGCGTGAAGCCCTCAGTAACAAAGCATAGGTTTTTTAAAAAAAAATTTTTTTTTATTATTTATTTATGATAGTCACAGAGAGAGAGAGAGAGAGAGAGAGAGAGGCAGAGACATAGGCAGAGGGAGAAACAGGCTCCATGTACCAGGAGCCCAACGTGGGATTCGATCCCGGGTCTCCAGGATCGTGCCCTGGGCCAAAGACAGGTGCTAAACCACTGCGCCACCCAGGGATCCCGCATAGTTTGATATGAAAGAGGAGCTAAAGTAACTTCACCTAGTGTCTGAGGAGAAAACAAAGAATGCTCAGATCATGTCTGGAAAAGGTATTTGTCATCCACAAGAAATTGAAAGCTTGTCTTGATTCCCAGCACGGGTTTGTCTAGAGTCCACCATTTTCTAGTGATTGTGTGATGTTAAAAATAGAGATAAAACCTAAGGCAAGAATGCAATACTATGAAAAAAAATCATAGAAAAATATATTGTGATTGATATTGATGTCAGTGGATGAATTAAGAAATAGAGTAGATATAAGTGGAGACTTAGTAAACTAAGACAGTAGAAGGAGGTAGGAAGAGGGAAAAATAGGAATGAAAATTAAAATGATTCAAAGTGTGTCTCTTAAGATTAGTACAAAATGGGAACAGGTTTTGATTTTAGAGATTACCTCACTTGAGTAGTTTGTGACAAGTCAGTAGGAAAATGCTTTTTAAAAAAATCTCCAGAAGTACACTGTATGACTAGTAAATGACTAGTAAATTTTTGAATATTATAAACAATAAAGAGACTTGCCATAAATGTGTATAAAATCTTATTCATTGGCTTTGCTTTCTGTTTAGTTGAAGAGATTTTAATTGAAATACAACTGGATAGTGAAGGCTAGTATGAAAGATTTTGTTTCTGTTATTTTTTCCTCTATTAAATTTAAAGAATACTACTATATTATGAGGTAGTGGTGTGGTATCATAACTAAGAATAGGTACAAGCTCTTGAGGAAGAGAGTCCAAAGTAGATATCACTATGTGGTTTATAGTGTCATCATAAACTTATGAAGTAGTTATCATGTATAAAATCTTGTAAATGTGAGTACAGAGGATGGGAATCTATTTTATCCTTTGGTGACATCCTTTGGTCTTAGTCTATCATTTCAAATTCTTCTTCATTTCATGTTCTTTTTGTTTGTTTTTGTTCTTCATCTTCCTCCTTTTTGTGTGTTTTGTTCCTCTTCATTTTGTTTTAAATGACTAGTATATGCTGACTATGACCCATATGCTGTGGCAGGCGTTTGTAATGATCATGGCAAGACATATGCATTATATGCCATTACTGTACACCGGCGCAATCTTAACAGTGAGGAGATGTGGAAAACCTATCGTCGGTATAGTGACTTTCACGACTTCCATATGAGGATCACTGAACAGGTAATGAGGCCTTTAAAGTTGGTGTGCTTTACATTGTGTCCTGATTTGATAATTTGATTCTAAATAGTTCTGAGGATGCTAAGATTCTGACCAAAGCAAAAGAAAATAAGGTAAGAATTTTTATATAATCAACATAATGTTAGAATGATTTCAGACATTTAACCAATAAATTGATCTTTAACCAGTGCTAACCATTGTAGACTAGTGACAAAATATCAGTGGTCTACCTTGGAAAATTAAAATGAATGTATATTTATGATTTTAAGTGTGTGTGTACACATGTATGTGTGTGTATGGTGCTTTGCAGAGGTGTTTGGTTTAAAATAGGGACAATCACTACAGAATATTTTGTGTTTTTGTTTTTGGCAACATAATTGAATTATAGCTATTTTATTTTAATTTTTAAGATTTTTATTTATTCATGAGAGAGAGAGAGAGGCAGAGACACAGGCAAGAGGCAGAAGCAGGCTCCACGCAGGGAGCCCGATGCAGAACTGGATCTGGGACTCTGGGACCTCACCCTGGGCCGAAGGGAGGCGCCAAATCCCTGAGCCACCCAGGCGTCCCTAGTTATAGTTATTTTAAATGGCATCTTTATCCATCAGTGTAACAGTTAAATCCTTGACCATTAAGTTGTTTTATTTACAACCTAAATTAAGTTTAACATTAACCAGATGTTTTTAATTCTTAAGAAATACAACCCTCTTGTTTTATAAAAGTATATGGACCTTTTAAGATAACAAATGAAAACAAAGTATTTCTCTGTTTTACTTTTTATTAATTACTTTTTTCTTTAACTTTGAAAAAATCTATTCTTACCAGATGAGTTGGAATATATCATTTATGGAATTTATTTTAACTTTTGAAAATCTTTGATTTCATTCAAGGTTTTTAAGTATGTAGCTGTCCTTAAAATAATGATAATGACATTTAAATGGACAGAAGCTTTGAAATGATATTGTATTATTTGAGTAATCAGAAAATACCTTTTTCAGTTAAGATAGTGCAAAAAATATGGTTGGTACCATGATAATCTCACTAACATATTCTGTGAATAGAGTGAAATAAACTATTATGCCTTAAAAGTGATAAAAAATGGATTAGTGTTGGGCAACCTGGGTGACTCAGCGGTTTAGCACTGTCTTGAGCCCAGGGCCTGATCCTGGAGACCCGGGATCGAGTCCCACGTTGGGCTCCCTGCATGGAGCCTGCTTCTCCCTCTGCCTGTGTCTCTGCCTCTCTCTCTTTCTCTCTCTCTCTCTCTCTGTCTGAATAAATAAATTTAAAAAATGGATTAGTGTTGACTCTAGAAGCACATTTGAAAAAGACTATTTTGAATTATATTCATAAGGAAATTAAAAAACTTTGGACATACCCGTTCTAGTTTTGTTGTTGAATAGATCAATATCTATTGATTTGTTTGTTCATATTTAGCTTGATTTGTTTGCAGAGGTGAATGAATATTCTATTCCATATTGAAGAAATAATTGCTTTAATTTTTAAATATTACCTGTTTCATATCCTAAAATTCCACTGCTTATGTATCTTTTCTTTCCATCCTCACACTTTATCCAAACATGACAAATTTTAAGATAATTTGAATTGCTAAGAAGTAATTTTATTTACTTACAAATCAATAGGAATTTGATCTAATGTGAAATTTTCTAGTCTAGGAATGTAATTATGTTTACGCATTTACAAATATAAGTGAAAACATACTTTGAAAAACTTTACTAATAGAACAGTTATACAGAAATTTCCATTTTCAGTACAGCATCAGAAATTAAATGAAATTAATAAAGTGAATGTATTTTTGTAAGGGCTCAGTATAGTCAAAGTGGTTTTGACTTTGTTTCCTCTTAGATCATAGTAGTGTGTGATTACTTAAGTATTTAGATTGCTTAGAGCTTAAGAATTTAAAAACAAAGCTTGTTAAGTGAAAATGTAGCTTTAAGCAAAATGCTAAATAAGAATCAGCCTGTTTGCCTTTTAGCTGTGCTTTATCTGTAAACATAGTCCCTGTAAATTTCAACTTTCCTTTTTTGTTTTTCTTGTCTTTGCTGAAAGAAAAGAACTGCTGCTACTTACCTTTTATGGATAACATACAATAAATTTATTCATATTACAGTTCCAGGCAACCATCTTATTTGCCATTCCATTTAGTATTTTCAGAATCTTCCAGTTTGGGGATGAAAATTATCCTATACCTTTTTGTTTCCTCTTTAATCTCTGCACCAGGAGTGAATTTTCTTTACAGAGTCATTATTGTTGATGTTTTTAAACAAAGGATAGTTCTAGAAAGTTTGTTTCATTTCAGGACATGTATCATATGGGAAAAACTCCAAGGCTGCTTGAAGTTTCAGTTATGAGGCTGTTGGCTAGGCACAGTCACTAGCTAAATGATTTTCCTCCAATGCCGTGTTAGTAGCTGATGTAGCTAAAATCTGTGCTTTAGCAAGGCATGACACATATATATGGACCTTTGAAGGTGCACCCAGATGTTGAGTCTGTAAATGCAAACCTAGAGCATGTATACTTAGTGTTTGTGGCCTTACAAAGATAAGATAGATGCTAATGGCTTTTAAGTTTTTTTCTTAGTAGTCTCTGAGTTTATTATTCATGTGTTTGGTGGGGAAGAAGTGTCAGTGTTATACTATAGTTGTTTATATGCAAAGTTGTGGTAAAACTGTAATACATACTTTGAAATTTGCCTTTCTTATTTTTAAATTAGCTATTATAATGATTAACTGATAGGAAGTCATCAGTATTAAAAAATACTTTTTTAATTAGATTTCTTAACAAGCCAGGAATTCAGGGATCTTTGATCATTAAAAATTAATTTGCTAATACTTTATTCACAAGTCAAAGTGTTAAGGAAAAAAATTTTTTAAAGATTTATTTATTTATTCATGAGAGACACTGAGAGAGGCAGAGACATAGGCAGGGGGAGAAGCAGGCTCCCCACAGGGAACCCAATGTGGAACTTGATCCTGGATCCTGGGATCACGCCCTGAGCCGAAGGCAGACACCAACCCCTGAGCCACTCAGGCATCCTGGAGAATATTTTTAAAACTGTTTATTATTGATAATTTTGAACAAAATTAGAGTGTTCAAATGAAATCCCATGGGGATATCATCCATCTTTAGCAGTTAGCCATGTTTGTCATTCTTCATTGAAAGTACTCCTTTATAAATAAATAGCATTAGAACTGTGCTTGGACATATTTTCTGATGTTTGCTTAATATAATAAAATACATTATAAAATAACCAGTTAAAGATGATTTTGATATATAGAGGAATTGCTACTTAGAAAATACTTTTCTGTTTTTGTAAAAAGCTAAAATTATTGAATATATTTTATCTTCTAGTTTGAAAATCTGTCAAGCATATTGAAGCTTCCTGGTAAAAAGACTTTTAATAATATGGATAGAGATTTTTTAGAAAAAAGAAAAAAGGATTTAAATGCATATTTGCAGGTAAGTCCATGTTTATTATTATCCATAGGTTTTCATTTTAATATAGCATACAGATACAGTAGATTGCCTTGTTAACATTTTAATATGATAGTGGGTTAGTAACCACTTTCCAGTAGCATGTCAGATGACACATGCATACTGTTCAGTAATTTATCAATATTCTCTGTTTATTGACTGATTTAGAAGTTTCTGGACACTGAGTGCTTGGGATTTTGTTACTTCAGGTTTAAATGAATACACACAGGCCCACATTTATCTTCTACATCACTATAAAGTCTAGATGTTTTATGGTACGCTAAACAGATAAATGTTTCCTATTCAGTACATAGTAGCTCTATGAGGTAGATCCAAAGTTAACAGATTTTCATTCCTGATAAATGCCATCTGTAGTCCACAGTGAGTCTAAGGCTTCTAAAATTACAGGATAATTCAAAAAAGGAAGAGATCCAAGGGACTATTTCTTAACATGTACTATCAGAAGTATGTAGATTTCTGTTGGGAAATAACAAAATTTGTCTCACAAGTTACTTATCCTAGAAAAAATTTTGTTTTAGAACCATGTATCCAAATGCCAGATATAATAATAATAATATCACTTTATAGTTTTTTATACTAATGAATGACTTGTAAAGGATTTTCATCTGGTAAACCTGGCTTTAGCCCAGGTATATAATGTTCCATTATTTAGATCCCTACTCCACCCTCTAGAACAGAAATCAGCAAATTGCAGACTCAGACCAAATCTAGTTCACCATATGTTTTATTGAGTTTTATTGGAACACAGCCAGTCATTTAGTTTATTATTGTTATTTATTACATTGCTACAACAGAGTTGAGTAGTTTCAGCAAAGACACAATGGACCATAAAACCTAAGGTAATTACTATCTGGATCTTTATAGAAAAGTTTGCTGACTCTGCCTTAGTATGTAGTGAAACTTAGCTAATGCTATACTGGATATTTTATTTGGAAGGTTATATTTCTCTCTTAAACGTTTATGAAGACATTTGTAAATTTGATTTGGTTTGCTTATAATCATACCTGTAATTCCATGGCATTATTATTTCCTGAAAAGATAGCAAAACATATAAATCTCTTACTATTTACCTTTGCCTTCTGACTTAAAGTTGAATGTCTGATATGCTTTGTAGGACTCTTGTCAAACACTTTGATTTTTAAATTTTTAGAAAGATTTTATTTAAGAGAGAGTGAGCAAGTACAAGTGGGGGGAAGGGCAAAGACAGAGAGAGAATCTTAAGCAGACTCCACACTGAGTGCAGAGCCTAATGCAGGACTTGGTCTCACAACACTGAATCATGACCTGAGCTGAAATCAAGTTGGATGGACACTTAACCAACTGAGCTACCCAGGCACCCCAGACACTTTGATTTTTTTAATGTGCTAGCTTTAATTGTATAAAAATCTGTATCAATTATTTATAAGATTTAAAAGATAATCACCTTTTCCCAAATCTGGTGCCATAAATGTATCTTTTAAATGTGGCTGTACTATATACGTTATAGCTAATGAACTCATTATGTGTCAAAATATATTCCATTGAAGGAACTAAGGTAGAACCTTAGGTTATATCATTAACAGTTGTGAGAGTAGTAAGTTCACATTATTTATGTACGTTCTATTAATGTTAACTTTATAATTAGGATGATGTGGGTCTTGGTATACAGTATAAGCTGTAAAACCTGAAAACAGACTACAGTAGTCTCCCCTTTATCTGTGGCTTTGCTTTATGTGGTTTTACTTACCCACGGTGAGCCATGGTCTAGAAGCAGATGATTGTCCTAATGAATTGTCAGAAGGTCAGTAGTAGCCTAATGCTACATCACAATGCATATGTCACTCACCTTACCTCATCTAACCACGTAGGTATTTTATCATCCCTTTTCATCCCAAGAAGGGTGAGTACAGAACAGTAAGATATTTTGAGAGAGATGACATTCACATGTTTTTATAATTGTTCTATTATTAGTTACTATTGTTAATCTCTTTGCCTAATTTATAAATTAAACTTTATCACAAGTATGTATGGATAGAAAAAACTAGTATATGTAGGGTTTGGTACTATCTGTGGCTTTAAGACCTCCATTAGGGGGGGTTGGAATGTATCCCCCATGGAGAAAGGGACTACTGTAGTGAATACATTTGAGCAGCTTTCACATGAGATACACTGAAAGTCAAAATAGCAGATGGGAAGAATATACACCAAACTATTAATGGTCATAGAATTATTGATGCTTTATTTATAAATTGAGTAAATTTTTTAAATGCAAAATTAAAATTCTGTACATTCTTAATTTTCTAGCAGGAAAAATATTATAGATAAGAGTTAATTTCCAGTACTGTATCCATGTAAGATATCTTTTTTTTTTTTTTTTTTTTCCCTGTTAGTTACTCTTAACTCCTGAAATGATGAAAGCATCTCCAGCTTTGGCTCACTATGTGTATGATTTCCTTGAGAACAAAGCCTATAGTAAAGGGAAAGGGGACTTTGCTCGCAAGGTAAGCAGACCATTGCATAGGTTTTCTTTATAGGTCTGTTTTCATACATTTTTAAAAAATATTTTATTTATTTATTTACTTATTTGAGAGAGAG
Source organism: Canis lupus dingo (assembly GCF_003254725.2). Taxonomy (NCBI): domain Eukaryota; kingdom Metazoa; phylum Chordata; class Mammalia; order Carnivora; family Canidae; genus Canis; species Canis lupus. The sequence goes on along the minus strand of NC_064256.1, from coordinate 32,030,410 downwards.
AGAGAGCGCGCACGAGCTCAAGCACATGCACAGAGGGAGAGGGAGAAGTAGACTCCCTGCTGAGAAGGGAGCCTGATGTGGTGCTTGATCCTAGGACCCTGAGATCATGACCTGAGCTGAAGGCAGACACTTAACAAACTGAGCCACCCAAGTACCCCTTCATACTTTTTTTTTTAAATAAAAGAAAATATATTTGTATGTTTTAAAATTGGAAAATTCTATTTAATGCATCTTGGCCTATTTATCTTCTGTGCTTCTTAAGCCTACTATTGATAGGCATATCTAATAAGTATAAACTCCTATTTTTACATGTAGATTAAAATCTAGTAGGAGCTTAAAAGAAAGAAAAATTTCTGAAATAATGTAGTGAGGAAGATTTGCCTAACATAAGTCACAAGCTTTTCAATAACCTGAGAAGGAACTATTTCTTACCAGGTGGAAATGTCCTTTACTTGTAGTAAAGATAAGAAAAATGTTGAATAGGTTATGTTCCTGAAATTATTTATGACTCTTAAGTGAAATCTTTATTATTTAAAATTCCTTTAGAGATCCAAGTCCTATACTTGGAATTAGATGGTAGGTTAAGACAATAAAATGACTAAGTGTTCAAATTGGTCTAGATAGTTTAGTGGATGAGAATGCAGACTTTGGAATTAGCCTTTGGTTTAAATCCCTGCTCTGCCATTTACTAGTTGTGACCTGCAACATGTTTCTTCACCTTTTGGTCCTTTAATTTTCTCAAGAAATAAAGACGTTAATCCTCATTTTACAGCATTGTACAAAATAAATGTGACATTCCCTGTTTGACAGCACCTGCCACTTCATTAACTTTGGAATAAATGTTACCTCTTAGTAAAGTAGTAGTAGAGGCAGTAGTAGGAGCAGTAACAGCAATTGGGAAAGTTGAGTGGATAGCAGGTAGGAACTCTATAATTTTTGCAACTTTTCAAAAGTCTAAAATTATTTCAAAATGAAAATTAAAAGCAAGCAAACAAAAAGTGATTTCCTTACTACTCTTCCCTCCCCTCCTCCCCATAGACTTTTTTAAAAAGGTTAAGGAATTGGTACAAAATAAGTTAAGAATTAACTTGCTGGTACAGAAGTAAGAATTAAACCTAAGAATTTTGTATGATTACCCTAGGGTTTTGAGTTTTAACATCCCAGTGAATGTTAACATTTTTAAGTGGAATGGTTTGTTTTAATAAGTTCCATATTATGTACCTCTTAGTGGTGTGTGTGGGGGGGATGTGGTAGTATTGTCTTTGTATTTCATGATTGAAGTGATTGAGTTTAAATTTCAACTCTAAATGATTTTATTGTCAATAGACGTATCTTCTAGTGTTCCATCTTTTTGATGTTTACCTATTGTCTCTCAGGATTGTATCATTTTAAGATAAACTAATAAACTGATAACAACTTCTTTGAGATAAAAGAAATGTTACTTTAATCGTACACAATTTCTTTTTATTGACAATAGTTGTGTGTTTGTGTGTGTGTGTGTGTGTGTGTATAAAGCACATAGATGCTTTATAGATCCAAATAGCTATATATTGTTTTTTTAAATATTACCACTGAAATCTAAAGATCCTTCTGAATCTTCTGGAAATGCATAGCAACATACATTTTTCATAAGTCATATTGGTTATTACCAAGGTCATCATAACCTCTTTTAGGTTGGGAAAATAATTTTTATGCATATCAAGAATTAGGAGCTTTCAGCTACATTTCCTTTTTGGCTAAATTATAATTTAATATTTTTTCCTTAATTATATTTTACTGGAAATTAAATAGGTATTAGAAAAAAATCTGCAAACATTTTATCCTTGATAACATACCAATCTGGTCACAATTTGTCCAGCCTTACAAAATATGTAGGCAATTCCTAGGAAGAGTAATAACAGTCTTCCTTTATGCACACAGTTTCTTTCTATCCAGTTTTATACATGGTGTGAAGGCATTTTAAGCTATAGTTAGAGACCTAAATTTAAGTTAAAATTACTTTGTGTTGTTTCTGATACACATAATTGAGGTGATAATGAAGAGACAATGTCTTTGGTTAAGTCAGGCTAAGTGTATGCTTATGCTGGTGATCGTAATTCACTCCTCTGCTTGGTGATTTGCAAGATTTTTTGTGTGTGTGTGTGTTGTTTCAAGCGTGTGTTTTAAGGCAAATCCTGTTTTTGGAAATCTTGTCATATAGTGATGGACTCTTTTTATGCTTCTAAAATTTTGCTTTTTTCAGGATTAGGCATCAGAATCAACTGTGGAGATTTTTCCATTCCTCCTGGTTCACCCATTTCCTGTCCCCAGTACAGATGCTTGGGCTTTTTACCCTCAGAAATTGAAAAATAAACAGAAAGGAAAGGAAAAAGAAATGGATTCTGTAGGTCTAAGATAGTGCACAGGCAGCTATTTATTTATTAACTAATTCACTATACAGATTTAGGTTAATTTTAAAAGAGCATCAGTGGTAGTTTAGCCCATGTCTAGATAATGTGAGGCCACGTATACACACTCACACGTAATTTTACACACAGGTTCATATGCACACACAGCTTCATCTTTTATCCTTTTTATCTCTATATCTGTGTACCAGTGGTAGTGTTTTTTCAAACCCTTCTTTGTCTTTGTTTTTGTCCGTTGATTCTCCTCTGAATTATTCTGTTGTGACATTGTCCCTCCTAAATGTTGCATATTCCATCAAGCACATCTAGAACACTATTGGCTCAGCTTAATCCAAAGAGTAACTAAAACTCCCAATTATTTTACAGCTATGTTGAAATTCACCTTTTTTGTTTATTATAGTACTTATTTAATCTTTTCTAGTTTTTCTTAATGGAAACCATGAAGGCATAGTAGAGTGAAGGAGTTTTGTCTTCTTGATATCATCTCTTAATATTGTTCTGTGTTCCTAAAGTAGTGAAGTGTTTCTTTTTCCTTTCCTTTTCTCTTTTTTTCTTTTTTTTTTTGACAGGGAACATAATTTGTTTCTGCATTAGTTCTTATGACACTCTTAGTTTTCTTGTAGTTTTTGTGATTTTCATTTTGTGTTTTTTTTTTTTTTTTCTGTCAAAAATCTCGGGTTCCATATGCAGACTATTTTGGTTTCTAGATGCTTCTACCTTTCTTATTGAAATTATCTGACATTTGTGCAGTCAGAATGTCAGTTTTAATGCTTCCTATTCCCCTGGAAATTAGTCGTTTTTATGTTTCTGATCATGTTTTATAGTTTTTCTGTTCTGTCTTACTAAAGGATTCTGTAGTCCCTCTGTAGATTCTGAGCATGTAATTTACCCAAAAAATTATTTTAAAAAATAAATCTCATTACTTGTTAATTATGTGAGCTTTCTGCTTATTTTTTCTGCTTGTTTATATTTCAGTGTCTCCTCAAAATACCTATGTTATTGTTGCCTTGAATTGTAGCAGGAGTATGTTTTGGCTAATTCCATTTGCCTCGATTTCTGTTTTGGAAAATGTTTTCTTTTTTCCAGAATTTCTTTAATAAGGCAGGCAAAGCTAGTAATCACTCCAATATATATTATTTTTTATATAACCTAAAGCTTGTACTTTCTAGCAATAGCCTTATCACCCCAGTTTTTAAATCATATATTTGTGTGTGACAGTACATTTTGAAGACAGTAGTCCTGTATTTTTAAAATGCAATAAGATATTATAGACTAGAAAATGATTGCATTATTTTCATGTGTGTTGCGCTCTGTATTGTCCCAAGCTTCTCAGTTAAATAATAAGTCTGATTCAGTGAAGTCATGGTATAATATTTTTTCCCCTTAGATGGACACTTTTGTAAACCCACTTCGAAATTCTATGAGGAATGTTTCAAATGCAGTTAAATCCCTTCCTGATAGCTTGGCAGAGGGAATGACTAAAATGTCTGACAACATGGGCAAAATGTCAGAAAGATTAGGTCAAGACATAAAGCAATCATTTTTCAAGGTAAGAAGATGTTTTCAGTAATCAGTAATATCTACAGCAAACTATTTTTAAGTCAATTAAGATTTACTCAGCTCTTGCTTAGATTTACCTTATTTCTTTTCAGAAGTATAAAGCTGTATACACACATAGTCTTATAAAGAATAAAAAAACTAAAGAGAATAAATTCTTACTAGAAATGGATACTATAAAATCCAGTCCTCAGGTTTTGCTGTGATAGAATTTTGAAAGTCAGTGAAGTTAACAAACATCCTTTGTACTACTACATTCTATATGCCATTTTTATTTTATAGTGCTCTTAAATTTTAAAACAAAAATAGGTGCTTTTATGCAAATTAGCTATACTAGTATTCATCAGGAAACATAAAGGCTAATTTCTCCTGCTTCACCTGACCGAGTGGCTAGGAGATCAATGACCGAGTGGCTAGGAGATCAAAGGGAGGACAATTCTCAAAATCATTAGCCTCTGGGGCCATCCTTTACTTGTATATACTCATGAGTAGCATAGAATAATTTTCAAGGAAGCTTTTTCATTACATTGCAGACCATGTAGTTTCTTGCTTTCTGATTTCTACTTCTTAATAATCTTAACCTACTTGTTTAAGGTTATAATCAAAACTATAAAAAAACCCTATTACTGTTAGTGTTTTTTATTTATTAGATCGTGTTTGAATGAATGAGGAGGAAATATATATATATGTATATATATATATACATATATGTGTGTATATATACACACACACACAGGTAGAATTTATTTAAGAGACAACTCCTGAAATAATGTGTGTGTAAATCCATACTTTTCTATTTATCTCATACTTTCTCTGATGCTTTATCATTGTTTCTAATCATGGGGACATACACTAACACTGGAAGTGAGGATTTTACAGTACCACTTCTGCCAGTAACTACTTATATGACTTTGTACAGAAGTCACTGAGCTTTTCCCAGTTCTTTTTTCCTTACCAGCAATGTGAAGGGTTTATAGTAGATGATCTTGGTGGTCCCTGCCATACTGACAAATGATTATCAGCTAATACCAGTCTCTCCATTTTCCCCATAACTTATATTATCTATCAATAGGTTAATTAGCTTTTTAAGTTTATTAAGTCTATTAACTGTTAAGCTTTCCTTATGGTAAAATAAAGAAGATTGGAATTCTCTTCTCTGCCTGTGCTACTAACTTTTGGCTTTTAAATAATTTAAACTTTCTTAGCTTTAAGTTCTAAAAAGTATAGGGGTTTGACTAAGTAATTTCCCCTTTGATTCAAAAGTCCATTTTTTTTTAAAGGAAAAAAACTGTAATGATAATGAAGTTATCACACTTTAACATTGAGCTTCTAATTGTAGATAGTTAATACTTTTTAATACTAAGTAAACTTAATCTATCATTCCAAAAACCAGATTAAATGCTATTACTATGTTTAATATTAATTTTGATTTCTTATTGTATTGTGTTCTTTCACTATCTGCTTTAGTGTGTTTATTTTGTTCTGTTTTTATTTTATTTTTTTTAAATGTTATTAGGTGCCCCCTTTGATTCCGAAGACTGACTCAGATCCGGAACATTGTCGGGTCTCAGCTCAACTTGATGATACTGTGAGTTAATTTTACTTTTGGTAGTATTCAGCTGTAATTGAAATCATACTTGGCAGATCTTTTTAACTTTTTAATGAAGTATAATATGTATATCTATAACTAAATACCTATGTGTATATTATTGTATGTGTTAAGTTTGATGAATTCTTACAAACTGAACATGTCCATGTAATCAGCACTCTAAGCAAGAAGCAGAATGTTACCTATACCCCAGAAAGCCCCTAATGCTCTCTTCCTGTCACTATCCTCTCCCCTACCAAGGATAATCACTATCCTGACTTCTACCCTGCTTTTATACTTTATATAAATGAAACTGTAAGGTATGTACTCCTTTAAGTCTGGCTTTTTAAAAAAATTTTTTTTAAATTTTTTTGCTCAACATTGTGATATTCTTTCATGTTTTGTGTGATTGTAGTTTCTTCATTCTTGTGGACTTATAGTACTCCATTTTGTAAATATAGTACAATATATTTGTTGTAATATGAATAATACTCCTGTGAACATTCTGGTACATGTCTTTTGATTAAAAAATTAAGTGTACATTTCATTTGGGTCTATACCCAGAAATGGAATTCCTTGGTTAGAAGGTATTTATAAGTCTTAATAGACACTTTCAAGTAGTTTTCCAAAGTGTTTGTGCTGCTTACACTGCCGCCAGCAATGCATGAGAATTTCAATGCTCCATAGCCTGCCAACATTCAGTATGTTATATCTTTTAAATTTTAGCCATTCTGGTTGTATCTCATATGGATTTCCATTTCTCTGATGACTGTGGAAATGTTGAACCTTTTTGCATATGTTTATTGGCCATTTGGGTGTCTTGTCTTGTGCCTCTAGCTCTTTCCTCTATTTTTCTGTTGGCTTGGCTGTCTTTGTCTTTTTTGATTAACAAGAGTGCTTTATATAATCTGAATAGTGGTTCTTTGTCAGATGAAAGTATTTGTATATTGTGAATATCTTCTAGTTGGTGTGTTTTTGTGTAGTGTGTATATATATATATAAAATCTGTGCCTACTGCAAAGTCACAAAGATCACCTATGATTTTTCTTTAAAAATCTTTTTTGTCTTATCATGCCAAAATTTAGGATTGGTTATCTAGGATTCATTTTTGTGTATGGAGTGAGGGCAGAGGCCAGCTGACCCAAGCATCATTTACTGAGAAGGCCCTCTTTTCCCAAGTGTACTGTCTTTTTCCCTTGTCACAAATTAGATTCTTGTATATGTTTGGGTCTGGACTTTGTATTCTGTTGTATTAGACAGATTTATTTTAAAATTATAATTCTATCCCTTCAGTTTTTCATTGAATTTCTTATGATAAACTGTATTAAGCAAAGATAAAATTTTATTTGCTTTTTCAGGAATATTTTAGAATGTCTTATTATGAGTTATGCTGGTATAATATCCATAACATCATACCTTCTGTTAAGGATTTTTACAGTTTAGGTTTTTATTAGAACTACATGTCACATCAAACTAATGAATATACTCAATCAGAAAATGATTGGAAAGAGTATCTTAGTGATGAAAGAATTATAAAATTACTGTCAGTTATATACAGTTTTATTGTAGTTCTAAATCTCGTTTTTGCTTTGTGTATATTTTTTCACATCAGAACTTTCCAGTTGTCTTTACTTTTTCAACTTTGATTTTTGCTCCTCTCCTAGTTGTCTTTTATCTTTAATTTTTGTATTATTAATTGAATATTCCCATAATAAAAGTCTACAAATTTTTACTTGTTAAAAGAAAATTTAGAACTATAGTGAAATATGCCCTTTGTAATAATGTTAAATTAGTTATATATTGAATTTTATCTTAGCTTCTTTTTCCTGAAAATACTTAAGTATATATGACTAACTAACCAAGCAAAATAGGTTATTCTATGTAGATTATGTTTTGTTCTATTAAATAAGGAGAAATGTTGAGAATATTTTGTTCTTTTCAAAAAGAAGCTCCAGATAATCAGCAAAGGGGGCTAGCATTTGCCTTAGCAAAGTAGTACAGACTCTACTAAAAGTAAAAGAGCCAGATTATTTTTTTCCTAAGACACCATAGATCCACTTTGAGAAATTTTTTTCACTACCACTTTGGAATTGTAGGGTTGTAAAATTCTGTATTCTTTCAAAATGACTGTTAAAAATATATGTTTTTATTATTAGAATGGAATATTAGGTTGTGAAGACTATAGTACAACTTGTTCTCTGATTTCTGAAATAGAGTACCAGTCATTTCGTAAAAGCAGCAGAATTAGCCATTCATAGTAGATAGGTAACTCAAATAAATGTATTTTTATTTCTTCCCATATTTTGTCAGGTGGATGACAATATTCCACTTAGGGTAATGCTGCTTCTTATGGATGAAGTATTCGACTTAAAAGAGAGAAATCAGTGGTTGCGAAGGAATATAAAAAACCTACTTCAGCAGCTTATTAGAGCCACATATGGTGATACTATTAATAGGTACTAATTTTTTTTTCATCCCTTAGAGTTGTTCTTAACTTTTAAACTTTTATTTCTGGAAGTAGACTGCTCATTTAAAGGAGAATTTTCTTCTCTTGAGCCTTTTAAAGATCATTAAAACAGTCTATTCTCACAGCTAATTTACATACAAATTAATTTACTCCATGAAAGGAGTGTTTCTTTATTTTATACATCTTCTAAAATTTTGACCCTACTAATTTAAACTTCTTTACTTTCAGAAAAATAGTTGACCATGTTGATTGGATGACCTCACCTGAGCAAGTAGCCGACTTAGTGAAACGTTTCAGGTATATCTTAAGACACAGTCACTTCTTTCAGGTAGTACAGAGTTTAGCATTGTTATCACTAATTAACTTTTACTGCTTTGTTTTCTTCCTGACCATAAAGTTGGTTTTAGTCATCACTGATGAACAAAAAGACTTGTAAGAATTATAATAAACATTTGTCCTGTGGATCTTTTGATATTTGTTTCTTTAAAACCAGAATAGAAAAAAGTATAAGAGAATAATCTTTAAAATGTTGGTTATGTTTTATCACAGTAATGTGGCTTTAAAGTAATTGAAATCCTTGATTTTAAATAAAAATTTTAAAAATGTATGTCTCTGGCTATGGACTAATTATTAACTTATTCAAACCTCTGAAAAAAAAAGGAAATTAAGAGCAGTGGTACTCCAATTCATATGTTCATCCTACAAAAATATTCTGCGCCCTTCCTCTGTGCCTAGTATTTTGCCAATCACCAGGGACTGAGATAAAATGCAGTCCCTTCAAAGAAAGCGCAGCATAGTCAAGAAATAAACCTCATTTCTAAAGTGAAAGATAAGCAAGGCATAAATATTCATGGCATCATATGCTTTGAAGTAACAGGAGCAAGAAAGGAGCTGTCAATATTGAACATTAACTATTTGCTTGGTGCTGTGCCAACCACTTTATGCATAAAGTGCACTTGATGCACTTTCTCATTTTACCCTATTTTATATGAGATAGGGATTTTGGTCTCCATTTTGTTACGTAGATACTGAGGATCAGAGAAGTTTAGCAGCTTGTCCAAAGACTCACCTTCTGGAAAGCGGGGACCAACAGATTAATCTGAAGCTGAGTTTCTCCTCTTTCTACCAGACTGTTGCCAAAGGTCAGACCACCTGCCCTGGCATGTACCTTCTCTTTCAGGGCAGGTGAATGATGTTTGGTTCACTGTGGAACAGTGATTCTCAGCCTTGGCTGCATGTTGGAATCACTTGGAGAGCTTTAAAAAAAATATTGACATTTGGTTCCCATCTTGTGTCTGACATGATCAGTAGAAGGCCTGAACATTAAGATTTCTTAAAGCTCGCAGGTGTTTCTAATGCTCAAAGTTAAGAATTGCTCTGGGGAGTCTCTCTCCCTCAGACGAAACTCCCAGAAGGAACCTTAGTTAGTGTGTTTTGTTCTTGCTTTTTGACCTGTGAATTGGAAAATAGGAATCAAGTGCGAGTAAAGGCGAATAGGGCATATATCTAAGTGGAGTGTTGTAATCAGTCTAACTGTAAGTTGAAGGTTTAGGATTTGTTTAATGTTGGCTTAATTATAAGGGTACTGAGGGAGATGAACTTGAAAGTATCCAAATTCAAGATATTGTGGGGTTGTATTTGGATGAGATCTTCAATCTCATTGAGATCAGAGGCTTACTTTGAGTTTAAATGGCTGTGATGTGGTCATCTGTGTATTCCATTTTGTTATCTTTATCATTTGTTAGTGTTTATAAGTTATTCCAGGGGAGAATTCATCTGTTTTCTTATGTATATCCTTTTACACCTAAAATTTGACCCTGTTCTTAGTATTTGTTAAATGTCATACCTCTATAAAATTTCAAAAGTGTTTCTGCTTTCTATTTACATTTTTGTTTTCTGTAGAAAATTGGAATAATTTACTACTATCATTATAAAATGAAAATTACAAAATATATTTAATTTTCTTAAATAGAGATGCCTTTTGGCCAAATGGCATTTTAGCAGAGACTGTTCCATGCAGAGATAAAGCTATTCGAATGAGAACAAGAATTGCAGGAAAAACTAAATTACTTTCAATTATGCCAGGTGAGTGAACAGATTTGGTAAAAATTTTACTAATTTATAGTTCTTCTGAATTTTGGGCATTAAGCATGCTGGTTTAGCCTCCTTTTGATTTTAGTAACTACCGTTTAATGGCTTACCACATATTGGGCACTGTTGCTGTGCATTTCTCTTACATTTTTCACTAATATAACAGTATTAAGAAACTAGGCACTGTTAACACCACAGCTTTATATGTGAGCAAATAGAAGTTCAAAGAGGAAAAAAAAAAAAAAAAAAAGGAAGTTCAAAGAGGTTAAGTACTCCAGCCCAGGTTCCAAGCTAGGAAGTGACTGTTGGGCTTCTGTTCCATGGTGAGCAACTTGAAAGCCAGTGCTTTCAACCATGAAAAAAAAGTGATGCTTTTAGCTACTTCATTTGCTCCCTGGAACCATTTTGAGAATAAGTTGATGATAAAATAAATGACAAATAAATAATAAAAGAACATAAAGTGTGAGGTTTTCAGGAAATGTTTGTTCTACTTCGGAGAATAAATTCTTTCAAGGAATCCCTTTACAACTGATTGGTCCATTATTCATCTCTGTTAAAACATGAATATGATTTCAAAGAACGTATACTTGGCATTCTTTTGGTCTAATTTGAATTACTTCTTTAGAACACTGCTGTCTTACTACACTCACTTTGTCCCCCTTTTGACTTCTCTCAATAAGAGGGCCTGTATAATATGAAAAGGAATTTTGTGTGACTGGGTCATTGTTTGGCCCCTTCTTTAGTTATGAATATCTTTGAAAATAGTTATCTCTTCTCCACATTTTAATTATGAATATTGAGTGGAAAAGGAATATTTATGAAGTTCATTAGCTTCATTTAATATGTTTCTTTTTCTATAACTTTGTTTTTCTTTAATTTAGAACTTTTAAAAAAAAATTATTTATTCATGTTAGAGAGAGGCAGAGACATAGGCAGAGGAAGGGAGAAGCAGGCTCCTCGCAGGGAGCCCAATGTAGGACTCAATCCCAGGACCCTGGGATCACACCCTGAACTGAAGGCAGACGCTCAACCACTGAGTGGTGTCCCGAACTCTATTTTCATCATAGATTTTAAAATCTCTGTTTTGTCTGTTAAGTTGGAAACTTACCACATGACTATTAATTCTGTCCTACAAACTATACTGTTGCTTTTGGAGAAAATAAAGCAAATAATAGAAATAACATTTTTGAAAAATAAATGAGAATTTAGGATTAAATATTATTTAATATGCTGTTAGCATAAATCAGGTCATGCTGTAAACTGATTTATGTAGCTGAAAGAGACTAATTCCTTTGTTTAGTAAATATCGAGAGTATATCATATGCCAGGCCTTTCTTTGCACTTATCTTTGGCTTCTTGGAGCTTCCATTCTATTAGGGAAACACAAGCACAAGGCAGACAAATAAGGCCAGTATGTTAGCTAGTAGTAAGTGCTGACAAGACCAATAGTACAGGAAGATGGAAATGCTGGGTAAGGTGCAATTGTGTGAGAAGAGAACACTTGTGTGAAGACTTCAGGGAAGTGAAGCTAAATATAAAGGTGTATATGTTTATATATACATAATCCCTTACTTGTTTTTGGTAAATTCATAAGCCATTTGCTTTAAATTATATAGTACTCCTAGATAGAAACATGCCTCTTGGAAGTTTCATGTTTCTTTTGAAAGCAGTTAGATAGTATTTACTGCTATTTGGGACCCTGATTATAAATAATTAACGATAACCCGGATTCAAGTATCTGTAATAATGTCATGGTGCTCCACACTTCGCTCACTCTGATAGCCATTGCACTTTTTTCCGTTCTTCTCTCCACTTTCTTTTAAAAAGAATCTAAAACATTAGCCGAACTGTATAGTGCCCCTGTGTTTTGAACCTGCCTTGTTTTTTCCACTTAATGTTCATTTGCTCGTTGTTGTTCTCTGCCTCAGAGTTAATCCATCATCTGTTTGTGCCTGTCAAACTCCTGCCTAGGGAGCAAAGTCTCCTTCATTTATCACTTACTTGAAGAGAACCTTTCTTGATGATCTGCCATGTGGAATTGTCCTCTCTGTAAATGTCTTTATACTTGGGGTACTTGAGTGATACTGTTACTGTTGCAAACTTTTTGAGATCATTAATCAACTTCCATACATCATTTACTTACACTATTTCTTACTGTGCATTAGACACAGTAAGACTATCTGCATAGTGTTTTAGTCTTTGCAGATCACTTTTCAACATTTCATTAAGCTCTCTAAATTCTAACAGTTACAAGGATTTGGTTATTATAAATCTCCATTTTACAGATAAAGAAATTCAGGATGGGTGAATATCATATAGATATTAAAGGACAGGATTGTAATTCTTATTTGGGGTTTCACAGTCTAGATCCTGTTGCTGTTTCCCTGTGCTTTATCATCCCCAGTATCTATTATTACATAAGGAGATGGATGCATGCAGACGTGTAAATTCTAAGTGTCAATTATAATACATAGCTGAAATACATGAACTAAATACCTCCTATTTATTACCTTGCTGTGTACTTTACATTCTTTAGTTAACTTAGAGCATAGTTTGGCCTTGTGTTTCCTCTATATGAATAATGACTTCTGTTTATTTTTCCCCCTCTTCATTTAGATGAATTGAAGCACATTATTGGGGCTGAGACAACACGGAAAGGTATTCTTCGTGTCTTTGAAATGTTTCAGCACAACCAGTTAAATAGGAGAATGGTTTATGTCTTCTTGGAAGGCTTTTTGGAAACCTTGTTTCCACAGTATAAATTTCGTGAACTTTTCAACAAACTGCATTCACGGTCAAAGCAGATACAGAAATATAAACAGAAACTTCAAACTACTCAAGCGCCTTCTTTACAGAAAAGGTGACACTCCAATCTATGAAGCTGGTGTTCATTTTGTCCAGGACTAATAATATGGACAGACCTTCTGGGGCTTAACTCATATACTGTCATGTCGCACCAGTCTTTTAGTGTCTCAAAATAGATTAATAATACATCCATAAGACTGTGGTTCTTCTCATCCTCATCCATAATCCAGCCACTACCAAGAGAGATTTCTGTGTCTTAAATGATTTGGTGCATATTTTTTGCAACATTGAGAGGATACTGCCCCCTTCTCAAGCAAGAATGACGTTGGTCTCTTCCATTTCAAACTAATCAGCATTCTCCAACAATGACAAAGTGCCAGAATGTATACATGAGAGCTAAGGAAAGCACAAAACAATGGTTCACAGTTAAACTGGCTAATTTGTTTAACAGTGGGAGACTGAGCAATGTATGATTTGGAGGGATTTTTTTTTGCATAATTTTATAGGTCTTTATCAGAATTTTGATATAATGTGGATTAGCCAGGTGAATGATCTTTGGAACATCTGCTTCAGGTCTGGGGAAAGTGACAGGATGCCCTTAAAAGTATGAAATAACCTTATACCCTAATTACAGTTTTGTGACAAAGTAAAACCAATCAAAAATAGATTTTGATTGGATTTGTTATTCATTGGTATAAAAGATTTTAATTGATTCTTATGTGCTTTGGGGCTCTATTTTGCTCTTATGGTACTCAATCATAAGTTTTCTTTTGGTATTCTGTGTGCAAAAAAACGTATAGTGGCACTCTCACTTAAGTTTCAAAATTATTACAGTTTTTTTAATCTTTAAGAGATTACTGATTATATAATAAGGAGTATAATCTCTTGAAAGAACTGCCAAATACATCCAGTTATTTTAAAAATATGGAAATTTAAAAAAACAGCACTATTGAAAGTTACAGTGTGATAATTTTAAATTGTGTGATCTAGACATACCTTAGGTGATTGCAAAAGTAGCAAATCAAAGGATTAAATGAGCTTATTAGTCCTATGTAAACAGAAAAATTCCTAATTCTATTATTGTATATATGTGAAAATAAATAATGAAAACAGAACTATAATATTTTTTAAAATATGCTTTTATTTATATTTTGCATAATGTAAAATTCTACTAAATAAAGCAAGTTGGCGAAACCCCTGGGTGTATACATTTAAGTCCCTGAAATAATTTTATACCAACAACAACAAATTACCTTTTCCAGTTTTGGAACCTCTGCGTTTCTTATAGTTTTCTCATTCTTCATTTGTCCATCTTGGAAGTCTTCATATCCCTTGTATGCAGGATTTCTGCATACTTTTAAATACTTACACTGACTAAGGGTTTGGGTATGTCAGAGTTTTTTGTTTTAAAAATATTTAACACTACAACCTTAAAATAGTGAAGCTACTTATCAGACCACTGAGCCAAGATCCTGGTATCAAAAGAACGTCTGGGTGCTTAAGATAAAGGGACAGAGTATCGGTATCCCAATTATTTGGGAGCTTTAAGATTGGAACAAGATGTTATTCTCTTGTTTTCACTGAGATCCTACTTACAAAGTGAAGCCTAATAACAGAATAAAGCCTTCCTTTAAAGCTTTATAATAATAATCATATTTATTAATAATGCTGTTGTGCATACTTACGTATGCATATATTCAGCATGTGTTGCATGTCTAACGAATTACATAAATGAAATCCTTTTCATTGCAATTTGCAAATGAGAAAAGATCCTTATTGACTCTGGTGGAAGAAGTAATATTTTTTCTTCCCAATGTGTCTCTTGCTGCCGTGGTCCCTCCCCATGCCCCAGGCTTTAAAAGTGAGGATTTGTGAAACATGTCTGTAGAAAGCAACAGCATGGCCATAAGTGCAATGATTTTCAAATATACCCTTGCCCATTTTAAGTATATTTTTGACATAAATAAGTCTAAGAGTAAACAAGAAATCATTTGAGAGCCTAGTGTGTACATATGAAAAGCGTTTCCAGATAATGTGAGGAGTGCTGGCCATCAACCAGGGAAAGAAAGGTCCTGCAGGATTGCAACTTTTCGTAACAGAGCCCTGCAAGGTAACTGCAATCATACCAAAAACTATGAGTAAATGAGTTTTTTAAATAATTTTTGTTTTAAAGAGTTTATATTTCAAAAGCAGAAATGTCAAATGGTTGTCTATGTAAACGGTTGTGCATTTTCTCTATGCACATCTATGTTTTACATCAGAGAGAGCTGTGGTCATGCTAAAATTAGAATACTTTTTGAATGACTTGGTCAAGCTGTGTGTAAAATATTTAATCCATAAGTCAAGTACAGTGTACTATGTTTAATAAAGTTATTACATTTAATGCATTTATTGCATATATAAATATATACCTGAAGAGGCTTTAAGTCTTCTGATATTTGATTTTTGAATGTGTTTCTATGTCAGTGGTGCCTTTAGGCAAGAACCTTCAAAATTGATCATTCTCTGTTTGGGTTTTCTGATTTTTGGGGGGGTAACCTATAAACTATTTAGAAACTATCACTACTAACGTATAGTTCATTCACCTAAAAATTGATTGTATGATTTAAATATAGCACTTAGCTGGGCATTTCCTATGATTAGGGTGTTCTGAATAGTTGCTGAAAAAATTGTGCCATTGACCAATGGATGCACTTGGTTAGCCTTAATTTAAAAAAAAAAATTAAAAACTTTCTTGAATATTTCTGTTCGCTCATTTTAAGTTTGTGCTGCTGGTGTTTGGAAAAAATCAAACAGTTAAGTGCTACCAGAAAGTGTATCAATTTTTAAAAAATTAAGAACAATATAAATTTCACATTCTAAAATTTTAATTTTGTGCAATATTTTCATTTAATGCATGTGTATTTGAGTAATTGTAAAATAAATGAATTTTTAATGTTTTGAGATCTAGTTTAAACTGTCTTCTTAACCCAACGACTTACATTCCGTTGTTTCTGCATCCTTTTATTTAAGGACTTGTTTTAAAAGTCTTTTTTGTCACTCCTTGTAAAATTATTTTGTTATTAGTAAATTTTGCTTATAGGAGTATGGCTCCTGTATTACAAGGGAAAAATATAAAGAGCACATCTTAGGATTATAGTTGTTAAAAGATAACTTGTGCATATCATTGTACAGTAAATGTCAACTGTGTGCCTAACTATTCTATCAATACTTTCCTTCTTTAACAAAGAAGAAACAACAATCAGAATGTCAGTTATTTTTATTGAACTAAAAGAAGATTAAAATTTTTATTTGGTTTGCGTTCTGTTCTGTCCAGTAGAAAATACTAATAAAGTATTAACAAACCTTTTTGTTGAATTTATTTAGTAGTGATATATTTTTACTATTTTAAAAAGTGCTTGTTCAATGGTCTTAGTTTTAGTATCTGTATTTTCCTTTCTTTTCATTTTAGAAATCAAGCAATTCAAGTTCCAGATTGATAGAAGAGCTGTTGAGTGATTACTGACAGCTTACTGGATTTAATTTTTCCATTTATGGGGCAAGTAATTTATGATCACAGTGTTGTAGAGACTTTACACTTACCTATCATGTGAAATTATAAAGTAATTTTCCCATAGAACAAGCTGTAATAAGTAATCTATTAACAGTTTTTGATCTCATTTTTAATTAATATTTCAATTCTAAAGGCAATAGATTCAGTACTCACAATGTGGCTATGTCTGATTGGTCATAATATTTTCAGTCTTGCATCTGTATCCATAGACTTCTCAGACATCAGCTGTACTTTTACCCTACTGTGGACAGGCATAGTATTTATCAAAAGTGCATACTCTAAAATGTTGATCCATTTAAGATGTTTCTGGGCAGTAATTTTATACTTCATGTAACTTATGCAGATCTACATACTATTCCAAACCCTAACATGTTCCTTTATAATCCAAATGATACTATCAAATTTTCTGAAAAGTTCTGTAATAAATAAGTCTGTTTAATTTTGTTTGCCTAACTTCCCAAACTTAGCCACAGAAACTTTTGTGATCAACACCAGTTAATAGCTTGATGATAATGTTCCCAAAGAACAGGATTTGAAAAATTTTAGATGGTGAGAAAAAGTGAAGCATCCTTAATTAGGGAATATAGACTCTAGATAGAAAAACCAGTGGATCTGGGATATGAAGTTTTATTTTCAGCCTATCATTCTAATGGAAAGTCGAGTTGTTGAAAGAAAAAGGAGAATGTGAAAAATTAAAAGATGGTTATTGCAGATATTAGAGTTGGATTTGGCCCTGGGTACCAGAATAATGAACTCAGTGAGGGATAATATAGTATGTCCCATGAGGTGTGAGAAAGATATTTGCCAAGGATCTTGCTAGTGTGGTCAATAGGACATCCAACTAGGAAGTGCAGCGGGGAGAGAGAAATGTGATACAGTTCAGTTTTTAAAATGTGTGCCAGACATTGACCCATATATACTGGCAGATACCATTTGGCCTGGGAAAAATTACAACCACTGAGAACCTAGAACTTCACAAGAAAAAAAAAGTTAATAGAATGAAAATTAATCAACTCGTGTATGTACAGTGTATGAGAAATGCATGAAATGCAGCATTTTAAGAGGGTAAATAGGACCTTTTACATATCAGGTGGAATAAAAAATAGGATTTTGTATTGGAAGTCTCCAGGACTACCCCCTGGTGATTCACTAGGACAGGAGAGCCTATAGTCCTACTCACAGCTAGGATTTATTACAGCAAAAAGATACAGAACAAGATCAAAGGAGAAGGATTCGTGGGGCAAACAGAGAAATGTCATAAGCTCCCAAGTTCTCCTCCCAATAGAGTCTTGCAGGAGACAGTTCTGCCCCCAGCAATAAGTTGTGACCACATGTGAACTGTTGGCAACCAGGGAAACAAATCATTCAAGACTGATTTTTACTGGGGGCTGGGGAGAGGGGGTTCTGTAGGCACCCTTTGCCTCATTTGTACCAAAATTTTGGACTCCCCAAAGGAAAGCACGTGTTCTGCATAAGCCATACATTTTGTACAAATAATTAAGGCATAGTGAGCCACTTTTTATCAGTTTGGGGAATGGTACGAATGCTTCTGAAATCTAAGTTCTCAGATACCTGAAAACGGGCCAAACTTTTAAGTAGGCCTTTCAAAGGACCATAGTTCTACCTACTGTGTTAACTCTTGCTCAACTACATACCTTGATCCCAAGAAATAACTATTAATAAAGATTTGCACTAAAAGTGAATAAGATTTACCCTCATGTAGAAGTCTCTGTACCTAGAGGTGGAAACAGCAAAGAGAATTTAGATGTAGATAAAAGGGGAAAAAAAAAGATCAAGTGATGTTGATATGAATGGATATATACTCCAAGAAGCTGGAAGAACAGATTTGTATATTTCCAATAAAGATTCCCATAACAGTTATTTAGTACTTAATACTCAAAAAACAACCTTTTGAGGTGTAGATACTATTCTCCAGTTGATAGATGGGAGAACTCAGGCATATAGTGATTGAGTCATTTATCCAAAGGTTCAAACTGGTAAGTGCTCAGGATGAAATCTCAACTGTGGTTGTCTCATTATAGTCGTACCATAGTTTCTCAGCAGTGCTATTGACATTTTGGGCCACATAATACGTTGTGGGAGTTGTCCTGTGCATGACAGGATGTTTAACAGCATCTCTGAGCTCTACCCACTAGATCATTCCTGTAGCACTCCCAGTTGTGATAACCAAGAATGTCTCCAGACACTGCTAAATTATGTCTGGGGCAAAATTACCACCAGTTGAGAACCAATTTGTGCTCATTCACAAGAGTATGTCTTTTCTCCATAAGCAAACACCTGACAAATCTGTGGCTTGCCTTGTAGGGAGAATGAAAAAGGGATGCCTAACTCAGCCTTAAGAGGAGGGGAAAGGTGGGGGCAAAGTGGGGGGCAGCAAAACCAAATATTTTACCTTGTCTTTATTTAAGGAAGCATCCCATAGTTGAGGGGAGGGAGGAGGAAGAAAGGGATTTTGCAACCTGAGAAAATGAGTTTTTTCCTTGAAGATGTGAGATGAATGATTGAGAAAATTGTCACAATCAGGCTATTAACTCTATGACACTATTGTGGGAATCTCTTTAAGATAACTATTGTCCTTTTTATTTTGTGAGCCAGTCCTAGAGCCTGAAAACTCCCTTGCACTCTGCAAGTAAATGCCTTCTTCCCCAAATGCTCCTATTCCTTGAGTTTTCCTTGGACAGGTGCAAATCTCACTGGGATGCCCAGTGACTCACCTAATGCACTCACTTTGCCTTCAGGGATGAACCTCATTCCACAATTAGAACTTCTACCCCTGCTGACTGTTTTCTTTTGCTTTCCCTCTAATTCTTTTCCTGGGTCTTGGTCAAATCAGGTTCTGGTTTTAATTAAGTGCACAGCTGCTTTATTTCTGCATTGATAGAAGCAATGTTGGGAAGCTGGGTGTTGCTCTCTGATTATCAAGGAGTCATTTGTCTTTTGTCTCAGGGATTCTCAATATCTTACTGGCATTTCAGACATAGATTTAATCAGGCCAATAGCTGGTCCTACCTGTGAGATTGAGACATTCACATTCCAGCCCACAGGTTTTCCTTCTAGCAGTAGAATCCTCCATGTTGTCTTATTCATACAGTACTGTAACCTAAAAAAAAAAAAAAAAATTTCAGGAAAAGAGTTTTTATGCCTGCTGGAAAGCGGCTTCCTGCAGTCCTCGTCTTTGAACTCCCTCCTTACAAAGCTGCTACCATGAATTGGTGAGTTTTGTTCTTTATTTTTCATTCAGGTTGTGGTTATAAAAGTGAGCCTGCAAGTTGTTTGTAAATGGAAAAGAAAAAAGCTTTTCTACAAATTGTTTGTAATACTGCATTTATGGCTGGCATTCACCCACTTCATTGCCTTAACTCCTGGAAAATTAATTGGGCATAAAAATTGATTATAAGCACTATTGGGTATTATTTTAAAATACAGATTAACCACCAAATAGAGAATGCACAAAAAGATTTTCTAAAAATTGAAATTAGTTTAATTTGGTGTTAGGGTAAGAGTTGAAACTTAAGGATTTTCCTTGGTTTGTATAACAGTTATATCATTATGTATGTATGAAAGAATGGGACTGAGATTGAAAGAAAGATTACTTTTGGCTTGTCAAGAGCTTCATGACTTTTTATTGCAACCGGAAGGATGCTGCTTAGCCTGATTTTTTTTCTGTCTTATTTCTTTAAGAACAAACAAAAAACCCCCCAATGAACCAGGTGAAGATACGGAAAAGATCTTTGTATTAAAAACAAAATACACATAAATACTGAAGTAGGAAGAAATTTAGAACTAAACTCCTCCAGAGTTTCTTTTATTGCTCAAGAGTTGGAAAAGAGTTGCTCAAGAGTTGACTTGTATACCATTGTCTCCATAATTGATAAATTAGATTATAAAGTCTTAAATTTAATGAAGCTCTTATTCTGATTGCATCAATAGACTAAGGACTTAACATAAATTTAAAAGAATCAAAGAAGTTTCAGAGACAAAGTAAAAAAAAGGTCTAGTGGATAAGTGTGCTAATTCTTTAAGGAAACTCGAATACTTGCTGAAGGAAGTGAGGTGGAAAAAGTCTTTCTTTAAATTAGTGGCCTAGATTACTGAGATGCAAGATAAACAAAAACGTGCATAAATTACCAAATAACAGTGCTAAGACCTTGTTTTAATAATTAGATATATTAATGTAGAAAAAAATATTACTAAATGAAGTAAATACTAGGACAAATTGGACAGTTTTAATAATTTAGGTTCAAAACAACTATGTCTTTGCCTTAGTGTGAAAAGTAATATTACTCTACAGTTTCTAATTTTTATAAAACTTGGATATATTTTCCTATGGAAAGCCTAATTTGAATATCATGAATTTCCTACACTGATTTAATGAATTGAGTAAGTTATCTTTGTCTCCACAGAACATTTAAGATTATGAAAATGTAAAAGTTATGTTTGACTAATTTAGTAGTTTCCAAATGAAGGTGGATATACTCTTCATGGAATGTATGGGAATATCTGGACATTTTTTATTATTGGAACCAGAGAAGTTGCTACTAGCATCTTTAATGAGTAGGGGCCAGGAATGTAGCTCAACATCCTATAGCACCCCACAGCAAAGAACTTTCTGGTCCAAAACATAAATAGTACTGAGGATTGCAAAACCTGGAGCTGAATGAAATTATTATGGTTTTATAAAAAGAATTTATGCTTCTGATGCTTCAGATCACAAAACAGTTTTGTATAGATACTACATTTACAATGACTATGTAAAAACATTTTTATATTGTTTTTGAAATTCATCTGTGTTGTGACACGTTTCAATAATTCATCCTTTTTATTGTTAATATTCCATAGTATGGATAACCACAGTTGTTTTATCTACTCATCAGTTGAAGGACACTGGCTTATTTCAAGGCCTCGATAATTATAAATAATGCTACTGTAAACATGGTTGTGTAATAAAGAATTTGGCCTCTCCCCTTGACTCCTAACCCTGGTCAACTCTAAATTCATGGAATTTCCCATGTAATGGGGGTGTCTTTACTATTCATGAGCCCCTTAGATCACCTGCATTAATGCTAAAGAGATGAGTTGACAGGATGGGAGCTGGTCACCAGAAGGATCAATCATGAGATTAAGAGGTCTGGGACCTTTGGTGAGAAGAGGGGGACTGGAAATTGAGTTCAAGTATGTGGCCAATGATCCAATCAATGGTCACTCTGTCATGGAAGTCCAGTAAGAACTTTGGACATCAAAGTTCAGTAGAGTTCTCTGGTTGGACAACAAACACATTATTGTGCTAAAAGCTTGACCCACCCTGATTCCATGGGAAGGAGGCAAGGAAGCTCTGCAGCTCTGCACTGTGGAATCTCCCAGAACTTAGCAACGTGTCTCTTCATTTGACTGTCCTGATTTGTATAATTTATAGTAAAACTGTAATGAAATTATAGTGCTTTTCTGAATTCTGTGAGTAATTTAGGGAATTATTGAAATAAGAGGTTGTGGGAACCCCTGGTTTTGTAGCCAGTTAATCAAAAATACAAGTGGCCTGGGCACTTCCAAGTGTGCTTGGCATCTGAAGTAAGGGCAATCTTGTTGGATACTGCCTTTAAACTTCTAGAATGTGATGTTAACTCTGTATGGTTAACATTGAATTACATTGTTGTATACCAGTTGTCAGAATAAGCGTTCAAGGGAAAAATAAAACTTAGGACAAAATCAGAGAGGGAAATAAACCATAAGATACTCTTAATCATAGAAACAAACAGGGTTGCTGGGGCAGGGAGGAGGGTGGGAAGAGGGGGTAACTGGGTGATGGACATTAAGTACAGTCTATGATATAATGAGCACTAGATGTTATGTAAGACTGATGAATCACTGACCTCTACCTCTGAAACTAAGAATATATGTTAATTAATTGAATTTAAATAAAAAGAATAAGCATTCACATACATGTCTATGTATATGCTTTCATTTTCTTGTGTAAATACCTAGGAGAGGGATTGATTGGTAATTTGGTAAGTATATTCTTAATTTTTTTTCTAAAATTGCCAAACTATTTCTTAAAGTAGTTATATGTAGCATTTTGTGTCCCACTAGCATTTTGTGAATGTTTCAGTTCCTCTGCATCCTTGTCAGCATTGGGTATTATAAGGCTTTTTTTTCTTTCTAGATTTTATTTTTAAGTAATTCCTTTACTCAGTGTGGGGCCCAAACTCAACCTCAAGAATCACGCGCTCCACTGACTCAGACTGCCAGGTGCCTCACGCTTTTTTTCTTTTTTTTCTTTCTTTTTTTTTTTTTTTAAGTTTAGCCATTCTAATGGGTGTCTGGTTGTCTGTTAGTAGTGTGGTTTTAATATGCATTTCCCTACTGACTGATATTTTATGCATCTTTTCATATGCTTATTTGCCATCCAATCTCTTCCTTATTTGTCATCTATCTTTTCCTTTGTGAAGTGTGTATTCAAATCTTTTGCTCCTTTTTTTAAAAGATTTTATTTATTTATTTGAGAGAGAGAGAGAGCATGAGTAGGGGGAGGGGGAAGCAGACTCCCTGCTGAGCAAGGAGCCTGATGTGGGGCTTGATCCCAGGACCTGAGATCATGACCTGAACGAAGGCAGATGCTTAACCAACTGAGCCACCCAGGAGCCCCAGCTCGCTCCTTCCTTCCTACCTTCCTTCCTTCCTTCCTTCCTTCCTCCCTCCCTCCCTCCCTCCCTCCCTCCCTCCCTTTTTAAAGATTTTATTTATTTATTCAGAGAGACACAGAGAGAGAGAGAGAGAGAGAGAGAGGCAGAGACAGGCAGAGGGAGAAGCAGGCTCCATGCAGAGAGCCTGATGTGGGACTCGATCCAGGGTCTCCAGGATCACGCCCTGGGCTGCAGGCGGTGCTAAACCGCTGTGCCACTGGAGCTGCCAGCTCCTTTCTTTTTAATTGGGTTGTTTTCTTATTAGTTTTGAGAATTTTCTATATATATTCTGGAAAGAAGTTCTTTAACAGATGTGTGTTTTTCAAAAGTTTCTCCCAGTTTGTGGCTTATCTTTTAATTTCCTTAAAAATGAAAGTGTCTTTCAAAGAATAATTTTTAATTTTGATAAAGTATAATTTGTCAGTGTTTCTTTTTTGATTCTTCTGTCTTAACTAAGAAAACTTTCCTTATCTTAATTCTACAATGATATTCTCTTTCAGAAGTTTTAGGTTTTACATTTAGGTCTGCTGCCCATCTCAAGTTAAGTTTTGTATATGGTATGAGGTATGGGTTGAGGTTCCTTTTTTTGGATATTAATATTAATATCAATATTAATATTAATACCAATTACTTCTGCACCACTATTGCAAAGACTATCCTGTACCCCACTGGATTACCTTGGTATAGTTGTTGGATGTCAACTGACCATAAATGTGTGGTTCTATTTCTAGATTTCCGTTCCATGGATCTATATATTCTTTTGCCAACACCATACTTCATAGCTTTATGGTAAACCTCAAAATTAAGTCATATGAGCCCTCTAACTTGGCCTTGGTTTTTCAAAATAAACTGTTTGGGTTCCTTTCCTTCTCTTTACAAATTTTATAATGAGCTTATCTGCAAAACAAAAACAAAAAACCCTACTAGAATTTTGTTTGGGATTACATTTAATTAATCCTTAGCTCATCTTAGCTCACTAAGGTGAGGATTAATAAGTTAACATTGAATCTTTCAGTCCATAATATGGCATGATTTCTCTCCTCAGTGTTCCATAGTTTCAGGGAACAAAGCTTTTACATTTTTGTTAACTTTAATCAATATTCCTTTTTTTTGGGATGTTATTGCAAATAGTATTATGTTTTAACTTCCAGCCGTTCATTGCTAGCATATAAAATGTGATGTTTTATATTGACCTTATAGTCTGTGATCTTGCTAAACTCAAAGATTCTTTGGGATTTTCTATATGATAATTATATGATCTGTTGATATAGGCAGTTTTAAATCTCTTTCTAATGTGTAAACTACTCTTATTCTCTCACTCTCTCTGTCTTTTGCTTTATTTCGGTGGCTCAGAACTCAGTATATTGCTAAGTAGGAATAATGAGAGAGGATTCCCTGCTTGCTTTTTCACCATTAAGTTTAGAGGTATGCTGTAGGCTTCTGGTAGATGCCTTTTATCAGACCAAGGGGAGTCCCTTTTATCCCTGTTTGCTGAGAGCTTTTTTTTTTTTTTTTTTCCTGACAGCTTTGATCATAAATGGATGTTGAAGGTTTTCAGGTGCTTTGCATAATGCTTTAGTGATATTGTTTTTTAGTCTGTTGATATTGTGAATTAAATAGATGATTCTCTAATATTGAATAAATCTTGCATTCCTGCAGTTAACCCCAATTGGTCATGATTTATTATCCTTTTTATGAATTGTTGGCTTTCAACCACTGTTATTAAAACTTATTACAGCTGTAATCATGAAGAATATTAGTCACTGATTTTCTTGCATTGTCTGGTTTTGGTCACAGGATAATGGTTTCACAAAATGAGTTGGGAGATGTTACCTCTATTTTCTATGTTCTAGAATAATGTGTGTAAAATTGGTATTATTTCTTCCAAAATGTAAGAACCTGTGAGTTCATGGAATCCTGGACTTTTCTTTTGTACAAAATTTTGAACTGTGAATTCAATTTTATAGATACAGATTTATTCCATTACATTTGTTTCTTCTTGAGACGACTGGTAGTTAACACCTTTTAAGAAATATGACCATTTCATCTAAGTTAGGGTTTCTCAACCAAAGTGATGTTGTGGTAAGATAATTCTTTATCATGAGAGGGTGTCCTTTGCATGATAGGATGTTTAACAGCATCCTGGGCCTCTACTCACTAGATGCCAGGAGCAAGCCCCCTAGTTGTGACAACTCAAACTGTCTAATTGACCCCTGTTGGCTGGGAACCAGTAATTTAAATTATCAAATTCATTGTCATAATGCTTCTTTTTTGTAATGTTCTCTATCTTTTAACATATATATAATCCATAGGAATTTTCTCTCTTTTATCTCTGATATTGATCATTGGTGTCTTGTGTTTCCCTTTCCTTCTCTCTCTCGTCTCCCTACTCTACTTATCTCTTTCTTTCATCAGTTTGGCCAGAGTTTTAATTTTATTAGAATGACTTTTGGTGTCATTGATTTTCTGTTTCTTTTCTGCTTTCAATTTTATTTATTCATACTTTTATCTTTATGTCTGTCCTTTTACTTGATTTTAGTTTATTTCATCCTCTGTTTGTAGTTCCTTAAATTAGGAAGCTTAGATGATTTCCTAATATATTCATTTAATACTATACATTTCCCTCTAAGTGTGCTTTAGTTTCAACTCATATTTGTTTTCTGTTTATTCTCATTCAGTTCAAAACATAGTTCTCTTTGTCTCCTCCTTTGATCCATAGGTTATTTAGAAATATATTTAATTTCTGGGGGCACCTGAGTGGCTCAGTGTTTGAGCCTCTGCCTTTGGCTCAGGTCATGGTCCCGGGGTCCTGGGATCAAGTCCTGCATTGGGTTCCCCACAAGGAGTCTGCTTCTCCCTCTGCCTGTGTCTCTGCCTCTCTTTGTGTGTCTCTCACGAATAAATAAATAAAATCTTAAATAAATATATATATATATTTAATTTCTAAATGTTTTGGGATTTTCCATAATGGGCTATTGATTTCTAGTCTATTTCCATTTAGGTTAGAGAACATACTTTATATACTTTCTGTTCTTTTTAACTTTGTTGGGATTTGTTTTATGACCAGCATGTGACCTGCCTTGGTGGATATTTCATGTGCACTTGAGAAGAATGTATATTCTGTTGTTATTGGGTAGAATAGTCAATCATTGCTTTTTCGGTTAACTTCTTTGTAGTGTTCAGGCACCTACATCTATACCATTTTTTATTTTTTTTTTGCTTTGTCTTTCAATTACTGAGAAAGGAGTGTTGAAGTCCCCAGTTATTGTTATGACTATGTTTCCTTTTAATTCTATTAGGTTTTACTTCATGTTATTAAAGCTTTGTTCATATGTATTTAAGTATTTATGTCTAGATGATGAATTGACCCATTTATCATTGCCTAGTGCTTCTCTTTATCCTTCTTGATATTCTTTGTTCTGATGTCAACTTTGTCTGATATTAACAAAGCCTTAAAAAATAAAAAAACATACTCCAGGTTAGATTTAGCCCATGAGCCATAGTGTATTGACTTCTGTTTTAAGAGGTTTCTTGTTCACAAGGCATTGTTGACTCTGTTGCTGGTTGGTTTGTTTGTATTTTTATCTCTGCCACTTAATTTGGGTATTTAAACCATTTAAATTTACTTTATTAATATGATTGAATTTCATCTTGCTATTTTTTAAAATTTTTTTTCCATTTATTCTCTATTTCCCTTTTTCCTTCTTCTTTTGGATTGAGTATTTTTCATGAATCCATTTTGTCTTTCCTAGTAACTTTTAGCCTTACCTCTCTAAATAATTAATGGTTCTTTGAAAATTTAAAATAAACAACTTTAACTTGTCATAGCTGTGTTAAAATACTATATTGCTTTATATATTCTTTAGGAATTGTACAATATATTTCCAATTCCTCCCTCCTTTATTGTTACTTTGCTGTACATTTTATGTGTACATATATTATAAGCCCTACAGTTAAGCTTTTATTACTTACTTTAATCAAATATCTCTTAAATTTATTAAAAATAAGGAAAAATACCCTTTATATTTAGGTTCATTTTTACCATTTACAGTGTTTTTCATTTGTGCAACTAAGTTTTCATCTGGTAATAATACTCCTACCTGAAAATTTTTGATTGAACATTTGTGGTGGTACATATCTTTTGCCATTGAGTCCTCTCAGTTTTTATCATATGCAAAAGTCTCACCTTAGGTTTTTTTTTTTAAGATTTTATTTATTGATTCATGAGAGACACACAGAGAGAGGCAGAGACATAGGCAGAGGGAGAAGCAGGCTCCCTGCAGGGAGCCCGATGTGGGACTCAATCCCAGGACTCCAGGATCACAACCTGAGCCAAAAGCAGAGGCTTAACCACTTAGCCACCCAGGCACCCCTTCACCTTAATTTTTTAAAAATATTTTCACTATGCATGGTGTTCTGGGTTGACTGGGCTTTTTCCCCCTGCCAATACTTTAAATACACCACTCCATCAGAGGCATCAGAGGCAAGATTTCTGATAGAGGTCATAGGTATGGCCAGCATCCCAACTATGTTATTAGACTCCTGTCCAACACAGTTTATAAGGAAGAGCAAAGCAGAAAAAGTAAAGTCATGCTTTGGTCAAAGGAAATCAACATACTTTTCATACTCCTGTCCTAAACCACTAAAATATTGTACAGAAGCTCATCCTCTGGATGTCCATGAGTTCGTAGGAGATAGTTACTTCCATTTTACCTAGAATTTATATGAAGGTTAAGAGTTACCTCTGAGGAGGCAGAGGAAAATCTATATGACACTTAAAATCAAGTATTTAATAATGAAGATTAGTTACCAGGTCTAGGTTCCTATTACAACAGCATCACATATCACACCAAAGCTGCACTTGTCTGAAGGTGGCACATAGAAAACAGTTTTTAAAGAATATACTAATTAATCCCCTTGCTGAAGAGTAATTGTGGGGAAAGACGATCCTTTATTAACTATAGTGAGACTTGTCCCTTCCTGATTACCGCTCCTGCTTGTAATTGACTTGTACCATTTCATGGAGTGAGGCAATATTCAGTGAGGGAAAAGAAAATGAAAAAGGGCTACAGAATAAGACTTTCATGGCTGAAGTAGTAGTTCCATTACCCACCAGCTCTGTGATTCTGTGACTGACAAAATCATTCTGAAGCACAGACCAGTTGGAACTTCAGCTGTGCTCATTCCTGAATTCATATGCTTTCAGGCACACATAATTGGTGTATGGAGAGGCCCAAGAACCCTCTGGGAGAGAATGTTTCCTAAGGGAAGAGGGGGTCTGGGTTAGAAACTCAGATAACATTGCCCCAGTGATCTGAAAGGAATAGCAACACTGAGGGCAGCATCTCAAAGAGAGGCCTTTCCAAAATTTCTGTAAAACCTTGGTGTCACAGGGCGATTATTTAGGACCCATGTAATCAAAAGCAGGTAGCTCAGAGATGGAGCCGAAATAAATTCTCTTCACTTCCCCAGAGAAGTTTTGGTGTACTGTGGGCTCTGAAGAACAGAGCACATCTTGGTCACCTGTGAACCCCTGGTGAGCATAGCTCTCACGGACATGAGGCCTGGCAGTGCTCTGGGCCCTGGCTCTTCCTGTGTGCATTCTTTTGGGAATTATTTTCCTGTTAGCCTAGACATTTGTTAGTCATTTGTTTTTCTTTTGAGACTTTTCACCTGTCAGGAGTTAGGCTTTCTAGAAGATGTCTACACATTCCTTTGCAGAACCATTTCTATTTTTTGAATTATTGCTGAATTCAATTACTTTGGGGGATTTTCTTATGTGAATAGAGCAGGATCGAATAGTAAGTGGTAAAGAAATGAATGATTCTGTTCCTCCAGTCCATCTGCAGCTGGTACTTAGAGCCACCCTCTCATGTTGGTGCTATGAAGGGATAGAAGAACCTCAGTTCATGGAGTTTAATTTATTTCTATGAACTATAGTCATGGAGATAAATTTACCAGGAACCAGTTTACAAATTATAAAAAAAATAAATAAATAACTTGGTAGTTTTTACATCTTCTAATCCTGCAATTCAGAGTGGCTCTTGAGTTTGATTCATGAGACTGTTCTATATTGATTGAAAGTGTACCTTTTCCTGAAACACTCCAAGCTAGTGTTTAGCTTGTGCTTGACATAGTTTGCCTTATGCAATCCTTGAAAAGTCCCTATTAGGTATTACTATTTTTATCCTCATTCTATAGCAGCAGAGCCTCAGTTGCAGGAGAAGATACATAATCTGAACATGGTCACACAGTTAACATTTGGTTGAGCCAGAATTCCAGGTTGCTCTCCATCTCTCATCCATCTTGCCTTCAAATACTGAAGAAAATGCCATTGGACGGAAAGCTTGAAAGCAGAAACTGGATCCTGAATCACAGTGGGGATGAATGACCAGGACAAGAAAACTCATGGCCCATGAGGTATAAGCATATGAGGTTACCTGATTCACACATGTGGACACTGTGAAGCAGATGACTCCTTGAAAACTGGGCTGCACATAGGAAATGTAAGATATTATTAATGTTGCATGTCTGTTAGTAGGCCTATCTCTGTGAAGTGACAGTCACCGATACCATTTCCTTTGGACTCTTTTTTTTTTTTAAAGTAGAGTCTGTGCCAAGTGTGGAGTCCAATGCAGGGCTTGAACTCACGACCCTGAGATCGAGACCTGAGCTGTGATTAAGAAAGAGTCAGACGTTTAACCGACTGAGCCACCCAGATGCCCCTGAATTCTAATTCTTATTGATTCTTGTCCCCCTCCAATAATTTGAAAGGAAATCTAGATTGTTCTACAACCACAGGATCATAAATTCAGAATGCCAATTTCATGAAGATATATTTCCAAAGTCGTTTTAGGTTAGTGTCGCTTTTGATCTCCTATCATAAAGCCTACCTAAGTTTGTCCTGGGTCACAGACGTGCCTAGGGACTCGTAGGCTGTCTAGGCTCCCCTCACATGGTGAACTGAGACATCTTTTGAGAGGGAAGGTTCTTAGAATCTCTTCTAAGGGCCGAGAGTTCAAGAATGGTAGGCCTTAAGGGAAGAGTAGGGTGTCTCTCTCACTCAGGTCCTCAAGTCCTATTTCCACTTCAAGTTTGAAGTTTTGGCCTGAAATGAATCAGGCCAAAAATGAATCAAGCCAGGATCCTGAGAGCACGAGGTGCCAAGAACCTGGGCATCAGCACCCAAGACAGCCCCTCAGCATGGAGCTCATAGCTTTACAATCTTGGCACAGAGAAGTGACAATGAGGGCCTTACCAGCCACGTGGTACCTTAGAAAGGCATTAGTAAGCACAATACAATGAGCCAGGGCTTGTGAGGTAGTCAAGGAACACATGAGATGCCTCCTAGAACAATTTAGGGGGAATCTAAGGCATTTGTAGTTTCCTCAACAAAGGTGAGTAGAGCCCCAGAACTGTCACTAGTGGCTATATTTCAACCCAGTGTTTACCTGTAGGCTGGGCTCACTGTGCAATGGGGTTGTGTGGATGTTCGCCCTTTGGGTCTCCTACTTAGAATTCAGGAATTGTCAGGAGACCTGAGAGATGCTTTGGACATGATGGAACTAATCAGTACTATTGTGATGTGAGCTTGCATCTTCCTAAAACTTCTCTAACAAAAAAGTTCAGGCTTACGAATAGATAATCCTCAGAAAATAAACTGCAAAATTACAATAAAGGGATAGTTGTACTGTTCAACGAGTCTTTGAAGAGGCTGGTTTCTAAAGGACACAGTCTTTAAATCCATACACAGTGTGGAAGAGAGGAGCCCTTGAGATTGCTGGAAAACAGAGCCTCTTCTCTTGGAAAATCTTTCAGCAACAGGTGTTACTTCTTTTTCTCTTCAGGACATCAAAAGGTCAGAGAAGCATGAAATTTTCCCTAATGCAGCTTAGTGGCTAATCATACACAAAGAAATGAAATTTTGATGGGGTTGTGAACAAACGCCTTTTGGCACCTGTTTTTGCCATCTTGGTTTGTTTTTCTTCCCACAGCATTTTACACCTCCTAATTTAATTTGTGACCGGCCCCCTTCCTCCCAGCTGTTCAGGCCTAGAAAGCACACATACACATTCAGACGGGTTACTGGAGCTTAGCAGTGCCGAGACTCAGCCAAGAGCACTGGCCAAGTCATACGCAGGTCTTGAGACCCAGCACTCCTGCTGCCTTATCCGACTGTGTGCATGTAACTGGAGACCAGAAGTCTGATACGGAGTCCGCAAAGTTCAAAAACTGTCAGAAAGTCTATCCCATCCAAACAGGGCTTTCTAGAGGATTAAAGGGACCTTGGGTCACCGAGTGGCCCATGCAGGAGCTTTGTGATTTGAAAGCGACGTTGGCTGGAATAACCCCTGTGGCATTGTCAATATATGCCTGAGTCAAGCTGCCGTTCATGCTGTGGTTTCTGGGGAATACGTGCAGACCCTGGAAGCCAAGAGCAGATGAAGACACCAAGTTAGCAGTCAAGAAAATTAGAACATTTGATTTTGGTCCCTCATGTTTACACAATGCCAAGGAGATGTGAATGGACAGAGTTAGTATATTTTCTCTTTTGGGCTGCAGACGGTGTGAATTTAATGCAATCCTCATGGCTGCAATTTTCCAAAGAATACCTGTAGAGTTAAGCTGATAGAATGATAGGAATTTAGAAAGCTCATTGGGGATTGTCACCATATCTTTATCAACAGGAACAATGTTTCTCTAGATGTGGATACTTCTGAGGCATAACTGTAAAACCACCGTTTGTTACTTCTATAACTTCCCCAGGACAATGAGGGATGTTGGCAATAACACGGTGCATTCAAAGGCTATAAATTTATCTGCAGGATTGAAATAATATTTGAGTACAAAGGCAAAGCCTCTGGCTGCTTTGTAAATCAAAAAACATAGTCCCGAAGGGACAAAGTAAATCCCAAAAAAGTCCAAAATACATAAGAAAATTCAATTTGTAAAAAAAAAAAAAAAAGAAAGAAAGAAAGAAAATTCAATTTGTGATAAAGAGGACATCTTGTATTAGAAGAGCAAAGAAGGCAATTTAATAATGAGCATTGTAAAAATAAGTGAGCTCATTCATACCTCAAACTATCACAATAAATTGAAAATTCATGAAAAATCCTATCTGAGGAAAACTGTGAAGGCACGAGGAGAAAATATTCGGATAATTTCTTTGCATCCTTGAAATGGGAAAGGTCTTTCTAATGATTATTAAAATCCAAAAGCTATAAAATAAAAAACGAATTCAAGTACAGAAGACAACACAACAACAACAACAACAACAACAAACTACCATAAGTATATCAAAAATCAAATGACATACTGGGAAAAAATTTCTAACAACCAAAGGCTAAACTCCCAAAACACAAAGCTCTCCCAAAAATCAATTTGGAAAAAGAGATTTGTATTAAATGTAAAGGCAGCACCTTATACACATTGTACAGGTGGTCTTTAAGCTTAGTGACAATGTCTTTATACTTCTTCACCACGGTGTTTCATCCTTTGGTGAATTTCTTTACCCAGTCAGTCCCCTATTGATGTACATATGTATGGGGCTCCCCTCACCCTACCCAAATCTTTTGCTTTAAATTATTTGTCATGAAAAAGAATTGCAGCATTCAAGAGAACAGACTATGAAGTCAGGTTGCCTGAAGGTTTGTTTTAGCTATTAACAATTTCAAGTTACATGACTGACGTTGGGCATTTATTTCCTCATCTGTGTAATGGACTTGAAGTTAATAGTATCAGCAAAATGAGGTTGTTGTGAGGATTCAGGGTGTTACTATACAAGCTTTAGAGTAGTTGGCTCATGATAACTGCACTGGAAGTGTTCATCATCATTATTCTTACTGTGTCAAACAATATAAATTTTACTGGCTTTATAACCCTCTGGTTTTATAATGTTTCAAACTCATAGTAAGAGAGAGAGCTTAAGGGAGAGGTGCTGTTTCCTAAAGGAAAACTGTGGGATCTACAGTGAGGAAATATGTCTTACTCGCTGTTTGTTGCTTTCTAGTGAAGAGCTGCTTAGACATGCAGCATGACAGGCACCAGGCCTGCATGTCTGTAAATGTGCAGAGAAGCTCTGGAATCTGCACTGGAAAACACATTCAAGGGAGTCTGCTGCAGTGGTCCCAGGCAACTTTAGAAAAACAAAACACTTTTTAAAGTAGATTTTATTTTCTCCACTTTAAATGTAAAGAGATTGAAATCCAGAGATAGCAAGTTCACAGCCCACCAATTAGGAAGTGTTACTGACAAGATTTGAACTCAGGTCTTCGTGGTTTGCCACACTGAATCTTAATTAACTTCATCAAACTGCTTCTTTCTTTTCTTTAAAATTTTATTCATTTATCTGAGGGTGCGGGGAGAGAGCACAAGTGGGATGAGGGGCAGAGGAAGTGGGAGAAACTGATTCCCCACTGAGTGGGGAGAATGATGCAGGGCTCATGGGGCTCGATCCCAGACCTGGGATCAGGACCTGAGCCAAAGGCGGAGGCTTAACCGACTGAACCATCCAAGTGCCCCTACCTCTTCCTTTCTTTTCTTTTCAGTATCTTTTTTTCTTTCTTTCTTTTCTTTTCTTTTTTTTTCCTTTTCTTTCTTTCCTACCTCCCTCCTTCCTTCCTTTCTTCTTTCCTTCTTTCTTTGTAATTAAGAGATTTTATTTTTTAGAACGTTTTTAGACTTACAGAAAAATTGACCACAGAATACAGGAAGTTTCCACACTGTTTCCCCTGCTTGTTCTGTTATCTTTAACATCTTGCATTAATGTGGTACATTTGTTACAATTAGTGAACCAATATTGACACGTTCACTAAAGCGCATGGTTTACAGGTGATCCTTAGGGCAGTGGAACTATTCTGCACCATACTGTTATGGTGGACACATGTCATTATACATTTGTCAAGACACACAAGATGTACAGCACAGAGAGTGAACCTTGTCAAATATGTACATAAACAGGGTACTTGAGTTACTGTACGCCAGAAAACATTTTGAGAAAGTACTGCTGTCTCCTGGGTGGATGTTTAAACTGTAGACGTAGTGACTTAGAAAAGTTGATCAGGCTCAAGGTTCTTAAAAGTTAGGTGAGTACTCAACCATGACAAACATCACACATCAGTTCAGAAGAGAGAACATTGACTTCATTGAGGTGTTCCTCCCAGCTGCCTTCAGGGTACATTGCTTGCCTGTGTTTCTAATTTATATTGCAACTCTTGAAACCAGTGAACTCGATTTTCAGGTTTTTTTCAATGTCTTCCAAGTCTTGGACATACTCTCTTAGCACATTCTTGTTACTATTTTAATGTTGGTTAAAACTAATAAGTTCTAATTCTGCCTCAAGATTCCTTGTTACCCTGGAAGATTGAGACTTGATGGCGTGAAAAAAAGACTACAGGCTGCATAGTCGGTCACATCTCAGCTCATCAGTTACTAAACTGAGACATGTTGGGAAAGTTACTAAACTGACCTGAAAATAAGCTAGCTCCTTTATCAAATCGAGATACTAATACTTCACGCCCACAATTATTCCAATGAATAGAATATAATAAAGATGGGGGGGAGGAGCAAGATGGCGGAGGAGTAGGGTCCCCAAATCACCTGTCTCCACCAAATTACCTAGAAAACCTTCCAATCATCCTGAAAATCTATGAATTCGGCCTGAGAATTAAAGAGAGACCAGCTGGAATGCAACAGTGAGAAGAGTTCGCGCTTCTATCAAGGTAGGAAGACGGGGAAAAAGAAATAAAGGAACAAAGGCCTCCAAGGGGGAGGGGCCCCGCGAGGAGCCGGGCTGAGGCCGGGGCGAGTGTCCCCAGGACAGGAGAGCCCCGTCCCGGAGGAGCAGGAGCTGCACCGACCTTCCCGGGGGAAAGGGGCTCGCGGGGAGTTGGAGCAGGACCCAGGAGGGCGGGGATGCCCTCGGGCTCCCCGGGACAGTAACAGCAACTCCGCGCCCAGGAGAGTGCGCCGAGCTCCCTAAGGGCTGCAGCGCGCACGGCGGGACCCGGCGGGACCCGGAGCAGCTCGGAGGGGCTCGGGCGGCGGCTCCGCGGAGGGGGCTGCGCGGCCCCGGGAGCAGCTCGGAGGGGCTCGGGCAGAGGAAGAGGCTCCGTGCAGAGGGGCCTGCGCGGTTCCAGGAGCAGCTCGGAGGGGCTCGGGCGGCGGCTCCGCGGAGGGGGTTGCACGGCCCGGGAGCGCGAATCCACCAGCGCAGGCTCCGGAGCACAGGGCGCCGGGACACAGCCCAGGATCCGGCCTCCCCCGGGACAGGCAGAGGCCGGGAGGGCCCAGGACAGCAAGGACGCTCCTGCCCCAGCTGAGCAGATCAGCGGCCCCGCCCCGGAGCCTCCAGGCCCTGCAGACGGAGTTCCTGCCGGAGCTGAATCCAGGTTTCCAGAGCTGCCCCGCCACTGGGGCTGTTCCTCCTGCGGCCTCACGGGGTAAACAACCCCCACTGAGCCCTGCACCAGGCAGGGGCACAGCAGCTCCCCCAACTGCTAACACCTGAAAACCAGCACAACAGGCCCCTCCCCCAGAAGACCAGCTAGACGGACAACTTCCAGGAGAAGCCAAGGGACTTAAAGAACACAGAATCAGAAGATACTCCCCGTGGTTCTTTTTTTTGTTTTGTTTTGTTTTGTTTTGTTTTGTTTTGTTTTGTTTTGCTTTTTGATTTGTTTCCTTCCCCCACCCCCTTTTTTTTTCTCCTTTCTTTTCTTTCTCTTTTCTTCTCTCTTTTTTTTTCGTTTTTTTTCTTCCCCCTTTTTTTTTCTCTTTCTCTTTTCTTTCCTTCTTTCTCTCTTCTTTTTCTCTTTTTCCCAATACAACTTGCTTTTGGCCACTCTGCACTGAGCAAAATGACTAGAAGGAAAACCTCACCTCAAAAGAAAGAATCAGAAAGTCCTCTCTCCCACAGAGTTACAAAATCTGGATTACAATTCAATGTCAGAAAGCCAATTCAGAAGCACTATTATACAGCTACTGGTGGCTCTAGAAAAAAGCATAAAGGACTCAAGAGACTTCATGACTGCAGAATTTAGAGCTAATCAGGCAGAAATTAAAAATCAATTGAATGAGATGCAATCCAAACTAGAAGTCCTAACGACGAGGGTTAACGAGGTGGAAGAACGAGTGAGTGACATAGAAGACAAGTTGATAGCAAAGAGGGAAACTGAGGAAAAAAGAGACAAACAATTAAAAGACCATGAGGATAGATTAAGGGAAATAAACGACAGCCTGAGAAAGAAAAACCTACGTTTAATTGGGGTTCCCGAGGGCGCCGAAAGGGACAGAGGGCCAGAATATGTATTGGAACAAATTCTAGCTGAAAACTTTCCTAATCTGGGAAGGGAAACAGGCATTCAGATCCAGGAAATAGAGAGATCCCCCGCTAAAATCAATAAAAACCGTTCAACACCTCGACATTTAATAGTGAAGCTTGCAAATTCCAAAGATAAAGAGATGATCCTTAAAGCAGCAAGAGACAAGAAATCCCTGACTTTTATGGGGAGGAGTATTAGGGTAACAGCAGACCTCTCCACAGAGACCTGGCAGGCCAGAAAGGGCTGGCAGGATATATTCAGGGTCCTAAATGAAAAGAACATGCAACCAAGAATACTTTATCCAGCAAGGCTCTCATTCAAAATGGAAGGAGAGATAAAGAGCTTCCAAGACAGGCAGCAACTAAAAGAATATGTGACCTCCAAACCAGCTCTGCAAGAAATTTTAAGGGGGACTCTTAAAATTCCCCTTTAAGAAGAAGTTCAGTGGAACAGTCCGCAAAAACAAGGACTGAATAGATATCATGATGACACTAAACTCATATCTCTCAATAGTAACTCTGAATGTGAATGGGCTTAATGACCCCATCAAAAGGCGCAGGGTTTCAGACTGGATAAAAAAGCAGGACCCATCTATTTGCTGTCTACAAGAGACTCATTTTAGACAGAAGGACACCTACAGCCTGAAAATAAAAGGTTGGAGAACCATTTACCATTCGAATGGTCCTCAAAAGAAAGCAGGGGTAGCCATCCTTATATCAGATAAACTAAAATTTACCCCAAAGACTGTAGTGAGAGATGAAGAGGGACACTATATCATACTTAAAGGATCTATTCAACAAGAGGACTTAACAATCCTCAATATATATGCCCCGAATGTGGGAGCTGCCAAATATATCAATCAATTATTAACCAAAGTGAAGAAATACTTAGATAATAATACACTTATACTTGGTGACTTCAATCTAGCTCTTTCTATACTCGATAGGTCTTCTAAGCACAACATCTCCAAAGAAACGAGAGCTTTAAATGATACACTGGACCAGATGGATTTCACAGATATCTACAGAACTTTACATCCAAACTCAACTGAATACACATTCTTCTCAAGCGCACATGGAACTTTCTCCAGAATAGACCACATATTGGGTCACAAATCGGGTCTGAACTGATACCAAAAGATTGGGATTGTCCCCTGCATATTCTCAGACCATAATGCCTTGAAATTAGAACTAAATCACAACAAGAAGTTTGGAAGGACCTCAAACACGTGGAGGTTAAGGACCATCCTGCTAAAAGATAAAAGGGTCAACCAGGAAATTAAGGAAGAATTAAAAAGATTCATGGAAACTAATGAGAATG
This sequence comes from Canis lupus dingo, assembly GCF_003254725.2. NCBI lineage: Eukaryota > Metazoa > Chordata > Mammalia > Carnivora > Canidae > Canis > Canis lupus. Next base: position 31,992,604 of record NC_064256.1, on the reverse strand, counting down.
AAGATACAACCGTTCAAAATCTTTGGGATGCAGCAAAAGCAGTCCTAAGGGGGAAATACATCGCAATACAAGCATCCATTCAAAAACTGGAAAGAACTCAAATACAAAAGCTAACCTTACACATAAAGGAGCTAGAGAAAAAACAGCAAATAGATCCTACACCCAAGAGAAGAAGGGAGTTAATAAAGATTCGAGCAGAACTCAACGAAATCGAGACCAGAAGAACTGTGGAACAGATCAACAAAACCAGGAGTTGGTTCTTTGAAAGAATTAACAAGATAGATAAACCATTAGCCAGCCTTATTAAAAAGAAGAGAGAGAAGACTCAAATTAATAAAATCATGAATGAGAAAGGAGAGATCACTACCAACACCAAGGAAATACAAACGATTTTAAAAACATATTATGAACAGCTATACGCCAATAAATTAGGCAATCTAGAAGAAATGGACGCATTCCTGGAAAGCCATAAACTACCAAAACTGGAACAGGAAGAAATAGAAAACCTGAACAGGCCAATAACCAGGGAGGAAATTGAAGCAGTCATCAAAAACCTCCCAAGACACAAGAGTCCAGGGCCAGATGGCTTCCCAGGGGAATTTTATCAAACATTTAAAGAAGAATCATACCTATTCTCCTAAAGCTGTTTGGAAAGATAGAAAGAGATGGAGTACTTCCAAATTCGTTCTATGAGGCCAGCATCACCTTAATTCCAAAACCAGACAAAGACCCCACCAAAAAGGAGAATTACAGACCAATATCCCTGATGAACATGGATGCAAAAATTCTCAACAAGATACTGGCCAATTGGATCCAACAGTACATTAAAAAAATTATTCACCATGACCAAGTAGGATTTATCCCTGGGACACAAGGCTGGTTCAACACCCGTAAAACAATCAATGTGATTCATCATATCAGCAAGAGAAAAACCAAGAACCATATGATCCTCTCATTAGATGCAGAGAAAGCATTTGACAAAATACAGCATCCATTCCTGATCAAAACTCTTCAGAGTGTAGGGATAGAGGGAATATTCCTCGACATCTTAAAAGCCATCTATGAAAAGCCCACAGCAAATATCATTCTCAATGGGGAAGCACTGGGAGCCTTTCCCCTAAGATCAGGAACAAGACAGGGATGTCCACTCTCACCACTGCTGTTCAACATAGTACTGGAAGTCCTAGCCTCAGCAATCAGACAACAAAAAGACATTAAAGGCATTCAAATTGGCAAAGAAGAAGTCAAACTCTCCCTCTTCGCCGATGACATGATACTCTACATAGAAAACCCAAAAGTCTCCACCCCAAGATTGCTAGAACTCATACAGCAATTCGGTAGCGTGGCAGGATACAAAATCAATGCCCAGAAGTCAGTGGCATTTCTATACACTAACAATGAGTCTGAAGAAAGAGAAATTAAGGAGTCAATCCCATTTACAATTGCACCCAAAAGCATAAGATACCTAGGAATAAACCTCACCAAAGATGTAAAGGATCTATACCCTCAAAACTATAGAACACTTCTGAAAGAAATTGAGGAAGACACAAAGAGATGGAAAAATATTCCATGCTCATGGATTGGCAGAATTAATATTGTGAAAATGTCAATGTTACCCAGGGCAATATACACGTTTAATGCAATCCCTATCAAAATACCATGGACTTTCTTCAGAGAGTTAGAACAAATTATTTTAAGATTTGTGTGGAATCAGAAAAGACCCCGAATAGCCAGGGGAATTTTAAAAAAGAAAACCATAGCTGGGGGCATCACAATGCCAGATTTCAGGTTGTACTACAAAGCTGTGGTCATCAAGACAGTGTGGTACTGGCACAAAAACAGACACATAGATCAGTGGAACAGAATAGAGAATCCAGAAGTGGACCCTGAACTTTATGGGCAACTTATATTCGATAAAGGAGGAAAGACTATCCATTGGAAGAAAGACAGTCTCTTCAATAAATGGTGCTGGGAAAATTGGACATCCACATGCAGAAGAATGAAACTAGACCACTCTCTTACACCATACACAAAGATAAACTCAAAATGGATGAAAGATCTAAATGTGAGACAAGATTCCATCAAAATCCTAGAGGAGAACACAGGCAACACCCTTTTTGAACTCGGCCATAGTAACTTCTTGCAAGATACATCCACGAAGGCAAAAGAAACAAAAGCAAAAATGAACTATTGGGACTTCATCAAGATAAGAAGCTTTTGCACAGCAAAGGATACAGTCAACAAAACTCAAAGACAACCTACAGAATGGGAGAAGATATTTGCAAATGACATATCAGATAAAGGGCTAGTTTCCAAGATCTATAAAGAACTTATTAAACTCAACACCAAAGAAACAAACAATCCAATCATGAAATGGGCAAAAGACATGAAGAGAAATCTCACAGAGGAAGACATAGACATGGCCAACATGCACATGAGAAAATGCTCTGCATCACTTGCCATCAGGGAAATACAAATCAAAACCACAATGAGATACCACCTCACCCCAGTGAGAATGGGGAAAATTAACAAGGCAGGAAACAACAAATGTTGGAGAGGATGTGGAGAAAAGGGAACCCTCATACACTGTTGGTGGGAATGTGAACTGGTGCAGCCACTCTGGAAAACTGTGTGGAGGTTCCTCAAACAGTTAAAAATATACCTGCCCTACGACCCAGCAATTGCACTGCTGGGGATTTACCCCAAAGATACAGATGCAGTGAAACGCAGGGACACCTGCACCCCGATGTTTCTAGCAGCAATGGCCACGATAGCCAAACTGTGGAAGGAGCCTCGGTGTCCAACGAAAGATGAATGGATAAAGAAGATGTGGTTTATGTATACAATGGAATATTACTCAGCTATTAGAAATGACAAATACCCACCATTTGCTTCAACGTGGATGGAACTGGAGGGTATTATGCTGAGTGAAGTAAGTCCAGTCGGAGAAGGACAAACATTATATGTTCTCATTCATTTGGGGAATATAAATAATAGTGAAAGGGAATATAAGGGAAGGGGGAAGAAATGTGTGGGAAATATCAGAAAGGGAGACAGAACGTAAAGACTGCTAACTCTGGGAAACGAACTAGGGGTGTTGGAAGGGGAGGAGGGCTGGGGGTGGGAGTGAATGGGTGACGGGCACTGGGGGTTATTCTGTATGTTGGTAAATTGAACACCAATAAAAAAAAAAATGAATATAATAAAGATGCCACCCTGCTCAGTCAATGGTAGATACTAGATATGATTAGAATGGATTTTTCCAAGGAATTCTCTTCTGGTTGTCTGATGCCCCCTCCTGGACAATCTGGAAATTGGATTAAGCAAGAATCCATTTATTTGATTCAAATGGAAGGTTATAGGAGGATTCCAGAAGCAGTGTTATCAGGAAGAGTCTGGAATCAAAGCCAGATAACCAGTACAACCAAGAAGAAGGAGGAGAGAGGCACCGAGTGGAAACCAGAGAAGCACGATAGGGTAGAAGGCAGAACCCAGAATTTTCTGAACAATAATAATGATAATTACTTTGTGTTAATATTTACATGTTCAGAATTTGTATACATTATCTCAGTTAATCCTCATTGAAATTCCTCACTACATAGGAGTAAATAAATCCTCATGACTTCAGATTAGGCAACTGTACCCCAAACACAAGGAACTAAAGGAAAAAGATAAATTTGGCTTCATCAAAATTAAAATTGTATTTTTAGTTATGGAATCTAAAAAACATCAATAAAAAATACAAATCCTCAGAAAAAGAGGTCAGAACTAGTTACTAGAGGCAGAGTATGCAGGGCGGGGGGAATGGAGGAAGGTGGTCAAAAGATAACAAACTTCCAGTTTTAAGATGAATGAGTACTGGTGATGTAATGTACAACAAAGGACTCTAGCTAACACAGCTACACGTATAGAGAGAAATTGTTAAGAGAATAAATCGCAAATATCTCATCACAAGGAGACTTTCTTTTTCCTTTTTTCTTCTTTCCTTTCTTTTTATTGAATCTGAGAAGATGGATGTTAGCTGAACCTATTGTGGTAATCATTTCACAATCCATGTAAATCCACTATCATGCTATCTACCTTAAACCGATACAAATGATGTAGGTAATTATTTTTCAATAAAACTGGAAAAAATTGGAAGTATTTTGTTTCAAAGAGCATAGTCAAGAAAGTGAAAAGAGAATCCACAAGGAGAAAATATTTGGAAATCACGTACCTGACAAGAGACTTGTATCCAGCATATATGAAGAATCCTTACAACTCACTAATAAAAAAGACAAATCACTAAATTAAAACACAGGCAGAGGATCTTAATAGATAGTTCACCCAGGAAGATATGGAAGTATCCAACAGCACATGAAAAGATACTCTACATTATTATTAGTCATTAGGTAAATACAGATCGAAACCACAATGGGACACCACTGTCTAGTCATAACTTTAACAAAAAATACAAACAAGGATGCAGAGAAATTAGAGCCCTCATCTGCTGCTTTTGGAATGTAAAATGGTGCAGCCACTTTGGAAAATAGCTCAGCAGTTCCTCAAAATGTTAAACATAGAGTTACCATCTGACCCAGCAATTCCACTCCTAGGTTTACACTCAAGAGAAATGAAAACATATGTCCACACAAGCATTTGCTCATAAATGTTTATATGGCAGCGCTATATTGTTAGCCCAGAGTTGAGAACAAAACAAATGTCTGTTACCTGATGAACAGATAAACAAAATATAGCAGATTTATCTAATGGAATATTATTTGGCAATAACAAGGAATAAATATTGGTACATGCTACAACATGGATAAACCTTAAAAATACGTTAAGTGGGAGTAGTCACAAAGGGACCCATAATGTATGATTCTGTTTATGTGAAATGTTCCCAGTAGGGAAATCTATAGAAACAGAAAATAGATTAGTGTTATCAGGAATGAGGGGAAGAGAGATGAGGAGTGACTGTTAATAGGGATGGAGTTCCTTTTTGGGGTGATGAAAATGTTCTGAAATCAGTGGCAATGGTTGCACAACGCTGAATAAGCACTACATTGCATTCTTTAAATGTGTGAATTGTATCATATGTACATATGTGCCATATGTGAATTAAATCTCAATAAAGCTGTTAATAAATGTAAATTCAAAAGATCTTATGAAGTTGGTGTTATTTCTATTTAATAGATAAAGGGACCTTTGACCTTAGACCTGCCAGAGGGGGAGCCGTTGCTTACTGGTCAGGCCTGGTTTCTAACGCCGACTGTACTGACCGGGTTCTTGTCAAGATGGTAGATGAGTGATCTCAGAATGCTGAAGTTACTCATTGGTTGCTAAGATTTGGCAAGACCAACTGATGTGTAGGGCATAGAAGGCTTTGTTCCCATCACACGGAACATTCACTGGGATATGTTGAGTCCAGATGCTTTGAACTTGGGTGCGTTTCAGCATCACCAGAGAATCTTGCTGAAAATGCAAATATCTAGACTCTACCCCAGACATGCTGAATTAAAAAGTGAACATCACTGCCTAGTGAGTATTGTCAGCTACGTGTGATAAGGACAGAGAAACTGGTGATAACAGATAGCTTCTTGTAATCAGGCATCGCTCCCTAAAAAGCTCCAGAGGTGGTTATTCCAATTCTGGTCCCAGAGGTGCTGTTAGGGAGCAGAGAGCCGCTGTGTGCAGGAAGCTGACCCCAGCTGTGGTCGGCAGGCGTTGCTTCAAGTTGCAAAACACAACAGGGGCCTGAGGAGCGAAACTTTCATCTCGAGAGATCCAATACATGTTTTGACTTTATCGATAAAAATAATTTGGCTTTTTCTGAAAGCTACTCAATCAAGAAAACTGTGAAGTTCTGAGTAGAATTTGTTGAACACTTTCTACCACAGAAAACCATTGTTTTATACTTTGATGAACACAATTCCAGAGATGATAATGATTCTGAGTCCATGTACATGTGGACAGTCTTTTACAATTTTACATAAATGGGATAACACAGTCAATACATGATATCTTGTAAACTTGGTATCAGTATTTTGGGGACCTCCATGTTTTAGGGAGAAAAGACTTCATCTTTTTAAAAAATTATTTAATTTCAATTTGCCAACATAGAGTATAACACCCAGTGGTCATCACATCATGTGGTTTCCTTAATACCCAGCACCCAGTTACCCCTTCACTCCAGGGACTTCATCTTTAATGAAAGAAAAACAACTTGGGTTTGATTTCTACAGTTTTAGAACAGTCACCATTTTATATGAAGAATAAAAACAATCCTAATCCTAAAGTACATATCCCAAATCAACAGATCACAAATTTTTTATTGCTGTTTAGTGTCATGACCTTTTCTCCTTTGTGAATTGCAAGCTAATAAAGGAATAGATGAAAACAGTTCGTTTCTTTCATAAATTTTTAGCAGCGCAGGAAATATAATGTTTGTCAAAAAATTTTATGAGTGCTTTCTAGATGCTTGAATGTGTACAGGTCCTTGGAAACAAAAGTTGTGTTTATGAGAGTTTATAGGTTAATTCTTTCACATGTAGAATGACAAACTATTAGTTTTTGGTCACTCTGTTTCTCTGCAAAGAAATTCTGGTGGGGCAAGACTCAATTTACAAACTGTTCCATAAACCTCATTGTATTTCGTAACAAACATACTCTGAAAATGTCCTAATCAATGTTCATTGTCAGAAATTCTAACAGTTTTCAAAACCCAACTTTATGTTCCAATAATCACCCTACCTATCTTCAGGGAATTCAACAGAGTATTTTTTGATTTTATGCTGGGGGATATTTACATGAGACTGGAATTCTGGATTCCAACCCAGAGCAAGAGGTAAATTAATCTAGAAAATAAATTCGGTGGAAGAAATTTTGTCTTGAAACATTTTGGTTTTTGTTTCCTATGGCATGAGAGCTGGTCCTGAAAACATGAGCTGTTTCTCAAGAGAAATGCTCAACTTAATCTACATAATTAATAAGAAAGAGTAGATTTTTTTAAATGTTTACTTAAAAAAATTTTAAATTCCAGTATAATTAACATACAGTGTTATATTTCTTTTAGGTGTACAATGTAGTGATTTGACAATTATGTACATCGTTCAGTGCTCATCCGAAGTGTGGTTTCCATCCCCTTCACCTATTTTACCCATCACCCCCAACTCCCTTCTGGTAACTCCCAGTTTCTTCTCTATATTTAAGAGTCCGTTTTTTGTCTCTTTTTTTCCTTTGTTTCTTAAGTTCCACACGAGTGAAATCATATGGTGGGAAAGAGCAAATCTTTTTTATTCACAGTTAAATGGACTATTACTAAGGATTAAGGAAACATCTGGAACAAACTGACAGAAGTCTCATGCTAAATGATCGCACATTTAAATATAAAGATGTATATTTGTCACTTTTTTTCTCCACATATATCTGCTTTCACCCCTTGTGGTATGAATCCATATTCTTTTTTTAGAGGTGTATTTTTCCTTCTCAAAAAATATTAAAAGTCTCTTGGGATATCCATAAATAAGTAAAATTTTTTTTAATTTCAAGGGATTTTTTTGCACATAACACAACTTTTCGGCTTGTTACCACCTCTATCTTTGTAAATGGACAGCTTGATAAAAGTGAAAATTAAACTTTTTCAATAAAAGCATACAAATACCAATCACTTACTGAAACCTTTTCCTTTTTAATGCCCTAAGGGACTATATTGGCTTTCAAAGTCTGCTAATCTTGAGCACACAGAATCCTTTTTTCCCCCCTAAACCTGATGGCAATGCCTGGGTCGGGGGCAAGAAGTGGGAATCAGTACTTCCTAGGTATTGAAGGGTTGATGTTAGGAGTTCAACTATATATTTGGTCACTTGCTTTTAGCAATTTCAGTCACTGACTAACCAATTATCACTTGTAGGTAGTGACAGAGCGAGGAAACCAAAGAGAGAAAACAGTGAAAAATGAAAGTGTCAAGTGGCATTAACAGTGCTGGGCATGCCCTACTTTCCTTCTGAAGAACAGTGTCAGGATGAATTTCAGAGGGTCTTTTCATACTGGCACACACATGTGGACACCCCAGTTGGGTAGAAGCTCCTGCTTCTGGTGAAAGGGTTCTTGGGGTTTCCCTTTGAATGTTGCACTTTTGTGCCACTAGACAGCCTCGGTGGGAGAACTTGCAGCTTGACTGCCTGTCACATGGATGTGAATGTTGAGATAAAGGAATTGGAAGCCCACGTGGGGGTATTCAGTTTTTTTGGATGCCTGCTTCTTGAGAGAGAGATTCTTCTTCTTTCAGGAAAATGTGAGGCTAAGTGCATGGGATCCATCTGCATAGGCCACCGAATTGCCCTCAAAGGGAGTAGGGAGCACCAAGTCTGGTTTATATTGCCCCGCTGTGGATTTACTTCCGTTTGAGATTATGGCCAAAGGCAGTTAACTCACCTAAGGAAGTGTATCCCTGGAGGCTGAGGCCACGTGGATGGGGTCCACTGCTTGCCACTTGTCTGTGCCGGAGCAGCAGTAACAGCAGAGGGGCAGAAGCCTCAGTAGAAGCCGTGGTAGGAATTACAAAGGGAACAGAGGTTTCTTCAAAGTTTGAGAACCATAGGCCACTATGCAGACGTGCCTCCCTAAGGGACCACCAGTAGATAATAAACATTACTTAGATCTCTCATTTAGATTTACTGAAATGGAAAGTCTTTCAGAGGCCAACCAATATATACATTTCCATGCCAAAAAAAAAAAAAATGGAGTATAGTTATGTATTGTGAAAACCATAGCATATATATTAAAATAAATAGGTTGCAGCTCTAGGTCTCACTAAGTAGACTTGTGACAAGGAAATTTAATCTTTGTGTTCCATTTACCCTCTAAGAAATTAACATAAAAGTAGATAAGAATACTATTTCAAATTACAAATACACTATCATAACCTTGTGAGAGCCCTATCAACCTGAGACAATAGGATCTTTGATATCCTTCAGGCTTCCTGAGTATTGATGATTACATCTTAATGACATATGGCAAGGTGGGATCTTGGATTAGACCCTGAATGGAAAAACCTTTATTAGATCATCCTGATATCCTGAACCTCAGTTTAAAGGGTGAGAGTCAAAAGGATACTTGATACCCTGAAATAAGCAGGCAGAGCTGAGGAAGCCCCCTGTGAAGAAGTGTATCTGTGGCATCCTGGTGCACATTATTGTGAGACAGAGTAGAGAAAGTATGACTATCCTGAAGCTTTCTGAGCTAAACTCTAGAGGCTAAAGCAACAGGACTGATCCTTGGTTTCTGACAATAATAGAGTAGTTAATTGGAGATAAACCTTCCCCTTGCGTGCATCTAGACATGCTATATGAAAGAAACAAACATCGGTTTTAAGACATTAGATTACTACTGAGGCAGTCAGAGATTGAGGCACAAAAATCCCAGATAAAAGGGAAGTGCACTGAGGTGTGCTTTCCTTCTCAAAACAATAGTGACACCAGTGGTAGGTGACACCAAACCAACAGGCTTTGAAGTCAAGCAGCTGCTGATAAAAAAAAAGTGAATAGAACTTTGAGCTATCTCATAAGGGTGGATAGAGGAAAAAAAAGAGATTTCAGGGCCCACCAAAGAGTGGGAACATGAAACACCCACACTTCCAGGAGGATCAGAAGGGCCTATTCTCTGGGAGTAAAGGCAAATTAAAAAAAAACAAAAACAAAAAACACTAGCCTTTATAAAGACTGAAACCCAGTTTTGAAACAGTTAAAACCCAGATTAGATGAAGGTGATCTGCCAATAGTATTGCTACCCATCACCCTACCTCCCCACCCCCACCAAAAGTAAAATAAATCCTCTTCGCAGGAATATAACATCAACCAGAGATTCAAATTATTGATCCTGTAATTGCATTCATTTTATTATACAGGAAAATATAAGCAGATAACTAAAAATAAAAAGAAAACATGTATTAGAAATCAATAGGCCAAAAAAAAAAAAAGAAAAGAAAAAAAACAAAGAAAGAAAAAAAGAAATCAATAGGCCATTTAGTTATTGGAGTTTCCCAACACAGACTTTAAAAATGACTATAAGTATTGTTTCAGTAAAATAGATAAAATGAGGAATTTCATCAAACTAAAATTCTAAAATTTACATAAAATAAAATAAAATAAAAATTCAAGTACTGAAAAATAACTCTATGGCTGAGTTTAACAGATTAGATATCTCATGGGATTCATGTACAGAAAGAAAAATTAGACTGTAAAGGTGAAGAGAGAGAAAATGGAAGATACATGATCCAGTGAAAATGTCTAACATACATGTAGCAATAGTCTCCAAGATAAAGAATAGAATGAGCCAGGAGCAAATATTTGAAAATATTTGGAATATGCTGAGACTTCTCTGAAACAGATAAAAGACACCATGACATTATTTGAAAAGCTCTATAATAAACCTTATGTAGGATAAATATAAAGAAATCACACATCATCACATTTTACTAGGAACTGTTAAAAATCACAGATGAAGAGAAAATAGTAAAAGAAGCCAACAGAAAAAATACATTACCTGCATAGGAGTAACAATAAGACAAATTCTCATAGAAATGGTAGAAGTCAGAAGACAAGTGATAACAACTTTAAATCTTAAAAGAAAGAAATACCAAACTAGAACTATATATCCAGTGGATAGGTCTCTCAAAAATGAATGAAAAATAAAGATATTTGCAAGTAAAACAGAATTTGTTTATCAACCCATGCATATATGGTTAATTAATCTACAACAAAGGAGGCGAGAATATCCAATGGGGAAAAGACAGTCTCATCAACAAATAATGCTGGGAAAACTGGTCAGCCATATGCAAAAGAATGAAACTGGGCCACTTTCTTACATCATACACAAAAATAAACTCAAAATGTATTAAAGACCTAAATCTGAGACATGCAACTATAAAATTCCTAGAAGAAAACAGGCAATAATTTCTTTAACATCAGTCATAGTAACATTTTTCTAGATACGTCTCATCAGGCAAAGGAAACAAAAGCAAAAAAATAAGCTATAAGGATTATGTCAAAATAAAAAGCTTTTCCACACTGAAGGAAACCATCATCAAAACAGAAAGACTATCTACTGAATGGGAGAAGATATTTGCAAATGATATATCAATAAGGGGTTAATATCCAAAATAATATAAATAACTTATACATCTTTCTTTACCCAGAAAACAAATAATTCAGGTAGAAACGGGCAGAGAATCTGAATAGGCATTTTTCCAAGGCTGACATACAGTTGGCCAACAGACACATGAAAAAAATGCTCAACATCACTGATCATTGAGGAAATGCAAATCAAAACCACAATGAGATACCATCTGACACCTGTCAGAATGGTTGAAATAAAAAACATAAGAAATAAGTGTTGGTGAGGATATGGAGAAAAAGGAACCCTCATGCACTGTTGGAGGGAATGCAAACTGGTACAGTGGAAAACAGTGGAGATTTTCTCTAAAAAATTAAAAATAGAATTATCATATGATTCAGTATTCTACTATCAGGTATTTACCCAAAGAAAATGAAAACACTTCTTTGAAAAAGTACATGTACCCTGTGTTTATTGCAGCATTCGTTATAATAGCCAAGGTATGGAAGCAACCCAAATGTCCATTCATAGATGAATGCATAAAGAAAATGCATAAAAGAGAAGCCTGGGAGGCTCAGTCGGTTAAGATATCTGATCTCACGGTCCTGAGATCCAGCCCTGTGTCAGGTGGGTTCCCTGCTCAGCACCGGAGTCCGCTGTCCGTCTCGCTTTCCTTTTGCCCCTCTCTCTGCTTGTGCTCCCTCTCTCTTTCAAATGAATAAATATTAAAAAAAAAAAGAAAATGCATAAATAGCAATGAGGTCTTGCTGTTTGGAACTACATGGAGGGACCTAGAGAGTATCATGCTGAGTGAAATAAGTCAGTCAAGGAAAGACAAATGCCATATGATTTCACTCTTATGTCCAGTTTAAGAATCAAAACAAAATAAAAAGATGAACAAAAAAACAGGTTCTAGAACACAGAGAACAACCTGGTGGTTGTCAGAGGGGAGGTGGGTGGGCAGGTGGGTGAAAGGGGATTTAGGAATACACTTATCTTGATGAACACCAAATGATATATAGAAATGTTGAATCATATTGTACACCTGAAATTAAAATAACACTGTATGTTAATTATATGTCAATAAAAAAGGGAAAAAACCCTAAACTCTGCTCTAAAGACAAAAGAAACAAAATAAATATATTTGCAATAAAACAAAGAATACTTGACACTACCACTAGACTCATACTAAAAGAAAAATTGAAAGTGAATTTTGAGAAAGAAGAAAAATCATCCCAGGTGAATGCATAGAAGTGCAAAAAGGATTGGCAAGTGATGCAAAGGCTAAACACATGGGTAAATCTAAATAATTAGATTATTAGAATAATGTTTTAAGGGCTTAAAATAGGAATATTGAAAATACATGAGAATTATAGCACAGAAGGCAGGGAAGTGAATAATGGAATCACAGTGTTGTAAGATTCCTGAACTGTCTGGGAACTGATAAAAGTAATGCCAGTGATACATGTTATAATCTCTGATGACTGGTAAGAGCAGACTAAAATAATTTACAATAAAATAAGAGGGGGCAGCCGTGGTGGCTCAGCGGTTTAGCGCCGCCTTCAGCCCGAGATGTAATCCTGGAGACCCAGGATCGAGTCCCACGTCGGGCTGCCTGCATGGAGCCTGCTTCTCCCTCTGCCTGCGTCTCTGCCTCTCTCTCTCTCTCTGTGTCTCTCATGAACAAATAAATAAAATCTTTTAAAAAAAATAAGAAAGAAGGAAAATTAAATGATAAAAATATTTGATGAATACAAAGGAAGGCAAAAAGGAAGAAAGGTAACATGTAAGATAAATGAACCAAATAGAAAAAAAGAAATTTAAATACACATATTATGTTAAATATAAACGGAATCTAATTAAACGCTAAGGATCGACTAGATTGAAAAAATACAACATTATGCTATATTCAAGAATACAAAGAAAAAGAAAGAATGAAAGTAAACAGATGGAAAAGGTATACCATGCAAACTTGAGCTAAGAGAAAAATGTGGCTGGCGGAGCTACATTCAGATCAGATCAATTAGCCTTCAGCAAAAGTGTTTTTTGAAATACAGACAACACTTCCTAAGGACAGAAGTATCAGTACATTCTACAATGTTCAATTCGTATGTATCTAATAGCCCCAGCTCCAAATATATGAAGCCAAATTGACAAGATAAATGACAAATTAGACAAATGCACAATTCTGATTAGAGATGGGAATATACCTCTCTCAGTAACAATAGAAGAAGGGTAAAAAATAAACCCAAGGTACTATAGAATATTTGAATAACAAAATCATCAAATTTGATCAAATATCATAGTCTACTTTACATGTGATAATGGAGTATTGGTTATATTTTTTAAATGTATTTAATATGAGAGAACCATATTGTAGTATTTAATAAGCGGGGGATAAAAGGCCCTGAAAATGATGACCTCAGACAAGTCACCGGGGTGAGAGGGTGCACTGGAAAGGAGATGGAGGTACAAGGAGCACTAGAGAAGTAGTGGGACCTGGACTTCTGGCTCCAGTATCAGAGTAGGACGGAAAAACTGCAGACGACACAAGGACAAAGACAACTTAGGTTGCTTATCATTATTGCTTTAAAAATTGTAAAGAGTATGACAATAGCATAAAACATTTATTTTTATTTATTTATTCATGAGAGACACAGAGAGAGAAGCAGAGACACAGGCAGAGGGAAAAGCAGGCTCCTGCAGTGGGACTCGATCCTGGGACTCCAGAATCAGGCCTTGGGCTGAAGGCAGACGCTAAACTGCTGAGCCACCCTGGCTGCCCATAAAACATTTTTAAAACAACAGTAAAGCTCAGTGATATCCGAGCATTTTATGTATGTCTGTTAACCTAATATTTTGCTGTAAATCTATTAAAAAATGGAGTATCCTTTCTTTTCTGTTACAATGCATCATTGCTTTGGTACTTTGCAACAGCTTCCCTTTATCAGAGAATCCTATTTCAACTAAATATGTACTTGGAAATGCTATAAATAAGTAATTTAGGTCTTTCCAGAGAAATAAGTATAAAAGTCTTAAATGGGGCAGCCCAGGTGGCCCAGCGGTTTATTTAGCGCCGCCTTCAGCCCGGGGCGTGATCCTGGGGGCCTGGGATCGAGTCCCACGTCGGGCTCCCTGCATGGAGCCTGCTTCTCCCTCTGCCTGTGTCTCTCCCTCTCTCTCTCTCTGTCTCTCTCTTTGTGTCTCTCATGAATAAATAAATAAAATCTTAAAAAAAAAAAAGTCTTAATGGATCGAATTCTTTTGTAGCTACTCTGGTTAAAACATGCCTTACTCTCAAAGTCAATTTTTAGCTCAGTTAATTTTTCTTGAAAATATTGGCAAACATGTTCCATTTCTTTTTTTAAATGGATAGGTCACAGAAAATGGCATCGGAAAGATCATAAGATCTTTAAATTCCATGATCAAATCTTTTTAACAGCTTCCAATTGGGAGTCTATTTTCAAATCAATGCTTTAAACCAATCATTTTCTAGTTGCTGCAAAAACAGAAGCTCTGGAAATTCCGTGGGCAGGCTTACTTTAAAGTTACTTAAATTTTCTATTAACTCTCAGTTAAGTTTTCTGTTAAATGATCTCATTTCCTTCCAGTTTAAGGAGTACATTACTTAAGCTTTTAAGTATATTTTGGATGGGTTTGTGTAATTTTATATTTTCATTTTTATTGCTTAATTTTTCATTCAATAAAATAAAAATTAAAAATAGTATTCAACAATGGTATCAAATATTAAGCCAAAATAAAGAAAACTCCCAAAAATTTCCTTTGGAGCATCAACTTACTTCCTTTATACAAACTCTTCTTCGTGTCATTGAACATTTTACAAAATAATCTGTCATATAAGGGATACCTCTTAATTTTATAAGTAGAACAAACAGCATCTTTTGATCTAGCAATTCTACTACAGTACTTAGCAATTAATTGTCAAGAAGTAACGTAATGAATTGCTAAAAAATTTTTGCTACTTCTTTTAAAGCTGCTATAAATCTATTTTTGCTAAAAAACAAGACACAGACCCAAAATGGAGTTATGTTAAGCCCAAAGTCACCTGAGACTTAACTACAGTTTTAGCATTCCCAGAACTAGAATTTTAAACCACCCAATCAAGAATCACCTGGTCAGCACTAGTTAGGTAACCTGCCCAATAGAAAGGTATTCTCCTCTAAAAGAAAGTAACTTTGCAATAATCAACCATGTTTTTTTTTTTTTTTTTGCCCCATATAATTTCCTTATTCCTGTTTCCTTCTGCCTATAAACATTTTTTATTTTGTACAGCTTCTCAGAGTCCTTTCTTCAGCTAGACTGGATGCTGCCTGATTCAAATGGATTTTTTTTCTCAAACTCTTAAAATTTTTAATATGCCTCAGTTTATCTTTTAATATTGTGTTGCTAAGCAGTTATAGTTGCAGCTTTACCTTTTACATAAGTGACTATGTTGGGAAAGGTAATACTTTCTCTATTAAATAGCTGTAAAGACTTCAAACATTGACAACTCTTTTATATCCATTGTCAGTAATTTTTAAAAAGTCAATTACTTTTTCTCAATTAGTTTTTCTCCTTAATACTGTTACCTAAGTATAAGGCCTCATTGTCATACACAATACATGTTCATTTGAGTGTTGTTACACCACTGAATTTTGCCATCTTTCACTGTCTTATTGCTTATTCTTAAACCAGTGTCATTTTTTTTTTCTTAAGAGAGGGGAAAGAGAGTGAGAGAGCATGCACATCACCTGAGTGTGTGTGGGGGGAGAGGGGTCAAAGGAGGTGATGAGAGAGAGAATCTTAAGCAGGTTGCACACCCAGTGCTGAGCCTGACGTGGGGCTCCATTTCATGACCTTGAGATCATGACCTGAGCCAAATCAAGAGTCTTACGCTTAACTGACTGAACCACCCAGGCGCCCCTACACCAGTATCATTCTTAAATGGAAGGCAATACATTATTTTGTTTAGATTTTTTTTCCCTTTGTCGTACATCTGGTAAGATCACCTTTATCCAGCACTGGGTGGCTTATTCCATCTGTGATCATTTGTGCTATATGATGATCTTTCTGATTAGAAGATTTTTTAAAAATGGCAATATTTATAGTTTCAAACTTTTCTCTCAACTCTTACTTAAGATGGCATCTTTAGTTTGCCAACTCTTTTATTATATTTCTTGTAAAATGTTCAGTTAATCTTGATGACTCATTGTTTTCTCAATTAAAAAAAGTACACAGGCACATTTGCAGGGCTGATGGATGATTGTCTCAATAAGACCTATTAGTTGTTAAAATATTGAAATATTACCATTCCAGTTGGTAAATAACCTCTGTTCTGAGTCTCTGAGTTTTCAAAGCAGTATGTTCATATGTATTTTGTGTTTATATCTGAAACAGCCATAGGGTCTAGGCTCAGATGTTTGTGAGCAGATATAATGTATGTTTTTCTCATCCACTTTGATGCCTGGAGAAATATTTGAACATTTGGAGGAATGTGGGACAATTTTGTGTAGTGTTGGACTTCTAGTCTCCCTGGTCTCACACTAAATAACAGTTCTTCAGTCATTGGGACAACCAAAAATGCGTCCACAGGTTTTCAAAATTTTCCATGTCCCTCTGGAGAAACACTAGATTAGCTTAAATTATTAAGTACTAGTATATCCTCTGCTTTGGTCCATGAATAAGACTTGAGTCAAAACATAGAGATTTTTTGCTCTCTTTGAAGAACAAGAATAGAACAATCTGTCTTAGTTCCATATAGAGAACACGAGGCAAATGACACTAAAACTATACGATGAGGGTGAGGAGAGAATAGCAGTAAGGACATTATCTGAAATAAAACATTGTGATTTTCCATAACAATAATGATAAAATAATTATAATTTATTGAAGAATCACTTTGTGCCAGGTTCTTTGATTATTGTTTTACATTTTTGAATGTTATTTAATCCTCTCAACAGCCTGATCTGAAATAGGCATTGTTATGAACGTTAAGGGAAAGGTATATTCTCCAGAAACCTGCCAGCTCTGTGCTATGAGCCCGATGCCTAGTTTCTAAGCAAGCAGGCTCTGAGGATGGGGTTTAGGGCTGGGGTCTAAGGATCACCACTTTGCTCAGACCCAGGAAATACAGAGTGAATTGTTGAGAGCACAGCCAACATTATCTATGCCGTTTTTCTGCCCCTTTGTATCCTAAGATCTTGATTTTTGTCAATATTTGTATGTGTAAAATGAAAGTCTATTTATGAAAGTCTCTTCCTCTCAGTTTTCAAAATTGAACTATTGAGTCTTTCTTCTTTCTTTTCTTTCTTTCTTTCTTTCTTTCTTTCTTTCTTTCTTTCTTTTCTTCTTTCTTTCTTTCTTCTTTCTTCTTTCTTTCAGATTTTATTTATTCATGAGAGACAGAGAGAGGCAGAGACATAGGCAGAGTAAGAAGTAGGCTCCTCACAGGGAGCCTGATGTAGGACTTGATCCCAGGACCCCAGGATCACGACTTGAGCAGAAGGCAGACGCTCAACCAGAGCCACCCAGGTGCCTGAGCCCATCATTTTTTATTTTTATTTTTTTGAGCCCATCATTTTTTTTGAGCCCATCGTTTTTTAAAAGCATTTTGTCATACTACTCCTTGAATTATTGGACTGATTACCAGAGTTTTGTTTTCTTATAGGAATAATTAAACTCTTCCTGGATCCAATTTTCTGTAAAAAGACAGAAATTGTTATTTAGAGATAATTGATTTCTAGCAGAAACTTGGAGCATCAACATATTGGCTAGAAAGAAGCCATTCAGTCCAAATATTTGTTGGAGAAAACAATGTCTTTGTTATTCCCTGGCCTTTGGAAATGCAATGTTGATTCTTCCTCTAAATTCAGATCTGCTGACATGTCGCTGATGGTGATATTTGGGCTCTGAAATGTGTAGGGTAAGGCAAAAAGTGCGTGCTATCCGGACTTTAGTCAGATGCACCCTGCCTGTGCCCTGGCACTGAGGAAGGCCCACAGGACTGTGGAGGCACCGCTGGGGCCTCACAGACACAAACGTGGGCCAGGAGAGTCTTTCTCACACCAACTTATGTGCTTCGGGTATAGAAAATCTCTCTCTCTTTTTAAAAATATTATTTTTAATTTAAAATATCATTTAAGTAATCTCTGCACCCAACATTGGGCTGGAACTCACAACGCTGAGATCAAGAGTCGTATACTCTTCGTACTGAGCCAGCCAGGTGCCCCAGAAAATCTCTCTTTTTCTTAGATTTTATTTATTTGTTTATTTGTTTAGAGTGGAAGTGGGTAGAGGAGCAGAGGCAGAGGGAAAGAGAGAGAATCTCACGTAGATTCTGCATTGAGCAGGAGCCTGAATTGGGACTCAATCTAATGACCCTGAGATCATGATCTAAGCCAAAATCAAGTGTCGCATGCTTAACTGACTGAGCCACCCACGTACCCTTGGAAAATCCCTTTTAAACATAAGCGATTTTACTTTAAATGAAGTGTCATGTGCCATAGGCATGAGGCAAGTCACTGTGGGCTTGTGTCATGGAAGCAATGCAAAACAAGTGGGTAAGGGTCCCTGAGAAAGGTGGCATCAGGAGAATCGGAGTCCTGATACAGTGGGTGATATGTGCCAGGGCAATACAGCCCTTGAATAGCTGGCCTGTCAGCATGAATCAAGATAAAGTTAATAAATTAATTAAGAGATCTTATATACTTATTTGCAAGAGAGAGAGAGAGAGAGAGAGCGAGCAAGCATGAGCTATGGGGAGAAGCAGAGGAAAGGGAGAAGCAGACTCCCTGATGAGCAGGGAGCCCAACATGGGATCAATCTCAGGACCCAGGGATCATGACCTGAGCCAAAGGCAGAGTGCTTAACCAACTGAGCCACTCAGGTGCCCCAAGTTAAGATAAAATTTAGTTAACACTCTGTATATAGAGAGACCCTGTAGGAGAGGCTCTCTGGTCCCATAGCAGGTGTTCGTTCTTCTCCAGAGCAGATGAGGCCCCAATTGTCTTGGGGCACCGTTGAGATGGATTTGATGGAAAGTAGCTGACAACTCAGGCTGGTATAACACTAAGGAAGTGTATTAACTCAGATAAGAGGAAGTCCAGAATTTGGTGAATTCAGCAGTTGAATCATGTTCAAGCTCTCCGCTTTCAAATAGGCTGCCATCTGCCCAGATTTCTTTCTTTCTTTCCTTTCCTTTCCTTTTTTTTCTTTTTGAGAAATAGTCCTATGTAATATGTTCCAATATCATACATTTTCCCTATTTCTCTTTATACAACAGCCTTGGCACCACAAGATATAAAATTCGACTGTTTTGTCAGCTGTTTCACAACTTCACTAGAAAAGTTGCCAATTTCCCAGCTAGGAAAATGAGTTGGGCTCTCATTTATTTCTTCCCTATATTTTCCACTCACACGAATCCACATTTTACATTCCCTTACTTGCCATACCTACTCTTCCGGTATCATATTTTGTACTTTTAGGATTCTTGGTTGCAAACAACGATAAAAACGTGGCTAACTTAAGCAGAAATTGAATCTATTAAAAGTATATCTAGGCTGACAGCATCTATGGGAAAGCTGGAAAAACAACTTAGGCAGAAACCATGTCAGGTAAAGCACAGACAAAATTCTGCCACCGGATGGTCTGCTTAGATTGTCTTTGCTGGGAGCAATGCCACCTATACCTGCCCCATGCAGCTGGACCTGTTGTCCCTGTCAAGCCCCTCCCCATGTTGAGCTACCTAATCCATCTATTGGGTAATGACTTCTCATTATTATGATTTTCTTTGCTAAAAATCATACAAAGTTAATAATACTTGCATTTCAGAAGTAGAGACCTTTGTAATTGAATTGATTTTTTTTTTTTTCTGGTCCCTGTTGTCTCTAAAGATCTGGTTTTTCAGATAATGAATCTTAAACATTATCCAATAGCAAACTTCATTATCATGTGAGCTGTTTCCCTGTTGGAGTTTCACTACAAATGATTGATGTTTTCTTTGTATTGGTTTTCCTTCAGTTTTAATCAAATATAATCAGGTAATTTGAATTTTCTGCCACAGTATTTGGCATATTTTCTGACAACCAAATGAACAAATTTATTGGGCATGTGTAGCTTGAAATTTTCTGGTGATAGTGTTTTATTGATTTGCTCTTTTGTAATTAAATCAAATAAGCTAACATTTCTAGGTACCCAACCAGAGCGAACATGACTTAAACTTTTATCGAACTGGATTTGTTATTTTGTGCAATTGTGCTGACGGACACACTGAACCATGCAAGATGAGATATGAAATGTAATAAAACCCACATATTATCCACAGAGCAAAGTCTACTTTTATCTAAGCTGTCCAGATTTTTTAGCACCAGCTGAGGAGGAAAAGGCCTGAGTGATGGTGGCTTATATTACCCATACAAGTGTGATTACAGCTAGAAAAAAAATGGATTCTTTTTAGCCAGAGGGTCTTTCTTCCGAGGAACCTCAAAACTGTGACTACATTTTGCAGATGTTTTCAATGTATTTAGTTAAAGAAAAACAGTAGAAGTCAATAAAAAATGTAATTTTAGAAGTGGGATCTATAAGACATACGTGAACAAAACATTTGACTTTTTTAGTCCTTAAGCCAGCCTTTAAGATAACTTAAACTAGTCAACATTTTTCGTAAATGGTATGTATCTCCATGAGACTGGTTAGGGGTTTTCAAAAGGAAGAAATCAGAACACAGAGGGCCATAAAGAATTGCTTGTATTAACAAAGTGAATTAACAGAATCAATAACCAGATTATTTTGCTTTTCATAATGTGTAAAGAAACACTCCCCACCAGGCCCTCTGCAACCACAGAGTTGCATAGGATAGGCTGTTCACAGACTTGATTCTGCTAAAATTGCATATAGGTAATTCAATCTAAATAAACCTAGAAACATGGTCTCTCTTTTTTTTTAACCAAGGAAAAAGACCAGGGTTTAAAGAATGATGTACTAAAACTGGATGTTATTTATATGGAAAATAATTAAAAATGGTATCACTGCATGATTGTGTGACTTTGTCTTAGGGCATAATGGCAGGACAATCTGAGGACAACCTCTTTCTACCAGGATGACAACACTGAAGGAATAAAATGGGGCCAATTTGGAGAGCCTTCCTCACTTTTTATGAACATTGCTAAATGAGCCCTTCTGGAAAGGCTGTGGAGCTCCTGGAGTTACTTCAAAAGAGTCCATGGAAGCTTGTGAAAAGCAGGTTGCCTCCAAAATTTTAAGGGCTTTGGGAACTACCTGAGTTTCTTGTGCTGGAATGTGTTCTGTACTTGGCAGTAGTGAAACTAGCTGAATCAGATCCATTACAGACTCACCGAGTCTGTGGCTCTTGACCTTGTAGAGACGGGGCACTCTCTTTCAAATGCCTGACATTGTAATCCTAGTTGAGAGGTACAGATTGGGAGCGACCTGTGATTTTCAGATTTTCTTTTGATCTTCCAGCCCCTCTCATTTGCTGCCCTGCCACATGTGCATTCCAGCGCAGTAACTGTCCCTGTACCTTCCCTAGAGAGCTGCCCACCTGCTCACCACCAGTTGCCCCTTTGAAGTGATGGACTTCATTTCATATGGTGCCCCCATCCCTCATCCTCCTATTCCTCCAAGCCCTCCCTGTCCCATTAAACACACACACACACGCACACGTGTACATCCCCTGCACTAAGCTCCTAGTTCAAACTGTAGAAGCTGATGTGATCTCTCTACATTTTGACTTCCCAGGGAAAAGTATACAATGGTTTTTAATGATTTTGTAATTGATAGGAATGATACCAGTAAGCAAATATTACTCAGTGCCATTGTTAAATTTCTCCTGGTTCCGGTGTGGTGACCTAAGTACAAACAACTGTACTTCATGATCCAGCTCAGAATAGCTCTCACCACTATTCATTTAAGCTTAAGTTATAAGAAAGCTGTTGTGGAGTTCATACGGACTCACCCATAATTTTCATTTATCAGATCATTTAATCATTTATCAAATGACCAGCAGTATACCTGTTGTTCTGAGTGTGTCTTTTTAGAACAACGATAAGCAATGATTGATTACTTGATTTATGCATTATTTATTAGCAATGGTTTAGCAGCAAAACAAAATCTCAGTTTCTTTACTTCTTGGTGGCAACTGGAAAATAAAAGCACAAGTCAATTTTTTATAGAAAGACCCATCTCCTGAATTGAAATAGTAACAGCATACAGAATGCAGAGTCTAGAATAATGTTGAAGACCTTTTTATCTTGAGGCTTCCAACATTACTTAACATTTTACCAATTAAAGGGATAACAGGAGGGAGACTTGTTTCATTTTGTTAGCTTAGTACGGGTTTCTAAATTTCTAAGGGCCTTAATTTCCTCATCTGTAAAGTGAGGATAATGGTTACCCTCACCCTCCCTGATCATAGGGTTGAATGAGACTAGTACTTGAAAGTATCAGAACCTGCTCTATATGCAGGAATCCTGAAACTGTTTGTATGGTAGACTGGTGGGCAGCTAACCTGTGCTGACTTCCTCTTCCTGGGGATGAAGTGAAAGTCTATGAGTGGGGTCTTTTCCCCAGTACCTTCAGGTGAGCCCCATCTTCTAGGCTCCCCTCTGCTTTCTCCTAAATTGATTTCTTACTCATTGCCAAGCCATAGCCACTTGACCTAGCATTTCAAATTCCCCAAGACACAGATTTTTAAAAGACAGCATTTGCTACATCCCCAGGACAACTTTATAATATTTCTTCCCCATCCGCCATTTTGACCAAACTAAACATATTCATCTTTGGAGGCCTCCCCACCCCCAGTTTGACAATGAAGATATCTTAACAAATGATTGATGACTTCATTTTAATGGAATTAGACCAACACTGAAGACTTTTCACAAACTTCTTTCAATTAAATTACTTGATTAATTTTTTTTTTTTTTATTTAGCAAGCTGAAAACCCTTTCTGGTTTTTCTTACTATTTTTCTTTTATTGAATTATATTCACCAGAATCAATGATCTCCTGTGGAAAGTTTATAACAAAAATTTGACTTATTCACCATTTTGTTTTAACCTATGTTGATTTTTTTCTTTTTACTCATTGCCATTATAGGATTTTTTTGGGGGGGGAGCATTATTTCCTTAATTTTTTTAATTTATGAAAACATTTTTACCCACAGAAAAGTTGGAGGAAGAGTAAAACAAATGCTTTTATACTCCTTTCATGAATTCATTAAATTTTACCACAGTTCTAGCTCTTTCACACATTTCCCTTTCCCCAAATCATTGAGAATAGGATGCAGAATCATGGTATGTCATCCCTAAATACTTGTATACCCAGAGAATATTATTCTACAAAAACCAACTCCTTGGTTGAATTGGGCTCATAGTTAAGAGGGGGGAAATGATTTGATCAACATGAATTCAGTAGTGTCAATTAACATAAAGTTCATACTGAATTTTTTCAAATCATCCCCAATTGGTTTTTTTGTAGTTTTTTTTTTCTCATTTTTTTGATCTGAGTTTGAATCAGCTTCATGTTTCACCTATGGCTATTTTTTCTCATGTGAAAGAAAGCAAAATGGATGCTCTTCCACTCTTACACCTGACATATGCCATCATAGTCAGGAGGAAAAGCACTTAGCCCTCTGAGATATACAAAAGTCTTGTATGTTTCTGACCCTAAAAAAAAGTAAATTTGAACACTTGCCATAAACCTAAAATGCCTAGCACAAGTAAACGTTTCCTTAACTTTTACAATGTGAATATTGAAATATATTTCACTTTTGTTAGTACGTTTAATATAAGAGAAAATTGCTGTATTTCTACCATTAGCAGACTAGCTAGTATAAATTTGGTAACTTGAGAAATTTTATGTTTTTTCCTTTATATGCACAAAAAAAATTGTGATTTTTTTTCCTTATACGCATTTGTGATTTTTTTTCCTCTGTGCTTGTAGGCCTGTCCTTTAAATACTTGCCTCTCCAAATCTTCTCTGTGTCCTTTTGAGTCTCTCTCAATCTATAACAACCCCACTGCCTCCTTCTGTTCTTCCTGACACTGACTCCTTTCAAGAGTCCAGGATTGTCATCCTGCAGAACTTAGCACATTGAGAACAGTTCTGTTCAATGTGATAAAATCCATGACCTTCATTACTCTTTTTGATGCCAATATTTGTTATGAATTTAGCCAGCGTATTCCACTTCGCCAGCCAGTATCCTATTCATGCTTGAATACTTCCTTGCTTTCTGGTACTGTGAGTTGTTTCAGGCTCATTCTCAGCCCTGGAATCAGTGTTATGTCTCCAAACAGTCCTGGTTTCCCTTTTAAACTGGAGAATGTATTTGGAAATCACGATCTAGGCTTTTTCAATGAATAGAGCTAGGATAATAAAAAAAAAAGCTTAATTTATCTGTATTGATATTTCCAACTCAATTCAACAACACATGAGTTTTCCTCCCATTCCGTTTTATATCTCCTCTTTTCCACAGCACTATATTTACTTTATTCCAAACTGCAGTATTGTAGAATTACAACACCAATGGCAACAAAACTACTGTGTTCTAATACATGAACTACTTATTTTCTCTGTATGATTGTTATTAATTACATATATAGTTAGTATAGTTAGTTTCTCCTTATATTTAATTTTAGAGTTTACTTTTTCTATCATTTCTGATTTAGTTGTATTTATTGGATATGTAAAACATTTATACAGTGTAAAAGTCAAAATTAAAAAATAGTTTATTTATTTATTTATTTTTTGTTTAAATTTTTTTTTTTTTTTTTTTTTTTTTTTTTATGATAGTCAGAGAGAGAGAGAGAGAGAGAGGCAGAGACACAGGCAGAGGGAGAAGCAGGCTCCATGCAGGGAGCCTGATGTGGGATTCGATCCTGGGTCTCCAGGATCGCGCCCTGGGCCAAAGGCAGGCGCCAAACCGCTGCGCCACCCAGGGATCCCCAAAATTAAAAAATAGTTTATACTCAGAATAATTTTGCTCTTCTATTTTCTCTGGGGTAGAGGGGAATGGGATTGCTATTGGTAACTATTTTTGTCAGCTAATTTATCTTGTGTTTCATATAAGCAAAGACTAGATATTTTCTTTTTTTTTTTAATTTTTTTTAAATTTTTATTTATCTATGACAGTCACAGAGAGAGAGAGAGAGAGAGGCAGAGACATAGGCAGAGGGAGAAGCAGGCTCCATGCACCGGGAGCCCGACATGGGATTCGATCCCGGGTCTCCAGGATTGCGCCCTGGGCCAAAGGCAAGCGCCGAACCGCTGCGCCACCCAGGGATCCCCGATATTTTCTTATTTATTTTCTTACACAATAGGTAGGATTCTACATATACTCTTTTGGATTTTACTTTTTTTGACTTAACAGTATAACCTGGAAATGACTCCTAATTGGCTCTTAGAACTTTCTTCATTATGACCATTATCTCTGTAAAGTTCAAGTCTCCTGTCCTAAATTCATTTTTCTCTCACTTTTAAGTCAATAAATTTATTACGTGCAGCCAATGTTAATTATGTTTTTATGTTTTTCTCAGATCAGGTTTTTAAAAAAATATTTCATTGTCACAAAGATATTATTAATCTGTCAGGTTTTTTTTTATCAAAAGTGGATTTTTCTGTTTTCACATTGCTTTTTTCTATCTCAATAGTAAATCCAGCATTTTAAAAATAGTGCAATTATTTCTTTTATAAATATTTACTAATAATTTGATAATTAACCTATGTTTTGTATCTACTTCTCTTATAATCTGTGGGAAGATTTTAAACAGTATCCTTCAAGATTACTGTATTGTTCAGGATTAGCAAATGAATTTCACATTCTTTATATCATTTTGGTGATGGTAGTCATGCAAAGAGTAAGTGGCAAGGTTTAAAAGTAAAATTAAAAGATCCCTGGTTTAAAATGGCAGAGTTAAATGGTGGGGTCAGATTGTCTAGCTTATTCTCAGGACAGCTATATGGAGAGTCTATGCTGATGCATTAAGCAGATTATTCTGATCTATAGCTTGTACAATTCATCCAGTTTGGCTTCTAATGTTGTACCAGATGACAAGAGCCTCTGTTATCACTACAAGTTGCAGTTTTCTAGTAAATTATCAAAGAAAACTGTTAGGATTTGGTGACTTGGTAGCTTTATTGCTCAAGCTTAAAAAAATTTCAAAGGCAAATTTCACCCACTATGTCATTTGCTTGTGTTTGTGCTAATTACAACATGGCCTGTTACTGTAGTTGCTTTAACTCTGAAAATTGCTGCTCTTAGGCAATGAGGTCTTACTGGTCAGATCTCAACATCTTCTTGAGGAGGAACCCAAACTCATACCTTTGTTGCAATTCTTCCACTGACTTCTTTCTCTGTGACACTCATAAATATACCTCAGGTCTCTTGTCTGTAAGGGAGAGCTGGTGCAAACTATAAATGTTGGAAGTGAGCTGGCCAAGGTGGGTGTGAATTGGAACCTAGTGAGGAGTGAAATAATCTGGGGATCAATTTGCCTTTTTTCATATTTCCCATTGAGGCATTATCATAATTTTATAGGCTTCAGTCACCATCGCTGTGCCACTTATCATCCATTTTCTCTCAGGCCCTGTTGCTTAACAGCTTTTCATCTGTAAAATGGAGGTGATGGTATTTACCCTACTGACTTGACAAGGGTTGCTATGAACATCTAAATTAAACCTTGCCTATCTACAGACTGTATAAATAAATGTGAGGCATTTTTATTATTTGTAGTAACAGAATAGGCTGTAGTGAGAGAGCAATATGACACAGTTTGACACCATGTGCATTTCCTATACCTTCTCCATCATACTATTTTGACTTTGGTGGCTGTTGGAGATTTCCAGGCAATAGTGCTTGAGAAGTGAGTACAAGCCTCAGTTTGATATGGTGTAATATGGTGACTCCTTCAAGTTGTTGTTTATTTAGGAGCTGGAAAGTATATAAGGGTTCACTTTCTTTTCTCCATGGCTAGCAAATAAGTCATTATGAATATCAAGCCATGCGGACAATGTACTTCTAATTCTGGATAAAGCAACTCTAGAAGCACATGCTTACAGATCAGAGACCACTAGCCTATGGTAGGGAAGTAGAATGGAGTTCCAAGTTGGAACCTTACCTCATTCGCCTTGGCTTTGAACATGTCTGGAGATGCTTGATATTGTGGCAGAGGCTTCTGCAGTGCATATTTGTGGTAGAAAAATGATACTTGTCCTAACTAATGAGACAATCAGAAGACACAGGCCTGGTCTTATAACAAGGCTCTGGCTTTGGAGCGGAGGATAACATGACAATTGTCATTTGGAGTCTTCTCCGACCCAGCTCACAAAACTGATTTGATGGGAAGGGGCTTTGAGCAGAGGAGAAAGGGAGGGGTTCACAAAAAAGTCTCACTGAGCTGCTAGTGACTTGGAATGACTGTGTTTTGGGAAATGTGTAATAGAAGGAAGGAATCTGTGGCTTTGCTTTGGTGGATTGGAAACTCCGCTACCAGCAATTCTGGCAGGGATAGAACATAGAATGAGTGGCATCCACACCATCTGAGACTCCTCTGGGACTCCAGAATTCATTATGTAGTGTGTGTGTGTGCATGTGTGTTGGGGGAAATGTCTATGGGGAGGCACCTCAAGGATTCTATTCGTCCTAAGATTACATGTAGAGATAAAGCCAGAGGCACCATTTTTCACAATTACTGAGACCTTCTACTTTGTCTCAGATTAGTGCAGTATTTGCTTAATAATTTAAAAATAAATAAAGGCAGGGAGGCACAATAACGTGACCTACTTAATGCCTGTGAACTACACATTTAATAATGGTTAAGGTGGGAAATTTTATGTTATGTGTATTTTGCCACAATTTAAGGAAAAAGAAAAGGACAAGTAGGGTGGGGTGGAGGAAAATACAGGTGAATTTTCCCTTTAAGGAAAAGCAGGTACTATTTTAAAATTTAATTTAATAACTAGAACAATGTGGGACAAAGGATAGCCTCAAAGGGATTTCTGCCAGTCAGGCTGAGTAATAATCCTCTCTGGTTGAGTCATTAGCTCTCCTATCTGGTCATTAATCCCTGTACCTTGAGAAAAGACAAGCACCAACTGCAATCTTTCAATCCTACTTTCCAGTAGGATATCCGAATTACACTCATGCCACTGAATCTTTTCCAGACCAGATGTTGGAAGACTTTTCAGTCCTCTGGATGAAAACTGTCCTTCATCTTCTTGATTTATGACAGCCTTTCATTTGATGATCAAACAGAGCCACTAATAATTCTGTTCTAGATGTCTTAGAAGGTCCTTAACATAATATTTATTCCCATAGTCTTTTGGCCTGCTTTCCTCTATCAGAGGCACAGATAGTGCCCTATGCACTCGCTTCCATGTTGGAATATTATTTACATGATTGTTCTTTCCTCTTGGTTCTTTGAAGATCATGCCTCTGTAGGGTGATGCTTGAAATGGCAATCACTCTGGGTGAAGTGTGTCAGGTCCTACACTAAGCCACCCCTGTAACTTGACCCTGTGAGGCCTTGCAATTCCATTGTCACACTCACTGTGTGTCATAAAATGTTTTCTGTTTTACATACTTAACGCAGTAAGGAAGTTTGGGAAATGTAATTCTTGTGAGAAATAAAATTATTGTTTGTTATTTTAATGTCTGTATTTTCTTTTAGAAGATAATGAAAGCAACATCTTAAGAATGAGAAAAATTATTAGAGGACTCAACAGTAAGACTGAAGTGGTTGGAGCATTCGGAGAGAGGCACAGTTAGAAATAGAACTTGCTATTTCTACTTGATTCCCCCCCCCCTTCGCTATAAGAATAACACCTCACAATGCAATTGAGAGGTTTAATCATGTTAGTCTTCTTAAACTCTAAATCACACAGCCCATGCAGTAATAGATTGGAAAACACTTGGTTTGATTCTGATAAGGCCACAGACTGAGTATTTATTCTTACCTGCAGGAAAAAAAAAGTGATTATAGTAACAGTAACTATAAAGAATATATGCAATTTTTAGGGCAGGAGGAAACCTACACTCTCTGCAGAAGAGCTTTCTTATCCATTGTTAGGTGCCTGAAATAATGTTATTATGACTTTTTTCTCCTGCACAGTTTAAGATCTTATGTGTAAATGTCTCTGCAAGGAGTTCAGCCACTTTTTCTAAGTGTGGGAGTATCTGTTTTAAAATCACCTAGGGTATTCAGTTAAAACGCAGATTTGTACCAAGACCATCTGGATCAAAAATTTTGGGGATTTTATTGTGCGAAGTGGAGGCTGGGGGCCCGCACGCGCCTCCTGCCCGCGGCCCGCGGCTCCTCGCAGTCGCCGCCGCGGCCGTGGTTCCCCGAGGCGCGGGCAGGCCGGGCGGCGCGCGCCCCGAGGCTCGCGGTGCGTGGGCGGGCGGCGGGCGGCGGGCGGCCGAGCCCCCGAGGAGGAGCCGCCGCGGCGCGGGACGCCGGGCCGCGCCGCCCCGGCCGCCGTCGGCGAGATGCCCTGTGGGGAGGATTGGCTCAGCCACCCGCTCGGGATCGTGCAAGGCTTCTTCGCCCAAAATGGAGTTAATCCTGACTGGGAGAAGAAAGTAATTGAATATTTTAAGGAAAAGCTGAAGGAAAATAACGCTCCTAAATGGGTACCATCACTGAATGAAGTTCCCCTTCATTATTTGAAACCTAACAGTTTTGTGAAGTTTCGTTGCATGATTCAGGATATGTTTGACCCTGAGTTTTACATGGGAGTTTATGAAACAGTTAATCGAAATACAAAAGCACGTGTCCTTCATTTTGGAAAATATAGAGATGTAGCAGAGTGTGGGCCTCAACAAGAAGTGGATTTAAACTCCCCACGAACTACCACTTTGGAAAGACAGACTTTCTATTGTGTCCCAGTGCCTGGGGAATCTACATGGGTAAAAGAAGCCTATGTTAATGCAAACCAAGCTCGAGTCAGCCCTTCGACATCCTACACTCCCAGTCGTCACAAGAGGAGTTACGAAGATGATGAAGATATGGACCTACAGCCCAATAAACAGAAAGACCAACATGCAGGGGCCAGGCAAGCAGGGAGTGTTGGTGGTCTTCAGTGGTGTGGAGAGCCAAAACGTTTAGAAACTGAAGCTTCTACTGGGCAACAGCTGAACTTCTTGAACCTCTCTTCTCCTTTTGACCTGAATTTTCCACTGCCAGGGGAGAAGGGCCCTGCATGCCTTGTGAAGGTATATGAAGACTGGGATTGTTTCAAAGTCAATGACGTTCTTGAGTTATATGGTGTCCTGTCTGTGGATCCTGTACTAAGTATACTAAATAATGATGAAAGGGATGCCTCTTCGCTCCTGGATCCGATGGAATGCACAGACACTGCCGAGGAGCAGAGAGTGCACAGTCCTCCTGCTTCATTAGTGCCAAGAATTCATGTGGTTTTAGCTCAGAAGTTACAGCACATCAATCCTTTACTGCCTGCCTGCCTTAACAAGGAGGAGAGCAAAACCTGTAAGTTTGTTTCAGGTTTCATGTCCGAATTGTCCCCCATCCGAGCAGAGCTGCTTGGGTTCCTCACTCACGCCCTTTTTTTGCATATAAATTCCCATGTGTAGTTGGGTCTATTTCTAGATGTTGGTTCTATTTCACTGGTTTCTCTGTTCATGTGTTAATGTGTTTTGTTGTTTTGATTAAGAGCATATTTTAAAATCTTCAGTAGAATTTTACCTGGTGCTCAGTTAGTTAAGCATCTGCCTTCAGCTCAGGTGGTGATCTGGATCCTGGGATCGAGTCCACGCAGACTCATCGGAGCTCCCTGTTCGGCTGGGAATTTGCTTCTCCCTCTGTGTGTGTGTGTGTGTCTCAAAGAAGTGAAATCTTGAAAAAAAATCAGTAGAATTTTCACTTATCATTTACTTTTCTTTCTTTATAATTTCCTGCATATTCTTCCTTTTCTTGTGTGTTATGTATAGATATTAGAATAAGGTTGTCAAGTTAAAGGAAGTCCTCTTGATTTTGTTTTATTGGGATCTCATTAAATGGATAGATTAACTTAAGGAAAAAGTGACATCCTTTTATGATGTTGAATCTTCCTAGCCAAGAGACTGATAGCCTTTTTTGTTTTGTTTTGTTTAATTGACTTTTTTTTGGTGATCTGAGGAGCATTTGCTTCCTATGGATCTTGCCCATTTTTGCAGAGTGTGTTCTTAGGTGTTTTGTGTTTTTGTTTCTATTGTAAAGGAAAGAATCTTTCCTTTATTTCCTAGCTGCTTATCATTTGTGTATATGAGGAGTTAATAAAATGTTAATTTGTGCCGCCCAGCTATCCTGCAGAATTCTTTTTTTTTTAATTCAGGTAAAATTGGGATGCCTGGGTGGCTCAGGTTTTAGCCCTGCCTTTGCTACCAGAGCGTGATCCGAGAGATCCTCGGAATTGGAGTCCCACATTGGGCTTCCCTGCATGAGCCTGTTCTCCCTCTGCCTGCTGCTCTGCCTCTCTGGCTGTGCGTCTCTTGTGTTGTGTTGTGTGGGTGCTCTGAATAAGTAAATAAAATCTTTAAAAAAATAAATTCAGGTAAAATTCATGTAACATAAAATTAACTATATATATATATATATATATATAAATTAAATTAAATATAAATAAATTAATTAAATATATGTATTTAAGTAGGCTCCATGCTCAGCATAGGAGCCCATTGCAGGAGCTTGAACTCAGGAGCCTGAGATCAAGACCTGAGATCAAAAGTCAGACCTTTAATCGACTGAGCCACCCAGGGTGCCACCCACATAATTTTAAATATCAGTGTACTGTCACTGCGTACACCCACAAAACTGTGCAGCTCCTTCCTCCATCAGTTCAGACATTTTCCTTACCCAGTGAAACCCACACACGTGCCAATAAAGCAGTCACTCCCCATTCCTTTTCTCCTGAGCTGCCCACCAGTCTGCTTTATGTCTGTGTGGATTTGCCAGTTCTGGATATTTTCCATAAATGGGATCATATAGTATGTGAGCTTTGTGACTAACCTTGTCATAGCATCACATGTTTTCAAAGAGTCGTCCATGTTGCCAGAAGCAGATACGTATTTCATTCCGTTCTAGTGAATCCTATTCCATAGTGTGGATAGAGTCATTCCATCATCCTTTCATCTCTTGATAAGCATTTGGGTCATTTCCATACAGGCTCTTGTGAATGGTGCAGTTATGAATATTTGGGTGTAGTATTAAAGGTCCCTTTCTTCAGTCTTCTGGATACGTAGAATTAGAATTGCTAGGTCATGTGTTTATGCTTCTTGAGGAACTGCCACATTGGTTTCCATATTGGCTGTACCATCTGACATTGCCACCAGCACTGTATTCAGGGTTCCACTTTCTTCACCTCTTACCAACACTTGGTATTTTCCTTCCATCTTTTTAAAATTATGGGTATCCTACTAGGTATGAAGTGTAATCTCATGGTTTTGGTTTGCATTTCTTCAATGACTAATGATGTTGAACATCTTTTCATGTGTTTGTTGGCCATTTGTATGTCTTTGGAGAAATGTCTGTTCAAGTCTTTTGCCCATGTTTTAATTGTGGTATTTGTGCTTTTGTTGTTCCATTATGAGGTTCTTTATATATTTTGTATACTAGATTCTTATATATGATTTTCCAGAATCCTTTTTGTTTGTGGTAGATTTTGGATTGATTCTCTTGTTTTTTTTTTTTTTTTTTTTTAGGTGTAGAATTATATCATCTACAAATAATGGTAATCTTTCTTCTTCATCAGTTTCTCATACTTTTGTTTTGGGGGCCAGGAGGCCAGTTGCATCGGCTGTTACCTCCAAAACATTGTTAAATAATAATGGTAGTGAAAATGTTGTGGGCTCCTTACTTTAATGGAAATGAAGCATCATTGTGTGGATTTTCCATGGTTATTTAACATCCACACACCGTGAAATCCTCAGGTTGTTTGCAGTATTCACCACTATTAGAAGCTGTGGTGAGCACTTTTACATGAATCCTTTCTATAGTTGACATGATTTGACATTATTTCCTTTGGATAAATTTTAAAGACTTGATACACATGGCCAGGTTGTTTGGGTATAATTTTATAATGGATGGCTTTGATTGTAAGGAATGGACTGTACACTGCTGGATTCCGCTTATACTTTTGCATGCAAATGAATAGGAATTTGTCCTTGCCTATTTTCCATCTACCCATGTTAGTGGGAAAGGAAGGGAGAGAGGTGGCTGATCCAGCCCCCAGAAGGATGATTTTAGCTATTCTTAATAAGCTTAGGTTGGGAAAGGCCTTATGGATACCATGTGAACTGTTCTTTGTGTTTTAGAATTTGGATGGCCAGGTTCCCTTGCATGTGGTGGTATGCATGTGGTTAGATGGCGTCAGGTGAGGTTAAGATGAGTGTACTCACCTGGGACTGTCAGCGGGACAGGAGCTTCAGCACACTGAAGCTTGCTGATAGTCCAGGTAGGGCCTAGGGACCCAGATGAGAATGTATGAATGCTTCTTCAAGACATCTTGTCTTGTGCAGAATCACTGGGTGAGCTTCTGTTGCTAAACTCCCAGCTCTAGAAATCAGCTGACACAAATGTGTGCTGCTTCAGTCAGTGGTCATTGCAGAGATATTTGGTATCCTAGGAACTACATAGGAATGCTAATGCTATTCTTACAGTTTATCTATTTCTTTTTTTTTTTTTTTTTTTTTTTTAATTTTTTTTATTTATTTAGATAGTCACGAGAGAGAGAGAGACAGAGACACAGGCAGAGGGAGAAGCAGGCTCCATGCCGGGAGCCAGCAGTGGGATCGATCCCGGGTCTCCAGGATCCCTGGGCCAAGGCAGGCGCCAAACCGCTGCGCCACCCAGGGATCCCGTTTATCCTGTTCTTGATTCTTTCTTTTTTCATACTTCTGTTGTGGTTTTGGAATCTCCATGTCTGGATGAAATTTAGCCTAGTCATTACTAGTCCTTAAGATTGTTCCTGGAATCTTTTCCACATAAATACATATTAGAATAATTTTGAAATTTGAATGTCTTCTTGTGTTGAAGATGCTGAACATAATTTGTATGTTCCATGATTATTACTCTTTATATTTCCTTTAGTTTCAGATGTCATCAAGATGAATCCAATAAAGGGAAAAAGATCAAGGCGAGGCATTGACTTTGAAGATGACCTGAGAGATGAAATGAAAGATGCTGTCAGAAGTTTGCAATCGCTGGTTGTTTCAGTGAGTATTTCTGTCTGTAGTAATGACAGTGGATGAACAACTGTTATATCCTAGTTACCTGCCAGTTTCATAGTACCAGTCCTGGCTATCACACCCAGTGGGCCAGAATGAGTTCATGATGTCTGGTTTGATTAGAAGACTTAAATGAGAGCTGTTTATTCATTTTATCTCTTGTTTGTTAGACTTTACCCAGTGCTGCTTCAAATCCTAAGAAGTATGTAGGGTTTATTTTTATTTTTAATTTTTTTCCTGACTAGCTAAACATTTACCTAGTAAAGGTGCAGTCTTGTAAAGGAATTCATAACAATACGTAACT